>NW_027672718.1:0-2400000 GCF_964165515.1 Mesoplodon bidens | reverse complement strand
ACATAAAAGAGGAATAAAATCTAACTTGAACCAAAAAAGAAAAAAAAACTGAACCTAACATTTATACAGAGGAAAACACTACCAAGGCACTTGCTCCAGTGGTAAACAATTCTGAAATTGGTCAGAGGTGGGGAATCATCTCCCATACAGCCAGCAGCCCCGCCCGCCCACGCAAGGAGCGTCCTCATTGCAAAGCTGGGGGACCGTGCCGAGGCCTCTGTGAGGAAACGTGAGCTGAGCCCCAGGCCAGCTGCTGCTGAACTCTTCCCACCCTTCCCAGGTGAAACACCTGAATATGTACAAGGGCTTGAAAGCCTAGAGGAAGGGCCGTGGAGCCACACCAGCGACAGCACGCAGGCCAACTTGGTGCCTGCAGGTCAGCCAGGATGGTCCTGGCCACGGGCACTCTTCTGGAAGCTTTCCATTGCCCTGCCTGAGATACCCCTCCTGTCCCGGCCCCCACTCCTTTTTTTCCTTCCTCACCTCAGCCCGGAGAGATATTCCAGTGGAAGTTATGGGTGACACATCCTCTTCTTTACAGGTGGCAGCCTGGCAACTCCTGCCGAAAGTCCAGCAGAGCCCCACTCACACCGGGCCACCCAGAAAGCCGTGGACCCTCACACCCTCCCACCAGCACAGCCCCGAGACTGCTGACGGGGCAGAGAATATGGAGTCAGGCACAGCTGCAGGGGCTATTGCTGCCTGGAGTGCTGTTTATATTGACCTCAACCCAGGCACACCTGGGGAGGGCTTGCCGGCAGGGTCAGGCTGCCCAGGTCAGCTAATCCTCAGCCCTCGGGGAATCACATTGCTGAAAATGGACCTCGCTAAGACAGAATATTCGCCAAGGAAAAAAAGGACACAATGCCATTTGCAGCACCGTAGATGAGTCTCGAGGTAATCACGTGACTTGGAGTAAGTCAGAAAGTGAAAGACACATATCATATCATATCACTTATAGGTGTTACCTATAAATTGATACCAGGGCAGATATTTCCACGGAGAAGGGCAATCACAGATTCATTAAACAAACTTATGGTTCACCAAAGGAAAGGTGTGAGGATTGAATTCATTACGATATTGGGGTTAACAGACATATACAAACACAGTAGACGTATATAATCACCAAAGACCTACGGAGTACCAAGAGAAGACTACTCAACATTCTGTCATAACGTACATGGGAAAAGGATCCCAGGAAGAACAGACATATGTATAAGTGTAAAAGAACCACATCTTGCACACCTACAACAAGCTAAACGTTGTACTCAAACTTGCTGTAATAAAAAATAAAAAATTAAATTAAAAACACGAACAAGAAGTAGTGAGACAAACTTGAGGGGCTTTCTCCTGGCACATTCCGTTCTACATTCCAATCTAGAACGCGACTTCCATTGAGGCTCTGCTGCCCTAGTAACCAGATTTGGTAAGGGAGAACTGCTGCCACCTTGTGGCCGTTTCACACAACAGCAGCTTTAATCCCAGCGCTAATGGTCAGTGAATATTCCAAATCATTACAGGCCTGTAAATGACACCTGCCCTGAAAACAAATCCTGGGGTCATATATCGACCAAAAAATTCAAAAGACGTCCATATTTCAAAACGACAGTTTCAAGAGGCATATTTCACGCACATTAGTGTTCTGCTTCTTTTGCTTTCTTTCTTTCTTTGAAAAAGAACGGGAATGGAAAAAGGCAACCCTCAGAATGGGCGAAAACATTCACAAACGAATCAATGGACAAAGGTTTAATCTCCCATATATATAAACAGCTCATGCAGCTTAATATTAATAAAATGAACAACCCAATACAAAAATGGGCAGAAGATCTAAAGAGACGTTTCTTCAAAGAAGACACAGAGATGGTCAAGACGCACATGAAAAGCTGCTCAATATCACTAATTATTAGAGAAATGCAAATCAGAACTACAATGAGGTAAGACCTCACACCTGTGAGAATCGGCATCATCAGATAATCTACAAACAACAAATTCTGGGGAGGGTGTGGACAAAAGGAACCCTCTTCCGCTATTGGTGGGAATGTAAATTGATACAGTCACTGTGGAGAAGAGTATGGAGGTTCCTTTAAAAAACTAAAAAGAGAATTACCATAGGATACAGCAATCCCACTTCTGGGCATATACCCAGAGAAAACCAAAAATCACAAAGACACATTCACCACAATGTTCATTGCAGCACTATTTACAATAGCCAGGTAATGGAAGCAACCTAAATGCCCACAGACAGACGAATGGATAAAGATGTGGTACATATATAAAATGGAATATTACTCAGCCAAAAAAAGGAATGAAACTGGGTCATTTGTAGAGAAGTTGATGGATCTAGAGACTGTCATACAGAGTGAAGTAAGTCAGAAAGAGAAAAACAAATATTGTATATTAATGCCTATATGTGGAACCTAGAAAAATGGTACAGATGAACTGATTTGCAGGGCAGAAAGAGAGACACAGAGGTAGAGAACAAACGTATGGACACAAAGTGGGGGAAGCCATGGGGTGGTGGTGGTGGGATGAGTTGGGAGATTGGGATTGACCTGTATACATGTATATGCATAAAATAGATAACTAATAATAACCTACTGTATAAAAAAAATAAATTAAATTAAATTTCAAAATTTTTAAAAATAAAATGTAAAAATAAAACAGAAAAAAAGTTCTTCCATTCACACTGATGTATTTATAAGAATGAATTATTTCCATGCTTATATCCATAAATACATAAAAGAGGAATAAAATCTAACTTGACCCAAAAAAGAAAAAAAAACTGAACCTAACATTTATACAGAGGAAAACACTACCAAGGCACTTGCTCCAGTGGTAAACAATTCTGAAATTGGTAAGAGGTGGGGAATCATCTCCCATACAGCCAGCAGCCCCGCCCGCCCACGCAAGGAGCGTCCTCATTGCAAAGCTGGGGGACCGTGCCGAGGCATCTGTGAGGAAACGTGAGCTGAGCCCCAGGCCAGCTGCTGCTGAACTCTTCCCACCCTTCCCAGGTGAAACACCTGAATATGTACAAGGGCTTGAAAGCCTAGAGGAAGGGCCGTGGAGCCACACCAGCGACAGCACGCAGGCCAACTTGGTGCCTGCAGGTCAGCCAGGATGGTCCTGGCCACGGGCGCTCTTCTGGAAGCTTTCCATTGCCCTGCCTGAGATACCCCTCCTGTCCCGGCCCCCACTCCTTTTTTCCTTCCTCACCTCAGCCCGGAGAGATATTCCAGTGGAAGTTATGGGTGACACATCCTCTTCTTTACAGGTGGCAGCCTGGCAACTCCTGCCGAAAGTCCAGCAGAGCCCCACTCACACCGGGCCCCCCACAAAGCCGTGGACCCTCACACCCTCCCACCAGCACAGCCCCGAGACTGCTGACGGGGCAGACAATATGGAGTCAGGCACAGCTGCAGGGGCTATTGCTGCCTGGAGTGCTGTTTATATTGACCCCTCCCCAGGCACACCTGGGGAGGGCTTGCCGGCAGGGTCAGGCTGCCCAGGTCAGCTAATCCTCAGCCCTCGGGGAATCACATTGCAGAAAATGGACCTCGCTAAGACAGAATATTCGCCAAGGAAAAAAAGGACACAATGCCATTTGCAGCACCGTAGATGAGTCTCGAGGTAATCACGTGACTTGGAGTAAGTCAGAAAGTGAAAGACACATATCATATCATATCACTTATAGGTGTTACCTATAAATTGATACCAGGGCAGATATTTCCACGGAGAAGGGCAATCACAGATTCATTAAACAAACTTACGGTTCACCAAAGGAAAGGTGTGAGGATTGAGTTCATTACGATATTGGGGTTAACAGACATATACAAACACAGTAGACGTATATAATCACCAAAGACCTACGGAGTACCAAGAGAAGACTACTCAACATTCTGTCATAACGTACATGGGAAAAGGATCCCAGGAAGAACAGACATATGTATATGTGTAAAAGAACCACATCTTGCACACCTACAACAAGCTAAACGTTGTACTCAAACTTGCTGTAATAAAAAATAAAAAATTAAATTAAAAACACGAACAAGAAGTAGTGAGACAAACTTGAGGGGCTTTCTCCTGGCACATTCCGTTCTACATTCCAATCTAGAACGCGACTTCCATTGAGGCTCTGTTGCCCTAGTAACCAGATTTGGTAAGGGAGAACTGCTGCCACCTTGTGGCCCTTTCACACAACAGCAGCTTTAATCCCAGCGCTAATGGTCAGTGGATATTCCAAATCATTACAGGCCTGTAAATGACACCTGCCCTGAAAACAAATCCTGGGGTCATATATCGACAAAAAAATTCAAAAGACGTCCATATTTCAAAACGACAGTTTCAAGAGGCATATTTCACGCACATTAGTGTTCTGCTTCTTTTGCTTTCTTTCTTTCTTTGTTAAAAGAACGGGAATGGAAAAAGGCAACCCTCAGAATGGGCGAAAACCTTCACAAACGAATCAATGGACAAAGGTTTAATCTCCCATATATATAAACAGCTCATGCAGCTTAATATTAATAAAATGAACAACCCAATACCAAAATGGGCTGAAGATCTAAAGAGACGTTTCTTCAAAGAAGACACAGAGATGGCCAAGACGCACATGAAAAGCTGCTCAACATCACTAATTATTAGAGAAATGCAAATCAGAACTACAATGAGGTAAGACCTCACACCTGTGAGAATCGGCATCATCAGATAATCTACAAACAACAAATTCTGGGGAGGGTGTGGACAAAAGGAACCCTCTTCCGCTATTGGTGGGAATGTAAATTGATACAGTCACTGTGGAGAAGAGTATGGAGGTTCCTTTAAAAAACTAAAAAGAGAATTACCATAGGATACAGCAATCCCACTTCTGGGCATATACCCAGAGAAAACCATAAATCACAAAGACACATTCACCACAATGTTCATTGCAGCACTATTTACAATAGCCAGGTAATGGAAGCAACCTAAATGCCCACAGACAGACGAATGGATAAAGATGTGGTACATATATAAAATGGAATATTACTCAGCCAAAAAAAGGAATGAAACTGGGTCATTTGTAGAGAAGTTGATGGATCAAGAGACTGTCATACAGAGTGAAGTAAGTCAGAAAGAGAAAAACAAATATTGTATATTAATGCCTATATGTGGAACCTAGAAAAATGGTACAGATGAACTGGTTTGCAGGGCAGAAAGAGAGACACAGAGGTAGAGAACAAACGTATGGACACAAAGTGGGGGAAGCCATGGGGTGGTGGTGGTGGGATGAGTTGGGAGATTGGGATTGACCTGTATACATGTATATGCATAAAATAGATAACTAATAATAACCTACTGTATAAAAAAAATAAATTAAATTAAATTTCAAAATATTTAAAAATAAAATGTAAAAATAAAACAGAAAAAAAGTTCTTCCATTCACACTGATGTATTTATAAGAATGAATTATTTCCATGCTTATATCCATAAATACATAAAAGAGGAATAAAATCTAACTTGAACCAAAAAAGAAAAAAAAACTGAACCTAACATTTATACAGAGGAAAACACTACCAAGGCACTTGCTCCAGTGGTAAACAATTCTGAAATTGGTCAGAGGTGGGGAATCATCTCCCATACAGCCAGCAGCCCCGCCCGCCCACGCAAGGAGCGTCCTCATTGCAAAGCTGGGGGACCGTGCCGAGGCCTCTGTGAGGAAACGTGAGCTGTGCCCCAGGCCAGCTGCTGCTGAACTCTTCCCACCCTTCCCAGGTGAAACACCTGAATATGTACCAGGGCTTGAAAGCCTAGAGGAAGGGCCGTGGAGCCACACCAGCGACAGCACGCAGGCCAACTTGGTGCCTGCAGGTCAGCCAGGATGGTCCTGGCCACGGGCGCTCTTCTGCAAGCTTTCCATTGCCCTGCCTGAGATACCCCTCCTGTCCCGGCCCCCACTCCTTTTTTTCCTTCCTCACCTCAGCCCGGAGAGATATTCCAGTGGAAGTTATGGGTGACACATCCTCTTCTTTACAGGTGGCAGCCTGGCAACTCCTGCCGAAAGTCCAGCAGAGCCCAACTCACACCGGGCCGCCCACAAAGCCGTGGACCCTCACACTCTCCCACCAGCACAGCCCCGAGACTGCTGACGGGGCAGAGAATATGGAGTCAGGCACAGCTGCAGGGGCTATTGCTGCCTGGAGTGCTGTTTATATTGACCTCAACCCAGGCACACCTGGGGAGGGCTTGCCGGCAGGGTCAGGCTGCCCAGGTCAGCTAATCCTCAGCCCTCGGGGAATCACATTGCAGAAAATGGACCTCGCTAAGACAGAATATTCGCCAAGGAAAAAAAGGACACAATGCCATTTGCAGCACCGTAGATGAGTCTCGAGGTAATCACGTGACTTGGAGTAAGTCAGAAAGTGAAAGACACATATCATATCATATCACTTATAGGTGTTACCTATAAATTGATACCAGGGCAGATATTTCCACGGAGAAGGGCAATCACAGATTCATTAAACAAACTTACGGTTCACCAAAGGAAAGGTGTGAGGATTGAGTTCATTACGATATTGGGGTTAACAGACATATACAAACACAGTAGACGTATATAATCACCAAAGACCTACGGAGTACCAAGAGAAGACTACTCAACATTCTGTCATAACGTACATGGGAAAAGGATCCCAGGAAGAACAGACATATGTATATGTGTAAAAGAACCACATCTTGCACACCTACAACAAGCTAAACGTTGTACTCAAACTTGCTGTAATAAAAAATAAAAAATTAAATTAAAAACACGAACAAGAAGTAGTGAGACAAACTTGAGGGGCTTTCTCCTGGCACATTCCGTTCTACATTCCAATCTAGAACGCGACTTCCATTGAGGCTCTGTTGCCCTAGTAACCAGATTTGGTAAGGGAGAACTGCTGCCACCTTGTGGCCCTTTCACACAACAGCAGCTTTAATCCCAGCGCTAATGGTCAGTGGATATTCCAAATCATTACAGGCCTGTAAATGACACCTGCCCTGAAAACAAATCCTGGGGTCATATATCGACAAAAAAATTCAAAAGACGTCCATATTTCAAAACGACAGTTTCAAGAGGCATATTTCACGCACATTAGTGTTCTGCTTCTTTTGCTTTCTTTCTTTCTTTGTTAAAAGAACGGGAATGGAAAAAGGCAACCCTCAGAATGGGCGAAAACCTTCACAAACGAATCAATGGACAAAGGTTTAATCTCCCATATATATAAACAGCTCATGCAGCTTAATATTAATAAAATGAACAACCCAATACCAAAATGGGCTGAAGATCTAAAGAGACGTTTCTTCAAAGAAGACACAGAGATGGCCAAGACGCACATGAAAAGCTGCTCAACATCACTAATTATTAGAGAAATGCAAATCAGAACTACAATGAGGTAAGACCTCACACCTGTGAGAATCGGCATCATCAGATAATCTACAAACAACAAATTCTGGGGAGGGTGTGGACAAAAGGAACCCTCTTCCGCTATTGGTGGGAATGTAAATTGATACAGTCACTGTGGAGAAGAGTATGGAGGTTCCTTTAAAAAACTAAAAAGAGAATTACCATAGGATACAGCAATCCCACTTCTGGGCATATACCCAGAGAAAACCATAAATCACAAAGACACATTCACCACAATGTTCATTGCAGCACTATTTACAATAGCCAGGTAATGGAAGCAACCTAAATGCCCACAGACAGACGAATGGATAAAGATGTGGTACATATATAAAATGGAATATTACTCAGCCAAAAAAAGGAATGAAACTGGGTCATTTGTAGAGAAGTTGATGGATCTAGAGACTGTCATACAGAGTGAAGTAAGTCAGAAAGAGAAAAACAAATATTGTATATTAATGCCTATATGTGGAACCTAGAAAAATGGTACAGATGAACTGATTTGCAGGGCAGAAAGAGAGACACAGAGGTAGAGAACAAACGTATGGACACAAAGTGGGGGAAGCCATGGGGTGGTGGTGGTGGGATGAGTTGGGAGATTGGGATTGACCTGTATACATGTATATGCATAAAATAGATAACTAATAATAACCTACTGTATAAAAAAAATAAATTAAATTAAATTTCAAAATTTTTAAAAATAAAATGTAAAAATAAAACAGAAAAAAAGTTCTTCCATTCACACTGATGTATTTATAAGAATGAATTATTTCCATGCTTATATCCATAAATACATAAAAGAGGAATAAAATCTAACTTGACCCAAAAAAGAAAAAAAAACTGAACCTAACATTTATACAGAGGAAAACACTACCAAGGCACTTGCTCCAGTGGTAAACAATTCTGAAATTGGTCAGAGGTGGGGAATCATCTCCCATACAGCCAGCAGCCCCGCCCGCCCACGCAAGGAGCGTCCTCATTGCAAAGCTGGGGGACCGTGCCGAGGCATCTGTGAGGAAACGTGAGCTGAGCCCCAGGCCAGCTGCTGCTGAACTCTTCCCACCCTTCCCAGGTGAAACACCTGAATATGTACAAGGGCTTGAAAGCCTAGAGGAAGGGCCGTGGAGCCACACCAGCGACAGCACGCAGGCCAACTTGGTGCCTGCAGGTCAGCCAGGATGGTCCTGGCCACGGGCGCTCTTCTGGAAGCTTTCCATTGCCCTGCCTGAGATACCCCTCCTGTCCCGGCCCCCACTCCTTTTTTCCTTCCTCACCTCAGCCCGGAGAGATATTCCAGTGGAAGTTATGGGTGACACATCCTCTTCTTTACAGGTGGCAGCCTGGCAACTCCTGCCGAAAGTCCAGCAGAGCCCCACTCACACCGGGCCCCCCACAAAGCCGTGGACCCTCACACCCTCCCACCAGCACAGCCCCGAGACTGCTGACGGGGCAGACAATATGGAGTCAGGCACAGCTGCAGGGGCTATTGCTGCCTGGAGTGCTGTTTATATTGACCCCTCCCCAGGCACACCTGGGGAGGGCTTGCCGGCAGGGTCAGGCTGCCCAGGTCAGCTAATCCTCAGCCCTCGGGGAATCACATTGCAGAAAATGGACCTCGCTAAGACAGAATATTCGCCAAGGAAAAAAAGGACACAATGCCATTTGCAGCACCGTAGATGAGTCTCGAGGTAATCACGTGACTTGGAGTAAGTCAGAAAGTGAAAGACACATATCATATCATATCACTTATAGGTGTTACCTATAAATTGATACCAGGGCAGATATTTCCACGGAGAAGGGCAATCACAGATTCATTAAACAAACTTATGGTTCACCAAAGGAAAGGTGTGAGGATTGAATTCATTACGATATTGGGGTTAACAGACATATACAAACACAGTAGACGTATATAATCACCAAAGACCTACGGAGTACCAAGAGAAGACTACTCAACATTCTGTCATAACGTACATGGGAAAAGGATCCCAGGAAGAACAGACATATGTATATGTGTAAAAGAACCACATCTTGCACACCTACAACAAGCTAAACGTTGTACTCAAACTTGCTGTAATAAAAAATAAAAAATTAAATTAAAAACACGAACAAGAAGTAGTGAGACAAACTTGAGGGGCTTTCTCCTGGCACATTCCGTTCTACATTCCAATCTCGAACACGACTTCCATTGAGGCTCTGCTGCACTAGTAACCAGATTTGGTAAGGGAGAACTGCTGCCACCTTGTGGCCGTTTCACACAACAGCAGCTTTAATCCCAGCGCTAATGGTCAGTGGATATTCCAAATCATTACAGGCCTGTAAATGACACCTGCCCTGAAAACAAATCCTGGGGTCATATATCGACCAAAAAATTCAAAAGACGTCCATATTTCAAAACGACAGTTTCAAGAGGCATATTTCACGCACATTAGTGTTCTGCTTCTTTTGCTTGCTTTCTTTCTTTGTTAAAAAAACGGGAATGGAAAAAGGCAACCCTCAGAATGGGCGAAAACGTTCACAAACGAATCAATGGACAAAGGTTTAATCTCCAATATATATAAACAGCTCATGCAGCTTAATATTAATAAAACAAACAACCCAATACAAAAATGGGCAGAAGATCAGAAGAGACGTTTCTTCAAAGAAGACACAGAGATGGCCAAGACGCACATGAAAAGCTGCTCAACATCACTAATTATTAGAGAAATGCAAATCAGAACTACAATGAGGTAAGACCTCACACCTGTGAGAATCGGCATCATCAGATAATCTACAAACAACAAATTCTGGGGAGGGTGTGGACAAAAGGAACCCTCTTCCGCTATTGGTGGGAATGTAAATTGATACAGTCACTGTGGAGAACAGTATGAAGCTTCCTTTCAAAAACTAAAAAGAGAATTACCATAGGATCCAGCAATCCCACTTCTGGGCATATACCCAGAGAAAACCATAAATCACAAAGACACATTCACCACAATGTTCATTGCAGCACTATTTACAATAGCCAGGTAATGGAAGCAACCTAAATGCCCACAGACAGACGAATGGATAAAGATGTGGTACATATATAAAATGGAATATTACTCAGCCAAAAAAAGGAATGAAACTGGGTCATTTGTAGAGAAGTTGATGGATCAAGAGACTGTCATACAGAGTGAAGTAAGTCAGAAAGAGAAAAACAAATATTGTATATTAATGCCTATATGTGGAACCTAGAAAAATGGTACAGATGAACTGGTTTGCAGGGCAGAAATAGAGACACAGAGGTAGAGAACAAACGTATGGACACAAAGTGGGGGAAGCCATGGGGTGGTGGTGGTGGGATGAGTTGGGAGATTGGGATTGACCTGTATACATGTATATGCATAAAATAGATAACTAATAATAACCTACTGTATAAAAAAAATAAATTAAATTAAATTTCAAAATATTTAAAAATAAAATGTAAAAATAAAACAGAAAAAAAGTTCTTCCATTCACACTGATGTATTTATAAGAATGAATTATTTCCATGCTTATATCCATAAATACATAAAAGAGGAATAAAATCTAACTTGAACCAAAAAAGAAAAAAAAACTGAACCTAACATTTATACAGAGGAAAACACTACCAAGGCACTTGCTCCAGTGGTAAACAATTCTGAAATTGGTCAGAGGTGGGGAATCATCTCCCATACAGCCAGCAGCCCCGCCCGCCCACGCAAGGAGCGTCCTCATTGCAAAGCTGGGGGACCGTGCCGAGGCCTCTGTGAGGAAACGTGAGCTGTGCCCCAGGCCAGCTGCTGCTGAACTCTTCCCACCCTTCCCAGGTGAAACACCTGAATATGTACCAGGGCTTGAAAGCCTAGAGGAAGGGCCGTGGAGCCACACCAGCGACAGCACGCAGGCCAACTTGGTGCCTGCAGGTCAGCCAGGATGGTCCTGGCCACGGGCGCTCTTCTGCAAGCTTTCCATTGCCCTGCCTGAGATACCCCTCCTGTCCCGGCCCCCACTCCTTTTTTTCCTTCCTCACCTCAGCCCGGAGAGATATTCCAGTGGAAGTTATGGGTGACACATCCTCTTCTTTACAGGTGGCAGCCTGGCAACTCCTGCCGAAAGTCCAGCAGAGCCCCACTCACACCGGGCCCCCCACAAAGCCGTGGACCCTCACACCCTCCCACCAGCACAGCCCCGAGACTGCTGACGGGGCAGACAATATGGAGTCAGGCACAGCTGCAGGGGCTATTGCTGCCTGGAGTGCTGTTTATATTGACCCCTCCCCAGGCACACCTGGGGAGGGCTTGCTGGCAGGGTCAGGCTGCCCAGGTCAGCTAATCCTCAGCCCTCGGGGAATCACATTGCAGAAAATGGACCTTGCTAAGACAGAATATTCGCCAAGGAAAAAAAGGACACAATGCCATTTGCAGCACCGTAGATGAGTCTCGAGGTAATCACGTGACTTGGAGTAAGTCAGAAAGTGAAAGACACATATCATATCATATCACTTATAGGTGTTACCTATAAATTGATACCAGGGCAGATATTTCCACGGAGAAGGGCAATCACAGATTCATTAAACAAACTTATGGTTCACCAAAGGAAAGGTGTGAGGATTGAATTCATTACGATATTGGGGTTAACAGACATATACAAACACAGTAGACGTATATAATCACCAAAGACCTACGGAGTACCAAGAGAAGACTACTCAACATTCTGTCATAACGTACATGGGAAAAGGATCCCAGGAAGAACAGACATATGTATATGTGTAAAAGAACCACATCTTGCACACCTACAACAAGCTAAACGTTGTACTCAAACTTGCTGTAATAAAAAATAAAAAATTAAATTAAAAACACGAACAAGAAGTAGTGAGACAAACTTGAGGGGCTTTCTCCTGGCACATTCCGTTCTACATTCCAATCCAGAACGCGACTTCCATTGAGGCTCTGCTGCCCTAGTAACCAGATTTGGTAAGGGAGAACTGCTGCCACCTTGTGGCCGTTTCACACAACAGCAGCTTTAATCCCAGCGCTAATGGTCAGTGGATATTCCAAATCATTACAGGCCTGTAAATGACACCTGCCCTGAAAACAAATCCTGGGGTCATATATCGACCAAAAAATTCAAAAGACGTCCATATTTCAAAACGACAGTTTCAAGAGGCATATTTCACGCACATTAGTGTTCTGCTTCTTTTGCTTGCTTTCTTTCTTTGTTAAAAAAACGGGAATGGAAAAAGGCAACCCTCAGAATGGGCGAAAACGTTCACAAACGAATCAATGGACAAAGGTTTAATCTCCAATATATATAAACAGCTCATGCAGCTTAATATTAATAAAACAAGCAACCCAATACAAAAATGGGCAGAAGATCTAAAGAGACGTTTCTTCAAAGAAGACACAGAGATGGCCAAGACGCACATGAAAAGCTGCTCAACATCACTAATTATTAGAGAAATGCAAATCAGAACTACAATGAGGTAAGACCTCACACCTGTGAGAATCGGCATCATCAGATAATCTACAAACAACAAATTCTGGGGAGGGTGTGGACAAAAGGAACCCTCTTCCGCTATTGGTGGGAATGTAAATTGATACAGTCACTATGGAGAACAGTATGGAGGTTCCTTTCAAAAACTAAAAAGAGAATTACCATAGGATCCAGCAATCCCACTTCTGGGCATATACCCAGAGAAAACCATAAATCACAAAGACACATTCACCACAATGTTCATTGCAGCACTATTTACAATAGCCAGGTAATGGAAGCAACCTAAATGCCCACAGACAGACGAATGGACAAAGATGTGGTACATATATAAAATGGAATATTACTCAGCCAAAAAAAGGAATGAAACTGGGTCATTTGTAGAGAAGTTGATGGATCTAGAGACTGTGATGCAGAGTGAAGTAAGTCACAAAGAGAAAAACAAATATTGTATATTAATGCCTATATGTGGAACCTAGAAAAATGGTACAGATGAACTGGTTTGCAGGGCAGAAAGAGAGACACAGAGGTAGAGAACAAACGTATGGACACAAAGTGGGGGAAGCCATGGGGTGGTGGTGGTGGGATGAGTTGGGAGATTGGGATTGACCTGTATACATGTATATGCATAAAATAGATAACTAATAATAACCTACTGTATAAAAAAATAAATTAAATTAAATTCAAAATTTTTAAAAATAAAATGTAAAAATAAAACAGAAAAAAAGTTCTTCCATTCACACTGATGTATTTATAAGAATGAATTATTTCCATGCTTATATCCATAAATACATAAAAGAGGAATAAAATCTAACTTGAACCAAAAAAGAAAAAAAAACTGAACCTAACATTTATACAGAGGAAAACACTACCAAGGCACTTGCTCCAGTGGTAAACAATTCTGAAATTGGTCAGAGGTGGGGAATCATCTCCCATACAGCCAGCAGCCCCGCCCGCCCACGCAAGGAGCGTCCTTATTGCAAAGCTGGGGGACCGTGCCGAGGCCTCTGTGAGGAAACGTGAGCTGAGCCCCAGGCCAGCTGCTGCTGAACTCTTCCCACCCTTCCCAGGTGAAACACCTGAATATGTACAAGGGCTTGAAAGCCTAGAGGAAGGGCCGTGGAGCCACACCAGCGACAGCACGCAGGCCAACTTGGTGCCTGCAGGTCAGCCAGGATGGTCCTGGCCACGGGCGCTCTTCTGGAAGCTTTCCATTGCCCTGCCTGAGATACCTCTGCTGTCCCGGCCCCCACTCCTTTTTTTCCTTCCTCACCTCAGCCCGGAGAGATATTCCAGTGGAAGTTATGGGTGACACATCCTCTTCTTTACAGGTGGCAGCCTGGCAACTCCTGCCGAAAGTCCAGCAGAGCCCCACTCACACCGGGCCCCCCACAAAGCCGTGGACCCTCACACCCTCCCACCAGCACAGCCCCGAGACTGCTGACGGGGCAGAGAATATGGAGTCAGTCACAGCTGCAGAGGCTATTGCTGCCTGGAGTGCTGTTTATATTGACCCCTCCCCAGGCACACCTGGGGAGGGCTTGCCGGCAGGGTCAGGCTGCCCAGGTCAGCTAATCCTCAGCCCTCGGGGAATCACATTGCAGAAAATGGACCTCGCTAAGACAGAATATTCGCCAAGGAAAAAAAGGACACAATGCCATTTGCAGCACCGTAGATGAGTCTCGAGGTAATCACGTGACTTGGAGTAAGTCAGAAAGTGAAAGACACATATCATATCATATCACTTATAGGTGTTACCTATAAATTGATACCAGGGCAGATATTTCCACGGAGAAGGGCAATCACAGATTCATTAAACAAACTTATGGTTCACCAAAGGAAAGGTGTGAGGATTGCATTCATTACGATATTGGGGTTAACAGACATATACAAACACAGTAGACGTATATAATCACCAAAGACCTACGGAGTACCAAGAGAAGACTACTCAACATTCTGTCATAACGTACATGGGAAAAGGATCCCAGGAAGAACAGACATATGTATATGTGTAAAAGAACCACATCTTGCACACCTACAACAAGCTAAACGTTGTACTCAAACTTGCTGTAATAAAAAATAAAAAATTAAATTAAAAACACGAACAAGAAGTAGTGAGACAAACTTGAGGGGCTTTCTCCTGGCACATTCCGTTCTACATTCCAATCTAGAACGCGACTTCCATTGAGGCTCTGCTGCCCTAGTAACCAGATTTGGTAAGGGAGAACTGCTGCCACCTTGTGGCCGTTTCACACAACAGCAGCTTTAATCCCAGCGCTAATGGTCAGTGGATATTCCAAATCATTACAGGCCTGTAAATGACACCTGCCCTGAAAACATATCCTGGGGTCATATATCGACCAAAAAATTCAAAAGACGTCCATATTTCAAAACGACAGTTTCAAGAGGCATATTTCACGCACATTAGTGTTCTGCTTCTTTTGCTTGCTTTCTTTCTTTGTTAAAAAAACGGGAATGGAAAAAGGCAACCCTCAGAATGGGCGAAAACGTTCACAAACGAATCAATGGACAAAGGTTTAATCTCCAATATATATAAACAGCTCATGCAGCTTAATATTAATAAAACAAACAACCCAATACAAAAATGGGCAGAAGATCTAAAGAGACGTTTCTTCAAAGAAGACACAGAGATGGCCAAGACGCACATGAAAAGCTGCTCAACATCACTAATTATTAGAGAAATGCAAATCAGAACTACAATGAGGTAAGACCTCACACCTGTGAGAATCGGCATCATCAGATAATCTACAAACAACAAATTCTGGGGAGGGTGTGGACAAAAGGAACCCTCTTCCGCTATTGGTGGGAATGTAAATTGATACAGTCACTATGGAGAACAGTATGAAGGTTCCTTTCAAAAACTAAAAAGAGAATTACCATAGGACCCAGCAATCCCACTTCTGGGCATATACCCAGAGAAAACCAGAAATCACAAAGACACATTCACCACAATGTTCATTGCAGCACTATTTACAATAGCCAGGTAATGGAAGCAAACTAAATGCCCACAGACAGACGAATGGATAAAGATGTGGTACATATATAAAATGGAATATTACTCAGCCAAAAAAAGGAATGAAACTGGGTCATTTGTAGAGAAGTTGATGGATCTAGAGACTGTCATACAGAGTGAAGTAAGTCAGAAAGAGAAAAACAAATATTGTATATTAATGCCTATATGTGGAACCTAGAAAAATGGTACAGATGAACTGGATTGAAGGGCAGAAATAGACACAGAGGTAGAGAACAAACGTATGGACATGGACACAAAGTGGGGGAAGCCATGGGGTGGTGGTGGTGGGATGAGTTGGGAGATTGGGATTGACCTGTATACATGTATATGCATAAAATAGATAACTAATAATAACCTACTGTATAAAAAAAATAAATTAAATTAAATTTCAAAATTTTTAAAAATAAAATGTAAAAATAAAACAGAAAAAATGTTCTTCCATTCACACTGATGTATTTGTAAGAATGAATTATTTCCATGCTTATATCCATAAATACATAAAAGAGGAATAAAATCTAATTTGAACCTAAAAGGAAAAAAAAACTGAACCTAACATTTATACAGAGGAAAACACTACCAAGGCACTTGCTCCAGTGGTAAACAATTCTGAAATTGGTCAGAGGTGGGGAATCATCTCCCATACAGCCAGCAGCCCCGCCCGCCCACACAAGGAGCGTCCTTATTGCAAAGCTGGGGGACCGTGCCGAGGCCTCTGTGAGGAAACGTGAGCTGAGCCCCAGGCCAGCTGCTGCTGAACTCTTCCCACCCTTCCCAGGTGAAACACCTGAATATGTACAAGGGCTTGAAAGCCTAGAGGAAGGGCCGTGGAGCCAAACCAGCGACAGCACGCAGGCCAACTTGGTGCCTGCAGGTCAGCCAGGATAGTCCTGGCCACGGGCGCTCTTCTGGAAGCTTTCCATTGCCCTGCCTGAGATACCCCTCCTGTCCCGGCCCCCACTCCTTTTTTTCCTTCCTCACCTCAGCCCGGAGAGATATTCCAGTGGAAGTTATGGGTGACACATCCTCTTCTTTACAGGTGGCAGCCTGGCAACTCCTGCCGAAAGTCCAGCAGAGCCCCACTCACACCGGGCCCCCCACAAAGCCGTGGACCCTCACACCCTCCCACCAGCACAGCCCCGAGACTGCTGACGGGGCAGAGAATATGGAGTCAGGCACAGCTGCAGGGGCTATTGCTGCCTGGAGTGCTGTTTATATTGACCTCAACCCAGGCACACCTGGGGAGGGCTTGCCGGCAGGGTCAGGCTGCCCAGGTCAGCTAATCCTCAGCCCTCGGGGAATCACATTGCAGAAAATGGACCTCGCTAAGACAGAATATTCGCCAAGGAAAAAAAGGACACAATGCCATTTGCAGCACCGTAGATGAGTCTCGAGGTAATCACGTGACTTGGAGTAAGTCAGAAAGTGAAAGACACATATCATATCATATCACTTATAGGTGTTACCTATAAATTGATACCAGGGCAGATATTTCCACGGAGAAGGGCAATCACAGATTCATTAAACAAACTTACGGTTCACCAAAGGAAAGGTGTGAGGATTGAATTCATTACGATATTGGGGTTAACAGACATATACAAACACAGTAGACGTATATAATCACCAAAGACCTACGGAGTACCAAGAGAAGACTACTCAACATTCTGTCATAACGTACATGGGAAAAGGATCCCAGGAAGAACAGACATATGTATATGTGTAAAAGAACCACATATTGCACACCTACAACAAGCTAAACGTTGTAGTCAAACTTGCTGTAATAAAAAATAAAAAATTAAATTAAAATCACGAACAAGAAGTAGTGAGACAAACTTGAGGGGCTTTCTCCTGGCACATTCCGTTCTACATTCCAATCTAGAACGTGACTTCCATTGAGGCTCTGCTGCCCTAGTAACCAGATTTGGTAAGGGAGAACTGCTGCCACCTTGTGGCCGTTTCACACAACAGCAGCTTAAATCCCAGCGCTAATGGTCAGTGGATATTCCAAATCATTACAGGCCTGTAAATGACACCTGCCCTGAAAACAAATCCTGGGGTCATATATCGACCAAAAAATTCAAAAGACGTCCATATTTCAAAACGACAGTTTCAAGAGGCATATTTCACGCACATTAGTGTTCTGCTTCTTTTGCTTGCTTTCTTTCTTTGTTAAAAAAACGGGAATGGAAAAAGGCAACCCTCAGAATGGGCGAAAACGTTCACAAACGAATCAATGGACAAAGGTTTAATCTCCAATATATATAAACAGCGCATGCAGCTTAATATTAATAAAACAAACAACCCAATACAAAAATGGGCAGAAGATCTAAAGAGACGTTTCTTCAAAGAAGACACAGAGATGGCCAAGACGCACATGAAAAGCTGCTCAACATCACTAATTATTAGAGAAATGCAAATCAAAACTACAATGATGTAAGACCTCACACCTGTGAGAATCGGCATCATCAGATAATCTACAAACAACAAATTCTGGGGAGGGTGTGGACAAAAGGAACCCTCTTCCGCTATTGGTGGGAATGTAAATTGATACAGTCACTATGGAGAACAGTATGGAGGTTCCTTTCAAAAACTAAAAAGAGAATTACCATAGGATCCAGCAATCCCACTTCTGGGCATATACCCAGAGAAAACCATAAATCACAAAGACACATTCACCACAATGTGCATTGCAGCACTATTTACAATAGCCAGGTAATGGAAGCAACCTAAATGCCCACAGACAGACGAATGGATAAAGATGTGGTACATATATAAAATGGAATATTACTCAGCCAAAAAAAGGAATGAAACTGGGTCATTTGTAGAGAAGTTGATGGATCTAGAGACTGTCATACAGAGTGAAGTAAGTCAGAAAGAGAAAAACAAATATTCTATATTAATGCCTATATGTGGAACCTAGAAAAATGGTACAGATGAACTGGTTTGCAGGGCAGAAATAGAGACACAGAGGTAGAGAACAAACGTATGGACACAAAGTGGGGGAAGCCATGGGGTGGTGGTGGTGGGATGAGTTGGGAGATTGGGATTGACCTGTATACATGTATATGCATAAAATAGATAACTAATAATAACCTACTGTATAAAAAAAATAAATTAAATTAAATTTCAAAATTTTTAAAAATAAAATGTAAAAATAAAACAGAAAAAAAGTTCTTCCATTCACACTGATGTATTTATAAGAATGAATTATTTCCATGCTTATATCCATAAATACATAAAAGAGGAATAAAATCTAACTTGAACCAAAAAAGAAAAAAAAAACTGAACCTAACATTTATACAGAGGAAAACACTACCAAGGCACTTGCTCCAGTGGTAAACAATTCTGAAATTGGTCAGAGGTGGGGAATCATCTCCCATACAGCCAGCAGCCCCGCCCGCCCACGCAAGGAGCGTCCTTATTGCAAAGCTGGGGGACCGTGCCGAGGCCTCTCTGAGAAAACGTGAGCTGAGCCCCAGGCCAGCTGCTGCTGAACTCTTCCCACCCTTCCCAGGTGAAACACCTGAATATGTACAAGGGCTTGAAAGCCTAGAGGAAGGGCCGTGGAGCCACACCAGCGACAGCACGCAGGCCAACTTGGTGCCTGCAGGTCAGCCAGGATGGTCCTGGCCACGGGCGCTCTTCTGGAAGCTTTCCATTGCCCTGCCTGGGATACCCTTCCTGTCCCGGCCCCACTCCTTTTTTTCCTTCCTCACCTCAGCCCGGAGAGATATTCCAGTGGAAGTTATGGGTGACACATCCTCTTCTTTACAGGTGGCAGCCTGGCAACTCCTGCCGAAAGTCCAGCAGAGCCCCACTCACACCGGGGCCCCCACAAAGCCGTGGACCCTCACACCCTCCCACCAGCACAGCCCCGAGACTGCTGACGGGGCAGAGAATATGGTGTCAGGCACAGCTGCAGGGGCTATTGCTGCCTGGAGTGCTGTTTATATTGACCTCAACCCAGGCACACCTGGGGAGGGCTTGCCGGCAGGGTCAGGCTGCCCAGGTCAGCTAATCCTCAGCCCTCGGGGAATCACATTGCAGAAAATGGACCTCGCTAAGACAGAATATTCGCCAAGGAAAAAAAGGACACAATGCCATTTGCAGCACCGTAGATGAGTCTCGAGGTAATCACGTGACTTGGAGTAAGTCAGAAAGTGAAAGACACATATCATATCATATCACTTATAGGTGTTACCTATAAATTGATACCAGGGCAGATATTTCCACGTAGAAGGGCAATCACAGATTCATTAAACAAACTTATGGTTCACCAAAGGAAAGGTGTGAGGATTGAATTCATTACGATATTGGGGTTAACAGACATATACAAACACAGTAGACGTATAGAATCACCAAAGACCTACGGAGTACCAAGAGAAGACTACTCAACATTCTGTCATAACGTACATGGGAAAAGGATCGCAGGAAGAACAGACATATGTATATGTGTAAAAGAACCACCTCTTGCACACCTACAACAAGCTAAACGTTGTACTCAAACTTGCTGTAATAAAAAATAAAAAATTAAATTAAAAACACGAACAAGAAGTAGTGAGACAAACTTGAGGGGCTTTCTCCTGGCACATTCCGTTCTACATTCCAATCTAGAATGCGACTTCCACTGAGGCTCTGCTGCCCTAGTAACCAGATTTGGTAAGGGAGAACTGCTGCCACCTTGTGGCCGTTTCACACAACAGCAGCTTTAATCCCAGCGCTAATGGTCAGTGGATATTCCAAATCATTACAGGCCTGTAAATGACACCTGCCCTGAAAACATATCCTGGGGTCATATATCGACCAAAAAATTCAAAAGACGTCCATATTTCAAAACGACAGTTTCAAGAGGCATATTTCACGCACATTAGTGTTCTGCTTCTTTTGCTTGCTTTCTTTCTTTGTTAAAAAAACGGGAATGGAAAAAGGCAACCCTCAGAATGGGCGAAAACGTTCACAAACGAATCAATGGACAAAGGTTTAATCTCCAATATATATAAACAGCTCATGCAGCTTAATATTAATAAAACAAACAACCCAATACAAAAATGGGCAGAAGATCTAAAGAGACGTTTCTTCAAAGAAGACACAGAGATAGCCAAGACGCACATGAAAAGCTGCTCAACATCACTAATTATTAGAGAAATGCAAATCAAAACTACAATGATGTAAGACCTCACACCTGTGAGAATCGGCATCATCAGATAATCTACAAACAACAAATTCTGGGGAGGGTGTGGACAAAAGGAACCCTCTTCCGCTATTGGTGGGAATGTAAATTGATACAGTCACTATGGAGAACAGTATGGAGGTTCCTTTCAAAAACTAAAAAGAGAATTACCATAGGATCCAGCAATCCCACTTCTGGGCATATACCCAGAGAAAACCATAAATCACAAAGACACATTCACCACAATGTTCATTGCAGCACTATTTACAATAGCCAGGTAATGGAAGCAACCTAAATGCCCACAGACAGACGAATGGATAAAGATGTGGTACATATATAAAATGGAATATTACTCAGCCAAAGAAAGGAATGAAACTGGGTCATTTGTAGAGAAGTTGATGGATCTAGAGACTGTCATACAGAGTGAAGTAAGTCAGAAAGAGAAAAACAAATATTCTATATTAATGCCTATATGTGGAACCTAGAAAAATGGTACAGATGAACTGGTTTGCAGGGCAGAAATAGAGACACAGAGGTAGAGAACAAACGTATGGACACAAAGTGGGGGAAGCCATGGGGTGGTGGTGGTGGGATGAGTTGGGAGATTGGGATTGACCTGTATACATGTATATGCATAAAATAGATAACTAATAATAACCTACTGTATAAAAAAATAAATTAAATTAAATTTCAAAATTTTTAAAAATAAAATGTAAAAATAAAACAGAAAAAACGTTCTTCCATTCACACTGATGTATTTATAAGAATGAATTATTTCCATGCTTATATCCATAAATACATAAAAGAGGAATAAAATCTAACTTGAACCAAAAAAGAAAAAAAAAAAACTGAAGCTAACATTTATACAGATGAAAACACTACCAAGGCACTTGCTCCAGTGGTAAACAATTCTGAAATTGGTCAGAGGTGGGGAATAATCTCCCATACAGCCAGCAGCCCCGCCCGCCCACGCAAGGAGCGTCCTTATTGCAAAGCTGGGGGACCGTGCCGAGGCCTCTGTGAGTAAACGTGAGCTGTGCCCCAGGCCAGCTGCTGCTGAACTGTTCCCACCCTTCCCAGGTGAAACACCTGAATATGTACAAGGGCTTGAAAGCCTAGAGGAAGGGCCGTGGAGCCACACCAGCGACAGCACGCAGGCCAACTTGGTGCCTGCAGGTCAGCCAGGATGGTCCTGGCCACGGGCGCTCTTCTGCAAGCTTTCCATTGCCCTGCCTGAGATACCCCTCCTGTCCCGGCCCCCACTCCTTTTTTTCCTTCCTCACCTCAGCCCGGAGAGATATTCCAGTGGAAGTTATGGGTGACACATCCTCTTCTTTACAGGTGGCAGCCTGGCAACTCCTGCCGAAAGTCCAGCAGAGCCCCACTCACACCGGGCCCCCCACAAAGCCGTGGACCCTCACACCCTCCCACCAGCACAGCCCCGAGACTGCTGACGGGGCAGAGAATATGGAGTCAGGCACAGCTGCAGGGGCTATTGCTGCCTGGAGTGCTGTTTATATTGACCTCAACCCAGGCACACCTGGGGAGGGCTTGCCGGCAGGGTCAGGCTGCCCAGGTCAGCTAATCCTCAGCCCTCGGGGAATCACATTGCAGAAAATGGACCTCGCTAAGACAGAATATTCGCCAAGGAAAAAAAGGACACAATGCCATTTGCAGCACCGTAGATGAGTCTCGAGGTAATCACGTGACTTGGAGTAAGTCAGAAAGTGAAAGACACATATCATATCATATCACTTATAGGTGTTACCTATAAATTGATACCAGGGCAGATATTTCCACGGAGAAGGGCAATCACAGATTCATTAAACAAACTTATGGTTCACCAAAGGAAAGGTGTGAGGATTGAATTCATTACGATATTGGGGTTAACAGACATATACAAACACAGTAGACGTATAGAATCACCAAAGACCTACGGAGTACCAAGAGAAAACTACTCAACATTCTGTCATAACGTACATGGGAAAAGGATCCCAGGAAGAACAGACATATGTATATGTGTAAAAGAACCACCTCTTGCACACCTACAACAAGCTAAACGTTGTACTCAAACTTGCTGTAATAAAAAATAAAAAATTAAATTAAAAACACGAACAAGAAGTAGTGAGACAAACTTGAGGGGCTTTCTCCTGGCACATTCCGTTCTACATTCCAATCTAGAACGCGACTTCCACTGAGGCTCTGCTGCCCTAGTAACCAGATTTGGTAAGGGAGAACTGCTGCCACCTTGTGGCCGTTTCACACAACAGCTGCTTTAATCCCAGCGCTAATGGTCAGTGGATATTCCAAATCATTACAGGCCTGTAAATGACACCTGCCCTGAAAACATATCCTGGGGTCATATATCGACCAAAAAATTCAAAAGACGTCCATATTTCAAAACGACAGTTTCAAGAGGCATATTTCACGCACATTAGTGTTCTGCTTCTTCTGCTTGCTTTCTTTCTTTGTTAAAAAAACGGGAATGGAAAAAGGCAACCCTCAGAATGGGCGAAAACGTTCACAAACGAATCAGTGGACAAAGGTTTAATCTCCAATATATATAAACAGCTCATGCAGCTTAATATTAATAAAACGAACAACCCAATACAAAAATGGGCAGAAGATCTAAAGAGACGTTTCTTCTAAGAAGACACAGAGATGGCCAAGACGCACATGAAAAGCTGCTCAACATCACTAATTATTAGAGAAATGCAAATCAAAACTACAATGAGGTAAGACCTCACACCTGTGAGAATCGGCATCATCAGATAATCTACAAACAACAAATTCTGGGGAGGGTGTGGACAAAAGGAACCCTCTTCCGCTATTGGTGGGAATGTAAATTGATACAGTCTCTATGGAGAACAGTATGGAGGTTCCTTTAAAAAAGTAAAAAGAGAATTACCATAGGATCCAGCAATCCCACTTGTGGGCATATACCCAGAGAAAACCATAAATCACAAAGACACATTCACCACAATGTTCATTGCAGCAGTATTTACAATAGCCAGGTAATGGAAGTAACCTAAATGCCCACAGACAGACGAATGGATAAAGATGTGGTACATATATAAAATGGAATATTACTCAGCCAAAAAAAGGAATGAAACTGGGTCATTTGTAGAGAAGTTGATGGATCTAGAGACTGTCATACAGAGTGAAGTAAGTCAGAAAGAGAAAAACAAATATTGTATATTAATGCCTATATGTGGAACCTAGAAAAATGGTACAGATGAACTGGTTTGCAGGGCAGAAAGAGAGACACAGAGGTAGAGAACAAACGTATGGACATGGACACAAAGTGGGGGAAGCCATGGGGTGGTGGTGGTGGGATGAGTTGGGAGATTGGGATTGACCTGTATACATGTATATGCATAAAATAGATAACTAATAATAACCTACTGTATAAAAAAATAAATTAAATTAAATTTCAAAATTTTTAAAAATAAAATGTAAAAATAAAACAGAAAAAAAGTTCTTCCATTCACACTGATGTATTTATAAGAATGAATTATTTCCATGCTTATATCCATAAATACATAAAAGAGGAATAAAATCTAACTTGAACCAAAAAAGAAAAAAAAAAACTGAAGCTAACATTTATACAGAGGAAAACACTACCAAGGCACTTGCTCCAGTGGTAAACAATTCTGAAATTGGTCAGAGGTGGGGAATCATCTCCCATACAGCCAGCAGCCCCGCCCGCCCACGCAAGGAGCGTCCTTATTGCAAAGCTGTGGGACCGTGCCGAGGCCTCTGTGAGTAAACGTGAGCTGTGCCCCAGGCCAGCTGCTGCTGAACTCTTCCCACCCTTCCCAGGTGAAACACCTGAATATGTACAAGGGCTTGAAAGCCTAGAGGAAGGGCCGTGGAGCCACACCAGCGACAGCACGCAGGCCACCTTGGTGCCTGCAGGTCAGCCAGGATGGTCCTGGCCACGGGCGCTCTTCTGGAAGCTTTCCATTGCCCTGCCTGAGATACCCCTCCTGTCCCGGCCCCCACTCCTTTTTTTCCTTCCTCACCTCAGCCCGGAGAGATATTCCAGTGGAAGTTATGGGTGACACATCCTCTTCTTTACAGGTGGCAGCCTGGCAACTCCTGCCGAAAGTCCAGCAGAGCCCCACTCACACCGGGCCCCCCACAAAGCCGTGGACCCTCACACCCTCCCACCAGCACAGCCCCGAGACTGCTGACGGGGCAGAGAATATGGAGTCAGGCACAGCTGGAGGGGCTCTTGCTGCCTGGAGTGCTGTTTATATTGACCTCAACCCAGGCACACCTGGGGAGGGCTTGCCGGCAGGGTCAGGCTGCCCAGGTCAGCTAATCCTCAGCCCTCGGGGAATCACATTGCAGAAAATGGACCTCGCTAAGACAGAATATTTGCTAAGGAAAAAAAGGACACAATGCCATTTGCAGCACCGTAGATGAGTCTCAAGGTAATCACGTGACTTGGAGTAAGTCAGAAAGTGAAAGACACATATCATATCATATCACTTATAGGTGTTACCTATAAATTGATACCAGGGCAGATATTTCCACGGAGAAGGGCAATCACAGATTCATTAAACAAACTTATGGTTCACCAAAGGAAAGGTGTGAGGATTGAATTCATTACGATATTGGGGTTAACAGACATATACAAACACAGTAGACGTATAGAATCACCAAAGACCTACGGAGTACCAAGAGAAGACTACTCAACATTCCGTCATAACGTACATGGGAAAAGGATCCCAGGAAGAACAGACATATGTATATGTGTAAAAGAACCACCTCTTGCACACCTACAACAAGCTAAACGTTGTACTCAAACTTGCTGTAATAAAAAATAAAAAATTAAATTAAAAACACGAACAAGAATTAGTGAGACAAACTTGAGGGGCTTTCTCCTGGCACATTCCGTTCTACATTCCAATCTAGAACGCGACTTCCACTGAGGCTCTGCTGCCCTAGTAACCAGATTTGGTAAGGGAGAACTGCTGCCACCTTGTGGCCGTTTCACACAACAGCAGCTTTAATCCCAGCGCTAATGGTCAGTGGATATTCCAAATCATTACAGGCCTGTAAATGACACCTGCCCTGAAAACATATCCTGGGGTCATATATCGACCAAAAAATTCAAAAGACGTCCATATTTCAAAACGACAGTTTCAAGAGGCATATTTCACGCACATTAGTGTTCTGCTTCTTTTGCTTGCTTTCTTTCTTTGTTAAAAAAACGGGAATGGAAAAAGGCAACCCTCAGAATGGGCGAAAACGTTCACAAACGAATCAATGGACAAAGGTTTAATCTCCAATATATATAAACAGCTCATGCAGCTTAATATTAATAAAACAAACAACCCAATACAAAAATGGGCAGAAGATCTAAAGAGACGTTTCTTCAAAGAAGACACAGAGATGGCCAAGACGCACATGAAAAGCTGCTCAACATCACTAATTATTAGAGAAATGCAAATCAAAACTACAATGAGGTAAGACCTCACACCTGTGAGAATCGGCATCATCAGATAATCTACAAACAACAAATTCTGGGGAGGGTGTGGACAAAAGGAACCCTCTTCCGCTATTGGTGGGAATGTAAATTGATACAGTCTCTATGGAGAACAGTATGGAGGTTCCTTTAAAAAACTAAAAAGAGAATTACCATAGGATCCAGCAATCCCACTTGTGGGCATATACCCAGAGAAAACCATAAATCACAAAGACACATTCACCACAATGTTCATTGCAGCAGTATTTACAATAGCCAGGTAATGGAAGTAACCTAAATGCCCACAGACAGACGAATGGATAAAGATGTGGTACATATATAAAATGGAATATTACTCAGCCAAATAAAGGAATGAAACTGGGTCATTTGTAGAGAAGTTGATGGATCTAGAGACTGTCATACACAGTGAAGTAAGTCAGAAAGAGAAAAACAAATATTGTATATTAATGCCTATATGTGGAACCTAGAAAAATGGTACAGATGAACTGGTTTGCAGGGCAGAAAGAGAGACACAGAGGTAGAGAACAAACGTATGGACATGGACACAAAGTGGGGGAAGCCATGGGGTGGTGGTGGTGGGATGAGTTGGGAGATTGGGATTGACCTGTATACATGTATATGCATAAAATAGATAACTAATAATAACCTACTGTATAAAAAATAAATTAAATTAAATTTCAAATTTTTAAAAATAAAATGTAAAAATAAAACAGAAAAAAAGTTCTTCCATTCACACTGATGTATTTATAAGAATGAATTATTTCCATGCTTATATCCATAAATACATAAAAGAGGAATAAAATCTAACTTGAACCAAAAAAGAAAAAAAAAAACTGAAGCTAACATTTATACAGAGGAAAACACTACCAAGGCACTTGCTCCAGTGGTAAACAATTGTGAAATTGGTCAGAGGTGGGGAATAATCTCCCATACAGCCAGCAGCCCCGCCCGCCCACGCAAGGAGCGTCCTTATTGCAAAGCTGGGGGACCGTGCCGAGGCCTCTGTGAGTAAACGTGAGCTGTGCCCCAGGCCAGCTGCTGCTGAACTCTTCCCACCCTTCCCAGGTGAAACACCTGAATATGTACAAGGGCTTGAAATCCTAGAGGAAGGGCCGTGGAGCCAAACCAGCGACAGCACGCAGGCCAACTTGGTGCCTGCAGGTCAGCCAGGATGGTCCTGGCCACGGGCGCTCTTCTGGAAGCTTTCCATTGCCCTGCCTGAGATACCCCTCCTGTCCCGGGCCCCACTCCTTTTTTTCCTTCCTCACCTCAGCCCGGAGAGATATTCCAGTGGAAGTTATGGGTGACACATCCTCTTCTTTACAGGTGGCAGCCTGGCAACTCCTGCCGAAAGTCCAGCAGAGCCCCACTCACACCGGGCCCCCCACAAAGCCGTGGACCCTCACACCCTCCCACCAGCACAGCCCCGAGACTGCTGACGGGGCAGAGAATATGGAGTCAGGCACAGCTGCAGGGGCTATTGCTGCCTGGAGTGCTGTTTATATTGACCTCAACCCAGGCACACCTGGGGAGGGCTTGCCGGCAGGGTCAGGCTGCCCAGGTCAGCTAATCCTCAGCCCTCGGGGAATCACATTGCAGAAAATGGACCTCGCTAAGACAGAATATTCGCCAAGGAAAAAAAGGACACAATGCCATTTGCAGCACCGTAGATGAGTCTCGAGGTAATCACGTGACTTGGAGTAAGTCACAAAGTGAAAGACACATATCATATCATATCACTTATAGGTGTTACCTATAAACTGATACCAGGGCAGATATTTCCACGGAGAAGGGCAATCACAGATTCATTAAACAAACTTATGGTTCACCAAAGGAAAGGTGTGAGGATTGAATTCATTACGATATTGGGGTTAACAGACATATACAAACACAGTAGACGTATAGAATCACCAAAGACCTACGGAGTACCAAGAGAAGACTACTCAACATTCTGTCATAACGTACATGGGAAAAGGATCCCAGGAAGAACAGACATATGTATATGTGTAAAAGAACCACCTCTTGCACACCTACAACAAGCTAAACGTTGTACTCAAACTTGCTGTAATAAAAAATAAAAAATTAAATTAAAAACACGAACAAGAAGTAGTGAGACAAACTTGAGGGGCTTTCTCCTGGCACATTCCGTTCTACATTCCAATCTAGAACGCGACTTCCTTTGAGGCTCTGCTGCCCTAGTAACCAGATTTGGTAAGGGAGAACTGCTGCCACCTTGTGGCCGTTTCACACAACAGCTGCTTTAATCCCAGCGCTAATGATCAGTGGATATTCCAAATCATTACAGGCCTGTAAATGACACCTGCCCTGAAAACATTTCCTGGGGTCATATATCGACCAAAAAATTCAAAAGACGTCCATATTTCAAAACGACAGTTTCAAGAGGCATATTTCACGCACATTAGTGTTCTGCTTCTTTTGCTTGCTTTCTTTCTTTGTTAAAAAAACGGGAATGGAAAAAGGCAACCCTCAGAATGGGCGAAAACGTTCACAAACGAATCAATGGACAAAGGTTTAATCTCTAATATATATAAACAGCTCATGCAGCTTAATATTAATAAAACGAACAACCCAATACAAAAATGGGCAGAAGATCTAAAGAGACGTTTCTTCAAAGAAGACAGAGAGATGGCCAAGACGCACATGAAAAGCTGCTCAACATCACTAATTATTAGAGAAATGCAAATCAAAACTACAATGAGGTAAGACCTCACACCTGTGAGAATCGGCATCATCAGATAATCTACAAACAACAAATTCTGGGGAGGGTGTGGACAAAAGGAACCCTCTTCCGCTATTGGTGGGAATGTAAATTGATACAGTCACTATGGAGAACAGTATGGAGGTTCCTTTCAAAAACTAAAAAGAGAATTACCATAGGATCCAGCAATCCCACTTCTGGGCATATACCCAGAGAAAACCATAAATCACAAAGACACATTCACCACAATGTTCATTGCAGCACTATTTACAATAGCCAGGTAATGGAAGCAACCTAAATGCCCACAGACAGACGAATGGATAAAGATGTGGTACATATATAAAATGGAATATTACTCAGCCAAAAAAAGGAATGAAACTGGGTCATTTGTAGAGAAGTTGATGGATCTAGAGACTGTCATACAGAGTGAAGTAAGTCACAAAGAGAAAAACAAATATTGTATATTAATGCCTATATGTGGAACCTAGAAAAATGGTACAGATGAACTGGTTTGCAGGGCAGAAATAGAGACACAGAGGTAGAGAACAAACGTATGGACACAAAGTGGGGGAAGCCATGGGGTGTTGGTGGTGGGATGAGTTGGGAGATTGGGATTGACCTGTATACATGTATATGCATAAAATAGATAACTAATAATAACCTACTGTATAAAAAAATAAATTAAATTAAATTTCAAAATTTTTAAAAATAAAATGTAAAAATAAAACAGAAAAAAAGTTCTTCCATTCACACTGATGTATTTATAAAAATGAATTATTTCCATGCTTATATCCATAAATACATAAAAGAGGAATAAAATCTAACTTGAACCAAAAAAGAAAAAAAAACTGAACCTAACATTTATACAGAGGAAAACACTACCAAGGCACTTGCTCCAGTGGTAAACAATTGTGAAATTGGTCAGAGGTGGGGAATCATCTCCCATACAGCCAGCAGCCCCGCCCGCCCACGCATGGAGCGTCCTTATTGCAAAGCTGGGGGACCGTGCCGAGGCCTCTGTGAGTAAACGTGAGCTGTGCCCCAGGCCAGCTGCTGCTGAACTCTTCCCACCCTTCCCAGGTGAAACACCTGAATATGTACAAGGGCTTGAAAGCCTAGAGGAAGGGCCGTGGAGCCACACCACCGACAGCACGCAGGCCAACTTGGTGCCTGCAGGTCAGCCAGGATGGTCCTGGCCACGGGCGCTCTTCTGCAAGCTTTCCATTGCCCTGCCTGAGATACCCCTCCTGTCCCGGCCCCCACTCCTTTTTTTCCTTCCTCACCTCAGCCCGGAGAGATATTCCAGTGGAAGTTATGGGTGACACATCCTCTTCTTTACAGGTGGCAGCCTGGCAACTCCTGCCGAAAGTCCAGCAGAGCCCCACTCACACCGGGTCCCCCACAAAGCCGTGGACCCTCACACCCTCCCACCAGCACAGCCCCGAGACTGCTGACGGGGCAGAGAATATGGAGTCAGGCACAGCTGCAGGGGCTATTGCTGCCTGGAGTGCTGTTTATATTGACCTCAACCCAGGCACACCTGGGGAGGGCTTGCCGGCAGGGTCAGGCTGCCCAGGTCAGCTAATCCTCAGCCCTCGGGGAATCACATTGCAGAAAATGGACCTCGCTAAGACAGAATATTCGCCAAGGAAAAAAAGGACACAATGCCATTTGCAGCACCGTAGATGAGTCTCGAGGTAATCACGTGACTTGGAGTAAGTCAGAAAGTGAAAGACACATATCATATCATATCACTTATAGGTGTTACCTATAAATTGATACCAGGGCAGATATTTCCACGTAGAAGGGCAATCACAGATTCATTAAACAAACTTATGGTTCACCAAAGGAAAGGTGTGAGGATTGAATTCATTACGATATTGGGGTTAACAGACATATACAAACACAGTAGACGTATAGAATCACCAAAGACCTACGGAGTACCAAGAGAAGACTACTCAACATTCTGTCATAACGTACATGGGAAAAGGATCGCAGGAAGAACAGACATATGTATATGTGTAAAAGAACCACCTCTTGCACACCTACAACAAGCTAAACGTTGTACTCAAACTTGCTGTAATAAAAAATAAAAAATTAAATTAAAAACACGAACAAGAAGTAGTGAGACAAACTTGAGGGGCTTTCTCCTGGCACATTCCGTTCTACATTCCAATCTAGAATGCGACTTCCACTGAGGCTCTGCTGCCCTAGTAACCAGATTTGGTAAGGGAGAACTGCTGCCACCTTGTGGCCGTTTCACACAACAGCAGCTTTAATCCCAGCGCTAATGGTCAGTGGATATTCCAAATCATTACAGGCCTGTAAATGACACCTGCCCTGAAAACATATCCTGGGGTCATATATCGACCAAAAAATTCAAAAGACGTCCATATTTCAAAACGACAGTTTCAAGAGGCATATTTCACGCACATTAGTGTTCTGCTTCTTTTGCTTGCTTTCTTTCTTTGTTAAAAAAACGGGAATGGAAAAAGGCAACCCTCAGAATGGGCGAAAACGTTCACAAACGAATCAATGGACAAAGGTTTAATCTCCAATATATATAAACAGCTCATGCAGCTTAATATTAATAAAACAAACAACCCAATACAAAAATGGGCAGAAGATCTAAAGAGACGTTTCTTCAAAGAAGACACAGAGATAGCCAAGACGCACATGAAAAGCTGCTCAACATCACTAATTATTAGAGAAATGCAAATCAAAACTACAATGATGTAAGACCTCACACCTGTGAGAATCGGCATCATCAGATAATCTACAAACAACAAATTCTGGGGAGGGTGTGGACAAAAGGAACCCTCTTCCGCTATTGGTGGGAATGTAAATTGATACAGTCACTATGGAGAACAGTATGGAGGTTCCTTTCAAAAACTAAAAAGAGAATTACCATAGGATCCAGCAATCCCACTTCTGGGCATATACCCAGAGAAAACCATAAATCACAAAGACACATTCACCACAATGTTCATTGCAGCACTATTTACAATAGCCAGGTAATGGAAGCAACCTAAATGCCCACAGACAGACGAATGGATAAAGATGTGGTACATATATAAAATGGAATATTACTCAGCCAAAGAAAGGAATGAAACTGGGTCATTTGTAGAGAAGTTGATGGATCTAGAGACTGTCATACAGAGTGAAGTAAGTCAGAAAGAGAAAAACAAATATTCTATATTAATGCCTATATGTGGAACCTAGAAAAATGGTACAGATGAACTGGTTTGCAGGGCAGAAATAGAGACACAGAGGTAGAGAACAAACGTATGGACACAAAGTGGGGGAAGCCATGGGGTGGTGGTGGTGGGATGAGTTGGGAGATTGGGATTGACCTGTATACATGTATATGCATAAAATAGATAACTAATAATAACCTACTGTATAAAAAAATAAATTAAATTAAATTTCAAAATTTTTAAAAATAAAATGTAAAAATAAAACAGAAAAAACGTTCTTCCATTCACACTGATGTATTTATAAGAATGAATTATTTCCATGCTTATATCCATAAATACATAAAAGAGGAATAAAATCTAACTTGAACCAAAAAAGAAAAAAAAAAAACTGAAGCTAACATTTATACAGATGAAAACACTACCAAGGCACTTGCTCCAGTGGTAAACAATTCTGAAATTGGTCAGTGGTGGGGAATAATCTCCCATACAGCCAGCAGCCCCGCCCGCCCACGCAAGGAGCGTCCTTATTGCAAAGCTGGGGGACCGTGCCGAGGCCTCTGTGAGTAAACGTGAGCTGTGCCCCAGGCCAGCTGCTGCTGAACTGTTCCCACCCTTCCCAGGTGAAACACCTGAATATGTACAAGGGCTTGAAAGCCTAGAGGAAGGGCCGTGGAGCCACACCAGCGACAGCACGCAGGCCAACTTGGTGCCTGCAGGTCAGCCAGGATGGTCCTGGCCACGGGCGCTCTTCTGCAAGCTTTCCATTGCCCTGCCTGAGATACCCCTCCTGTCCCGGCCCCCACTCCTTTTTTTCCTTCCTCACCTCAGCCCGGAGAGATATTCCAGTGGAAGTTATGGGTGACACATCCTCTTCTTTACAGGTGGCAGCCTGGCAACTCCTGCCGAAAGTCCAGCAGAGCCCCACTCACACCGGGCCCCCCACAAAGCCGTGGACCCTCACACCCTCCCACCAGCACAGCCCCGAGACTGCTGACGGGGCAGAGAATATGGAGTCAGGCACAGCTGCAGGGGCTATTGCTGCCTGGAGTGCTGTTTATATTGACCTCAACCCAGGCACACCTGGGGAGGGCTTGCCGGCAGGGTCAGGCTGCCCAGGTCAGCTAATCCTCAGCCCTCGGGGAATCACATTGCAGAAAATGGACCTCGCTAAGACAGAATATTCGCCAAGGAAAAAAAGGACACAATGCCATTTGCAGCACCGTAGATGAGTCTCGAGGTAATCACGTGACTTGGAGTAAGTCAGAAAGTGAAAGACACATATCATATCATATCACTTATAGGTGTTATCTATAAATTGATACCAGGGCAGATATTTCCACGGAGAAGGGCAATCACAGATTCATTAAACAAACTTATGGTTCACCAAAGGAAAGGTGTGAGGATTGAATTCATTACGATATTGGGGTTAACAGACATATACAAACACAGTAGACGTATAGAATCACCAAAGACCTACGGAGTACCAAGAGAAGACTACTCAACATTCTGTCATAACGTACATGGGAAAAGGATCCCAGGAAGAACAGACATATGTATATGTGTAAAAGAACCACCTCTTGCACACCTACAACAAGCTAAACGTTGTACTCAAACTTGCTGTAATAAAAAATAAAAAATTAAATTAAAAACACGAACAAGAAGTAGTGAGACAAACTTGAGGGGCTTTCTCCTGGCACATTCCGTTCTACATTCCAATCTAGAACGCGACTTCCACTGAGGCTCTGCTGCCCTAGTAACCAGATTTGGTAAGGGAGAACTGCTGCCACCTTGTGGCCGTTTCACACAACAGCAGCTTTAATCCCAGCGCTAATGGTCAGTGGATATTCCAAATCATTACAGGCCTGTAAATGACACCTGCCCTGAAAACATATCCTGGGGTCATATATCGACCAAAAAATTCAAAAGACGTCCATATTTCAAAACGACAGTTTCAAGAGGCATATTTCACGCACATTAGTGTTCTGCTTCTTCTGCTTGCTTTCTTTCTTTGTTAAAAAAACGGGAATGGAAAAAGGCAACCCTCAGAATGGGCGAAAACGTTCACAAACGAATCAGTGGACAAAGGTTTAATCTCCAATATATATAAACAGCTCATGCAGCTTAATATTAATAAAACGAACAACCCAATACAAAAATGGGCAGAAGATCTAAAGAGACGTTTCTTCTAAGAAGACACAGAGATGGCCAAGACGCACATGAAAAGCTGCTCAACATCACTAATTATTAGAGAAATGCAAATCAAAACTACAATGAGGTAAGACCTCACACCTGTGAGAATCGGCATCATCAGATAATCTACAAACAACAAATTCTGGGGAGGGTGTGGACAAAAGGAACCCTCTTCCGCTATTGGTGGGAATGTAAATTGATACAGTCTCTATGGAGAACAGTATGGAGGTTCCTTTAAAAAAGTAAAAAGAGAATTACCATAGGATCCAGCAATCCCACTTGTGGGCATATACCCAGAGAAAACCATAAATCACAAAGACACATTCACCACAATGTTCATTGCAGCAGTATTTACAATAGCCAGGTAATGGAAGTAACCTAAATGCCCACAGACAGACGAATGGATAAAGATGTGGTACATATATAAAATGGAATATTACTCAGCCAAAAAAAGGAATGAAACTGGGTCATTTGTAGAGAAGTTGATGGATCTAGAGACTGTCATACAGAGTGAAGTAAGTCAGAAAGAGAAAAACAAATATTGTATATTAATGCCTATATGTGGAACCTAGAAAAATGGTACAGATGAACTGGTTTGCAGGGCAGAAAGAGAGACACAGAGGTAGAGAACAAACGTATGGACATGGACACAAATTGGGCGAAGCCATGGGGTGGTGGTGGTGGGATGAGTTGGGAGATTGGGATTGACCTGTATACATGTATATGCATAAAATAGATAACTAATAATAACCTACTGTATAAAAAAATAAATTAAATTAAATTTCAAAATTTTTAAAAATAAAATGTAAAAATAAAACAGAAAAAAAGTTCTTCCATTCACACTGATGTATTTATAAGAATGAATTATTTCCATGCTTATATCCATAAATACATAAAAGAGGAATAAAATCTAACTTGAACCAAAAAAGAAAAAAAAAACTGAAGCTAACATTTATACAGAGGAAAACACTACCAAGGCACTTGCTCCAGTGGTAAACAATTCTGAAATTGGTCAGAGGTGGGGAATCATCTCCCATACAGCCAGCAGCCCCGCCCGCCCACGCAAGGAGCGTCCTTATTGCAAAGCTGTGGGACCGTGCCGAGGCCTCTGTGAGTAAACGTGAGCTGTGCCCCAGGCCAGCTGCTGCTGAACTCTTCCCACCCTTCCCAGGTGAAACACCTGAATATGTACAAGGGCTTGAAAGCCTAGAGGAAGGGCCGTGGAGCCACACCAGCGACAGCACGCAGGCCAACTTGGTGCCTGCAGGTCAGCCAGGATGGTCCTGGCCACGGGCGCTCTTCTGGAAGCTTTCCATTGCCCTGCCTGAGATACCCCTCCTGTCCCGGCCCCCACTCCTTTTTTTCCTTCCTCACCTCAGCCCGGAGAGATATTCCAGTGGAAGTTATGGGTGACACATCCTCTTCTTTACAGGTGGCAGCCTGGCAAATCCTGCCGAAAGTCCAGCAGAGCCCCACTCACACCGGGCCCCCCACAAAGCCGTGGACCCTCACACCCTCCCACCAGCACAGCCCCGAGACTGCTGACGGGGCAGAGAATATGGAGTCAGGCACAGCTGGAGGGGCTCTTGCTGCCTGGAGTGCTGTTTATATTGACCTCAACCCAGGCACACCTGGGGAGGGCTTGCCGGCAGGGTCAGGCTGCCCAGGTCAGCTAATCCTCAGCCCTCGGGGAATCACATTGCAGAAAATGGACCTCGCTAAGACAGAATATTTGCTAAGGAAAAAAAGGACACAATGCCATTTGCAGCACCGTAGATGAGTCTCAAGGTAATCACGTGACTTGGAGTAAGTCAGAAAGTGAAAGACACATATCATATCATATCACTTATAGGTGTTACCTATAAATTGATACCAGGGCAGATATTTCCACGGAGAAGGGCAATCACAGATTCATTAAACAAACTTATGGTTCACCAAAGGAAAGGTGTGAGGATTGAATTCATTACGATATTGGGGTTAACAGACATATACAAACACAGTAGACGTATAGAATCACCAAAGACCTACGGAGTACCAAGAGAAGACTACTCAACATTCCGTCATAACGTACATGGGAAAAGGATCCCAGGAAGAACAGACATATGTATATGTGTAAAAGAACCACCTCTTGCACACCTACAACAAGCTAAACGTTGTACTCAAACTTGCTGTAATAAAAAATAAAAAATTAAATTAAAAACACGAACAAGAATTAGTGAGACAAACTTGAGGGGCTTTCTCCTGGCACATTCCGTTCTACATTCCAATCTAGAACGCGACTTCCACTGAGGCTCTGCTGCCCTAGTAACCAGATTTGGTAAGGGAGAACTGCTGCCACCTTGTGGCCGTTTCACACAACAGCAGCTTTAATCCCAGCGCTAATGGTCAGTGGATATTCCAAATCATTACAGGCCTGTAAATGACACCTGCCCTGAAAACATATCCTGGGGTCATATATCGACCAAAAAATTCAAAAGACGTCCATATTTCAAAACGACAGTTTCAAGAGGCATATTTCACGCACATTAGTGTTCTGCTTCTTTTGCTTGCTTTCTTTCTTTGTTAAAAAAACGGGAATGGAAAAAGGCAACCCTCAGAATGGGCGAAAACGTTCACAAACGAATCAATGGACAAAGGTTTAATCTCCAATATATATAAACAGCTCATGCAGCTTAATATTAATAAAACAAACAACCCAATACAAAAATGGGCAGAAGATCTAAAGAGACGTTTCTTCAAAGAAGACACAGAGATGGCCAAGACGCACATGAAAAGCTGCTCAACATCACTAATTATTAGAGAAATGCAAATCAAAACTACAATGAGGTAAGACCTCACACCTGTGAGAATCGGCATCATCAGATAATCTACAAACAACAAATTCTGGGGAGGGTGTGGACAAAAGGAACCCTCTTCCGCTATTGGTGGGAATGTAAATTGATACAGTCTCTATGGAGAACAGTATGGAGGTTCCTTTAAAAAACTAAAAAGAGAATTACCATAGGATCCAGCAATCCCACTTGTGGGCATATACCCAGAGAAAACCATAAATCACAAAGACACATTCACCACAATGTTCATTGCAGCAGTATTTACAATAGCCAGGTAATGGAAGTAACCTAAATGCCCACAGACAGACGAATGGATAAAGATGTGGTACATATATAAAATGGAATATTACTCAGCCAAATAAAGGAATGAAACTGGGTCATTTGTAGAGAAGTTGATGGATCTAGAGACTGTCATACAGAGTGAAGTAAGTCAGAAAGAGAAAAACAAATATTGTATATTAATGCCTATATGTGGAACCTAGAAAAATGGTACAGATGAACTGGTTTGCAGGGCAGAAAGAGAGACACAGAGGTAGAGAACAAACGTATGGACATGGACACAAAGTGGGGGAAGCCATGGGGTGGTGGTGGTGGGATGAGTTGGGAGATTGGGATTGACCTGTATACATGTATATGCATAAAATAGATAACTAATAATAACCTACTGTATAAAAAAAATAAATTAAATTAAATTTCAAAATTTTTAAAAATAAAATGTAAAAATAAAACAGAAAAAAAGTTCTTCCATTCACACTGATGTATTTATAAGAATGAATTATTTCCATGCTTATATCCATAAATACATAAAAGAGGAATAAAATCTAACTTGAACCAAAAAAGAAAAAAAAAAACTGAAGCTAACATTTATACAGAGGAAAACACTACCAAGGCACTTGCTCCAGTGGTAAACAATTGTGAAATTGGTCAGAGGTGGGGAATAATCTCCCATACAGCCAGCAGCCCCGCCCGCCCACGCAAGGAGCGTCCTTATTGCAAAGCTGGGGGACCGTGCCGAGGCCTCTGTGAGTAAACGTGAGCTGTGCCCCAGGCCAGCTGCTGCTGAACTCTTCCCACCCTTCCCAGGTGAAACACCTGAATATGTACAAGGGCTTGAAAGCCTAGAGGAAGGGCCGTGGAGCCAAACCAGCGACAGCACGCAGGCCAACTTGGTGCCTGCAGGTCAGCCAGGATGGTCCTGGCCACGGGCGCTCTTCTGGAAGCTTTCCATTGCCCTGCCTGAGATACCCCTCCTGTCCCGGGCCCCACTCCTTTTTTTCCTTCCTCACCTCAGCCCGGAGAGATATTCCAGTGGAAGTTATGGGTGACACATCCTCTTCTTTACAGGTGGCAGCCTGGCAACTCCTGCCGAAAGTCCAGCAGAGCCCCACTCACACCGGGCCCCCCACAAAGCCGTGGACCCTCACACCCTCCCACCAGCACAGCCCCGAGACTGCTGACGGGGCAGAGAATATGGAGACAGGCACAGCTGCAGGGGCTATTGCTGCCTGGAGTGCTGTTTATATTGACCTCAACCCAGGCACACCTGGGGAGGGCTTGCCGGCAGGGTCAGGCTGCCCAGGTCAGCTAATCCTCAGCCCTCGGGGAATCACATTGCAGAAAATGGACCTCGCTAAGACAGAATATTCGCCAAGGAAAAAAAGGACACAATGCCATTTGCAGCACCGTAGATGAGTCTCAAGGTAATCACGTGACTTGGAGTAAGTCACAAAGTGAAAGACACATATCATATCATATCACTTATAGGTGTTACCTATAAACTGATACCAGGGCAGATATTTCCACGGAGAAGGGCAATCACAAATTCATTAAACAAACTTATGGTTCACCAAAGGAAAGGTGTGAGGATTGAATTCATTACGATATTGGGGTTAACAGACATATACAAACACAGTAGACGTATATAATCACCAAAGACCTACGGAGTACCAAGAGAAGACTACTCAACATTCTGTCATAACGTACATGGGAAAAGGATCCCAGGAAGAACAGACATATGTATATGTGTAAAAGAACCACCTCTTGCACACCTACAACAAGCTAAACGTTGTACTCAAACTTGCTGTAATAAAAAATAAAAAATTAAATTAAAAACACGAACAAGAAGTAGTGAGACAAACTTGAGGGGCTTTCTCCTGGCACATTCCGTTCTACATTCCAATCTAGAACGCGACTTCCTTTGAGGCTCTGCTGCCCTAGTAAACAGATTTGGTAAGGGAGAACTGCTGCCACCTTGTGGCCGTTTCACACACCAGCTGCTTTAATCCCAGCGCTAATGATCAGTGGATATTCCAAATCATTACAGGCCTGTAAATGACACCTGCCCTGAAAACATTTCCTGGGGTCATATATCGACCAAAAAATTCAAAAGACATCCATATTTCAAAACGACAGTTTCAAGAGGCATATTTCACGCACATTAGTGTTCTGCTTCTTTTGCTTTCTTTCTTTCTTTGTTAAAAAAACGGGAATGGAAAAAGGCAACCCTCAGAATGGGCGAAAACGTTCACAAACGAATCAATGGACAAAGGTTTAAACTCTAATATATATAAACAGCTCATGCAGCTTAATATTAATAAAACGAACAACCCAATACAAAAATGGGCAGAAGATCTAAAGAGACGTTTCTTCAAAGAAGACACAGAGATGGCCAAGACGCACATGAAAAGCTGCTCAACATCACTAATTATTAGAGAAATGCAAATCAAAACTACAATGAGGTAAGACCTCACACCTGTGAGAATCGGCATCATCAGATAATCTACAAACAACAAATTCTGGGGAGGGTGTGGACAAAAGGAACCCTCTTCCGCTATTGGTGGGAATGTAAATTGATACAGTCACTATGGAGAACAGTATGGAGGTTCCTTTCAAAAACTAAAAAGAGAATTACCATAGGATCCAGCAATCCCACTTCTGGGCATATACCCAGAGAAAACCATAAATCACAAAGACACATTCACCACAATGTTCATTGCAGCACTATTTACAATAGCCAGGTAATGGAAGCAACCTAAATGCCCACAGACAGACGAATGGATAAAGATGTGGTACATATATAAAATGGAATATTACTCAGCCAAAAAAAGGAATGAAACTGGGTCATTTGTAGAGAAGATGATGGATCTAGAGACTGTCATACAGAGTGAAGTAAGTCACAAAGAGAAAAACAAATATTGTATATTAATGCCTATATGTGGAACCTAGAAAAATGGTACAGATGAACTGGTTTGCAGGGCAGAAATAGAGACACAGAGGTAGAGAACAAACGTATGGACACAAAGTGGGGGAAGCCATGGGGTGTTGGTGGTGGGATGAGTTGGGAGATTGGGATTGACCTGTATACATGTATATGCATAAAATAGATAACTAATAATAACCTACTGTATAAAAAAATAAATTAAATTAAATTTCAAAATTTTTAAAAATAAAATGTAAAAATAAAACAGAAAAAAAGTTCTTCCATTCACACTGATGTATTTATAAAAATGAATTATTTCCATGCTTATATCCATAAATACATAAAAGAGGAATAAAATCTAACTTGAACCAAAAAAGAAAAAAAAACTGAACCTAACATTTATACAGAGGAAAACACTACCAAGGCACTTGCTCCAGTGGTAAACAATTGTGAAATTGGTCAGAGGTGGGGAATCATCTCCCATACAGCCAGCAGCCCCGCCCGCCCACGCATGGAGCGTCCTTATTGCAAAGCTGGGGGACCGTGCCGAGGCCTCTGTGAGTAAACGTGAGCTGTGCCCCAGGCCAGCTGCTGCTGAACTCTTCCCACCCTTCCCAGGTGAAACACCTGAATATGTACAAGGGCTTGAAAGCCTAGAGGAAGGGCCGTGGAGCCACACCACCGACAGCACGCAGGCCAACTTGGTGCCTGCAGGTCAGCCAGGATGGTCCTGGCCACGGGCGCTCTTCTGCAAGCTTTCCATTGCCCTGCCTGAGATACCCCTCCTGTCCCGGCCCCCACTCCTTTTTTTCCTTCCTCACCTCAGCCCGGAGAGATATTCCAGTGGAAGTTATGGGTGACACATCCTCTTCTTTACAGGTGGCAGCCTGGCAACTCCTGCCGAAAGTCCAGCAGAGCCCCACTCACACCGGGTCCCCCACAAAGCCGTGGACCCTCACACCCTCCCACCAGCACAGCCCCGAGACTGCTGACGGGGCAGAGAATATGGAGTCAGGCACAGCTGCAGGGGCTATTGCTGCCTGGAGTGCTGTTTATATTGACCTCAACCCAGGCACACCTGGGGAGGGCTTGCCGGCAGGGTCAGGCTGCCCAGGTCAGCTAATCCTCAGCCCTCGGGGAATCACATTGCAGAAAATGGACCTCGCTAAGACAGAATATTCGCCAAGGAAAAAAAGGACACAATGCCATTTGCAGCACCGTAGATGAGTCTCGAGGTAATCACGTGACTTGGAGTAAGTCAGAAAGTGAAAGACACATATCATATCATATCACTTATAGGTGTTACCTATAAATTGATACCAGGGCAGATATTTCCACGGAGAAGGGCAATCACAGATTCATTAAACAAACTTATGGTTCACCAAAGGAAAGGTGTGAGGATTGAATTCATTACGATATTGGGGTTAACAGACATATACAAACACAGTAGACGTATAGAATCACCAAAGACCTACGGAGTACCAAGAGAAGACTACTCAACATTCTGTCATAACGTACATGGGAAAAGGATCCCAGGAAGAACAGACATATGTATATGTGTAAAAGAACCACCTCTTGCACACCTACAACAAGCTAAACGTTGTACTCAAACTTGCTGTAATAAAAAATAAAAAATTAAATTAAAAACACGAACAAGAAGTAGTGAGACAAACTTGAGGGGCTTTCTCCTGGCACATTCCGTTCTACATTCCAATCTAGAACGCGACTTCCACTGAGGCTCTGCTGCCCTAGTAACCAGATTTGGTAAGGGAGAACTGCTGCCACCTTGTGGCCGTTTCACACAACAGCAGCTTTAATCCCAGCGCTAATGGTCAGTGGATATTCCAAATCATTACAGGCCTGTAAATGACACCTGCCCTGAAAACATATCCTGGGGTCATATATCGACCAAAAAATTCAAAAGACGTCCATATTTCAAAACGACAGTTTCAAGAGGCATATTTCACGCACATTAGTGTTCTGCTTCTTTTGCTTGCTTTCTTTCTTTGTTAAAAAAACGGGAATGGAAAAAGGCAACCCTCAGAATGGGCGAAAACGTTCACAAACGAATCAATGGACAAAGGTTTAATCTCCAATATATATAAACAGCTCATGCAGCTTAATATTAATAAAACAAACAACCCAATACAAAAATGGGCAGAAGATCTAAAGAGACGTTTCTTCTAAGAAGACACAGAGATGGCCAAGACGCACATGAAAAGCTGCTCAACATCACTAATTATTAGAGAAATGCAAATCAAAACTACAATGAGGTAAGACCTCACACCTGTGAGAATCGGCATCATCAGATAATCTACAAACAACAAATTCTGGGGAGGGTGTGGACAAAAGGAACCCTCTTCCGCTATTGGTGGGAATGTAAATTGATACAGTCACTATGGAGAACAGTATGGAGGTTCCTTTCAAAAACTAAAAAGAGAATTACCATAGGATCCAGCAATCCCACTTCTGGGCATATACCCAGAGAAAACCATAAATCACAAAGACACATTCACCACAATGTTCATTGCAGCACTATTTACAATAGCCAGGTAATGGAAGCAACCTAAATGCCCACAGACAGACGAATGGACAAAGATGTGGTACATATATAAAATGGAATATTACTCAGCCAAAAAAAGGAATGAAACTGGGTCATTTGTAGAGAAGTTGATGGATCTAGAGACTGTGATGCAGAGTGAAGTAAGTCACAAAGAGAAAAACAAATATTGTATATTAATGCCTATATGTGGAACCTAGAAAAATGGTACAGATGAACTGGTTTGCAGGGCAGAAAGAGAGACACAGAGGTAGAGAACAAACGTATGGACACAAAGTGGGGGAAGCCATGGGGTGGTGGTGGTGGGATGAGTTGGGAGATTGGGATTGACCTGTATACATGTATATGCATAAAATAGATAACTAATAATAACCTACTGTATAAAAAAATAAATTAAATTAAATTTCAAAATTTTTAAAAATAAAATGTAAAAATAAAACAGAAAAAAAGTTCTTCCATTCACACTGATGTATTTATAAGAATGAATTATTTCCATGCTTATATCCATAAATACATAAAAGAGGAATAAAATCTAACTTGAACCAAAAAAGAAAAAAAAACTGAACCTAACATTTATACAGAGGAAAACACTACCAAGGCACTTGCTCCAGTGGTAAACAATTCTGAAATTGGTCAGAGGTGGGGAATCATCTCCCATACAGCCAGCAGCCCCGCCCGCCCACGCAAGGAGCGTCCTTATTGCAAAGCTGGGGGACCGTGCCGAGGCCTCTGTGAGGAAACGTGAGCTGAGCCCCAGGCCAGCTGCTGCTGAACTCTTCCCACCCTTCCCAGGTGAAACACCTGAATATGTACAAGGGCTTGAAAGCCTAGAGGAAGGGCCGTGGAGCCACACCAGCGACAGCACGCAGGCCAACTTGGTGCCTGCAGGTCAGCCAGGATGGTCCTGGCCACGGGCGCTCTTCTGGAAGCTTTCCATTGCCCTGCCTGAGATACCCCTCCTGTCCCGGCCCCCACTCCTTTTTTTCCTTCCTCACCTCAGCCCGGAGAGATATTCCAGTGGAAGTTATGGGTGACACATCCTCTTCTTTACAGGTGGCAGCCTGGCAACTCCTGCCGAAAGTCCAGCAGAGCCCCACTCACACCGGGCCCCCCACAAAGCCGTGGACCCTCACACCCTCCCACCAGCACAGCCCCGAGACTGCTGACGGGGCAGAGAATATGGAGTCAGTCACAGCTGCAGGGGCTATTGCTGCCTGGAGTGCTGTTTATATTGACCCCTCCCCAGGCACACCTGGGGAGGGCTTGCCGGCAGGGTCAGGCTGCCCAGGTCAGCTAAACCTCAGCCCTCGGGGAATCACATTGCAGAAAATGGACCTCGCTAAGACAGAATATTCGCCAAGGAAAAAAAGGACACAATGCCATTTGCAGCACCGTAGATGAGTCTCGAGGTAATCACGTGACTTGGAGTAAGTCAGAAAGTGAAAGACACATATCATATCATATCACTTATAGGTGTTACCTATAAATTGATACCAGGGCAGATATTTCCACGGAGAAGGGCAATCACAGATTCATTAAACAAACTTATGGTTCACCAAAGGAAAGGTGTGAGGATTGAATTCATTACGATATTGGGGTTAACAGACATATACAAACACAGTAGACGTATATAATCACCAAAGACCTACGGAGTACCAAGAGAAGACTACTCAACATTCTGTCATAACGTACATGGGAAAAGGATCCCAGGAAGAACAGACATATGTATATGTGTAAAAGAACCACATCTTGCACACCTACAACAAGCTAAACGTTGTACTCAAACTTGCTGTAATAAAAAATAAAAAATTAAATTAAAAACACGAACAAGAAGTAGTGAGACAAACTTGAGGGGCTTTCTCCTGGCACATTCCGTTCTACATTCCAATCTAGAACGCGACTTCCATTGAGGCTCTGCTGCCCTAGTAACCAGATTTGGTAAGGGAGAACTGCTGCCACCTTGTGGCCGTTTCACACAACAGCAGCTTTAATCCCAGCGCTAATGGTCAGTGGATATTCCAAATCATTACAGGCCTGTAAATGACACCTGCCCTGAAAACAAATCCTGGGGTCATATATCGACCAAAAAATTCAAAAGACGTCCATATTTCAAAACGACAGTTTCAAGAGGCATATTTCACGCACATTAGTGTTCTGCTTCTTTTGCTTGCTTTCTTTCTTTGTTAAAAAAACGGGAATGGAAAAAGGCAACCCTCAGAATGGGCGAAAACGTTCACAAACGAATCAATGGACAAAGGTTTAATCTCCAATATATATAAACAGCTCATGCAGCTTAATATTAATAAAACAAACAACCCAATACAAAAATGGGCAGAAGATCTAAAGAGACGTTTCTTCAAAGAAGACACAGAGATGGCCAAGACGCACATGAAAAGCTGCTCAACATCACTAATTATTAGAGAAATGCAAATCAGAACTACAATGAGGTAAGACCTCACACCTGTGAGAATCGGCATCATCAGATAATCTACAAACAACAAATTCTGGGGAGGGTGTGGACAAAAGGAACCCTCTTCCGCTATTGGTGGGAATGTAAATTGATACAGTCACTATGGAGAACAGTATGAAGGTTCCTTTCAAAAACTAAAAAGAGAATTACCATAGGACCCAGCAATCCCACTTCTGGGCATATACCCAGAGAAAACCAGAAATCACAAAGACACATTCACCACAATGTTCATTGCAGCACTATTTACAATAGCCAGGTAATGGAAGCAACCTAAATGCCCACAGACAGACGAATGGATAAAGATGTGGTACATATATAAAATGGAATATTACTCAGCCAAAAAAAGGAATGAAACTGGGTCATTTGTAGAGAAGTTGATGGATCTAGAGACTGTCATACAGAGTGAAGTAAGTCACAAAGAGAAAAACAAATATTGTATATTAATGCCTATATGTGGAACCTAGAAAAATGGTACAGATGAACTGGATTGAAGGGCAGAAATAGACACAGAGGTAGAGAACAAACGTATGGACATGGACACAAAGTGGGGGAAGCCATGGGGTGGTGGTGGTGGGATGAGTTGGGAGATTGGGATTGACCTGTATACATGTATATGCATAAAATAGATAACTAATAATAACCTACTGTATAAAAAAAATAAATTAAATTAAATTTCAAAATTTTTAAAAATAAAATGTAAAAATAAAACAGAAAAAATGTTCTTCCATTCACACTGATGTATTTGTAAGAATGAATTATTTCCATGCTTATATCCATAAATACATAAAAGAGGAATAAAATCTAATTTGAACCTAAAAGGAAAAAAAAACTGAACCTAACATTTATACAGAGGAAAACACTACCAAGGCACTTGCTCCAGTGGTAAACAATTCTGAAATTGGTCAGAGGTGGGGAATCATCTCCCATACAGCCAGCAGCCCCGCCCGCCCACACAAGGAGCGTCCTTATTGCAAAGCTGGGGGACCGTGCCGAGGCCTCTGTGAGGAAACGTGAGCTGAGCCCCAGGCCAGCTGCTGCTGAACTCTTCCCACCCTTCCCAGGTGAAACACCTGAATATGTACAAGGGCTTGAAAGCCTAGAGGAAGGGCCGTGGAGCCACACCAGCGACAGCACGCAGGCCAACTTGGTGCCTGCAGGTCAGCCAGGATAGTCCTGGCCACGGGCGCTCTTCTGGAAGCTTTCCATTGCCCTGCCTGAGATACCCCTCCTGTCCCGGGCCCCACTCCTTTTTTTCCTTCCTCACCTCAGCCCGGAGAGATATTCCAGTGGAAGTTATGGGTGACACATCCTCTTCTTTACAGGTGGCAGCCTGGCAACTCCTGCCGAAAGTCCAGCAGAGCCCCACTCACACCGGGCCCCCCACAAAGCCGTGGACCCTCACACCCTCCCACCAGCACAGCCCCGAGACTGCTGACGGGGCAGAGAATATGGAGTCAGGCACAGCTGCAGGGGCTATTGCTGCCTGGAGTGCTGTTTATATTGACCTCAACCCAGGCACACCTGGGGAGGGCTTGCCGGCAGGGTCAGGCTGCCCAGGTCAGCTAATCCTCAGCCCTCGGGGAATCACATTGCAGAAAATGGACCTCGCTAAGACAGAATATTCGCCAAGGAAAAAAAGGACACAATGCCATTTGCAGCACCGTAGATGAGTCTCGAGGTAATCACGTGACTTGGAGTAAGTCAGAAAGTGAAAGACACATATCATATCATATCACTTATAGGTGTTACCTATAAATTGATACCAGGGCAGATATTTCCACGGAGAAGGGCAATCACAGATTCATTAAACAAACTTACGGTTCACCAAAGGAAAGGTGTGAGGATTGAATTCATTACGATATTGGGGTTAACAGACATATACAAACACAGTAGACGTATATAATCACCAAAGACCTACGGAGTACCAAGAGAAGACTACTCAACATTCTGTCATAACGTACATGGGAAAAGGATCCCAGGAAGAACAGACATATGTATATGTGTAAAAGAACCACATATTGCACACCTACAACAAGCTAAACGTTGTAGTCAAACTTGCTGTAATAAAAAATAAAAAATTAAATTAAAATCACGAACAAGAAGTAGTGAGACAAACTTGAGGGGCTTTCTCCTGGCACATTCCGTTCTACATTCCAATCTAGAACGCGACTTCCATTGAGGCTCTGCTGCCCTAGTAACCAGATTTGGTAAGGGAGAACTGCTGCCACCTTGTGGCCGTTTCACACAACAGCAGCTTAAATCCCAGCGCTAATGGTCAGTGGATATTCCAAATCATTACAGGCCTGTAAATGACACCTGCCCTGAAAACAAATCCTGGGGTCATATATCGACCAAAAAATTCAAAAGACGTCCATATTTCAAAACGACAGTTTCAAGAGGCATATTTCACGCACATTAGTGTTCTGCTTCTTTTGCTTGCTTTCTTTCTTTGTTAAAAAAACGGGAATGGAAAAAGGCAACCCTCAGAATGGGCGAAAACGTTCACAAACGAATCAATGGACAAAGGTTTAATCTCCAATATATATAAACAGCGCATGCAGCTTAATATTAATAAAACAAACAACCCAATACAAAAATGGGCAGAAGATCTAAAGAGACGTTTCTTCAAAGAAGACACAGAGATGGCCAAGACGCACATGAAAAGCTGCTCAACATCACTAATTATTAGAGAAATGCAAATCAAAACTACAATGATGTAAGACCTCACACCTGTGAGAATCGGCATCATCAGATAATCTACAAACAACAAATTCTGGGGAGGGTGTGGACAAAAGGAACCCTCTTCCGCTATTGGTGGGAATGTAAATTGATACAGTCACTATGGAGAACAGTATGGAGGTTCCTTTCAAAAACTAAAAAGAGAATTACCATAGGATCCAGCAATCCCACTTCTGGGCATATACCCAGAGAAAACCATAAATCACAAAGACACATTCACCACAATGTTCATTGCAGCACTATTTACAATAGCCAGGTAATGGAAGCAACCTAAATGCCCACAGACAGACGAATGGATAAAGATGTGGTACATATATAAAATGGAATATTACTCAGCCAAAAAAAGGAATGAAACTGGGTCATTTGTAGAGAAGTTGATGGATCTAGAGACTGTCATACAGAGTGAAGTAAGTCAGAAAGAGAAAAACAAATATTCTATATTAATGCCTATATGTGGAACCTAGAAAAATGGTACAGATGAACTGGTTTGCAGGGCAGAAAGAGAGACACAGAGGTAGAGAACAAACGTATGGACACAAAGTGGGGGAAGCCATGGGGTGGTGGTGGTGGGATGAGTTGGGAGATTGGGATTGACCTGTATACATGTATATGCATAAAATAGATAACTAATAATAACCTACTGTATAAAAAAAATAAATTAAATTAAATTTCAAAATTTTTAAAAATAAAATGTAAAAATAAAACAGAAAAAAAGTTCTTCCATTCACACTGATGTATTTATAAGAATGAATTATTTCCATGCTTATATCCATAAATACATAAAAGAGGAATAAAATCTAACTTGAACCAAAAAAGAAAAAAAAAACTGAACCTAACATTTATACAGAGGAAAACACTACCAAGGCACTTGCTCCAGTGGTAAACAATTCTGAAATTGGTCAGAGGTGGGGAATCATCTCCCATACAGCCAGCAGCCCCGCCCGCCCACGCAAGGAGCGTCCTCATTGCAAAGCTGGGGGACCGTGCCGAGGCCTCTGTGAGAAAACGTGAGCTGAGCCCCAGGCCAGCTGCTGCTGAACTCTTCCCACCCTTCCCAGGTGAAACACCTGAATATGTACAAGGGCTTGAAAGCCTAGAGGAAGGGCCGTGGAGCCACACCAGCGACAGCACGCAGGCCAACTTGGTGCCTGCAGGTCAGCCAGGATGGTCCTGGACACGGGCGCTCTTCTGGAAGCTTTCCATTGCCCTGCCTGAGATACCCTTCCTGTCCCGGCCCCACTCCTTTTTTTCCTTCCTCACCTCAGCCCGGAGAGATATTCCAGTGGAAGTTATGGGTGACACATCCTCTTCTTTACAGGTGGCAGCCTGGCAACTCCTGCCGAAAGTCCAGCAGAGCCCCACTCACACCGGGGCTCCCACAAAGCCGTGGACCCTCCCACCCTCCCACCAGCACAGCCCCGAGACTGCTGACGGGGCAGAGAATATGGTGTCAGGCACAGCTGCAGGGGCTATTGCTGCCTGGAGTGCTGTTTATATTGACCTCAACCCAGGCACACCTGGGGAGGGCTTGCCGGCAGGGTCAGGCTGCCCAGGTCAGCTAATCCTCAGCCCTCGGGGAATCACATTGCAGAAAATGGACCTCGCTAAGACAGAATATTCGCCAAGGAAAAAAAGGACACAATGCCATTTGCAGCACCGTAGATGAGTCTCGAGGTAATCACGTGACTTGGAGTAAGTCAGAAAGTGAAAGACACATATCATATCATATCACTTATAGGTGTTACCTATAAATTGATACCAGGGCAGATATTTCCACGTAGAAGGGCAATCACAGATTCATTAAACAAACTTATGGTTCACCAAAGGAAAGGTGTGAGGATTGAATTCATTACGATATTGGGGTTAACAGACATATACAAACACAGTAGACGTATAGAATCACCAAAGACCTACGGAGTACCAAGAGAAGACTACTCAACATTCTGTCATAACGTACATGGGAAAAGGATCCCAGGAAGAACAGACATATGTATATGTGTAAAAGAACCACCTCTTGCACACCTACAACAAGCTAAACGTTGTACTCAAACTTGCTGTAATAAAAAATAAAAAATTAAATTAAAAACACGAACAAGAAGTAGTGAGACAAACTTGAGGGGCTTTCTCCTGGCACATTCCGTTCTACATTCCAATCTAGAATGCGACTTCCACTGAGGCTCTGCTGCCCTAGTAACCAGATTTGGTAAGGGAGAACTGCTGCCACCTTGTGGCCGTTTCACACAACAGCAGCTTTAATCCCAGCGCTAATGGTCAGTGGATATTCCAAATCATTACAGGCCTGTAAATGACACCTGCCCTGAAAACATATCCTGGGGTCATATATCGACCAAAAAATTCAAAAGACGTCCATATTTCAAAACGACAGTTTCAAGAGGCATATTTCACGCACATTAGTGTTCTGCTTCTTTTGCTTGCTTTCTTTCTTTGTTAAAAAAACGGGAATGGAAAAAGGCAACCCTCAGAATGGGCGAAAACGTTCACAAACGAATCAATGGACAAAGGTTTAATCTCCAATATATATAAACAGCTCATGCAGCTTAATATTAATAAAACAAACAACCCAATACAAAAATGGGCAGAAGATCTAAAGAGACGTTTCTTCAAAGAAGACACAGAGATGGCCAAGACGCACATGAAAAGCTGCTCAACATCACTAATTATTAGAGAAATGCAAATCAAAACTACAATGATGTAAGACCTCACACCTGTGAGAATCGGCATCATCAGATAATCTACAAACAACAAATTCTGGGGAGGGTGTGGACAAAAGGAACCCTCTTCCGCTATTGGTGGGAATGTAAATTGATACAGTCACTATGGAGAACAGTATGGAGGTTCCTTTCAAAAACTAAAAAGAGAATTACCATAGGATCCAGCAATCCCACTTCTGGGCATATACCCAGAGAAAACCATAAATCACAAAGACACATTCACCACAATGTTCATTGCAGCACTATTTACAATAGCCAGGTAATGGAAGCAACCTAAATGCCCACAGACAGACGAATGGATAAAGATGTGGTACATATATAAAATGGAATATTACTCAGCCAAAAAAAGGAATGAAACTGGGTCATTTGTAGAGAAGTTGATGGATCTAGAGACTGTCATACAGAGTGAAGTAAGTCAGAAAGAGAAAAACAAATATTCTATATTAATGCCTATATGTGGAACCTAGAAAAATGGTACAGATGAACTGGTTTGCAGGGCAGAAAGAGAGACACAGAGGTAGAGAACAAACGTATGGACACAAAGTGGGGGAAGCCATGGGGTGGTGGTGGTGGGATGAGTTGGGAGATTGGGATTGACCTGTATACATGTATATGCATAAAATAGATAACTAATAATAACCTACTGTATAAAAAAAATAAATTAAATTAAATTTCAAAATTTTTAAAAATAAAATGTAAAAATAAAACAGAAAAAAAGTTCTTCCATTCACACTGATGTATTTATAAGAATGAATTATTTCCATGCTTATATCCATAAATACATAAAAGAGGAATAAAATCTAACTTGAACCAAAAAAGAAAAAAAAAACTGAACCTAACATTTATACAGAGGAAAACACTACCAAGGCACTTGCTCCAGTGGTAAACAATTCTGAAATTGGTCAGAGGTGGGGAATCATCTCCCATACAGCCAGCAGCCCCGCCCGCCCACGCAAGGAGCGTCCTCATTGCAAAGCTGGGGGACCGTGCCGAGGCCTCTGTGAGAAAACGTGAGCTGAGCCCCAGGCCAGCTGCTGCTGAACTCTTCCCACCCTTCCCAGGTGAAACACCTGAATATGTACAAGGGCTTGAAAGCCTAGAGGAAGGGCCGTGGAGCCACACCAGCGACAGCACGCAGGCCAACTTGGTGCCTGCAGGTCAGCCAGGATGGTCCTGGACACGGGCGCTCTTCTGGAAGCTTTCCATTGCCCTGCCTGAGATACCCTTCCTGTCCCGGCCCCACTCCTTTTTTTCCTTCCTCACCTCAGCCCGGAGAGATATTCCAGTGGAAGTTATGGGTGACACATCCTCTTCTTTACAGGTGGCAGCCTGGCAACTCCTGCCGAAAGTCCAGCAGAGCCCCACTCACACCGGGGCTCCCACAAAGCCGTGGACCCTCCCACCCTCCCACCAGCACAGCCCCGAGACTGCTGACGGGGCAGAGAATATGGTGTCAGGCACAGCTGCAGGGGCTATTGCTGCCTGGAGTGCTGTTTATATTGACCTCAACCCAGGCACACCTGGGGAGGGCTTGCCGGCAGGGTCAGGCTGCCCAGGTCAGCTAATCCTCAGCCCTCGGGGAATCACATTGCAGAAAATGGACCTCGCTAAGACAGAATATTCGCCAAGGAAAAAAAGGACACAATGCCATTTGCAGCACCGTAGATGAGTCTCGAGGTAATCACGTGACTTGGAGTAAGTCAGAAAGTGAAAGACACATATCATATCATATCACTTATAGGTGTTACCTATAAATTGATACCAGGGCAGATATTTCCACGTAGAAGGGCAATCACAGATTCATTAAACAAACTTATGGTTCACCAAAGGAAAGGTGTGAGGATTGAATTCATTACGATATTGGGGTTAACAGACATATACAAACACAGTAGACGTATAGAATCACCAAAGACCTACGGAGTACCAAGAGAAGACTACTCAACATTCTGTCATAACGTACATGGGAAAAGGATCCCAGGAAGAACAGACATATGTATATGTGTAAAAGAACCACCTCTTGCACACCTACAACAAGCTAAACGTTGTACTCAAACTTGCTGTAATAAAAAATAAAAAATTAAATTAAAAACACGAACAAGAAGTAGTGAGACAAACTTGAGGGGCTTTCTCCTGGCACATTCCGTTCTACATTCCAATCTAGAATGCGACTTCCACTGAGGCTCTGCTGCCCTAGTAACCAGATTTGGTAAGGGAGAACTGCTGCCACCTTGTGGCCGTTTCACACAACAGCAGCTTTAATCCCAGCGCTAATGGTCAGTGGATATTCCAAATCATTACAGGCCTGTAAATGACACCTGCCCTGAAAACATATCCTGGGGTCATATATCGACCAAAAAATTCAAAAGACGTCCATATTTCAAAACGACAGTTTCAAGAGGCATATTTCACGCACATTAGTGTTCTGCTTCTTTTGCTTGCTTTCTTTCTTTGTTAAAAAAACGGGAATGGAAAAAGGCAACCCTCAGAATGGGCGAAAACGTTCACAAACGAATCAATGGACAAAGGTTTAATCTCCAATATATATAAACAGCTCATGCAGCTTAATATTAATAAAACAAACAACCCAATACAAAAATGGGCAGAAGATCTAAAGAGACGTTTCTTCAAAGAAGACACAGAGATAGCCAAGACGCACATGAAAAGCTGCTCAACATCACTAATTATTAGAGAAATGCAAATCAAAACTACAATGATGTAAGACCTCACACCTGTGAGAATCGGCATCATCAGATAATCTACAAACAACAAATTCTGGGGAGGGTGTGGACAAAAGGAACCCTCTTCCGCTATTGGTGGGAATGTAAATTGATACAGTCACTATGGAGAACAGTATGGAGGTTCCTTTCAAAAACTAAAAAGAGAATTACCATAGGATCCAGCAATCCCACTTCTGGGCATATACCCAGAGAAAACCATAAATCACAAAGACACATTCACCACAATGTTCATTGCAGCACTATTTACAATAGCCAGGTAATGGAAGCAACCTAAATGCCCACAGACAGACGAATGGATAAAGATGTGGTACATATATAAAATGGAATATTACTCAGCCAAAGAAAGGAATGAAACTGGGTCATTTGTAGAGAAGTTGATGGATCTAGAGACTGTCATACAGAGTGAAGTAAGTCAGAAAGAGAAAAACAAATATTCTATATTAATGCCTATATGTGGAACCTAGAAAAATGGTACAGATGAACTGGTTTGCAGGGCAGAAATAGAGACACAGAGGTAGAGAACAAACGTATGGACACAAAGTGGGGGAAGCCATGGGGTGGTGGTGGTGGGATGAGTTGGGAGATTGGGATTGACCTGTATACATGTATATGCATAAAATAGATAACTAATAATAACCTACTGTATAAAAAAATAAATTAAATTAAATTTCAAAATTTTTAAAAATAAAATGTAAAAATAAAACAGAAAAAACGTTCTTCCATTCACACTGATGTATTTATAAGAATGAATTATTTCCATGCTTATATCCATAAATACATAAAAGAGGAATAAAATCTAACTTGAACCAAAAAAGAAAAAAAAAAAACTGAAGCTAACATTTATACAGATGAAAACACTACCAAGGCACTTGCTCCAGTGGTAAACAATTCTGAAATTGGTCAGAGGTGGGGAATAATCTCCCATACAGCCAGCAGCCCCGCCCGCCCACGCAAGGAGCGTCCTTATTGCAAAGCTGGGGGACCGTGCCGAGGCCTCTGTGAGTAAACGTGAGCTGTGCCCCAGGCCAGCTGCTGCTGAACTGTTCCCACCCTTCCCAGGTGAAACACCTGAATATGTACAAGGGCTTGAAAGCCTAGAGGAAGGGCCGTGGAGCCACACCAGCGACAGCACGCAGGCCAACTTGGTGCCTGCAGGTCAGCCAGGATGGTCCTGGCCACGGGCGCTCTTCTGGAAGCTTTCCATTGCCCTGCCTGAGATACCCCTCCTGTCCCGGCCCCCACTCCTTTTTTTCCTTCCTCACCTCAGCCCGGAGAGATATTCCAGTGGAAGTTATGGGTGACACATCCTCTTCTTTACAGGTGGCAGCCTGGCAACTCCTGCCGAAAGTCCAGCAGAGCCCCACTCACACCGGGCCCCCCACAAAGCCGTGGACCCTCACACCCTCCCACCAGCACAGCCCCGAGACTGCTGACGGGGCAGAGAATATGGAGTCAGGCACAGCTGCAGGGGCTATTGCTGCCTGGAGTGCTGTTTATATTGACCTCAACCCAGGCACACCTGGGGAGGGCTTGCCGGCAGGGTCAGGCTGCCCAGGTCAGCTAATCCTCAGCCCTCGGGGAATCACATTGCAGAAAATGGACCTCGCTAAGACAGAATATTCGCCAAGGAAAAAAAGGACACAATGCCATTTGCAGCACCGTAGATGAGTCTCGAGGTAATCACGTGACTTGGAGTAAGTCAGAAAGTGAAAGACACATATCATATCATATCACTTATAGGTGTTACCTATAAATTGATACCAGGGCAGATATTTCCACGGAGAAGGGCAATCACAGATTCATTAAACAAACTTATGGTTCACCAAAGGAAAGGTGTGAGGATTGAATTCATTACGATATTGGGGTTAACAGACATATACAAACACAGTAGACGTATAGAATCACCAAAGACCTACGGAGTACCAAGAGAAGACTACTCAACATTCTGTCATAACGTTCATGGGAAAAGGATCGCAGGAAGAACAGACATATGTATATGTGTAAAAGAACCACCTCTTGCACACCTACAACAAGCTAAACGTTGTACTCAAACTTGCTGTAATAAAAAATAAAAAATTAAATTAAAAACACGAACAAGAAGTAGTGAGACAAACTTGAGGGGCTTTCTCCTGGCACATTCCGTTCTACATTCCAATCTAGAATGCGACTTCCACTGAGGCTCTGCTGCCCTAGTAACCAGATTTGGTAAGGGAGAACTGCTGCCACCTTGTGGCCGTTTCACACAACAGCAGCTTTAATCCCAGCGCTAATGGTCAGTGGATATTCCAAATCATTACAGGCCTGTAAATGACACCTGCCCTGAAAACATATCCTGGGGTCATATATCGACCAAAAAATTCAAAAGACGTCCATATTTCAAAACGACAGTTTCAAGAGGCATATTTCACGCACATTAGTGTTCTGCTTCTTTTGCTTGCTTTCTTTCTTTGTTAAAAAAACGGGAATGGAAAAAGGCAACCCTCAGAATGGGCGAAAACGTTCACAAACGAATCAATGGACAAAGGTTTAATCTCCAATATATATAAACAGCTCATGCAGCTTAATATTAATAAAACAAACAACCCAATACAAAAATGGGCAGAAGATCTAAAGAGACGTTTCTTCAAAGAAGACACAGAGATAGCCAAGACGCACATGAAAAGCTGCTCAACATCACTAATTATTAGAGAAATGCAAATCAAAACTACAATGATGTAAGACCTCACACCTGTGAGAATCGGCATCATCAGATAATCTACAAACAACAAATTCTGGGGAGGGTGTGGACAAAAGGAACCCTCTTCCGCTATTGGTGGGAATGTAAATTGATACAGTCACTATGGAGAACAGTATGGAGGTTCCTTTCAAAAACTAAAAAGAGAATTACCATAGGATCCAGCAATCCCACTTCTGGGCATATACCCAGAGAAAACCATAAATCACAAAGACACATTCACCACAATGTTCATTGCAGCACTATTTACAATAGCCAGGTAATGGAAGTAACCTAAATGCCCACAGACAGACGAATGGATAAAGATGTGGTACATATATAAAATGGAATATTACTCAGCCAAAAAAAGGAATGAAACTGGGTCATTTGTAGAGAAGTTGATGGATCTAGAGACTGTCATACAGAGTGAAGTAAGTCAGAAAGAGAAAAACAAATATTCTATATTAATGCCTATATGTGGAACCTAGAAAAATGGTACAGATGAACTGGTTTGCAGGGCAGAAATAGAGACACAGAGGTAGAGAACAAACGTATGGACACAAAGTGGGGGAAGCCATGGGGTGGTGGTGGTGGGATGAGTTGGGAGATTGGGATTGACCTGTATACATGTATATGCATAAAATAGATAACTAATAGTAACCTACTGTATAAAAAAATAAATTAAATTAAATTTCAAAATTTTTAAAAATAAAATGTAAAAATAAAACAGAAAAAACGTTCTTCCATTCACACTGATGTATTTATAAGAATGAATTATTTCCATGCTTATATCCATAAATACATAAAAGAGGAATAAAATCTAACTTGAACCAAAAAAGAAAAAAAAAAACTGAAGCTAACATTTATACAGATGAAAACACTACCAAGGCACTTGCTCCAGTGGTAAACAATTCTGAAATTGGTCAGAGGTGGGGAATCATCTCCCATACAGCCAGCAGCCCCGCCCGCCCACGCAAGGAGCGTCCTTATTGCAAAGCTGGGGGACCGTGCCGAGGCCTCTGTGAGTAAACGTGAGCTGTGCCCCAGGCCAGCTGCTGCTGAACTGTTCCCACCCTTCCCAGGTGAAACACCTGAATATGTACAAGGGCTTGAAAGCCTAGAGGAAGGGCCGTGGAGCCACACCAGCGACAGCACGCAGGCCAACTTGGTGCCTGCAGGTCAGCCAGGATGGTCCTGGCCACGGGCGCTCTTCTGGAAGCTTTCCATTGCCCTGCCTGAGATACCCCTCCTGTCCCGGCCCCCACTCCTTTTTTTCCTTCCTCACCTCAGCCCGGAGAGATATTCCAGTGGAAGTTATGGGTGACACATCCTCTTCTTTACAGGTGGCAGCCTGGCAACTCCTGCCGAAAGTCCAGCAGAGCCCCACTCACACCGGGCCCCCCACAAAGCCGTGGACCCTCACACCCTCCCACCAGCACAGCCCCGAGACTGCTGACGGGGCAGAGAATATGGAGTCAGGCACAGCTGCAGGGGCTATTGCTGCCTGGAGTGCTGTTTATATTGACCTCAACCCAGGCACACCTGGGGAGGGCTTGCCGGCAGGGTCAGGCTGCCCAGGTCAGCTAATCCTCAGCCCTCGGGGAATCACATTGCAGAAAATGGACCTCGCTAAGACAGAATATTCGCCAAGGAAAAAAAGGACACAATGCCATTTGCAGCACCGTAGATGAGTCTCGAGGTAATCACGTGACTTGGAGTAAGTCAGAAAGTGAAAGACACATATCATATCATATCACTTATAGGTGTTACCTATAAATTGATACCAGGGCAGATATTTCCACGGAGAAGGGCAATCACAGATTCATTAAACAAACTTATGGTTCACCAAAGGAAAGGTGTGAGGATTGAATTCATTACGATATTGGGGTTAACAGACATATACAAACACAGTAGACGTATAGAATCACCAAAGACCTACGGAGTACCAAGAGAAGACTACTCAACATTCTGTCATAATGTACATGGGAAAAGGATCGCAGGAAGAACAGACATATGTATATGTGTAAAAGAACCACCTCTTGCACACCTACAACAAGCTAAACGTTGTACTCAAACTTGCTGTAATAAAAAATAAAAAATTAAATTAAAAACACGAACAAGAAGTAGTGAGACAAACTTGAGGGGCTTTCTCCTGGCACATTCCGTTCTACATTCCAATCTAGAATGCGACTTCCACTGAGGATCTGCTGCCCTAGTAACCAGATTTGGTAAGGGAGAACTGCTGCCACCTTGTGGCCGTTTCACACAACAGCAGCTTTAATCCCAGCGCTAATGGTCAGTGGATATTCCAAATCATTACAGGCCTGTAAATGACACCTGCCCTGAAATCATATCCTGGGGTCATATATCGACCAAAAAATTCAAAAGACGTCCATATTTCAAAACGACAGTTTCAAGAGGCATATTTCACGCACATTAGTGTTCTGCTTCTTTTGCTTGCTTTCTTTCTTTGTTAAAAAAACGGGAATGGAAAAAGGCAACCCTCAGAATGGGCGAAAACGTTCACAAACGAATCAATGGACAAAGGTTTAATCTCCAATATATATAAACAGCTCATGCAGCTTAATATTAATAAAACAAACAACCCAATACAAAAATGGGCAGAAGATCTAAAGAGACGTTTCTTCAAAGAAGACACAGAGATAGCCAAGACGCACATGAAAAGCTGCTCAACATCACTAATTATTAGAGAAATGCAAATCAAAACTACAATGATGTAAGACCTCACACCTGTGAGAATCGGCATCATCAGATAATCTACAAACAACAAATTCTGGGGAGGGTGTGGACAAAAGGAACCCTCTTCCGCTATTGGTGGGAATGTAAATTGATACAGTCACTATGGAGAACAGTATGGAGGTTCCTTTCAAAAACTAAAAAGAGAATTACCATAGGATCCAGCAATCCCACTTCTGTGCATATACCCAGAGAAAACCATAAATCACAAAGACACATTCACCACAATGTTCATTGCAGCACTATTTACAATAGCCAGGTAATGGAAGTAACCTAAATGCCCACAGACAGACGAATGGATAAAGATGTGGTACATATATAAAATGGAATAATACTCAGCCAAAAAAAGGAATGAAACTGGGTCATTTGTAGAGAAGTTGATGGATCTAGAGACTGTCATACAGAGTGAAGTAAGTCAGAAAGAGAAAAACAAATATTCTATATTAATGCCTATATGTGGAACCTAGAAAAATGGTACAGATGAACTGGTTTGCAGGGCAGAAATAGAGACACAGAGGTAGAGAACAAACGTATGGACACAAAGTGGGGGAATCCATGGGGTGGTGGTGGTGGGATGAGTTGGGAGATTGGGATTGACCTGTATACATGTATATGCATAAAATAGATAACTAATAATAACCTACTGTATAAAAAAATAAATTAAATTAAATTTCAAAATTTTTAAAAATAAAATGTAAAAATAAAACAGAAAAAACGTTCTTCCATTCACACTGATGTATTTATAAGAATGAATTATTTCCATGCTTATATCCATAAATACATAAAAGAGGAATAAAATCTAACTTGAACCAAAAAAGAAAAAAAAAAACTGAAGCTAACATTTATACAGATGAAAACACTACCAAGGCACTTGCTCCAGTGGTAAACAATTCTGAAATTGGTCAGAGGTGGGGAATAATCTCCCATACAGCCAGCAGCCCCGCCCGCCCACGCAAGGAGCGTCCTTATTGCAAAGCTGGGGGACCGTGCCGAGGCCTCTGTGAGTAAACGTGAGCTGTGCCCCAGGCCAGCTGCTGCTGAACTGTTCCCACCCTTCCCAGGTGAAACACCTGAATATGTACAAGGGCTTGAAAGCCTAGAGGAAGGGCCGTGGAGCCACACCAGCGACAGCACGCAGGCCAACTTGGTGCCTGCAGGTCAGCCAGGATGGTCCTGGCCACGGGCGCTCTTCTGGAAGCTTTCCATTGCCCTGCCTGAGATACCCCTCCTGTCCCGGCCCCCACTCCTTTTTTTCCTTCCTCACCTCAGCCCGGAGAGATATTCCAGTGGAAGTTATGGGTGACACATCCTCTTCTTTACAGGTGGCAGCCTGGCAACTCCTGCCGAAAGTCCAGCAGAGCCCCACTCACACCGGGCCCCCCACAAAGCCGTGGACCCTCACACCCTCCCACCAGCACAGCCCCGAGACTGCTGACGGGGCAGAGAATATGGAGTCAGGCACAGCTGCAGGGGCTATTGCTGCCTGGAGTGCTGTTTATATTGACCTCAACCCAGGCACACCTGGGGAGGGCTTGCCGGCAGGGTCAGGCTGCCCAGGTCAGCTAATCCTCAGCCCTCGGGGAATCACATTGCAGAAAATGGACCTCGCTAAGACAGAATATTCGCCAAGGAAAAAAAGGACACAATGCCATTTGCAGCACCGTAGATGAGTCTCGAGGTAATCACGTGATTGGAGTAAGTCAGAAAGTGAAAGACACATATCATATCATATCACTTATAGGTGTTACCTATAAATTGATACCAGGGCAGATATTTCCACGGAGAAGGGCAATCACAGATTCATTAAACAAACTTATGGTTCACCAAAGGAAAGGTGTGAGGATTGAATTCATTACGATATTGGGGTTAACAGACATATACAAACACAGTAGACGTATAGAATCACCAAAGACCTACGGAGTACCAAGAGAAGACTACTCAACATTCTGTCATAACGTACATGGGAAAAGGATCGCAGGAAGAACAGACATATGTATATGTGTAAAAGAACCACCTCTTGCACACCTACAACAAGCTAAACGTTGTACTCAAACTTGCTGTAATAAAAAATAAAAAATTAAATTAAAAACACGAACAAGAAGTAGTGAGACAAACTTGAGGGTCTTTCTCCTGGCACATTCCGTTCTACATTCCAATCTAGAACGCGACTTCCACTGAGGCTCTGCTGCCCTAGTAACCAGATTTGGTAAGGGAGAACTGCTGCCACCTTGTGGCTGTTTCACACAACAGCAGCTTTAATCCCAGCGCTAATGGTCAGTGGATATTCCAAATCATTACAGGCCTGTAAATGACACCTGCCCTGAAAACATATCCTGGGGTCATATATCGACCAAAAAATTCAAAAGACGTCCATATTTCAAAACGACAGTTTCAAGAGGCATATTTCACGCACATTAGTGTTCTGCTTCTTCTGCTTGCTTTCTTTCTTTGTTAAAAAAACGGGAATGGAAAAAGGCAACCCTCAGAATGGGCGAAAACGTTCACAAACGAATCAATGGACAAAGGTTTAATCTCCAATATATATAAACAGCTCATGCAGCTTAATATTAATAAAACGAACAACCCAATACAAAAATGGGCAGAAGATCTAAAGAGACGTTTCTTCTAAGAAGACACAGAGATGGCCAAGACGCACATGAAAAGCTGCTCAACATCACTAATTATTAGAGAAATGCAAATCAAAACTACAATGAGGTAAGACCTCACACCTGTGAGAATCGGCATCATCAGATAATCTACAAACAACAAATTCTGGGGAGGGTGTGGACAAAAGGAACCCTCTTCCGCTATTGGTGGGAATGTAAATTGATACAGTCTCTATGGAGAACAGTATGGAGGTTCCTTTAAAAAACTAAAAAGAGAATTACCATAGGATCCAGCAATCCCACTTGTGGGCATATACCCAGAGAAAACCATAAATCACAAAGACACATTCACCACAATGTTCATTGCAGCAGTATTTACAATAGCCAGGTAATGGAAGTAACCTAAATGCCCACAGACAGACGAATGGATAAAGATGTGGTACATATATAAAATGGAATATTACTCAGCCAAAAAAAGGAATGAAACTGGGTCATTTGTAGAGAAGTTGATGGATCTAGAGACTGTCATACAGAGTGAAGTAAGTCAGAAAGAGAAAAACAAATATTGTATATTAATGCCTATATGTGGAACCTAGAAAAATGGTACAGATGAACTGGTTTGCAGGGCAGAAAGAGAGACACAGAGGTAGAGAACAAACGTATGGACATGGACACAAAGTGGGGGAAGCCATGGGGTGGTGGTGGTGGGATGAGTTGGGAGATTGGGATTGACCTGTATACATGTATATGCATAAAATAGATAACTAATAATAACCTACTGTATAAAAAAATAAATTAAATTAAATTTCAAAATTTTTAAAAATAAAATGTAAAAATAAAACAGAAAAAAAGTTCTTCCATTCACACTGATGTATTTATAAGAATGAATTATTTCCATGCTTATATCCATAAATACATAAAAGAGGAATAAAATCTAAGTTGAACCAAAAAAGAAAAAAAAAACTGAAGCTAACATTTATACAGAGGAAAACACTACCAAGGCACTTGCTCCAGTGGTAAACAATTCTGAAATTGGTCAGAGGTGGGGAATCATCTCCCATACAGCCATCAGCCCCGCCCGCCCACGCAAGGAGCGTCCTTATTGCAAAGCTGGGGGACCGTGCCGAGGCCTCTGTGAGTAAACGTGAGCTGTGCCCCAGGCCAGCTGCTGCTGAACTCTTCCCACCCTTCCCAGGTGAAACACCTGAATATGTACAAGGGCTTGAAAGCCTAGAGGAAGGGCCGTGGAGCCACACCAGCGACAGCACGCAGGCCAACTTGGTGCCTGCAGGTCAGCCAGGATGTTCCTGGCCACGGGCGCTCTTCTGGAAGCTTTCCATTGCCCTGCCTGAGATACCCCTCCTGTCCCGGCCCCCACTCCTTTTTTTCCTTCCTCACCTCAGCCCGGAGAGATATTCCAGTGGAAGTTATGGGTGACACATCCTCTTCTTTACAGGTGGCAGCCTGGCAAATCCTGCCGAAAGTCCAGCAGAGCCCCACTCACACCGGGCCCCCCACAAAGCCGTGGACCCTCACACCCTCCCACCAGCACAGCCCCGAGACTGCTGACGGGGCAGAGAATATGGAGTCAGGCACAGCTGGAGGGGCTCTTGCTGCCTGGAGTGCTGTTTATATTGACCTCAACCCAGGCACACCTGGGGAGGGCTTGCCGGCAGGGTCAGGCTGCCCAGGTCAGCTAATCCTCAGCCCTCGGGGAATCACATTGCAGAAAATGGACCTCGCTAAGACAGAATATTTGCTAAGGAAAAAAAGGACACAATGCCATTTGCAGCACCGTAGATGAGTCTCAAGGTAATCACGTGACTTGGAGTAAGTCAGAAAGTGAAAGACACATATCATATCATATCACTTATAGGTGTTAACTATAAATTGATACCAGGGCAGATATTTCCACGGAGAAGGGCAATCACAGATTCATTAAACAAACTTATGGTTCACCAAAGGAAAGGTGTGAGGATTGAATTCATTACGATATTGGGGTTAACAGACATATACAAACACAGTAGACGTATAGAATCACCAAAGACCTACGGAGTACCAAGAGAAGACTACTCAACATTCCGTCATAACGTACATGGGAAAAGGATCCCAGGAAGAACAGACATATGTATATGTGTAAAAGAACCACCTCTTGCACACCTACAACAAGCTAAACGTTGTACTCAATCTTGCTGTAATAAAAAATAAAAAATTAAATTAAAAACACGAACAAGAATTAGTGAGACAAACTTGAGGGGCTTTCTCCTGGCACATTCCGTTCTACATTCCAATCTAGAACGCGACTTCCACTGAGGCTCTGCTGCCCTAGTAACCAGATTTGGTAAGGGAGAACTGCTGCCACCTTGTGGCCGTTTCACACAACAGCAGCTTTAATCCCAGCGCTAATGGTCAGTGGATATTCCAAATCATTACAGGCCTGTAAATGACACCTGCCCTGAAAACATATCCTGGGGTCATATATCGACCAAAAAATTCAAAAGACGTCCATATTTCAAAACGACAGTTTCAAGAGGCATATTTCACGCACATTAGTGTTCTGCTTCTTTTGCTTGCTTTCTTTCTTTGTTAAAAAAACGGGAATGGAAAAAGGCAACCCTCAGAATGGGCGAAAACGTTCACAAACGAATCAATGGACAAAGGTTTAATCTCCAATATATATAAACAGCTCATGCAGCTTAATATTAATAAAACAAACAACCCAATACAAAAATGGGCAGAAGATCTAAAGAGACGTTTCTTCAAAGAAGACACAGAGATGGCCAAGACGCACATGAAAAGCTGCTCAACATCACTAATTATTAGAGAAATGCAAATCAAAACTACAATGAGGTAAGACCTCACACCTGTGAGAATCGGCATCATCAGATAATCTACAAACAACAAATTCTGGGGAGGGTGTGGACAAAAGGAACCCTCTTCCGCTATTGGTGGGAATGTAAATTGATACAGTCTCTATGGAGAACAGTATGGAGGTTCCTTTAAAAAACTAAAAAGAGAATTACCATAGGATCCAGCAATCCCACTTGTGGGCATATACCCAGAGAAAACCATAAATCACAAAGACACATTCACCACAATGTTCATTGCAGCAGTATTTACAATAGCCAGGTAATGGAAGTAACCTAAATGCCCACAGACAGACGAATGGATAAAGATGTGGTACATATATAAAATGGAATATTACTCAGCCAAATAAAGGAATGAAACTGGGTCATTTGTAGAGAAGTTGATGGATCTAGAGACTGTCATACAGAGTGAAGTAAGTCAGAAAGAGAAAAACAAATATTGTATATTAATGCCTATATGTGGAACCTAGAAAAATGGTACAGATGAACTGGTTTGCAGGGCAGAAAGAGAGACACAGAGGTAGAGAACAAACGTATGGACATGGACACAAAGTGGGGGAAGCCATGGGTTGGTGGTGGTGGGATGAGTTGGGAGATTGGGATTGACCTGTATACATGTATATGCATAAAATAGATAACTAATAATAACCTACTGTATAAAAAAATAAATTAAATTAAATTTCAAAATTTTTAAAAATAAAATGTAAAAATAAAACAGAAAAAAAGTTCTTCCATTCACACTGATGTATTTATAAGAATGAATTATTTCCATGCTTATATCCATAAATACATAAAAGAGGAATAAAATCTAACTTGACCCAAAAAAGAAAAAAAAAAAAACTGAAGCTAACATTTATACAGAGGAAAACACTACCAAGGCACTTGCTCCAGTGGTAAACAATTGTGAAATTGGTCAGAGGTGGGGAATAATCTCCCATACAGCCAGCAGTCCCGCCCGCCCACGCAAGGAGCGTCCTTATTGCAAAGCTGGGGGACCGTGCCGAGGCCTCTGTGAGTAAACGTGAGCTGTGCCCCAGGCCAGCTGCTGCTGAACTCTTCCCACCCTTCCCAGGTGAAACACCTGAATATGTACAAGGGCTTGAAATCCTAGAGGAAGGGCCGTGGAGCCACACCAGCGACAGCACGCAGGCCAACTTGGTGCCTGCAGGTCAGCCAGGATGGTCCTGGCCACGGGCGCTCTTCTGGAAGCTTTCCATTGCCCTGCCTGAGATACCCCTCCTGTCCCGGGCCCCACTCCTTTTTTTCCTTCCTCACCTCAGCCCGGAGAGATATTCCAGTGGAAGTTATGGGTGACACATCCTCTTCTTTACAGGTGGCAGCCTGGCAACTCCTGCCGAAAGTCCAGCAGAGCCCCACTCACACCGGGCCCCCCACAAAGCCGTGGACCCTCACACCCTCCCACCAGCACAGCCCCGAGACTGCTGACGGGGCAGAGAATATGGAGTCAGGCACAGCTGCAGGGGCTATTGCTGCCTGGAGTGCTGTTTATATTGACCTCAACCCAGGCACACCTGGGGAGGGCTTGCCGGCAGGGTCAGGCTGCCCAGGTCAGCTAATCCTCAGCCCTCGGGGAATCACATTGCAGAAAATGGACCTCGCTAAGACAGAATATTCGCCAAGGAAAAAAAGGACACAATGCCATTTGCAGCACCGTAGATGAGTCTCGAGGTAATCACGTGACTTGGAGTAAGTCACAAAGTGAAAGACACATATCATATCATATCACTTATAGGTGTTACCTATAAACTGATACCAGGGCAGATATTTCCACGGAGAAGGGCAATCACAGATTCATTAAACAAACTTATGGTTCACCAAAGGAAAGGTGTGAGGATTGAATTCATTACGATATTGGGGTTAACAGACATATACAAACACAGTAGACGTATATAATCACCAAAGACCTACGGAGTACCAAGAGAAGACTACTCAACATTCTGTCATAAGGTACATGGGAAAAGGATCCCAGGAAGAACAGACATATGTATATGTGTAAAAGAACCACCTCTTGCACACCTACAACAAGCTAAACGTTGTACTCAAACTTGCTGTAATAAAAAATAAAAAATTAAATTAAAAACACGAACAAGAATTAGTGAGACAAACTTGAGGGGCTTTCTCCTGGCACATTCCGTTCTACATTCCAATCTAGAACGCGACTTCCACTGAGGCTCTGCTGCCCTAGTAACCAGATTTGGTAAGGGAGAACTGCTGCCACCTTGTGGCCGTTTCACACAACAGCAGCTTTAATCCCAGCGCTAATGGTCAGTGGATATTCCAAATCATTACAGGCCTGTAAATGACACCTGCCCTGAAAACATATCCTGGGGTCATATATCGACCAAAAAATTCAAAAGACGTCCATATTTCAAAACGACAGTTTCAAGAGGCATATTTCACGCACATTAGTGTTCTGCTTCTTTTGCTTGCTTTCTTTCTTTGTTAAAAAAACGGGAATGGAAAAAGGCAACCCTCAGAATGGGCGAAAACGTTCACAAACGAATCAATGGACAAAGGTTTAATCTCCAATATATATAAACAGCTCATGCAGCTTAATATTAATAAAACAAACAACCCAATACAAAAATGGGCAGAAGATCTAAAGAGACGTTTCTTCAAAGAAGACACAGAGATGGCCAAGACGCACATGAAAAGCTGCTCAACATCACTAATTATTAGAGAAATGCAAATCAAAACTACAATGAGGTAAGACCTCACACCTGTGAGAATCGGCATCATCAGATAATCTACAAACAACAAATTCTGGGGAGGGTGTGGACAAAAGGAACCCTCTTCCGCTATTGGTGGGAATGTAAATTGATACAGTCTCTATGGAGAACAGTATGGAGGTTCCTTTAAAAAACTAAAAAGAGAATTACCATAGGATCCAGCAATCCCACTTGTGGGCATATACCCAGAGAAAACCATAAATCACAAAGACACATTCACCACAATGTTCATTGCAGCAGTATTTACAATAGCCAGGTAATGGAAGTAACCTAAATGCCCACAGACAGACGAATGGATAAAGATGTGGTACATATATAAAATGGAATATTACTCAGCCAAATAAAGGAATGAAACTGGGTCATTTGTAGAGAAGTTGATGGATCTAGAGACTGTCATACAGAGTGAAGTAAGTCAGAAAGAGAAAAACAAATATTGTATATTAATGCCTATATGTGGAACCTAGAAAAATGGTACAGATGAACTGGTTTGCAGGGCAGAAAGAGAGACACAGAGGTAGAGAACAAACGTATGGACATGGACACAAAGTGGGGGAAGCCATGGGTTGGTGGTGGTGGGATGAGTTGGGAGATTGGGATTGACCTGTATACATGTATATGCATAAAATAGATAACTAATAATAACCTACTGTATAAAAAAATAAATTAAATTAAATTTCAAAATTTTTAAAAATAAAATGTAAAAATAAAACAGAAAAAAAGTTCTTCCATTCACACTGATGTATTTATAAGAATGAATTATTTCCATGCTTATATCCATAAATACATAAAAGAGGAATAAAATCTAACTTGAACCAAAAAAGAAAAAAAAAAAAACTGAAGCTAACATTTATACAGAGGAAAACACTACCAAGGCACTTGCTCCAGTGGTAAACAATTGTGAAATTGGTCAGAGGTGGGGAATAATCTCCCATACAGCCAGCAGTCCCGCCCGCCCACGCAAGGAGCGTCCTTATTGCAAAGCTGGGGGACCGTGCCGAGGCCTCTGTGAGTAAACGTGAGCTGTGCCCCAGGCCAGCTGCTGCTGAACTCTTCCCACCCTTCCCAGGTGAAACACCTGAATATGTACAAGGGCTTGAAATCCTAGAGGAAGGGCCGTGGAGCCACACCAGCGACAGCACGCAGGCCAACTTGGTGCCTGCAGGTCAGCCAGGATGGTCCTGGCCACGGGCGCTCTTCTGGAAGCTTTCCATTGCCCTGCCTGAGATACCCCTCCTGTCCCGGGCCCCACTCCTTTTTTTCCTTCCTCACCTCAGCCCGGAGAGATATTCCAGTGGAAGTTATGGGTGACACATCCTCTTCTTTACAGGTGGCAGCCTGGCAACTCCTGCCGAAAGTCCAGCAGAGCCCCACTCACACCGGGCCCCCCACAAAGCCGTGGACCCTCACACCCTCCCACCAGCACAGCCCCGAGACTGCTGACGGGGCAGAGAATATGGAGTCAGGCACAGCTGCAGGGGCTATTGCTGCCTGGAGTGCTGTTTATATTGACCTCAACCCAGGCACACCTGGGGAGGGCTTGCCGGCAGGGTCAGGCTGCCCAGGTCAGCTAATCCTCAGCCCTCGGGGAATCACATTGCAGAAAATGGACCTCGCTAAGACAGAATATTCGCCAAGGAAAAAAAGGACACAATGCCATTTGCAGCACCGTAGATGAGTCTCGAGGTAATCACGTGACTTGGAGTAAGTCACAAAGTGAAAGACACATATCATATCATATCACTTATAGGTGTTACCTATAAACTGATACCAGGGCAGATATTTCCACGGAGAAGGGCAATCACAGATTCATTAAACAAACTTATGGTTCACCAAAGGAAAGGTGTGAGGATTGAATTCATTACGATATTGGGGTTAACAGACATATACAAACACAGTAGACGTATATAATCACCAAAGACCTACGGAGTACCAAGAGAAGACTACTCAACATTCTGTCATAACGTACATGGGAAAAGGATCCCAGGAAGAACAGACATATGTATATGTGTAAAAGAACCACCTCTTGCACACCTACAACAAGCTAAACGTTGTACTCAAACTTGCTGTAATAAAAAATAAAAAATTAAATTAAAAACACGAACAAGAATTAGTGAGACAAACTTGAGGGGCTTTCTCCTGGCACATTCCGTTCTACATTCCAATCTAGAACGCGACTTCCACTGAGGCTCTGCTGCCCTAGTAACCAGATTTGGTAAGGGAGAACTGCTGCCACCTTGTGGCCGTTTCACACAACAGCAGCTTTAATCCCAGCGCTAATGGTCAGTGGATATTCCAAATCATTACAGGCCTGTAAATGACACCTGCCCTGAAAACATATCCTGGGGTCATATATCGACCAAAAAATTCAAAAGACGTCCATATTTCAAAACGACAGTTTCAAGAGGCATATTTCACGCACATTAGTGTTCTGCTTCTTTTGCTTGCTTTCTTTCTTTGTTAAAAAAACGGGAATGGAAAAAGGCAACCCTCAGAATGGGCGAAAACGTTCACAAACGAATCAATGGACAAAGGTTTAATCTCCAATATATATAAACAGCTCATGCAGCTTAATATTAATAAAACAAACAACCCAATACAAAAATGGGCAGAAGATCTAAAGAGACGTTTCTTCAAAGAAGACACAGAGATGGCCAAGACGCACATGAAAAGCTGCTCAACATCACTAATTATTAGAGAAATGCAAATCAAAACTACAATGAGGTAAGACCTCACACCTGTGAGAATCGGCATCATCAGATAATCTACAAACAACAAATTCTGGGGAGGGTGTGGACAAAAGGAACCCTCTTCCGCTATTGGTGGGAATGTAAATTGATACAGTCTCTATGGAGAACAGTATGGAGGTTCCTTTAAAAAACTAAAAAGAGAATTACCATAGGATCCAGCAATCCCACTTGTGGGCATATACCCAGAGAAAACCATAAATCACAAAGACACATTCACCACAATGTTCATTGCAGCAGTATTTACAATAGCCAGGTAATGGAAGTAACCTAAATGCCCACAGACAGACGAATGGATAAAGATGTGGTACATATATAAAATGGAATATTACTCAGCCAAATAAAGGAATGAAACTGGGTCATTTGTAGAGAAGTTGATGGATCTAGAGACTGTCATACAGAGTGAAGTAAGTCAGAAAGAGAAAAACAAATATTGTATATTAATGCCTATATGTGGAACCTAGAAAAATGGTACAGATGAACTGGTTTGCAGGGCAGAAAGAGAGACACAGAGGTAGAGAACAAACGTATGGACATGGACACAAAGTGGGGGAAGCCATGGGTTGGTGGTGGTGGGATGAGTTGGGAGATTGGGATTGACCTGTATACATGTATATGCATAAAATAGATAACTAATAATAACCTACTGTATAAAAAAAATAAATTAAATTAAATTTCAAAATTTTTAAAAATAAAATGTAAAAATAAAACAGAAAAAAAGTTCTTCCATTCACACTGATGTATTTATAAGAATGAATTATTTCCATGCTTATATCCATAAATACATAAAAGAGGAATAAAATCTAACTTGAACCAAAAAAGAAAAAAAAAAAAACTGAAGCTAACATTTATACAGAGGAAAACACTACCAAGGCACTTGCTCCAGTGGTAAACAATTGTGAAATTGGTCAGAGGTGGGGAATAATCTCCCATACAGCCAGCAGTCCCGCCCGCCCACGCAAGGAGCGTCCTTATTGCAAAGCTGGGGGACCGTGCCGAGGCCTCTGTGAGTAAACGTGAGCTGTGCCCCAGGCCAGCTGCTGCTGAACTCTTCCCACCCTTCCCAGGTGAAACACCTGAATATGTACAAGGGCTTGAAATCCTAGAGGAAGGGCCGTGGAGCCACACCAGCGACAGCACGCAGGCCAACTTGGTGCCTGCAGGTCAGCCAGGATGGTCCTGGCCACGGGCGCTCTTCTGGAAGCTTTCCATTGCCCTGCCTGAGATACCCCTCCTGTCCCGGGCCCCACTCCTTTTTTTCCTTCCTCACCTCAGCCCGGAGAGATATTCCAGTGGAAGTTATGGGTGACACATCCTCTTCTTTACAGGTGGCAGCCTGGCAACTCCTGCCGAAAGTCCAGCAGAGCCCCACTCACACCGGGCCCCCCACAAAGCCGTGGACCCTCACACCCTCCCACCAGCACAGCCCCGAGACTGCTGACGGGGCAGAGAATATGGAGTCAGGCACAGCTGCAGGGGCTATTGCTGCCTGGAGTGCTGTTTATATTGACCTCAACCCAGGCACACCTGGGGAGGGCTTGCCGGCAGGGTCAGGCTGCCCAGGTCAGCTAATCCTCAGCCCTCGGGGAATCACATTGCAGAAAATGGACCTCGCTAAGACAGAATATTCGCCAAGGAAAAAAAGGACACAATGCCATTTGCAGCACCGTAGATGAGTCTCGAGGTAATCACGTGACTTGGAGTAAGTCACAAAGTGAAAGACACATATCATATCATATCACTTATAGGTGTTACCTATAAACTGATACCAGGGCAGATATTTCCACGGAGAAGGGCAATCACAGATTCATTAAACAAACTTATGGTTCACCAAAGGAAAGGTGTGAGGATTGAATTCATTACGATATTGGGGTTAACAGACATATACAAACACAGTAGACGTATATAATCACCAAAGACCTACGGAGTACCAAGAGAAGACTACTCAACATTCTGTCATAACGTACATGGGAAAAGGATCCCAGGAAGAACAGACATATGTATATGTGTAAAAGAACCACCTCTTGCACACCTACAACAAGCTAAACGTTGTACTCAAACTTGCTGTAATAAAAAATAAAAAATTAAATTAAAAACACGAACAAGAAGTAGTGAGACAAACTTGAGGGGCTTTCTCCTGGCACATTCCGTTCTACATTCCAATCTAGAACGCGACTTCCTTTGAGGCTCTGCTGCCCTAGTAACCAGATTTGGTAAGGGAGAACTGCTGCCACCTTGTGGCCGTTTCACACAACAGCTGCTTTAATCCCAGCGCTAATGATCAGTGGATATTCCAAATCATTACAGGCCTGTAAATGACACCTGCCCTGAAAACATTTCCTGGGGTCATATATCGACCAAAAAATTCAAAAGACGTCCATATTTCAAAACGACAGTTTCAAGAGGCATATTTCACGCACATTAGTGTTCTGCTTCTTTTGCTTGCTTTCTTTCTTTGTTAAAAAAACGGGAATGGAAAAAGGCAACCCTCAGAATGGGCGAAAACGTTCACAAACGAATCAATGGACAAAGGTTTAATCTCTAATATATATAAACAGCTCATGCAGCTTAATATTAATAAAACGAACAACCCAATACAAAAATGGGCAGAAGATCTAAAGAGACGTTTCTTCAAAGAAGACACAGAGATGGCCAAGACGCACATGAAAAGCTGCTCAACATCACTAATTATTAGAGAAATGCAAATCAAAACTACAATGAGGTAAGACCTCACACCTGTGAGAATCGGCATCATCAGATAATCTACAAACAACAAATTCTGGGGAGGGTGTGGACAAAAGGAACCCTCTTCCGCTATTGGTGGGAATGTAAATTGATACAGTCACTATGGAGAACAGTATGGAGGTTCCTTTCAAAAACTAAAAAGAGAATTACCATAGGATCCAGCAATCCCACTTCTGGGCATATACCCAGAGAAAACCATAAATCACAAAGACACATTCACCACAATGTTCATTGCAGCACTATTTACAATAGCCAGGTAATGGAAGCAACCTAAATGCCCACAGACAGACGAATGGATAAAGATGTGGTACATATATAAAATGGAATATTACTCAGCCAAAAAAAGGAATGAAACTGGGTCATTTGTAGAGAAGTTGATGGATCTAGAGACTGTCATACAGAGTGAAGTAAGTCACAAAGAGAAAAACAAATATTGTATATTAATGCCTATATGTGGAACCTAGAAAAATGGTACAGATGAACTGGTTTGCAGGGCAGAAATAGAGACACAGAGGTAGAGAACAAACGTATGGACACAAAGTGGGGGAAGCCATGGGGTGTTGGTGGTGGGATGAGTTGGGAGATTGGGATTGACCTGTATACATGTATATGCATAAAATAGATAACTAATAATAACCTACTGTATAAAAAAATAAATTAAATTAAATTTCAAAATTTTTAAAAGTAAAATGTAAAAATAAAACAGAAAAAAAGTTCTTCCATTCACACTGATGTATTTATAAGAATGAATTATTTCCATGCTTATATCCATAAATACATAAAAGAGGAATAAAATCTAACTTGAACCAAAAAAGAAAAAAAAAACTGAACCTAACATTTATACAGAGGAAAACACTACCAAGGCACATGCTCCAGTGGTAAACAATTGTGAAATTGGTCAGAGGTGGGGAATCATCTCCCATACAGCCAGCAGCCCCGCCCGCCCACGCAAGGAGCGTCCTTATTGCAAAGCTGGGGGACCGTACCGAGGCCTCTGTGAGGAAACGTGAGCTGAGCCCCAGGCCAGCTGCTGCTGAACTCTTCCCACCCTTCCCAGGTGAAACACCTGAATATGTACAAGGGCTTGAAAGCCTAGAGGAAGGGCCGTGGAGCCACACCAGCGACAGCACGCAGGCCAACTTGGTGCCTGCAGGTCAGCCAGGATGGTTCTGGCCACGGGCGCTCTTCTGGAAGCTTTCCATTGCCCTGCCTGAGATACCCCTCCTGTCCCGGCCCCCACTCCTTTTTTTCCTTCCTCACCTCAGCCCGGAGAGATATTCCAGTGGAAGTTATGGGTGACACATCCTCTTCTTTACAGGTGGCAGCCTGGCAACACCTGCCGAAAGTCCAGCAGAGCCCCACTCACACCGGGCCCCCCACAAAGCCGTGGACCGTCACACCCTCCCACCAGCACAGCCCCGAGACTGCTGACGGGGCAGAGAATATGCAGTCAGGCACAGCTGCAGGGGCTATTGCTGCCTGGAGTGCTGTTTATATTGACCTCAACCCAGGCACACCTGGGGAGGGCTTGCCGGCAGGGTCAGGCTGCCCAGGTCAGCTAATCCTCAGCCCTCGGGGAATCACATTGCAGAAAATGGACCTCGCTAAGACAGAATATTCGCCAAGGAAAAAAAGGACACAATGCCATTTGCAGCACCGTAGATGAGTCTCGAGGTAATCACGTGACTTGGAGTAAGTCAGAAAGTGAAAGACACATATCATATCATATCACTTATAGGTGTTACCTATAAATTGATACCAGGGCAGATATTTCCACGGAGAAGGGCAATCACAGATTCATTAAACAAACTTATGGTTCACCAAAGGAAAGGTGTGAGGATTGAATTCATTACGATATTGGGGTTAACAGACATATACAAACACAGTAGACGTATAGAATCACCAAAGACCTACGGAGTACCAAGAGAAGACTACTCAACATTCTGTCATAACGTACATGGGAAAAGGATCCCAGGAAGAACAGACATATGTATATGTGTAAAAGAACCACCTCTTGCACACCTACAACAAGCTAAACGTTGTACTCAAACTTGCTGTAATAAAAAATAAAAAATTAAATTAAAAACACGAACAAGAAGTAGTGAGACAAACTTGAGGGGCTTTCTCCTGGCACATTCCGTTCTACATTCCAATCTAGAACGCGACTTCCACTGAGGCTCTGCTGCCCTAGTAACCAGATTTGGTAAGGGAGAACTGCTGCCACCTTGTGGCCGTTTCACACAACAGCAGCTTTAATCCCAGCGCTAATGGTCAGTGGATATTCCAAATCATTACAGGCCTGTAAATGACACCTGCCCTGAAAACATATCCTGGGGTCATATATCGACCAAAAAATTCAAAAGACGTCCATATTTCAAAACGACAGTTTCAAGAGGCATATTTCACGCACATTAGTGTTCTGCTTCTTTTGCTTGCTTTCTTTCTTTGTTAAAAAAACGGGAATGGAAAAAGGCAACCCTCAGAATGGGCGAAAACGTTCACAAACGAATCAATGGACAAAGGTTTAATCTCCAATATATATAAACAGCTCATGCAGCTTAATATTAATAAAACAAACAACCCAATACAAAAATGGGCAGAAGATCTAAAGAGACGTTTCTTCAAAGAAGACAGAGAGATGGCCAAGACGCACATGAAAAGCTGCTCAACATCACTAATTATTAGAGAAATGCAAATCAAAACTACAATGAGGTAAGACCTCACACCTGTGAGAATCGGCATCATCAGATAATCTACAAACAACAAATTCTGGGGAGGGTGTGGACAAAAGGAACCCTCTTCCGCTATTGGTGGGAATGTAAATTGATACAGTCACTATGGAGAACAGTATGGAGGTTCCTTTCAAAAACTAAAAAGAGAATTACCATAGGATCCAGCAATCCCACTTCTGGGCATATACCCAGAGAAAACCATAAATCACAAAGACACATTCACCACAATGTTCATTGCAGCACTATTTACAATAGCCAGGTAATGGAAGCAACCTAAATGCCCACAGACAGACGAATGGATAAAGATGTGGTACATATATAAAATGGAATATTACTCAGCCAAAAAAAGGAATGAAACTGGGTCATTTGTAGAGAAGTTGATGGATCTAGAGACTGTCATACAGAGTGAAGTAAGTCACAAAGAGAAAAACAAATATTGTATATTAATGCCTATATGTGGAACCTAGAAAAATGGTACAGATGAACTGGTTTGCAGGGCAGAAATAGAGACACAGAGGTAGAGAACAAACGTATGGACACAAAGTGGGGGAAGCCATGGGGTGGTGGTGGTGGGATGAGTTGGGAGATTGGGATTGACCTGTATACATGTATATGCATAAAATAGATAACTAATAATAACCTACTGTATAAAAAAATAAATTAAATTTCAAAATTTTTAAAAATAAAATGTAAAAATAAAACAGAAAAAAAGTTCTTCCATTCACACTGATGTATTTATAAGAATGAATTATTTCCATGCTTATATCCATAAATACATAAAAGAGGAATAAAATCTAACTTGAACCAAAAAAGAAAAAAAAAACTGAACCTAACATTTATACAGAGGAAAACACTACCAAGGCACTTGCTCCAGTGGTAAACAATTGTGAAATTGGTCAGAGGTGGGGAATCATCTCCCATACAGCCAGCAGCCCCGCCCGCCCACGCAAGGAGCGTCCTTATAGCAAAGCTGGGGCACCGTGCCGAGGCCTCTGTGAGTAAACGTGAGCTGAGCCCCAGGCCAGCTGCTGCTGAACTCTTCCCACCCTTCCCAGGTGAAACACCTGAATATGTACAAGGGCTTGAAAGCCTAGAGGAAGGGCCGTGGAGCCACACCAGCGACAGCACGCAGGCCAACTTGGTGCCTGCAGGTCAGCCAGGATGGTCCTGGCCACGGGCGCTCTTCTGGAAGCTTTCCATTGCCCTGCCTGAGATACCCTTCTTGTCCCGGCCCCCACTCCTTTTTTTCCTTCCTCACCTCAGCCCGGAGAGATATTCCAGTGGAAGTTATGGGTGACACATCCTCTTCTTTACAGGTGGCAGCCTGGCAACTCCTGCCGAAAGTCCAGCAGAGCCCCACTCACACCGGGCCCCCCACAAAGCCGTGGACCCTCACACCCTCCCACCAGCACAGCCCCGAGACTGCTGACGGGGCAGAGAATATGGAGTCAGGCACAGCTGCAGGGGATATTGCTGCCTGGAGTGCTGTTTATATTGACCTCAACCCAGGCACACCTGGGGAGGGCTTGCCGGCAGGGTCAGGCTGCCCAGGTCAGCTAATCCTCAGCCCTCGGGGAATCACATTGCAGAAAATGGACCTCGCTAAGACAGAATATTCGCCAAGGAAAAAAAGGACACAATGCCATTTGCAGCACCGTAGATGAGTCTCGAGGTAATCACGTGACTTGGAGTAAGTCAGAAAGTGAAAGACACATATCATATCATATCACTTATAGGTGTTACCTATAAATTGATACCAGGGCAGATATTTCCACGGAGAAGGGCAATCACAGATTCATTAAACAAACTTATGGTTCACCAAAGGAAAGGTGTGAGGATTGAATTCATTACGATATTGGGGTTAACAGACATATACAAACACAGTAGACGTATAGAATCACCAAAGACCTACGGAGTACCAAGAGAAGACTACTCAACATTCTGTCATAACGTACATGGGAAAAGGATCCCAGGAAGAACAGACATATGTATATGTGTAAAAGAACCACCTCTTGCACACCTACAACAAGCTAAACGTTGTACTCAAACTTGCTGTAATAAAAAATAAAAAATTAAATTAAAAACACGAACAAGAAGTAGTGAGACAAACTTGAGGGGCTTTCTCCTGGCACATTCCGTTCTACATTCCAATCTAGAACGCGACTTCCACTGAGGCTCTGCTCCCCTAGTAACCAGATTTGGTAAGGGAGAACTGCTGCCACCTTGTGGCCGTTTCACACAACAGCAGCTTTAATCCCAGCGCTAATGGTCAGTGGATATTCCAAATCATTACAGGCCTGTAAATGACACCTGCCCTGAAAACATATCCTGGGGTCATATATAGACCAAAAATTTCAAAAGACGTCCATATTTCAAAACGACAGTTTCAAGAGGCATATTTCACGCACATTAGTGTTCTGCTTCTTTTGCTTGCTTTCTTTCTTTGTTAAAAAAACGGGAATGGAAAAAGGCAACCCTCAGAATGGGCGAAAACGTTCACAAACGAATCCATGGACAAAGGTTTAATCTCCAATATATATAAACAGCTCATGCAGCTTAATATTTATAAAACGAACAACCCAATACAAAAATGGGCAGAAGATCTAAAGAGACGTTTCTTCAAAGAAGACACAGAGATGGCCAAGACGCACATGAAAAGCTGCTCAACATCACTAATTATTAGAGAAATGCAAATCAAAACTACAATGAGGTAAGACCTCACACCTGTGAGAATCGGCATCATCAGATAATCTACAAACAACAAATTCTGGGGAGGGTGTGGACAAAAGGAACCCTCTTCCGCTATTGGTGGGAATGTAAATTGATACAGTCACTATGGAGAACAGTATGGAGGTTCCTTTCAAAAACTAAAAAGAGAATTACCATAGGATCCAGCAATCCCACTTCTGGGCATATACCCAGAGAAAACCATAAATCACAAAGACACATTCACCACAATGTTCATTGCAGCACTATTTACAATAGCCAGGTAATGGAAGTAACATAAATGCCCACAGACAGACGAATGGATAAAGATGTGGTACATATATAAAATGGAATATTACTCAGCCAAAAAAAGGAATGAAACTGGGTCATTTGTAGAGAAGTTGATGGATCTAGAGACTGTCATACAGAGTGAAGTAAGTCAGAAAGAGAAAAACAAATATTGTATATTAATGCCTATATGTGGAACCTAGAAAAATGGTACAGATGAACTGGTTTGCAGGGCAGAAATAGAGACACAGAGGTAGAGAACAAACGTATGGACACAAAGTGGGGGAAGCCATGGGGTGGTGGTGGTGGGATGAGTTGGGAGATTGGGATTGACCTGTACACATGTATATGCATAAAATAGATAACTAATAATAACCTACTGTATAAAAAAATAAATTAAATTAAATTTCAAAATTTTTAAAAATAAAATGTAAAAATAAAACAGAAAAAAAGTTCTTCCATTCACACTGATGTATTTATAAGAATGAATTATTTCCATGCTTATATCCATAAATACATAAAAGAGGAATAAAATCTAACTTGAACCAAAAAAGAAAAAACAACTGAACCTAACATTTATACAGAGGAAAACACTACCAAGGCACTTGCTCCAGTGGTAAACAGTTCTGAAATTGGTCAGAGGTGGGGAATCATCTCCCATACAGCCAGCAGCCCCGCCCGCCCACGCAAGGAGCGTGTTTATTGCAAAGCTGGGGGACCGTGCCGAGGCCTCTGTGAGTAAACGTGAGCTGAGCCCCAGGACAGCTGCTGCTGAACTCTTCCCACCCTTCCCAGGTGAAACACCTGAATATGTACAAGGGCTTGAAAGCCTAGAGGAAGGGCCGTGGAGCCACACCAGCGACAGCACGCAGGCCAACTTGGTGCCTGCAGGTCAGCCAGGATGGTCCTGGCCACGGGCGCTCTTCTGGAAGCTTTCCATTGCCCTGCCTGAGATACCCCTCTTGTCCCGGCCCCCACTCCTTTTTTTCCTTCCTCACCTCAGCCCGGAGAGATATTCCAGTGGAAGTTATGGGTGACACATCCTCTTCTTTACAGGTGGCAGCCTGGCAACTCCTGCCGAAAGTCCAGCAGAGCCCCACTCACACCGGGCCCCCCACAAAGCCGTGGACCCTCACACCCTCCCACCAGCACAGCCCCGAGACTGCTGACGGGGCAGAGAATATGGAGTCAGGCACAGCTGCAGGGGCTATTGCTGCCTGGAGTGCTGTTTATATTGACCTCAACCCAGGCACACCTGGGGAGTGCTGCCGGCAGGGTCAGGCTGCCCAGGTCAGCTAATCCTCAGCCCTCGGGGAATCACATTGCAGAAAATGGACCTCGCTAAGACAGAATATTCGCCAAGGAAAAAAAGGACACAATGCCATTTGCAGCACCGTAGATGAGTCTCGAGGTAATCACGTGACTTGGAGTAAGTCAGAAAGTGAAAGACACATATCATATCATATCACTTATAGGTGTTACCTATAAATTGATACCAGGGCAGATATTTCCACGGAGAAGGGCAATCACAGATTCATTAAACAAACTTATGGTTCACCAAAGGAAAGGTGTGAGGATTGAATTCATTACGATATTGGGGTTAACAGACATATACAAACACAGTAGACGTATAGAATCACCAAAGACCTACGGAGTACCAAGAGAAGACTACTCAACATTCTGTCATAATGTACATGGGAAAAGGATCCCAGGAAGAACAGACATATGTATATGTGTAAAAGAACCACCTCTTGCACACCTACAACAAGCTAAACGTTGTAGTCAAACTTGCTGTAATAAAAAATAAAAAATTAAATTAAAAATACGAACAAGAAGTAGTGAGACAAACTTGAGGGGCTTTCTCCTGGCACATTCCATTCTACGTTCCAATCTAGAACGCGACTTCCACTGAGGCTCTGCTGCCCTAGTAACCAGATTTGGTAAGGGAGAACTGCTGCCACCTTGTGGCCGTTTCACACAACAGCTGCTTTAATCCCAGCGCTAATGGTCAGTGGATATTCCAAATATTACAGGCCTGTAAATGACACCTGCCCTGAAAACATATCCTGGGGTCATATATCGACCAAAAAATTCAAAAGACGTCCATATTTCAAAACGACAGTTTCAAGACGCATATTTCACGCACATTAGTGTTCTGCTTCTTTTGCTTGCTTTCTTTCTTTGTTAAAAAAACGGGAATTGAAAAAGGCAACTCTCAGAATGGGCGAAACGTTCACAAACGAATCAATGGACAAAGGTTTAATCTCCAATATATATAAACAGCTCATGCAGCTTAATATTAATAAAACAAACAACCCAATACAAAAATGGGCAGAAGATCTAAAGAGACGTTTCTTCAAAGAAGACACAGAGATGGCCAAGACGCACATGAAAAGCTGCTCAACATCACTAATTATTAGAGAAATGCAAATCAAAACTACAATGAGGTAAGACCTCACACCTGTGAGAATCGGCATCATCAGATAATCTACAAACAACAAATTCTGGGGAGGGTGTGGACAAAAGGAACCCTCTTCCGCTATTGGTGGGAATGTAAATTGATACAGTCACTATGGAGAACAGTATGGAGGTTCCTTTCAAAAACTAAAAAGAGAATTACCATAGGATCCAGCAATCCCACTTCTGGGCATATACCCAGAGAAAACCATAAATCACAAAGACACATTCACCACAATGTTCATTGCAGCACTATTTACAATAGCCAGGTAATGGAAGCAACCTAAATGCCCACAGACAGACGAATGGATAAAGATGTGGTACATATATAAAATGGAATATTACTCAGCCAAAAAAAGGAATGAAACTGGGTCATTTGTAGAGAAGTTGATGGATCTACAGACTGTCATACAGATTGAAGTAAGTCACAAAGAGAAAAACAAATATTGTATATTAATGCCTATATGTGGAACCTAGAAAAATGGTACAGATGAACTGGTTTGCAGGGCAGAAATAGAGACACAGAGGTAGAGAACAAACGTATGGACACAAAGTTGGGGAAGCCATGGGGTGGTGGTGGTGGGATGAGTTGGGAGATTGGGATTGACCTGTATACATGTATATGCATAAAATAGATAACTAATAATAACCTACTGTATAAAAAATAAATTAAATTAAATTTCAAATTTTTAAAAATAAAATGTAAAAATAAAACAGAAAAAAAGTTCTTCCATTCACACTGATGTATTTATAAGAATGAATTATTTCCATGCTTATATCCATAAATACATAAAAGAGGAATAAAATCTAACTTGAACCAAAAAAGAAAAAAAAACTGAACCTAACATTTATACAGAGGAAAACACTACCAAGGCACTTGCTCCAGTGGTAAACAATTCTGAAATTGGTCAGAGGTGGGGAATCATCTCCCATACAGCCAGCAGCCCCGCCCACCCACGCAAGGAGCGTCCTTATTGCAAAGCTGGGGGACCGTGCCGAGGCCTCTGTGAGTAAACGTGAGCTGAGCTCCAGGCCAGCTGCTGCTGAACTCTTCCCACCCTTCCCAGGTGAAACACCTGAATATGTACAAGGGCTTGAAAGCCTAGAGGAAGGGCCGTGGAGCCACACCAGCGACAGCACGCAGGCCAACTTGGTGCCTGCAGGTCAGCCAGGATGGTCCTGGCCACGGGCGCTCTTCTGGAAGCTTTCCATTGCCCTGCCTGAGATACCCCTCCTGTCCCGGCCCCCACTCCTTTTTTTCCTTCCTCACCTCAGCCCGGAGAGATATTCCAGTGGAAGTTATGGGTGACACATCCTCTTCTTACAGGTGGCAGCCTGGCAACTCCTGCCGAAAGTCCAGCAGAGCCCCACTCACACCGGGCCCCCCACAAAGCCGTGGACCCTCACACCCTCCCACCAGCACAGCCCCGAGACTGCTGACGGGGCAGAGAATATGGAGTCAGGCACAGCTGCAGGGGCTATTGCTGCCTGGAGTGCTGTTTATATTGACCTCAACCCAGGCACACCTGGGGAGGGCTTGCCAGCAGGGTCAGGCTGCCCAGGTCAGCTAATCCTCAGCCCTCGGGGCATCACATTGCAGAAAATGGACCTCGCTAAGACAGAATATTCGCCAAGGAAAAAAACCACACAATGCCATTTGCAGCACCATAGATGAGTCTCGAGGTAATCACGTGACTTGGAGTAAGTCACAAAGTGAAAGACACATATCATATCACTTATAGGTGTTACCTATAAACTGATACCAGGGCAGATATTTCCACGGAGAAGGGCAATCACAGATTCATTAAACAAACTTATGGTTCACCAAAGGAAAGGTGTGAGGATTGAATTCATTACGATATTGGGGTTAACAGACATATACAAACACAGTAGACGTATATAATCACCAAAGACCTACGGAGTACCAAGAGAAGACTACTCAACATTCTGTCATAACGTACATGGGAAAAGGATCCCAGGAAGAACAGACATATGTATATGTGTAAAAGGACCACCTCTTGCACACCTACAACAAGCTAAACGTTGTACTCAAACTTGCTGTAATAAAAAATAAAAAATTAAATTAAAAACACGAACAAGAAGTAGTGAGACAAACTTGAGGGGCTTTCTCCTGGCACATTCCGTTCTACATTCCAATCTAGAACGCGACTTCCACTGAGGCTCTGCTGCCCTAGTAACCAGATTTGGTAAGGGAGAACTGCTGCCACCTTGTGGCCGTTTCACACAACAGCAGCTTTAATCCCAGCGCTAATGGTCAGTGGATATTCCAAATCATTACAGGCCTGTAAATGACACCTGCCCTGAAAACATATCCTGGGGTCATATATCGACCAAAAAATTCAAAAGACGTCCATATTTCAAAACGACAGTTTCAAGAGGCATATTTCACGCACATTAGTGTTCTGCTTCTTTTGCTTTCTTTCTTTCTTTGTTAAAAAAACGGGAATGGAAAAAGGCAACCCTCAGAATGGGCGAAAACGTTCACAAACGAATCCATGGACAAAGGTTTAATCTCCAATATATATAAACAGCTCATGCAGCTTAATATTAATAAAACGAACAACCCAATACAAAAATGGGCAGAAGATCTAAAGAGACGTTTCTTCAAAGAAGACACAGAGATGGCCAAGACGCACATGAAAAGCTGCTCAACATCACTAATTATTAGAGAAATGCAAATCAAAACTACAATGAGGTAAGACCTCACACCTGTGAGAATCGGCATCATCAGATAATCTACAAACAACAAATTCTGGGGAGGGTGTGGACAAAAGGAACCCTCTTCCGCTATTGGTGGGAATGTAAATTGATACAGTCACTATGGAGAACAGTATGGAGTTTCCTTTCAAAAACTAAAAAGAGAATTACCATAGGATCCAGCAATCCCACTTCTGGGCATATACCCAGAGAAAACCATAAATCACAAAGACACATTCACCACAATGTTCATTGCAGCACTATTTACAATAGCCAGGTAATGGAAGCAACCTAAATGCCCACAGACAGACGAATGGATAAAGATGTGGTACATATATAAAATGGAATATTACTCAGCCAAAAAAAGGAATGAAACTGGGTCATTTGTAGAGAAGTTGATGGATCTAGAGACTGTCATACAGAGTGAAGTAAGTCAGAAAGAGAAAAACAAATATTGTATATTAATGCCTATATGTGGAACCTAGAAAAATGGTACAGATGAACTGGTTTGCAGGGCAGAAATAGAGACACAGAGGTAGAGAACAAACGTATGGACACAAAGTGGGGGAAGCCATGGGGTGGTGGTGGTGGGATGAGTTGGGAGATTGGGATTGACCTGTATACATGTATATGCATAAAATAGATAACTAATAATAACCTACTGTATAAAAAAATAAATTAAATTTCAAAATTTTTAAAAATAAAATGTAAAAATAAAACAGAAAAAAAGTTCTTCCATTCACACTGATGTATTTATAAGAATGAATTATTTCCATGCTTATATCCATAAATACATAAAAGAGGAATAAAATCTAACTTGAACCAAAAAAGAAAAAAAAACTGAACCTAACATTTATACAGAGGAAAACACTACCAAGGCACTTGCTCCAGTGGTAAACAATTGTGAAATTGGTCAGAGGTGGGGAATCATCTCCCATACAGCCAGCAGCCCCGCCCGCCCACGCATGGAGCGTCCTTATTGCAAAGCTGGGGGACCGTGCCGAGGCCTCTGTGAGGAAACGTGAGCTGTGCCCCAGGCCAGCTGCTGCTGAACTCTTCCCACCCTTCCCAGGTGAAACACCTGAATATGTACAAGGGCTTGAAAGCCTAGAGGAAGGGCCGTGGAGTCACACCAGCGACAGCACGCAGGCCAACTTGGTGCCTGCAGGTCCGCCAGGATGGTCCTGGCCACGGGCGCTCTTCTGGAAGCTTTCCATTGCCCTGCCTGAGATACCCCTCCTGTCCCGGCCCCCACTCCTTTTTTTCCTTCCTCACCTCAGCCCGGAGAGATATTCCAGTGGAAGTTATGGGTGACACATCCTCTTCTTTACAGGTGGCAGCCTGGCAACTCCTGCCGAAAGTCCAGCAGAGCCCCACTCACACCGGGCCCCCCACAAAGCCGTGGACCCTCACACCCTCCCACCAGCACAACCCCGAGACTGCTGACGGGGCAGATAATATGGAGTCAGGCACAGCTGCAGGGGCTATTGCTGCCTGGAGTGCTGTTTATATTGACCTCAACCCAGGCACACCTGGGGAGGGCTTGCCGGCAGGGTCAGGCTGCCCAGGTCAGCTAATCCTCAGCCCTCGGGGAATCATATTGCAGAAAATGGACCTCGCTAAGACAGAATATTCGCCAAGGAAAAAAAGGACACAATGCCATTTGCAGCACCGTAGATGAGTCTCGAGGTAATCACGTGACTTGGAGTAAGTCAGAAAGTGAAAGACACATATCATATCATATCACTTATAGGTGTTACCTATAAACTGATACCAGGGCAGATATTTCCACGGAGAAGGGCAATCACAGATTCATTAAACAAACTTAAGGTTCACCAAAGGAAAGGTGTGAGGATTGAATTCATTACGATATTGGGGTTAACAGACATATACAAACACAGTAGACGTATAGAATCACCAAAGACCTACGGAGTACCAAAAGAAGACTACTCAACATTCTGTCATAACGTACATGGGAAAAGGATCCCAGGAAGAACAGACATATGTATATGTGTAAAAGAACCACCTCTTGCACACCTACAACAAGCTAAACGTTGTACTCAAATTTGCTGTAATAAAAAATAAAAAATTAAATTAAAACACGAACAAGAAGTAGTGAGACAAACTTGAGGGGCTTTCTCCTGGCACATTCCGTTCTACATTCCAATCTAGAACGCGACTTCCACTGAGGCTCTGCTGCCCTAGTAACCAGATTTGGTAAGGGAGAACTGCTGCCACCTTGTGGCCGTTTCACACAACAGCAGCTTTAATCCCAGCGCTAATGGTCAGTGGATATTCCAAATCATTACAGGCCTGTAAATGACACCTGCCCTGAAAACAAATCCTGGGGCCATATATCGACCAAAAATTTCAAAAGACGTCCATATTTCAAAACGACAGTTTCAAGAGGCATATTTCACGCACATTAGTGTTCTGCTTCTTTTGCTTGCTTTCTTTCTTTGTTAAAAGAACGGGAATGGAAAAAGGCAACCCTCAGAATGGGCGAAAACATTCACAAACGAATCAATGGACAAAGGTTTAATCTCCAATATATATAAACAGCTCATGCAGCTTAATATTAATAAAACGAACAACCCAATACAAAAATGGGCAGAAGATCTAAAGAGACGTTTCTTCAAAGAAGACACAGAGATGGCCAAGACGCACATGAAAAGCTGCTCAACATCACTAATTATTAGAGAAATGCAAATCAAAACTACAATGAGGTAAGACTTCACACCTGAGAGAATCGGCATCATCAGATAATCTACAAACAACAAATTCTGGGGAGGGTGTGGACAAAAGGAACCCTCTTCCGCTATTGGTGGGAATGTAAATTGATACAGTCACTGTGGAGAAGAGTATGGAGGTTCCTTTAAAAAACTAAAAAGAGAATTACCATAGGATCCAGCAATCCCACATCTGGGCATATACCCAGAGAAAACCATAAATCACAAAGACACATTCACCACAATGTTCATTGCAGCACTATTTACAATAGCCAGGTAATGGAAGCAACCTAAATGCCCACAGACAGACGAATGGATAAAGATGTGGTACATATATAAAATGGAATATTACTCAGCCAAAAAAAGGAATGAAACTGGGTCATTTGTAGAGAAGTTGATGGATCTAGAGACTGTCATACAGAGTGAAGTAAGTCAGAAAGAGAAAAACAAATATTGTATATTAATGCCTATATGTGGAACCTAGAAAAATGGTACAGATGAACTGGTTTGCAGGGCAGAAATAGAGACACAGAGGTAGAGAACAAACGTATGGTCACAAAGTGGGGGAAGCCATGGGGTGGTGGTGGTGGGATGAGTTGGGAGATTGGGATTGACCTGTATACATATATATGCATAAAATTGATAACTAATAATAACCTACTGTATAAAAAAATAAATTAAATTAAATTTCAAAATTTTTAAAAATAAAATGTAAAAATAAAACAGAAAAAAAGTTCTTCCATTCACACTGATGTATTTATAAGAATGAATTATTTCCATGCTTATATCCATAAATACATAAAAGAGGAATAAAATCTAACTTGAACCAAAAAAGAAAAAAAAAAACTGAACCTAACATTTATACAGAGGAAAACACTACCAAGGCACTTGCCCCAGTGGTAAACAATTCTGAAATTGGTCAGAGGTGGGGAATCATCTCCCATACAGCCAGCAGCCCCGCCCGCCCACGCAAGGAGCGTGTTTATTGCAAAGCTGGGGGACCGTGCCGAGTCCTCTGTGAGGAAACGTGAGCTGAGCCCCAGGCCAGCTGCTGCTGAACTCTTCCCACCCTTCCCAGGTGAAACACCTGAATATGTACAAGGGCTTGAAAGCCTAGAGGAAGGGCCGTGGAGCCACACCAGCGACAGCACGCAGGCCAACTTGGTGCCTGCAGGTCAGCCAGGATGGTCCTGGCCACGGGCGCTCTTCTGGAATATTTCCATTGCCCTGCCTGAGATACCCCTCCTGTCCCGGCCCCCACTCCTTTTTTTCCTTCCTCACCTCAGCCCGGAGAGATATTCCAGTGGAAGTTATGGGTGACACATCCTCTTCTTTACAGGTGGCAGCCTGGCAACTCCTGCCGAAAGTCCAGCAGAGCCCCACTCACACCGGGCCCCCCACAAAGCCGTGGACCCTCACACCCTCCCACCAGCACAGCCCCGAGACTGCTGACGGGGCAGAGAATATGGAGTCAGGCACAGCTGCAGGGGCTATTGGTGCCTGGAGTGCAGTTTATATTGACCTCAACCCAGGCACACCTGGGGAGGGCTTGCCGGCAGGGTCAGGCTGCCCAGGTCAGCTAATCTTCAGCCCTCGGGGAATCACATTGCAGAAAATGGACCTCGCTAAGACAGAATATTCGCCAAGGAAAAAAAGGACACAATGCCATTTGCAGCACCGTAGATGAGTCTCGAGGTAATCACGTGACTTGGAGTAAGTCAGAAAGTGAAAGACACATATCATATCATATCACTTATAGGTGTTACCTATAAATTGATACCAGGGCAGATATTTCCACGGAGAAGGGCAATCACAGATTCATTAAACAAACTTATGGTTCACCAAAGGAAAGGTGTGAGGATTGAATTCATTACGATATTGGGGTTAACAGACATATACAAACACAGTAGACGTATAGAATCACCAAAGACCTACGGAGTACCAAGAGAAGACTACTCAACATTCTGTCATAACGTACATGGGAAAAGGATCCCAGGAAGAACAGACATATGTATATGTGTAAAAGAACCACCTCTTGCACACCTACAACAAGCTAAACGTTGTACTCAAACTTGCTGTAATAAAAAATAAAAAATTAAATTAAAAACACGAACAAGAAGTAGTGAGACAAACTTGAGGGGCTTTCTCCTGGCACTTTCCGTTCTACATTCCAATCTAGAACGCGACTTCCACTGAGGCTCTGCTGCCCTAGTAACCAGATTTGGTAAGGGAGAACTGCTGCCACCTTGTGGCCGTTTCACACAACAGCAGCTTTAATCCCAGCGCTAATGGTCAGTGGATATTCCAAATCATTACAGGCCTGTAAATGACACCTGCCCTGAAAACATATCCTGGGGTCATATATCGACCAAAAAATTCAAAAGACGTCCATATTTCAAAACGACAGTTTCAAGAGGCATATTTCACGCACATTAGTGTTCTGCTTCTTTTGCTTGCTTTCTTTCTTTGTTAAAAAAACGGGAATGGAAAAAGGCAACCCTCAGAATGGGCGAAAACGTTCACAAACGAATCAATGGACAAAGGTTTAATCTCCAATATATATAAACAGCTCATGCAGCTTAATATTAATTAAACGAACAACCCAATACAAAAATGGGCAGAAGATCTAAAGAGACGTTTCTTCAAAGAAGACACAGAGATGGCCAAGACGCACATGAAAAGCTGCTCAACATCACTAATTATTAGAGAAATGCAAATCAAAACTACAATGAGGTAAGACCTCACACCTGTGAGAATCGGCATCATCAGATAATCTACAAACAACAAATTCTGGGGAGGGTGTGGACAAAAGGAACCCTCTTCCGCTATTGGTGGGAATGTAAATTGATACAGTCACTGTGGAGAAGAGTATGGAGGTTCCTTTAAAAAACTAAAAAGAGAATTACCATAGGATCCAGCAATCCCACTTCTGGGCATATACCCAGAGAAAACCATAAATCACAAAGACACATTCACCACAATGTTCATTGCAGCACTATTTACAATAGCCAGGTAATGGAAGCAACCTAAATGCCCACAGACAGACGAATGGATAAAGATGTGGTACATATATAAAATGGAATATTACTCAGCCAAAAAAGGAATGAAACTGGGTCATTTGTAGAGAAGTTGTTGGATCTAGAGACTGTCATACAGAGTGAAGTAAATCAGAAAGAGAAAAACAAATATTCTATATTAATGCCTATATGTGGAACCTAGAAAAATGGTACAGATTAACTGGTTTGCAGGGCAGAAATAGAGACACAGAGGTAGAGAAAAAACGTATGGACACAAAGTGGGGGAAGCCATGGGGTGGTGGTGGTGGGATGAGTTGGGAGATTGGGATAGACCTGTATACATGTATATGCATAAAATAGATAACTAATAATAACCTACTGTATAAAAAAAATAAATTAAATTAAATTTCAAAATTTTTAAAAATAAAATGTAAAAATAAAACAGAAAAAAAGTTCTTCCATTCACACTGATGTATTTATAAGAATGAATTCTTTCCATGCTTATATCCATAAATACATAAAAGAGGAATAAAATCTAACTTGAACCAAAAAGAAAAAAAAAACTGAACCTAACATTTATACAGAGGAAAACACTACCAAGGCACTTGCTCCAGTGGTAAACAATTGTGAAATTGGTCAGAGGTGGGGAATCATCTCCCATACAGCCAGCAGCCCCGCCCGCCCACGCATGGAGCGTCCTTATTGCAAAGCTGGGGGACCGTGCCGAGGCCTCTGTGAGTAAACGTGAGCTGAGCCCCTGGCCAGCTGCTGCTGAACTCTTCCCACCCTTCCCAGGTGAAACACCTGAATATGTACAAGGGCTTGAAAGCCTAGAGGAAGGGCCGTGGAGCCACACCAGCGACAGCACGCAGGCCAACTTGGTGCCTGCAGGTCAGCCAGGATGGTCCTGGCCACGGGCGCTCTTCTGGAAGCTTTCCATTGCCCTGCCTGAGATACCCCTCCTGTCCCGGCCCCCACTCCTTTTTTTCCTTCCTCACCTCAGCCCGGAGAGATATTCCAGTGGAAGTTATGGGTGACACATCCTCTTCTTTACAGGTGGCAGCCTGGCAACTCCTGCCGAAAGTCCAGCAGAGCCCCACTCACACCGGGCCCCCCACAAAGCCGTGGACCCTCACACCCTCCCACCAGCACAGCCCCGAGACTGCTGACGGGGCAGAGAATATGGAGTCAGGCACAGCTGCAGGAGCTATTGCTGCCTGGAGTGCTGTTTATATTGACCTCAACCCAGGCACACCTGGGGAGGGCTAGCCGGCAGGGTCAGGCTGCCCAGGTCAGCTAATCCTCAGCCCTCGGGGCATCACATTGCAGAAAATGGACCTCGCTAAGACAGAATATTCGCCAAGGAAAAAAAGGACACAATGCCATTTGCAGCACCGTAGATGAGTCTCGAGGTAATCACGTGACTTGGAGTAAGTCAGAAAGTGAAAGACACATATCATATCACTTATAGGTGTTACCTATAAACTGATACCAGGGCAGATATTTCCACGGAGAAGGGCAATCACAGATTCATTAAACAAACTTATGGTTCACCAAAGGAAAGGTGTGAGGATTGAATTCATTACGATATTGGGGTTAACAGACATATACAAACACAGTAGACGTATAGAATCACCAAAGACCTACGGAGTACCAAGAGAAGACTACTCAACATTCTGTCATAACGTACATGGGAAAAGGATCCCAGGAAGAACAGACATATGTATATGTGTAAAAGAACCACCTCTTGCACACCTACAACAAGCTAAACGTTGTACTCAAACTTGCTGTAATAAAAAATAAAAAATTAAATTAAAAACACGAACAAGAAGTAGTGAGACAAACTTGAGGGGCTTTCTCCTGGCACATTCCGTTCTACATTCCAATCTAGAACGCGACTTCCATTGAGGCTCTGCTGCCCTAGTAACCAGATTTGGTAAGGGAGAACTGCTGCCACCTTGTGGCCGTTTCACACAACAGCAGCTTTAATCCCAGCGCTAATGGTCAGTGGATATTCCAAATCATTACAGGCCTGTAAATGACACCTGCCCTGAAAACATATCCTGGGGTCATATATCGACCAAAAAATTCAAAAGACGTCCATATTTCAAAACGACAGTTTCAAGAGGCAAATTTCACGCACATTAGTGTTCTGCTTCTTTTGCTTGCTTTCTTTCTTTGTTAAAAAAACGGGAATGGAAAAATGCAACCCTCAGAATGGGCGAAAACGTTCACAAACGAATCAATGGACAAAGGTTTAATCTCCAATATATATAAACAGCTCATGCAGCTTAATATTAATAAAACGAACAACCCAATACAAAAATGGGCAGAAGATCTAAAGAGACGTTTCTTCAAAGAAGACACAGAGATGGCCAAGACGCACATGAAAAGCTGCTCAACATCACTAATTATTAGAGAAATGCAAATCAAAACTACAATGAGGTAAGACCTCACACCTGTTAGAATCGGCATCATCAGATAATCTACAAACAACAAATTCTGGGGAGGGTGTGGACAAAAGGAACCCTCTTTCGCTATTGGTGGGAATGTAAATTGATACAGTCACTGTGGAGAAGAGTATGGAGGTTCCTTTCAAAAACTAAAAAGAGAATTACCATAGGATCCAGCAATCCCACTTCTGGGCATATACCCAGAGAAAACCATAAATCACAAAGACACATTCACCACAATGTTCATTGCAGCACTATTTACAATAGCCAGGTAATGGAAGCAACCTAAATGCCCACAGACAGACGAATGGATAAAGATGTGGTACATATATAAAATGGAATATTACTCAGCCAAAAAAAGGAATGAAACTGGGTCATTTGTAGAGAAGTTGATGGATCTAGAGACTGTCATACAGAGTGAAGTAAGTCAGAAAGAGAAAAACAAATATTGTATATTAATGCCTATATGTGGAACCTAGAAATATGGTACAGATGAACTGGTTTGCAGGGCAGAAATAGAGACACAGAGGTAGAGAACAAACGTATGGACACAAAGTGGGGGAAGCCATGGGGTGGTGGTGGTGGGATGAGTTGGGAGATTGGGATTGACCTGTATACATGTATATGCATAAAATAGATAACTAATAATAACCTACTGTATAAAAAAATAAATTAAATTAAATTTCAAAATTTTTAAAAATAAAATGTAAAAATAAAACAGAAAAAAAGTTCTTCCATTCACACTGATGTATTTATAAGAATGAATTATTTCCATGCTTATATCCATAAATACATAAAAGAGGAATAAAATCTAACTTGAACCAAAAAAGAAAAAAAAACTGAACCTAACATTTATACAGAGGAAAACACTACCAAGGCACTTGCTCCAGTGGTAAACAATTGTGAAATTGGTCAGAGGTGGGGAATCATCACCCATACAGCCAGCAGCCCCGCCCGCCCACGCATGGAGCGTCCTTATTGCAAAGCTGGGGGACCGTGCCGAGGCCTCTGTGAGGAAACGTGAGCTGTGCCCCAGGCCAGCTGCTGCTGAACTCTTCCCACCCTTCCCAGGTGAAACACCTGAATATGTACAAGGGCTTGAAAGCCTAGAGGAAGGGCCGTGGAGTCACACCAGCGACAGCACGCAGGCCAACGTGGTGCCTGCAGGTCAGCCAGGATGGTCCTGGCCACGGGCGCTCTTCTGGAAGCTTTCCATTGCCCTGCCTGAGATACCCCTCCTGTCCCGGCCCCCACTCCTTTTTTTCCTTCCTCACCTCAGCCCGGAGAGATATTCCAGTGGAAGTTATGGGTGACACATCCTCTTCTTTACAGGTGGCAGCCTGGCAACTCCTGCCGAAAGTCCAGCAGAGCCCCACTCACACCGGGCCCCCCACAAAGCCGTGGACCCTCACACCCTCCCACCAGCACAGCCCCGAGACTGCTGACGGGGCAGAGAATATGGAGTCAGGCACAGCTGCAGGGGCTATTGCTGCCTGGAGTGCTGTTTATATTGACCTCAACCCAGGCACACCTGGGGAGGGCTTGCCGGCAGGGTCAGGCTGCCCAGGTCAGCTAATCCTCAGCCCTCGGGGAATCACATTGCAGAAAATGGACCTCGCTAAGACAGAATATTCGCCAAGGAAAAAAAAGGACACAATGCCATTTGCAGCACCGTAGATGAGTCTCGAGGTAATCACGTGACTTGGAGTAAGTCAGAAAGTGAAAGACACATATCATATCATATCACTTATAGGTGTTACCTATAAACTGATACCAGGGCAGATATTTCCACGGAGAAGGGCAATCACAGATTCATTAAACAAACTTATGGTTCACCAAAGGAAAGGTGTGAGGATTGAATTCATTACGATATTGGGGTTAACAGACATATACAAACACAGTAGTCGTATAGAATCACCAAAGACCTACGGAGTACCAAGAGAAGACTACTCAACATTCTGTCATAACGTACATGGGAAAAGGATCCCAGGAAGAACAGACATATGTATATGTGTAAAAGAACCACCTCTTGCACACCTACAACAAGCTAAACGTTGTACTCAAACTTGCTGTAATAAAAAATAAAAAATTAAATTAAAAACACGAACAAGAAGTAGTGAGACAAACTTGAGGGGCTTTCTCCTGGCACATTCCGTTCTACATTCCAATCTAGAACGCGACTTCCACTGAGGCTCTGCTGCCCTAGTAACCAGATTTGGTAAGGGAGAACTGCTGCCACCTTGTGGCCGTTTCACACAACAGCAGCTTTAATCCCAGCGCTAATGGTCAGTGGATATTCCAAATCATTACAGGCCTGTAAATGACACCTGCCCTGAAAACAAATCCTGGGGTCATATATCGACCAAAAATTTCAAAAGACGTCCATATTTCAAAACGACAGTTTCAAGAGGCATATTTCACGCACATTAGTGTTCTGCTTCTTTTGCTTTCTTTCTTTCTTTGTTAAAAGAACGGGAATGGAAAAAGGCAACCCTCAGAATGGGCGAAAACATTCACAAACGAATCAATGGACAAAGGTTTAATCTCCAATATATATAAACAGCTCATGCAGCTTAATATTAATAAAACGAACAACCCAATACAAAAATGGGCAGAAGATCTAAAGAGACGTTTCTTCAAAGAAGACACAGAGATGGCCAAGACGCACATGAAAAGCTGCTCAACATCACTAATTATTAGAGAAATGCAAATCAAAACTACAATGAGGTAAGACCTCACACCTGTGAGAATCGGCATCATCAGATAATCTACAAACAACAAATTCTGGGGAGGGTGTGGACAAAAGGAACCCTCTTCCGCTATTGGTGGGAATGTAAATTGATACAGTCACTGTGGAGAAGAGTATGGAGGTTCCTTTAAAAAACTAAAAAGAGAATTACCATAGGATCCAGCAATCCCACTTCTGGGCATATACCCAGAGAAAACCATAAATCACAAAGACACATTCACCACAATGTTCATTGCAGCACTATTTACAATAGCCAGGTAATGGAAGCAACCTAAATGCCCACAGACAGATGAATGGATAAAGATGTGGTACATATATAAAATGGAATATTACTCAGCCAAAAAAAAGGAATGAAACTGGGTCATTTGTAGAGAAGTTGATGGATCTAGAGACTGTCATACAGAGTGAAGTAAGTCAGAAAGAGAAAAACAAATATTGTATATTAATGCCTATATGTGGAACCTAGAAAAATGGTACAGATGAACTGGTTTGCAGGGCAGAAATAGAGACACAGAGGTAGAGAACAAACGTATGGTCACAAAGTGGGGGAAGCCATGGGGTGGTGGTGGTGGGATGAGTTGGGAGATTGGGATTGACCTGTATACATGTATATGCATAAAATAGATAACTAATAATAACCTACTGTATAAAAAAATAAATTAAATTAAATTTCAAAATTTTTAAAAATAAAATGTAAAAATAAAACAGAAAAAAAGTTCTTCCATTCACACTGATGTATTTATAAGAATGAATTATTTCCATGCTTATATCCATAAATACATAAAAGAGGAATAAAATCTAACTTGAACCAAAAAAGAAAAAAAAAACTGAACATAACATTTATACAGAGGAAAACACTACCAAGGCACTTGCCCCAGTGGTAAACAATTCTGAAATTGGTCAGAGGTGGGGAATCATCTCCCATACAGCCAGCAGCCCCGCCCGCCCACGCAAGGAGCGTCCTTATTGCAAAGCTGGGGGACCGTGCCGAGGCCTCTGTGAGTAAACGTGAGCTGAGCCCCAGGCCAGCTGCTGCTGAACTCTTCCCACCCTTCCCAGGTGAAACACCTGAATATGTACAAGGGCTTGAAAGCCTAGAGGAAGGGCCGTGGAGCCACACCAGCGACAGCACGCAGGCCAACTTGGTGCCTGCAGGTCAGCCAGGATGGTCCTGGCCACGGGCGCTCTTCTGGAAGCTTTCCATTGCCCTGCCTGAGATACCCCTCCTGTCCCGGCCCCCACTCCTTTTTTTCCTTCCTCACCTCAGCCCGGAGAGATATTCCAGTGGAAGTTATGGGTGACACATCCTCTTCTTTACAGGTGGCAGCCTGGCAACTCCTGCCGAAAGTCCAGCAGAGCCCCACTCACACCGGGCCCCCCACAAAGCCGTGGACCCTCACACCCTCCCACCAGCACAGCCCCGAGACTGCTGACGGGGCAGAGAATATGGAGTCAGGCACAGCTGCAGGGGCTATTGCTGCCTGGAGTGCTGTTTATATTGACCTCAACCCAGGCACACCTGGGGAGGGCTTGCCGGCAGGGTCAGGCTGCCCAGGTCAGCTAATCTTCAGCCCTCGGGGAATCACATTGCACAAAATGGACCTCGCTAAGACAGAATATTCGCCAAGGAAAAAAAGGACACAATGCCATTTGCAGCACCGTAGATGAGTCTCGAGGTAATCACGTGACTTGGAGTAAGTCAGAAAGTGAAAGACACATATCATATCATATCACTTATAGGTGTTACCTATAAATTGATACCAGGGCAGATATTTCCACGGAGAAGGGCAATCACAGATTCATTAAACAAACTTATGGTTCACCAAAGGAAAGGTGTGAGGATTGAATTCATTACGATATTGGGGTTAACACACATATACAAACACAGTAGACGTATAGAATCACCAAAGACCTACGGAGTACCAAGAGAAGACTACTCAACATTCTGTCATAACGTACATGGGAAAAGGATCCCAGGAAGAACAGACATATGTATATGTGTAAAAGAACCACCTCTTGCACACCTACAACAAGCTAAACGTTGTACTCAAACTTGCTGTAATAAAAAATAAAAAATTAAATTAAAAACACGAACAAGAAGTAGTGAGACAAACTTGAGGGGCTTTCTCCTGGCACATTCCGTTCTACGTTCCAATCTAGAACGCGACTTCCACTGAGGCTCTGCTGCCCTAGTAACCAGATTTGGTAAGGGAGAACTGCTACCACCTTGTGGCCGTTTCACACAACAGCAGCTTTAATCCCAGCGCTAATGGTCAGTGGATATTCCAAATCATTACAGGCCTGTAAATGACACCTGCCCTGAAAACATATCCTGGGGTCATATATCGACCAAAAAATTCAAAAGACGTCCATATTTCAAAACGACAGTTTCAAGAGGCATATTTCACGCACATTAGTGTTCTGCTTCTTTTGCTTGCATTCTTTCTTTGTTAAAAAAACGGGAATGGAAAAAGGCAACCCTCAGAATGGGCGAAAACGTTCACAAACGAATCAATGGACAAAGGTTTAATCTCCAATATATATAAACAGCTCATGCAGCTTAATATTAATAAAACAAACAACCCAATACAAAAATGGGCAGAAGATCTAAAGAGACGTTTCTTCAAAGAAGACACAGAGATAGCCAAGACGCACATGAAAAGCTGCTCAACATCACTAATTATTAGAGAAATGCAAATCAAAACTACAATGAGGTAAGACCTCACACCTGTGAGAATCGGCATCATCAGATAATCTACAAACAACAAATTCTGGGGAGGGTGTGGACAAAAGGAACCCTCTTACGCTATTGGTGGGAATGTAAATTGATACAGTCACTGTGGAGAAGAGTATGGAGGTTCCTTTAAAAAACTAAAAAGAGAATTACCATAGGATCCAGCAATCCCACTTCTGGGCATATACCCAGAGAAAACCATAAATCACAAAGTCACATTCACCACAATGTTCATTGCAGCACTATTTACAATAGCCAGGTAATGGAAGCAACATAAATGCCCACAGATAGACGAATGGATAAAGATGTGGTACATATATAAAATGGAATATTACTCAGCCAAAAAAAGGAATGAAACTGGGTCATTTGTAGAGAAGTTGTTGGATCTAGAGACTGTCATACAGAGTGAAGTAAGTCAGAAAGAGAAAAACAAATATTCTATATTAATGCCTATATGTGGAACCTAGAAAAATGGTACAGATGAACTGGTTTGCAGGGCAGAAATAGAGACACAGAGGTAGAGAAAAAACGTATGGACACAAAGTGGGGGAAGCCATGGGGTGGTGGTGGTGGGATGAGTTGGGAGATTGGGATAGACCTGTATACATGTATATGCATAAAATAGATAACTAATAATAACCTACTGTATAAAAAAAATAAATTAAATTAAATTTCAAAATTTTTAAAAATAAAATGTAAAAATAAAACAGAAAAAAAGTTCTTCCATTCACACTGATGTATTTATAAGAATGAATTATTTCCATGCTTATATCCATAAATACATAAAAGAGGAATAAAATCTAACTTGAACCAAAAAGAAAAAAAAAACTGAACCTAACATTTATACAGAGGAAAACACTACCAAGGCACTTGCTCCAGTGGTAAACAATTCTGAAATTGGTCAGAGGTGGGGAATCATCTCCCATACAGCCAGCAGCCCCGCCCGCCCACGCAAGGAGCGTCCTTATTGCAAAGCTGGGGGACCGTGCCGAGGCCTCTGTGAGGAAACGTGAGCTGAGCCCCAGGCCAGCTGCTGCTGAACTCTTCCCACCCTTCCCAGGTGAAACACCTGAATATGTACAAGGGCTTGAAAGCCTAGAGGAAGGGCCGTGGAGCCACACCAGCGACAGCACGCAGGCCAACTTGGTGCCTGCAGGTCAGCCAGGATGGTCCGGGCCACGGGCGCTCTTCTGGAAGCTTTCCATTGCCCTGCCTGAGATACCCCTCCTGTCCCGGCCCCCACTCCTTTTTTTCCTTCCTCACCTCAGCCCGGAGAGATATTCCAGTGGAAGTTATGGGTGACACATCCTCTTCTTTACAGGTGGCAGCCTGGCAACTCCTGCCGAAAGTCCAGCAGAGCCCCACTCACACCGGGCCCCCCACAAAGCCGTGGACCCTCACACCCTCCCACCAGCACAGCCCCAAGACTGCTGACGGGGCAGAGAATATGGAGTCAGGCACAGCTGCAGGGGCTATTGCTGCCTGGAGTGCTGTTTATATTGACCTCAACCCAGGCACACCTGGGGAGGGCTTGCCGGCAGGGTCAGGCTGCCCAGGTCAGCTAATCCTCAGCCCTCAGGGAATCACATTGCAGAAAATGGACCTCGCTAAGACAGAATATTCGCCAAGGAAAAAAGGGATACAATGCCATTTGCAGCACCGTAGATGAGTCTCGAGGTAATCACGTGACTTGGAGTAAGTCAGAAAGTGAAAGACACATATCATATCATATCACTTATAGGTGTTACCTATAAATTGATACCAGGGCAGATATTTCCACGGAGAAGGGCAATCACAGATTCATTAAACAAACTTATGGTTCACCAAAGGAAAGGTGTGAGGATTGAATTCATTACGATATTGGGGTTAACAGACATATACAAACACAGTAGACGTATAGAATCACCAAAGACCTACGGAGTACCAAGAGAAGACTACTCAACATTCTGTCATAACGTACATGGGAAAAGGATCCCAGGAAGAACAGACATATGTATATGTGTAAAAGAACCACCTCTTGCACACCTACAACAAGCTAAACGTTGTACTCAAACTTGCTGTAATAAAAAATAAAAAATTAAATTAAAAACACGAACAAGGAGTAGTGAGACAAACTTGAGGGGCTTTCTCCTGGCACATTCCGTTCTACATTCCAATCTAGAATGCGACTTCCACTGAGGCTCTGCTGCCCTAGTAACCAGATTTGGTAAGGGAGAACTGCTGCCACCTTGTGGCCGTTTCACACAACAGCAGCTTTAATCCCAGCGCTAATGGTCAGTGGATATTCCAAATCATTACAGGCCTGTAAATGACACCTGCCCTGAAAACAAATCCTGGGGTCATATATCGACCAAAAATTTCAAAAGACGTCCATATTTCAAAACGACAGTTTCAAGAGGCATATTTCACGCACATTAGTGTTCTGCTTCTTTTGCTTTCTTTCTTTCTTTGTTAAAAGAACGGGAATGGAAAAAGGCAACCCTCAGAATGGGCGAAAACATTCACAAACGAATCAATGGACAAAGGTTTAATCTCCAATATATATAAACAGCTCATGCAGCTTAATATTAATAAAACGAACAACCCAATACAAAAATGGGCAGAAGATCTAAAGAGACGTTTCTTCAAAGAAGACACAGAGATGGCCAAGACGCACATGAAAAGCTGCTCAACATCACTAATTATTAGAGAAATGCAAATCAAAACTACAATGAGGTAAGACCTCACACCTGTGAGAATCGGCATCATCAGATAATCTACAAACAACAAATTCTGGGGAGGGTGTGGACAAAAGGAACCCTCTTCCGCTATTGGTGGGAATGTAAATTGATACAGTCACTGTGGAGAAGAGTATGGAGGTTCCTTTAAAAAACTAAAAAGAGAATTACCATAGGATCCAGCAATCCCACTTCTGGGCATATACCCAGAGAAAACCATAAATCACAAAGACACATTCACCACAATGTTCATTGCAGCACTATTTACAATAGCCAGGTAATGGAAGCAACCTAAATGCCCACAGACAGACGAATGGATAAAGATGTGGTACATATATAAAATGGAATATTACTCAGCCAAAAAAAAGGAATGAAACTGGGTCATTTGTAGAGAAGTTGATGGATCTAGAGACTGTCATACAGAGTGAAGTAAGTCAGAAAGAGAAAAACAAATATTGTATATTAATGCCTATATGTGGAACCTAGAAAAATGGTACAGATGAACTGGTTTGCAGGGCAGAAATAGAGACACAGAGGTAGAGAACAAACGTATGGTCACAAAGTGGGGGAAGCCATGGGGTGGTGGTGGTGGGATGAGTTGGGAGATTGGGATTGACCTGTATACATGTATATGCATAAAATAGATAACTAATAATAACCTACTGTATAAAAAAATAAATTAAATTAAATTTCAAAATTTTTAAAAATAAAATGTAAAAATAAAACAGAAAAAAAGTTCTTCCATTCACACTGATGTATTTATAAGAATGAATTATTTCCATGCTTATATCCATAAATACATAAAAGAGGAATAAAATCTAACTTGAACCAAAAAAGAAAAAAAAAACTGAACCTAACATTTATACAGAGGAAAACACTACCAAGGCACTTGCCCCAGTGGTAAACAATTCTGAAATTGGTCAGAGGTGGGGAATCATCTCCCATACAGCCAGCAGCCCCGCCCGCCCACGCAAGGAGCGTCCTTATTGCAAAGCTGGGGGACCGTGCCGAGGCCTCTGTGAGTAAACGTGAGCTGAGCCCCAGGCCAGCTGCTGCTGAACTCTTCCCACCCTTCCCAGGTGAAACACCTGAATATGTACAAGGGCTTGAAAGCCTAGAGGAAGGGCCGTGGAGCCACACCAGCGACAGCACGCAGGCCAACTTGGTGCCTGCAGGTCAGCCAGGATGGTCCTGGCCACGGGCGCTCTTCTGGAATCTTTCCATTGCCCTGCCTGAGATACCCCTCCTGTCCCGGCCCCCACTCCTTTTTTTCCTTCCTCACCTCAGCCCGGAGAGATATTCCAGTGGAAGTTATGGGTGACACATCCTCTTCTTTACAGGTGGCAGCCTGGCAACTCCTGCCGAAAGTCCAGCAGAGCCCCACTCACACCGGGCCCCCCACAAAGCCGTGGACCCTCACACCCTCCCACCAGCACAGCCCCGAGACTGCTGACGGGGCAGAGAATATGGAGTCAGGCACAGCTGCAGGGGCTATTGCTGCCTGGAGTGCTGTTTATATTGACCTCAACCCAGGCACACCTGGGGAGGGCTTGCCGGCAGGGTCAGGCTGCCCAGGTCAGCTAATCTTCAGCCCTCGGGGAATCACATTGCACAAAATGGACCTCGCTAAGACAGAATATTCGCCAAGGAAAAAAAGGACACAATGCCATTTGCAGCACCGTAGATGAGTCTCGAGGTAATCACGTGACTTGGAGTAAGTCAGAAAGTGAAAGACACATATCATATCATATCACTTATAGGTGTTACCTATAAATTGATACCAGGGCAGATATTTCCACGGAGAAGGGCAATCACAGATTCATTAAACAAACTTATGGTTCACCAAAGGAAAGGTGTGAGGATTGAATTCATTACGATATTGGGGTTAACACACATATACAAACACAGTAGACGTATAGAATCACCAAAGACCTACGGAGTACCAAGAGAAGACTACTCAACATTCTGTCATAACGTACATGGGAAAAGGATCCCAGGAAGAACAGACATATGTATATGTGTAAAAGAACCACCTCTTGCACACCTACAACAAGCTAAACGTTGTACTCAAACTTGCTGTAATAAAAAATAAAAAATTAAATTAAAAACACGAACAAGAAGTAGTGAGACAAACTTGAGGGGCTTTCTCCTGGCACATTCCGTTCTACATTCCAATCTAGAACGCGACTTCCACTGAGGCTCTGCTGCCCTAGTAACCAGATTTGGTAAGGGAGAACTGCTGCCACCTTGTGGCCGTTTCACACAACAGCAGCTTTAATCCCAGCGCTAATGGTCAGTGGATATTCCAAATCATTACAGGCCTGTAAATGACACCTGCCCTGAAAACATATCCTGGGGTCATATATCGACCAAAAAATTCAAAAGACGTCCATATTTCAAAACGACAGTTTCAAGAGGCATATTTCACGCACATTAGTGTTCTGCTTCTTTTGCTTGCATTCTTTCTTTGTTAAAAAAACGGGAATGGAAAAAGGCAACCCTCAGAATGGGCGAAAACGTTCACAAAGGAATCAATGGACAAAGGTTTAATCTCCAATATATATAAACAGCTCATGCAGCTTAATATTAATAAAACAAACAACCCAATACAAAAATGGGCAGAAGATCTAAAGAGACGTTTCTTCAAAGAAGACACAGAGATAGCCAAGACGCACATGAAAAGCTGCTCAACATCACTAATTATTAGAGAAATGCAAATCAAAACTACAATGAGGTAAGACCTCACACCTGTGAGAATCGGCATCATCAGATAATCTACAAACAACAAATTCTGGGGAGGGTGTGGACAAAAGGAACCCTCTTCCGCTATTGGTGGGAATGTAAATTGATACAGTCACTGTGGAGAAGAGTATGGAGGTTCCTTTAAAAAACTAAAAAGAGAATTACCATAGGATCCAGCAATCCCACTTCTGGGCATATACCCAGAGAAAACCATAAATCACAAAGACACATTCACCACAATGTTCATTGCAGCACTATTTACAATAGCCAGGTAATGGAAGCAACATAAATGCCCACAGATAGACGAATGGATAAAGATGTGGTACATATATAAAATGGAATATTACTCAGCCAAAAAAAGGAATGAAACTGGGTCATTTGTAGAGAAGTTGTTGGATCTAGAGACTGTCATACAGAGTGAAGTAAGTCAGAAAGAGAAAAACAAATATTCTATATTAATGCCTATATGTGGAACCTAGAAAAATGGTACAGATGAACTGGTTTGCAGGGCAGAAATAGAGACACAGAGGTAGAGAAAAAACGTATGGACACAAAGTGGGGGAAGCCATGGGGTGGTGGTGGTGGGATGAGTTGGGAGATTGGGATAGACCTGTATACATGTATATGCATAAAATAGATAACTAATAATAACCTACTGTATAAAAAAAATAAATTAAATTAAATTTCAAAATTTTTAAAAATAAAATGTAAAAATAAAACAGAAAAAAAGTTCTTCCATTCACACTGATGTATTTATAAGAATGAATTATTTCCATGCTTATATCCATAAATACATAAAAGAGGAATAAAATCTAACTTGAACCAAAAAGAAAAAAAAAACTGAACCTAACATTTATACAGAGGAAAACACTACCAAGGCACTTGCTCCAGTGGTAAACAATTTTGAAATTGGTCAGAGGTGGGGAATCATCTCCCATACAGCCAGCAGCCCCGCCCGCCCACGCAAGGAGCGTCCTTATTGCAAAGCTGGGGGACCGTGCCGAGGCCTCTGTGAGGAAACGTGAGCTGAGCCCCAGGCCAGCTGCTGCTGAACTCTTCCCACCCTTCCCAGGTGAAACACCTGAATATGTACAAGGGCTTGAAAGCCTAGAGGAAGGGCCGTGGAGCCACACCAGCGACAGCACGCAGGCCAACTTGGTGCCTGCAGGTCAGCCAGGATGGTCCGGGCCACGGGCGCTCTTCTGGAAGCTTTCCATTGCCCTGCCTGAGATACCCCTCCTGTCCCGGCCCCCACTCCTTTTTTTCCTTCCTCACCTCAGCCCGGAGAGATATTCCTGTGGAAGTTATGGGTGACACATCCTCTTCTTTACAGGTGGCAGCCTGGCAACTCCTGCCGAAAGTCCAGCAGAGCCCCACTCACACCGGGCCCCCCACAAAGCCGTGGACCCTCACACCCTCCCACCAGCACAGCCCCAAGACTGCTGACGGGGCAGAGAATATGGAGTCAGGCACAGCTGCAGGGGCTATTGCTGCCTGGAGTGCTGTTTATATTGACCTCAACCCAGGCACACCTGGGGAGGGCTTGCCGGCAGGGTCAGGCTGCCCAGGTCAGCTAATCCTCAGCCCTCAGGGAATCACATTGCAGAAAATGGACCTCGCTAAGACAGAATATTCGCCAAGGAAAAAAAGGATACAATGCCATTTGCAGCACCGTAGATGAGTCTCGAGGTAATCACGTGACTTGGAGTAAGTCAGAAAGTGAAAGACACATATCATATCATATCACTTATAGGTGTTACCTATAAATTGATACCAGGGCAGATATTTCCACGGAGAAGGGCAATCACAGATTCATTAAACAAACTTATGGTTCACCAAAGGAAAGGTGTGAGGATTGAATTCATTACGATATTGGGGTTAACAGACATATACAAACACAGTAGACGTATAGAATCACCAAAGACCTACGGAGTACCAAGAGAAGACTACTCAACATTCTGTCATAACGTACATGGGAAAAGGATCCCAGGAAGAACAGACATATGTATATGTGTAAAAGAACCACCTCTTGCACACCTACAACAAGCTAAACGTTGTACTCAAACTTGCTGTAATAAAAAATAAAAAATTAAATTAAAAACACGAACAAGGAGTAGTGAGACAAACTTGAGGGGCTTTCTCCTGGCACATTCCGTTCTACATTCCAATCTAGAATGCGACTTCCACTGAGGCTCTGCTGCCCTAGTAACTAGATTTGGTAAGGGAGAACTGCTGCCACCTTGTGGCCGTTTCACACAACAGCAGCTTTAATCCCAGCGCTAATGGTCAGAGGATATTCCAAATCATTACAGGCTTGTAAATGACACCTGCCCTGAAAACATATCCTGGGGTCATATATCGACCAAAAAATTCAAAAGACGTCCATATTTCAAAACGACAGTTTCAAGAGGCATATTTCACGCACATTAGTGTTCTGCTTCTTTTGCTTGCTTTCTTTCTTTGTTAAAAAAACGGGAATGGAAAAAGGCAGCCCTCAGAATGGGCGAAAACGTTCACAAACGAATCAATGGACAAAGGTTTAATCTCCAATATATATAAACAGCTCATGCAGCTTAATATTAATAAAACAAACAACCCAATACAAAAATGGGCAGAAGATCTAAAGAGACGTTTCTTCAAAGAAGACACAGAGATGGCCAAGACGCACATGAAAAGCTGCTCAACATCACTAATTATTAGAGAAATGCAAATCAAAACTACAATGAGGTAAGACCTCACACCTGTGAGAATCGGCATCATCAGATAATCTACAAACAACAAATTCTGGGGAGGGTGTGGACAAAAGGAACCCTCTTCCGCTATTGGTGGGAATGTAAATTGATACAGTCACTATGGAGAACAGTATGGAGGTTCCTTTCAAAAACTAAAAAGAGAATTACCATAGGATCCAGCAATCCCACTTGTGGGCATATACCCAGAGAAAACCATAAATCACAAAGACACATTCACCACAATGTTCATTGCAGCACTATTTACAATAGCCAGGTAATGGAAGCAACCTAAATGCCCACAGACAGACGAATGGATAAAGACGTGGTACATATATAAAATGGAATATTACTCAGCCAAAAAAAGGAATGAAACTGGGTCATTTGTAGAGAAGTTGATGGATCTAGAGACTGTCATACAGAGTGAAGTAAGTCACAAAGAGAAAAACAAATATTGTATATTAATGCCTATATGTGGAACCTAGAAAAATGGTACAGATGAACTGGTTTGCAGGGCAGAAATAGAGACACAGAGGTAGAGAACAAACGTATGGACACAAAGTGGGGGAAGCCATGGGGTGGTGGTGGTGGGATGAGTTGGGAGATTGGGATTGACCTGTATACATGTATATGCATAAAATAGATAACTAATAATAACCTACTGTATAAAAAATAAATTAAATTAAATTTCAAATTTTTAAAAATAAAATGTAAAAATAAAACAGAAAAAAAGTTCTTCCATTCACACTGATGTATTTATAAGAATGAATTATTTCCATGCTTATATCCATAAATACATAAAAGAGGAATAAAATCTAACTTGAACCAAAAAAGAAAAAAAAACTGAACCTAACATTTATACAGAGGAAAACACTACCAAGGCACTTGCTCCAGTGGTAAACAATTCTGAAATTGGTCAGAGGTGGGGAATCATCTCCCATACAGCCAGCAGCCCCGCCCACCCACGCAAGGAGCGTCCTTATTGCAAAGCTGGGGGACCGTGCCGAGGCCTCTGTGAGTAAACGTGAGCTGAGCCCCTGGCCAGCTGCTGCTGAACTCTTCCCACCCTTCCCAGGTGAAACACCTGAATATGTACAAGGGCTTGAAAGCCTAGAGGAAGGGCCGTGGAGCCACACCAGCGACAGCACGCAGGCCAACTTGGTGCCTGCAGGTCAGCCAGGATGGTCCTGGCCACGGGCGCTCTTCTGGAAGCTTTCCATTGCCCTGCCTGAGATACCCCTCCTGTCCCGGCCCCCACTCCTTTTTTTCCTTCCTCACCTCAGCCCGGAGAGATATTCCAGTGGAAGTTATGGGTGACACATCCTCTTCTTTACAGGTGGCAGCCTGGCAACTCCTGCCGAAAGTCCAGCAGAGCCCCACTCACACCGGGCCCCCCACAAAGCCGTGGACCCTCACACCCTCCCACCAGCACAGCCCCGAGACTGCTGACGGGGCAGAGAATATGGAGTCAGGCACAGCTGCAGGGGCTATTGCTGCCTGGAGTGCTGTTTATATTGACCTCAACCCAGGCACACCTGGGGAGGGCTTGCCGGCAGGGTCAGGCTGCCCAGGTCAGCTAATCCTCAGCCCTCGGGGCATCACATTGCAGAAAATGGACCTCGCTAAGACAGAATATTCGCCAAGGAAAAAAAGGACACAATGCCATTTGCAGCACCGTAGATGAGTCTCGAGGTAATCACGTGACTTGGAGTAAGTCACAAAGTGAAAGACACATATCATATCACTTATAGGTGTTACCTATAAACTGATACCAGGGCAGATATTTCCACGGAGAAGGGCAATCACAGATTCATTAAACAAACTTATGGTTCACCAAAGGAAAGGTGTGAGGATTGAATTCATTACGATATTGGGGTTAACAGACATATACAAACACAGTAGACGTATAGAATCACCAAAGACCTACGGAGTACCAAGAGAAGACTACTCAACATTCTGTCATAACGTACATGGGAAAAGGATCCCAGGAAGAACAGACATATGTATATGTGTAAAAGAACCACCTCTTGCACACCTACAACAAGCTAAACGTTGTACTCAAACTTGCTGTAATAAAAAATAAAAAATTAAATTAAAAACACGAACAAGAAGTAGTGAGACAAACTTGAGGGGCTTTCTCCTGGCACATTCCGTTCTACATTCCAATCTAGAACGCGACTTCCATTGAGGCTCTGCTGCCCTAGTAACCAGATTTGGTAAGGGAGAACTGCTGCCACCTTGTGGCCATTTCACACAACAGCAGCTTTAATCCCAGCGCTAATGGTCAGTGGATATTCCAAATCATTAAAGGCCTGTAAATGACACCTGCCCTGAAAACATATCCTGGGGTCATATATCGACCAAAAAATTCAAAAGACGTCCATATTTCAAAACGACAGTTTCAAGAGGCATATTTCACGCACATTAGTGTTCTGCTTCTTTTGCTTGCTTTCTTTCTTTGTTAAAAAAACGGGAATGGAAAAAGGCAACCCTCAGAATGGGCGAAAACGTTCACAAACGAATCCATGGACAAAGGTTTAATCTCCAATATATATAAACAGCTCATGCAGCTTAATATTAATAAAACGAACAACCCAATACAAAAATGGGCAGAAGATCTAAAGAGACGTTTCTTCAAAGAAGACACAGAGATGGCCAAGACGCACATGAAAAGCTGCTCAACATCACTAATTATTAGAGAAATGCAAATCAAAACTACAATGAGGTAAGACCTCACACCTGTGAGAATCGGCATCATCAGATAATCTACAAACAACAAATTCTGGGGAGGGTGTGGACAAAAGGAACCCTCTTCCGCTATTGGTGGGAATGTAAATTGATACAGTCACTATGGAGAACAGTATGGAGGTTCCTTTCAAAAACTAAAAAGAGAATTACCATAGGATCCAGCAATCCCACTTCTGGGCATATACCCAGAGAAAACCATAAATCACAAAGACACATTCACCACAATGTTCATTGCAGCACTATTTACAATAGCCAGGTAATGGAAGCAACCTAAATGCCCACAGACAGACGAATGGATAAAGATGTGGTACATATATAAAATGGAATATTACTCAGCCAAAAAAAGGAATGAAACTGGGTCATTTGTAGAGAAGTTGATGGATCTAGAGACTGTCATACAGAGTGAAGTAAGTCAGAAAGAGAAAAACAAATATTGTATATTAATGCCTATATGTGGAACCTAGAAAAATGGTACAGATGAACTGGTTTGCAGGGCAGAAATAGAGACACAGAGGTAGAGAACAAACGTATGGACACAAAGTGGGGGAAGCCATGGGGTGGTGGTGGTGGGATGAGTTGGGAGATTGGGATTGACCTGTATACATGTATATGCATAAAATAGATAACTAATAATAACCTACTGTATAAAAAAATAAATTAAATTAAATTTCAAAATTTTTAAAAATAAAATGTAAAAATAAAACAGAAAAAAAGTTCTTCCATTCACACTGATGTATTTATAAGAATGAATTATTTCCATGCTTATATCCATAAATACATAAAAGAGGAATAAAATCTAACTTGAACCAAAAAAGAAAAAAAAATTAACCTATCATTTATACAGAGGAAAACACTACCAAGGCACTTGCTCCAGTGGTAAACAATTGTGAAATTGGTCAGAGGTGGGGAATCATCTCCCATACAGCCAGCAGCCCCGCCCGCCCACGCATGGAGCGTCCTTATTGCAAAGCTGGGGGACCGTGCCGAGGCCTCTGTGAGTAAACGTGAGCTGTGCCCCAGGCCAGCTGCTGCTGAACTCTTCCCACCCTTCCCAGGTGAAACACCTGAATATGTACAAGGGCTTGAAAGCCTAGAGGAAGGGCCGTGGAGTCACACCAGCGACAGCACGCAGGCCAACTTGGTGCCTGCATGTCCGCCAGGATGGTCCTGGCCACGGGCGCTCTTCTGGAAGCTTTCCATTGCCCTGCCTGAGATACCCCTCCTGTCCCGGCCCCCACTCCTTTTTTTCCTTCCTCACCTCAGCCCGGAGAGATATTCCAGTGGAAGTTATGGGTGACACATCCTCTTCTTTACAGGTGGCAGCCTGGCAACTCCTGCAGAAAGTCCAGCAGAGCCCCACTCACACCGGGCCCCCCACAAAGCCGTGGACCCTCACACCCTCCCACCAGCACAGCCCCGAGACTGCTGACGGGGCAGATAATATGGAGTCAGGCACAGCTGCAGGGGCTATTGCTGCCTGGAGTGCTGTTTATATTGACCTCAACCCAGGCACACCTGGGGAGGGCTTGCCGGCAGGGTCAGGCTGCCCAGGTCAGCTAATCCTCAGCCCTCGGGGAATCACATTGCAGAAAATGGACCTCGCTAAGACAGAATATTCGCCAAGGAAAAAAAGGACACAATGCCATTTGCAGCACCGTAGATGAGTCTCGAGGTAATCACGTGACTTGGAGTAAGTCAGAAAGTGAAAGACACATATCATATCATATCACTTATAGGTGTTACCTATAAACTGATACCAGGGCAGATATTTCCACGGAGAAGGGCAATCACAGATTCATTAAACAAACTTATGGTTCACCAAAGGAAAGGTGTGAGGATTGAATTCATTACGATATTGGGGTTAACAGACATATACAAACACAGTAGACGTATAGAATCACCAAAGACCTACGGAGTACCAAGAGAAGACTACTCAACATTCTGTCATAACGTACATGGGAAAAGGATCCCAGGAAGAACAGACATATGTATATGTGTAAAAGAACCACCTCTTGCACACCTACAACAAGCTAAACATTGTACTCAAATTTGCTGTAATAAAAAATAAAAAATTAAATTAAAACACGAACAAGAAGTAGTGAGACAAACTTGAGGGGCTTTCTCCTGGCACATTCCGTTCTACATTCCAATCTAGAACGCGACTTCCACTGAGGCTCTGCTGCCCTAGTAACCAGATTTGGTAAGGGAGAACTGCTGCCACCTTGTGGCCGTTTCACACAACAGCAGCTTTAATCCCAGCGCTAATGGTCAGTGGATATTCCAAATCATTACAGGCCTGTAAATGACACCTGCCCTGAAAACAAATCCTGGGGCCATATATCGACCAAAAATTTCAAAAGACGTCCATATTTCAAAACGACAGTTTCAAGAGGCATATTTCACGCACATTAGTGTTCTGCTTCTTTTGCTTTCTTTCTTTCTTTGTTAAAAGAACGGGAATGGAAAAAGGCATCCCTCAGAATGGGCGAAAACATTCACAAACGAATCAATGGACAAAGGTTTAATCTCCAATATATATAAACAGCTCATGCAGCTTAATATTAATAAAACGAACAACCCAATACAAAAATGGGCAGAAGATCTAAAGAGACGTTTCTTCAAAGAAGACACAGAGATGGCCAAGACGCACATGAAAAGCTGCTCAACATCACTAATTATTAGAGAAATGCAAATCAAAACTACAATGAGGTAAGACCTCACACCTGTGAGAATCGGCATCATCAGATAATCTACAAACAACAAATTCTGGGGAGGGTGTGGACAAAAGGAACCCTCTTCCGCTATTGGTGGGAATGTAAATTGATACTGTCACTGTGGAGAAGAGTATGGAGGTTCCTTTAAAAAACTAAAAAGAGAATTACCATAGGATCCAGCAATCCCACTTCTGGGCATATACCCAGAGAAAACCATAAATCACAAAGACACATTCACCACAATGTTCATTGCAGCACTATTTACAATAGCCAGGTAATGGAAGCAACCTAAATGCCCACAGACAGACGAATGGATAAAGATGAGGTACATATATAAAATGGAAAATTACTCAGCCAAAAAAAGGAATGAAACTGGGTCATTTGTAGAGAAGTTGATGGATCTAGAGACTGTCATACAGAGTGAAGTAAGTCAGAAAGAGAAAAACAAATATTGTATATTAATGCCTATATGTGGAACCTAGAAAAATGGTACAGATGAACTGGTTTGCAGGGCAGAAATAGAGACACAGAGGTAGAGAACAAACGTATGGTCACAAAGTGGGGGAAGCCATGGGGTGGTGGTGGTGGGATGAGTTGGGAGATTGGGATTGACCTGTATACATATATATGCATAAAATAGATAACTAATAATAACCTACTGTATAAAAAAATAAATTAAATTAAATTTCAAAATTTTTAAAAATAAAATGTAAAAATAAAACAGAAAAAAAGTTCTTCCATTCACACTGATGTATTTATAAGAATGAATTATTTCCATGCTTATATCCATAAATACATAAAAGAGGAATAAAATCTAACTTGAACCAAAAAAGAAAAAGAAAACTGAACCTAACATTTATACAGAGGAAAACACTACCAAGGCACTTGCCCCAGTGGTAAACAATTCTGAAATTGGTCAGAGGTGGGGAATCATCTCCCATACAGCCAGCAGCCCCGCCCGCCCACGCAAGGAGCGTCCTTATTGCAAAGCTGGGGGACCATGCCGAGGCCTCTGTGAGGAAACGTGAGCTGAGCCCCAGGCCAGCTGCTGCTGAACTCTTCCCACCCTTCCCAGGTGAAACACCTGAATATGTACAAGGGCTTGAAAGCCTAGAGGAAGGGCCGTGGAGCCACACCAGCGACAGCACGCAGGCCAACTTGGTGCCTGCAGGTCAGCCAGGATGGTCCTGGCCACGGGCGCTCTTCTGGAAGCTTTCCATTGCCCTGCCTGAGATACCCCTCCTGTCCCGGCCCCCACTCCTTTTTTTCCTTCCTCACCTCAGCCCGGAGAGATATTCCAGTGGAAGTTATGGGTGACACATCCTCTTCTTTACAGGTGGCAGCCTGGCAACTCCTGCCGAAAGTCCAGCAGAGCCCCACTCACACCGGGCCCCCCACAAAGCCGTGGACCCTCACACCCTCCCACCAGCACAGCCCCGAGACTGCTGACGGGGCAGAGAATATGGAGTCAGGCACAGCTGCAGGGGCTATTGCTGCCTGGAGTGCTGTTTATATTGACCTCAACCCAGGCACACCTGGGGAGGGCTTGCCGGCAGGGTCAGGCTGCCCAGGTCAGCTAATCCTCAGCCCGCGGGGAATCACATTGCAGAAAATGGACCTCGCTAAGACAGAATATTCGCCAAGGAAAAAAAGGACACAATGCCATTTGCAGCACCGTAGATGAGTCTCGAGGTAATCACGTGACTTGGAGTAAGTCAGAAAGTGAAAGACACATATCATATCATATCACTTATAGGTGTTACCTATAAATTGATACCAGGGCAGATATTTCCACGGAGAAGGGCAATCACAGATTCATTAAACAAACTTATGGTTCACCAAAGGAAAGGTGTGAGGATTGAATTCATTATGATATTGGGGTTAACAGACATATATAAACACAGTAGACGTATAGAATCACCAAAGACCTACGGAGTACCAAGAGAAGACTACTCAACATTCTGTCATAACGTACATGGGAAAGGGATCCCAGGAAGAACAGACATATGTATATGTGTAAAAGAACCACCTCTTGCACACCTACAACAAGCTAAACGTTGTACTCAAACTTGCTGTAATAAAAAATAAAAAATTAAATTAAAAACACGAACAAGAAGTAGTGAGACAAACTTGAGGGGCTTTCTCCTGGCACATTCCGTTCTACATTCCAATCTAGAACGCGACTTCCACTGAGGCTCTGCTGCCCTAGTAACCAGATTTGGTAAGGGAGAACTGCTGCCACCTTGTGGCCGTTTCACACAACAGCTGCTTTAATCCCAGCGCTAATGGTCAGTGGATATTCCAAATCATTACAGGCCTGTAAATGACACCTGCCCTGAAAACATATCCTGGGGTCATATATCGACCAAAAAATTCAAAAGACGTCCATATTTCAAAACGACAGTTTCAAGAGGCATATTTCACGCACATTAGTGTTCTGCTTCTTTTGCGTGCTTTCTTTCTTTGTTAAAAAAACGGGAATGGAAAAAGGCAACCCTCAGAATGGGCGAAAACGTTCACAAACGAATCAATGGACAAAGGTTTAATCTCCAATATATATAAACAGCTCATGCAGCTTAATATTAATAAAACAAACAACCCAATACAAAAATGGGCAGAAGATCTAAAGAGACGTTTCTTCAAAGAAGACACAGAGATGGCCAAGACGCACATGAAAAGCTGCTCAACATCACTAATTATTAGAGAAATGCAAATCAAAACTACAATGAGGTAAGACCTCACACCTGTGAGAATCGGCATCATCAGATAATCTACAAACAACAAATTCTGGGGAGGGTGTGGACAAAAGGTACCCTCTTCCGCTATTGGTGGGAATGTAAATTGATACAGTCACTATGGAGAACAGTATGGAGGTTCCTTTCAAAAACTAAAAAGAGAATTACCATAGGATCCAGCAATCCCACTTCTGGGCATATACCCAGAGAAAACCATAAATCACAAAGACACATTCACCACAATGTTCATTGCAGCACTATTTACAATAGCCAGGTAATGGAAGCAACCTAAATGCCCACAGACAGACGAATGGATAAAGATGTGGTACATATATAAAATGGAATATTACTCAGCCAAAAAAAGGAATGAAACTGGGTCATTTGTAGAGAAGTTGATGGATCTAGAGACTGTCATACAGAGTGAAGTAAGTCAAAAAGAGAAAAACAAATATTGTATATTAATGCCTATATGTGGAACCTAGAAAAATGGTACAGATGAACTGGTTTGCAGGGCAGAAATAGAGACACAGAGGTAGAGAAAAAACGTATGGACACAAAGTGGGGGAAGCCATGGGGTGGTGGTGGTGGGATGAGTTGGGAGATTGGGATTGACCTGTATACATGTATATGCATAAAATAGATAACTAATAATAACCTACTGTATTAAAAAAATAAATTAAATTAAATTTCAAAATTTTTAAAAATAAAATGTAAAAATAAAACAGAAAAAAGTTCTTCCATTCACACTGATGTATTTATAAGAATGAATTATTTCCATGCTTATATCCATAAATACATAAAAGAGGAATAAAATCTAACTTGAACCAAAAAAGAAAAAAAAAACTGAACCTAACATTTATACAGAGGAAAACACTACCAAGGCACTTGCTCCAGTGGTAAACAATTCTGAAATTGGTCAGAGGTGGGAAATCATCTCCCATACAGCCAGCAGCCCTGCCCGCCCACGCATGGAGCGTCCTTATTGCAAAGCTGGGGGACCGTGCCGAGGCCTCTGTGAGTAAACGTGAGCTGTGCCCCAGGCCAGCTGCTGCTGAACTCTTCCCACCCTTCCCAGGTGAAACACCTGAATATGTACAAGGGCTTGAAAGCCTAGAGGAAGGGCCGTGGAGCCACACCAGCGACAGCACGCAGGCCACCTTGGTGCCTGCAGGTCAGCCAGGATGGTCCTGGCCACGGGCGCTCTTCTGGAAGCTTTCCATTGCCCTGCCTGAGATACCCCTCCTGTCCCGGCCCCCACTCCTTTTTTTCCTTCCTCACCTCAGCCCGGAGAGATATTCCAGTGGAAGTTATGGGTGACACATCCTCTTCTTTACAGGTGGCAGCCTGGCAACTCCTGCCGAAAGTCCAGCAGAGCCCCACTCACACCGGGCCCCCCACAAAGCCGTGGACCCTCACACCCTCCCACCAGCACAGCCCCGAGACTGCTGACGGGGCAGAGAATATGGAGTCAGGCACAGCTGCAGGGGCTATTGCTGCCTGGAGTGCTGTTTATATTGACCTCAACCCAGGCACACCTGGGGAGGGCTTGCCGGCAGGGTCAGGCTGCCCAAGTCAGCTAATCCTCAGCCCTCGGGGAATCACATTGCAGAAAATGGACCTCGCTAAGACAGAATATTCGCCAAGGAAAAAAAGGACACAATGCCATTTGCAGCACCGTAGATGAGTCTCGAGGTAATCACGTGACTTGGAGTAAGTCAGAAAGTGAAAGACACATATCATATCATATCACTTATAGGTGTTACCTATAAACTGATACCAGGGCAGATATTTCCACGCAGAAGGGCAATCACAGATTCATTAAACAAACTTATGGTTCACCAAAGGAAAGGTGTGAGGATTGAATTCATTACGATATTGGGGTTAACAGACATATACAAACACAGTAGACGTATAGAATCACCAAAGACCTACGGAGTACCAAGAGAAGACTACTCAACATTCTGTCATAACGTACATGGGAAAAGGATCCCAGGAAGAACAGACATATGTATATGTGTAAAAGAACCACCTCTTGCACACCTACAACAAGCTAAACGTTGTTCTCAAACTTGCTGTAATAAAAAATAAAAAAATAAATTAAAAACACGAACAAGAAGTAGTGAGACAAACTTGAGGGGCTTTCTCCTGGCACATTCCGTTCTACATTCCAATCTAGAACGTGACTTCCATTGAGGCTCTGCTGCCCTAGTAACCAGATTTGGTAAGGGAGAACTGCTGCCACCTTGTGGCCGTTTCACACAACAGCTGCTTTAATCCCAGCGCTAATGGTCAGTGGATATTCCAAATCATTACAGGCCTGTAAATGACACCTGCCCTGAAAACATATCCTGGGGTCATATATCGACCAAAAAATTCAAAAGACGTCCATATTTCAAAACGACAGTTTCAAGAGGCATATTTCACGCACATTAGTGTTCTGCTTCTTTTGCGTGCTTTCTTTTTTTGTTAAAAAAACGGGAATGGAAAAAGGCAACCCTCAGAATGGGCGAAAACGTTCACAAACGAATCAATGGACAAAGGTTTAATCTCCAATATATATAAACAGCTCATGCAGCTTAATATTAATAAAACAAACAACCCAATACAAAAATGGGCAGAAGATCTAAAGAGACGTTTCTTCAAAGAAGACACAGAGATGGCCAAGACGCACATGAAAAGCTGCTCAACATCACTAATTATTAGAGAAATGCAAATCAAAACTACAATGAGGTAAGACCTCACACCTGTGAGAATCGGCATCATCAGATAATCTACAAACAACAAATTCTGGGGAGGGTGTGGACAAAAGGAACCCTCTTCCGCTATTGGTGGGAATGTAAATTGATACAGTCACTATGGAGAACAGTATGGAGGTTCCTTTCAAAAACTAAAAAGAGAATTACCATAGGATCCAGCAATCCCACTTGTGGGCATATACCCAGAGAAAACCATAAATCACAAAGACACATTCACCACAATGTTCATTGCAGCACTATTTACAATAGCCAGGTAATGGAAGCAACCTAAATGCCCACAGACAGACGAATGGATAAAGATGTGGTACATATATAAAATGGAATATTACTCAGCCAAAAAAAGGAATGAAACTGGGTCATTTGTAGAGAAGTTGATGGATCTAGAGACTGTCATACAGAGTGAAGTAAGTCAAAAAGAGAAAAACAAATATTGTATATTAATGCCTATATGTGGAACCTAGAAAAATGGTACAGATGAACTGGTTTGCAGGGCAGAAATAGAGACACAGAGGTAGAGAACAAACGTATGGACACAAAGTGGGGGAAGCCATGGGGTGGTGGTGGTGGGATGAGTTGGGAGATTGGGATTGACCTGTATACATGTATATGCATAAAATAGATAACTAATAATAACCTACTGTATAAAAAAAATAAATTAAATTAAATTTCAAAATTTTTAAAAATAAAATGTAAAAATAAAACAGAAAAAAGTTCTTCCATTCACACTGATGTATTTATAAGAATGAATTATTTCCATGCTTATATCCATAAATACATAAAAGAGGAATAAAATCTAACTTGAACCAAAAAAGAAAAAAAAAAACTGAACCTAACATTTATACAGAGGAAAACACTACCAAGGCACTTGCTCCAGTGGTAAACAATTCTGAAATTGGTCAGAGGTGGGAAATCATCTCCCATACAGCCAGCAGCCCTGCCCGCCCACGCATGGAGCGTCTTTATTGCAAACCTGGGGGACCGTGCCGAGGCCTCTGTGAGTAAACGTGAGCTGTGCCCCAGGCCAGCTGCTGCTGAACTCTTCCCACCCTTCCCAGGTGAAACACCTGAATATGTACAAGGGCTTGAAAGCCTAGAGGAAGGGCCGTGGAGCCACACCAGCGACAGCACGCAGGCCACCTTGGTGCCTGCAGGTCAGCCAGGATGGTCCTGGCCACGGGCGCTCTTCTGGAAGCTTTCCATTGCCCTGCCTGAGATACCCCTCCTGTCCCGGCCCCCACTCCTTTTTTTCCTTCCTCACCTCAGCCCGGAGAGATATTCCAGTGGAAGTTATGGGTGACACATCCTCTTCTTTACAGGTGGCAGCCTGGCAACTCCTGCCGAAAGTCCAGCAGAGCCCCACTCACACCGGGCCCCCCACAAAGCCGTGGACCCTCACACCCTCCCACCAGCACAGCCCCGAGACTGCTGACGGGGCAGAGAATATGGAGTCAGGCACAGCTGCAGGGGCTATTGCTGCCTGGAGTGCTGTTTATATTGACCTCAACCCAGGCACACCTGGGGAGGGCTTGCCGGCAGGGTCAGGCTGCCCAAGTCAGCTAATCCTCAGCCCTCGGGGAATCACATTGCAGAAAATGGACCTCGCTAAGACAGAATATTCGCCAAGGAAAAAAAGGACACAATGCCATTTGCAGCACCGTAGATGAGTCTCGAGGTAATCACGTGACTTGGAGTAAGTCAGAAAGTGAAAGACACATATCATATCATATCACTTATAGGTGTTACCTATAAACTGATACCAGGGCAGATATTTCCACGGAGAAGGGCAATCACAGATTCATTAAACAAACTTATGGTTCACCAAAGGAAAGGTGTGAGGATTGAATTCATTACGATATTGGGGTTAACAGACATATACAAACACAGTAGACGTATAGAATCACCAAAGACCTACGGAGTACCAAGAGAAGACTACTCAACATTCTGTCATAACGTACATGGGAAAAGGATCCCAGGAAGAACAGACATATGTATATGTGTAAAAGAACCACCTCTTGCACACCTACAACAAGCTAAACGTTGTTCTCAAACTTGCTGTAATAAAAAATAAAAAAATAAATTAAAAACACGAACAAGAAGTAGTGAGACAAACTTGAGGGGCTTTCTCCTGGCACATTCCGTTCTACATTCCAATCTAGAACGTGACTTCCATTGAGGCTCTGCTGCCCTAGTAACCAGATTTGGTAAGGGAGAACTGCTGCCACCTTGTGGCCGTTTCACACAACAGCTGCTTTAATCCCAGCGCTAATGGTCAGTGGATATTCCAAATCATTACAGGCCTGTAAATGACACCTGCCCTGAAAACATATCCTGGGGTCATATATCGACCAAAAAATTCAAAAGACGTCCATATTTCAAAACGACAGTTTCAAGAGGCATATTTCACGCACATTAGTGTTCTGCTTCTTTTGCGTGCTTTCTTTCTTTGTTAAAAAAACGGGAATGGAAAAAGGCAACCCTCAGAATGGGCGAAAACGTTCACAAACGAATCAATGGACAAAGGTTTAATCTCCAATATATATAAACAGCTCATGCAGCTTAATATTAATAAAACAAACAACCCAATACAAAAATGGGCAGAAGATCTAAAGAGACGTTTCTTCAAAGAAGACACAGAGATGGCCAAGACGCACATGAAAAGCTGCTCAACATCACTAATTATTAGAGAAATGCAAATCAAAACTACAATGAGGTAAGACCTCACACCTGTGAGAATCGGCATCATCAGATAATCTACAAACAACAAATTCTGGGGAGGGTGTGGACAAAAGGAACCCTCTTCCGCTATTGGTGGGAATGTAAATTGATACAGTCACTATGGAGAACAGTATGGAGGTTCCTTTCAAAAACTAAAAAGAGAATTACCATAGGATCCAGCAATCCCACTTCTGGGCATATACCCAGAGAAAACCATAAATCACAATGACACATTCACCACAATGTTCATTGCAGCACTATTTACAATAGCCAGGTAATGGAAGCAACCTAAATGCCCACAGACAGACGAATGGATAAAGATGTGGTACATATATAAAATGGAATATTACTCAGCCAAAAAAAGGAATGAAACTGGGTCATTTGTAGAGAAGTTGATGGATCTAGAGACTGTCATACAGAGTGAAGTAAGTCAGAAAGAGAAAAACAAATATTCTATATTAATGCCTGTATGTGGAACCTAGAAAAATGGTACAGATGAACTGGTTTGCAGGGCAGAAATAGAGACACAGAGGTAGAGAACAAACGTATGGACACAAAGTGGGGGAAGCCATGGGGTGGTGGTGGTGGGATGAGTTGGGAGATTGGGATTGACCTGTATACATGTATATGCATAAAATAGATAACTAATAATAACCTACTGTATAAAAAAAATAAATTAAATTAAATTTCAAAATTTTTAAAAATAAAATGTAAAAATAAAACAGAAAAAAAGTTCTTCCATTCACACTGATGTATTTATAAGAATGAATTATTTCCATGCTTATATCCATAAATACATAAAAGAGGAATAAAATCTAACTTGAACCAAAAAAGAAAAAAAAACTGAACCTAACATTTATACAGAGGAAAACACTACCAAGGCACTTGCTCCAGTGGTAAACAATTCTGAAATTGGTCATAGGTGGGGAATCATCTCCCATACAGCCAGCAGCCCCGCCCGCCCACGCAAGGAGCGTCCTTATTGCAAAGCTGGGGGACCGTGCCGAGGCCTCTGTGAGGAAACGTGAGCTGAGCCCCAGGCCAGCTGCTGCTGAACTCTTCCCACCCTTCCCAGGTGAAACACCTGAATATGTACAAGGGCTTGAAAGCCTAGAGGAAGGGCCGTGGAGCCACACCAGCGACAGCACGCAGGCCAACTTGGTGCCTGCAGGTCAGCCAGGATGGTCCTGGCCACGGGCGCTCTTCTGGAAGCTTTCCATTGCCCTGCCTGAGATACCCCTCCTGTCCCGGCCCCCACTCCTTTTTTTCCTTCCTCACCTCAGCCCGGAGAGATATTCCAGTGGAAGTTATGGGTGACACATCCTCTTCTTTACAGGTGGCAGCCTGGCAACTCCTGCCGAAAGTCCAGCAGAGCCCCACTCACACCGGGCCCCCCACAAAGCCGTGGACCCTCACACCCTCCCACCAGCACAGCCCCGAGACTGCTGACGGGGCAGAGAATATGGAGTCAGGCACAGCTGCAGGGGCTATTGCTGCTTGGAGTGCTGTTTATATTGACCTCAACCCAGGCACACCTGGGGAGGGCTGGCCGGCAGGGTCAGGCTGCCCAGGTCAGCTAATCCTCAGCCCTCTGGGAATCACATTGCAGAAAATAGACCTCGCTACGACAGAATATTCGCCAAGGAAAAAAAGGACACAATGCCATTTGCAGCACCGTAGATGAGTCTCGAGGTAATCACGTGACTTGGAGTAAGTCAGAAGTGAAAGACACATATCATATCATATCACTTATAGGTGTTACCTATAAACTGATACCAGGGCAGATATTTCCACGGAGAAGGGCAATCACAGATTCATTAAACAAACTTATGGTTCACCAAAGGAAAGGTGTGAGGATTGAATTCATTACGATATTGGGGTTAACAGACATATACAAACACAGTAGACGTATAGAATCACCAAAGACCTACGGAGTACCAAGAGAAGACTACTCAACATTCTGTCATAACGTACATGGGAAAAGGATCCCAGGAAGAACAGACATATGTATATGTGTAAAAGAACCACATCTTGCACACCTACAACAAGCTAAACGTTGTTCTCAAACTTGCTGTAATAAAAAATAAAAAATTAAATTAAAAACACGAACAAGAAGTAGTGAGACAAACTTGAGGGGCTTTCTCCTGGCACATTCCGTTCTACATTCCAATCTAGAACGCGACTTCCACTGAGGATCTGCTGCCCTAGTAACCAGATTTGGTAAGGGAGAACTGCTGCCACCTTGTGGCCGTTTCACACAACAGCTGCTTTAATCCCAGCGCTAATGGTCAGTGGATATTCCAAATCATTACAGGCCTGTAAATGACACCTGCCCTGAAAACATATCCTGGGGTCATATATCGACCAAAAAATTCAAAAGACGTCCATATTTCAAAACGACAGTTTCAAGAGGCATATTTCACGCACATTAGTGTTCTGCTTCTTTTGCTTTCTTTCTTTCTTTGTTAAAAAAACGGGAATGTAAAAAGGCAACCCTCAGAATGGGCGAAAACGTTCACAAACGAATCAATGGACAAAGGTTTAATCTCCAATATATATAAACAGCTCATGCAGCTTAATATTAATAAAACAAACAACCCAATACAAAAATGGGCAGAAGATCTAAAGAGACGTTTCTTCAAAGAAGACACAGAGATGGCCAAGACGCACATGAAAAGCTGCTCAACATCACTAATTATTAGAGAAATGCAAATCAAAACTACAATGAGGTAAGACCTCACACCTGTGAGAATCGGCATCATCAGATAATCTACAAACAACAAAATCTGGGGAGGGTGTGGACAAAAGGAACCCTCTTCCGCTATTGGTGGGAATGTAAATTGATACAGTCACTATGGAGAACAGTATGGAGGTTCCTTTGAAAAACTAAAAAGAGAATTACCATAGGATCCAGCAATCCCACTTCTGGGCATATACCCAGAGAAAACCATAAATCACAAAGACACATTCACCACAATGTTCATTGCAGCACTATTTACAATAGCCAGGTAATGGAAGCAACCTAAATGCCCACAGACAGACGAATGGATAAAGATGTGGTACATATATAAAATGGAATATTACTCAGCCAAATAAAGGAATGAAACTGGGTCATTTGTAGAGAAGTTGATGGATCTAGAGACTGTCATACAGAGTGAAGTAAGTCAGAAAGAGAAAAACAAATATTGTATATTAATGCCTATATGTGGAACCTAGAAAAATGGTACAGATGAACTGGTTTGCAGGGCAGAAATAGAGACACAGAGCTAGAGAACAAACGTATGGACACAAAGTGGGGGAAGCCATGGGGTGGTGGTGGTGGGATGAGTTGGGAGATTGGGATTGACCTGTATACATGTATATGCATAAAATAGATAACTAATAATAACCTACTGTATAAAAAAATAAATTAAATTAAATTTCAAAATTTTTAAAAATAAAATGTAAAAATAAAACAGAAAAAAAGTTCTTCCATTCACACTGATGTATTTATAAGAATGAATTATTTCCATGCTTATATCCATAAATACATAAAAGAGGAATAAAATCTAACTTGAACCAAAAAAGAAAAAAAAACTGAACCTAACATTTATACAGAGGAAAACACTACCAAGGCACTTGCTCCAGTGGTAAACAATTCTGAAATTGGTCAGAGGTGGGGAATCATCTCCCATACAGCCAGCAGCCCCGCCCGCCCACGCATGGAGCGTCCTTATTGCAAAGCTGGGGGACCGTGCCGAGGCCTCTGTGAGTAAACGTGAGCTGTGCCCCAGGCCAGCTGCTGCTGAACTCTTCCCACCCTTCCCAGGTGAAACACCTGAATATGTACCAGGGCTTGAAAGCCTAGAGGAAGGGCCGTGGAGCCACACCAGCGACAGCACGCAGGCCAACTTGGTGCCTGCAGGTCAGCCAGGATGGTCCTGGCCACGGGCGCTCTTCTGGAAGCTTTCCATTGCCCTGCCTGAGATACCCCTCCTGTCCCGGCACCCACTCCTTTTTTTCCTTCCTCACCTCAGCCCGGAGAGATATTCCAGTGGAAGTTATGGGTGACACATCCTCTTCTTTACAGGTGGCAGCCTGGCAACTCCTGCCGAAAGTCCAGCAGAGCCCCACTCACACCGGGCCACCCACAAAGCCGTGGACCCTCACACCCTCCCACCAGCACAGCCCTGAGACTGCAGACGGGGCAGAGAATATGGTGTCAGGCACAGCTGCAGGGGCTATTGCTGCCTGGAGTGCTGTTTATATTGACCTCAACCCAGGCACACCTGGGGAGGGCTTGCCGGCAGGGTCAGGCTGCCCAGGTCAGCTAATCCTCAGCCCTCGGGGAATCACATTGCAGAAAATGGACCTCGCTAAGACAGAATATTCGCCAAGGAAAAAAAGGACACAATGCCATTTGCAGCACCGTAGATGAGTCTCGAGGTAATCACGTGACTTGGAGTAAGTCAGAAAGTGAAAGACACATATCATATCATATCACTTATAGGTGTTACCTATAAATTGATACCAGGGCAGATATTTCCACGGAGAAGGGCAATCACAGATTCATTAAACAAACTTATGGTTCACCAAAGGAAAGGTGTGAGGATTGAATTCATTACGATATTGGGGTTAACAGACATATACAAACACAGTAGACGTATAGAATCACCAAAGACCTACGGAGTACCAAGAGAAGACTACCCAACATTCTGTCATAACGTACATGGGAAAAGGATCCCAGGAAGAACAGACATATCTATATGTGTAAAAGAACCACCTCTTGCACACCTACAACAAGCTAAACGTTGTACTCAAACTTGCTGTAATAAAAAATAAAAAATTAAATTAAAAACACGAACAAGAAGTAGTGAGACAAACTTGAGGGGCTTTCTCCTGGCACATTCCGTTCTACATTCCAATCTAGAACGCGACTTCCACTGAGGCTCTGCTGCCCTAGTAACCAGATTTGGTAAGGGAGAACTGCTGCCACCTTGTGGCCGTTTCACACAACAGCAGCTTTAATCCCAGCGCTAATGGTCAGTGGATATTCCAAATCATTACAGGCCTGTAAATGACACCTGCCCTGAAAACATATCCTGGGGTCATATATCGACCAAAAAATTCAAAAGACGTCCATATTTCAAAACGACAGTTTCAAGAGGCATATTTCACGCACATTAGTGTTCTGCTTCTTTTGCTTGCTTTCTTTCTTTGTTAAAAAAACGGGAATGGAAAAAGGCAACCCTCAGAATGGGCGAAAACGTTCACAAACGAATCAATGGACAAAGGTTTAATCTCCAATATATATAAACAGCTCATGCAGCTTAATATTAATAAAACAAACAACCCAATACAAAAATGGGCAGAAGATCTAAAGAGACGTTTCTTCAAAGAAGACACAGAGATGGCCAAGACGCACATGAAAAGCTGCTCAACATCACTAATTATTAGAGAAATGCAAATCAAAACTACAATGAGGTAAGACCTCACACCTGTGAGAATCGGCATCATCAGATAATCTACAAACAACAAATTCTGGGGAGGGTGTGGACAAAAGGAACCCTCTTCCGCTATTGGTGGGAATGTAAATTGATACAGTCACTATGGAGAACAGTATGGAGGTTCCTTTCAAAAACTAAAAAGAGAATTACCATAGGATCCAGCAATCCCACTTCTGGGCATATACCCAGAGAAAACCATAAATCACAAAGACACATTCACCACAATGTTCATTGCAGCACTATTTACAATAGCCAGGTAATGGAAGCAACCTAAATGCCCACAGACAGACGAATGGATAAAGATGTGGTACATATATAAAATGGAATATTACTCAGCCAAAAAAAGGAATGAAACTGGGTCATTTGTAGAGAAGTTGATGGATCTAGAGACTGTCATACAGAGTGAAGTAAGTCAAAAAGAGAAAAACAAATATTGTATATTAATGCCTATATGTGGAACCTAGAAAAATGGTACAGATGAACTGGTTTGCAGGGCAGAAATAGAGACACAGAGGTAGAGAACAAACGTATGGACACAAAGTGGGGGAAGCCATGGGGTGGTGGTGGTGGGATGAGTTGGGAGATTGGGATTGACCTGTATACATGTATATGCATAAAATAGATAACTAATAATAACCTACTGTATAAAAAATAAATTAAATTAAATTTCAAATTTTTAAAAATAAAATGTAAAAATAAAACAGAAAAAAAGTTCTTCCATTCACACTGATGTATTTATAAGAATGAATTATTTCCATGCTTATATCCATAAATACATAAAAGAGGAATAAAATCTAACTTGAACCAAAAAAGAAAAAAAAACTGAACCTAACATTTATACAGAGGAAAACACTACCAAGGCACTTGCTCCAGTGGTAAACAATTCTGAAATTGGTCATAGGTGGGGAATCATCTCCCATACAGCCAGCAGCCCCGCCCGCCCACGCAAGGAGCGTCCTTATTGCAAAGCTGGGGGACCGTGCCGAGGCCTCTGTGAGGAAACGTGAGCTGAGCCCCAGGCCAGCTGCTGCTGAACTCTTCCCACCCTTCCCAGGTGAAACACCTGAATATGTACAAGGGCTTGAAAGCCTAGAGGAAGGGCCGTGGAGCCACACCAGCGACAGCACGCAGGCCAACTTGGTGCCTGCAGGTCAGCCAGGATGGTCCTGGCCACGGGCGCTCTTCTGGAAGCTTTCCATTGCCCTGCCTGAGATACCCCTCCTGTCCCGGCCCCCACTCCTTTTTTTCCTTCCTCACCTCAGCCCGGAGAGATATTCCAGTGGAAGTTATGGGTGACACATCCTCTTCTTTACAGGTGGCAGCCTGGCAACTCCTGCCGAAAGTCCAGCAGAGCCCCACTCACACCGGGCCCCCCACAAAGCCGTGGACCCTCACACCCTCCCACCAGCACAGCCCCGAGACTGCTGACGGGGCAGAGAATATGGAGTCAGGCACAGCTGCAGGGGCTATTGCTGCTTGGAGTGCTGTTTATATTGACCTCAACCCAGGCACACCTGGGGAGGGCTGGCCGGCAGGGTCAGGCTGCCCAGGTCAGCTAATCCTCAGCCCTCTGGGAATCACATTGCAGAAAATAGACCTCGCTACGACAGAATATTCGCCAAGGAAAAAAAGGACACAATGCCATTTGCAGCACCGTAGATGAGTCTCGAGGTAATCACGTGACTTGGAGTAAGTCAGAAGTGAAAGACACATATCATATCATATCACTTATAGGTGTTACCTATAAACTGATACCAGGGCAGATATTTCCACGGAGAAGGGCAATCACAGATTCATTAAACAAACTTATGGTTCACCAAAGGAAAGGTGTGAGGATTGAATTCATTACGATATTGGGGTTAACAGACATATACAAACACAGTAGACGTATATAATCACCAAAGACCTACGGAGTACCAAGAGAAGACTACTCAACATTCTGTCATAACGTACATGGGAAAAGGATCCCAGGAAGAACAGACATATGTATATGTGTAAAAGAACCACATCTTGCACACCTACAACAAGCTAAACGTTGTAGTCAAACTTGCTGTAATAAAAAATAAAAAATTAAATTAAAAACACGAACAAGAAGTAGTGAGACAAACTTGAGGGGCTTTCTCCTGGCACATTCCGTTCTACATTCCAATCTAGAACGCGACTTCCACTGAGGCTCTGCTGCCCTAGTAACCAGATTTGGTAAGGGAGAACTGCTGCCACCTTGTGGCCGTTTCACACAACAGCTGCTTTAATCCCAGCGCTAATGGTCAGTGGATATTCCAAATCATTACAGGCCTGTAAATGACACCTGCCCTGAAAACATATCCTGGGGTCATATATCGACCAAAAAATTCAAAAGACGTCGATATTTCAAAACGACAGTTTCAAGAGGCATATTTCACGCACATTAGTGTTCTGCTTCTTTTGCTTTCTTTCTTTCTTTGTTAAAAAAACGGGAATGTAAAAAGGCAACCCTCAGAATGGGCGAAAACGTTCACAAACGAATCAATGGACAAAGGTTTAATCTCCAATATATATAAACAGCTCATGCAGCTTAATATTAATAAAACAAACAACCCAATACAAAAATGGGCAGAAGATCTAAAGAGACGTTTCTTCAAAGAAGACACAGAGATGGCCAAGACGCACATGAAAAGCTGCTCAACATCACTAATTATTAGAGAAATGCAAATCAAAACTACAATGAGGTAAGACCTCACACCTGTGAGAATCGGCATCATCAGATAATCTACAAACAACAAAATCTGGGGAGGGTGTGGACAAAAGGAACCCTCTTCCGCTATTGGTGGGAATGTAAATTGATACAGTCACTATGGAGAACAGTATGGAGGTTCCTTTGAAAAACTAAAAAGAGAATTACCATAGGATCCAGCAATCCCACTTCTGGGCATATACCCAGAGAAAACCATAAATCACAAAGACACATTCACCACAATGTTCATTGCAGCACTATTTACAATAGCCAGGTAATGGAAGCAACCTAAATGCCCACAGACAGACGAATGGATAAAGATGTGGTACATATATAAAATGGAATATTACTGAGCCAAATAAAGGAATGAAACTGGGTCATTTGTAGAGAAGTTGATGGATCTAGAGACTGTCATACAGAGTGAAGTAAGTCAGAAAGAGAAAAACAAATATTGTATATTAATGCCTATATGTGGAACCTAGAAAAATGGTACAGATGAACTGGTTTGCAGGGCAGAAATAGAGACACAGAGCTAGAGAACAAACGTATGGACACAAAGTGGGGGAAGCCATGGGGTGGTGGTGGTGGGATGAGTTGGGAGATTGGGATTGACCTGTATACATGTATATGCATAAAATAGATAACTAATAATAACCTACTGTATAAAAAAATAAATTAAATTAAATTTCAAAATTTTTAAAAATAAAATGTAAAAATAAAACAGAAAAAAAGTTCTTCCATTCACACTGATGTATTTATAAGAATGAATTATTTCCATGCTTATATCCATAAATACATAAAAGAGGAATAAAATCTAACTTGAACCAAAAAAGAAAAAAAAAACTGAACCTAACATTTATACAGAGGAAAACACTACCAAGGCACTTGCTCCAGTGGTAAACAATTCTGAAATTGGTCAGAGGTGGGGAATCATCTCCCATACAGCCAGCAGCCCCGCCCGCCCACGCATGGAGCGTCCTTATTGCAAAGCTGGGGGACCGTGCCGAGGCCTCTGTGAGTAAACGTGAGCTGTGCCCCAGGCCAGCTGCTGCTGAACTCTTCCCACCCTTCCCAGGTGAAACACCTGAATATGTACCAGGGCTTGAAAGCCTAGAGGAAGGGCCGTGGAGCCACACCAGCGACAGCACGCAGGCCAACTTGGTGCCTGCAGGTCAGCCAGGATGGTCCTGGCCACGGGCGCTCTTCTGGAAGCTTTCCATTGCCCTGCCTGAGATACCCCTCCTGTCCCGGCACCCACTCCTTTTTTTCCTTCCTCACCTCAGCCCGGAGAGATATTCCAGTGGAAGTTATGGGTGACACATCCTCTTCTTTACAGGTGGCAGCCTGGCAACTCCTGCCGAAAGTCCAGCAGAGCCCCACTCACACCGGGCCACCCACAAAGCCGTGGACCCTCACACCCTCCCACCAGCACAGCCCTGAGACTGCTGACGGGGCAGAGAATATGGTGTCAGGCACAGCTGCAGGGGCTATTGCTGCCTGGAGTGCTGTTTATATTGACCTCAACCCAGGCACACCTGGGGAGGGCTTGCCGGCAGGGTCAGGCTGCCCAGGTCAGCTAATCCTCAGCCCTCGGGGAATCACATTGCAGAAAATGGACCTCGCTAAGACAGAATATTCGCCAAGGAAAAAAGGACACAATGCCATTTGCAGCACCGTAGATGAGTCTCGAGGTAATCACGTGACTTGGAGTAAGTCAGAAAGTGAAAGACACATATCATATCATATCACTTATAGGTGTTACCTATAAATTGATACCAGGGCAGATATTTCCACGGAGAAGGGCAATCACAGATTCATTAAACAAACTTATGGTTCACCAAAGGAAAGGTGTGAGGATTGAATTCATTACGATATTGGGGTTAACAGACATATACAAACACAGTAGACGTATAGAATCACCAAAGACCTACGGAGTACCAAGAGAAGACTACCCAACATTCTGTCATAACGTACATGGGAAAAGGATCCCAGGAAGAATAGACATATCTATATGTGTAAAAGAACCACCTCTTGCACACCTACAACAAGCTAAACGTTGTACTCAAACTTGCTGTAATAAAAAATAAAAAATTAAATTAAAAACACGAACAAGAAGTAGTGAGACAAACTTGAGGGGCTTTCTCCTGGCACATTCCGTTCTACATTCCAATCTAGAACGCGACTTCCACTGAGGCTCTGCTGCCCTAGTAACCAGATTTGGTAAGGGAGAACTGCTGCCACCTTGTGGCCGTTTCACACAACAGCAGCTTTAATCCCAGCGCTAATGGTCAGTGGATATTCCAAATCATTACAGGCCTGTAAATGACACCTGCCCTGAAAACAAATCCTGGGGTCATATATCGACCAAAAAATTCAAAAGACGTCCATATTTCAAAACGACAGTTTCAAGAGGCATATTTCACGCACATTAGTGTTCTGCTTCTTTTGCTTGCTTTCTTTCTTTGTTAAAAAAACGGGAATGGAAAAAGGCAACCCTCAGAATGGGCGAAAACGTTCACAAACGAATCAATGGACAAAGGTTTAATCTCCAATATATATAAACAGCTCATGCAGCTTAATATTAATAAAACAAACAACCCAATACAAAAATGGGCAGAAGATCTTAAGAGACGTTTCTTCAAAGAAGACACAGAGATGGCCAAGACGCACATGAAAAGCTGCTCAACATCACTAATTATTAGAGAAATGCAAATCAAAACTACAATGAGGTAAGACCTCACACTTGTGAGAATCGGCATCATCAGATAATCTACAAACAACAAATTCTGGGGAGGGTGTGGACAAAAGGAACCCTCTTCCGCTATTGGTGGGAATGTAAATTGATACAGTCACTATGGAGAACAGTATGGAGGTTCCTTTCAAAAACTAAAAAGAGAATTACCATAGGATCCAGCAATCCCACTTCTGGGCATATACCCAGAGAAAACCAAAAATCACAAAGACACATTCACCACAATGTTCATTGCAGCACTATTTACAATAGCCAGGTAATGGAAGCAACCTAAATGCCCACAGACAGACGAATGGATAAAGATGTGGTACATATATAAAATGGAATATTACTCAGCCAAAAAAAGGAATGAAACTGGGTCATTTGTAGAGAAGTTGATGGATCTAGAGACTGTCATACAGAGTGAAGTAAGTCAGAAAGAGAAAAACAAATATTGTATATTAATGCCTATATGTGGAACCTAGAAAAATGGTACAGATGAACTGGTTTGCAGGGCAGAAATAGAGACACAGAGGTAGAGAACAAACGTATGGACACAAAGTGGGGGAAGCCATGGGGTGGTGGTGGTGGGATGAGTTGGGAGATTGGGATTGACCTGTATACATGTATATGCATAAAATAGATAACTAATAATAACCTACTGTATAAAAAAAATAAATTAAATTAAATTTCAAAATTTTTAAAAATAAAATGTAAAAATAAAACAGAAAAAAAGTTCTTCCATTCACACTGATGTATTTATAAGAATGAATTATTTCCATGCTTATATCCATAAATACATAAAAGAGGAATAAAATCTAACTTGAACCAAAAAAGAAAAAAAAACTGAACCTAACATTTATACAGAGGAAAACACTACCAAGGCACTTGCTCCAGTGGTAAACAGTTCTGAAATTGGTCAGAGGTGGGGAATCATCTCCCATACAGCCAGCAGCCCCGCCCGCCCACGCAAGGAGCGTCCTTATTGCAAAGCTGGGGGACCGTGCCGAGGCCTCTGTGAGTAAACGTGAGCTGAGCCCCAGGACAGCTGCTGCTGAACTCTTCCCACCCTTCCCAGGTGAAACACCTGAATATGTACAAGGGCTTGAAAGCCTAGAGGAAGGGCCGTGGAGCCACACCAGCGACAGCACGCAGGCCAACTTGGTGCCTGCAGGTCAGCCAGGATGGTCCTGGCCACGGGCGCTCTTCTGGAAGCTTTCCATTGCCCTGCCTGAGATACCCCTCCTGTCCCGGCCCCCACTCCTTTTTTTCCTTCCTCACCTCAGCCCGGAGAGATATTCCAGTGGAAGTTATGGGTGACACATCCTCTTCTTTACAGGTGGCAGCCTGGCAACTCCTGCCGAAAGTCCAGCAGAGCCCCACTCACACCGGGCCCCCCACAAAGCCGTGGACCCTCACACCCTCCCACCAGCACAGCCCCGAGACTGCTGACGGGGCAGAGAATATGGAGTCAGGCACAGCTGCAGGGGCTATTGCTGCCTGGAGTGCTGTTTATATTGACCTCAACCCAGGCACACCTGGGGAGGGCTTGCCGGCAGGGTCAGGCTGCCCAGGTCAGCTAATCCTCAGCCCGCGGGGAATCACATTGCAGAAAATGGACCTCGCTAAGACAGAATATTCGCCAAGGAAAAAAAGGACACAATGCCATTTGCAGCACCGTAGATGAGTCTCGAGGTAATCACGTGACTTGGAGTAAGTCAGAAAGTGAAAGACACATATCATATCATATCACTTATAGGTGTTACCTATAAACTGATACCAGGGCAGATATTTCCACGGAGAAGGGCAATCACAGATTCATTAAACAAACTTATGGTTCACCAAAGTAAAGGTGTGAGGATTGAATTCATTACGATATTGGGGTTAACAGACATATACAAACACAGTAGACGTATAGAATCACCAAAGACCTACGGAGTACCAAGAGAAGACTACTCAACATTCTGTCATAACGTACATGGGAAAAGGATCCCAGGAAGAACAGACATATGTATATGTGTAAAAGAACCACCTCTTGCACACCTACAACAAGCTAAACGTTGTACTCAAACTTGCTGTAATAAAAAATAAAAAATTAAATTAAAAACACGAACAAGAAGTAGTGAGACAAACTTGAGGGGCTTTCTCCTGGCACATTCCGTTCTACATTCCAATCTAGAACGCGACTTCCACTGAGGCTCTGCTGCCCTAGTAACCAGATTTGGTAAGGGAGAACTGCTGCCACCTTGTGGCCGTTTCACACAACAGCAGCTTTAATCCCAGCGCTAATGGTCAGTGGATATTCCAAATCATTACAGGCCTGTAAATGACACCTGCCCTGAAAACATATCCTGGGGTCATATATCGACCAAAAAATTCAAAACACGTCCATATTTCAAAACGACAGTTTTAAGAGGCATATTTCACGCACATTAGTGTTCTGCTTCTTTTGCTTGCTTTCTTTCTTTGTTAAAAAAACGGGAATGGAAAAAGGCAACCCTCAGAATGGGCGAAAACGTTCACAAACGAATCAATGGACAAAGGTTTAATCTCCAATATATATAAACAGCTCATGCAGCTTAATATTAATAAAACAAACAACCCAATACAAAAATGGGCAGAAGATCTAAAGAGACGTTTCTTCAAAGAAGACACAGAGATGGCCAAGACGCACATGAAAAGCTGCTCAACATCACTAATTATTAGAGAAATGCAAATCAAAACTACAATGAGGTAAGACCTCACACCTGTGAGAATCGGCATCATCAGATAATCTACAAACAACAAATTCTGGGGAGGGTGTGGACAAAAGGAACCCTCTTCCGCTATTGGTGGGAATGTAAATTGATACAGTCACTATGGAGAACAGTATGGAGGTTCCTTTCAAAAACTAAAAAGAGAATTACCATAGGATCCAGCAATCCCACTTCTGGGCATATACCCAGAAAAAACCATAAATCACAAAGACACATTCACCACAATGTTCATTGCAGCACTATTTACAATAGCCAGGTAATGGAAGCAACCTAAATGCCCACAGACAGACGAATGGATAAAGATGTGGTACATATATAAAATGGAATATTACTCAGCCAAAAAAAGGAATGAAACTGGGTCATTTGTAGAGAAGTTGATGGATCTAGAGACTGCCATACAGAGTGAAGTAAGTCACAAAGAGAAAAACAAATATTGTATATTAATGCCTATATGTGGAACCTAGAAAAATGGTACAGATGAACTGGTTTGCAGGGCAGAAATAGAGACACAGAGGTAGAGAACAAACGTATGGACACCAAGTGGGGGAAGCCATGGGGTGATGGTGGTGGGATGAGTTGGGAGATTGGGATTGACCTGTATACATGTATATGCATAAAATAGATAACTAATAATAACCTACTGTATAAAAAATAAATTAAATTAAATTTCAAAATTTTTAAAAATAAAATGTAAAAATAAAACAGAAAAAAAGTTCTTCCATTCACACTGATGTATTTATAAGAATGAATTATTTCCATGCTTATATCCATAAATACATAAAAGAGGAATAAAATCTAACTTGAACCAAAAAAGAAAAAAAAAACTGAACCTAACATTTATACAGAGGAAAACACTACCAAGGCACTTGCTCCAGGGGTAAACAATTGTGAAATTGGTCAGAGGTGGGGAATCATCTCCCATACAGCCAGCAGCCCCGCCCGCCCACGCAAGGAGCGTCCTTATTGCAAAGCTGGGGGACCATGCCGAGGCCTCTGTGAGTAAACGTGAGCTGAGCCCCAGGCCAGCTGCTGCTGAACTCTTCCCACCCTTCCCAGGGGAAACGCCTGAATATGTTCAAGGGCTTGAAAGCCTAGAGGAAGGGCCGTGGAGCCACACCAGCGACAGCACGCAGGCCAACTTGGTGCCTGCAGGTCAGCCAGGATGGTCCTGGCCACGGGCGCTCTTCTGGAAGCTTTCCATTGCCCTGCCTGAGATACCCCTCCTGTCCAGGCCCCCACTCTTTTTTTCCTTCCTCACCTCAGCCCGGAGAGATATTCCAGTGGAACTTATGGGTGACACATCCTCTTCTTTACAGGTGGCAGCCTGGCAACTCCTGCCGAAAGTCCAGCAGAGCCCCACTCACACCGGGCCCCCCACAAAGCCGTGGACCCTCACACCCTCCCACCAGCACAGCCCCGAGACTGCTGACGGGGCAGAGAATATGGAGTCAGGCACAGCTGCAGGGGCTATTGCTGCCTGGAGTGCTGTTTATATTGACCTCAACCCAGGCATACCTGAGGAGGGCTTGCCGGCAGGGTCAGGCTGCCCAGGTCAGCTAATCCTCAGCCCTCGGGGAATCACATTGCAGAAAATGGACCTCGCTAAGACAGAATATTCGCCAAGGAAAAAAAGGACACAATGCCATTTGCAGCACCGTAGATGAGTCTCGAGGTAATCACATGACTTGGAGTAAGTCAGAAAGTGAAAGACACATATCATATCATATCACTTATAGGTGTTACCTATAAATTGATACCAGGGCAGATATTTCCACGGAGAAGGGCAATCACAGATTCATTAAACAAACTTATGGTTCACCAAAGGAAAGGTGTGAGGATTGAATTCATTACGATATTGGGGTTAACAGACATATACAAACACAGTAGACGTATAGAATCACCAAAGACCTACGGAGTACCAAGAGAAGACTACTGAACATTCTGTCATAACGTACATGGGAAAAGGATCCCAGGAAGAACAGACATATGTATATGTGTAAAAGAACCACCTCTTGCACACCTACAACAAGCTAAACGTTGTACTCAAACTTGCTGTAATAAAAAATAAAAAATTAAATTAAAAACACGAACAAGAAGTAGTGAGACAAACTTCAGGGGCTTTCTCCTGGCACATTCCGTTCTACATTCCAATCTAGAACGCGACTTCCTTGAGGCTCTGCTGCCCTAGTAACCAGATTTGGTAAGGGAGAACTGCTGCCACCTTGTGGCCGTTTCACGCAACAGCAGCTTTAATCCCAGCGCTAATGGTCAGAGGATATTCCAAATCATTACAGGCCTGTAAATGACACCTGCCCTGAAAACAAATCCTGGGGTCATATATCGACCAAAAAATTCAAAAGACGTCCATATTTCAAAACGACAGTTTCAAGAGGCATATTTCACGCACATTAGTGTTCTGCTTCTTTTGCTTCCTTTCTTTCTCTGTTAAAAAAACGGGAATGGAAAAAGGCAACCCTCAGAATGGGCGAAAACGTTCACAAACGAATCAATGGACAAAGGTTTAATCTCCAATATATAGAAACAGCTCATGCAGCTTAATATTAATAAAACAAACAACCCAATACAAAAATGGGCAGACGATCTAAAGAGACGTTTCTTCAAAGAAGACACAGAGATGGCCAAGACGCACATAAAAAGCTGCTCAACATCAATAATTATTAGAGAAATGCAAATCAGAACTAAAATGAGGTAAGACCTCACACCTGTGAGAATCGGCATCATCAGATAATCTACAAACAACAAATTCTGGGGAGGGTGTGGACAAAAGGAACCCTCTTCCGCTATTGGTGGGAATGTAAATTGATACAGTCACTATGGAGAACAGAATGGAGGTTCTTTTAAAAAATAAAAAGAGAATTACCATAGGATCCAGCAATCCCACTTGTGGGCATATACCCAGAGAAAACCATAAATCACAAAGACACATTCACCACAATGTTCATTGCAGCACTATTTACAATAGACAGGTAATGGAAGCAACCTAAATGCCCACAGACAGACGAATGGATAAAGATGTGGTACATATATAAAATGGAATATTACTCAGCCAAAAAAAGGAATGAAACTGGGTCATTTGTAGAGAAGTTGATGGATCTAGAGACTGTCATACAGAGTGAAGTAAGTCAGAAAGAGAAAAACAAATATTGTATATTAATGCCTATATGGGGAACCTAGAAAAATGGTACAGATGAACTGGTTTGCAGGGCAGAAAGAGAGACACAGAGGTAGAGAACAAACGTATGGACATGGACACAAAGTGGGGGAAGCAAAGGGGTGGTGGTGGTGGGATGAGTTGGGAGATTGGGATTGACCTGTATACATGTATATGCATAAAATAGATAACTAATAATAACCTACTGTATAAAAAAATAAATTAAATTAAATTTCAAAATTTTTAAAAATAAAATTTAAAAATAAAACAGAAAAAAAGTTCTTCCATTCACACTGATGTATTTATAAGAATGAATTATTTCCATGCTTATATCCATAAATACATAAAAGAGGAATAAAATCTAACTTGAACCAAAAAAGAAAAAAAAAAAAACTGAAGCTAACATTTATACAGAGGAAAACACTACCAAGGCACTTGCTCCAGTGGTAAACAATTGTGAAATTGGTCAGAGGTGGGGAATAATCTCCCATACAGCCAGCAGTCCCGCCCGCCCACGCAAGGAGCGTCCTTATTGCAAAGCTGGGGGACCGTGCCGAGGCCTCTGTGAGGAAACGTGAGCTGAGCCTCAGGCCAGCTGCTGCTGAACTCTTCCCACCCTTCCCAGGTGAAACACCTGAATATGTACAAGGGCTTGAAAGCCTAGAGGAAGGGCCGTGGAGCCACACCAGCGACAGCACGCAGGCCAACTTGGTGCCTCCAGGTCAGCCAGGATGGTCCTGGCCACGGGCGCTCTTCTGGAAGCTTTCCATTGCCCTGCCTGAGATACCCCTCCTGTCCCGGCCCCCACTCCATTTTTTCCTTACTCAACTCAGCCCGGAGAGATATTCCAGTGGAAGTTTGGGTGACACATCCTCTTCTTTACAGGTGGCAGCCTGGCAACTCCTGCCGAAAGTCCAGCAGAGCCCCACTCACACCGGGCCCCCCACAAAGCCGTGGACCCTCACACCCTCCCAGCAGCACAGCCCCGAGACTGCTGACGGGGCAGAGAATATGCAGTCAGGCACAGCTGCAGGGGCTATTGCTGCCTGGAGTGCTGTTTATATTGACCTCAACCCAGGCACACCTGGGGAGGGCTTGCCGGCAGGGTCAGGCTGCCCAGGTCAGCTAATCCTCAGCCCTCAGGGAATCACATTGCAGAAAATGGACCTCGCTAAGACAGAATATTCGCCAAGGTAAAAAAGGACACAATGCCATTTGCAGCACCGTAGATGAGTCTCGAGGTAATCACGTGACTTGGAGTAAGTCAGAAAGTGAAAGACATATCATATCATATCACTTATAGGTGTTACCTATAAATTGATACCAGGGCAGATATTTCCACGGAGAAGGGCAATCACAGATTCATTAAACAAACTTATGGTTCACCAAAGGAAAGGTGTGAGAATTGAATTCATTACGATATTGGGGTTAACAGACAGATACAAACACAGTAGACGTATATAATCACCAAAGACCTACGGAGTACCAAGAGAAGACTACTCAACATTCTGTCATAACGTACATGGGAAAAGGATCCCAGGAAGAACAGACATATGTATATGTGTAAAAGAACCACCTCTTGCACACCTACAACAAGCTAAACGTTGTACTCAAACTTGCTGTAATAAAAAATAAAAAATTAAATTAAAAACACGAACAAGAAGTAGTGAGACAAACTTGAGGGGCTTTCTCCTGGCACATTCCGTTCTACATTCCAATCTAGAACGCGACTTCCATTGAGGCTCTGCTGCCCTAGTAAGCAGATTTGGTAAGGGAGAACTGCTGCCACCTTGTGGCCGTTTCACGCAACAGCAGCTTTAATCCCAGCGCTAATGGTCAGTGGATATTCCAAATCATTACAGGCCTGTAAATGACACCTGCCCTGAAAATATATCCTGGGGACATATATCGACCAAAAAATTCAAAAGACGTCCATATTTCAAAACGACAGTTTCAAGAGGCATATTTCACGCACATTAGTGTTCTGCTTCTTTTGCTTGCTTTCTTTCTTTGTTAAAAAAACGGGAATGGAAAAAGGCAACCCTCAGAATGGGCAAAAACGTTCACAAACGAATCAATGGACAAAGGTTTAATCTCCAATATATATAAACAGCTCATGCAGCTTAATATTAATAAAACAAACAACCCAATACAAAAATGGGCAGAAGATCTAAAGAGACGTTTCTTCAAAGAAGACACAGAGATGGCCAAGACGCACATAAAAAGCTGCTCAACATCACTAATTATTAGAGAAATGCAAATCAAAACTACAATGAGGTAAGACCTCACACCTGTGAGAATCGGCATCATCAGATAATCTACAAACAACAAATTCTGGGGAGGGTGTGGACACAAGGAACCCTCTTCCGCTATTGGTGGGAATGTAAATTGATACAGTCTCTATGGAGAACAGTATGGAGGTTCCTTTAAAAAACTAAAAAGAGAATTACCATAGGATCCAGCAATCCCACTTGTGGGCATATACCCAGAGAACACCATATATCACAAAGACACATTCACCACAATGTTCATTGCAGCACTATTTACAATAGCCAGGTAATGGAAGCAACCTAAATGCCCACAGACAGACGAATGGATAAAGATGTGGTACATATATAAAATGGAATATTACTCAGCCAAAAAAAGGAATGAAACTGGGTCATTTGTAGAGAAGTTGATGGATCTAGAGACTGTCATACAGAGTGAAGTAAGTCAGAAAGAGAAAAACAAATATTGTATATTAATGCCTATATGTGGAACCTAGAAAAATGGTACAGATGAACTGGTTTGCAGGGCAGAAAGAGAGACACAGAGGTAGAGAACAAACGTATGGACATGGACACAAAGTGGGGGAAGCCATGGGGTGGTGGTGGTGGGATGAGTTGGGAGATTGGGATTGACCTGTATACATGTATATGCATAAAATAGATAACTAATAATAACCTACTGTATAAAAAAATAAATTAAATTAAATTTCAAAATTTTTAAAAATAAAATGTAAAAATAAAACAGAAAAAAAGTTCTTCCATTCACACTGATGTATTTATAAGAATGAATTATTTCCATGCTTATATCCATAAATACATAAAAGAGGAATAAAATCTAACTTGAACCAAAAAAGAAAAAAAAAACTGAACCTAACATTTATACAGAGGAAAACACTACCAAGGCACTTGCTCCAGTGGTAAACAATTCTGAAATTGGTCAGAGGTGGGGAATCATCTCCCATACAGCCAGCAGCCCCGCCCGCCCACGCAAGGAGCGTCCTTATTGCAAAGCTGGGGGACCGTGCCGAGGCCTCTGTGAGGAAACGTGAGCTGAGCCCCAGGCCAGCTGCTGCTGAACTCTTCCCACCCTTCCCAGGTGAAACACCTGAATATGTACAAGGGCTTGAAAGCCTAGAGGAAGGGCCGTGGAGCCACACCAGCGACAGCACGCAGGCCAACTTGGTGCCTGCAGGTCAGCCAGGATGGTCCTGGCCACGGGCGCTCTTCTGGAAGCTTTCCATTGCCCTGCCTGAGATACCCCTCCTGTCCCGGCCCCCACTCCTTTTTTTCCTTACTCACCTCATCCCGGAGAGATATTCCAGTGGAAGTTTGGGTGACACATCCTCTTCTTTACAGGTGGCAGCCTGGCAACTCCTGCCGAAAGTCCAGCAGAGCCCCATTCACACCGGGCCCCCCAAAAAGCCGTGGACCCTCACACCCTCCCAGCAGCACAGCCCCGAGACTGCTGACGGGGCAGAGCATATGGAGTCAGGCACAGCTTCAGGGGCTATTGCTGCCTGGAGTGCTGTTTATATTGACCTCAACCCAGGCACACCTGGGGAGGGCTTGCCGGCAGGGTCAGGCTGCCCAGGTCAGCTAATCCTCAGCCCTCAGGGAATCACATTGCAGAAAATGGACCTCGCTAAGACAGAATATTCGCCAAGGAAAAATAGGACACAATGCCATTTGCAGCACCGTAGATGAGTCTCGAGGTAATCACGTGACTTGGAGTAAGTCAGAAAGTGAAAGACATATCATATCATATCACTTATAGGTGTTACCTATAAATTGATACCAGGGCAGATATTTCCACGGAGAAGGGCAATCACAGATTCATTAAACAAACTTATGGTTCACCAAAGGAAAGGTGTGAGAATTGAATTCATTACGATATTGGGGTTAACAGACATATACAAACACAGTAGACGTATAGAATCACCAAAGACCTACGGAGTACCAAGAGAAGACTACTCAACATTCTGTCATAACGTACATGGGAAAAGGTTCCCAGGAAGAACAGACATATGTATATGTGTAAAAGAACCACCTCTTGCACACCTACAACAAGCTAAACGTTGTACTCAAACTTGCTGTAATAAAAAATAAAAAATTAAATTAAAAACACGAACAAGAAGTAGTGAGACAAACTTGAGGGGCTTTCTCCTGGCACATTCCGTTCTACATTCCAATCTAGAACACGACTTCCATTGAGGCTCTGCTGCCCTAGTAAGCAGATTTGGTAAGGGAGAACTGCTGCCACCTTGTGGCCGTTTCACGCAACAGCAGCTTTAATCCCAGCGCTAATGGTCAGTGGATATTCCAAATCATTACAGGCCTGTAAATGACACCTGCCCTGAAAATATATCCTGGGGACATATATCGACCAAAAAATTCAAAAGACGTCCATATTTCAAAACGACAGTTTCAAGAGGCATATTTCACGCACATTAGTGTTCTGCTTCTTTTGCTTGCTTTCTTTCTTTGTTAAAAAAACGGGAATGGAAAAAGGCAACCCTCAGAATGGGCAAAAACGTTCACAAACGAATCAATGGACAAAGGTTTAATCTCCAATATATATAAACAGCTCATGCAGCTTAATATTAATAAAACAAACAACCCAATACAAAAATGGGCAGAAGATCTAAAGAGACGTTTCTTCAAAGAAGACACAGAGATGGCCAAGACGCACATAAAAAGCTGCTCAACATCACTAATTATTAGAGAAATGCAAATCAAAACTACAATGAGGTAAGACCTCACACCTGTGAGAATCGGCATCATCAGATAATCTACAAACAACAAATTCTGGGGAGGGTGTGGACAAAAGGAACCCTCTTCCGCTATTGGTGGGAATGTAAATTGATACAGTCTCTATGGAGAACAGTATGGAGGTTCCTTTAAAAAACTAAAAAGAGAATTACCATAGGATCCAGCAATCCCACTTGTGGGCATATACCCAGAGAAAACCATAAATCACAAAGACACATTCACCACAATGTTCATTGCAGCACTATTTACAATAGCCAGGTAATGGAAGCAACCTAAATGCCCACAGACAGACGAATGGATAAAGATGTGGTACATATATAAAATCGAATATTACTCAGCCAAAAAAGGAATGAAACTGGGTCATTTGTAGAGAAGTTGATGGATCTAGAGACTGTCATACAGAGTGAAGTAAGTCAGGAAGAGAAAAACAAATATTGTATATTAATGCCTATATGTGGAACCTAGAAAAATGGTACAGATGAACTGGTTTGCAGGGCAGAAAGAGAGACACAGAGGTAGAGAACAAACGTATGGACATGGACAGAAAGTGGGGGAAGCCATGGGGTGGTGGTGGTGGGATGAGTTGGGAGATTGGGATTGACCTGTATACATGTATATGCATAAAATAGATAACTAATAATAACCTACTGTATAAAAAATAAATTAAATTAAATTTCAAAATTTTTAAAAATAAAATGTAAAAATAAAACAGAAAAAAAGTTCTTCCATTCACACTGATGTATTTATAAGAATGAATTATTTCCATGCTTATATCCATAAATACATAAAAGAGGAATAAAATCTAACTTGAACCAAAAAAGAAAAAAAAAAAACTGAAGCTAACATTTATACAGAGGAAAACACTACCAAGGCACTTGCTCCAGTGGTAAACAATTCTGAAATTGGTCAGAGGTGGGGAATCATCTCCCATACAGCCAGCAGCCCCGCCCGCCCACGCAAGGAGCGTCCTTATTGCAAAGCTGGGGGACCGTGCCGAGGCCTCTGTGAGTAAACGTGAGCTGAGCCCCAGGCCAGCTGCTGCTGAACTCTTCCCACCCTTCCCAGGTGAAACACCTGAATATGTACAAGGGCTTGAAAGCCTAGAGGAAGGGCCGTGGAGCCACACCAGCGACAGCACGCAGGCCAACTTGGTGCCTGCAGGTCAGCCAGGATGGTCCTGGCCACGGGCGCTCTTCTGGAAGCTTTCCATTGCCCTGCCTGAGATACCCCTCCTGTCCCGGCCCCCACTCCTTTTTTTCCTTCCTCACCTCAGCCCGGAGAGATATTCCAGTGGAAGTTTGGGTGACACATCCTCTTCTTTACAGGTGGCAGCCTGGCAACTCCTGCCGAAAGTCCAGCAGAGCCCCACTCACACCGGGCCCCCCACAAAGCCGTGGACCCTCACACCCTCCCAGCAGCACAGCCCCGAGACTGCTGACGGGGCAGAGCATATGGAGTCAGGCACAGCTGCAGGGGCTATTGCTGCCTGGAGTGCTGTTTATATTGACCTCAACCCAGGCACACCTGGGGAGGGCTTGCCGGCAGGGTCAGGCTGCCCAGGTCAGCTAATCCTCAGCCCTCAGGGAATCACATTGCAGAAAATGGACCTCGCTAAGACAGAATATTCGCCAAGGAAAAAAAGGACACAATGCCATTTGCAGCACCGTAGATGAGTCTCGAGGTAATCACGTGACTTGGAGTAAGTCAGAAAGTGAAAGACATATCATATCATATCACTTATAGGTGTTACCTATAAATTGATACCAGGGCAGATATTTCCACGGAGAAGGGCAATCACAGATTCATTAAACAAACTTATGGTTCACCAAAGGAAAGGTGTGAGAATTGAATTCATTACGATATTGGGGTTAACAGACATATACAAACACAGTAGACGTATAGAATCACCAAAGACCTACGGAGTACCAAGAGAAGACTACTCAACATTCTGTCATAACGTACATGGGAAAAGGATCCCAGGAAGAACAGACATATGTATATGTGTAAAAGAACCACCTCTTGCACACCTACAACAAGCTAAACGTTGTACTCAAACTTGCTGTAATAAAAAATAAAAAATTAAATTAAAAACACGAACAAGAAGTAGTGAGACACACTTGAGGGGCTTTCTCCTGGCACATTCCGTTCTACATTCCAATCTAGAACGCGACTTCCATTGAGGCTCTGCTGCCCTAGTAAGCAGATTTGGTAAGGGAGAACTGCTGCCACCTTGTGGCCGTTTCACGCAACAGCAGCTTTAATCCCAGCGCTAATGGTCAGTGGATATTCCAAATCATTACAGGCCTGTAAATGACACCTGCCCTGAAAACATATCCTGGGGTCATATATCGACCAAAAAATTCAAAACACGTCCATATTTCAAAACGACAGTTTCAAGAGGCATATTTCACGCACATTAGTGTTCTGCTTCTTTTGCTTGCTTGCTTTCTTTGTTAAAAAAACGGGAATGGAAAAAGGCAACCCTCAGAATGGGCGAAAACGTTCACAAAGGAATCAATGGACAAAGGTTTAATCTCCAATATATATAAACAGCTCATGCAGCTTAATATTAATAAAACAAACAACCCAATACAAAAATGGGCAGAAGATCTAAAGAGACGTTTCTTCAAAGAAGACACAGAGATGGCCAAGACGCACATGAAAAGCTGCTCAACATCACTAATTATTAGAGAAATGCAAATCAAAACTACAATGAGGTAAGACCTCACACCTGTGAGAATCGGCATCATCAGATAATCTACAAACAACAAATTCTGGGGAGGGTGTGGACAAAAGGAACCCTCTTCCGCTATTGGTGGGAATGTAAATTGATACAGTCACTATGGAGAACAGTATGGAGGTTCCTTTCAAAAACTAAAAAGAGAATTACCATAGGATCCAGCAATCCCACTTCTGGGCATATACCCAGAGAAAACCATAAATCACAAAGACACATTCACCACAATGTTCATTGCAGCACTATTTACAATAGCCAGGTAATGGAAGCAACCTAAATGCCCACAGACAGACGAATGGATAAAGATGTGGTACATATATAAAATGGAATATTACTCAGCCAAAAAAAGGAATGAAACTGGGTCATTTGTAGAGAAGTTGATGGATCTAGAGACTGTCATACAGAGTGAAGTAAGTCAAAAAGAGAAAAACAAATATTGTATATTAATGCCTATATGTGGAACCTAGAAAAATGGTACAGATGAACTGGTTTGCAGGGCAGAAATAGAGACACAGAGGTAGAGAACAAACGTATGGACACAAAGTGGGGGAAGCCATGGGGTGGTGGTGGTGGGATGAGTTGGGAGATTGGGATTGACCTGTATACATGTATATGCATAAAATAGATAACTAATAATAACCTACTGTATTAAAAAAATAAATTAAATTAAATTTCAAAATTTTTAAAAATAAAATGTAAAAATAAAACAGAAAAAAGTTCTTCCATTCACACTGATGTATTTATAAGAATGAATTATTTCCATGCTTATATCCATAAATACATAAAAGAGGAATAAAATCTAACTTGAACCAAAAAAGAAAAAAAAAACTGAACCTAACATTTATACAGAGGAAAACACTACCAAGGCACTTGCTCCAGTGGTAAACAATTCTGAAATTGGTCAGAGGTGGGGAATCATCTCCCATACAGCCAGCAGCCACGCCCGCCCACGCATGGAGCGTCCTTATTGCAAAGCTTGGGGACCGTGCCGAGGCCTCTGTGAGTAAACGTGAGCTGTGCCCCAGGCCAGCTGCTGCTGAACTCTTCCCACCCTTCCCAGGTGAAACACCTGAATATGTACAAGGGCTTGAAAGCCTAGAGGAAGGGCCGTGGAGCCACACCAGCGACAGCACGCAGGCCAACTTGGTGCCTGCAGGTCAGCCAGGATGGTCCTGGCCACGGGCGCTCTTCTGGAAGCTTTCCATTGCCCTGCCTGAGATACCCCTCCTGTCCCGGCCCCCACTCCTTTTTTTCCTTCCTCACCTCCGCCCGGAGAGATATTCCAGTGGAAGTTATGGGTGACACATCCTGTTCTTTACAGGTGGCAGCCTGGCAACTCCTGCCGAAAGTCCAGCAGAGCCCCACTCACACCGGGCCCCCCACAAAGCCGTGGACCCTCACACCCTCCCACCAGCACAGCCCCGAGACTGCTGACGGGGCAGAGAATATGGAGTCAGGCACAGCTGCAGGGGCTATTGCTGCCTGGAGTGCTGTTTATATTGACCTCAACCCAGGCACACCTGGGGAGGGCTTGCCGGCAGGGTCAGGCTGCCCAGGTCAGCTAATCCTCAGCCCTCGGGGAATCACATAGCAGAAAATGGACCTCGCTAAGACAGAATATTCGCCAAGGAATAAAAGGACACAATGCCATTTGCAGCACCGTAGATGTGTCTCGAGGTAATCACGTGACTTGGAGTAAGTCAGAAAGTGAAAGACACATATCATATCATATCACTTATAGGTGTTACCTATAAATTGATACCAGGGCAGATATTTCCACGGAGAAGGGCAATCACAGATTCATTAAACAAACTTATGGTTCACCAAAGGAAAGGTGTGAGGATTGAATTCATTACGATATTGGGGTTAACAGACATTTACAAACACAGTAGACGTATAGAATCACCAAAGACCTACGGAGTACCAAGAGAAGACTACTCAACATTCTGTCATAACGTACATGGGAAAAGGATCCCAGGAAGAACAGACATATGTATATGTGTAAAAGAACCACCTCTTGCACACCTACAACAAGCTAAACGTTGTACTCAAACTTGCTGTAATAAAAAATAAAAAATTAAATTAAAAACACGAACAAGAAGTAGTGAGACAAACTTGAGGGGCTTTCTCCTGGCACATTCCGTTCTACATTCCAATCTAGAACGCGACTTCCTTGAGGCTCTGCTGCCCTAGTAACCAGATTTGGTAAGGGAGAACTGCTGCCACCTTGTGGCCGTTTCACACAACAGCAGCTTTAATCCCAGCGCTAATGGTCAGAGGATATTCCAAATCATTACAGGCCTGTAAATGACACCTGCCCTGAAAACAAATCCTGGGGTCATATAGCGACCAAAAAATTCAAAAGACGTCCATATTTCAAAACGACAGTTTCAAGAGGCATATTTCACGCACATTAGTGTTCTGCTTCTTTTGCTTGCTTTCTTTCTCTGTTAAAAAAACGGGAATGGAAAAAGGCAACCCTCAGAATGGGCGAAAACGTTCACAAACGAATCAATGGACAAAGGTTTAATCTCCAATATATATAAACAGCTCATGCAGCTTAATATTAATAAAACAAACAACCCAATACAAAAATGGGCAGAAGATCTAAAGAGACGTTTCTTCAAAGAAGACACAGAGATGGCCAAGACGCACATAAAAAGCTGCTCAACATCAATAATTATTAGAGAAATGCAAATCAGAACTAAAATGAGGTAAGACCTCACACCTGTGAGAATCGGCATCATCAGATAATCTACAAACAACAAATTCTGGGGAGGTTGTGGACAAAAGGAACCCTCTTCCGCTATTGGTGGGAATGTAAATTGATACAGTCACTATGGAGAACAGAATGGAGGTTCTTTTAAAAAACTAAAAAGAGAATTACCATAGGATCCAGCAATCCCACTTGTGGGCATATACCCAGAGAAAACCATAAATCACAAAGACACATTCACCACAATGTTCATTGCAGCACTATTTACAATAGCCAGGTAATGGAAGCAACCTAAATGCCCACAGACAGACGAATGGATAAAGATGTGGTACATATATAAAATGGAATATTACTCAGCCAAAAAAAGGAATGAAACTGGGTCATTTGTAGAGAAGTTGATGGATCTAGAGACTGTCATACAGAGTGAAGTAAGTCAGAAAGAGAAAAACAAATATTGTATATTAATGCCTATATGTGGAACCTAGAAAAATGGTACAGATGAACTGGTTTGCAGGGCAGAAAGAGAGACACAGAGGTAGAGAACAAACGTATGGACATGGACACAAAGTGGGGGAAGCCATGGGGTGGTGGTGGTGGGATGAGTTGGGAGATTGGGATTGACCTGTATACATGTATATGCATAAAATAGATAACTAATAATAACCTACTGTATAAAAAAATAAATTAAATTAAATTTCAAAATTTTTAAAAATAAAATGTAAAAATAAAACAGAAAAAAAGTTCTTCCATTCACACTGATGTATTTATAAGAATGAATTATTTCCATGCTTATATCCATAAATACATAAAAGAGGAATAAAATCTAACTTGAACCAAAAAAAAAAAAAACTGAATCTAACATTTATACAGAGGAAAACACTACCAAGGCACTTGCTCCAGTGGTAAACAATTCTGAAATTGGTCAGAGGTGGGGAATCATCTCCCATACAGCCAGCAGCCCCGCCCGCCCACGCAAGGAGCGTCCTTATTGCAAAGCTGGGGGACCGTGCCGAGGCCTCTGTGAGTAAACGTGAGATGAGCCCCAGGCCAGCTGCTGCTGAACTCTTCCCACCCTTCCCAGGTGAAACACCTGAATATGTACAAGGGCTTGAAAGCCTAGAGGAAGGGCCGTGGAGCCACACCAGCGACAGCACGCAGGCCAACTTGGTGCCTGCAGGTCAGCCAGGATGGTCCTGGCCACGGGCGCTCTTCTGGAAGCTTTCCATTGCCCTGCCTGAGATACCCCTCCTGTCCCGGCCCCCACTCCTTTTTTTCCTTACTCACCTCAGCCCGGAGAGATATTCCAGTGGAAGTTTGGGTGACACATCCTCTTCTTTACAGGTGGCAGCCTGGCAACTCCTGCCGAAAGTCCAGCAGAGCCCCACTCACACCGGGCCCCCCACAAAGCCGTGGACCCTCACACCCTCCCAGCAGCACAGCCCCGAGACTGCTGACGGGGCAGAGAATATGGAGTCAGGCACAGCTGCAGGGGCTATTGCTGCCTGGAGTGCTGTTTATATTGACCTCAACCCAGGCACACCTGGGGAGGGCTTGCCGGCAGGGTCAGGCTGCCCAGGTCAGCTAATCCTCAGCCCTCAGGGAATCACATTGCAGAAAATGGACCTCGCTAAGACAGAATATTCGCCAAGGTAAAAAAGGACACAATGCCATTTGCAGCACCGTAGATGAGTCTCGAGGTAATCACGTGACTTGGAGTAAGTCAGAAAGTGAAAGACATATCATATCATATCACTTATAGGTGTTACCTATAAATTGATACCAGGGCAGATATTTCCACGGAGAAGGGCAATCACAGATTCATTAAACAAACTTATGGTTCACCAAAGGAAAGGTGTGAGAATTGAATTCATTACGATATTGGGGTTAACAGACATATACAAACACAGTAGACGTATATAATCACCAAAGACCTACGGAGTACCAAGAGAAGACTACTCAACATTCTGTCATAACGTACATGGGAAAAGGATCCCAGGAAGAACAGACATATGTATATGTGTAAAAGAACCACCTCTTGCACACCTACAACAAGCTAAACGTTGTACTCAAACTTGCTGTAATAAAAAATAAAAAATTAAATTAAAAACACGAACAAGAAGTAGTGAGACAAACTTGAGGGGCTTTCTCCTGGCACATTCCGTTCTACATTCCAATCTAGAACGCGACTTCCATTGAGGCTCTGCTGCCCTAGTAAGCAGATTTGGTAAGGGAGAACTGCTGCCACCTTGTGGCCGTTTCACGCAACAGCAGCTTTAATCCCAGCGCTAAAGGTCAGTGGATATTCCAAATCATTACAGGCCTGTAAATGACACCTGCCCTGAAAATATATCCTGGGGACATATATCGACCAAAAAATTCAAAAGACGTCCATATTTCAAAACGACAGTTTCAAGAGGCATATTTCACGCACATTAGTGTTCTGCTTCTTTTGCTTGCTTTCTTTCTTTGTTAAAAAAACGGGAATGGAAAAAGGCAACCCTCAGAATGGGCAAAAACGTTCACAAACGAATCAATGGACAAAGGTTTAATCTCCAATATATATAAACAGCTCATGCAGCTTAATATTAATAAAACAAACAACCCAATACAAAAATGGGCAGAAGATCTAAAGAGACGTTTCTTCAAAGAAGACACAGAGATGGCCAAGACGCACATAAAAAGCTGCTCAACATCACTAATTATTAGAGAAATGCAAATCAAAACTACAATGAGGTAAGACCTCACACCTGTGAGAATCGGCATCATCAGATAATCTACAAACAACAAATTCTGGGGAGGGTGTGGACACAAGGAACCCTCTTCCGCTATTGCTGGGAATGTAAATTGATACAGTCTCTATGGAGAACAGTATGGAGGTTCCTTTAAAAAACTAAAAAGAGAATTACCATAGGATCCAGCAATCCCACTTCTGGGCATATACCCAGAGAAAACCATAAATCACAAAGACACATTCACCACAATGTTCATTGCAGCACTATTTACAATAGCCAGGTAATGGAAGCAACCTAAATGCCCACAGACAGACGAATGGATAAAGATGTGGTACATATATAAAATGGAATATTACTCAGCCAAAAAAAGGAATGAAACTGGGTCATTTGTAAAGAAGTTGATGGATCTAGAGACTGTCATACAGAGTGAAGTAAGTCAGAAAGAGAAAAACAAATATTGTATATTAATGCCTATATGTGGAACCTAGAAAAATGGTACAGATGAACTGGTTTGCAGGGCAGAAAGAGAGACACAGAGGTAGAGAACAAACGTATGGACATGGACACAAAGTGGGGGAAGCAATGGGGTGGTGGTGGTGGGATGAGTTGGGAGATTGGGATTGACCTGTATACATGTATATGCATAAAATAGATAACTAATAATAACCTACTGTATAAAAAAATAAATTAAATTAAATTTCAAAATTTTTAAAAATAAAATGTAAAAATAAAACAGAAAAAAAGTTCTTCCATTCACACTGATGTATTTATAAGAATGAATTATTTCCATGCTTATATCCATAAATACATAAAAGAGGAATAAAATCTAACTTGAACCAAAAAAGAAAAAAAAAACTGAAGCTAACATTTATACAGAGGAAAACACTACCAAGGCACTTGCTCCAGTGGTAAACAATTCTGAAATTGGTCAGAGGTGGGGAATCATCTCCCATACAGCCAGCAGCCCCGCCCGCCCACGCAAGGAGCGTCCTTATTGCAAAGCTGGGGGACCGTGCCGAGGCCTCTGTGAGGAAACGTGAGCTGAGCCCCAGGCCAGCTGCTGCTGAACTCTTCCCACCCTTCCCAGGTGAAACACCTGAATATGTACAATGGCTTGAAAGCCTAGAGGAAGGGCCGTGGAGCCACACCAGCGACAGCACGCAGGCCAACTTGGTGCCTGCAGGTCAGCCAGGATGGTCCTGGCCACGGGCGCTCTTCTGGAAGCTTTCCATTGCCCTGCCTGAGATACCCCTCCTGTCCCGGCCCCCACTCCTTTTTTTCCTTCCTCACCTCAGCCCGGAGAGATATTCCAGTGGAAGTTTGGGTGACACATCCTCTTCTTTACAGGTGGCAGCCTGGCAACTCCTGCCGAAAGTCCAGCAGAGCCCCACTCACACCGGGCCCCCCACAAAGCCGTGGACCCTCACACCCTCCCAGCAGCACAGCCCCGAGACTGCTGACGGGGCAGAGCATATGGAGTCAGGCACAGCTGCAGGGGCTATTGCTGCCTGGAGTGCTGTTTATATTGACCTCAACCCAGGCACACCTGGGGAGGGCTTGCCGGCAGGGTCAGGCTGCCCAGGTCAGCTAATCCTCAGCCCTCAGGGAATCACATTGCAGAAAATGGACCTCGCTAAGACAGAATATTCGCCAAGGAAAAAAAGGACACAATGCCATTTGCAGCATCGTAGTTGAGTCTCGAGGTAATCACGTGACTTGGAGTAAGTCAGAAAGTGAAAGACATATCATATCATATCACTTATAGGTGTTACCTATAAATTGATACCAGGGCAGATATTTCCACGGAGAAGGGCAATCACAGATTCATTAAACAAACTTATGGTCCACCAAAGGAAAGGTGTGAGATTTGAATTCATTACGATATTGGGGTTAACAGACATATACAAACACAGTAGACGTATATAATCACCAAAGACCTACGGAGTACCAAGAGAGGACTACTCAACATTCTGTCATAACGTACATGGGAAAAGGATCCCAGGAAGAACAGACATATGTATATGTGTAAAAGAACCACCTCTTGCACTCCTACAACAAGCTAAACGTTGTACTCAAACTTGCTGTAATAAAAAATAAAAAAATAAATTAAAAACACGAACAAGAAGTAGTGAGACAAACTTGAGGGGCTTTCTCCTGGCACATTCCGTTCTACATTCCAATCTAGAACGCGACTTCCATTGAGGCTCTGCTGCCCTAGTAACCAGATTTGGTAAGGGAGAACTGCTGCCACCTTGTGGCCGTTTCACGCAACAGCAGCTTTAATCCCAGCGCTAATGGTCAGTGGACATTCCAAATCATTACAGGCCTGTAAATGACACCTGCTCTGAAAATATATCCTGGGGACATATATCGACCAAAAAATTCAAAAGACGTCCATATTTCAAAACGACAGTTTCAAGAGGCATATTTCACGCACATTAGTGTTCTGCTTCTTTTGCTTGCTTTCTTTCTTTGTTAAAAAAACGGGAATGGAAAAAGGCAACCCTCAGAATGGGCGAAAACGTTCACAAACGAATCAATGGACAAAGGTTTAATCTCCAATATATATAAACAGCTCATGCAGCTTAATATTAATAAAACAAACAACCCAATACAAAAATGGGCAGAAGATCTAAAGAGACGTTTCTTCAAAGAAGACACAGAGATGGCCAAGACGCACATAAAAAGCTGCTCAACATCACTAATTATTAGAGAAATGCAAATCAAAACTACAATGAGGTAAGACCTCACACCTGTGAGAATCGGCATCAACAGATAATCTACAAACAACAAATTCTGGGGAGGGTGTGGACAAAAGGAACCCTCTTCCGCTATTGGTGGGAATGTAAATTGATACAGTCACTATGGAGAACAGTATGGAGGTTCCTTTCAAAAACTAAAAAGAGAATTACCATAGGATCCAGCAATCCCACTTGTGGGCATATACCCAGAGAAAACCATAAATCACAAAGACACATTCACCACAATGTTCATTGCAGCACTATTTACAATAGCCAGGTAATGGAAGCAACCTAAATGCCCACAGACAGACGAATGGATAAAGATGTGGTACATATATAAAATGGAATATTACTCAGCCAAAAAAAGGAATGAAACTGGGTCATTTGTAGAGAAGTTGATGGATCTAGAGACTGTCATACAGAGTGAAGTAAGTCAGAAAGAGAAAAACAAATATTGTATATTAATGCCTATATGTGGAACCTAGAAAAATGGTACAGATGAACTGGTTTGCAGGGCAGAAAGAGAGACACAGAGGTAGAGAACAAACGTATGGACATGGACACAAAGTGGGGGAAGCAATGGGGTGGTGGTGGTGGGATGAGTTGGGAGATTGGGATTGACCTGTATACATGTATATGCATAAAATAGATAACTAATAATAACCTACTGTATAAAAAAATAAATTAAATTAAATTTCAAAATTTTTAAAAATAAAATGTAAAAATAAAACAGAAAAAAAGTTCTTCCATTCACACTGATGTATTTATAAGAATGAATTATTTCCATGCTTATATCCATAAATACATAAAAGAGGAATAAAATCTAACTTGAACCAAAAAAGAAAAAAAAAACTGAAGCTAACATTTATACAGAGGAAAACACTACCAAGGCACTTGCTCCAGTGGTAAACAATTCTGAAATTGGTCAGAGGTGGGGAATCATCTCCCATACAGCCAGCAGCCCCGCCCGCCCACGCAAGGAGCGTCCTTATTGCAAAGCTGGGGGACCGTGCCGAGGCCTCTGTGAGGAAACGTGAGCTGAGCCCCAGGCCAGCTGCTGCTGAACTCTTCCCACCCTTCCCAGGTGAAACACCTGAATATGTACAAGGGCTTGAAAGCCTAGAGGAAGGGCCGTGGAGCCACACCAGCGACAGCACGCAGGCCAACTTGGTGCCTGCAGGTCAGCCAGGATGGTCCTGGCCACGGGCGCTCTTCTGGAAGCTTTCCATTGCCCTGCCTGAGATACCCCTCCTGTCCCGGCCCCCACTCCTTTTTTTCCTTCCTCACCTCAGCCCGGAGAGATATTCCAGTGGAAGTTTGGGTGACACATCCTCTTCTTTACAGGTGGCAGCCTGGCAACTCCTGCCGAAAGTCCAGCAGAGCCCCACTCACACCGGGCCCCCCACAAAGCCGTGGACCCTCACACCCTCCCAGCAGCACAGCCCCGAGACTGCTGACGGGGCAGAGCATATGGAGTCAGGCACAGCTGCAGGGGCTATTGCTGCCTGGAGTGCTGTTTATATTGACCTCAACCCAGGCACACCTGGGGAGGGCTTGCCGGCAGGGTCAGGCTGCCCAGGTCAGCTAATCCTCAGCCCTCAGGGAATCACATTGCAGAAAATGGACCTCGCTAAGACAGAATATTCGCCAAGGAAAAAAAGGACACAATGCCATTTGCAGCATCGTAGTTGAGTCTCGAGGTAATCACGTGACTTGGAGTAAGTCAGAAAGTGAAAGACATATCATATCATATGAGTTATAGGTGTTACCTATAAATTGATACCAGGGCAGATATTTCCACGGAGAAGGGCAATCACAGATTCATTAAACAAACTTATGGTTCACCAAAGGAAAGGTGTGAGATTTGAATTCATTACGATATTGGGGTTAACAGACATATACAAACACAGTAGACGTATATAATCACCAAAGACCTACGGAGTACCAAGAGAGGACTACTCAACATTCTGTCATAACGTACATGGGAAAAGGATCCCAGGAAGAACAGACATATGTATATGTGTAAAAGAACCACCTCTTGCACTCCTACAACAAGCTAAACGTTGTACTCAAACTTGCTGTAATAAAAAATAAAAAATTAAATTAAAAACACGAACAAGAAGTAGTGAGACAAACTTGAGGGGCTTTCTCCTGGCACATTCCGTTCTACATTCCAATCTAGAACGCGACTTCCATTGAGGCTCTGCTGCCCTAGTAACCAGATTTGGTAAGGGAGAACTGCTGCCACCTTGTGGCCGTATCACGCAACAGCAGCTTTAATCCCAGCGCTAATGGTCAGTGGACATTCCAAATCATTACAGGCCTGTAAATGACACCTGCTCTGAAAATATATCCTGGGGACATATATCGACCAAAAAATTCAAAAGACGTCCATATTTCAAAACGACAGTTTCAAGAGGCATATTTCACGCACATTAGTGTTCTGCTTCTTTTGCTTGCTTTCTTTCTTTGTTAAAAAAACGGGAATGGAAAAAGGCAACCCTCAGAATGGGCGAAAACGTTCACAAACGAATCAATGGACAAAGGTTTAATCTCCAATATATATAAACAGCTCATGCAGCTTAATATTAATAAAACAAACAACCCAATACAAAAATGGGCAGAAGATCTAAAGAGACGTTTCTTCAAAGAAGACACAGAGATGGCCAAGACGCACATAAAAAGCTGCTCAACATCACTAATTATTAGAGAAATGCAAATCAAAACTACAATGAGGTAAGACCTCACACCTGTGAGAATCGGCATCAAGAGATAATCTACAAACAACAAATTCTGGGGAGGGTGTGGACAAAAGGAACCCTCTTCCGCTATTGGTGGGAATGTAAATTGATACAGTCACTATGGAGAACAGTATGGAGGTTCCTTTCAAAAACTAAAAAGAGAATTACCATAGGATCCAGCAATCCCACTTGTGGGCATATACCCAGAGAAAACCATAAATCACAAAGACACATTCACCACAATGTTCATTGCAGCACTATTTACAATAGCCAGGTAATGGAAGCAACCTAAATGCCCACAGACAGACGAATGGATAAAGATGTGGTACATATATAAAATGGAATATTACTCAGCCAAAAAAAGGAATGAAACTGGGTCATTTGTAGAGAAGTTGATGGATCTAGAGACTGTCATACAGAGTGAAGTAAGTCAGAAAGAGAAAAACAAATATTGTATATTAATGCCTATATGTGGAACCTAGAAAAATGGTACAGATGAACTGGTTTGCAGGGCAGAAAGAGAGACACAGAGGTAGAGAACAAACGTATGGACATGGACACAAAGTGGGGGAAGCCATGGGGTGGTGGTGGTGAGATGAGTTGGGAGATTGGGATTGACCTGTATACATGTATATGCATAAAATAGATAACTAATAATAACCTACTGTATAAAAAAATAAATTAAATTAAATTTCAAAATTTTTAAAAATAAAATTTAAAAATAAAACAGAAAAAAAGTTCTTCCATTCACACTGATGTATTTATAAGAATGAATTATTTCCATGCTTATATCCATAAATACATAAAAGAGGAATAAAATCTAACTTGAACCAAAAAAGAAAAAAAAAACTGAAGCTAACATTTATACAGAGGAAAACACTACCAAGGCACTTGCTCCAGTGGTAAACAATTCTGAAATTGTTCAGAGGTGGGGAATCATCTCCCATACAGCCAGCAGCCCCGCCCGCCCACGCAAGGAGCATCCTTATTGCAAAGCTGGGGGACCGTGCCGAGGCCTCTGTGAGGAAACGTGAGCTGAGCCTCAGGCCAGCTGCTGCTGAACTCTTCCCACCCTTCCCAGGTGAAACACCTGAATATGTACAAGGGCTTGAAAGCCTAGAGGAAGGGCCGTGGAGCCACACCAGCGACAGCACGCAGGCCAACTTGGTGCCTGCAGGTCAGCCAGGATGGTCCTGGCCACGGGCGCTCTTCTGGAAGCTTTCCATTGCCCTGCCTGAGATACCCCTCCTGTCCCGGCCCCCACTCCATTTTTTCCTTACTCACCTCAGCCCGGAGAGATATTCCAGTGGAAGTTTGGGTGACACATCCTCTTCTTTACAGGTGGCAGCCTGGCAACTCCTGCCGAAAGTCCAGCAGAGCCCCACTCACACCGGGCCCCCCACAAAGCCGTGGACCCTCACACCCTCCCAGCAGCACAGCCCCGAGACTGCTGACGGGGCAGAGAATATGCAGTCAGGCACAGCTGCAGGGGCTATTGCTGCCTGGAGTGCTGTTTATATTGACCTCAACCCAGGCACACCTGGGGAGGGCTTGCCGGCAGGGTCAGGCTGCCCAGGTCAGCTAATCCTCAGCCCTCAGGGAATCACATTGCAGAAAATGGACCTCGCTAAGACAGAATATTCGCCAAGGTAAAAAAGGACACAATGCCATTTGCAGCACCGTAGATGAGTCTCGAGGTAATCACGTGACTTGGAGTAAGTCAGAAAGTGAAAGACATATCATATCATATCACTTATAGGTGTTACCTATAAATTGATACCAGGGCAGATATTTCCACGGAGAAGGGCAATCACAGATTCATTAAACAAACTTATGGTTCACCAAAGGAAAGGTGTGAGAATTGAATTCATTACGATATTGGGGTTAACAGACAGATACAAACACAGTAGACGTATATAATCACCAAAGACCTACGGAGTACCAAGAGAAGACTACTCAACATTCTGTCATAACGTACATGGGAAAAGGATCCCAGGAAGAACAGACATATGTATATGTGTAAAAGAACCACCTCTTGCACACCTACAACAAGCTAAACGTTGTACTCAAACTTGCTGTAATAAAAAATAAAAAATTAAATTAAAAACACGAACAAGAAGTAGTGAGACAAACTTGAGGGGCTTTCTCCTGGCACATTCCGTTCTACATTCCAATCTAGAACGCGACTTCCATTGAGGCTCTGCTGCCCTAGTAAGCAGATTTGGTAAGGGAGAACTGCTGCCACCTTGTGGCCGTTTCACGCAACAGCAGCTTTAATCCCAGCGCTAATGGTCAGTGGATATTCCAAATCATTACAGGCCTGTAAATGACACCTGCCCTGAAAATATATCCTGGGGACATATATCGACCAAAAAATTCAAAAGACGTCCATATTTCAAAACGACAGTTTCAAGAGGCATATTTCACGCACATTAGTGTTCTGCTTCTTTTGCTTGCTTTCTTTCTTTGTTAAAAAAACGGGAATGGAAAAAGGCAACCCTCAGAATGGGCAAAAACGTTCACAAACGAATCAATGGACAAAGGTTTAATCTCCAATATATATAAACAGCTCATGCAGCTTAATATTAATAAAACAAACAACCCAATACAAAAATGGGCCGAAGATCTAAAGAGACGTTTCTTCAAAGAAGACACAGAGATGGCCAAGACGCACATAAAAAGCTGCTCAACATCACTAATTATTAGAGAAATGCAAATCAAAACTACAATGAGGTAAGACCTCACACCTGTGAGAATCGGCATCATCAGATAATCTACAAACAACAAATTCTGGGGAGGGTGTGGACAAAAGGAACCCTCTTCTGCTATTGGTGGGAATGTAAATTGATACAGTCTCTATGGAGAACAGTATGGAGGTTCCTTTAAAAAACTAAAAAGAGAATTACCATAGGATCCAGCAATCCCACTTGTGGGCATATACCCAGAGAAAACCATAAATCACAAAGACACATTCACCACAATGTTCATTGCAGCACTATTTACAATAGCCAGGTAATGGAAGCAACCTAAATGCCCACAGACAGACGAATGGATAAAGATGTGGTACATATATAAAATCGAATATTACTCAGCCAAAAAAGGAATGAAACTGGGTCATTTGTAGAGAAGTTGATGGATCTAGAGACTGTCATACAGAGTGAAGTAAGTCAGGAAGAGAAAAACAAATATTGTATATTAATGCCTATATGTGGAACCTAGAAAAATGGTACAGATGAACTGGTTTGCAGGGCAGAAAGAGAGACACAGAGGTAGAGAACAAACGTATGGACATGGACACAAAGTGGGGGAAGCCATGGGGTGGTGGTGGTGGGATGAGTTGGGAGATTGGGATTGACCTGTATACATGTCTATGCATAAAATAGATAACTAATAATAACCTAGTGTATAAAAAAATAAATAAAATTAAATTTCAAAATTTTTAGAAATAAAATGTAAAAATAAAACAGAAAAAAAGTTCTTCCATTCACACTGATGTATTTATAAGAATGAATTATTTCCATGCTTATATCTATAAATACATAAAAGAGGAATAAAATCTAACTTGAACCAAAAAAGAAAAAAAAAAAAAACTGAACCTAACAGTTATACAGAGGAAAACACTACCAAGGCAGTTGCTCCAGTGGTAAACAATTCTGAAATTGGTCAGAGGTGGGGAATCATCTCCCATAGAGCCAGCAGCCCCGCCCGCCCACGCAAGGAGCGTCCTTATTGCAAAGCTCGGGGACCGTGCCGAGGCCTCTGTGAGTAAACGTGAGCTGAGCCCCAGGCCAGCTGCTGCTGAACTGTTCCCACCCTTCCCAGGTGAAACACCTGAATATGTACAAGGGCTTGAAAGCCTAGAGGAAGGGCCGTGGAGCCACACCAGCGACAGCACGCAGGCCACCTTGGTGCCTGCAGGTCAGCCAGGATGGTCCTGGCCACGGGCGCTCTTCTGGAAGCTTTCTATTGCCCTGCCTGAGATACCCCTCCTGTCCCGGCCCCCACTCCTTTTTTTCCTTCCTCAACTCAGCCCGGAGAGATATTCCAGTGGATGTTATGGGTGACACATCCTCTTCTTTACAGGTGGCAGCCTGGCAACTCCTGCAGAAAGTCCAGCAGAGCCCCACTCACACCGGGCCACCCACAAAGCCGTGGACCCTCACACCCTCCCACCAGCACAGCCCCGAGACTGCTGACGGGGCAGAGAATATGGAGTCAGGCACAGCTGCAGGGGCTATTGCTGCCTGGAGTGCTGTTTATATTGACCTCAACCCAGGCACACCTGGGGAGGGCTTGCCGGCAGGGTCAGGCTGCCCAGGTCAGCTAATCCTCAGCCCTCAGGGAATCACATTGCAGAAAATGGACCTCGCTAAGACAGAATATTCGCCAAGGAAAGGAAGCACACAATGCCATTTGTAGCACCGTAGATGAGTCTAGAGGTAATCACGTGACTTGGAGTAAGTCAGAAAGTGAAAGACACATATCATATCATATCACATATAGGTGTTACCTATAAAATGATACCAGGGCAGATATTTCCACGGAGAAGGGCAATCACAGATTCATTAAACAAACTTATGGTTCACCAAAGGAAAGGTGTGAGGATTGAATTCATTACGATATTGGGGTTAACAGACATATACAAACACAGTAGACATATATAATCACAAAAGACCTACGGAGTACCAAGAGAAGACTACTCAACATTCTGTCATAACGTACATGGGAAAAGGATCCCAGGAAGAACAGACATATGTATATGTGTAAAAGAACCACCTCTTGCACACCTACAACAAGCTAAACGTTGTACTCAAACTTGCTGTAATAAAAAATAAAAAATTAAATTAAAACACGAACAAGAAGAAGTGAGAAAAACTTGAGGGGCTTTCTCCTGGTACATTCCGTTCTACATTCCAATCTAGAACGCGACTTCCATTGAGGCTCTGCTGCCCTAGTAACCAGATTTGGTAAGGGAGAACTGCTGCCACCTTGTGGCCGTTTCACACAACAGCAGCTTTAATCCCAGCGCTAATGGTCAGTGGATATTCCAAATCATTACAGGCCTGTAAATGACACCTGCCCTGAAAACAAATCCTGGGCTCATATATCGACCAAAAAATTCAAAAGACGTCCATATTTCAAAACGACTGTTTCAAGAGGCATATTACACGCACATTAGTGTTCTGCTTCTTTTGATTTCTTTCTTTCTTTGTTAAAAATACGGGAATGGAAAAAGGCAACCCTCAGAATGGGCGAAAACTTTCACAAACGAATCAATGGACAAAGGTTTAATCTCCAATATATATAAACAGCTCATGCAGCTTAATATTAATAAAACAAACAACCCAATACAAAAATGGGCAGAAGATCTAAATAGACGTTTCTTCAAAGAAGACACAGAGATGGCCAAGACGCACATGAAAAGCTGCTCATCATCACTAATTATTAGAGAAATGCAAATCAAAACTACAATGAGGTAAGACCTCACACCTGTTAGAATCGGCATCATCAGATAATCTACAAACAACAAATTCTGGGGAGGGTGTGGACAAAAGGAACCCTCTTCCGCTACTGGTGGGAATGTAAATTGATACAGTCACTATGGAGAACAGTATGGAGGTTCCTTTAAAAAACTAAAAAGAGAATTACCATAGGATCCAGCAATCCCACTTCTGGGCATATACCCAGAGAAAACCATAAATCACAGAGACACATTCACCACAATGTTCATTGCAGCACTATTTACAATAGCCAGGTAATGGAAGCAACCTAAATGCCCACAGACAGACGAATGGATAAAGATGTGGTACATATATAAAATGGAATATTACTCAGCCATAAAAAGGAATGAAACTGAGTCATTTGTAGAGAAGTTGATGGATCTAGAGACTGTCATACAGGGTGAAGTAAGTCAGAAAGAGAAAAACAAATATTGTATATTAATGCCTATATGTGGAACCTAGAAAAATGCTACAGATGAACTCGTTTGCAGGGCAGAAATAGAGACACAGAGGTAGAGAACAAACGTATCGACACAAAGTGGGGGAAGCCATGGGGTGGTGGTGGTGGGATGAGTTGGGAGATAGGGATTGACCTGTATACATGTCTATGCATAAAATAGATAACTAATAATAACCTAGTGTATAAAAAAATAAATAAAAATAATTTCAAAATTTTTAAAAATAAAATGTAAAAATAAAACAGAAAAAAAGTTCTTCCATTCACACTGATGTATTTATAAGAATGAATTATTTCCATGGTTATATCTATAAATACATAAAAGAGGAATAAAATCTAACTTGAACCAAAAAAGAAATAAAAAAAACTGAACCTAACAGTTATACAGAGGAAAACACTACCAAGGCACTTGCTCCAGTGGTAAACAATTCTGAAATTGGTCAGAGGTGGGGAATCATCTCCCATACAGCCAGCAGCCCCAGCCGCCCACGCAAGGAGCGTCCTTATTGCAAAGCTGGGGGAACGTGCCGAGGCCTCTGTGAGTAAACGTGAGCTGAGCCCCAGGCCAGCTGGTGCTGAACAGCTCCCACCCTTCCCAGGTGAAACACCTGAATATGTACAAGGGCTTGAAAGCCTAGAGGAAGGGCCGTGGAGCCACACCAGCGAAAGCACGCAGGCCAACTTGGTGCCTGCAGGTCAGCCAGGATGGTCCTGGCCACGGGCGCTCTTCTGGAAGCTTTCCATTGCCCTGCCTGATATACCCCTCCTGTCCCGGCCCCCACTCCTTTTTTTCCTTCCTCACCTCAGCCCGGAGAGATACTCCAGTGGAAGTTATGGGTGACACATCCTCTTCTTTACAGGTGGCAGCCTGGCAACTCCTGCAGAAAGTCCAGCAGAGCCCCACTCACACCAGGCCACCCACAAAGCCGTGGACTCTCACAACCTCCCACCAGCACAGCCCCGAGACTGCTGACGGGGCAGAGAATATGGAGTCAGGCACAGCTGCAGGGGCTATTGCTGCCTGGAGTGCTGTTTATATTGACCTCAACCCAGGCACACCTGGGGAGGGCTTGCCGGCAGGGTTAGGCTGCCCAGGTCAGCTAATCCTCAGCCCTCAGGGAATCACATTGCAGAAAATGGACCTCACTAAGACAGAATATTCGCCAAGGAAAAAAACCACACAATGCCATTTGCAGCACCGTAGATGAGTCTAGAGGTAATCACGTGACTTGGAGTAAGTCAGAAAATGAAAGACACATATCATATCATATCACTTATAGGTGTTACCTATAAATTGATACCAGGGCAGATATTTCCACGGAGAAGGGCAATCACAGATTCATTAAACAAACTTATGTTTCACCAAAGGAAAGGTGTGAGGATTGAATTCATTATGATATTGTGGTTAACAGACATATACAAACACAGTAGACGTATATAATCACCAAAGACCTACGGAGTACCAAGAGAAGACTACTCAACATTCTGTCATAAGGAACATGGGAAAAGGATCCCAGGAAGAACAGACATATGTATATGTGTAAAAGAACCACCTCTTGCACACCTACAACAAGCTAAACGTTGTACTCAAACTTGCTGTAATAAAAAATAAAAAATTAAATTAAAAACACGAACAAGAATTAGTGAGAAAAACTTGAGGGGCTTTCTCCTGGTACATTCCGTTCTACATTCCAATCTAGAACGCGACTTCCATTGAGGCTCTGCTGCCCTAGTAACCAGATTTGGTAAGGGAGAACTGCTGCCACCTTGTGGCCGTTTCACACAACAGCAGCTTTAATCCCAGCGGTAATGGTCAGTGGATATTCCAAATCATTACAGGCCTGTAAATGACACCTGCCCTGAAAACAAATCCTGGGGTCATATATCGACCAAAAAATTCAAAAGACGTCCATATTTCAAAACGACAGTTTCAAGAGGCATATTTCACGCACATTAGTGTTCTGCTTCTTTTGATTTCTTTCTTTCTTTGTTAAAAAAACTGGAATGGAAAAAGGCAACCCTCAGAATGGGCGAAAACGTTCACAAACGAATCAATGGACAAAGGTTTAATCTCCAATATATATAAACAGCTCATGCAGCTTAATATTAATAAAACAAACAACCCAATACAAAAATGGGCAGAAGATCTAAATAGACGTTTCTTCAAAGAAGACACAGAGATGGCCAAGACGCACATGAAAAGCTGCTCAACATCACTAATTATTAGAGAAATGCAAATCAAAACTACAATGAGGTAAGACCTCACACCTGTTAGAATCGGCATCATCAGATAATCTACAAACAACAAATTCTGGGGAGGGTGTGGACAAAAGGAACCCTCTTCGGCTATAGGTGGGAATGTAAATTGATACAGTCACTATGGAGAACAGTATGGAGGTTCCTTTAAAAAACTAAAAAGAGAATTACCATAGGATCCAGCAATCCCACTTCTGGGCATATACCCAAAGAAAACCATAAATCACAAAGACACATTCACCACAATGTTCATTGCAGCACTATTTACAATAGCCAGGTAATGGAAGCAACCTAAATACCCACAGACAGACGAATGGATAAAGATGTGGTACATATATAAAATGGAATATTACTCAGCCATAAAAAGGAATGAAACTGGGTCATTTGTAGAGAAGTTGATGGATCTAGAGACTGTCATACAGAGTGAAGTAAGTCAGAAAGAGAAAAACAAATAATGTATATTAATGCCTATATGTGGAACCTAGAAAAATGCTACAGATGAACTGGTTTGCAGGGCAGAAATAGAGACACAGAGGTAGCGAACAAACGTATGGACACAAAGTGGGGGAAGCCATGGGGTGGTGGTGGTGGGATGAGTTGGGAGATTGGGATTGACCTGTATACATGTCTATGCATAAAATACATAACTAATAAAAACCTACTGTATAAAAAAAAATAAATAAAATTAAATTTCATAAATTTTAAAAATAAAATGTAAAAATAAAACAGAAAAAATGTTCTTCCATTCACACTGATGTATTTATAAGAATGAATTATTTCCATGCTTATATCCATAAATACATAAAAGAGGAATAAAATCTAACTTGAACCAAAAAAGAAAAAAAAAACTGAACCTAACAGTTATACAGAGGAAAACACTACCAAGGCACTTGCTCCAGTGGTAAACAATTCTGAAATTGGTCAGAGGTGGGTAATCATCTCCCATAGAGCCAGCAGCCCCGCCCACCCACGCAAGGAGTGTCCTTAGTGCAAAGCTCGGGGACCGTGCCGAGGCCTCTGTGAGTAAAGGTGAGCTGAGCCCCAGGCCAGCTGCTGCTGAACTGTTCCCACCCTTCCCAGGTGAAACACCTGAATATGTACAAGGGCTTGAAAGCCTAGAGGAAGGGCCGTGGAGCCACACCAGCGAAAGCACGCAGGCCAACTTGGTGCCTGCAGGTCATCCAGGATGGTCCTGGCCACGGGCGCTCTTCTGGAAGCTTTCCATTGCCATGCCTGAGATACCCCTCCTGTCCCGGCCCCCACTCCATTTTTCCTTCCTCACCTCACCCGGAGAGATATTCCAGTGGAAGTTATGGGTGACACATCCTCTTCTTTACAGGTGGCAGCCTGGCAACTCCTGCCGAAAGTCCAGCAGAGCCCCACTCACACCGGGCCACCCACAAAGCCATGGACCCTCACACCCTCCCACCAGCACAGCCCCGAGACTGCTGACGGGGCAGAGAATATGGAGTCAGGCACAGCTGCAGGGGCTATTGCTGCCTGGAGTGCTGTTTATATTGACCTCAACCCAGGCACACCTGGTGAGGGCTTGCCGGCAGGGTCAGGCTGCCCAGGTCAGCTAATCCTCAGCCCTCAGGGAATCACATTGCAGAAAATGGACCTCGCTAAGACAGAATATTCGCCAAGGAAAAGAAGCACACAATGCCATTTGTAGCACCGTAGATGAGTCTAGAGGTAATCACGTGACTTGGAGTAAGTCAGAAAGTGAAAGACACATATCATATCATATCACTTATAGGTGTTACCTATAAATTGATACCAGGGCAGATATTTCCACGGAGAAGGGCAATCACAGATTCATTAAACAAACTTATGGTTCACCAAAGGAAAGGTGTGAGGATTGAATTCATTACGATATTGGGGTTAACAGACATATACAAACACAGTAGACGTATAGAATCACCAAAGACCTACGGAGTACCAAGAGAAGACTACTCAACATTCTGTCATAACGTACATGGGAAAAATATCCCAGGAAGAACAGACATATGTATATGTGTAAAAGAACCACATCTTGCACACCTACAACAAGCTAAACGTTGTACTCAAACTTGCTGTAATAAAAAATAAAAAATTAAATTAAAAACACGAACAAGAAGTAGTGAGACAAACTTGAGGGGCTTTCTCCTGGCACATTCCGTTCTACATTCCAATCTAGAACGCGACTTCCATTGAGGCTCTGCTGCCCTAGTAAGCAGATTTGGTAAGGGAGAACTGCTGCCACCTTGTGGCCGTTTCACACAACAGCAGCTTTAATCCCAGCGCTAATGGTCAGTGGATATTCCAAATCATTACAGGTCTGTAAATGACACCTGCCCTGAAAACAAATCCTGGGGTCATATATCGACCAAAAAATTCAAAAGACGTCCATATTTCAAAACGACAGTTTCAAGAGGCATATTTCACGCACATTAGTGTTCTGCTTCTTTTGCTTTCTTTCTTTCTTTGTTAAAAAAACGGGAATGGAAAAAGTCAACCCAGAGAATGGGCGAAAACGTTCACAAACGAATCAATGGACAAAGGTTTAATCTCCAATATATATAAACAGCTCATGCAGCTTAATATTAATAAAACAAACAACCCAATACAAAAATGGGCAGAAGATCTAAAGAGACGTTTCTTCAAAGAAGACACAGAGATGGCCAAGACGCACATGAAAAGCTGCTCAACATCACTAATTATTAGAGAAATGCAAATCAAAACTACAATGAGGTAAGACCTCACACCTGTTAGAATCGGCATCATCAGATAATCTACAAACAACAAATTCTGGGGAGGGTGTGGACACAAGGAACTCTCTTCCGCTATTGGTGGGAATGAAAATTGATACAGTCACTATGGAGAACAGTATGGAGGTTCCTTTAAAAAACTAAAAAGAGAATTACCATAGGATCCAGCAATCCCACTTCTGGGCATATACCCAGAGAAACCCAGAAATCACAAAGACACATTCACCACAATGTTCATTGCAGCACTATTTACAATAGCCAGGTTATGGAAGCAACCTAAATGCCCACAGACAGACGAATGGATAAAGATGTGGTACATATATAAAATGGAATATTACTAAGCCATAAAAAGGAATGAAACTGGCTCATTGTAGAGAAGTTGATGGATCTAGAGACTGTCATACAGAGTGAAGTAAGTCAGAAAGAGAAAAACAAATATTGTATATTAATGCCTATATGTGGAACCTAGAAAAATTGTACAGATGAACTGGTTTGCAGGGCAGAAATAGAGACACAGAGGTAGAGAACAAACGTATGGACACAAAGTGGGTGAAGCCATGGGGTCGTGGTGGTGGGATGAGTTGGGAGATTGGTATTGACCTCTATACATGTATATGCATAAAATAGATAACTAATAATCACCTACTGTATAAAAAAAATAAATTAAATTAAATTTCAAATTTTTAAAAAATAAAATGTAAAAATAAACAGAAAAAAAGTTCTTCCTTTCACACTGATGTATTTATAAGAATGAATTATTTCCATGCTTATATCCATAAATACATAAAAGAGGAATAAAATCTAACTTGAACCAAAAAAGAAAAATAAAACTGAACCTAACAGTTATACAGAGGAAAACACTACCAAGGCACTTGCTCCAGTGGTAAACAATTCTGAAATCGGTCAGAGGTGGGGAATCATCTCCCATACAGCCAGCAGCCCCGCCCACCCAAATAAGGAGCGTCCTTATTGCAAAGCTGGGGGACCGTGCCGAGGCCTCTGTGAGTAAACGTGAGCTGAGCCCCAGGCCAGATGCTGCTGAACTGTTCCCACCCTTCCCAGGTGAAACACCTGAATATGTACAAGGGCTTGAAAGCCTAGAGGAAGGGCCGTGGAGCCACACAAGCGACAGCACGCAGGCCAACTTGGTGCCTGCAGGTCAGCCAGGATGGTCCTGGCCACGGGCGCTCTTCTGGAAGCTTTGCATTGCCCTGCCTGAGATACCCCTCCTGTCCCGGCCCCCACTCCTTTTTTTCCTAACTCACTTCAGCCCGGAGAGATATTCCAGTGGAAGTTATGGGTGACAATCCTCTTCTTTACATGTGGCCGCCTGGCAACTCCTGCCGAAAGTCCAGCAGAGCCCCACTCACACCGGGCCACCCACAAAGCCATGGACCCTCACACCCTCCCACCAGCACAGCCCCGAGACTGCTGACGGGGCAGAGAATATGGAGTCAGGCACAGCTGCAGGGGCTATTGCTGCCTGGAGTGCTGTTTATATTGACCTCAACCCAGGCACATCTGGGGAGGGCTTGCCGGCAGGGTCAGGCTGCCCAGGTCAGCTAATCCTCAGCCCTCGGGGAATCACATTGCAGAAAACGGAACTCGCTAAGACAGTATATTCGCCAAGGAAAAAAAGGACACAATGGCATTTGCAGCAGCGTACATAAGTCTAGAGGTAATCACGTGACTTGGAGTAAGTCAGAAAGTGAAAGACACATATCATATCATATCACTTATAGGTGTTACCTATAAATTGATACCAGGGCAGATATTTCCACGGAGAAGGGCAATCACAGATTCATTAAACCAACTTATGGTTCACCAAAGGAAAGGTGTGAGGATTGAATTCATTACGATATTGGGGTTAACAGACATATACAAACACAGTAGACATATATAATCACCAAAGACCTACGAAGTACCAAGAGAAGACTACTCAACATTCTGTCATAACGTACATGGGAAAAGGATCCCAGGAAGAGCAGACTTATGTATATGTGTAAAAGAACCACCTCTTGCACACCTACAACAAGCTAAACGTCGTACTCAAACTTGCTGTAATAAAAAATAAAAAATTAAATTAAAAACACGAACAAGAAGTAGTGAGACAATCTTGAGGGGCTTTCTCCTGGCACATTCCGTTCTACATTCCAATCTAGAACGCGACTTCCATTGAGGCTCTGCTGCCCTAGTAACCAGATTTGGTAAGGGAGAACTGCTGCCACCTTGTGGCCGTTTCACACAACAGCAGCTTCATTCCCAGCAGCGCTAAAGGTCAGTGGATATTCCAAATCATTACAGGCCTGTAAATGACACCTGCCCTGAAAACATATCCTGGGGTCATATATCGACCAAAAAATTCAAAAGACGTCCATATTTCAAAACGACAGTTTCAAGAGGCATATTTCACGCACATTAGTGTTCTGCTTCTTTTGCTTGTTTCTTTCCTTGTTAAAAAAACGGGAATGGAAAAAGGCAACCCTCAGAATGGGCGAAAACGTTCACAAACGAATCAATGGACAAAGGTTTAATCTCCAATATATATAAACAGCTCATGCAGCTTAATATTAATAAAACAAACAAACCAATACAAAAATGGGCAGAAGATCTAAAGAGACGTTTCTTCAAAGAAGACACAGAGATGGCCAAGACGCACATGAAAAGCTGCTCAACATCACTAATTATTAGAGAAATGCAAATCAAAACTACAATGAGGTAAGACCTCACACCTGTTAGAATCGGCATCATCAGATAATCTACAAACAACAAATTCTGGGGAGGGTGTATACAAAAGGAACCCTCTTCCGCTATTGGTGGGAATGTAAATTGATACAGTCACTATGGAGAACAGTATGGAGGTTCCTTTAAAAAACTAAAAAGAGAATTACCATAGGATCCAGCAATCCCACTTCTGGGCATATACCCAGAGAAAACCATAAATCACAAAGAAATATTCACCACAATGTTCATTGCAGCACTATTTACAATAGCCAGGTAATGGAAGCAACCTAAATGCCCACAGACAGACGAATGGATAAAGATGTGGTACATATATAAAATGGAATATTACTCAGCCATAAAAAGGAATGAAACTGGGTCATTTGTAGAGAAGTTGATGGATCTAGACACTGTCATACAGAGTGAAGTAAGTCACAAAGAGAAAAACAAATATTGTATATTAATGCCTATATGTGGAACCTAGAAAAATGGTACAGATGAAATGGTGTGCAGGGCAGAAATAGAGACACAGAGGTAGGGAACAAACGTATGGACACAAAGTGGGGGAAGCCATGGGATGGTGGTGGTGGGATGAGTTGGGAGATTGGGATTGACCTGTATACACGTATATGCATAAAATAGATAACTAATAATAAGCTACTGTATAAAAAAATAAATTAAATTAAATTTCAAAATTTTAAAAATAAAATGTAAAAATAAAACAGAAAAAAAGTCCTTCCATTCACACTGATGTATTTATAAGTATGAATTATTTCCATGCTTATATCCATAAATACATAAAAGAGGAATAAAATCTAACTTGAACCAGAAAAAAAAAAACTGAACCTAACAGTTATACAGAGGAAAACACTACCAAGGCACTTGGCTACAGTGGTAAACAATACTGAAATTGGTCAGGGGTGGGGAATCATCTCCCATACAGCCAGCAGCCCCGCCCGCCCACGCAAGGAGTGTCCTTATTGGAAAGCTGGGGGACTGTGCCGAGGCCTCTGTGAGTAAACATGAGCTGAGCCCCAGGCCAGCTGCTGCTGATCTGTTCCCACCCTTCCCAGGTGAAACACCTGAATATGTACAAGGGCTTGAAAGCCTAGAGGAAGGCCCGTGGAGCCACACCAGCGACAGCACGCAGGCCAACTTGGTGCCTGCAGGTCAGCCAGGATGGTCCTGGCCACGGGCGCTCTTCTGGAAGATTTCCATTGCCCTGCCTGAGATACCCCTCCTGTCCCGGCCCCCACTACTTTTTTTCCTTCCTCACCTCAGCCCGGAGAGATATTCCAGTGGAAGTTATGGGTGACACATCCTCTTCTTTACAGGTGGCAGCCTGGCAACTCCTGCCGAAAGTCCAGCAGAGCCCAACTCACACCGGGCCACCCACAAAGCCGTGGACCCTCACACCTTCCCACCAGCACAGCCCCGAGACTGCTGACGGGGCAGAGAATATGGAGTCAGGCACAGCTGCAGGGGCTATTGCTGCCTGGAGTGCTGTTTATATTGACCTCAACCAAGGCACACCTGGGGAGGGCTTGCCTGCAGGGTCAGGATGCCCAGGTCAGCTAATCCTCAGCCCTCGGTGAATCACATTGCAGAAAATGGACCTCGCTAAGACAGAATATTCGCCAAGGAAAAGAAGGAAACAATGCCATTTGCAGCACCGTAGATGAGTCTCAAGGTAATCACGTGACATGGAGTAAATCAGAAAGTGATAGACACATATCATATCATATCACTTATAGGTGTTACCTATAAATTGATACCAGGGCAGATATTTCCACGGAGAAGGGCAATCACAGATTCATTAAACAAACTTATGGTTTACCAAAGGAAAGGTGTGAGGATTGAATTCATTACGATATTGGGGTTAACAGACATATACAAACACAGTAGACGTATATAATCACCAAAGACCTACGAAGTACCAAGAGAAGACTACTCAACATTCTGTCATAACGTACATGGGAAAAGGATCCCAGGAAGAGCAGACATATGTATATGTGTAAAAGAACCACCTCTTGCACACCTACAACAAGCTAAACGTCGTACTCAAACTTGCTGTAATAAAAAATAAAAAATTAAATTAAAAACACGAACAAGATGTAGTGAGACAAACTTGAGGGGCTTTCTCCTGGCACATTCCGTTCTACATTCCAATCTAGAACGCGACTTCCATTGAGGCTCTGCTGCCCTAGTAACCAGATTTGGTAAGGGAGAACTGCTGCCACCTTGTGGCCGTTTCACACAACAGCAGCTTTAATCCCAGCGCTAATGGTCAGTGGATATTCCAAATCATTACAGGCCTGTAAATGACACCTGCCCTGAAAACAAATCCTGGGGTCATATATCGACCAAAAAATTCAAAAGACGTCCACATTCCAAAACGACAGTTTCAAGAGGCATATTTCACGCACATTAGTGTTCTGCTTCTTTTGCTTTCTTTCTTTCTTTGTTAAAAAAACGGGAATGGAAAAAGGCAACCCTCAGAATGGGCGAAAACGTTCACAAACGAATCAATGGACAAAGGTTTAATCTCCAATATATATAAACAGCTCATGCAGCTTAATATTAATAAAACAAACAACCCAATACAAAAATGGGCAGAAGATCTAAAGAGACGTTTCTTCAAAGAAGACACAGAGATGGCCAAGACGCACATGAAAAGCTGCTCAACATCACTAATTATTAGAGAAATGCAAATCAAAACTACAATGAGGTAAGACCTCACACCTGTGAGAATCGGCATCATCAGATAATCTACAAACAACAAATTCTGGGGAGGGTGTGGACACAAGGAACCCTCTTCCGCTATTGGTGGGAATGTAAATTGATACAGTCACTATGGAGAACAGTATGGAGGTTCCTTTAAAAAATTAAAAAGAGAATTACCATAGGATCCAGCAATCCCACTTCTGGGCATATACCCAGAGAAAACCATAAATCACAAAGACACATTCACCACAATGTTCATTGCAGCACTATTTACAATAGCCAGGTAATGGAAGCAACCTAAATGCCCACAGACAGACGAATGGATAAAGATGTGGTACATATATAAAATGGAATATTACTCAGCCATAAAAAGGAATTAAACTGGGTCATTGTAGAGAAGTTGATGGATCTAGAGACTGTCATACAGAGTGAAGTAAGTCAGAAAGAGAAAAACCAATATTATATATTAATGCCTATATGTGGAACCTAGAAAAATGGTACAGATCAACTGGTTTGCAGGGCAGAAATAGAGACACAGAGGTAGAGAACAAACGTATGGACACAAAGTTGGTGAAGCCATGGGGTCATGGTGGTGGGATGATTTGGGAGATTGGGATTGACCTGTATACATGTATATGCATAAAATAGATAACTAATAATAACCTACTGTATAAAAAATAACTAAAATTAAATTTCAAAATTTTAAAAAATAAAATGTAAAAATAAAACAGAAAAAAAGTTCTTCCATTCACACTGATGTATTTATACGAATGAATTATTTCCATGCTTATATCTATAAATACATAAATGAGGAATAAAATCTAACTTGAACCAAAAAAGAAAAAAAAAAACTGAACCTAACAGTTATACAGAGGAAAACACTACCAAGGCACTTGCTCCAGTTGTAAACAATTCTGAAATTGGTCAGAGGTGGGGAATCATCTCCCATACAGCCAGCAGCCCCGCCCGCCCACGCAAGGAGCATCCTCATTGCAAAGCTGGGAGACCGTGCCGAGGCCTCTGTGAGTAAATGTGAGCTGAGCCCCAGGCCAGATGCTGCTGAATTGTTCCCACCCTTCCCAGGTGAAACACCTGAATATGTACAAGGGCTTGAAAGCCTAGAGGAAGGGCCGTGGAGCCACACCAGCGACAGCACGCAGGCCAACTTGGTGCCTGCAGGTCAGCCAGGATGGTACTGGCCACAGGCGCTCTTCTGGAAGCTTTCTATTGCCCTGCCTGAGATACCCCTCCTGTCCCGGCCCCCACTCCTTTTTTTCCTTCCTCACCTCAGCCCGGAGAGATATTCCAGTGGAAGTTATGGGTGGCACATCCTCTTCTTTACAGGTGGCAGCCTGGCAACTCCTGCCGAAAGTCCAGCAGAGCCCCACTCACACCGGGCCACCCACAAAGCCGTGGACCCTCACACCCTCCCACCAGCACAGCCCCGAGACTGCTGACGGGGCAGAGGATATAGAGTAAGGCACAGCTGCAGGGGCTCTTGCTGCCTGGAGTGCTGTATATATTGAACTCAACCCACGCACACCTGGGGAGGGCTTGCCGGCAGGGTCAGGCTGCCCAGGTCAGCTAATCCGCAGCCCTCAGGGAATCACATTGCAGAAAATGGACCTCGCTAAGACAGAATATTCGCCAAGGAGAAAAAGGACACAATGCCATTTGCAGCACCGTAGATGAGTCTCGAGGTAATCACGTGACTTGGAGTAAGTCAGAAAGTGAAAGACACATATCATATCATATCACTTATAGGTGTTACCTATAAATTGATACCAGGGCAGATATTTCCACGGAGAAGGGCAATCACAGATTCATTAAACAAACTTATGGTTCACCAAAGGAAAGGTGTGAGGATTGAATTTATTACGATATTGGGGTTAACAGACAGATACAAACACAGTAGACGTATATAATCACCAAAGACCTACGGAGTACCAAGAGAAGACTACTCAACATTCTGTCATAACGTACATGGGAAAAGGATCCCAGGAAGAACAGACATATGTATATGTGTAAAAGAACCACCTCTTGCACACCTACAACAAGCTAAACGTTGTACTCAAACTTGCTGTAATAAAAAATAAAAAATTAAATTAAAATCACGAACAAGAAGTAGTGAGACAAACTTGAGGGGCTTTCTCCTGGCACATTCCGTTCTACATTGCAATCTAGAACACGACTTCCATTGAGGCTCTGCTGCCCTAGTAACCAGATTTGGTAAGGGAGAACTGCTGCCACCTTGTGGCCGTTTCACACAACTGCAGGTTTAATGCCAGCGCTAATGGTCAGTGGATATTCCAAATCATTACAGGCCTGTAAATGACACCTGCCCTGAAAACAAATCCTGGGGTCATATATCGACCAAAAAATTCAAAAGACGTCCATATTTCAAAACGACAGTTTCAAGAGGCATATTTCACGCACATTAGTGTTCTGCTTCTTTTGCTTTCTTTCTTTCTTTGTTAAAAAAAACGGGAATGGAAAAAGGCAACCCTCAGAATGGGCGAAAACGTTCACAAACGAATCAATGGACAAAGGTTTAATCTCCAATATATATAAACAGCTCATGCAGCTTAATATTAATAAAACAAACAACCCAATACAAAAATGGGCAGAAGATCTAAAGAGACGTTTCTTCAAAGAAGACACAGAGATGGCCAAGACGCACATGAAAAGCTGCTCAACATCACTAATTATTAGAGAAATGCAAATCAAAACTACAATGAGGTAAGACCTCACACCTGTTAGAATCGGCATCATCAGATAATCTACAAACAACAAATTCTGGGGAGGGTGTGGACAAAAGGAACCCTCTTCCGCTATTGGTGGGAATGTAAATTGATACAGTCACTATGGAGAACAGTATGGAGGTTCCTTTAAAAAACTAAAAAGAGAATTACCATAGGATCCAGCAATCCCACTTCTGGGCATATACCCAGAGAAAACCATAAATCACAGAGACACATTCACCACAATGTTCATTGCAGCACTATTTACAATAGCCAGGTTATGGAAGCAACCTAAATGGCCACAGACAGACGAATGGATAAAGATGTGGTACATATATAAAATGGAATATTACTCAGCCATAAAAAGGAATGAAACTGGGTCATTTGTAGAGAAGTTGATGGATCTAGAGACTGTCATACAGAGTGAAGTAAGCCAGAAAGAGAAAAACAAATATTGTATATTAATGCCTATATGTGGAACCTAGAAAAATGGTAGAGATGAACTGGTTTGCAGGGCAGAAATAGAGACACAGAGGTAGAGAACAAACGTATGGACACAAAGTGGGGGAAGCCATGGGGTGGTGGTGGTGGGATGACTTGGGAGATTAGGATTGACCTGTATACATGTCTATGCATAAAATAGATAACTAATAATAACCTACTGTATAAAAAATAACTAAAATTAAATTTCAAAATTTTAAAAAATAAAATGTAAAAATAAAACAGAAAAAAAGTTCTTCCATTCACACTGATGTATTTATACGAATGAATTATTTCCATGCTTATATCTATAAATACATAAATGAGGAATAAAATCTAACTTGAACCAAAAAAGAAAAAAAAAACTGAACCTAACAGTTATACAGAGGAAAAGACTACCAAGGCACTTGCTCCAGTGGTAAACAATTCTGAAATTGGTCAGAGGTGGGGAATCATCTCCCATACAGCCAGCAGCCTCGCCCACCCACGCAAGGAGCATCCTCATTGCAAAGCTGGGAGACCGTGCCGAGGCCTCTGTGAGTAAACGTGAGCTGAGCCCCAGGCCAGATGCTGCTGAACTGTTCCCACCCTTCCCAGGTGAAACACCTGAATATGTACAAGGGCTTGAAAGCCTAGAGGAAGGGCCGTGGAGCCACACCAGCGACAGCACGCAGGCCAACTTGGTGCCTGCAGGTCAGCCAGGATGGTACTGGCCACGGGCGCTCTTCTGGAAGCTTTCTATTGCCCTGCCTGAGATACCCCTCCTGTCCCGGCCCCCACTCCTTTTTTTCCTTCCTCACCTCAGCCCGGAGAGATATTCCAGTGGAAGTTATGGGTGACACATCCTCTTCTTTACAGGTGGCAGCCTGGCAACTCCTGCCGAAAGTCCAGCAGAGCCCCACTCACACCGGGCCACCCATAAAGCCGTGGACCCTCACACCCTCCCACCAGCACAGCCCCGAGACTGCTGACGGGGCAGAGAATATGGAGTCAGGCACAGCTGCAGGGGCTATTGCTGCCTGGAGTGCTGTTTATATTGACCTCAACCCAGGCACACCTGGGGAGGGCTTGCCGGCAGGGTCAGGCTGCCCAGGTCAGCTAATCCTCAGCCCTCAGGGAATCACATTGCAGAAAATGGACCTCGCTAAGACAGAATATTCGCCAAGGAGAAAAAGGACACAATGCCATTTGCAGCACCGTAGATGAGTCTCGAGGTAATCACGTGACTTGGAGTAAGTCAGAAAGTGAAAGACACATATCATATCATATCACTTATAGGTGTTACCTATAAATTGCTACCAGGGCAGATATTTCCACGGAGAAGGGCAATCACAGATTCATTAAACAAACTTAGGGTTCACCAAAGGAAAGGTGTGAGGATTGAATTCATTACGATATTGGGGTTAACAGACAGATACAAACACAGTAGACGTATATAATCACCAAAGACCTACGGAGTACCAAGAGAAGACTACTCAACATTCTGTCATAACGTACATGGGAAAAGGATCCCAGGAAGAACAGACATATGTATATGTGTAAAAGAACCACCTCTTGCACACCTACAACAAGCTAAACGTTGTACTCAAACTTGCTGTAATAAAAAATAAAAAATTAAATTAAAAACACGAACAAGAAGTAGTGAGACAAACTTGAGGGGCTTTCTCCTGGCACATTCCGTTCTACATTCCAATCTCGAACACGACTTCCATTGAGGCTCTGCTGCCCTAGTAACCAGATTTGGTAAGGGAGAACTGCTGCCACCTTGTGGCCGTTTCACACAACTGCAGGTTTAATGCCAGCGCTAATGGTCAGTGGATATTCCAAATCATTACAGGCCTGTAAATGACACCTGCCCTGAAAACAAATCCTGGGGTCATATATCGACCAAAAAATTCAAAAGACGTCCATATTTCAAAACGACAGTTTCAAGAGGCATATTTCACGCACATTAGTGTTCTGCTTCTTTTGCTTTCTTTCTTTCTTTGTTAAAAAAAACGGGAATGGAAAAAGGCAACCCTCAGAATGGGCGAAAACGTTCACAAACGAATCAATGGACAAAGGTTTAATCTCCAATATATATAAACAGCTCATGCAGCTTAATATTAATAAAACAAACAACCCAATACAAAAATGGGCAGAAGATCTAAAGAGACGTTTCTTCAAAGAAGACACAGAGATGGCCAAGAGGCACATGAAAAGCTGCTCAACATCACTAATTATTAGAGAAATGCAAATCAAAACTACAATGAGGTAAGACCTCACACCTGTTAGAATCGGCATCATCAGATAATCTACAAACAACAAATTCTGGGGAGGGTGTGGACAAAAGGAACCCTCTTCCGCTATTGGTGGGAATGTAAATTGATACAGTCACTATGGAGAACAGTATGGAGGTTCCTTTAAAAAACTAAAAAGAGAATTACCATAGGATCCAGCAATCCCACTTCTGGGCATATACCCAGAGAAAACCATAAATCACAGAGACACATTCACCACAATGTTCATTGCAGCACTATTTACAATAGCCAGGTTATGGAAGCAACATAAATGCCCACAGACAGACGAATGGATAAAGATGTGGTACATATATAAAATGGAATATTACTCAGCCATAAAAAGGAATGAAACTGGGTCATTTGTAGAGAAGTTGATGGATCTAGAGACTGTCATACAGAGTGAAGTAAGCCAGAAAGAGAAAAACAAATATTGTATATTAATGCCTATATGTGGAACCTAGAAAAATGGTAGAGATGAACTGGTTTGCAGGGCAGAAATAGAGACACAGAGGTAGAGAACAAACGTATGGACACAAAGTGGGGGAAGCCATGGGGTGGTGGTGGTGGGATGACTTGGGAGATTAGGATTGACCTGTATACATGTCTATGCATAAAATAGATAACTAATAATAACCTACTGTATAAAAAATAACTAAAATTAAATTTCAAAATTTTAAAAAATAAAATGTAAAAATAAAACAGAAAAAAAGTTCTTCCATTCACACTGATGTATTTATACGAATGAATTATTTCCATGCTTATATCTATAAATACATAAATGAGGAATAAAATCTAACTTGAACCAAAAAAGAAAAAAAAAAACTGAACCTAACAGTTATACAGAGGAAAAGACTACCAAGGCACTTGCTCCAGTGGTAAACAATTCTGAAATTGGTCAGAGGTGGGGAATCATCTCCCATACAGCCAGCAGCCTCGCCCACCCACGCAAGGAGCATCCTCATTGCAAAGCTGGGAGACCGTGCCGAGGCCTCTGTGAGTAAACGTGAGCTGAGCCCCAGGCCAGATGCTGCTGAACTGTTCCCACCCTTCCCAGGTGAAACACCTGAATATGTACAAGGGCTTGAAAGCCTAGAGGAAGGGCCGTGGAGCCACACCAGCGACAGCACGCAGGCCAACTTGGTGCCTGCAGGTCAGCCAGGATGGTACTGGCCACGGGCGCTCTTCTGGAAGCTTTCTATTGCCCTGCCTGAGATACCCCTCCTGTCCCGGCCCCCACTCCTTTTTTTCCTTCCTCACCTCAGCCCGGAGAGATATTCCAGTGGAAGTTATGGGTGACACATCCTCTTCTTTACAGGTGGCAGCCTGGCAACTCCTGCCGAAAGTCCAGCAGAGCCCCACTCACACCGGGCCACCCACAAAGCCGTGGACCCTCACACCCTCCCACCAGCACAGCCCCGAGACTGCTGACGGGGCAGAGAATATGGAGTCAGGCACAGCTGCAGGGGCTATTGCTGCCTGGAGTGCTGTTTATATTGACCTCAACCCAGGCACACCTGGGGAGGGCTTGCCGGCAGGGTCAGGCTGCCCAGGTCAGCTAATCCTCAGCCCTCAGGGAATCACATTGCAGAAAATGGACCTCGCTAAGACAGAATATTCGCCAAGGAGAAAAAGGACACAATGCCATTTGCAGCACCGTAGATGAGTCTCGAGGTAATCACGTGACTTGGAGTAAGTCAGAAAGTGAAAGACACATATCATATCATATCACTTATAGGTGTTACCTATAAATTGATACCAGGGCACATATTTCCACGGAGAAGGGCAATCACAGATTCATTAAACAAACTTATGGTTCACCAAAGGAAAGGTGTTAGGATTGAATTCATTACGATATTGGGGTTAACAGACAGATACAAACACAGTAGACGTATATAATCACCAAAGACCTACGGAGTACCAAGAGAAGACTACTCAACATTCTGTCATAACGTACATGGGAAAAGGATCCCAGGAAGAACAGACATATGTATATGTGTAAAAGAACCACCTCTTGCACACCTACAACAAGCTAAACGTTGTACTCAAACTTGCTGTAATAAAAAATAAAAAATTAAATTAAAAACACGAACAAGAAGTAGTGAGACAAACTTGAGGGGCTTTCTCCTGGCACATTCCGTTCTACATTCCAATCTCGAACACGACTTCCATTGAGGCTCTGCTGCCCTAGTAACCAGATTTGGTAAGGGAGAACTGCTGCCACCTTGTGGCCGTTTCACACAACTGCAGGTTTAATGCCAGCGCTAATGGTCAGTGGATATTCCAAATCATTACAGGCCTGTAAATGACACCTGCCCTGAAAACAAATCCTGGGGTCATATATCGACCAAAAAATTCAAAAGACGTCCATATTTCAAAACGACAGTTTCAAGAGGCATATTTCACGCACATTAGTGTTCTGCTTCTTTTGCTTTCTTTCTTTCTTTGTTAAAAAAAACGGGAATGGAAAAAGGCAACCCTCAGAATGGGCGAAAACGTTCACAAACGAATCAATGGACAAAGGTTTAATCTCCAATATATATAAACAGCTCATGCAGCTTAATATTAATAAAACAAACAACCCAATACAAAAATGGGCAGAAGATCTAAAGAGACGTTTCTTCAAAGAAGACACAGAGATGGCCAAGAGGCACATGAAAAGCTGCTCAACATCACTAATTATTAGAGAAATGCAAATCAAAACTACAATGAGGTAAGACCTCACACCTGTTAGAATCGGCATCATCAGATAATCTACAAACAACAAATTCTGGGGAGGGTGTGGACAAAAGGAACCCTCTTCCGCTATTGGTGGGAATGTAAATTGATACAGTCACTATGGAGAACAGTATGGAGGTTCCTTTAAAAAACTAAAAAGAGAATTACCATAGGATCCAGCAATCCCACTTCTGGGCATATACCCAGAGAAAACCATAAATCACAGAGACACATTCACCACAATGTTCATTGCAGCACTATTTACAATAGCCAGGTTATGGAAGCAACATAAATGCCCACAGACAGACGAATGGATAAAGATGTGGTACATATATAAAATGGAATATTACTCAGCCATAAAAAGGAATGAAACTGGGTCATTTGTAGAGAAGTTGATGGATCTAGAGACTGTCATACAGAGTGAAGTAAGCCAGAAAGAGAAAAACAAATATTGTATATTAATGCCTATATGTGGAACCTAGAAAAATGGTAGAGATGAACTGGTTTGCAGGGCAGAAATAGAGACACAGAGGTAGAGAACAAACGTATGGACACAAAGTGGGGGAAGCCATGGGGTGGTGGTGGTGGGATGACTTGGGAGATTAGGATTGACCTGTATACATGTCTATGCATAAAATAGATAACTAATAATAACCTATTGTATAAAAAATAACTAAAATTAAATTTCAAAATTTTAAAAAATAAAATGTAAAAATAAAACAGAAAAAATGTTCTTCCATTCACACTGATGTATTTATACGAATGAATTATTTCCATGCTTATATCTATAAATACATAAATGAGGAATAAAATCTAACTTGAACCAAAAAAGAAAAAAAAAAAAACTGAACCTAACAGTTATACAGAGGAAAACACTACCAAGGCACTTGCTCCAGTGGTAAACAATTCTGAAATTGGTCAGAGGTGGGGAATCATCTCCCATACAGCCAGCAGCCCCGCCCGCCCTCGCCAGGAGCATCCTCATTGCAAAGCTGGGAGACCGTGCCGAGGCCTCTGTGAGTAAACATGAGCTGAGCCCCAGGCCAGATGCTGCTGAACTGTTCCCACCCTTCCCAGGTGAAACACCTGAATATGTACAAGGGCTTGAAAGCCTAGAGGAAGGGCCGTGGAGCCACACCAGCGACAGCACGCAGGCCAACTTGGTGCCTGCAGGTCAGCCAGGATGGTACTGGCCACGGGCGCTCTTCTGGAAGCTTTCTATTGCCCTGCCTGAGATACCCCTCCTGTCCCGGCCCCCACTCCTTTTTTTCCTTCCTCATCTCAGCCCGGAGAGATATTCCAGTGGAAGTTATGGGTGACACATCCTCTTCTTTACAGGTGGCAGCCTGGCAACTCCTGCCGAAAGTCCAGCAGAGCCCCACTCACACCGGGCCACCCACAAAGCCGTGGACCCTCACACCCTCCCACCAGCACAGCCCCGAGACTGCTGACGGGGCAGAGAATATGGAGTAAGGCACAGCTGCAGGGGCTATTGCTGCCTGGAGTGCTGTTTATATTGACCTCAACCCAGGCACACCTGGGGAGGGCTTGCCGGCAGGGTCAGGCTGCCCAGGTCAGCTAATCCTCAGCCCTCAGGGAATCACATTGCAGAAAATGGACCTCGCTAAGACAGAATATTCGCCAAGGAGAAAAAGGACACAATGCCATTTGCAGCACCGTAGATGAGTCTCGAGGTAATCACGTGACTTGGAGTAAGTCAGAAAGTGAAAGACACATATCATATCATATCACTTATAGGTGTTACCTATAAATTGATACCAGGGCACATATTTCCACGGAGAAGGGCAATCACAGATTCATTAAACAAACTTATGGTTCACCAAAGGAAAGGTGTGAGGATTGAATTCATTACGATATTGGGGTTAACAGACAGATACAAACACAGTAGACGTATATAATCACCAAAGACCTACGGAGTACCAAGAGAAGACTACTCAACATTCTGTCATAACGTACATGGGAAAAGGATCCCAGGAAGAACAGACATATGTATATGTGTAAAAGAACCACCTCTTGCACACCTACAACAAGCTAAACGTTGTACTCAAACTTGCTGTAATAAAAAATAAAAAATTAAATTAAAAACACGAACAAGAAGTAGTGAGACAAACTTGAGGGGCTTTCTCCTGGCACATTCCGTTCTACATTCCAATCTCGAACACGACTTCCATTGAGGCTCTGCTGCCCTAGTAACCAGATTTGGTAAGGGAGAACTGCTGCCACCTTGTGGCCGTTTCACACAACTGCAGGTTTAATGCCAGCGCTAATGGTCAGTGGATATTCCAAATCATTACAGGCCTGTAAATGACACCTGCCCTGAAAACAAATCCTGGGGTCATATATCGACCAAAAAATTCAAAAGACGTCCATATTTCAAAACGACAGTTTCAAGAGGCATATTTCACGCACATTAGTGTTCTGCTTCTTTTGCTTTCTTTCTTTCTTTGTTAAAAAAAACGGGAATGGAAAAAGGCAACCCTCAGAATGGGCGAAAACGTTCACAAACGAATCAATGGACAAAGGTTTAATCTCCAATATATATAAACAGCGCATGCAGCTTAATATTAATAAAACAAACAACCCAATACAAAAATGGGCAGAAGATCTAAAGAGACGTTTCTTCAAAGAAGACACAGAGATGGCCAAGACGCACATGAAAAGCTGCTCAACATCACTAATTATTAGAGAAATGCAAATCAAAACTACAATGAGGTAAGACCTCACACCTGTTAGAATCGGCATCATCAGATAATCTACAAACAACAAATTCTGGGGAGGGTGTGGACAAAAGGAACCCTCTTCCGCTATTGGTGGGAATGTAAATTGATACAGTCACTATGGAGAACAGTATGGAGGTTCCTTTAAAAAACTAAAAAGAGAATTACCATAGGATCCAGCAATCCCACTTCTGGGCATATACCCAGAGAAAACCATAAATCACAGAGACACATTCACCACAATGTTCATTGCAGCACTATTTACAATAGCCAGGTTATGGAAGCAACATAAATGCCCACAGACAGACGAATGGATAAAGATGTGGTACATATATAAAATGGAATATTACTCAGCCATAAAAAGGAATGAAACTGGGTCATTTGTAGAGAAGTTGATGGATCTAGAGACTGTCATACAGAGTGAAGTAAGCCAGAAAGAGAAAAACAAATATTGTATATTAATGCCTATATGTGGAACCTAGAAAAATGGTAGAGATGAACTGGTTTGCAGGGCAGAAATAGAGACACAGAGGTAGAGAACAAACGTATGGACACAAAGTGGGGGAAGCCATGGGGTGGTGGTGGTGGGATGACTTGGGAGATTAGGATTGACCTGTATACATGTCTATGCATAAAATAGATAACTAATAATAACCTACTGTATAAAAAATAACTAAAATTAAATTTCAAAATTTTAAAAAATAAAATGTAAAAATAAAACAGAAAAAATGTTCTTCCATTCACACTGATGTATTTATACGAATGAATTATTTCCATGCTTATATCTATAAATACATAAATGAGGAATAAAATCTAACTTGAACCAAAAAAGAAAAAAAAAAACTGAACCTAACAGTTATACAGAGGAAAACACTACCAAGGCACTTGCTCCAGTGGTAAACAATTCTGAAATTGGTCAGAGGTGGGGAATCATCTCCCATACAGCCAGCAGCCCCGCCCGCCCTCGCCAGGAGCATCCTCATTGCAAAGCTGGGAGACCGTGCCGAGGCCTCTGTGAGTAAACGTGAGCTGAGCCCCAGGCCAGATGCTGCTGAACTGTTCCCACCCTTCCCAGGTGAAACACCTGAATATGTACAAGGGCTTGAAAGCCTAGAGGAAGGGCCGTGGAGCCACACCAGCGACAGCACGCAGGCCAACTTGGTGCCTGCAGGTCAGCCAGGATGGTACTGGCCACGGGCGCTCTTCTGGAAGCTTTCTATTGCCCTGCCTGAGATACCCCTCCTGTCCCGGCCCCCACTCCTTTTTTTCCTTCCTCACCTCAGCCCGGAGAGATATTCCAGTGGAAGTTATGGGTGACACATCCTCTTCTTTACAGGTGGCAGCCTGGCAACTCCTGCCGAAAGTCCAGCAGATCCCCACTCACACCGGGCCACCCACAAAGCCGTGGACCCTCACACCCTCCCACCAGCACAGCCCCGAGACTGCTGACGGGGCAGAGAATATGGAGTAAGGCACAGCTGCAGGGGCTATTGCTGCCTGGAGTGCTGTTTATATTGACCTCAACCCAGGCACACCTGGGGAGGGCTTGCCGGCAGGGTCAGGCTGCCCAGGTCAGCTAATCCTCAGCCCTCAGGGAATCACATTGCAGAAAATGGACCTCGCTAAGACAGAATATTCGCCAAGGAGAAAAAGGACACAATGCCATTTGCAGCACCGTAGATGAGTCTCGAGGTAATCACGTGACTTGGAGTAAGTCAGAAAGTGAAAGACACATATCATATCATATCACTTATAGGTGTTACCTATAAATTGATACCAGGGCAGATATTTCCACGGAGAAGGGCAATCACAGATTCATTAAACAAACTTATGGTTCACCAAAGGAAAGGTGTGAGGATTGAATTCATTACGATATTGGGGTTAACAGACAGATACAAACACAGTAGACGTATATAATCACCAAAGACCTACGGAGTACCAAGAGAAGACTACTCAACATTCTGTCATAACGTACATGGGAAAAGGATCCCAGGAAGAACAGACATATGTATATGTGTAAAAGAACCACCTCTTGCACACCTACAACAAGCTAAATGTTGTACTCAAACTTGCTGTAATAAAAAATAAAAAATTAAATTAAAAACACGAACAAGAAGTAGTGAGACAAACTTGAGGGGCTTTCTCCTGGCACATTCCGTTCTACATTCCAATCTCGAACACGACTTCCATTGAGGCTCTGCTGCCCTAGTAACCAGATTTGGTAAGGGAGAACTGCTGCCACCTTGTGGCCGTTTCACACAACTGCAGGTTTAATGCCAGCGCTAATGGTCAGTGGATATTCCAAATCATTACAGGCCTGTAAATGACACCTGCCCTGAAAACAAATCCTGGGGTCATATATCGACCAAAAAATTTAAAAGACGTCCATATTTCAAAACGACAGTTTCAAGAGGCATATTTCACGCACATTAGTGTTCTGCTTCTTTTGCTTTCTTTCTTTCTTTGTTAAAAAAAACGGGAATGGAAAAAGGCAACCCTCAGAATGGGCAAAAACGTTCACAAACGAATCAATGGACAAAGGTTTAATCTCCAATATATATAAACAGCGCATGCAGCTTAATATTAATAAAACAAACAACCCAATACAAAAATGGGCAGAAGATCTACAGAGACGTTTCTTCAAAGAAGACACAGAGATGGCCAAGACGCACATGAAAAGCTGCTCAACATCACTAATTATTAGAGAAATGCAAATCAAAACTACAATGAGGTAAGACCTCACACCTGTTAGAATCGGCATCATCAGATAATCTAGAAACAACAAATTCTGGGGAGGGTGTGGACAAAAGGAACCCTCTTCCGCTATTGGTGGGAATGTAAATTGATACAGTCACTATGGAGAACAGTATGGAGGTTCCTTTAAAAAACTAAAAAGAGAATTACCATAGGATCCAGCAATCCCACTTCTGGGCATATACCCAGAGAAAACCATAAATCACAGAGACACATTCACCACAATGTTCATTGCAGCACTATTTACAATAGCCAGGTTATGGAAGCAACATAAATGCCCACAGACAGACGAATGGATAAAGATGTGGTACATATATAAATTGGAATATTACTCAGCCATAAAAAGGAATGAAACTGGGTCATTTGTAGAGAAGTTGATGGATCTAGAGACTGTCATACAGAGTGAAGTAAGCCAGAAAGAGAAAAACAAATATTGTATATTAATGCCTATATGTGGAACCTAGAAAAATGGTAGAGATGAACTGGTTTGCAGGGCAGAAATAGAGACACAGAGGTAGAGAACAAACGTATGGACACAAAGTGGGGGAAGCCATGGGGTGGTGGTGGTGGGATGACTTGGGAGATTAGGATTGACCTGTATACATGTCTATGCATAAAATAGATAACTAATAATAACCTACTGTATAAAAAAATAACTAAAATTAAATTTCAAAATTTTAAAAAATAAAATGTAAAAATAAAACAGAAAAAAAGTTCTTCCATTCACACTGATGTATTTATACGAATGAATTATTTCCATGCTTATATCTATAAATACATAAATGAGGAATAAAATCTAACTTGAACCAAAAAAGAAAAAAAAAACTGAACCTAACAGTTATACAGAGGAAAACACTACCAAGGCACTTGCTCCAGTGGTAAACAATTCTGAAATTGGTCAGAGGTGGGGAATCATCTCCCATACAGCCAGCAGCCCCGCCCGCCCACGCAAGGAGCATCCTCATTGCAAAGCTGGGAGACCGTGCCGAGGCCTCTGTGAGTAAACGTGAGCTGAGCCCCAGGCCAGATGCTGCTGAACTGTTCCCACCCTTCCCAGGTGAAACACCTGAATATGTACAAGGGCTTGAAAGCCTAGAGGAAGGGCCGTGGAGCCACACCAGCGACAGCACGCAGGCCAACTTGGTGCCTGCAGGTCAGCCAGGATGGTACTGGCCACGGGCGCTCTTCTGGAAGCTTTCTATTGCCCTGCCTGAGATACCCCTCCTGTCCCGGCCCCCACTCCTTTTTTTCCTTCCTCACCTCAGCCCGGAGAGATATTCCAGTGGAAGTTATGGGTGACACATCCTCTTCTTTACAGGTGGCAGCCAGGCAACTCCTGCCGAAAGTCCAGCAGAGCCCCACTCACACTGGGCCACCCACAAAGCCATGGACCCTCACACCCTCCCACCAGCACAGCCCCGAGACTGCTGACGGGGCAGAGGATATGGAGTCAGGCACAGCTGCAGGGGCTATTGCTGCCTGGAGTGCTGTTTATATTGACCTCAACCCAGGCACACCTGGGGAGGGCTTGCCGGCAGGGTCAGGCTGCCCAGGTCAGCTAATCCTCAGCCCTCAGGGAATCACATTGCAGAAAATGGACCTCGCTAAGACAGAATATTCGCCAAGGAGAAAAAGGACACAATGCCATTTGCAGCACCTTAGATGAGTCTCGAGGTAATCACGTGACTTGGAGTAAGTCAGAAAGTGAAAGACACATATCATATCATATCACTTATAGGTGTTACCTATAAATTGATACCAGGGCAGATATTTCCACGGAGAAGGGCAATCACAGATTCATTAAACAAACTTATGGTTCACCAAAGGAAAGGTGTGAGGATTGAATTCATTACGATATTGGGGTTAACAGACAGATACAACACAGTAGACGTATATAATCACCAAAGACCTACGGAGTACCAAGAGAAGACTACTCAACATTCTGTCATAACGTACATGGGAAAAGGATCCCAGGAAGAACAGACATATGTATATGTGTAAAAGAACCACCTCTTGCACACCTACAACAAGCTAAACGTTGTACTCAAACTTGCTGTAATAAAAAATAAAAAATTAAATTAAAAACACGAACAAGAAGTAGTGAGACAAACTTGAGGGGCTTTCTCCTGGCACATTCCGTTCTACATTCCAATCTCGAACACGACTTCCATTGAGGCTCTGCTGCCCTAGTAACCAGGTTTGGTAAGGGAGAACTGCTGCCACCTTGTGGCCGTTTCACACAACTGCAGGTTTAATGCCAGCGCTAATGGTCAGTGGATATTCCAAATCATTACAGGCCTGTAAATGACACCTGCCTTGAAAACAAATCCTGGGGTCATATATCGACCAAAAAATTCAAAAGACGTCCATATTTCAAAACGACAGTTTCAAGAGGCATATTTCACGCACATTAGTGTTCTGCTTCTTTTGCTTTCTTTCTTTCTTTGTTAAAAAAACGGGAATGGAAAAAGGCAACCCTCAGAATGGGCGAAAACGTTCACAAACGAATCAATGGACAAAGGTTTAATCTCCAATATATATAAACAGCGCATGCAGCTTAATATTAATAAAACAAACAACCCAATACAAAAATGGGCAGAAGATCTAAAGAGACGTTTCTTCAAAGAAGACACAGAGATGGCCAAGACGCACATGAAAAGCTGCTCAACATCACTAATTATTAGAGAAATGCAAATCAAAACTACAATGAGGTAAGACCTCACACCTGTTAGAATCGGCATCATCAGATAATCTACAAACAACAAATTCTGGGGAGGGTGTGGACAAAAGGAACCCTCTTCCGCTATTGGTGGGAATGTAAATTGATACAGTCACTATGGAGAACAGTATGGAGGTTCCTTTAAAAAACTAAAAAGAGAATTACCATAGGATCCAGCAATCCCACTTCTGGGCATATACCCAGAGAAAACCATAAATCACAGAGACACATTCACCACAGTGTTCATTGCAGCACTATTTACAATAGCCAGGTTATGGAAGCAACATAAATGCCCACAGACAGACGAATGGATAAAGATGTGGTACATATATAAAATGGAATATTACTCAGCCATAAAAAGGAATGAAACTGGGTCATTTGTAGAGAAGTTGATGGATCTAGAGGCTGTCATACAGAGTGAAGTAAGCCAGAAAGAGAAAAACAAATATTGTATATTAATGCCTATATGTGGAACCTAGAAAAATGGTAGAGATGAACTGGTTTGCAGGGCAGAAATAGAGACACAGAGGTAGAGAACAAACGTATGGACACAAAGTGGGGGAAGCCATGTGGTGGTGGTGGTGGGATGACTTGGGAGTTTAGGATTGACCTGTATACATGTCTATGCATAAAATAGATAACTAATAACAACCTACTGTATAAATAATAACTAAAATTAAATTTCAAAATTTTAAAAAATAAAATGTAAAAATAAAACAGAAAAAAAGTTCTTCCATTCACACTGATGTATTTATACGAATGAATTATTTCCATGCTTATATCTATAAATACATAAATGAGGAATAAAATCTAACTTGAACCAAAAAAGAATAAAAAAACTGAACCTAACATTTATACAGAGGAAAACACTACCAAGGCACTTGCTCCAGTGGTAAACAATTCTGAAATTGGTCAGAGGTGGGGAATCATCTCCCATACAGCCAGCAGCCCCGCCCGCCCACGCAAGGAGCATCCTCATTGCAAAGCTGGGAGACCGTGCCGAGGCCTCTGTGAGTAAACGTGAGCTGAGCCCCAGGCCAGATGCTGCTGAACTGTTCCCACCCTTCCCAGGTGAAACACCTGAATATGTACAAGGGCTTGAAAGCCTAGAGGAAGGGCCGTGGAGCCACACCAGCGACAGCACGCAGGCCAACTTGGTGCCTGCAGGTCAGCCAGGATGGTACTGGCCACGGGCGCTCTTCTGGAAGCTTTCTATTGCCCTGCCTGAGATACCCCTCCTGTCCCGGCCCCCACTCCTTTTTTTCCTTCCTCACCTCAGCCCGGAGAGATATTCCAGTGGAAGTTATGGGTGACACATCCTCTTCTTTACAGGTGGCAGCCTGGCAACTCCTGCCGAAAGTCCAGCAGAGCCCCACTCACACCGGGCCACCCACAAAGCCGTGGCCCCTCACACCCTCCCACCAGCACAGCCCCGAGACTGCTGACGGGGCAGAGAATATGGAGTAAGGCACAGCTGCAGGGCCTATTGCTGCCTGGAGTGCTGTTTATACTGACCTCAACCCAGGCACACCTGGGGAGGGCTTGCCGGCAGGGTCAGGCTGCCCAGGTCAGCTAATCCTCAGCCCTCAGGGAATCACATTGCAGAAAATGGACCTCGCTAAGACAGAATATTCGCCAAGGAGAAAAAGGACACAATGCCATTTGCAGCACCGTAGATGAGTCTCGAGGTAATCACGTGACTTGGAGTAAGTCAGAAAGTGAAAGACACATATCATATCATATCACTTATAGGTGTTACCTATAAATTGATACCAGGGCACATATTTCCACGGAGAAGTGCAATCACAGATTCATTAAACAAACTTAGGGTTCACCAAAGGAAAGGTGTGAGGATTGAATTCATTACGATATTGGGGTTAACAGACAGATACAAACACAGTAGACGTATATAATCACCAAAGACCTACGGAGTACCAAGAGAAGACTACTCAACATTCTGTCATAACGTACATGGGAAAAGGATCCCAGGAAGAACAGACATATGTATATGTGTAAAAGAACCACCTCTTGCACACCTACAACAAGCTAAACGTTGTACTCAAACTTGCTGTAATAAAAAATAAAAAATTAAATTAAAAACACGAACAAGAAGTAGTGAGACAAACTTGAGGGGCCTTCTCCTGGCACATTCCGTTCTACATTCCAATCTCGAACACGACTTCCATTGAGGCTCTGCTGCCCTAGTAACCAGATTTGGTAAGGGAGAACTGCTGCCACCTTGTGGCCGTTTCACACAACTGCAGGTTTAATGCCAGCGCTAATGGTCAGTGGATATTCCAAATCATTACAGGCCTGTAAATGACACCTGCCCTGAAAACAAATCCTGGGGTCATATATCGACCAAAAAATTCAAAAGACGTCCATATTTCAAAACGACAGTTTCAAGAGGCATATTTCACGCACATTAGTGTTCTGCTTCTTTTGCTTTCTTTCTTTCTTTGTTAAAAAAAACGGGAATGGAAAAAGGCAACCCTCAGAATGGGCGAAAACGTTCACAAACGAATCAATGGACAAAGGTGTAATCTCCAATATATATAAACAGCACATGCAGCTTAATATTAATAAAACAAACAACCCAATACAAAAATGGGCAGAAGATCTAAAGAGACGTTTCTTCAAAGAAGACACAGAGATGGCCAAGACGCACATGAAAAGCTGCTCAACATCACTAATTATTAGAGAAATGCAAATCAAAACTACAATGAGGTAAGACCTCACTCCTGTTAGAATCGGCATCATCAGATAATCTACAAACAACAAATTCTGTGGAGGGTGTGGACAAAAGGAACCCTCTTCCGCTATTGGTGGGAATGTAAATTGATACAGTCACTATGGAGAACAGTATGGAGGTTCCTTTAAAAAACTAAAAAGAGAATTACCATAGGATCCAGCAATCCCACTTCTGGGCATATACCCAGAGAAAACCATAAATCACAGAGACACATTCACCACAATGTTCATTGCAGCACTATTTACAATAGCCAGGTTATGGAAGCAACATAAATGCCCGCAGACAGACGAATGGATAAAGATGTGGTACATATATAAAATGGAATATTACTCAGCCATAAAAAGGAATGAAACTGGGTCATTTGTAGAGAAGTTGATGGATCTAGAGACTGTCATACAGAGTGAAGTAAGCCAGAAAGAGAAAAACAAATATTGTATATTAATGCCTATATGTGGAACCTAGAAAAATGGTAGAGATGAACTGGTTTGCAGGGCAGAAATAGAGACACAGAGGTAGAGAACAAACGTATGGACACAAAGTGGGGGAAGCCATGGGGTGGTGGTGGTGGGATGACTTGGGAGATTAGGATTGACCTGTATACATGTCTATGCATAAAATAGATAACTAATAATAACCTATTGTATAAAAAATAACTAAAATTAAATTTCAAAATTTTAAAAAATAAAATGTAAAAATAAAACAGAAAAAATGTTCTTCCATTCACACTGATGTATTTATACGAATGAATTATTTCCATGCTTATATCTATAAATACATAAATGAGGAATAAAATCTAACTTGAACCAAAAAAGAAAAAAAAAACTGAACCTAACAGTTATACAGAGGAAAACACTACCAAGGCACTTGCTCCAGTGGTAAACAATTCTGAAATTGGTCAGAGGTGGGGAATCATCTCCCATACAGCCAGCAGCCCCGCCCGCCCTCGCCAGGAGCATCCTCATTGCAAAGCTGGGAGACCGTGCCGAGGCCTCTGTGAGTTAACGTGAGCTGAGCCAAAGGCCAGCTGCTGCTGAACTGTTCCCACCCTTCCCAGGTGAAACACCTGAATATGTACAAGGGCTTGAAAGCCTAGAGGAAGGGCCGTGGAGCCACACCAGCGACAGCACACAGGCCAACTTGGTGCCTGCAGGTCAGCCAGGATGGTACTGGCCACGGGCGCTCTTCTGGAAGCTTTCTATTGCCCTGCCTGAGATACCCCTCCTGTCCCGGCCCCCACTCCTTTTTTTCCTTCCTCACCTCAGCCCGGAGAGATATTCCAGGGGAAGTTATGGGTGACACATCCTCTTCTTTACAGGTGGCAGCCTGGCAACTCCTGCCGAAAGTCCAGCAGAGCCCCACTCACACCGGGCCACCCACAAAGCCGTGGCCCCTCACACCCTCCCACCAGCACAGCCCCGAGACTGCTGACGGGGCAGAGGATATGGAGTAAGGCACAGCTGCAGGGGCTATTGCTGCCTGGAGTGCTGTTTATATTGACCTCAACCCAGGCACACCTGGGGAGGGCTTGCCGGCAGGGTCAGGCTGCCCAGGTCAGCTAATCCTCAGCCCTCAGGGAATCACATTGCAGAAAATGGACCTCGCTAAGACAGAATATTCGCCAAGGAGAAAAAGGACACAATGCCATTTGCAGCACCGTAGATGAGTCTCGAGGTAATCACGTGACTTGGAGTAAGTCAGAAAGTGAAAGACACATATCATATCATATCACTTATAGGTGTTACCTATAAATTGCTACCAGGGCAGATATTTCCACGGAGGAGGGCAATCACAGATTCATTAAACAAACTTATGGTTCACCAAAGGAAAGGTGTGAGGATTGAATTCATTACGATATTGGGGTTAACAGACAGATACAAACACAGTAGACGTATATAATCACCAAAGACCTACGGAGTACCAAGAGAAGACTACTCAACATTCTGTCATAACGTACATGGGAAAAGGATCCCAGGAAGAACAGACATATGTATATGTGTAAAAGAACCACCCCTTGCACACCTACAACAAGCTAAACGTTGTACTCAAACTTGCTGTAATAAAAAATAAAAAATTAAATTAAAAACACGAACAAGAAGTAGTGAGACAAACTTGAGGGGCTTTCTCCTGGCACATTCCGTTCTACATTCCAATCTCGAACACGACTTCCATTGAGGCTCTGCTGCCCTAGTAACCAGATTTGGTAAGGGAGAACTGCTGCCACCTTGTGGCCGTTTCACACAACTGCAGGTTTAATGCCAGCGCTAATGGTCAGTGGATATTCCAAATCATTACAGGCCTGTAAATGACACCTGCCCTGAAAACAAATCCTGGGGTCATATATCGACCAAAAAATTCAAAAGACGTCCATATTTCAAAACGACAGTTTCAAGAGGCATATTTCACGCACATTAGTGTTCTGCTTCTTTTGCTTTCTTTCTTTCTTTGTTAAAAAAAAAGGGAATGGAAAAAGGCAACCCTCAGAATGGGCGAAAACGTTCACAAACGAATCAATGGACAAAGGTTTAATCTCCAATATATATAAACAGCTCATGCAGCTTAATATTAATAAAACAAACAACCCAATACAAAAATGGGCAGAAGATCTAAAGAGACGTTTCTTCAAAGAAGACACAGAGATGGCCAAGACGCACATGAAAAGCTGCTCAACATCACTAATTATTAGAGAAATGCAAATCAAAACTACAATGAGGTAAGACCTCACACCTGTTAGAATCGGCATCATCAGATAATCTACAAACAACAAATTCTGGGGAGGGTGTGGACAAAAGGAACCCTCTTCCGCTATTGGTGGGAATGTAAATTGATACAGTCACTATGGAGAACAGTATGGAGGTTCCTTTAAAAAACTAAAAAGAGAATTACCATAGGATCCAGCAATCCCACTTCTGGGCATATACCCAGAGAAAACCATAAATCACAGAGACACATTCACCACAATGTTCATTGCAGCACTATTTACAATAGCCAGGTTATGGAAGCAACATAAATGCCCACAGACAGACGAATGGATAAAGATGTGGTACATATATAAAATGGAATATTACTCAGCCATAAAAAGGAATGAAACTGGGTCATTTGTAGAGAAGTTGATGGATCTAGAGACTGTCATACAGAGTGAAGTAAGCCAGAAAGAGAAAAACAAATATTGTATATTAATGCCTATATGTGGAACCTAGAAAAATGGTAGAGATGAACTGGTTTGCAGGGCATAAATAGAGACACAGAGGTAGAGAACAAACGTATGGACACAAAGTGGGGGAAGCCATGTGGTGGTGGTGGTGGGATGACTTGGGAGATTAGGATTGACCTGTATACATGTCTATGCATAAAATAGATAACTAATAATAACCTACTGTATAAAAAAATAACTAAAATTAAATTTCAAAATTTGAAAAAATAAAATGTAAAAATAAAACAGAAAAAAAGTTCTTCCATTCACACTGATGTATTTATACGAATGAATTATTTCCATGCTTATATCTATAAATACATAAATGAGGAATAAAATCTAACTTGAACCAAAAAAGAAAAAAAAAAACTGAACCTAACAGTTATACAGAGGAAAACACTACCAAGGCACTTGCTCCAGTGGTAAACAATTCTGAAATTGGTCAGAGGTGGGGAATCATCTCCCATACAGCCAGCAGCCCCGCCCGCCCTCGCCAGGAGCATCCTCATTGCAAAGCTGGGAGACCGTGCCGAGGCCTCTGTGAGTAAACGTGAGCTGAGCCAAAGGCCAGCTGCTGCTGAACTGTTCCCACCCTTCCCAGGTGAAACACCTGAATATGTACAAGGGCTTGAAAGCCTAGAGGAAGGGCCGTGGAGCCACACCAGCGACAGCACGCAGGCCAACTTGGTGCCTGCAGGTCAGCCAGGATGGTACTGGCCACGGGCGCTCTTCTGGAAGCTTTCTATTGCCCTGCCTGAGATACCCCTCCTGTCCCGGCCCCCACTCCTTTTTTTCCTTCCTCACCTCAGCCCGGAGAGATATTCCAGTGGAAGTTATGGGTGACACATCCTCTTCTTTACAGGTGGCAGCCTGGCAACTCCTGCCGAAAGTCCAGCAGAGCCCCACTCACACCGGGCCACCCACAAAGCCGTGGACCCTCACACCCTCCCACCAGCACAGCCCCGAGACTGCTGACGGGGCAGAGAATATGGAGTAAGGCACAGCTGCAGGGGCTATTGCTGCCTGGAGTGCTGTTTATATTGACCTCAACCCAGGCACACCTGGGGAGGGCTTGCCGGCAGGGTCAGGCTGCCCAGGTCAGCTAATCCTCAGCCCTCAGGGAATCACATTGCAGAAAATGGACCTCGCTAAGACAGAATATTCGCCAAGGAGAAAAAGGACACAATGCCATTTGCAGCACCGTAGATGAGTCTCGAGGTAATCACGTGACTTGGAGTAAGTCAGAAAGTGAAAGACACATATCATATCATATCACTTATAGGTGTTACCTATAAATTGCTACCAGGGCAGATATTTCCACGGAGAAGGGCAATCAGAGATTCATTATACAAACTTATGGTTCACCAAAGGAAAGGTGTGAGGATTGAATTCATTACGATATTGGGGTTAACAGACAGATACAACACAGTAGACGTATATAATCACCAAAGACCTACGGAGTACCAAGAGAAGACTACTCAACATTCTGTCATAACGTACATGGGAAAAGGATCCCAGGAAGAACAGACATATGTATATGTGTAAAAGAACCACCTCTTGCACACCTACAACAAGCTAAACGTTGTACTCAAACTTGCTGTAATAAAAAATAAAAAATTAAATTAAAAACACGAACAAGAAGTAGTGAGACAAACTTGAGCGGCTTTCTCCTGGCACATTCCGTTCTACATTCCAATCTCGAACACGACTTCCATTGAGGCTCTGCTGCCCTAGTAACCAGATTTGGTAAGGGAGAACTGCTGCCACCTTGTGGCCGTTTCACACAACTGCAGGTTTAATGCCAGCGCTAATGGTCAGTGGATATTCCAAATCATTACAGGCCTGTAAATGACACCTGCCCTGAAAACAAATCCTGGGGTCATATATCGACCAAAAAATTCAAAAGACGTCCATATTTCAAAACGACAGTTTCAAGAGGCATATTTCACGCACATTAGTGTTCTGCTTCTTTTGCTTTCTTTCTTTCTTTGTTAAAAAAAAAGGGAATGGAAAAAGGCAACCCTCAGAATGGGCGAAACCGTTCACAAACGAATCAATGGACAAAGGTTTAATCTCCAATATATATAAACAGCGCATGCAGCTTAATATTAATAAAACAAACAACCCAATACAAAAATGGGCAGAAGATCTAAAGAGACGTTTCTTCAAAGAAGACACAGAGATGGCCAAGACGCACATGAACAGCTGCTCAACATCACTAATTATTAGAGAAATGCAAATCAAAACTACAATGAGGTAAGACCTCACACCTGTTAGAATCGGCATCATCAGATAATCTACAAACAACAAATTCTGGGGAGGGTGTGGACAAAAGGAACCCTCTTCCGCTATTGGTGGGAATGTAAATTGATACAGTCACTATGGAGAACAGTATGGAGGTTCCTTTAAAAAACTAAAAAGAGAATTACCATAGGATCCAGCAATCCCACTTCTGGGCATATACCCAGAGAAAACCATAAATCACAGAGACACATTCACCACAATGTTCATTGCAGCACTATTTACAATAGCCAGGTTATGGAAGCAACATAAATGCCCGCAGACAGACGAATGGATAAAGATGTGGTACATATATAAAATGGAATATTACTCAGCCATAAAAAGGAATGAAACTGGGTCATTTGTAGAGAAGTTGATGGATCTAGAGACTGTCCTACAGAGTGAAGTAAGCCAGAAAGAGAAAAACAAATATTGTATATTAATGCCTATATGTGGAACCTAGAAAAATGGTAGAGATGAACTGGTTTGCAGGGCATAAATAGAGACACAGAGGTAGAGAACAAACGTATGTACACAAAGTGGGGGAAGCCATGGGGTGGTGGTGGTGGGATGAGTTGGGAGATTAGGATTGACCTGTATACATGTCTATGCATAACATAGATAACTAATAATAACCTACTGTATAAAAAAATAACTAAAATTAAATTTCAAAATTTTAAAAAATAAAATGTAAAAATAAAACAGAAAAAAAGTTCTTCCATTCACACTGATGTATTTATATGAATGAATTATTTCCATGCTTATATCTATAAATACATAAATGAGGAATAAAATCTAACTTGAACCAAAAAAGAAAAAAAAAAAACTGAACCTAACAGTTATACAGAGGAAAACACTACCAAGGCACTTGCTCCAGTGGTAAACAATTCTGAAATTGGTCAGAGGTGGGGAATCATCTCCCATACAGCCAGCAGCCCCGCCCGCCCTCGCCAGGAGCATCCTCATTGCAAAGCTGGGAGACCGTGCCGAGGCCTCTGTGAGTAAACGTGAGCTGAGCCAAAGGCCAGCTGCTGCTGAACTGTTCCCACCCTTCCCAGGTGAAACACCTGAATATGTACAAGGGCTTGAAAGCCTAGAGGAAGGGCCGTGGAGCCACACCAGCGACAGCACGCAGGCCAACTTGGTGCCTGCAGGTCAGCCAGGATGGTACTGGCCACGGGCGCTCTTCTGGAAGCTTTCTATTGCCCTGCCTGAGATACCCCTCCTGTCCCGGCCCCCACTCCTTTTTTTCCTTCCTCACCTCAGCCCGGAGAGATATTCCAGTGGAAGTTATGGGTGACACATCCTCTTCTTTACAGGTGGCAGCCTGGCAACTCCTGCCGAAAGTCCAGCAGAGCCCCACTCACACCGGGCCACCCACAAAGCCGTGGACCCTCACACCCTCCCACCAGCACAGCCCCGAGACTGCTGACGGGGCAGAGAATATGGAGTAAGGCACAGCTGCAGGGGCTATTGCTGCCTGGAGTGCTGTTTATATTGACCTCAACCCAGGCACACCTGGGGAGGGCTTGCCGGCAGGGTCAGGCTGCCCAGGTCAGCTAATCCTCAGCCCTCAGGGAATCACATTGCAGAAAATGGACCTCGCTAAGACAGAATATTCGCCAAGGAGAAAAAGGACACAATGCCATTTGCAGCACCGTAGATGAGTCTCGAGGTAATCACGTGACTTGGAGTAAGTCAGAAAGTGAAAGACACATATCATATCATATCACTTATAGGTGTTACCTATAAATTGCTACCAGGGCAGATATTTCCACGGAGAAGGGCAATCAGAGATTCATTATACAAACTTATGGTTCACCAAAGGAAAGGTGTGAGGATTGAATTCATTACGATATTGGGGTTAACAGACAGATACAACACAGTAGACGTATATAATCACCAAAGACCTACGGAGTACCAAGAGAAGACTACTCAACATTCTGTCATAACGTACATGGGAAAAGGATCCCAGGAAGAACAGACATATGTATATGTGTAAAAGAACCACCTCTTGCACACCTACAACAAGCTAAACGTTGTACTCAAACTTGCTGTAATAAAAAATAAAAAATTAAATTAAAAACACGAACAAGAAGTAGTGAGACAAACTTGAGGGGCTTTCTCCTGGCACATTCCGTTCTACATTCCAATCTCGAACACGACTTCCATTGAGGCTCTGCTGCCCTAGTAACCAGATTTGGTAAGGGAGAACTGCTGCCACCTTGTGGCCGTTTCACACAACTGCAGGTTTAATGCCAGCGCTAATGGTCAGTGGATATTCCAAATCATTACAGGCCTGTAAATGACACCTGCCCTGAAAACAAATCCTGGGGTCATATATCGACCAAAAAATTCAAAAGACGTCCATATTTCAAAACGACAGTTTCAAGAGGCATATTTCACGCACATTAGTGTTCTGCTTCTTTTGCTTTCTTTCTTTCTTTGTTAAAAAAAAAGGGAATGGAAAAAGGCAACCCTCAGAATGGGCGAAAACGTTCACAAACGAATCAATGGACAAAGGTTTAATCTCCAATATATATAAACAGCGCATGCAGCTTAATATTAATAAAACAAACAACCCAATACAAAAATGGGCAGAAGATCTAAAGAGACGTTTCTTCAAAGAAGACACAGAGATGGCCAAGACGCACATGAAAAGCTGCTCAACATCACTAATTATTAGAGAAATGCAAATCAAAACTACAATGAGGTAAGACCTCACACCTGTTAGAATCGGCATCATCAGATAATCTACAAACAACAAATTCTGGGGAGGGTGTGGACAAAAGGAACCCTCTTCCGCTATTGGTGGGAATGTAAATTGATACAGTCACTATGGAGAACAGTATGGAGGTTCCTTTAAAAAACTAAAAAGAGAATTACCATAGGATCCAGCAATCCCACTTCTGGGCATATACCCAGAGAAAACCATAAATCACAGAGACACATTCACCACAATGTTCATTGCAGCACTATTTACAATAGCCAGGTTATGGAAGCAACATAAATGCCCGCAGACAGACGAATGGATAAAGATGTGGTACATATATAAAATGGAATATTACTCAGCCATAAAAAGGAATGAAACTGGGTCATTTGTAGAGAAGTTGATGGATCTAGAGACTGTCCTACAGAGTGAAGTAAGCCAGAAAGAGAAAAACAAATATTGTATATTAATGCCTATATGTGGAACCTAGAAAAATGGTAGAGATGAACTGGTTTGCAGGGCATAAATAGAGACACAGTAGTAGAGAACAAACGTATGGACACAAAGTGGGGGAAGCCATGGGGTGGTGGTGGTGGGATGAGTTGGGAGATTAGGATTGACCTGTATACATGTCTATGCATAACATAGATAACTAATAATAACCTACTGTATAAAAAAATAACTAAAATTAAATTTCAAAATTTTAAAAAATAAAATGTAAAAATAAAACAGAAAAAAAGTTCTTCCATTCACACTGATGTATTTATATGAATGAATTATTTCCATGCTTATATCTATAAATACATAAATGAGGAATAAAATCTAACTTGAACCAAAAAAGAAAAAAAAAAACTGAACCTAACAGTTATACAGAGGAAAACACTACCAAGGCACTTGCTCCAGTGGTAAACAATTCTGAAATTGGTCAGAGGTGGGGAATCATCTCCCATACAGCCAGCAGCCCCGCCCGCCCTCGCCAGGAGCATCCTCATTGCAAAGCTGGGAGACCGTGCCGAGGCCTCTGTGAGTAAACGTGAGCTGAGCCAAAGGCCAGCTGCTGCTGAACTGTTCCCACCCTTCCCAGGTGAAACACCTGAATATGTACAAGGGCTTGAAAGCCTAGAGGAAGGGCCGTGGAGCCACACCAGCGACAGCACGCAGGCCAACTTGGTGCCTGCAGGTCAGCCAGGATGGTACTGGCCACGGGCGCTCTTCTGGAAGCTTTCTATTGCCCTGCCTGAGATACCCCTCCTGTCCCGGCCCCCACTCCTTTTTTTCCTTCCTCACCTCAGCCCGGAGAGATATTCCAGTGGAAGTTATGGGTGACACATCCTCTTCTTTACAGGTGGCAGCCTGGCAACTCCTGCCGAAAGTCCAGCAGAGCCCCACTCACACCGGGCCACCCACAAAGCCGTGGACCCTCACACCCTCCCACCAGCACAGCCCCGAGACTGCTGACGGGGCAGAGAATATGGAGTAAGGCACAGCTGCAGGGGCTATTGCTGCCTGGAGTGCTGTTTATATTGACCTCAACCCAGGCACACCTGGGGAGGGCTTGCCGGCAGGGTCAGGCTGCCCAGGTCAGCTAATCCTCAGCCCTCAGGGAATCACATTGCAGAAAATGGACCTCGCTAAGACAGAATATTCGCCAAGGAGAAAAAGGACACAATGCCATTTGCAGCACCGTAGATGAGTCTCGAGGTAATCACGTGACTTGGAGTAAGTCAGAAAGTGAAAGACACATATCATATCATATCACTTATAGGTGTTACCTATAAATTGCTACCAGGGCAGATATTTCCACGGAGAAGGGCAATCAGAGATTCATTATACAAACTTATGGTTCACCAAAGGAAAGGTGTGAGGATTGAATTCATTACGATATTGGGGTTAACAGACAGATACAACACAGTAGACGTATATAATCACCAAAGACCTACGGAGTACCAAGAGAAGACTACTCAACATTCTGTCATAACGTACATGGGAAAAGGATCCCAGGAAGAACAGACATATGTATATGTGTAAAAGAACCACCTCTTGCACACCTACAACAAGCTAAACGTTGTACTCAAACTTGCTGTAATAAAAAATAAAAAATTAAATTAAAAACACGAACAAGAAGTAGTGAGACAAACTTCAGGGGCTTTCTCCTGGCACATTCCGTTCTACATTCCAATCTCGAACACGACTTCCATTGAGGCTCTGCTGCCCTAGTAACCAGATTTGGTAAGGGAGAACTGCTGCCACCTTGTGGCCGTTTCACACAACTGCAGGTTTAATGCCAGCGCTAATGGTCAGTGGATATTCCAAATCATTACAGGCCTGTAAATGACACCTGCCCTGAAAACAAATCCTGGGGTCATATATCGACCAAAAAATTCAAAAGACGTCCATATTTCAAAACGACAGTTTCAAGAGGCATATTTCACGCACATTAGTGTTCTGCTTCTTTTGCTTTCTTTCTTTCTTTGTTAAAAAAAAAGGGAATGGAAAAAGGCAACCCTCAGAATGGGCGAAAACGTTCACAAACGAATCAATGGACAAAGGTTTAATCTCCAATATATATAAACAGCGCATGCAGCTTAATATTAATAAAACAAACAACCCAATACAAAAATGGGCAGAAGATCTAAAGAGACGTTTCTTCAAAGAAGACACAGAGATGGCCAAGACGCACATGAAAAGCTGCTCAACATCACTAATTATTAGAGAAATGCAAATCAAAACTACAATGAGGTAAGACCTCACACCTGTTAGAATCGGCATCATCAGATAATCTACAAACAACAAATTCTGGGGAGGGTGTGGACAAAAGGAACCCTCTTCCGCTATTGGTGGGAATGTAAATTGATACAGTCACTATGGAGAACAGTATGGAGGTTCCTTTAAAAAACTAAAAAGAGAATTACCATAGGATCCAGCAATCCCACTTCTGGGCATATACCCAGAGAAAACCATAAATCACAGAGACACATTCACCACAATGTTCATTGCAGCACTATTTACAATAGCCAGGTTATGGAAGCAACATAAATGCCCGCAGACAGACGAATGGATAAAGATGTGGTACATATATAAAATGGAATATTACTCAGCCATAAAAAGGAATGAAACTGGGTCATTTGTAGAGAAGTTGATGGGTCTAGAGACTGTCATACAGAGTGAAGTAAGCCAGAAAGAGAAAAACAAATATTGTATATTAATGCCTATATGTGGAACCTAGAAAAATGGTAGAGATGAACTGGTTTGCAGGGCATAAATAGAGACACAGAGGTAGAGAACAAACGTATGGACACAAAGTGGGGGAAGCCATGTGGTGGTGGTGGTGGGATGACTTGGGAGATTAGGATTGACCTGTATACATGTCTATGCATAAAATAGATAACTAATAATAACCTACTGTATAAAAAAATAACTAAAATTAAATTTCAAAATTTTAAAAAATAAAATGTAAAAATAAAACAGAAAAAAAGTTCTTCCATTCACACTGATGTATTTATACGAATGAATTATTTCCATGCTTATATCTATAAATACATAAATGAGGAATAAAATCTAACTTGAACCAAAAAAGAAAAAAAAAACTGAACCTAACAGTTATACAGAGGAAAACACTACCAAGGCACTTGCTCCAGTGGTAAACAATTATGAAATTGGTCAGAGGTGGGGAATCATCTCCCATACAGCCAGCAGCCCCGCCCGCCCTCGCCAGGAGCATCCTCATTGCAAAGCTGGGAGACCGTGCCGAGGCCTCTGTGAGTAAACGTGAGCTGAGCCAAAGGCCAGCTGCTGCTGAACTGTTCCCACCCTTCCCAGGTGAAACACCTGAATATGTACAAGGGCTTGAAAGCCTAGAGGAAGGGCCGTGGAGCCACACCAGCGACAGCACGCAGGCCAACTTGGTGCCTGCAGGTCAGCCAGGATGGTACTGGCCACGGGCGCTCTTCTGGAAGCTTTCTATTGCCCTGCCTGAGATACCCCTCCTGTCCCGGCCCCCACTCCTTTTTTTCCTTCCTCACCTCAGCCCGGAGAGATATTCCAGTGGAAGTTATGGGTGACACATCCTCTTCTTTACAGGTGGCAGCCTGGCAACTCCTGCCGAAAGTCCAGCAGAGCCCCACTCACACCGGGCCAACCACAAAGCCGTGGACCCTCACACCCTCCCACCAGCACAGCCCCGAGACTGCTGACGGGGCAGAGGATATGGAGTAAGGCACAGCTGCAGGGGCTATTGCTGCCTGGAGTGCTGTTTATATTGACCTCAACCCAGGCACACCTGGGGAGGGCTTGCCGGCAGGGTCAGGCTGCCCAGGTCAGCTAATCCTCAGCCCTCAGGGAATCACATTGCAGAAAATGGACCTCGCTAAGACAGAATATTCGCCAAGGAGAAAAAGGACACAATGCCATTTGCAGCACCGTAGATGAGTCTCGAGGTAATCACGTGACTTGGAGTAAGTCAGAAAGTGAAAGACACATATCATATCATATCACTTATAGGTGTTACCTATAAATTGATACCAGGGCAGATATTTCCACGGAGAAGGGCAATCACAGATTCATTAAACAAACTTATGGTTCACCAAAGGAAAGGTGTGAGGATTGAATTCATTACGATATTGGGGTTAACAGACAGATACAAACACAGTAGACGTATATAATCACCAAAGACCTACGGAGTACCAAGAGAAGACTACTCAACATTCTGTCATAACGTACATGGGAAAAGGATCCCAGGAAGAACAGACATATGTATATGTGTAAAAGAACCACCTCTTGCACACCTACAACAAGCTAAACGTTGTACTCAAACTTGCTGTAATAAAAAATAAAAAATTAAATTAAAAACACGAACAAGAAGTAGTGAGACACACTTGAGGGGCTTTCTCCTGGCACATTCCGTTCTACATTCCAATCTAGAACACGACTTCCATTGAGGCTCTGCTGCCCTAGTAACCAGATTTGGTAAGGGAGAACTGCTGCCACCTTGTGGCCGTTTCACACAACTGCAGGTTTAATGCCAGCGCTAATGGTCAGTGGATATTCCAAATCATTACAGGCCTGTAAATGACACCTGCCCTGAAAACAAATCCTGGGGTCCTATATCGACCAAAAAATTCAAAAGACGTCCATATTTCAAAACGACAGTTTCAAGAGGCATATTTCACGCACATTAATGTTCTGCTTCTTTTGCTTTCTTTCTTTCTTTGTTAAAAAAACGGGAATGGAAAAAGGCAACCCTCAGAATGGGCGAAAACGTTCACTAACGAATCAATGGACAAAGGTTTAATCTCCAATATATATAAACAGCACATGCAGCTTAATATTAATAAAACAAACAACCCAATACAAAAATGGGCAGAAGATCTAAAGAGACGTTTCTTCAAAGAAGACACAGAGATGGCCAAGACGCACATGAAAAGCTGCTCAACATCACTAATTATTAGAGAAATGCAAATCAAAACTACAATGAGGTAAGACCTCACACCTGTTAGAATCGGCATCATCAGATAATCTACAAACAACAAATTCTGGGGAGGGTGTGGACAAAAGGAACCCTCTTCCGCTATTGGTGGGAATGTAAATTGATACAGTCACTATGGAGAACAGTATGGAGGTTCCTTTAAAAAACTAAAAAGAGAATTACCATAGGATCCAGCAATCCCACTTCTGGGCATATACCCAGAGAAAACCATAAATCACAGAGACACATTCACCACAATGTTCATTGCAGCACTATTTACAATAGCCAGGTTATGGAAGCAACCTAAATGGCCACAGACAGACGAATGGATAAAGATGTGGTTCATATATAAAATGGAATATTACTCAGCCATAAAAAGGAATGAAACTGGGTCATTTGTAGAGAAGTTGATGGATCTAGAGACTGTCATACAGAGTGAAGTAAGCCAGAAAGAGAAAAACAAATATTGTATATTAATGCCTATATGTGGAACCTAGAAAAATGGTTGAGATGAACTGGTTTGCAGGGCAGAAATAGAGACACAGAGGTAGAGAACAAACGTATGGACACAAAGTGGGTGAAGCCATGGGGTGGTGGTGGTGGGATGAGTTGGGAGATTAGGATTGACCTGTATACATGTCTATGCATAAAATAGATAACTAATAATAACCTACTGTATAAAAAAAATAACTAAAATTAAATTTCAAAATTTTAAAAAATAAAATGTAAAAATAAAACAGAATAAAAGTTCTTCCATTCACACTGATGTATTTATACGAATGAATTATTTCCATGCTTATATCTATAAATACATAAATGAGGAATAAAATCTAACTTGAACCAAAAAAGAAAAAAAAAACTGAACCTAAGAATTATACAGAGGAAAACACTACCAAGGCACTTGCTCCAGTGGTAAACAATTCTGAAATTGGTCAGAGGTGGGGAATCATATCCCATACAGCCTGCAGCCCCGCCCGCCCACGCAAGGAGCATCCTCATTGCAAAGCTGGGAGACCGTGCCGAGGCCTCTGTGAGTAAACGTGAGCTGAGCCCCAGGCCAGATGCTGCTGAACTGTTCCCACCCTTCCCAGGTGAAACACCTGAATATGTACAAGGGCTTGAAAGCCTAGAGGAAGGGCCGTGGAGCCACACCAGCGACAGCACGCAGGCCAACTTGGTGCCTGCAGGTCAGCCAGGATGGTACTGGCCACGGGCGCTCTTCTGGAAGCTTTCTATTGCCCTGCCTGAGATACCCCTCCTGTCCCGGCCCCCACTCCTTTTTTTCCTTCCTCACCTCAGCCCGGAGAGATATTCCAGTGGAAGTTATGGGTGACACATCCTCTTCTTTACAGGTGGCAGCCTGGCAACTCCTGCCGAAAGTCCAGCAGAGCCCCACTCACACCGGGCCACCCACAAAGCCGTGGACCCTCACACCCTCCCACCAGCACAGCCCCGAGACTGCTGACGTGGCAGAGAATATGGGGACAGGCACAGCTGCAGGGGCTATTGCTGCCTGGAGTGCTGTTTATATTGACCTCAACCCAGGCACACCTGGGGAGGGCTTGCCGGCAGGGTCAGGCTGCCCAGGTCAGCTAATCCTCAGCCCTCAGGGAATCACATTGCAGAAAATGGACCTCGCTAAGACAGAATATTCGCCAAGGAGAAAAAGGACACAATGCCATTTGCAGCACCGTAGATGAGTCTCGAGGTAATCACGTGACTTGGAGTAAGTCAGAAAGTGAAAGACACATATCATATCATATCACTTATAGGTGTTACCTATAAATTGATACCAGGGCAGATATTTCCACGGAGAAGGGCAATCACAGATTCATTAAACAAACTTATGGTTCACCAAAGGAAAGGTGTGAGGATTGAATTCATTACGATATTGGGGTTAACAGACAGATACAAACACAGTAGACGTATATAATCACCAAAGACCTACGGAGTACCAAGAGAAGACTACTCAACATTCTGTCATAACGTACATGGGAAAAGGATCCCAGGAAGAACAGACATATGTATATGTGTAAAAGAACCACCTCTCGCACACCTACAACAAGCTAAACGTTGTACTCAAACTTGCTGTAATAAAAAATAAAAAATTAAATTAAAAACACGAACAAGAAGTAGTGAGACAAACTTGAGGGGCTTTCTCCTGGCACATTCCATTCTACATTCCAATCTAGAAAGCGACTTCCATTGCGGCTCTGCTGCCCTAGTAACCAGATTTGGTAAGGGAGAACTGCTGCCACCTTGTGGCCGTTTCACACAACAGCAGCTTTAATGCCAGCGCTAATGGTCAGTGGATATTCCAAATCATTACAGGCCTGTAAATGACACCTGCCCTGAAAACAAATCCTGGGGTCATATATCGACCAAAAAATTCAAAAGACGTCCATATTTCAAAACGACAGTTTCAAGAGGCATATTTCACGCACATTAGTGTTCTGCTTCTTTTGCTTTCTTTCTTTCTTTGTTAAAAAAACGGGAATGGAAAAAGGCAACCCTCAGAATGGGCGAAAACGTTCACAAACGAATCAATGGACAAAGGTTTAATCTCCAATATATATAAACAGCTCATGCAGCTTAATATTAATAAAACAAACAACCCAATACAAAAATGGGCAGAAGATCTAAAGAGACGTTTCTTCAAAGAAGACACAGAGATGGCCAAGACGCACATGAAAAGCTGCTCAACATCACTAATTATTAGAGAAATGCAAATCAAAACTACAATGAGGTAAGACCTCACACCTGTTAGAATCGGCATCATCAGATAATCTACAAACAACAAATTCTGGGGAGGGTGTGGACAAAAGGAACCCTCTTCCGCTATTGGTGGGAATGTAAATTGATACAGTCACTATGGAGAACAGTATGGAGGTTCCTTTAAAACACTCAAAAGAGAATTACCATAGGATCCAGCAATCCCACTTCTGGGCATATACCCAGAGAAAACCATAAATCACAGAGACACATTCACCACAATGGTCATTGCAGCACTATTTACAATAGCCAGGTAATGGAAGCAACCTAAATGCCCACAGACAGACGAATGGATAAAGATGTGGTACATATATAAAATGGAATATTACTCAGCCATAAAAAGGAATGAAACTGGGTCATTTGTAGAGAAGTTGATGGATCTAGAGACTCATACAGAGTGAAGTCAGTCAGAAAGAGAAAAACAAATATTGTATATTAATGACTATATGTGGAACCTAGAAAAATGGTACAGATGAACTGGTTTACAGGGCAGAAATAGAGACACAGAGGTAGAGAACAAACGTATGGACACAAAGTGGGGGAAGCCATAGGGTGGTGGTGGTGGGATGAGTTGGGCGATTGGGATTGACCTGTATACATGTTTAAGCATAAAATAAATAACTACTAATAACCTAGTGTATAAAAAAATAAATAAAATTAAATTTCAAAATTTTAAAAAATAAAATGTAAAAATAAAACAGAAAAAAAGTTCTTCCATTCACACTGATGTATTTATACGAATGAATTATTTCCATGCTTATATCTATAAATACATAAATGAGGAATAAAATCTAACTTGAACCAAAAAAGAAAAAAAAAACTGAACCTAAGAATTATACAGAGGAAAACACTACCAAGGCACGTGCTCCAGTGGTAAACAATTCTGAAATTGGTCAGAGGTGGGGAATCATCTCCCATACAGCCAGCAGCCCCACCCGCCCACGCAAATAGCATCCTCATTGCAAAGCTGGGAGACCGTGCCGAGGCCTCTGTGAGTAAACGTGAGCTGAGCCCCAGGCCAGATGCTGCTGAACTGTTCCCACCCTTCCCAGGTGAAACACCTGAATATGTACAAGGGCTTGAAAGCCTAGAGGAAGGGCCGTGGAGCCACACCAGCGACAGCACGCAGGCCAACTTGGTGCCTGCAGGTCAGCCAGGATGGTACTGGCCACGGGCGCTCTTCTGGAAGCTTTCTATTGCCCTGCCTGAGATACCCCTCCTGTCCCGGCCCCCACTCCTTTTTTTCCTTCCTCATCTCAGCCCGGAGAGATATTCCAGTGGAAGTTATGGGTGACACATCCTCTTCTTTACAGGTGGCAGCCTGGCAACTCCTGCCGAAAGTCCAGCAGAGCCCCACTCACACCGGGCCACCCACAAAGCCGTGGACCCTCACACCCTCCCACCAGCACAGCCCCGAGACTGCTGACGGGGCAGAGAATATGGAGTAAGGCACAGCTGCAGGGGCTATTGCTGCCTGGAGTGCTGTTTTTATTGACCTCAACCCAGGCACACCTGGGGAGGGCTTGCCGGCAGGGTCAGGCTGCCCAGGGCAGCTAATCCTCAGCCCTCAGGGAATCACATTGCAGAAAATGGACCTCGCTAAGACAGAATATTCGCCAAGGAGAAAAAGGACACAATGCCATTTGCAGCACCGTAGATGAGTCTCGAGGTAATCACGTGACTTGGAGTAAGTCAGAAAGTGAAAGACACATATCATATCATATCACTTATAGGTGTTACCTATAAATTGATACCAGGGCAGATATTTCCACGGAGAAGGGCAATCACAGATTCATTAAACAAACTTATGGTTCACCAAAGGAAAGGTGTGAGGATTGAATTCATTACGATATTGGGGTTAACAGACATATACAAACACAGTAGACTTATATAATCACCAAAGACCTATGGAGTACCAAGAGAAGACTACTCAACATTCTGTCATAACGTACATGGGAAAAGGATCCCAGGAAGAACAGACATATGTATATGTGTAAAAGAACCAGCTCTTGCACACCTACAACATGCTAAACGTTGTACTCAAACTTGCTGTAATAAAAAATAAAAAATTAGGGGCTTCCCTGGTGGCGCAGTGGTTGAGAGTCCGCCTGCCGATGCAGGGGACACGGGTTCGTGCCCCTATCCCGGAAGATCCCACATGCCGTGCAGCGGCTGGGCCCGCGAGCCATGGCCGCGGAGCCTGTGTGTCCGGAGCCTGTGCTCCACAACGGGAGAGGCCACAGCAGTTAGAGGCCCGCGTACAGCAAAAAAAAATAAAAATAAAATAAAAAAAATAAAAAAAATAAAATAAAAAAGTAAAAAATTAAATTAAAAACACGAACAAGAAGTAGTGAGACAAATTTGAGGGGCTTTCTCCTGGCACATTCCGTTCTACATTCCAAACTAGAACGCGACTTCCATTGAGGCTCTGCTGCCCTAGTAACCAGATTTGGTAAGGGAGAACTGCTGCCACCTTGTGGCCGTTTCACACAACTGCAGGTTTAATGCCAGCGCTAATGGTCAGTGGATATTCCAAATCATTACAGGCCTGTAAATGACACCTGCCCTGAAAACAAATCCTGGGGTCAAATATCGACCAAAAAATTCAAAAGACGTCCATATTTCAAAACGACAGTTTCAAGAGGCATATTTCACGCACATTAGTGTTCTGCTTCTTTTGCTTTCTTTCTTTCTTTGTTAAAAAAAACGGGAATGGAAAAAGGCAACCCTCAGAATGGGCGAAAACGTTCACAAATGAATCAATGGACAAAGGTTTAATCTCCAATATATATAAACAGCTCATGCAGCTTAATATTAATAAAACAAACAACCCAATACAAAAATGGGCAGAAGATCTAAAGAGACGTTTCTTCAAAGAAGACACAGAGATGGCCAAGACGCACATGAAAAGCTGCTCAACATCACTAATTATTAGAGAAATGCAAATCAAAACTACAATGAGGTAAGACCTCACACCTGTTAGAATCGGCATCATCAGATAATCTACAAACAACAAATTCTGGGGAGGGTGTGGACAAAAGGAACCCTCTTCCGCTATTGGTGGGAATGTAAATTGATACAGTCACTATGGAGAACAGTATGGAGGTTCCTTTAAAAAACTAAAAAGAGAATTACCATAGGATCCAGCAATCCCACTTCTGGGCATATACCCAGAGAAAACCATAAATCACAGAGACACATTCACCACAATGTTCATTGCAGCACTATTTACAATAGCCAGGTTATGGAAGCAACCTAAATGGCCACAGACAGACGAATGGATAAAGATGTGGTACATATATAAAATGGAATATTACTCAGCCATAAAAAGGAATGAAACTGGGTCATTTGTAGAGAAGTTGATGGATCTAGAGACTGTCATACAGAGTGAAGTAAGCCAGAAAGAGAAAAACAAATATTGTATATTAATGCCTATATGTGGAACCTAGAAAAATGGTAGAGATGAACTGGTTTGCAGGGCAGAAATAGAGACACAGAGGTAGAGAACAAACGTATGGACACAAAGTGGGGGAAGCCATGGGGTGGTGGTGGTGGGATGAGTTGGGAGATTAGGATTGACTTGTATACATGTCTATGCATAAAATAGATAACTAATAATAACCTACTGTATAAAAAAAATAACTAAAATTAAATTTCAAAATTTTAAAAAATAAAATGTAAAAATAAAACAGAAAAAAAGTTCTTCCATTCACACTGATGTATTTATACGAATGAATTATTTCCATGCTTATATCTATAAATACATAAATAAGGAATAAAATCTAACTTGAACCAAAAAAGAAAAAAAAAAAAAAACTGAACCTAACAGTTATACAGAGGAAAACACTACCAAGGCACTTGCTCCAGTGGTAAACAATTCTGAAATTGGTCAGAGGTTGGGAATCATCTCCCATACAGCCAGCAGCCCCGCCCGCCCTCGCCAGGAGCATCCTCATTGCAAAGCCTGGAGACCGTGCCGAGGCCTCTGTGAGTAAACGTGAGCTGAGCCCCAGGCCAGATGCTGCTGAACTGTTCCCACCCTTCCCAGGTGAAACACCTGAATATGTACAAGGGCTTGAAAGCCTAGAGGAAGGGCCGTGGAGCCACAGCAGCGACAGCACGCAGGCCAACTTGGTGCCTGCAGGTCAGCCAGGATGGTACTGGCCACGGGCGCTCTTCTGGAAGCTTTCTATTGCCCTGCCTGAGATACCCCTCCTGTCCCGGCCCCCACTCCTTTTTTTCCTTCCTCACCTCAGCCCGGAGAGATATTCCAGTGGAAGTTATGGGTGACACATCCTCTTCTTTACAGGTGGCAGCCTGGCAACTCCTGCCGAAAGTCCAGCAGAGCCCCACTCACACCGGACCACCCACAAAGCCGTGGACCCTCACACCCTCCCACCAGCACAGCCCCGAGACTGCTGGCGGGGCAGAGAATATGGAGTAAGGCACAGCTGCAGGGACTATTGATGCCTGGAGTGCTGTTTATATTGACCTCAACGCAGGCACACCTGGGGAGGGCTTGCCGGCAGGGTCAGGCTGCCCAGGTCAGCTAATCCTCAGCCCTCAGGGAATCACATTGCAGAAAATGGACCTCGCTAAGACAGAATATTCGCCAAGGAGAAAAAGGACACAATGCCATTTGCAGCACCGTAGATGAGTCTCGAGGTAATCACGTGACTTGGAGTAAGTCAGAAAGTGAAAGACACATATCATATCATATCACTTATAGGTGTTACCTATAAATTGATACCAGGGCAGATATTTCCACGGAGAAGGGCAATCACAGATTCATTAAACAAACTTATGGTTCACCAAAGGAAAGGTGTGAGGATTGAATTCATTACGATATTGGGGTTAACAGACAGATACAAACACAGTAGACGTATATAATCACCAAAGACCTACGGAGTACCAAGAGAAGACTACTCAACATTCTGTCATAACGTACATGGGAAAAGGATCCCAGGAAGAACAGACATATGTATATGTGTAAAAGAACCACCTCTTGCACACCTACAACAAGCTAAACGTTGTACTCAAACTTGCTGTAATAAAAAATAAAAAATTAAATTAAAAACACGAACAAGAAGTAGTGAGACAAACTTGAGGGGCTTTCTCCTGGCACATTCCGTTCTACATTCCAATCTCGAACACGACTTCCATTGAGGCTCTGCTGCCCTAGTAACCAGATTTGGTAAGGGAGAACTGCTGCCACCTTGTGGCCGTTTCACACAACTGCAGGTTTAATGCCAGCGCTAATGGTCAGTGGATATTCCAAATCATTACAGGCCTGTAAATGACACCTGCCCTGAAAACAAATCCTGGGGTCCTATATCGACCAAAAAATTCAAAAGACGTCCATATTTCAAAACGACAGTTTCAAGAGGCATATTTCACGCACATTAGTGTTCTGCTTCTTTTGCTTTCTTTCTTTCTTTGTTAAAAAAACGGGAATGGAAAAAGGCAACCCTCAGAATGGGCGAAAACGTTCACAAACGAATCAATGGACAAAGGTTTAATCTCCAATATATATAAACAGCGCATGCAGCTTAATATTAATAAAACAAACAACCCAATACAAAAATGGGCAGAAGATCTAAAGAGACGTTTCTTCAAAGAAGACACAGAGATGGCCAAGACGCACATGAAAAGCTGCTCAACATCACTAATTATTAGAGAAATGCAAATCAAAACTACAATGAGGTAAGACCTCACACCTGTTAGAATCGGCATCATCAGATAATCTACAAACAACAAATTCTGTGGAGGGTGTGGACAAAAGGAACCCTCTTCCGCTATTGGTGGGAATGTAAATTGATACAGTCACTATGGAGAACAGTATGGAGGTTCCTTTAAAAAACTAAAAAGAGAATTACCATAGGATCCAGCAATCCCACTTCTGGGCATATACCCAGAGAAAACCATAAATCACAGAGACACATTCACCACAATGTTCATTGCAGCACTATTTACAATAGCCAGGTTATGGAAGCAACTTAAATGCCCACAGACAGACGAATGGATAAAGATGTGGTACATATATAAAATGGAATATTACTCAGCCATAAAAAGGAATGAAACTGGGTCATTTGTAGAGAAGTTGATGGATCTAGAGACTGTCATACAGAGTGAAGTAAGCCAGAAAGAGAAAAACAAATATTGTATATTAATGCCTATATGTGGAACCTAGAAAAATGGTAGAGATGAACTGGTTTGCAGGGCAGAAATAGAGACACAGAGGTAGAGAACAAACGTATGGACAAAAAGTGGGGGAAGCCATGGGGTGGTGGTGGTGGGATGAGTTGGGAGATTAGGATTGACCTGTATACATGTCTATGCATAAAATAGATAACTAATAATAACCTACTGTATAAAAAAATAACTAAAATTAAATTTCAAAATTTTAAAAAATAAAATGTAAAAATAAAACAGAAAAAAAGTTCTTCCATTCACACTGATGTATTTATACGAATGAATTCTTTCCATGCTTATATCTATAAATACATAAATGAGGAATAAAATCTAACTTGAACCAAAAAAGAAAAAAAAAAACTGAACCTAAGAATTAAACAGAGGAAAACACTACCAAGGCACTTGCTCCAGTGGTAAACAATTCTGAAATTGGTCAGAGGTGGGGAATCATCTCCCATACAGCCAGCAGCCCCGCCCGCCCACGCAAGGAGCATCCTCATTGCAAAGCTGGGAGACCGTGCCGAGGCCTCTGTGAGTAAACGTGAGCTGAGCCCCAGGCCAGATGCTGCTGAACTCTTCCCACCCTTCCCAGGTGAAACACCTGAATATGTACAAGGGCTTGAAAGCCTAGAGGAAGGGCCGTGGAGCCACACCAGCGACAGCACGCAGGCCAACTTGGTGCCTGCAGGTCAGCCAGGATGGTACTGGCCACGGGCGCTCTTCTGGAAGCTTTCTATTGCCCTGCCTGAGATACCCCTCCTGTCCCGGCCTCCACTACTTTTTTTCCTTCCTCACCTCAGCCCGGAGAGATATTCCAGTGGAAGTTATGGGTGACACATCCTCTTCTTTACAGGTGGCAGCCTGGCAACTCCTGCCGAAAGTCCAGCAGAGCCCCACTCACACCGGGCCACCCACAAAGCCGTGGACCCTCACACCCTCCCACCAGCACAGCCCCGAGACTGCTGACGTGGCAGAGAATATGGAGTCAGGCACAGCTGCAGGGGCTATTGCTGCCTGGAGTGCTGTTTATATTGACCTCAACCCAGGCACACCTGGGGAGGGCTTGCCGGCAGGGTCAGGCTGCCCAGGTCAGCTAATCCTCAGCCCTCAGGGAATCACATTGCAGAAAATGGACCTCGCTAAGACAGAATATTCGCCAAGGAGAAAAAGGACACAATGCCATTTGCAGCACCGTAGATGAGTCTCGAGGTAATCACGTGACTTGGAGTAAGTCAGAAAGTGAAAGACACATATCATATCATATCACTTATAGGTGTTACCTATAAATTGATACCAGGGCAGATATTTCCACGGAGAAGGGCAATCACAGATTCATTAAACAAACTTATGGTTCACCAAAGGAAAGGTGTGAGGATTGAATTCATTACGATATTGGGGTTAACAGACAGATACAAACACAGTAGATGTATATAATCACCAAAGACCTACGGAGTACCAAGAGAAGACTACTCAACATTCTGTCATAACGTACATGGGAAAAGGATCCCAGGAAGAACAGACATATGTATATGTGTAAAAGAACCACCTCTTGCACACCTACAACAAGCTAAACGTTGTACTCAAACTTGCTGTAATAAAAAATAAAAAATTAAATTAAAAACACGAACAAGAAGTAGTGAGACAAACTTGAGGGGCTTTCTCCTGGCACATTCCGTTCTACATTCCAATCTAGAAAGCGACTTCCATTGAGGCTCTGCTGCCCTAGTAACCAGATTTGGTAAGGGAGAACTGCTGCCACCTTGTGGCCGTTTCACACAACAGCAGCTTTAATGCCAGCGCTAATGGTCAGTGGATATTCCAAATCATTACAGGCCTGTAAATGACACCTGCCCTGAAAACAAATCCTGGGGTCATATATCGACCAAAAAATTCAAAAGACGTCCATATTTCAAAACGACAGTTTCAAGAGGCATATTTCACGCACATTAGTGTTCTGCTTCTTTTGCTTTCTTTCTTTCTTTGTTAAAAAAACGGGAATGGAAAAAGGCAACCCTCAGAATGGGTGAAAACGTTCACAAACGAATCAATGGACAAAGGTTTAATCTCCAATATATATAAACAGCTCATGCAGCTTAATATTAATAAAACAAACAACCCAATACAAAAATGGGCAGAAGATCTAAAGAGACGTTTCTTCAAAGAAGACACAGAGATGGCCAAGACGCACATGAAAAGCTGCTCAACATCACTAATTATTAGAGAAATGCAAATCAAAACTACAATGAGGTAAGACCTCACACCTTTTAGAATCGGCATCATCAGATAATCTACAAACAACAAATTCTGGGGAGGGTGTGGACAAAAGGAACCCTCTTCCGCTATTGGTGGGAATGTAAATTGATACAGTCACTATGGAGAACAGTATGGAGGTTCCTTTAAAACACTCAAAAGAGAATTACCATAGGATCCAGGAATCCCACTTCTGGGCATATACCCAGAGAAAACCATAAATCACAGAGACACATTCACCACAATGTTCATTGCAGCACTATTTACAATAGCCAGGTAATGGAAGCAACCTAAATGCCCACAGACAGACGAATGGATAAAGATGTGGTACATATATAAAATGGAATATTACTCAGCCATAAAAAGGAATGAAACTGGGTCATTTGTAGAGAAGTTGATGGATCTAGAGACTGTCATACAGAGTGAAGTCAGTCAGAAAGAGAAAAACAAATATTGTATATTAATGACTATATGTGGAACCTAGAAAAATGGTACAGATGAACTGGTTTACAGGGCAGAAATAGAGACACAGAGGTAGAGAACAAACGTATGGACACAAAGTGGGGGAAGCCATAGGGTGGTGGTGGTGGGATGAGTTGGGCGATTGGGATTGACCTTTATACATGTTTATGCATAAAATAAATAACTACTAATAACCTAGTGTATAAAAAAATAAATAAAATTAAATTTCAAAGTTTTTGAAAATAAAATGTAAAAATAAAACAGAAAAAAAAGTTTTTCGATTCACACTGATGTATTTATAAGAATGAATTATTTCCATGCTTATATCCATAAATACATAAAAGAGGAATAAAATCTAACTTGAACCAAAAAAGAAAAAAAAAACTGAACCTAACAGTTATACAGAGGAAAACACTACCAAGGCACTTGCTCCAGTGGTAAACAATTGTGAAATTGGTCAGAGGTGGGGAATCATCTCCCATACAGCCAGCAGCCCCACCCGCCCACGCAAGGAGTGTCCTTATTGCAAAGCTGGGGGACCGTGCCGAGGCCTCTGTGAGTAAACGTGAGCTGAGCCCCAGGCCAGCTGCTGCTGAACTGTTCCCACCCTTCCCAGGTGAAACACCTGAATATGTACAAGGGCTTGAAAGCCTAGAGGAAGGGCCGTGGAGCCACACCAGCGACAGCACGCAGGCCAACTTGGTGCCTGCAGGTCAGCCAGGATGGTCCTGGCCACGGGCGCTCTTCTGGAAGATTTCCATTGCCCTGCCTGAGATACCCCTCCTGTCCCGGCCCCCACTCCTTTTTTTCCTTCCTCACCTCAGCCCGGAGAGATATTCCAGTGGAAGTTATGGGTGACACATCCTCTTCTTTACAGGTGGCAGCCTGGCAACTCCTGCCGAAAGTCCAGCAGAGCCCCACTCACACCGGGCCACCCACAAAGCCGTGGACCCTCACACCCTCCCACCAGCACAGCCCCGAGACTGCTGACGGGGCAGAGAATATGGAGTCAGGCACAGCTGCAGGCGCTATTGCTGCCTGGAGTGTTGTTTATATTGACCTCAACCCAGGCACACCTGGGGAGGGCTTGCCGGCAGGGTCAGGCTGCCCAGGTCAGCTAATCCTCAGCCCTCAGGGAATCACATTGCCGAAAATGGACCTCGCTAAGACAGAATATTCGCCAAGGAGAAAAAGGACACAATGCCATTTGCAGCACCGTAGATGAGTCTCGAGGTAATCACGTGACTTGGAGTAAGTCAGAAAGTGAAAGACACATATCATATCATATCACTTATAGGTGTTACCTATAAATTGATACCAGGGCAGATATTTCCACGGAGAAGGGCAATCACAGATTCATTAAACAAACTTATGGTTCACCAAAGGAAAGGTGTCAGGATTGAATTCATTACGATATTGGGGTTAACAGACAGATACAAACACAGTAGACGTATATAATCACCAAAGACCTACGGAGTACCAAGAGAAGACTACTCAACATTCTGTCATAACGTACATGGGAAAAGGATCCCAGGAAGAACAGACATATGTATATGTGTAAAAGAACCACCTATTGCACACCTACAACAAGCTAAACGTTGTACTCAAACTTACTGTAATAAAAAATAAATAATTAGGGGTTTCCCTGGTGGCGCAGTGGTGGAGAGTCCGCCTGCCGATGCAGGGGACACGGGTTCGTGCCCCTATCCCGGAAGATCCCACATGCCGCGCAGCGGCTGGGCCCGCGAGCCATGGCCGCGGAGCCTGTGTGTCCGGAGCCTGTGCTCCACAACGGGAGAGGCCACAGCAGTGAGAGGCCCGCGTACAGCAAAAAAAAATAAAAAAAATAAAATAAAATAAAATAAAATAAAATAAAAAAATAAAAAATTAAATTAAAAACACGAACAAGAAGTAGTGAGACAAATTTGAGGGGCTTTCTCCTGGCACATTCCGTTCTACATTCCAAACTAGAACGCGACTTCCATTGAGGCTCTGCTGCCCTAGTAACCAGATTTGGTAAGGGAGAACTGCTGCCACCTTGTGGCCGTTTCACACAACTGCAGGTTTAATGCCAGCGCTAATGGTCAGTGGATATTCCAAATCATTACAGGCCTGTAAATGACACCTGCCCTGAAAACAAATCCTGGGGTCATATATCGACCAAAAAATTCAAAAGACGTCCATATTTCAAAACGACAGTTTCAAGAGGCATATTTCACGCACATTAGTGTTCTGCTTCTTTTGCTTTCTTTCTTTCTTTGTTAAAAAAAACGGGAATGGAAAAAGGCAACCCTCAGAATGGGCGAAAACGTTCACAAATGAATCAATGGACAAAGGTTTAATCTCCAATATATATAAACAGCTCATGCAGCTTAATATTAATAAAACAAACAACCCAATACAAAAATGGGCAGAAGATCTAAAGAGACGTTTCTTCAAAGAAGACACAGAGATGGCCAAGACGCACATGAAAAGCTGCTCAACATCACTAATTATTAGAGAAATGCAAATCAAAACTACAATGAGGTAAGACCTCACACCTGTTAGAATCGGCATCATCAGATAATCTACAAACAACAAATTCTGGGGAGGGTGTGGACAAAAGGAACCCTCTTCCGCTATTGGTGGGAATGTAAATTGATACAGTCACTATGGAGAAAAGTATGGAGGTTCCTTTAAAAAACTAAAAAGAGAATTACCATAGGATCCAGCAATCCCACTTCTGGGCATATACCCAGAGAAAACTATAAATCACAGAGACACATTCACCACAATGTTCATTGCAGCACTATTTACAATAGCCAGGTTATGGAAGCAACATAAATGCCCACAGACAGACGAATGGATAAAGATGTGGTACATATATAAAATGGAATATTACTCAGCCATAAAAAGGAATGAAACTGGGTCATTTGTAGAGAAGTTGATGGATCTAGAGACTGTCATACAGAGTGAAGTAAGCCAGAAAGAGAAAAACAAATATTGTATATTAATGCCTATATGTGGAACCTAGAAAAATGGTAGAGATGAACTGGTTTGCAGGGCAGAAATAGAGACACAGAGGTAGAGAAAAACGTATGGACACAAAGTGGGGGAAGCCATGGGGTGGTGGTGGTGGGATGACTTGGGAGATTAGGATTGACCTGTATACATGTCTATGCATAAAATAGATAACTAATAATAACCTACTGTATAAAAAAATAACTAAAATTAAATTTCAAAATTTTAAAAAATAAAATGTAAAAATAAAACAGAAAAAAAGTTCTTCCATTCACACTGATGTATTTATAGGAATGAATTATTTCCATGCTTATATCTATAAATACATAAATGAGGAATAAAATCTAACTTGAACCAAAAAAGAAAAAAAAAAAAACTGAACCTAACAGTTATACAGAGGAAAACACTACCAAGGCACTTGCTCCAGTGGTAAACAATTCTGAAATTGGTCAGAGGTGGGGAATCATCTCCCATACAGCCAGCAGCCCCGCCCGCCCTCGCCAGGAGCATCCTCATTGCAAAGCTGGGAGACCGTGCCGAGGCCTCTGTGAGTAAACGTGAGCTGAGCCCCAGGCCAGATGCTGCTGAACTGTTCCCACCCTTCCCAGGTGAAACACCTGAATATGTACAAGGGCTTGAAAGCCTAGAGGAAGGGCCGTGGAGCCACACCAGCGACAGCACGCAGGCCAACTTGGTGCCTGCAGGTCAGCCAGGATGGTACTGGCCACGGGCGGTCTTCTGGAAGCTTTCTATTGCCCTGCCTGAGATACCCCTCCTGTCCCGGCCCCCACTCCTTTTTTTCCTTCCTCACCTCAGCCCGGAGAGATATTCCAGTGGAAGTTATGGGTGACACATCCTCTTCTTTACAGGTGGCAGCCTGGCAACTCCTGCCGAAAGTCCAGCAGAGCCCCACTGACACCGGGCCACCCACAAAGCCGTGGACCCTCACACCCTCCCACCAGCACAGCCCCGAGACTGCTGACGGGGCAGAGAATATGGAGTAAGGCACAGCTGCAGGGACTATTGCTGCCTGGAGTGCTGTTTATATTGACCTCAACGCAGGCACACCTGGGGAGGGCTTGCCGGCAGGGTCAGGCTGCCCAGGTCAGCTAATCCTCAGCCCTCAGGGAATCACATTGCAGAAAATGGACCTCGCTAAGACAGAATATTCGCCAAGGAGAAAAAGGACACAATGCCATTTGCAGCACCGTAGATGAGTCTCGAGGTAATCACGTGACTTGGAGTAAGTCAGAAAGTGAAAGACACATATCATATCATATCACTTATAGGTGTTACCTATAAATTGATACCAGGGCAGATATTTCCACGGAGAAGGGCAATCACAGATTCATTAAACAAACTTATGGTTCACCAAAGGAAAGGTGTGAGGATTGAATTCATTACGATATTGGGGTTAACAGACAGATACAAACAGAGTAGACGTATAGAATCACCAAAGACCTACGGAGTACCAAGAGAAGACTACTCAACATTCTGTCATAACGTACATGGGAAAAGGATCCCAGGAAGAACAGACATATGTATATGTGTAAAAGAACCACCTCTTGCACACCTACAACAAGCTAAACGTTGTACTCAAACTTGCTGTAATAAAAAATAAAAAATTAAATTAAAAACACGAACAAGAAGTAGTGAGACAAACTTGAGGGGCTTTCTCCTGGCACATTCCGTTCTACATTCCAATCTCGAACACGACTTCCATTGAGGCTCTGCTGCCCTAGTAACCAGATTTGGTAAGGGAGAACTGCTGCCACCTTGTGGCCGTTTCACACAACTGCAGGTTTAATGCCAGCGCTAATGGTCAGTGGATATTCCAAATCATTACAGGCCTGTAAATGACACCTGCCCTGAAAACAAATCCTGGGGTCCTATATCGACCAAAAAATTCAAAAGACGTCCATATTTCAAAACGACAGTTTCAAGAGGCATATTTCACGCACATTAGTGTTCTGCTTCTTTTGCTTTCTTTCTTTCTTTGTTAAAAAAACGGGAATGGAAAAAGGCAACCCTCAGAATGGGCGAAAACGTTCACAAACGAATCAATGGACAAAGGTTTAATCTCCAATATATATAAACAGCGCATGCAGCTTAATATTAATAAAACAAACAACCCAATACAAAAATGGGCAGAAGATCTAAAGAGACGTTTCTTCAAAGAAGACACAGAGATGGCCAAGACGCACATGAAAAGCTGCTCAACATCACTAATTATTAGAGAAATGCAAATCAAAACTACAATGAGGTAAGACCTCACACCTGTTAGAATCGGCATCATCAGATAATCTACAAACAACAAATTCTGGGGAGGGTGTGGACAAAAGGAACCCTCTTCCGCTATTGGTGGGAATGTAAATTGATACAGTCACTATGGAGAACAGTATGGAGGTTCCTTTGAAAAACTAAAAAGAGAATTACCATAGGATCCAGCAATCCCACTTCTGGGCATATACCCAGAGAAAACCATAAATCACAGAGACACATTCACCACAATGTTCATTGCAGCACTATTTACAATAGCCAGGTTATGGAAGCAACATAAATGCCCACAGACAGACGAATGGATAAAGATGTGGTACATATATAAAATGGAATATTACTCAGCCATAAAAAGGAATGAAACTGGGTCATTTGTAGAGAAGTTGATGGATCTAGAGACTGTCATACAGAGTGAAGTAAGCCAGAAAGAGAAAAACAAATATTGTATATTAATGCCTATATGTGGAACCTAGAAAAATGGTAGAGATGAACTGGTTTGCAGGGTAGAAATAGAGACACAGAGGTAGAGAACAAACGTATGGACACAAAGTGGGGGAAGCCATGGGGTGGTGGTGGTGGGATGACTTGGGAGATTAGGATTGACCTGTATACATGTCTATGCATAAAATAGATAACTAATAATAACCTACTGTATAAAAAAATAACTAAAATTAAATTTCAAAATTTTAAAAAATAAAATGTAAAAATAAAACAGAAAAAAAGTTCTTCCATTCACACTGATGTATTTATACGAATGAATTATTTCCATGCTTATATCTATAAATACATAAATGAGGAATAAAATCTAACTTGAACCAAAAAAGAAAAAAAAAACTGAACCTAAGAATTATACAGAGGAAAACACTACCAAGGCACTTGCTCCAGTGGTAAACAATTCTGAAATTGGTCAGAGGTGGGGAATCATCTCCCATACAGCCAGCAGCCCCGCCCGCCCACGCAAATAGCATCCTCATTGCAAAGCTGGGAGACCGTGCCGAGGCCTCTGTGAGTAAACGTGAGCTGAGCCCCAGGCCAGATGCTGCTGAACTGTTCCCACCCTTCCCAGGTGAAACACCTGAATATGTACAAGGGCTTGAAAGCCTAGAGGAAGGGCCGTGGAGCCACACCAGCGACAGCACGCAGGCCAACTTGGTGCCTGCAGGTCAGCCAGGATGGTACTGGCCACGGGCGCTCTTCTGGAAGCTTTCTATTGCCCTGCCTGAGATACCCCTCCTGTCCCGGCCCCCACTCCTTTTTTTCCTTCCTCATCTCAGCCCGGAGAGATATTCCAGTGGAAGTTATGGGTGACACATCCTCTTCTTTACAGGTGGCAGCCTGGCAACTCCTGCCAAAAGTCCAGCAGAGCCCCACTCACACCGGGCCACTCACAAAGCCGTGGACCCTCACACCCTCCCACCAGCACAGCCCCGAGACTGCTGACGGGGCAGAGAATATGGAGTAAGGCACAGCTGCAGGGGCTATTGCTGCCTGGAGTGCTGTTTATATTGACCTCAACCCAGGCACACCTGGGGAGGGCTTGCCGGCAGGGTCAGGCTGCCCAGGTCAGCTAATCCTCAGCCCTCAGGGAATCACATTGCAGAAAATGGACCTCGCTAAGACAGAATATTCGCCAAGGAGAAAAAGGACACAATGCCATTTGCAGCACCGTAGATGAGTCTCGAGGTAATCACGTGACTTGGAGTAAGTCAGAAAGTGAAAGACACATATCATATCATATCACTTATAGGTGTTACCTATAAATTGATACCAGGGCAGATATTTCCACGGAGAAGGGCAATCACAGATTCATTAAACAAACTTATGGTTCACCAAAGGAAAGGTGTGAGGATTGAATTCATTACGATATTGGGGTTAACAGACATATACAAACACAGTAGACGTATATAATCACCAAAGACCTACGGAGTACCAAGAGAAGACTACTCAACATTCTCTCATAACGTACATGGGAAAAGGATCCCAGGAAGAACAGACATATGTATATGTGTAAAAGAACCACCTCTTGCACACCTACAACAAGCTAAACGTTGTACTCAAACTTGCTGTAATAAAAAATAAAAAATTAAATTAAAAACACGAACAAGAAGTAGTGAGACAAACTTGAGGGGCTTTCTCCTGGCACATTCCGTTCTACATTCCAATCTAGAAAGCGACTTCCATTGAGGCTCTGCTGCCCTAGTAACCAGATTTGGTAAGGGAGAACTGCTGCCACCTTGTGGCCGTTTCACACAACAGCAGCTTTAATGCCAGCGCTAATGGTCAGTGGATATTCCAAATCATTACAGGCCTGTAAATGACACCTGCCCTGAAAACAAATCCTGGGGTCATATATCGACCAAAAAATTCAAAAGACGTCCATATTTCAAAACGACAGTTTCAAGAGGCATATTTCACGCACATTAGTGTTCTGCTTCTTTTGCTTTCTTTCTTTCTTTGTTAAAAAAACGGGAATGGAAAAAGGCAACCCTCAGAATGGGTGAAAACGTTCACAAACGAATCAATGGACAAAGGTTTAATCTCCAATATATATAAACAGCTCATGCAGCTTAATATTAATAAAACAAACAACCCAATACAAAATTTGGCAGAAGATCTAAAGAGACGTTTCTTCAAAGAAGACACAGAGATGGCCAAGACGCACATGAAAAGCTACTCAACATCACTAATTATTAGAGAAATGCAAATCAAAACTACAATGAGGTAAGACCTCACACCTGTTAGAATCGGCATCATCAGATAATCTACAAACAACAAATTCTGGGGAGGGTGTGGACAAAAGGAACCCTCTTCCGCTATTGGTGGGAATGTAAATTGATACAGTCACTATGGAGAACAGTATGGAGGTTCCTTTAAAAAACTAAAAAGAGAATTACCATAGGATCCAGCAATCCCACTTCTGGGCATATACCCAGAGAAAACCATAAATCACAGAGACACATTCACCACAATGTTCATTGCAGCACTATTTACAATAGCCAGGTTATGGAAGCAACATAAATGCCCACAGACAGACGAATGGATAAAGATGTGGTACATATATAAAATGGAATATTATTCAGCCATAAAAAGGAATGAAACTGGGTCATTTGTAGAGAAGTTGATGGATCTAGAGACTGTCATACAGAGTGAAGTAAGCCAGAAAGAGAAAAACAAATATTGTATATTAATGCCTATATGTGGAACCTAGAAAAATGGTAGAGATGAACTGGTTTGCAGGGCAGAAATAGAGACACAGAGGTAGAGAACAAACGTATGGACACAAAGTGGGGGAAGCCATGGGGTGGTGGTGGTGGGATGACTTGGGAGATTAGGATTGACCTGTATACATGTCTATGCATAAAATAGATAACTAATAATAACCTACTGTATAAAAAAATAACTAAAATTAAATTTCAAAATTTTAAAAAATAAAATGTAAAAATAAAACAGAAAAAAAGTTCTTCCATTCACACTGATGTATTTATAGGAATGAATTATTTCCATGCATATATCTATAAATACATAAATGAGGAATAAAATCTAACTTGAACCAAAAAAGAAAAAAAAAAAAAAACTGAACCTAACAGTTATACAGAGTAAAACACTACCAAGGCACTTGCTCCAGTGGTAAACAATTCTGAAATTGGTCAGAGGTGGGGAATCACCTCCCATACAGCCAGCAGCCCCGCCCGACCTCGCCAGGAGCATCCTCATTACAAAGCTGGGAGACCGTGCCGAGGCCTCTGTGAGTAAACGTGAGCTGAGCCCCAGGCCAGATGCTGCTGAACTGTTCCCACCCTTCCCAGGTGAAACACCTGAATATGTACAAGGGCTTGAAAGCCTAGAGGAAGGGCCGTGGAGCCACAGCAGCGACAGCACGCAGGCCAACTTGGTGCCTGCAGGTCAGCCAGGATGGTACTGGCCACGGGCGCTCTTCTGGAAGCTTTCTATTGCCCTGCCTGAGATACCCCTCCTGTCCCGGCCCCCACTCCTTTTTTTCCTTCCTCACCTCAGCCCGGAGAGATATTCCAGTGGAAGTTTTGGGTGACACATCCTCTTCTTTACAGGTGGCAGCCTGGCAACTCCTGCCGAAAGTCCAGCAGAGCCCCACTCACACCGGGCCACCCACAAAGCCGTGGACCCTCACACCCTCCCACCAGCACAGCCCCGAGACTGCTGACGGGGCAGAGAATATGGAGTAAGGCACAGCTGCAGGGACTATTGCTGCCTGGAGTGCTGTTTATATTGACCTCAACGCAGGCACACCTGGGGAGGGCTTGCCGGCAGGGTCAGGCTGCCCAGGTCAGCTAATCCTCAGCCCTCAGGGAATCACATTGCAGAAAATGGACCTCGCTAAGACAGAATATTCGCCAAGGAGAAAAAGGACACAATGCCATTTGCAGCACCGTAGATGAGTCTCGAGGTAATCACGTGACTTGGAGTAAGTCAGAAAGTGAAAGACACATATCATATCATATCACTTATAGGTGTTACCTATAAATTGATACCAGGGCAGATATTTCCACGGAGAAGGGCAATCACAGATTCATTAAACAAACTTATGGTTCACCAAAGGAAAGGTGTGAGGATTGAATTCATTACGATATTGGGGTTAACAGACTGATACAAACACAGTAGACGTATATAATCACCAAAGACCTACGGAGTACCAAGAGAAGACTACTCAACATTCTGTCATAACGTACATGGGAAAAGGATCCCAGGAAGAACAGACATATGTATATGTGTAAAAGAACCACCTCTTGCACACCTACAACAAGCTAAACGTTGTACTCAAACTTGCTGTAATAAAAAATAAAAAATTAAATTAAAAACACGAACAAGAAGTAGTGAGACAAACTTGAGGGGCTTTCTCCTGGCTCATTCCGTTCTACATTCCAATCTAGAAAGCGACTTCCATTGAGGCTCTGCTGCCCTAGTAACCAGATTTGGTAAGGGAGAACTGCTGCCACCTTGTGGCCGTTTCACACAACTGCAGGTTTAATGCCAGCGCTAATGGTCAGTGGATATTCCAAATCATTACAGGCCTGTAAATGACACCTGCCCTGAAAACAAATCCTGGGGTCATATATCGACCAAAAAATTCAAAAGACGTCCATATTTCAAAACGACAGTTTCAAGAGGCATATTTCACGCACATTAGTGTTCTGCTTCTTTTGCTTTCTTTCTTTCTTTGTTAAAAAAACGGGAATGGAAAAAGGCAACCCTCAGAATGGGCGAAAACGTTCACAAACGAATCAATGGACAAAGGTTTAATCTCCAATATATATAAACAGCTCATGCAGCTTAATATTAATAAAACAAACAACCCAATACAAAAATGGGCAGAAGATCTAAAGAGACGTTTCTTCAAAGAAGACACAGAGATGGCCAAGACGCACATGAAAAGCTGCTCAACATCACTAATTATTAGAGAAATGCAAATCAAAACTACAATGAGGTAAGACCTCACACCTTTTAGAATCGGCATCATCAGATAATCTACAAACAACAAATTCTGGGGAGGGTGTGGACAAAAGGAACCCTCTTCCGCTATTGGTGGGAATGTAAATTGATACAGTCACTATGGAGAACAGTATGGAGGTTCCTTTAAAACACTCAAAAGAGAATTACCATAGGATCCAGCAATCCCACTTCTGGGCATATACCCAGAGAAAACCATAAATCACAGAGACACATTCACCACAATGGTCATTGCAGCACTATTTACAATAGCCAGGTAACGGAAGCAACCTAAATGCCCACAGACAGACGAATGGATAAAGATGTGGTACATATATAAAATGGAATATTACTCAGCCATAAAAAGGAATGAAACTGGGTCATTTGTAGAGAAGTTGATGGATCTAGAGACTCATACAGAGTGAAGTCAGTCAGAAAGAGAAAAACAAATATTGTATATTAATGACTATATGTGGAACCTAGAAAAATGGTACAGATGAACTGGTTTACAGGGCAGAAATAGAGACACAGAGGTAGAGAACAAACGTATGGATACAAAGTGGGGGAAGCCATAGGGTGGTGGTGGTGGGATGAGTTGGGCGATTGGGATTGACCTGTATACATGTTTAAGCATAAAATAAATAACTACTAATAACCTAGTGTATAAAAAAATAAATAAAATTAAATTTCAAAATTTTAAAAAATAAAATGTAAAAATAAAACAGAAAAAAAGTTCTTCCATTCACACTGATGTATTTATACGAATGAATTATTTCCATGCTTATATCTATAAATACATAAATGAGGAATAAAATCTAACTTGAACCAAAAAAGAAAAAAAAAACTGAACCTAAGAATTATACAGAGGAAAACACTACCAAGGCACTTGCTCCAGTGGTAAACAATTCTGAAATTGGTCAGAGGTGGGGAATCATCTCCCATACAGCCAGCAGCCCCACGCGCCCACGCAAATAGCATCCTCATTGCAAAGCTGGGAGACCGTGCCGAGGCCTCTGTGAGTAAACGTGAGCTGAGCCCCAGGCCAGATGCTGCTGAACTGTTCCCACCCTTCCCAGGTGAAACACCTGAATATGTACAAGGGCTTGAAAGCCTAGAGGAAGGGCCGTGGAGCCACAGCAGCGACAGCACGCAGGCCAACTTGGTGCCTGCAGGTCAGCCAGGATGGTACTGGCCACGGGCGCTCTTCTGGAAGCTTTCTATTGCCCTGCCTGAGATACCCCTCCTGTCCCGGCCCCCACTCCTTTTTTTCCTTCCTCATCTCAGCCCGGAGAGATATTCCAGTGGAAGTTATGGGTGACACATCCTCTTCTTTACAGGTGGCAGCCTGGCAACTCCTGCCGAAAGTCCAGCAGAGCCCCACTCACACCGGGCCACCCACAAAGCCGTGGACCCTCACACCCTCCCACCAGCACAGCCCCGAGACTGCTGACGGGGCAGAGAATATGGAGTAAGGCACAGCTGCAGGGGCTATTGCTGCCTGGAGTGCTGTTTTTATTGACCTCAACCCAGGCACACCTGGGGAGGGCTTGCCGGCAGGGTCAGGCTGCCCAGGTCAGCTAATCCTCAGCCCTCAGGGAATCACATTGCAGAAAATGGACCTCGCTAAGACAGAATATTCGCCAAGGAGAAAAAGGACACAATGCCATTTGCAGCACCGTAGATGAGTCTCGAGGTAATCACGTGACTTGGAGTAAGTCAGAAAGTGAAAGACACATATCATATCATATCACTTATAGGTGTTACCTATAAATTGATACCAGGGCAGATATTTCCACGGAGAAGGGCAATCACAGATTCATTAAACAAACTTATGGTTCACCAAAGGAAAGGTGTGAGGATTGAATTCATTACGATATTGGGGTTAACAGACATATACAAACACAGTAGACTTATATAATCACCAAAGACCTATGGAGTACCAAGAGAAGACTACTCAACATTCTGTCATAACGTACATGGGAAAAGGATCCCAGGAAGAACAGACATATGTATATGTGTAAAAGAACCAGCTCTTGCACACCTACAACATGCTAAACGTTGTACTCAAACTTGCTGTAATAAAAAATAAAAAAATGAATTAAAAACACGAACAAGAAGTAGTGAGACAAACTTGAGGGGCTTTCTCCTGGCACATTCCGTTCTACATTCCAATCTAGAACACGACTTCCATTGAGGCTCTGCTGCCCTAGTAACCAGATTTGGTAAGGGAGAACTGCTGCCACCTTGTGGCCGTTTCACACAACTGCAGGTTTAATGCCAGCGCTAATGGTCAGTGGATATTCCAAATCATTACAGGCCTGTAAATGACACCTGCCCTGAAAACAAATCCTGGGGTCCTATATCGACCAAAAAATTCAAAAGACGTCCATATTTCAAAACGACAGTTTCAAGAGGCATATTTCACGCACATTAGTGTTCTGCTTCTTTTGCTTTCTTTCTTTCTTTGTTAAAAGAACGGGAATGGAAAAAGGCAACCCTCAGAATGTGCAAAAACGTTCACAAACGAATCAATGGACAAAGGTTTAATCTCCAATATATATAAACAGCTCATGCAGCTTAATATTAATAAAACAAACAACCCAATACAAAAATGGGCAGAAGATCTAAAGAGACGTTTCTTCAAAGAAGACACAGAGATGGCCAAGACGCACATGAAAAGCTGCTCAACATCAGTAATTATTAGAGAAATGCAAATCAAAACTACAATGGGGTAAGACCTCACACCTGTTAGAATCGGCATCATCAGATAATCTACAAACAACAAATTCTGGGGAGGGTGTGGACAAAAGGAACCCTCTTCCGCTATTGGTGGGAATGTAAATTGATACAGTCACTATGGAGAACAGTATGGAGGTTCCTTTAAAACACTCAAAAGAGAATTACCATAGGATACAGCAATCCCACTTCTGGGCATATACCCAGAGAAAACCATAAATCACAGAGACACATTCACCACAATGTTCATTGCAGCACTATTTACAATAGCCAGGTTATGGAAGCAACCTAAATGGCCACAGACAGACGAATGGATAAAGATGTGGTACATATATAAAATGGAATATTACTCAGCCATAAAAAGGAATGAAACTGGGTCATTTGTAGAGAAGTTGATGGATCTAGAGACTGTCATACAGAGTGAAGTAAGCCAGAAAGAGAAAAACAAATATTGTATATTAATGCCTGTATGTGGAACCTAGAAAAATGGTAGAGATGAACTGGTTTGCAGGGCAGAAATAGAGACACAGAGGTAGAGAACAAACATATGGACACAAAGTGGGGGAAGCCATGGGGTGGTGGTGGTGGGATGAGTTGGGAGATTAGGATTGACCTGTATACATGTCTATGCATAAAATAGATAACTAATAATAACCTACTGTATAAAAAAATAACTAAAATTAAATTTCAAAATTTTAAAAAATAAAATGTAAAAATAAAACAGAAAAAAAGTTCTTCCATTCACACTGATGTATTTATACGAATGAATTATTTCCATGCTTATATCTATAAATACATAAATGAGGAATAAAATCTAACTTGAACTAAAAAAGAAAAAAAAACTGAACCTACGAATTATACAGAGGAAAACACTACCAAGGCACTTGCTCCAGTGGTAAACAATTCTGAAATTGGTCAGAGGTGGGGAATCATCTCCCATACAGCCAGCAGCCCCGCCCGCCCACGCAAGGAGCATCCTCATTGCAAAGCTGGGAGACCGTGCCGAGGCCTCTGTGAGTAAACGTGAGCTGAGCCCCAGGCCAGATGCTGCTGAACTCTTCCCACCCTTCCCAGGTGAAACACCTGAATATGTACAAGGGCTTGAAAGCCTAGAGGAAGGGCCGTGGAGCCACACCAGCGACAGCACGCAGGCCAACTTGGTGCCTGCAGGTCAGCCAGGATGGTACGGGCCACGGGTGCTCTTCTGGAAGCTTTCTATTGCCCTGCCTGAGATACCCCTCCTGTCCCGGCCTCCACTCCTTTTTTTCCTTCCTCACCTCAGCCCGGAGAGATATTCCAGTGGAAGTTATGGGTGACACATCCTCTTCTTTACAGGTGGCAGCCTGGCAACTCCTGCCGAAAGTCCAGCAGAGCCCCACTCACACCGGGCCACCCACAAAGCCGTGGACCCTCACACCCTCCCACCAGCACAGCCCCGAGACTGCTGACGTGGCACAGAATATGGAGTCAGGCACAGCTGCAGGGGCTATTGCTGCCTGGAGTGCTGTTTATATTGACCTCAACCCAGGCACACCTGTGGAGGGCTTGCCGGCAGGGTCAGGCTGCCCATGTCAGCTAATCCTCAGCCCTCAGGGAATCACATTGCAGAAAATGGACCTCGCTAAGACAGAATATTCGCCAAGGAGAAAAAGGACACAATGCCATTTGCAGCACCGTAGATGAGTCTCGAGGTAATCACGTGACTTGGAGTAAGTCAGAAAGTGAAAGACACATATCATATCATATCACTTATAGGTGTTACCTATAAATTGATACCAGGGCAGATATTTCCACGGAGAAGGGCAATCACAGATTCATTAAACAAACTTATGGTTCACCAAAGGAAAGGTGTGAGGATTGAATTCATTACGATATTGGGGTTAACAGACAGATACAAACACAGTAGACGTATATAATCACCAAAGACCTACGGAGTACCAAGAGAAGACTACTCAACATTCTGTCATAACGTACATGGGAAAAGGATCCCAGGAAGAACAGACATATGTATATGTGTAAAAGAACCACCTCTTGCACACCTACAACAAGCTAAACGTTGTACTCAAACTTGCTGTAATAAAAAATAAAAAATTAAATTAAAAACACGAACAAGAAGTAGTGAGACAAACTTGAGGGGCTTTCTCCTGGCACATTCCGTTCTACATTCCAATCTCGAACACGACTTCCATTGAGGCTCTGCTGCCCTAGTAACCAGATTTGGTAAGGGAGAACTGCTGCCACCTTGTGGCCGTTTCACACAACTGCAGGTTTAATGCCAGCGCTAATGGTCAGTGGATATTCCAAATCATTACAGGCCTGTAAATGACACCTGCCCTGAAAACAAATCCTGGGGTCCTATATCGACCAAAAAATTCAAAAGACGTCCATATTTCAAAACGACAGTTTCAAGAGGCATATTTCACGCACATTAGTGTTCTGCTTCTTTTGCTTTCTTTCTTTCTTTGTTAAAAAAACGGGAATGGAAAAAGGCAACCCTCAGAATGGGCGAAAACGTTCACAAACGAATCAATGGACAAAGGTTTAATCTCCAATATATATAAACAGCGCATGCAGCTTAATATTAATAAAACAAACAACCCAATACAAAAATGGGCAGAAGATCTAAAGAGACGTTTCTTCAAAGAAGACACAGAGATGGCCAAGACGCACATGAAAAGCTGCTCAACATCACTAATTATTAGAGAAATGCAAATCAAAACTACAATGAGGTAAGACCTCACACCTGTTAGAATCGGCATCATCAGATAATCTACAAACAACAAATTCTGGGGAGGGTGTGGACAAAAGGAACCCTCTTCCGCTATTGGTGGGAATGTAAATTGATACAGTCACTATGGAGAACAGTATGGAGGTTCCTTTAAAAAACTAAAAAGAGAATTACCATAGGATCCAGCAATCCCACTTCTGGGCATATACCCAGAGAAAACCATAAATCACAGAGACACATTCACCACAATGTTCATTGCAGCACTATTTACAATAGCCAGGTTATGGAAGCAACATAAATGCCCACAGACAGACGAATGGATAAAGATGTGGTACATATATAAAATGGAATATTACTCAGCCATAAAAAGGAATGAAACTGGGTCATTTGTAGAGAAGTTGATGGATCTAGAGACTGTCATACAGAGTGAAGTAAGCCAGAAAGAGAAAAACAAATATTGTATATTAATGCCTATATGTGGAACCTAGAAAAATGGTAGAGATGAACTGGTTTGCAGGGCAGAAATAGAGACACAGAGGTAGAGAACAAACGTATGGACACAAAGTGGGGGAAGCCATGGGGTGGTGGTGGTGGGATGACTTGGGAGATTAGGATTGACCTGTATACATGTCTATGCATAAAATAGATAACTAATAATAACCTACTGTATAAAAAAATAACTAAAATTAAATTTCAAAATTTTAAAAAATAAAATGTAAAAATAAAACAGAAAAAAAGTTCTTCCATTCACACTGATGTATTTATACGAATGAATTATTTCCATGCTTATATCTATAAATACATAAATGAGGAATAAAATCTAACTTGAACCAAAAAAGAAAAAAAAAACTGAACCTAAGAATTATACAGAGGAAAACACTACCAAGGCACTTGCTCCAGTGGTAAACAATTCTGAAATTGGTCAGAGGTGGGGAATCATCTCCCATACAGCCAGCAGCCCCGCCCGCCCACGCAAATAGCATCCTCATTGCAAAGCTGGGAGACCGTGCCGAGGCCTCTGTGAGTAAACGTGAGCTGAGCCCCAGGCCAGATGCTGCTGAACTGTTCCCACCCTTCCCAGGTGAAACACCTGAATATGTACAAGGGCTTGAAAGCCTAGAGGAAGGGCCGTGGAGCCACACCAGCGACAGCACGCAGGCCAACTTGGTGCCTGCAGGTCAGCCAGGATGGTACTGGCCACGGGCGCTCTTCTGGAAGCTTTCTATTGCCCTGCCTGAGATACCCCTCCTGTCCCGGCCCCCACTCCTTTTTTTCCTTCCTCACCTCAGCCCGGAGAGATATTCCAGTGGAAGTTATGGGTGACACATCCTCTTCTTTACAGGTGGCAGCCTGGCAACTCCTGCCGAAAGTCCAGCAGAGCCCCACTCACACCGGGCCACCCACAAAGCCGTGGACCCTCACACCCTCCCACCAGCACAGCCCCGAGACTGCTGACGGGGCAGAGAATATGGAGTAAGGCACAGCTGCAGGGGCTATTGCTGCCTGGAGTGCTGTTTTTATTGACCTCAACCCAGGCACACCTGGGGAAGGCTTGCCGGCAGGGTCAGGCTGCCCAGGTCAGCTAATCCTCAGCCCTCAGGGAATCACATTGCAGAAAATGGACCTCGCTAAGACAGAATATTCGCCAAGGAGAAAAAGGACACAATGCCATTTGCAGCACCGTAGATGAGTCTCGAGGTAATCACGTGACTTGGAGTAAGTCAGAAAGTGAAAGACACATATCATATCATATCACTTATAGGTGTTACCTATAAATTGATACCAGGGCAGATATTTCCACGGAGAAGGGCAATCACAGATTCATTAAACAAACTTATGGTTCACCAAAGGAAAGGTGTGAGGATTGAATTCATTACGATATTGGGGTTAACAGACATATACAAACACAGTAGACGTATATAATCACCAAAGACCTACGGAGTACCAAGAGAAGACTACTCAACATTCTGTCATAACGTACATGGGAAAAGGATCCCAGGAAGAACAGACATATGTATATGTGTAAAAGAACCACCTCTTGCACACCTACAACAAGCTAAACGTTGTACTCAAACTTGCTGTAATAAAAAATAAAAAATTAAATTAAAAACACGAACAAGAAGTAGTGAGACAAACTTGAGGGGCTTTCTCCTGGCACATTCCGTTCTACATTCCAATCTAGAAAGCGACTTCCATTGAGGCTCTGCTGCCCTAGTAACCAGATTTGGTAAGGGAGAACTGCTGCCACCTTGTGGCCGTTTCACACAACAGCAGCTTTAATGCCAGCGCTAATGGTCAGTGGATATTCCAAATCATTACAGGCCTGTAAATGACACCTGCCCTGAAAACAAATCCTGGGGTCATATATCGACCAAAAAATTCAAAAGACGTCCATATTTCAAAACGACAGTTTCAAGAGGCATATTTCACGCACATTAGTGTTCTGCTTCTTTTGCTTTCTTTCTTTCTTTGTTAAAAAAACGGGAATGGAAAAAGGCAACCCTCAGAATGGGTGAAAACGTTCACAAACGAATCAATGGACAAAGGTTTAATCTCCAATATATATACACAGCTCATGCAGCTTAATATTAATAAAACAAACAACCCAATACAAAAATGGGCAGAAGATCTAAAGAGACGTTTCTTCAAAGAAGACACAGAGATGGCCAAGACGCACATGAAAAGCTGCTCAACATCACTAATTATTAGAGAAATGCAAATCAAAACTACAATGAGGTAAGACCTCACACCTGTTAGAATCGGCATCATCAGATAATCTACAAACAACAAATTCTGGGGAGGGTGTGGACAAAAGGAACCCTCTTCCGCTATTGGTGGGAATGTAAATTGATACAGTCACTATGGAGAACAGTATGGTTCCTTTAAAAAACTAAAAAGAGAATTACCATAGGATCCAGCAATCCCACTTCTGGGCATATACCCAGAGAAAACCATAAATCACAGAGACACATTCACCACAATGGTCATTGCAGCACTATTTACAATAGCCAGGTAATGGAAGCAACCTAAATGCCCACAGACAGACGAATGGATAAAGATGTGGTACATATATAAAATGGAATATTACTCAGCCATAAAAAGGAATGAAACTGGGTCATTTGTAGAGAAGTTGATGGATCTAGAGACTGTCATACAGAGTGAAGTCAGTCAGAAAGAGAAAAACAAATATTGTATATTAATGACTATATGTGGAACCTAGAAAAATGGTAGAGATGAACTGGTTTACAGGGCAGAAATAGAGACACAGAGGTAGAGAACAAACGTATGGACACAAAGTGGGGGAAGCCATAGGGTGGTGGTGGTGGGATGAGTTGGGCGATTGGGATTGACCTGTATACATGTTTATGCATAAAATAAATAACTACTAATAATCTAGTGTATAAAAAATAAAATAAAATTAAATTCCAAAATTTTTGAAAATAAAATGTAAAAATAAAACAGAAAAAAAAGTTCTTCCATTCACACTGATGTATTTATAAGAATGAATTATTTCCATGCTTATATCCATAAATACATAAAAGAGGAATAAAATCTAACTTGAACCAAAAAAGAAAAAAAAAACTGAACCTAACAGTTATACAGAGGAAAACACTACCAAGGCACTTGCTCCAGTGGTAAACAATTGTGAAATTGGTCAGAGGTGGGGAATCATCTCCCATACAGCCAGCAGCACCACTCGCCCACGCAAGGAGTGTCCTTATTGTAAAGCTGGGGGACCGTGCCGAGGCCTCTGTGAGTAAACGTGAGCTGAGCCCCAGGCCAGCTGCTGCTGAACTGTTCCCACCCTTCCCAGGTGAAACATCTGAATATGTACAAGGGCTTGAAAGCCTAGAGGAAGGGCCGTGGAGCCACACCAGCGACAGCACGCAGGCCAACTTGGTGCCTGCAGGTCAGCCAGGATGGTCCTGGCCACGGGCGCTCTTCTGGAAGCTTTCCATTGCCCTGCCTGAGATACCCCTCCTGTCCTGGCCCCCACTCCATTTTTTCCTTCCTCACCTCAGCCCGGAGAGATATTCCAGTGGAAGTTATGGGTGACACATCCTCTTCTTTACAGGTGGCAGCCTGGCAACTCCTGCCGAAAGTCCAGCAGAGCCCCACTCACACCGGGCCACCCACAAAGCCGTGGACCCTCACACCCTCCCACCAGCACAGCCCCGAGACTGCTGACGGGGCAGAGAATATGGAGTCAGGCACAGCTGCAGGCGCTATTGCTGCCTGGAGTGTTGTTTATATTGACCTCAACCCAGGCACACCTGGGGAGGGCTTGCCGGCAGGGTGAGGCTGCCCAGGTCAGCTAATCCTCAGCCCTCAGGGAATCACATTGCAGAAAATGGACCTCGCTAAGACAGAATATTCGCCAAGGAGAAAAAGGACACAATGCCATTTGCAGCACCGTAGATGAGTCTCGAGGTAATCACGTGACTTGGAGTAAGTCAGAAAGTGAAAGACACATATCATATCATATCACTTATAGGTGTTACCTATAAATTGATACCAGGGCAGATATTTCCACGGAGAAGGGCAATCACAGATTCATTAAACAAACTTATGGTTCACCAAAGGAAAGGTGTGAGGATTGAATTCATTACGATATTGGGGTTAACAGACAGATACAAACACAGTAGACGTATAGAATCACCAAAGACCTACGGAGTACCAAGAGAAGACTACTCAACATTCTGTCATAACGTACATGGGAAAAGGATCCCAGGAAGAACAGACATATGTATATGTGTAAAAGAACCACCTCTTGCACACCTACAACAAGCTAAACGTTGTACTCAAACTTGCTGTAATAAAAAATAAAAAATTAAATTAAAAACACGAACAAGAAGTAGTGAGACAAACTTGAGGGGCTTTCTCCTGGCACATTCCGTTCTACATTCCAATCTCGAACACGACTTCCATTGAGGCTCTGCTGCCCTAGTAACCAGATTTGGTAAGGGAGAACTGCTGCCACCTTGTGGCCGTTTCACACAACTGCAGGTTTAATGCCAGCGCTAATGGTCAGTGGATATTCCAAATCATTACAGGCCTGTAAATGACACCTGCCCTGAAAACAAATCCTGGGGTCCTATATCGACCAAAAAATTCAAAAGACGTCCATATTTCAAAACGACAGTTTCAAGAGGCATATTTCACGCACATTAGTGTTCTGCTTCTTTTGCTTGCTTTCTTTCTTTGTTAAAAAAACGGGAATAAAGGGCTTCCCTGGTGGCACAGTGGTTACGAGTCCGCCTGCTGATGCAGGGGACACGGGTTCGTGCCCCGGTCCAGGAGGATCTCGCATGCTGTGGAGTGGCTGGGCCCGTGAGCCATGGCCGCTGAGCCTGCGCGTCCGGAGCCCATGCTCCGCAACGGGAGAGACCACAACAGTGAGAGGCCCGCGTAATGCAAAAAAAAAAAAAAAAAAAAAAAAAAAAAAAAAAACGGGTATGGAAAAAGGCAACCCTCAGAATGGGCGAAAACGTTCACAAACGAATCAATGGACAAAGGTTTAATCTCCAATATATATAAACAGCGCATGCAGCTTAATATTAATAAAACAAACAACCCAATACAAAAATGGGCAGAAGATCTAAAGAGACGTTTCTTCAAAGAAGACACAGAGATGGCCAAGACGCACATGAAAAGCTGCTCAACATCACTAATTATTAGAGAAATGCAAATCAAAACTACAATGAGGTAAGACCTCACACCTGTTAGAATCGGCATCATCAGATAATCTACAAACAACAAATTCTGGGGAGGGTGTGGACAAAAGGAACCCTCTTCCGCTATTGGTGGGAATGTAAATTGATACAGTCACTATGGAGAACAGTATGGAGGTTCCTTTAAAAAACTAAAAAGAGAATTACCATAGGATCCAGCAATCCCACTTCTGGGCATATACCCAGAGAAAACCATAAATCACAGAGACACATTCACCACAATGTTCATTGCAGCACTATTTACAATAGCCAGGTTATGGAAGCAACCTAAATGGCCACAGACAGACGAATGGATAAAGATGTGGTACATATATAAAATGGAATATTACTCAGCCATAAAAAGGAATGAAACTGGGTCATTTGTAGAGAAGTTGATGGATCTAGAGATTGTCATACAGAGTGAAGTAAGCCAGAAAGAGAAAAACAAATATTGTATACTAATGCCTATATGTGGAACCTAGAAAAATGGTAGAGATGAACTGGTTTGCAGGGCAGAAATAGAGACACAGAGGTAGAGAACAAACGTATGGACACAAAGTGGGGGAAGCCATGGGGTGGTGGTGGTGGGATGAGTTGGGAGATTAGGATTGACCTGTATACATGTCTATGCATAAAATAGATAACTAATAATAACCTACTGTATAAAAAAATAACTAAAATTAAATTTCAAAATTTTAAAAAATAAAATGTAAAAATAAAACAGAAAAAAAGTTCTTCCATTCACACTGATGTATTTATACGAATGAATTATTTCCATGCTTATATCTATAAATACATAAATGAGGAATAAAATCTAACTTGAACCAAAAAAGAAAAAAAAAACTGAACCTAAGAATTATACAGAGGAAAACACTACCAAGGCACTTGCTCCAGTGGTAAACAATTCTGAAATTGGTCAGAGGTGGGGAATCATCTCCCATACAGCCAGCAGCCCCGCCCGCCCACGCAAATAGCATCCTCATTGCAAAGCTGGGAGACCGTGCCGAGGCCTCTGTGAGTAAACGTGAGCTGAGCCCCAGGCCAGATGCTGCTGAACTGTTCCCACCCTTCCCAGGTGAAACACCTGAATATGTACAAGGGCTTGAAAGCCTAGAGGAAGGGCCGTGGAGCCACAGCAGCGACAGCACGCAGGCCAACTTGGTGCCTGCAGGTCAGCCAGGATGGTACTGGCCACGGGCGCTCTTCTGGAAGCTTTCTATTGCCCTGCCTGAGATACCCCTCCTGTCCCGGCCCCCACTCCTTTTTTTCCTTCCTCATCTCAGCCCGGAGAGATATTCCAGTGGAAGTTATGGGTGACACATCCTCTTCTTTACAGGTGGCAGCCTGGCAACTCCTGCCAAATGTCCAGCAGAGCCCCACTCACACCGGGCCACCCACAAAGCCGTGGACCCTCACACCCTCCCACCAGCACAGCCCCGAGACTGCTGACGGGGCAGAGAATATGGAGTAAGGCACAGCTGCAGGGGCTATTGCTGCCTGGAGTGCTGTTTATATTGACCTCAACCCAGGCACACCTGGGGAGGGCTTGCCGGCAGGGTCAGGCTGCCCAGGTCAGCTAATCCTCAGCCCTCAGGGAATCACATTGCAGAAAATGGACCTCGCTAAGACAGAATATTCGCCAAGGAGAAAAAGGACACAATGCCATTTGCAGCACCGTAGATGAGTCTCGAGGTAATCACGTGACTTGGAGTAAGTCAGAAAGTGAAAGACACATATCATATCATATCACTTATAGGTGTTACCTATAAATTGATACCAGGGCAGATATTTCCACGGAGAAGGGCAATCACAGATTCATTAAACAAACTTATGGTTCACCAAAGGAAAGGTGTGAGGATTGAATTCATTACGATATTGGGGTTAACAGACAGATACAAACACAGTAGACGTATATAATCACCAAAGACCTACGGAGTACCAAGAGAAGACTACTCAACATTCTGTCATAACGTACATGGGAAAAGGATCCCAGGAAGAACAGACAGATGTATATGTGTAAAAGAACCACCTCTTGCACACCTACAACAAGCTAAACGTTGTACTCAAACTTGCTGTAATAAAAAATAAAAAATTAAATTAAAAACACGAACAAGAAGTAGTGAGACAAACTTGAGGGGCTTTCTCCTGGCACATTCCGTTCTACATTCCAATCTAGAACACGACTTCCATTGAGGCTCTGCTGCCCTAGTAACCAGATTTGGTAAGGGAGAACTGCTGCCACCTTGTGGCCGTTTCACACAACTGCAGGTTTAATGCCAGCGCTAATGGTCAGTGGATATTCCAAATCATTACAGGCCTGTAAATGACACCTGCCCTGAAAACAAATCCTGGGGTCCTATATCGACCAAAAAATTCAAAAGACGTCCATATTTCAAAACGACAGTTTCAAGAGGCATATTTCACGCACATTAGTGTTCTGCTTCTTTTGCTTTCTTTCTTTCTTTGTTAAAAAAAACGGGAATGGAAAAAGGCAACCCTCAGAATGGGCGAAAACGTTCACAAATGAATCAATGGACAAAGGTTTAATCTCCAATATATATAAACAGCTCATGCAGCTTAATATTAATAAAACAAACAACCCAATACAAAAATGGGCAGAAGATCTAAAGAGACGTTTCTTCAAAGAAGACACAGAGATGGCCAAGACGCACATGAAAAGCTGCTCAACATCACTAATTATTAGAGAAATGCAAATCAAAACTACAATGAGGTAAGACCTCACACCTGTTAGAATCGGCATCATCAGATAATCTACAAACAACAAATTCTGGGGAGGGTGTGGACAAAAGGAACCCTCTTCCGCTATTGGTGGGAATGTAAATTGATACAGTCTCTATGGAGAACAGTATGGAGGTTCCTTTAAAAAACTAAAAAGAGAATTACCATAGGATCCAGCAATCCCACTTGTGGGCATATACCCAGAGAAAACCATAAATCACAAAGACACATTCACCACAATGTTCATTGCAGCAGTATTTACAATAGCCAGGTAATGGAAGTAACCTAAATGCCCACAGACAGACGAATGGATAAAGATGTGGTACATATATAAAATGGAATATTACTCAGCCAAATAAAGGAATGAAACTGGGTCATTTGTAGAGAAGTTGATGGATCTAGAGACTGTCATACAGAGTGAAGTAAGTCAGAAAGAGAAAAACAAATATTGTATATTAATGCCTATATGTGGAACCTAGAAAAATGGTACAGATGAACTGGTTTGCAGGGCAGAAAGAGAGACACAGAGGTAGAGAACAAACGTATGGACATGGACACAAAGTGGGGGAAGCCATGGGGTGGTGGTGGTGGGATGAGTTGGGAGATTGGGATTGACCTGTATACATGTATATGCATAAAATAGATAACTAATAATAACCTACTGTATAAAAAAAATAAATTAAATTAAATTTCAAAATTTTTAAAAATAAAATGTAAAAATAAAACAGAAAAAAAGTTCTTCCATTCACACTGATGTATTTATAAGAATGAATTATTTCCATGCTTATATCCATAAATACATAAAAGAGGAATAAAATCTAACTTGAACCAAAAAAGAAAAAAAAAAAACTGAAGCTAACATTTATACAGAGGAAAACACTACCAAGGCACTTGCTCCAGTGGTAAACAATTGTGAAATTGGTCAGAGGTGGGGAATAATCTCCCATACAGCCAGCAGTCCCGCCCGCCCACGCAAGGAGCGTCCTTATTGCAAAGCTGGGGGACCGTGCCGAGGCCTCTGTGAGTAAACGTGAGCTGTGCCCCAGGCCAGCTGCTGCTGAACTCTTCCCACCCTTCCCAGGTGAAACACCTGAATATGTACAAGGGCTTGAAAGCCTAGAGGAAGGGCCGTGGAGCCACACCAGCGACAGCACGCAGGCCAACTTGGTGCCTGCAGGTCAGCCAGGATGGTCCTGGCCACGGGCGCTCTTCTGGAAGCTTTCCATTGCCCTGCCTGAGATACCCCTCCTGTCCCGGCCCCCACTCCTTTTTTTCCTTCCTCACCTCAGCCCGGAGAGATATTCCAGTGGAAGTTATGGGTGACACATCCTCTTCTTTACAGGTGGCAGCCTGGCAACTCCTGCCGAAAGTCCAGCAGAGCCCCACTCACACCGGGCCCCCCACAAAGCCGTGGACCCTCACACCCTCCCACCAGCACAGCCCCGAGACTGCTGACGGGGCAGAGAATATGGAGTCAGGCACAGCTGCAGGGGCTATTGCTGCCTGGAGTGCTGTTTATATTGACCTCAACCCAGGCACACCTGGGGAGGGCTTGCCGGCAGGGTCAGGCTGCCCAGGTCAGCTAATCCTCAGCCCTCGGGGAATCACATTGCAGAAAATGGACCTCGCTAAGACAGAATATTCGCCAAGGAAAAAAAGGACACAATGCCATTTGCAGCACCGTAGATGAGTCTCGAGGTAATCACGTGACTTGGAGTAAGTCACAAAGTGAAAGACACATATCATATCATATCACTTATAGGTGTTACCTATAAACTGATACCAGGGCAGATATTTCCACGGAGAAGGGCAATCACAGATTCATTAAACAAACTTATGGTTCACCAAAGGAAAGGTGTGAGGATTGAATTCATTACGATATTGGGGTTAACAGACATATACAAACACAGTAGACGTATATAATCACCAAAGACCTACGGAGTACCAAGAGAAGACTACTCAACATTCTGTCATAACGTACATGGGAAAAGGATCCCAGGAAGAACAGACATATGTATATGTGTAAAAGAACCACCTCTTGCACACCTAAAACAAGCTAAACGTTGTACTCAAACTTGCTGTAATAAAAAATAAAAAATTAAATTAAAAACACGAACAAGAAGTAGTGAGACAAACTTGAGGGGCTTTCTCCTGGCACATTCCGTTCTACATTCCAATCTAGAACGCGACTTCCTTTGAGGCTCTGCTGCCCTAGTAACCAGATTTGGTAAGGGAGAACTGCTGCCACCTTGTGGCCGTTTCACACAACAGCTGCTTTAATCCCAGCCCTAATGATCAGTGGATATTCCAAATCATTACAGGCCTGTAAATGACACCTGCCCTGAAAACATTTCCTGGGGTCATATATCGACCAAAAAATTCAAAAGACGTCCATATTTCAAAACGACAGTTTCAAGAGGCATATTTCACGCACATTAGTGTTCTGCTTCTTTTGCTTGCTTTCTTTCTTTGTTAAAAAAACGGGAATGGAAAAAGGCAACCCTCAGAATGGGCGAAAACGTTCACAAACGAATCAATGGACAAAGGTTTAATCTCTAATATATATAAACAGCTCATGCAGCTTAATATTAATAAAACGAACAACCCAATACAAAAATGGGCAGAAGATCTAAAGAGACGTTTCTTCAAAGAAGACACAGAGATGGCCAAGACGCACATGAAAAGCTGCTCAACATCACTAATTATTAGAGAAATGCAAATCAAAACTACAATGAGGTAAGACCTCACACCTGTGAGAATCGGCATCATCAGATAATCTACAAACAACAAATTCTGTGGAGGGTGTGGACAAAAGGAACCCTCTTCCGCTATTGGTGGGAATGTAAATTGATACAGTCACTATGGAGAACAGTATGGAGGTTCCTTTCAAAAACTAAAAAGAGAATTACCATAGGATCCAGCAATCCCACTTCTGGGCATATACCCAGAGAAAACCATAAATCACAAAGACACATTCACCACAATGTTCATTGCAGCACTATTTACAATAGCCAGGTAATGGAAGCAACCTAAATGCCCACAGACAGACGAATGGATAAAGATGTGGTACATATATAAAATGGAATATTACTCAGCCAAAAAAAGGAATGAAACTGGGTCATTTGTAGAGAAGTTGATGGATCTAGAGACTGTCATACAGAGTGAAGTAAGTCACAAAGAGAAAAACAAATATTGTATATTAATGCCTATATGTGGAACCTAGAAAAATGGTACAGATGAACTGGTTTGCAGGGCAGAAATAGAGACACAGAGGTAGAGAACAAACGTATGGACACAAAGTGGGGGAAGCCATGGGGTGGTGGTGGTGGGATGAGTTGGGAGATTGGGATTGACCTGTATACATGTATATGCATAAAATAGATAACTAATAATAACCTACTGTATAAAAAAAATAAATTAAATTAAATTTCAAAATTTTTAAAAGTAAAATGTAAAAATAAAACAGAAAAAAAGTTCTTCCATTCACACTGATGTATTTATAAGAATGAATTATTTCCATGCTTATATCCATAAATACATAAAAGAGGAATAAAATCTAACTTGAACCAAAAAAGAAAAAAAAAACTGAACCTAACATTTATACAGAGGAAAACACTACCAAGGCACTTGCTCCAGTGGTAAACAATTGTGAAATTGGTCAGAGGTGGGGAATCATCTCCCATACAGCCAGCAGCCCCGCCCGCCCACGCAAGGAGCGTCCTTATTGCAAAGCTGGGGGACCGTACCGAGGCCTCTGTGAGGAAACGTGAGCTGAGCCCCAGGCCAGCTGCTGCTGAACTCTTCCCACCCTTCCCAGGTGAAACACCTGAATATGTACAAGGGCTTGAAAGCCTAGAGGATGGGCCGTGGAGCCACACCAGCGACAGCACGCAGGCCAACTTGGTGCCTGCAGGTCAGCCAGGATGGTTCTGGCCACGGGCGCTCTTCTGGAAGCTTTCCATTGCCCTGCCTGAGATACCCCTCCTGTCCCGGCCCCCACTCCTTTTTTTCCTTCCTCACCTCAGCCCGGAGAGATATTCCAGTGGAAGTTATGGGTGACACATCCTCTTCTTTACAGGTGGCAGCCTGGCAACACCTGCCGAAAGTCCAGCAGAGCCCCACTCACACCGGGCCCCCCACAAAGCGGTGGACCGTCACACCCTCCCACCAGCACAGCCCCGAGACTGCTGACGGGGCAGAGAATATGCAGTCAGGCACAGGTGCAGGGGCTATTGCTGCCTGGAGTGCTGTTTATATTGACCTCAACCCAGGCACACCTGGGGAGGGCTTGCCGGCAGGGTCAGGCTGCCCAGGTCAGCTAATCCTCAGCCCTCGGGGAATCACATTGCAGAAAATGGACCTCGCTAAGACAGAATATTCGCCAAGGAAAAAAAGGACACAATGCCATTTGCAGCACCGTAGATGAGTCTCGAGGTAATCACGTGACTTGGAGTAAGTCAGAAAGTGAAAGACACATATCATATCATATCACTTATAGGTGTTACCTATAAATTGATACCAGGGCAGATATTTCCACGGAGAAGGGCAATCACAGATTCATTAAACAAACTTATGGTTCACCAAAGGAAAGGTGTGAGGATTGAATTCATTACGATATTGGGGTTAACAGACATATACAAACACAGTAGACGTATAGAATCACCAAAGACCTACGGAGTACCAAGAGAAGACTACTCAACATTCTGTCATAACGTACATGGGAAAAGGATCCCAGGAAGAACAGACATATGTATATGTGTAAAAGAACCACCTCTTGCACACCTACAACAAGCTAAACGTTGTACTCAAACTTGCTGTAATAAAAAATAAAAAATTAAATTAAAAACACGAACAAGAAGTAGTGAGACAAACTTGAGGGGCTTTCTCCTGGCACATTCCGTTCTACATTCCAATCTAGAACGCGACTTCCACTGATGCTCTGCTGCCCTAGTAACCAGATTTGGTAAGGGAGAACTGCTGCCACCTTGTGGCCGTTTCACACAACAGCAGCTTTAATCCCAGCGCTAATGGTCAGTGGATATTCCAAATCATTACAGGCCTGTAAATGACACCTGCCCTGAAAACATATCCTGGGGTCATATATCGACCAAAAAATTCAAAAGACGTCCATATTTCAAAACGACAGTTTCAAGAGGCATATTTCACGCACATTAGTGTTCTGCTTCTTTTGCTTTCTTTCTTTCTTTGTTAAAAAAACTGGAATGGAAAAAGGCAACCCTCAGAATGGGCGAAAACGTTCACAAACGAATCAATGGACAAAGGTTTAATCTCCAATATATATAAACAGCTCATGCAGCTTAATATTAATAAAACAAACAACCCAATACAAAAATGGGCAGAAGATCTAAAGAGACGTTTCTTCAAAGAAGACAGAGAGATGGCCAAGACGCACATGAAAAGCTGCTCAACATCACTAATTATTAGAGAAATGCAAATCAAAACTACAATGAGGTAAGACCTCACACCTGTGAGAATCGGCATCATCAGATAATCTACAAACAACAAATTCTGGGGAGGGTGTGGACAAAAGGAACCCTCTTCCGCTATTGGTGGGAATGTAAATTGATACAGTCACTATGGAGAACAGTATGGAGGTTCCTTTCAAAAACTAAAAAGAGAATTACCATAGGATCCAGCAATCCCACTTCTGGGCATATACCCAGAGAAAACCATAAATCACAAAGACACATTCACCACAATGTTCATTGCAGCACTATTTACAATAGCCAGGTAATGGAAGCAACCTAAATGCCCACAGACAGACGAATGGATAAAGATGTGGTACATATATAAAATGGAATATTACTCAGCCAAAAAAAGGAATGAAACTGGGTCATTTGTAGAGAAGTTGATGGATCTAGAGACTGTCATACAGAGTGAAGTAAGTCACAAAGAGAAAAACAAATATTGTATATTAATGCCTATATGTGGAACCTAGAAAAATGGTACAGATGAACTGGTTTGCAGGGCAGAAATAGAGACACAGAGGTAGAGAACAAACGTATGGACACAAAGTGGGGGAAGCCATGGGGTGGTGGTGGTGGGATGAGTTGGGAGATTGGGATTGACCTGTATACATGTATATGCATAAAATAGATAACTAATAATAACCTACTGTATAAAAAAATAAATTAAATTTCAAAATTTTTAAAAATAAAATGTAAAAATAAAACAGAAAAAAAGTTCTTCCATTCACACTGATGTATTTATAAGAATGAATTATTTCCATGCTTATATCCATAAATACATAAAAGAGGAATAAAATCTAACTTGAACCAAAAAAGAAAAAAAAAACTGAACCTAACATTTATACAGAGGAAAACACTACCAAGGCACTTGCTCCAGTGGTAAACAATTGTGAAATTGGTCAGAGGTGGGGAATCATCTCCCATACAGCCAGCAGCCCCGCCCGCCCACGCAAGGAGCGTCCTTATAGCAAAGCTGGGGCACCGTGCCGAGGCCTCTGTGAGTAAACGTGAGCTGAGCCCCAGGCCAGCTGCTGCTGAACTCTTCCCACCCTTCCCAGGTGAAACACCTGAATATGTACAAGGGCTTGAAAGCCTAGAGGAAGGGCCGTGGAGCCACACCAGCGACAGCACGCAGGCCAACTTGGTGCCTGCAGGTCAGCCAGGATGGTCCTGGCCACGGGCGCTCTTCTGGAAGCTTTCCATTGCCCTGCCTGAGATACCCCTCCTGTCCCGGCCCCAACTCCTTTTTTTCCTTCCTCACCTCAGCCCGGAGAGATATTCCAGTGGAAGTTATGGGTGACACATCCTCTTCTTTACAGGTGGCAGCCTGGCAACTCCTGCCGAAAGTCCAGCAGAGCCCCACTCACACCGGGCCCCCCACAAAGCCATGGACCCTCACACCCTCCCACCAGCACAGCCCCGAGACTGCTGACGGGGCAGAGAATATGGAGTCAGGCACAGCTGCAGGGGCTATTGCTGCCTGGAGTGCTGTTTATATTGACCTCAACCCAGGCACACCTGGGGAGGGCTTGCCAGCAGGGTCAGGCTGCCCAGGTCAGCTAATCCTCAGCCCTCGGGGAATCACATTGCAGAAAATGGACCTCGCTAAGACAGAATATTCGCCAAGGAAAAAAAGGACACAATGCCATTTGCAGCACCGTAGATGAGTCTCGAGGTAATCACGTGACTTGGAGTAAGTCAGAAAGTGAAAGACACATATCATATCATATCACTTATAGGTGTTACCTATAAATTGATACCAGGGCAGATATTTCCACGGAGAAGGGCAATCACAGATTCATTAAACAAACTTATGGTTCACCAAAGGAAAGGTGTGAGGATTGAATTCATTACGATATTGGGGTTAACAGACATATACAAACACAGTAGACGTATAGAATCACCAAAGACCTACGGAGTACCAAGAGAAGACTACTCAACATTCTGTCATAACGTACATGGGAAAAGGATCCCAGGAAGAACAGACATATGTATATGTGTAAAAGAACCACCTCTTGCACACCTACAACAAGCTAAACGTTGTACTCAAACTTGCTGTAATAAAAAATAAAAAATTAAATTAAAAACACGAACAAGAAGTAGTGAGACAAACTTGAGGGGCTTTCTCCTGGCACTTTCCGTTCTACATTCCAATCTAGAACGCGACTTCCACTGAGGCTCTGCTGCCCTAGTAACCAGATTTGGTAAGGGAGAACTGCTGCCACCTTGTGGCCGTTTCACACAACAGCAGCTTTAATCCCAGCGCTAATGGTCAGTGGATATTCCAAATCATTACAGGCGTGTAAATGACACCTGCCCTGAAAACAAATCCTGGGGTCATATATCGACCAAAAATTTCAAAAGACGTCCATATTTCAAAACGACAGTTTCAAGAGGCATATTTCACGCACATTAGTGTTCTGCTTCTTTTGCTTGCTTTCTTTCTTTGTTAAAAAAACGGGAATGGAAAAAGGCAACCCTCAGAATGGGCGAAAACGTTCACAAACGAATCAATGGACAAAGGTTTAATCTCCAATATATATAAACAGCTCATGCAGCTTAATATTAATAAAACGAACAACCCAATACAGAAATGGGCAGAAGATCTAAAGAGACGTTTCTTCAAAGAAGACACAGAGATGGCCAAGACGCACATGAAAAGCTGCTCAACATCACTAATTATTAGAGAAATGCAAATCAAAACTACAATGAGGTAAGACCTCACACCTGTGAGAATCGGCATCATCAGATAATCTACAAACAACAAATTCTGGGGAGGGTGTGGACAAAAGGAACCCTCTTCCGCTATTGGTGGGAATGTAAATTGATACAGTCACTATGGAGAACAGTATGGAGGTTCCTTTCAAAAACTAAAAAGAGAATTACCATAGGATCCAGCAATCCCACTTCTGGGCATATACCCAGAGAAAACCATAAATCACAAAGACACATTCACCACAATGTTCATTGCAGCACTATTTACAATAGCCAGGTAATGGAAGCAACCTAAATGCCCACAGACAGACGAATGGATAAAGATGTGGTACATATATAAAATGGAATATTACTCAGCCAAAAAAAGGAATGAAACTGGGTCATTTGTAGAGAAGTTGATGGATCTAGAGACTGTCATACAGAGTGAAGTAAGTCACAAAGAGAAAAACAAATATTGTATATTAATGCCTATATGTGGAACCTAGAAAAATGGTACAGATGAACTGGTTTGCAGGGCAGAAATAGAGACACAGAGGTAGAGAACAAACGTATGGACACAAAGTGGGGGAAGCCATGGGGTGGTGGTGGTGGGATGAGTTGGGAGATTGGGATTGACCTGTATACATGTATATGCATAAAATAGATAACTAATAATAACCTACTGTATAAAAAATAAATTAAATTAAATTTCAAAATTTTTAAAAATAAAATGTAAAAATAAAACAGAAAAAATGTTTTTCCATTCACACTGATGTATTTATAAGAATGAATTATTTCCATGCTTATATCCATAAATACATAAAAGAGGAATAAAATCTAACTTGAACCAAAAAAGAAAAAAAAACTGAACCTAACATTTATACAGAGGAAAACACTACCAAGGCACTTGCTCCAGTGGTAAACAATTGTGAAATTGGTCAGAGGTGGGGAATCATCTCCCATACAGCCAGCAGCCCCGACCGGCCACGCATGGAGCGTCCTTATTGCAAAGCTGGGGGACCGTGCCGAGGCCTCTGTGAGGAAACGTGAGCTGAGCCCCAGGCCAGCTGCTGCTGAACTCTTCCCACCCTTCCCAGGTGAAACACCTGAATATGTACAAGGGCTTGAAAGCCTAGAGGAAGGGCCGTGGAGCCACACCAGCGACAGCACGCAGGCCAACTTGGTGCCTGCAGGTCAGCCAGGATGGTCCTGGCCACGGGCGCTCTTCTGGAAGCTTTCCATTGCCCTGCCTGAGATACCCCTCTTGTCCCGGCCCCCACTCCTTTTTTCCTTCCTCACCTCAGCCCGGAGAGATATTCCAGTGGAAGTTATGGGTGACACATCCTCTTCTTTACAGGTGGCAGCCTGGCAACTCCTGCCGAAAGTCCAGCAGAGCCCCACTCACACCGGGCCCCCCACAAAGCCGTGGACCCTCACACCCTCCCACCAGCACAGCCCCGAGACTGCTGACGGGGCAGAGAATATGGAGTCAGGCACAGCTGCAGGGGCTATTGCTGCCTGGAGTGCTGTTTATATTGACCTCAACCCAGGCACACCTGGGGAGGGCTTGCCGGCAGGGTCAGGCTGCCCAGGTCAGCTAATCCTCAGCCCTCGGGGAATCACATTGCAGAAAATGGACCTCGCTAAGACAGAATATTCGCCAAGGAAAAAAAGGACACAATGCCATTTGCAGCACCGTAGATGAGTCTCGAGGTAATCACGTGACTTGGAGTAAGTCAGAAAGTGAAAGACACATATCATATCATATCACTTATAGGTGTTACCTATAAATTGATACCAGGGCAGATATTTCCACGGAGAAGGGCAATCACAGATTCATTAAACAAACTTATGGTTCACCAAAGGAAAGGTGTGAGGATTGAATTCATTACGATATTGGGGTTAACAGACATATACAAACACAGTAGACGTATAGAATCACCAAAGACCTACGGAGTACCAAGAGAAGACTACTCAACATTCTGTCATAACGTACATGGGAAAAGGATCCCAGGAAGAACAGACATATGTATATGTGTAAAAGAACCACCTCTTGCACACCTACAACAAGCTAAACGTTGTACTCAAACTTGCTGTAATAAAAAATAAAAAATTAAATTAAAAACACGAACAAGAAGTAGTGAGACAAACTTGAGGGGCTTTCTCCTGGCACATTCCGTTCTACATTCCAATCTAGAACGCGACTTCCACTGAGGCTCTGCTCCCCTAGTAACCAGATTTGGTAAGGGAGAACTGCTGCCACCTTGTGGCCGTTTCACACAACAGCAGCTTTAATCCCAGCGCTAATGGTCAGTGGATATTCCAAATCATTACAGGCCTGTAAATGACACCTGCCCTGAAAACATATCCTGGGGTCATATATAGACCAAAAATTTCAAAAGACGTCCATATTTCAAAACGACAGTTTCAAGAGGCATATTTCACGCACATTAGTGTTCTGCTTCTTTTGCTTGCTTTCTTTCTTTGTTAAAAAAACGGGAATGGAAAAAGGCAACCCTCAGAATGGGCGAAAACGTTCACAAACGAATCCATGGACAAAGGTTTAATCTCCAATATATATAAACAGCTCATGCAGCTTAATATTAATAAAACGAACAACCCAATACAAAAATGGGCAGAAGATCTAAAGAGACGTTTCTTCAAAGAAGACACAGAGATGGCCAAGACGCACATGAAAAGCTGCTCAACATCACTAATTATTAGAGAAATGCAAATCAAAACTACAATGAGGTAAGACCTCACACCTGTGAGAATCGGCATCATCAGATAATCTACAAACAACAAATTCTGGGGAGGGTGTGGACAAAAGGAACCCTCTTCCGCTATTGGTGGGAATGTAAATTGATACAGTCACTATGGAGAACAGTATGGAGGTTCCTTTCAAAAACTAAAAAGAGAATTACCATAGGATCCAGCAATCCCACTTCTGGGCATATACCCAGAGAAAACCATAAATCACAAAGACACATTCACCACAATGTTCATTGCAGCACTATTTACAATAGCCAGGTAATGGAAGTAACCTAAATGCCCACAGACAGACGAATGGATAAAGATGTGGTACATATATAAAATGGAATATTACTCAGCCAAAAAAAGGAATGAAACTGGGTCATTTGTAGAGAAGTTGATGGATCTAGAGACTGTCATACAGAGTGAAGTAAGTCAGAAAGAGAAAAACAAATATTGTATATTAATGCCTATATGTGGAACCTAGAAAAATGGTACAGATGAACTGGTTTGCAGGGCAGAAATAGAGACACAGAGGTAGAGAACAAACGTATGGACACAAAGTGGGGGAAGCCATGGGGTGGTGGTGGTGGGATGAGTTGGGAGATTGGGATTGACCTGTACACATGTATATGCATAAAATAGATAACTAATAATAACCTACTGTATAAAAAAATAAATTAAATTAAATTTCAAAATTTTTAAAAATAAAATGTAAAAATAAAACAGAAAAAAAGTTCTTCCATTCACACTGATGTATTTATAAGAATGAATTATTTCCATGCTTATATCCATAAATACATAAAAGAGGAATAAAATCTAACTTGAACCAAAAAAGAAAAAACAACTGAACCTAACATTTATACAGAGGAAAACACTACCAAGGCACTTGCTCCAGTGGTAAACAGTTCTGAAATTGGTCAGAGGTGGGGAATCATCTCCCATACAGCCAGCAGCCCCGCCCGCCCACGCAAGGAGCGTGTTTATTGCAAAGCTGGGGGACCGTGCCGAGGCCTCTGTGAGTAAACGTGAGCTGAGCCCCAGGACAGCTGCTGCTGAACTCTTCCCACCCTTCCCAGGTGAAACACCTGAATATGTACAAGGGCTTGAAAGCCTAGAGGAAGGGCCGTGGAGCCACACCAGCGACAGCACGCAGGCCAACTTGGTGCCTGCAGGTCAGCCAGGATGGTCCTGGCCACGGGCGCTCTTCTGGAAGCTTTCCATTGCCCTGCCTGAGATACCCCTCTTGTCCCGGCCCCCACTCCTTTTTTTCCTTCCTCACCTCAGCCCGGAGAGATATTCCAGTGGAAGTTATGGGTGACACATCCTCTTCTTTACAGGTGGCAGCCTGGCAACTCCTGCCGAAAGTCCAGCAGAGCCCCACTCACACCGGGCCCCCCACAAAGCCGTGGACCCTCACACCCTCCCACCAGCACAGCCCCGAGACTGCTGACGGGGCAGAGAATATGGAGTCAGGCACAGCTGCAGGGGCTATTGCTGCCTGGAGTGCTGTTTATATTGACCTCAACCCAGGCACACCTGGGGAGTGCTGCCGGCAGGGTCAGGCTGCCCAGGTCAGCTAATCCTCAGCCCTCGGGGAATCACATTGCAGAAAATGGACCTCGCTAAGACAGAATATTCGCCAAGGAAAAAAAGGACACAATGCCATTTGCAGCACCGTAGATGAGTCTCGAGGTAATCACGTGACTTGGAGTAAGTCAGAAAGTGAAAGACACATATCATATCATATCACTTATAGGTGTTACCTATAAATTGATACCAGGGCAGATATTTCCACGGAGAAGGGCAATCACAGATTCATTAAACAAACTTATGGTTCACCAAAGGAAAGGTGTGAGGATTGAATTCATTACGATATTGGGGTTAACAGACATATACAAACACAGTAGACGTATAGAATCACCAAAGACCTACGGAGTACCAAGAGAAGACTACTCAACATTCTGTCATAATGTACATGGGAAAAGGATCCCAGGAAGAACAGACATATGTATATGTGTAAAAGAACCACCTCTTGCACACCTACAACAAGCTAAACGTTGTAGTCAAACTTGCTGTAATAAAAAATAAAAAATTAAATTAAAAATACGAACAAGAAGTAGTGAGACAAACTTGAGGGGCTTTCTCCTGGCACATTCCGTTCTACGTTCCAATCTAGAACGCGACTTCCACTGAGGCTCTGCTGCCCTAGTAACCAGATTTGGTAAGGGAGAACTGCTGCCACCTTGTGGCCGTTTCACACAACAGCTGCTTTAATCCCAGCGCTAATGGTCAGTGGATATTCCAAATATTACAGGCCTGTAAATGACACCTGCCCTGAAAACATATCCTGGGGTCATATATCGACCAAAAAATTCAAAAGACGTCCATATTTCAAAACGACAGTTTCAAGAGGCATATTTCACGCACATTAGTGTTCTGCTTCTTTTGCTTGCTTTCTTTCTTTGTTAAAAAAACGGGAATTGAAAAAGGCAACCCTCAGAATGGGCGAAACGTTCACAAACGAATCAATGGACAAAGGTTTAATCTCCAATATATATAAACAGCTCATGCAGCTTAATATTAATAAAACAAACAACCCAATACAAAAATGGGCAGAAGATCTAAAGAGACGTTTCTTCAAAGAAGACACAGAGATGGCCAAGACGCACATGAAAAGCTGCTCAACATCACTAATTATTAGAGAAATGCAAATCAAAACTACAATGAGGTAAGACCTCACACCTGTGAGAATCGGCATCATCAGATAATCTACAAACAACAAATTCTGGGGAGGGTGTGGACAAAAGGAACCCTCTTCCGCTATTGGTGGGAATGTAAATTGATACAGTCACTATGGAGAACAGTATGGAGGTTCCTTTCAAAAACTAAAAAGAGAATTACCATAGGATCCAGCAATCCCACTTCTGGGCATATACCCAGAGAAAACCATAAATCACAAAGACACATTCACCACAATGTTCATTGCAGCACTATTTACAATAGCCAGGTAATGGAAGCAACCTAAATGCCCACAGACAGACGAATGGATAAAGATGTGGTACATATATAAAATGGAATATTACTCAGCCAAAAAAAGGAATGAAACTGGGTCATTTGTAGAGAAGTTGATGGATCTAGAGACTGTCATACAGAGTGAAGTAAGTCAGAAAGAGAAAAACAAATATTGTATATTAATGCCTATATGTGGAACCTAGAAAAATGGTACAGATGAACTGGTTTGCAGGGCAGAAATAGAGACACAGAGGTAGAGAACAAACGTATGGACACAAAGTGGGGGAAGCCATGGGGTGGTGGTGGTGGGATGAGTTGGGAGATTGGGATTGACCTGTATACATGTATATGCATAAAATAGATAACTAATAATAACCTACTGTATAAAAAATAAATTAAATTAAATTTCAAATTTTTAAAAATAAAATGTAAAAATAAAACAGAAAAAAAGTTCTTCCATTCACACTGATGTATTTATAAGAATGAATTATTTCCATGCTTATATCCATAAATACATAAAAGAGGAATAAAATCTAACTTGAACCAAAAAAGAAAAAAAAACTGAACCTAACATTTATACAGAGGAAAACACTACCAAGGCACTTGCTCCAGTGGGAAACAATTCTGAAATTGGTCAGAGGTGGGGAATCATCTCCGATACAGCCAGCAGCCCCGCCCACCCACGCAAGGAGCGTCCTTATTGCAAAGCTGGGGGACCGTGCCGAGGCCTCTGTGAGTAAACGTGAGCTGAGCTCCAGGCCAGCTGCTGCTGAACTCTTCCCACCCTTCCCAGGTGAAACACCTGAATATGTACAAGGGCTTGAAAGCCTAGAGGAAGGGCCGTGGAGCCACACCACCGACAGCACGCAGGCCAACTTGGTGCCTGCAGGTCAGCCAGGATGGTCCTGGCCACGGGCGCTCTTCTGCAAGCTTTCCATTGCCCTGCCTGAGATACCCCTCCTGTCCCGGCCCCCACTCCTTTTTTTCCTTCCTCACCTCAGCCCGGAGAGATATTCCAGTGGAAGTTATGGGTGACACATCCTCTTCTTTACAGGTGGCAGCCTGGCAACTCCTGCCGAAAGTCCAGCAGAGCCCCACTCACACCGGGCCCCCCACAAAGCCGTGGACCCTCACACCCTCCCACCAGCACAGCCCCGAGACTGCTGACGGGGCAGAGAATATGGAGTCAGGCACAGCTGCAGGGGCTATTGCTGCCTGGAGTGCTGTTTATATTGACCTCAACCCAGGCACACCTGGGGAGGGCTTGCCAGCAGGGTCAGGCTGCCCAGGTCAGCTAATCCTCAGCCCTCGGGGCATCACATTGCAGAAAATGGACCTCGCTAAGACAGAATATTCGCCAAGGAAAAAAACCACACAATGCCATTTGCAGCACCATAGATGAGTCTCGAGGTAATCACGTGACTTGGAGTAAGTCACAAAGTGAAAGACACATATCATATCACTTATAGGTGTTACCTATAAACTGATACCAGGGCAGATATTTCCACGGAGAAGGGCAATCACAGATTCATTAAACAAACTTATGGTTCACCAAAGGAAAGGTGTGAGGATTGAATTCATTACGATATTGGGGTTAACAGACATATACAAACACAGTAGACGTATATAATCACCAAAGACCTACGGAGTACCAAGAGAAGACTACTCAACATTCTGTCATAACGTACATGGGAAAAGGATCCCAGGAAGAACAGACATATGTATATGTGTAAAAGGACCACCTCTTGCACACCTACAACAAGCTAAACGTTGTACTCAAACTTGCTGTAATAAAAAATAAAAAATTAAATTAAAAACACGAACAAGAAGTAGTGAGACAAACTTGAGGGGCTTTCTCCTGGCACATTCCGTTCTACATTCCAATCTAGAACGCGACTTCCACTGAGGCTCTGCTGCCCTAGTAACCAGATTTGGTAAGGGAGAACTGCTGCCACCTTGTGGCCGTTTCACACAACAGCAGCTTTAATCCCAGCGCTAATGGTCAGTGGATATTCCAAATCATTACAGGCCTGTAAATGACACCTGCCCTGAAAACATATCCTGGGGTCATATATCGACCAAAAAATTCAAAAGACGTCCATATTTCAAAACGACAGTTTCAAGAGGCATATTTCACGCACATTAGTGTTCTGCTTCTTTTGCTTGCTTTCTTTCTTTGTTAAAAAAACGGGAATGGAAAAAGGCAACCCTCAGAATGGGCGAAAACGTTCACAAACGAATCCATGGACAAAGGTTTAATCTCCAATATATATAAACAGCTCATGCAGCTTAATATTAATAAAACGAACAACCCAATACAAAAATGGGCAGAAGATCTAAAGAGACGTTTCTTCAAAGAAGACACAGAGATGGCCAAGACGCACATGAAAAGCTGCTCAACATCACTAATTATTAGAGAAATGCAAATCAAAACTACAATGAGGTAAGACCTCACACCTGTGAGAATCGGCATCATCAGATAATCTACAAACAACAAATTCTGGGGAGGGTGTGGACAAAAGGAACCCTCTTCCGCTATTGGTGGGAATGTAAATTGATACAGTCACTATGGAGAACAGTATGGAGGTTCCTTTCAAAAACTAAAAAGAGAATTACCATAGGATCCAGCAATCCCACTTCTGGGCATATACCCAGAGAAAACCATAAATCACAAAGACACATTCACCACAATGTTCATTGCAGCACTATTTACAATAGCCAGGTAATGGAAGTAACCTAAATGCCCACAGACAGACGAATGGATAAAGATGTGGTACATATATAAAATGGAATATTACTCAGCCAAAAAAAGGAATGAAACTGGGTCATTTGTAGAGAAGTTGATGGATCTAGAGACTGTCATACAGAGTGAAGTAAGTCAGAAAGAGAAAAACAAATATTGTATATTAATGCCTATATGTGGAACCTAGAAAAATGGTACAGATGAACTGGTTTGCAGGGCAGAAATAGAGACACAGAGGTAGAGAACAAACGTATGGACACAAAGTGGGGGAAGCCATGGGGTGGTGGTGGTGGGATGAGTTGGGAGATTGGGATTGACCTGTACACATGTATATGCATAAAATAGATAACTAATAATAACCTACTGTATAAAAAAATAAATTAAATTAAATTTCAAAATTTTTAAAAATAAAATGTAAAAATAAAACAGAAAAAAAGTTCTTCCATTCACACTGATGTATTTATAAGAATGAATTATTTCCATGCTTATATCCATAAATACATAAAAGAGGAATAAAATCTAACTTGAACCAAAAAAGAAAAAACAACTGAACCTAACATTTATACAGAGGAAAACACTACCAAGGCACTTGCTCCAGTGGTAAACAGTTCTGAAATTGGTCAGAGGTGGGGAATCATCTCCCATACAGCCAGCAGCCCCGCCCGCCCACGCAAGGAGCGTGTTTATTGCAAAGCTGGGGGACCGTGCCGAGGCCTCTGTGAGTAAACGTGAGCTGAGCCCCAGGACAGCTGCTGCTGAACTCTTCCCACCCTTCCCAGGTGAAACACCTGAATATGTACAAGGGCTTGAAAGCCTAGAGGAAGGGCCGTGGAGCCACACCAGCGACAGCACGCAGGCCAACTTGGTGCCTGCAGGTCAGCCAGGATGGTCCTGGCCACGGGCGCTCTTCTGGAAGCTTTCCATTGCCCTGCCTGAGATACCCCTCTTGTCCCGGCCCCCACTCCTTTTTTTCCTTCCTCACCTCAGCCCGGAGAGATATTCCAGTGGAAGTTATGGGTGACACATCCTCTTCTTTACAGGTGGCAGCCTGGCAACTCCTGCCGAAAGTCCAGCAGAGCCCCACTCACACCGGGCCCCCCACAAAGCCGTGGACCCTCACACCCTCCCACCAGCACAGCCCCGAGACTGCTGACGGGGCAGAGAATATGGAGTCAGGCACAGCTGCAGGGGCTATTGCTGCCTGGAGTGCTGTTTATATTGACCTCAACCCAGGCACACCTGGGGAGTGCTGCCGGCAGGGTCAGGCTGCCCAGGTCAGCTAATCCTCAGCCCTCGGGGAATCACATTGCAGAAAATGGACCTCGCTAAGACAGAATATTCGCCAAGGAAAAAAAGGACACAATGCCATTTGCAGCACCGTAGATGAGTCTCGAGGTAATCACGTGACTTGGAGTAAGTCAGAAAGTGAAAGACACATATCATATCATATCACTTATAGGTGTTACCTATAAATTGATACCAGGGCAGATATTTCCACGGAGAAGGGCAATCACAGATTCATTAAACAAACTTATGGTTCACCAAAGGAAAGGTGTGAGGATTGAATTCATTACGATATTGGGGTTAACAGACATATACAAACACAGTAGACGTATAGAATCACCAAAGACCTACGGAGTACCAAGAGAAGACTACTCAACATTCTGTCATAATGTACATGGGAAAAGGATCCCAGGAAGAACAGACATATGTATATGTGTAAAAGAACCACCTCTTGCACACCTACAACAAGCTAAACGTTGTAGTCAAACTTGCTGTAATAAAAAATAAAAAATTAAATTAAAAATACGAACAAGAAGTAGTGAGACAAACTTGAGGGGCTTTCTCCTGGCACATTCCGTTCTACGTTCCAATCTAGAACGCGACTTCCACTGAGGCTCTGCTGCCCTAGTAACCAGATTTGGTAAGGGAGAACTGCTGCCACCTTGTGGCCGTTTCACACAACAGCTGCTTTAATCCCAGCGCTAATGGTCAGTGGATATTCCAAATATTACAGGCCTGTAAATGACACCTGCCCTGAAAACATATCCTGGGGTCATATATCGACCAAAAAATTCAAAAGACGTCCATATTTCAAAACGACAGTTTCAAGAGGCATATTTCACGCACATTAGTGTTCTGCTTCTTTTGCTTGCTTTCTTTCTTTGTTAAAAAAACGGGAATTGAAAAAGGCAACCCTCAGAATGGGCGAAACGTTCACAAACGAATCAATGGACAAAGGTTTAATCTCCAATATATATAAACAGCTCATGCAGCTTAATATTAATAAAACAAACAACCCAATACAAAAATGGGCAGAAGATCTAAAGAGACGTTTCTTCAAAGAAGACACAGAGATGGCCAAGACGCACATGAAAAGCTGCTCAACATCACTAATTATTAGAGAAATGCAAATCAAAACTACAATGAGGTAAGACCTCACACCTGTGAGAATCGGCATCATCAGATAATCTACAAACAACAAATTCTGGGGAGGGTGTGGACAAAAGGAACCCTCTTCCGCTATTGGTGGGAATGTAAATTGATACAGTCACTATGGAGAACAGTATGGAGGTTCCTTTCAAAAACTAAAAAGAGAATTACCATAGGATCCAGCAATCCCACTTCTGGGCATATACCCAGAGAAAACCATAAATCACAAAGACACATTCACCACAATGTTCATTGCAGCACTATTTACAATAGCCAGGTAATGGAAGCAACCTAAATGCCCACAGACAGACGAATGGATAAAGATGTGGTACATATATAAAATGGAATATTACTCAGCCAAAAAAAGGAATGAAACTGGGTCATTTGTAGAGAAGTTGATGGATCTAGAGACTGTCATACAGAGTGAAGTAAGTCAGAAAGAGAAAAACAAATATTGTATATTAATGCCTATATGTGGAACCTAGAAAAATGGTACAGATGAACTGGTTTGCAGGGCAGAAATAGAGACACAGAGGTAGAGAACAAACGTATGGACACAAAGTGGGGGAAGCCATGGGGTGGTGGTGGTGGGATGAGTTGGGAGATTGGGATTGACCTGTATACATGTATATGCATAAAATAGATAACTAATAATAACCTACTGTATAAAAAATAAATTAAATTAAATTTCAAATTTTTAAAAATAAAATGTAAAAATAAAACAGAAAAAAAGTTCTTCCATTCACACTGATGTATTTATAAGAATGAATTATTTCCATGCTTATATCCATAAATACATAAAAGAGGAATAAAATCTAACTTGAACCAAAAAAGAAAAAAAAACTGAACCTAACATTTATACAGAGGAAAACACTACCAAGGCACTTGCTCCAGTGGGAAACAATTCTGAAATTGGTCAGAGGTGGGGAATCATCTCCGATACAGCCAGCAGCCCCGCCCACCCACGCAAGGAGCGTCCTTATTGCAAAGCTGGGGGACCGTGCCGAGGCCTCTGTGAGTAAACGTGAGCTGAGCTCCAGGCCAGCTGCTGCTGAACTCTTCCCACCCTTCCCAGGTGAAACACCTGAATATGTACAAGGGCTTGAAAGCCTAGAGGAAGGGCCGTGGAGCCACACCACCGACAGCACGCAGGCCAACTTGGTGCCTGCAGGTCAGCCAGGATGGTCCTGGCCACGGGCGCTCTTCTGCAAGCTTTCCATTGCCCTGCCTGAGATACCCCTCCTGTCCCGGCCCCCACTCCTTTTTTTCCTTCCTCACCTCAGCCCGGAGAGATATTCCAGTGGAAGTTATGGGTGACACATCCTCTTCTTTACAGGTGGCAGCCTGGCAACTCCTGCCGAAAGTCCAGCAGAGCCCCACTCACACCGGGCCCCCCACAAAGCCGTGGACCCTCACACCCTCCCACCAGCACAGCCCCGAGACTGCTGACGGGGCAGAGAATATGGAGTCAGGCACAGCTGCAGGGGCTATTGCTGCCTGGAGTGCTGTTTATATTGACCTCAACCCAGGCACACCTGGGGAGGGCTTGCCAGCAGGGTCAGGCTGCCCAGGTCAGCTAATCCTCAGCCCTCGGGGCATCACATTGCAGAAAATGGACCTCGCTAAGACAGAATATTCGCCAAGGAAAAAAACCACACAATGCCATTTGCAGCACCATAGATGAGTCTCGAGGTAATCACGTGACTTGGAGTAAGTCACAAAGTGAAAGACACATATCATATCACTTATAGGTGTTACCTATAAACTGATACCAGGGCAGATATTTCCACGGAGAAGGGCAATCACAGATTCATTAAACAAACTTATGGTTCACCAAAGGAAAGGTGTGAGGATTGAATTCATTACGATATTGGGGTTAACAGACATATACAAACACAGTAGACGTATATAATCACCAAAGACCTACGGAGTACCAAGAGAAGACTACTCAACATTCTGTCATAACGTACATGGGAAAAGGATCCCAGGAAGAACAGACATATGTATATGTGTAAAAGGACCACCTCTTGCACACCTACAACAAGCTAAACGTTGTACTCAAACTTGCTGTAATAAAAAATAAAAAATTAAATTAAAAACACGAACAAGAAGTAGTGAGACAAACTTGAGGGGCTTTCTCCTGGCACATTCCGTTCTACATTCCAATCTAGAACGCGACTTCCACTGAGGCTCTGCTGCCCTAGTAACCAGATTTGGTAAGGGAGAACTGCTGCCACCTTGTGGCCGTTTCACACAACAGCAGCTTTAATCCCAGCGCTAATGGTCAGTGGATATTCCAAATCATTACAGGCCTGTAAATGACACCTGCCCTGAAAACATATCCTGGGGTCATATATCGACCAAAAAATTCAAAAGACGTCCATATTTCAAAACGACAGTTTCAAGAGGCATATTTCACGCACATTAGTGTTCTGCTTCTTTTGCTTGCTTTCTTTCTTTGTTAAAAAAACGGGAATGGAAAAAGGCAACCCTCAGAATGGGCGAAAACGTTCACAAACGAATCCATGGACAAAGGTTTAATCTCCAATATATATAAACAGCTCATGCAGCTTAATATTAATAAAATGAACAACCCAATACAAAAATGGGCAGAAGATCTAAAGAGACGTTTCTTCAAAGAAGACACAGAGATGGCCAAGACGCACATGAAAAGCTGCTCAACATCACTAATTATTAGAGAAATGCAAATCAAAACTACAATGAGGTAAGACCTCACACCTGTTAGAATCGGCATCATCAGATAATCTACAAACAACAAATTCTGGGGAGGGTGTGGACAAAAGGAACCCTCTTCCGCTATTGGTGGGAATGTAAATTGATACAGTCACTATGGAGAACAGTATGGAGGTTCCTTTCAAAAACTAAAAAGAGAATTACCATAGGATCCAGCAATCCCACTTCTGGGCATATACCCAGAGAAAACCATAAATCACAAAGACACATTCACCACAATGTTCATTGCAGCACTATTTACAATAGCCAGGTAATGGAAGCAACCTAAATGCCCACAGACAGACGAATGGATAAAGATGTGGTACATATATAAAATGGAATATTACTCAGCCAAATAAAGGAATGAAACTGGGTCATTTGTAGAGAAGTTGATGGATCTAGAGACTGTCATACAGAGTGAAGTAAGTCAGAAAGAGAAAAACAAATATTGTATATTAATGCCTATATGTGGAACCTAGAAAAATGGTACAGATGAACTGGTTTGCAGGGCAGAAATAGAGACACAGAGGTAGAGAACAAACGTATGGACACAAAGTGGGGGAAGCCATGGGGTGGTGGTGGTGGGATGAGTTGGGAGATTGGGATTGACCTGTATACATGTATATGCATAAAATAGATAACTAATAATAACCTACTGTATAAAAAAATAAATTAAATTAAATTTCAAAATTTTTAAAAATAAAATGTAAAAATAAAACAGAAAAAAAGTTCTTCCATTCACACTGATGTATTTATAAGAATGAATTATTTCCATGCTTATATCCATAAATACATAAAAGAGGAATAAAATCTAACTTGAACCAAAAAAGAAAAAAAAACTGAACCTAACATTTATACAGAGGAAAACACTACCAAGGCACTTGCTCCAGTGGTAAACAATTGTGAAATTGGTCAGAGGTGGGGAATCATCTCCCATACAGCCAGCAGCCCCGCCCGCCCACGCATGGAGCGTCCTTATTGCAAAGCTGGGGGACCGTGCCGAGGCCTCTGTGAGGAAACGTGAGCTGTGCCCCAGGCCAGCTGCTGCTGAACTCTTCCCACCCTTCCCAGGTGAAACACCTGAATATGTACAAGGGCTTGAAAGCCTAGAGGAAGGGCCGTGGAGTCACACCAGCGACAGCACGCAGGCCAACTTGGTGCCTGCAGGTCCGCCAGGATGGTCCTGGCCACGGGCGCTCTTCTGGAAGCTTTCCATTGCCCTGCCTGAGATACCCCTCCTGTCCCGGCCCCCACTCCTTTTTTTCCTTCCTCACCTCAGCCCGGAGAGATATTCCAGTGGAAGTTATGGGTGACACATCCTCTTCTTTACAGGTGGCAGCCTGGCAACTCCTGCCGAAAGTCCAGCAGAGCCCCACTCACACCGGGCCCCCCACAAAGCCGTGGACCCTCACACCCTCCCACCAGCACAACCCCGAGACTGCTGACGGGGCAGATAATATGGAGTCAGGCACAGCTGCAGGGGCTATTGCTGCCTGGAGTGCTGTTTATATTGACCTCAACCCAGGCACACCTGGGGAGGGCTTGCCGGCAGGGTCAGGCTGCCCAGGTCAGCTAATCCTCAGCCCTCGGGGAATCATATTGCAGAAAATGGACCTCGCTAAGACAGAATATTCGCCAAGGAAAAAAAGGACACAATGCCATTTGCAGCACCGTAGATGAGTCTCGAGGTAATCACGTGACTTGGAGTAAGTCAGAAAGTGAAAGACACATATCATATCATATCACTTATAGGTGTTACCTATAAACTGATACCAGGGCAGATATTTCCACGGAGAAGGGCAATCACAGATTCATTAAACAAACTTATGGTTCACCAAAGGAAAGGTGTGAGGATTGAATTCATTACGATATTGGGGTTAACAGACATATACAAACACAGTAGACGTATAGAATCACCAAAGACCTACGGAGTACCAAGAGAAGACTACTCAACATTCTGTCATAACGTACATGGGAAAAGGATCCCAGGAAGAACAGACATATGTATATGTGTAAAAGAACCACCTCTTGCACACCTACAACAAGCTAAACGTTGTACTCAAACTTGCTGTAATAAAAAATAAAAAATTAAATTAAAAACACGAACAAGAAGTAGTGAGACAAACTTGAGGGGCTTTCTCCTGGCACATTCCGTTCTACATTCCAATCTAGAACGCGACTTCCATTGAGGCTCTGCTGCCCTAGTAACCAGTTTTGGTAAGGGAGAACTGCTGCCACCTTGTGGCCGTTTCACACAACAGCAGCTTTAATCCCAGCGCTAATGGTCAGTGGATATTCCAAATCATTACAGGCCTGTAAATGACACCTGCCCTGAAAACATATCCTGGGGTCATATATCGACCAAAAAATTCAAAAGACGTCCATATTTCAAAACGACAGTTTCAAGAGGCAAATTTCACGCACATTAGTGTTCTGCTTCTTTTGCTTGCTTTCTTTCTTTGTTAAAAAAACGGGAATGGAAAAAGGCAACCCTCAGAATGGGCGAAAACGTTCACAAACGAATCAATGGACAAAGGTTTAATCTCCAATATATATAAACAGCTCATGCAGCTTAATATTAATAAAACGAACAACCCAATACAAAAATGGGCAGAAGATCTAAAGAGACGTTTCTTCAAAGAAGACACAGAGATGGCCAAGACGCACATGAAAAGCTGCTCAACATCACTAATTATTAGAGAAATGCAAATCAAAACTACAATGAGGTAAGACCTCACACCTGTTAGAATCGGCATCATCAGATAATCTACAAACAACAAATTCTGGGGAGGGTGTGGACAAAAGGAACCCTCTTCCGCTATTGGTGGGAATGTAAATTGATACAGTCACTATGGAGAACAGTATGGAGGTTACTTTCAAAAACTAAAAAGAGAATTACCATAGGATCCAGCAATCCCACTTCTGGGCATATACCCAGAGAAAACCATAAATCACAAAGACACATTCACCACAATGTTCATTGCAGCACTATTTACAATAGCCAGGTAATGGAAGCAACCTAAATGCCCACAGACAGACGAATGGATAAAGATGTGGTACATATATAAAATGGAATATTACTCAGCCAAAAAAAGGAATGAAACTGGGTCATTTGTAGAGAAGTTGATGGATCTAGAGACTGTCATACAGAGTGAAGTAAGTCAGAAAGAGAAAAACAAATATTGTATATTAATGCCTATATGTGGAACCTAGAAATATGGTACAGATGAACTGGTTTGCAGGGCAGAAATAGAGACACAGAGGTAGAGAACAAACGTATGGACACAAAGTGGGGGAAGCCATGGGGTGGTGGTGGTGGGATGAGTTGGGAGATTGGGATTGACCTGTATACATATATATGCATAAAATAGATAACTAATAATAACCTACTGTATAAAAAAATAAATTAAATTAAATTTCAAAATTTTTAAAAATAAAATGTAAAAATAAAACAGAAAAAAAGTTCTTCCATTCACACTGATGTATTTATAAGAATGAATTATTTCCATGCTTATATCCATAAATACATAAAAGAGGAATAAAATCTAACTTGAACCAAAAAAGAAAAAAAAACTGAACCTAACATTTATACAGAGGAAAACACTACCAAGGCACTTGCTCCAGTGGTAAACAATTGTGAAATTGGTCAGAGGTGGGGAATCATCTCCCATACAGCCAGCAGCCCCGCCCGCCCACGCATGGAGCGTCCTAATTGCAAAGCTGGGGGACCGTGCCGAGGCCTCTGTGAGGAAACGTGAGCTGTGCCCCAGGCCAGCTGCTGCTGAACTCTTCCCACCCTTCCCAGGTGAAACACCTGAATATGTACAAGGGCTTGAAAGCCTAGAGGAAGGGCCGTGGAGTCACACCAGCGACAGCACGCAGGCCAACGTGGTGCCTGCAGGTCAGCCAGGATGGTCCTGGCCACGGGCGCTCTTCTGGAAGCTTTCCATTGCCCTGCCTGAGATACCCCTCCTGTCCCGGCCCCCACTCCTTTTTTTCCTTCCTCACCTCAGCCCGGAGAGATATTCCAGTGGAAGTTATGGGTGACACATCCTCTTCTTTACAGGTGGCAGCCTGGCAACTCCTGCCGAAAGTCCAGCAGAGCCCCACTCACACCGGGCCCCCCACAAAGCCGTGGACCCTCACACCCTCCCACCAGCACAGCCCCGAGACTGCTGACGGGGCAGAGAATATGGAGTCAGGCACAGCTGCAGGGGCTATTGCTGCCTGGAGTGCTGTTTATATTGACCTCAACCCAGGCACACCTGGGGAGGGCTTGCCGGCAGGGTCAGGCTGCCCAGGTCAGCTAATCCTCAGCCCTCGGGGAATCACATTGCAGAAAATGGACCTCGCTAAGACAGAATATTCGCCAAGGAAAAAAAAGGACACAATGCCATTTGCAGCACCGTAGATGAGTCTCGAGGTAATCACGTGACTTGGAGTAAGTCAGAAAGTGAAAGACACATATCATATCATATCACTTATAGGTGTTACCTATAAACTGATACCAGGGCAGATATTTCCACGGAGAAGGGCAATCACAGATTCATTAAACAAACTTATGGTTCACCAAAGGAAAGGTGTGAGGATTGAATTCATTACGATATTGGGGTTAACAGACATATACAAACACAGTAGTCGTATAGAATCACCAAAGACCTATGGAGTACCAAGAGAAGACTACTCAACATTCTGTCATAACGTACATGGGAAAAGGATCCCAGGAAGAACAGACATATGTATATGTGTAAAAGAACCACCTCTTGCACACCTACAACAAGCTAAACGTTGTACTCAAACTTGCTGTAATAAAAAATAAAAAATTAAATTAAAAACACGAACAAGAAGTAGTGAGACAAACTTGAGGGGCTTTCTCCTGGCACATTCCGTTCTACATTCCAATCTAGAACGCGACTTCCACTGAGGCTCTGCTGCCCTAGTAACCAGATTTGGTAAGGGAGAACTGCTGCCACCTTGTGGCCGTTTCACACAACAGCTGCTTTAATCCCAGCGCTAATGGTCAGTGGATATTCCAAATCATTACAGGCCTGTAAATGACACCTGCCCTGAAAACATATCCTGGGGTCATATATCGACCAAAAAATTCAAAAGACGTCCATATTTCAAAACGACAGTTTCAAGAGGCATATTTCACGCACATTAGTGTTCTGCTTCTTTTGCTTGCATTCTTTCTTTGTTAAAAAAACGGGAATGGAAAAAGGCAACCCTCAGAATGGGCGAAAACGTTCACAAACGAATCAATGGACAAAGGTTTAATCTCCAATATATATAAACAGCTCATGCAGCTTAATATTAATAAAACAAACAACCCAATACAAAAATGGGCAGAAGATCTAAAGAGACGTTTCTTCAAAGAAGACACAGAGATAGCCAAGACGCACATGAAAAGCTGCTCAACATCACTAATTATTAGAGAAATGCAAATCAAAACTACAATGAGGTAAGACCTCACACCTGTGAGAATCGGCATCATCAGATAATCTACAAACAACAAATTCTGGGGAGGGTGTGGACAAAAGGAACCCTCTTCCGCTATTGGTGGGAATGTAAATTGATACAGTCACTGTGGAGAAGAGTATGGAGGTTCCTTTAAAAAACTAAAAAGAGAATTACCATAGGATCCAGCAATCCCACTTCTGGGCATATACCCAGAGAAAACCATAAATCACAAAGACACATTCACCACAATGTTCATTGCAGCACTATTTACAATAGCCAGGTAATGGAAGCAACATAAATGCCCACAGATAGACGAATGGATAAAGATGTGGTACATATATAAAATGGAATATTACTCAGCCAAAAAAAGGAATGAAACTGGGTCATTTGTAGAGAAGTTGTTGGATCTAGAGACTGTCATACAGAGTGAAGTAAGTCAGAAAGAGAAAAACAAATATTCTATATTAATGCCTATATGTGGAACCTAGAAAAATGGTACAGATGAACTGGTTTGCAGGGCAGAAATAGAGACACAGAGGTAGAGAAAAAACGTATGGACACAAAGTGGGGGAAGCCATGGGGTGGTGGTGGTGGGATGAGTTGGGAGATTGGGATAGACCTGTATACATGTATATGCATAAAATAGATAACTAATAATAACCTACTGTATAAAAAAAATAAATTAAATTAAATTTCAAAATTTTTAAAAATAAAATGTAAAAATAAAACAGAAAAAAAGTTCTTCCATTCACACTGATGTATTTATAAGAATGAATTATTTCCATGCTTATATCAATAAATACATAAAAGAGGAATAAAATCTAACTTGAACCAAAAAGAAAAAAAAAACTGAACCTAACATTTATACAGAGGAAAACACTACCAAGGCACTTGCTCCAGTGGTAAACAATTCTGAAATTGGTCAGAGGTGGGGAATCATCTCCCATACAGCCAGCAGCCCCGCCCGCCCACGCAAGGAGCGTCCTTATTGCAAAGCTGGGGGACCGTGCCGAGGCCTCTGTGAGGAAACGTGAGCTGAGCCCCAGGCCAGCTGCTGCTGAACTCTTCCCACCCTTCCCAGGTGAAACACCTGAATATGTACAAGGGCTTGAAAGCCTAGAGGAAGGGCCGTGGAGCCACACCAGCGACAGCACGCAGGCCAACTTGGTGCCTGCAGGTCAGCCAGGATGGTCCGGGCCACGGGCGCTCTTCTGGAAGCTTTCCATTGCCCTGCCTGAGATACCCCTCCTGTCCCGGCCCCCACTCCTTTTTTTCCTTCCTCACCTCAGCCCGGAGAGATATTCCAGTGGAAGTTATGGGTGACACATCCTCTTCTTTACAGGTGGCAGCCTGGCAACTCCTGCCGAAAGTCCAGCAGAGCCCCACTCACACCGGGCCCCCCACAAAGCCGTGGACCCTCACACCCTCCCACCAGCACAGCCCCAAGACTGCTGACGGGGCAGAGAATATGGAGTCAGGCACAGCTGCAGGGGCTATTGCTGCCTGGAGTGCTGTTTATATTGACCTCAACCCAGGCACACCTGGGGAGGGCTTGCCGGCAGGGTCAGGCTGCCCAGGTCAGCTAATCCTCAGCCCTCAGGGAATCACATTGCAGAAAATGGACCTCGCTAAGACAGAATATTCGCCAAGGAAAAAAGGGATACAATGCCATTTGCAGCACCGTAGATGAGTCTCGAGGTAATCACGTGACTTGGAGTAAGTCAGAAAGTGAAAGACACATATCATATCATATCACTTATAGGTCTTACCTATAAATTGATACCAGGGCAGATATTTCCACGGAGAAGGGCAATCACAGATTCATTAAACAAACTTATGGTTCACCAAAGGAAAGGTGTGAGGATTGAATTCATTACGATATTGGGGTTAACAGACATATACAAACACAGTAGACGTATAGAATCACCAAAGACCTACGGAGTACCAAGAGAAGACTACTCAACATTCTGTCATAACGTACATGGGAAAAGGATCCCAGGAAGAACAGACATATGTATATGTGTAAAAGAACCACCTCTTGCACACCTACAACAAGCTAAACGTTGTACTCAAACTTGCTGTAATAAAAAATAAAAAATTAAATTAAAAACACGAACAAGGAGTAGTGAGACAAACTTGAGGGGCTTTCTCCTGGCACATTCCGTTCTACATTCCAATCTAGAATGCGACTTCCACTGAGGCTCTGCTGCCCTAGTAACCAGATTTGGTAAGGGAGAACTGCTGCCACCTTGTGGCCGTTTCACACAACAGCAGCTTTAATCCCAGCGCTAATGGTCAGTGGATATTCCAAATCATTACAGGCCTGTAAATGACACCTGCCCTGAAAACAAATCCTGGGGTCATATATCGACCAAAAATTTCAAAAGACGTCCATATTTCAAAACGACAGTTTCAAGAGGCATATTTCACGCACATTAGTGTTCTGCTTCTTTTGCTTTCTTTCTTTCTTTGTTAAAAGAACGGGAATGGAAAAAGGCAACCCTCAGAATGGGCGAAAACATTCACAAACGAATCAATGGACAAAGGTTTAATCTCCAATATATATAAACAGCTCATGCAGCTTAATATTAATAAAACGAACAACCCAATACAAAAATGGGCAGAAGATCTAAAGAGACGTTTCTTCAAAGAAGACACAGAGATGGCCAAGACGCACATGAAAAGCTGCTCAACATCACTAATTATTAGAGAAATGCAAATCAAAACTACAATGAGGTAAGACCTCACACCTGTGAGAATCGGCATCATCAGATAATCTACAAACAACAAATTCTGGGGAGGGTGTGGACAAAAGGAACCCTCTTCCGCTATTGGTGGGAATGTAAATTGATACAGTCACTGTGGAGAAGAGTATGGAGGTTCCTTTAAAAAACTAAAAAGAGAATTACCATAGGATCCAGCAATCCCACTTCTGGGCATATACCCAGAGAAAACCATAAATCACAAAGACACATTCACCACAATGTTCATTGCAGCACTATTTACAATAGCCAGGTAATGGAAGCAACCTAAATGCCCACAGACAGACGAATGGATAAAGATGTGGTACATATATAAAATGGAATATTACTCAGCCAAAAAAAAGGAATGAAACTGGGTCATTTGTAGAGAAGTTGATGGATCTAGAGACTGTCATACAGAGTGAAGTAAGTCAGAAAGAGAAAAACAAATATTGTATATTAATGCCTATATGTGGAACCTAGAAAAATGGTACAGATGAACTGGTTTGCAGGGCAGAAATAGAGACACAGAGGTAGAGAACAAACGTATGGTCACAAAGTGGGGGAAGCCATGGGGTGGTGGTGGTGGGATGAGTTGGGAGATTGGGATTGACCTGTATACATGTATATGCATAAAATAGATAACTAATAATAACCTACTGTATAAAAAAATAAATTAAATTAAATTTCAAAATTTTTAAAAATAAAATGTAAAAATAAAACAGAAAAAAAGTTCTTCCATTCACACTGATGTATTTATAAGAATGAATTATTTCCATGCTTATATCCATAAATACATAAAAGAGGAATAAAATCTAACTTGAACCAAAAAAGAAAAAAAAAACTGAACCTAACATTTATACAGAGGAAAACACTACCAAGGCACTTGCCCCAGTGGTAAACAATTCTGAAATTGGTCAGAGGTGGGGAATCATCTCCCATACAGCCAGCAGCCCCGCCCGCCCACGCAAGGAGCGTCCTTATTGCAAAGCTGGGGGACCGTGCCGAGGCCTCTGTGAGTAAACGTGAGCTGAGCCCCAGGCCAGCTGCTGCTGAACTCTTCCCACCCTTCCCAGGTGAAACACCTGAATATGTACAAGGGCTTGAAAGCCTAGAGGAAGGGCCGTGGAGCCACACCAGCGACAGCACGCAGGCCAACTTGGTGCCTGCAGGTCAGCCAGGATGGTCCTGGCCACGGGCGCTCTTCTGGAATCTTTCCATTGCCCTGCCTGAGATACCCCTCCTGTCCCGGCCCCCACTCCTTTTTTTCCTTCCTCACCTCAGCCCGGAGAGATATTCCAGTGGAAGTTATGGGTGACACATCCTCTTCTTTACAGGTGGCAGCCTGGCAACTCCTGCCGAAAGTCCAGCAGAGCCCCACTCACACCGGGCCCCCCACAAAGCCGTGGACCCTCACACCCTCCCACCAGCACAGCCCCGAGACTGCTGACGGGGCAGAGAATATGGAGTCAGGCACAGCTGCAGGGGCTATTGCTGCCTGGAGTGCTGTTTATATTGACCTCAACCCAGGCACACCTGGGGAGGGCTTGCCGGCAGGGTCAGGCTGCCCAGGTCAGCTAATCTTCAGCCCTCGGGGAATCACATTGCAGAAAATGGACCTCGCTAAGACAGAATATTCGCCAAGGAAAAAAAGGACACAATGCCATTTGCAGCACCGTAGATGAGTCTCGAGGTAATCACGTGACTTGGAGTAAGTCAGAAAGTGAAAGACACATATCATATCATATCACTTATAGGTGTTACCTATAAATTGATACCAGGGCAGATATTTCCACGGAGAAGGGCAATCACAGATTCATTAAACAAACTTATGGTTCACCAAAGGAAAGGTGTGAGGATTGAATTCATTACGATATTGGGGTTAACACACATATACAAACACAGTAGACGTATAGAATCACCAAAGACCTACGGAGTACCAAGAGAAGACTACTCAACATTCTGTCATAACGTACATGGGAAAAGGATCCCAGGAAGAACAGACATATGTATATGTGTAAAAGAACCACCTCTTGCACACCTACAACAAGCTAAACGTTGTACTCAAACTTGCTGTAATAAAAAATAAAAAATTAAATTAAAAACACGAACAAGAAGTAGTGAGACAAACTTGAGGGGCTTTCTCCTGGCACATTCCGTTCTACATTCCAATCTAGAACGCGACTTCCACTGAGGCTCTGCTGCCCTAGTAACCAGATTTGGTAAGGGAGAACTGCTGCCACCTTGTGGCCGTTTCACACAACAGCAGCTTTAATCCCAGCGCTAATGGTCAGTGGATATTCCAAATCATTACAGGCCTGTAAATGACACCTGCCCTGAAAACATATCCTGGGGTCATATATCGACCAAAAAATTCAAAAGACGTCCATATTTCAAAACGACAGTTTCAAGAGGCATATTTCACGCACATTAGTGTTCTGCTTCTTTTGCTTGCATTCTTTCTTTGTTAAAAAAACGGGAATGGAAAAAGGCAACCCTCAGAATGGGCGAAAACGTTCACAAACGAATCAATGGACAAAGGTTTAATCTCCAATATATATAAACAGCTCATGCAGCTTAATATTAATAAAACAAACAACCCAATACAAAAATGGGCAGAAGATCTAAAGAGACGTTTCTTCAAAGAAGACACAGAGATAGCCAAGACGCACATGAAAAGCTGCTCAACATCACTAATTATTAGAGAAATGCAAATCAAAACTACAATGAGGTAAGACCTCACACCTGTGAGAATCGGCATCATCAGATAATCTACAAACAACAAATTCTGGGGAGGGTGTGGACAAAAGGAACCCTCTTCCGCTATTGGTGGGAATGTAAATTGATACAGTCACTGTGGAGAAGAGTATGGAGGTTCCTTTAAAAAACTAAAAAGAGAATTACCATAGGATCCAGCAATCCCACTTCTGGGCATATACCCAGAGAAAACCATAAATCACAAAGACACATTCACCACAATGTTCATTGCAGCACTATTTACAATAGCCAGGTAATGGAAGCAACATAAATGCCCACAGATAGACGAATGGATAAAGATGTGGTACATATATAAAATGGAATATTACTCAGCCAAAAAAAGGAATGAAACTGGGTCATTTGTAGAGAAGTTGTTGGATCTAGAGACTGTCATACAGAGTGAAGTAAGTCAAAAAGAGAAAAACAAATATTGTATATTAATGCCTATATGTGGAACCTAGAAAAATGGTACAGATGAACTGGTTTGCAGGGCAGAAATAGAGACACAGAGGTAGAGAACAAACGTATGGACACAAAGTGGGGGAAGCCATGGGGTGGTGGTGGTGGGATGAGTTGGGAGATTGGGATTGACCTGTATACATGTATATGTATAAAATAGATAACTAATAATAACCTACTGTATAAAAAAAATAAATTAAATTAAATTTCAAAATTTTTAAAAATAAAATGTAAAAATAAAACAGAAAAAAAGTTCTTCCATTCACACTGATGTATTTATAAGAATGAATTATTTCCATGCTTATATCCATAAATACATAAAAGAGGAATAAAATCTAACTTGAACCAAAAAGAAAAAAAAAACTGAACCTAACATTTATACAGAGGAAAACACTACCAAGGCACTTGCTCCAGTGGTAAACAATTGTGAAATTGGTCAGAGGTGGGGAATCATCTCCCATACAGCCAGCAGCCCCGCCCGCCCACGCAAGGAGCGTCCTTATTGCAAAGCTGGGGGACCGTGCCGAGGCCTCTGTGAGGAAACGTGAGCTGAGCCCCAGGCCAGCTGCTGCTGAACTCTTCCCACCCTTCCCAGGTGAAACACCTGAATATGTACAAGGGCTTGAAAGCCTAGAGGAAGGGCCGTGGAGCCACACCAGCGACAGCACGCAGGCCAACTTGGTGCCTGCAGGTCAGCCAGGATGGTCCGGGCCACGGGCGCTCTTCTGGAAGCTTTCCATTGCCCTGCCTGAGATACCCCTCCTGTCCCGGCCCCCACTCCTTTTTTTCCTTCCTCACCTCAGCCCGGAGAGATATTCCTGTGGAAGTTATGGGTGACACATCCTCTTCTTTACAGGTGGCAGCCTGGCAACTCCTGCCGAAAGTCCAGCAGAGCCCCACTCACACCGGGCCCCCCACAAAGCCGTGGACCCTCACACCCTCCCACCAGCACAGCCCCAAGACTGCTGACGGGGCAGAGAATATGGAGTCAGGCACAGCTGCAGGGGCTATTGCTGCCTGGAGTGCTGTTTATATTGACCTCAACCCAGGCACACCTGGGGAGGGCTTGCCGGCAGGGTCAGGCTGCCCAGGTCAGCTAATCCTCAGCCCTCAGGGAATCACATTGCAGAAAATGGACCTCGCTAAGACAGAATATTCGCCAAGGAAAAAAAGGATACAATGCCATTTGCAGCACCGTAGATGAGTCTCGAGGTAATCACGTGACTTGGAGTAAGTCAGAAAGTGAAAGACACATATCATATCATATCACTTATAGGTGTTACCTATAAATTGATACCAGGGCAGATATTTCCACGGAGAAGGGCAATCACAGATTCATTAAACAAACTTATGGTTCACCAAAGGAAAGGTGTGAGGATTGAATTCATTACGATATTGGGGTTAACAGACATATACAAACACAGTAGACGTATAGAATCACCAAAGACCTACGGAGTACCAAGAGAAGACTACTCAACATTCTGTCATAACGTACATGGGAAAAGGATCCCAGGAAGAACAGACATATGTATATGTGTAAAAGAACCACCTCTTGCACACCTACAACAAGCTAAACGTTGTACTCAAACTTGCTGTAATAAAAAATAAAAAATTAAATTAAAAACACGAACAAGGAGTAGTGAGACAAACTTGAGGGGCTTTCTCCTGGCACATTCCGTTCTACATTCCAATCTAGAATGCGACTTCCACTGAGGCTCTGCTGCCCTAGTAACTAGATTTGGTAAGGGAGAACTGCTGCCACCTTGTGGCCGTTTCACACAACAGCAGCTTTAATCCCAGCGCTAATGGTCAGAGGATATTCCAAATCATTACAGGCTTGTAAATGACACCTGCCCTGAAAACATATCCTGGGGTCATATATCGACCAAAAAATTCAAAAGACGTCCATATTTCAAAACGACAGTTTCAAGAGGCATATTTCACGCACATTAGTGTTCTGCTTCTTTTGCTTGCTTTCTTTCTTTGTTAAAAAAACGGGAATGGAAAAAGGCAGCCCTCAGAATGGGCGAAAACGTTCACAAACGAATCAATGGACAAAGGTTTAATCTCCAATATATATAAACAGCTCATGCAGCTTAATATTAATAAAACAAACAACCCAATACAAAAATGGGCAGAAGATCTAAAGAGACGTTTCTTCAAAGAAGACACAGAGATGGCCAAGACGCACATGAAAAGCTGCTCAACATCACTAATTATTAGAGAAATGCAAATCAAAACTACAATGAGGTAAGACCTCACACCTGTGAGAATCGGCATCATCAGATAATCTACAAACAACAAATTCTGGGGAGGGTGTGGACAAAAGGAACCCTCTTCCGCTATTGGTGGGAATGTAAATTGATACAGTCACTATGGAGAACAGTATGGAGGTTCCTTTCAAAAACTAAAAAGAGAATTACCATAGGATCCAGCAATCCCACTTCTGGGCATATACCCAGAGAAAACCATAAATCACAAAGACACATTCACCACAATGTTCATTGCAGCACTATTTACAATAGCCAGGTAATGGAAGCAACCTAAATGCCCACAGACAGACGAATGGATAAAGACGTGGTACATATATAAAATGGAATATTACTCAGCCAAAAAAAGGAATGAAACTGGGTCATTTGTAGAGAAGTTGATGGATCTAGAGACTGTCATACAGAGTGAAGTAAGTCACAAAGAGAAAAACAAATATTGTATATTAATGCCTATATGTGGAACCTAGAAAAATGGTACAGATGAACTGGTTTGCAGGGCAGAAATAGAGACACAGAGGTAGAGAACAAACGTATGGACACAAAGTGGGGGAAGCCATGGGGTGGTGGTGGTGGGATGAGTTGGGAGATTGGGATTGACCTGTATACATGTATATGCATAAAATAGATAACTAATAATAACCTACTGTATAAAAAATAAATTAAATTAAATTTCAAATTTTTAAAAATAAAATGTAAAAATAAAACAGAAAAAAAGTTCTTCCATTCACACTGATGTATTTATAAGAATGAATTATTTCCATGCTTATATCCATAAATACATAAAAGAGGAATAAAATCTAACTTGAACCAAAAAAGAAAAAAAAACTGAACCTAACATTTATACAGAGGAAAACACTACCAAGGCACTTGCTCCATTGGTAAACAATTCTGAAATTGGTCAGAGGTGGGGAATCATCTCCCATACAGCCAGCAGCCCCGCCCACCCACGCAAGGAGCGTCCTTATTGCAAAGCTGGGGGACCGTGCCGAGGCCTCTGTGAGTAAACGTGAGCTGAGCCCCAGGCCAGCTGCTGCTGAACTCTTCCCACCCTTCCCAGGTGAAACACCTGAATATGTACAAGGGCTTGAAAGCCTAGAGGAAGGGCCGTGGAGCCACACCAGCGACAGCACGCAGGCCAACTTGGTGCCTGCAGGTCAGCCAGGATGGTCCTGGCCACGGGCGCTCTTCTGGAAGCTTTCCATTGCCCTGCCTGAGATACCCCTCCTGTCCCGGCCCCCACTCCTTTTTTTCCTTCCTCACCTCAGCCCGGAGAGATATTCCAGTGGAAGTTATGGGTGACACATCCTCTTCTTTACAGGTGGCAGCCTGGCAACTCCTGCCGAAAGTCCAGCAGAGCCCCACTCACACCGGGCCCCCCACAAAGCCGTGGACCCTCACACCCTCCCACCAGCACAGCCCCGAGACTGCTGACGGGGCAGAGAATATGGAGTCAGGCACAGCTGCAGGGGCTATTGCTGCCTGGAGTGCTGTTTATATTGACCTCAACCCAGGCACACCTGGGGAGGGCTTGCCGGCAGGGTCATGCTGCCCAGGTCAGCTAATCCTCAGCCCTCGGGGCATCACATTGCAGAAAATGGACCTCGCTAAGACAGAATATTCGCCAAGGAAAAAAAGGACACAATGCCATTTGCAGCACCGTAGATGAGTCTCGAGGTAATCACGTGACTTGGAGTAAGTCACAAAGTGAAAGACACATATCATATCACTTATAGGTGTTACCTATAAACTGATACCAGGGCAGATATTTCCACGGAGAAGGGCAATCACAGATTCATTAAACAAACTTATGGTTCACCAAAGGAAAGGTGTGAGGATTGAATTCATTACGATATTGGGGTTAACAGACATATACAAACACAGTAGACGTATATAATCACCAAAGACCTACGGAGTACCAAGAGAAGACTACTCAACATTCTGTCATAACGTACATGGGAAAAGGATCCCAGGAAGAACAGACATATGTATATGTGTAAAAGAACCACCTCTTGCACACCTACAACAAGCTAAACGTTGTACTCAAACTTGCTGTAATAAAAAATAAAAAATTAAATTAAAAACACGAACAAGAAGTAGTGAGACAAACTTGAGGGGCTTTCTCCTGGCACATTCCGTTCTACATTCCAATCTAGAACGCGACTTCCATTGAGGCTCTGCTGCCCTAGTAACCAGATTTGGTAAGGGAGAACTGCTGCCACCTTGTGGCCGTTTCACACAACAGCAGCTTTAATCCCAGCGCTAATGGTCAGTGGATATTCCAAATCATTAAAGGCCTGTAAATGACACCTGCCCTGAAAACATATCCTGGGGTCATATATCGACCAAAAAATTCAAAAGACGTCCATATTTCAAAACGACAGTTTCAAGAGGCATATTTCACGCACATTAGTGTTCTGCTTCTTTTGCTTGCTTTCTTTCTTTGTTAAAAAAACGGGAATGGAAAAAGGCAACCCTCAGAATGGGCGAAAACGTTCACAAACGAATCCATGGACAAAGGTTTAATCTCCAATATATATAAACAGCTCATGCAGCTTAATATTAATAAAACGAACAACCCAATACAAAAATGGGCAGAAGATCTAAAGAGACGTTTCTTCAAAGAAGACACAGAGATGGCCAAGACGCACATGAAAAGCTGCTCAACATCACTAATTATTAGAGAAATGCAAATCAAAACTACAATGAGGTAAGACCTCACACCTGTGAGAATCGGCATCATCAGATAATCTACAAACAACAAATTCTGGGGAGGGTGTGGACAAAAGGAACCCTCTTCCGCTATTGGTGGGAATGTAAATTGATACAGTCACTATGGAGAACAGTATGGAGGTTCCTTTCAAAAACTAAAAAGAGAATTACCATAGGATCCAGCAATCCCACTTCTGGGCATATACCCAGAGAAAACCATAAATCACAAAGACACATTCACCACAATGTTCATTGCAGCACTATTTACAATAGCCAGGTAATGGAAGCAACCTAAATGCCCACAGACAGACGAATGGATAAAGATGTGGTACATATATAAAATGGAATATTACTCAGCCAAATAAAGGAATGAAACTGGGTCATTTGTAGAGAAGTTGATGGATCTAGAGACTGTCATACAGAGTGAAGTAAGTCAGAAAGAGAAAAACAAATATTGTATATTAATGCCTATATGTGGAACCTAGAAAAATGGTACAGATGAACTGGTTTGCAGGGCAGAAATAGAGACACAGAGGTAGAGAACAAACGTATGGACACAAAGTGGGGGAAGCCATGGGGTGGTGGTGGTGGGATGAGTTGGGAGATTGGGATTGACCTGTATACATGTATATGCATAAAATAGATAACTAATAATAACCTACTGTATAAAAAAATAAATTAAATTAAATTTCAAAATTTTTAAAAATAAAATGTAAAAATAAAACAGAAAAAAAGTTCTTCCATTCACACTGATGTATTTATAAGAATGAATTATTTCCATGCTTATATCCATAAATACATAAAAGAGGAATAAAATCTAACTTGAACCAAAAAAGAAAAAAAAATTAACCTAACATTTATACAGAGGAAAACACTACCAAGGCACTTGCTCCAGTGGTAAACAATTGTGAAATTGGTCAGAGGTGGGGAATCATCTCCCATACAGCCAGCAGCCCCGCCCGCCCACGCATGGAGCGTCCTTATTGCAAAGCTGGGGGACCGTGCCGAGGCCTCTGTGAGTAAACGTGAGCTGTGCCCCAGGCCAGCTGCTGCTGAACTCTTCCCACCCTTCCCAGGTGAAACACCTGAATATGTACAAGGGCTTGAAAGCCTAGAGGAAGGGCCGTGGAGTCACACCAGCGACAGCACGCAGGCCAACTTGGTGCCTGCATGTCCGCCAGGATGGTCCTGGCCACGGGCGCTCTTCTGGAAGCTTTCCATTGCCCTGCCTGAGATACCCCTCCTGTCCCGGCCCCCACTCCTTTTTTTCCTTCCTCACCTCAGCCCGCAGAGATATTCCAGTGGAAGTTATGGGTGACACATCCTCTTCTTTACAGGTGGCAGCCTGGCAACTCCTGCCGAAAGTCCAGCAGAGCCCCACTCACACCGGGCCCCCCACAAAGCCGTGGACCCTCACACCATCCCACCAGCACAGCCCCGAGACTGCTGACGGGGCAGATAATATGGAGTCAGGCACAGCTGCAGGGGCTATTGCTGCCTGGAGTGCTGTTTATATTGACCTCAACCCAGGCACACCTGGGGAGGGCTTGCCGGCAGGGTCAGGCTGCCCAGGTCAGCTAATCCTCAGCCCTCGGGGAATCACATTGCAGAAAATGGACCTCGCTAAGACAGAATATTCGCCAAGGAAAAAAAGGACACAATGCCATTTGCAGCACCGTAGATGAGTCTCGAGGTAATCACGTGACTTGGAGTAAGTCAGAAAGTGAAAGACACATATCATATCATATCACTTATAGGTGTTACCTATAAACTGATACCAGGGCAGATATTTCCACGGAGAAGGGCAATCACAGATTCATTAAACAAACTTATGGTTCACCAAAGGAAAGGTGTGAGGATTGAATTCATTACGATATTGGGGTTAACAGACATATACAAACACAGTAGACGTATAGAATCACCAAAGACCTACGGAGTACCAAGAGAAGACTACTCAACATTCTGTCATAACGTACATGGGAAAAGGATCCCAGGAAGAACAGACATATGTATATGTGTAAAAGAACCACCTCTTGCACACCTACAACAAGCTAAACATTGTACTCAAATTTGCTGTAATAAAAAATAAAAAATTAAATTAAAACACGAACAAGAAGTAGTGAGACAAACTTGAGGGGCTTTCTCCTGGCACATTCCGTTCTACATTCCAATCTAGAACGCGACTTCCACTGAGGCTCTGCTGCCCTAGTAACCAGATTTGGTAAGGGAGAACTGCTGCCACCTTGTGGCCGTTTCACACAACAGCAGCTTTAATCCCAGCGCTAATGGTCAGTGGATATTCCAAATCATTACAGGCCTGTAAATGACACCTGCCCTGAAAACAAATCCTGGGGCCATATATCGACCAAAAATTTCAAAAGACGTCCATATTTCAAAACGACAGTTTCAAGAGGCATATTTCACGCACATTAGTGTTCTGCTTCTTTTGCTTTCTTTCTTTCTTTGTTAAAAGAACGGGAATGGAAAAAGGCAACCCTCAGAATGGGCGAAAACATTCACAAACGAATCAATGGACAAAGGTTTAATCTCCAATATATATAAACAGCTCATGCAGCTTAATATTAATAAAACGAACAACCCAATACAAAAATGGGCAGAAGATCTAAAGAGACGTTTCTTCAAAGAAGACACAGAGATGGCCAAGACGCACATGAAAAGCTGCTCAACATCACTAATTATTAGAGAAATGCAAATCAAAACTACAATGAGGTAAGACCTCACACCTGTGAGAATCGGCATCATCAGATAATCTACAAACAACAAATTCTGGGGAGGGTGTGGACAAAAGGTACCCTCTTCCGCTATTGGTGGGAATGTAAATTGATACAGTCACTATGGAGAACAGTATGGAGGTTCCTTTAAAAAACTAAAAAGAGAATTACCATAGGATACAGCAATCCCACTTCTAGGCATATACCCAGAGAAAACCATAAATCACAAAGACACATTCACCACAATGTTCATTGCAGCACTATTTACAATAGCCAGGTAATGGAAGCAACCTAAATGCCCACAGACAGACGAATGGATAAAGATGTGGTACATATATAAAATGGAATATTACTCAGCCAAAAAAAGGAATGAAACTGGGTCATTTGTAGAGAAGTTGATGGATCTAGAGACTGTCATACAGAGTGAAGTAAGTCAAAAAGAGAAAAACAAATATTGTATATTAATGCCTATATGTGGAACCTAGAAAAATGGTACAGATGAACTGGTTTGCAGGGCAGAAATAGAGACACAGAGGTAGAGAAAAAACGTATGGACACAAAGTGGGGGAAGCCATGGGGTGGTGGTGGTGGGATGAGTTGGGAGATTGGGATTGACCTGTATACATGTATATGCATAAAATAGATAACTAATAATAACCTACTGTATTAAAAAAATAAATTAAATTAAATTTCAAAATTTTTAAAAATAAAATGTAAAAATAAAACAGAAAAAAGTTCTTCCATTCACACTGATGTATTTATAAGAATGAATTATTTCCATGCTTATATCCATAAATACATAAAAGAGGAATAAAATCTAACTTGAACCAAAAAAGAAAAAAAAAACTGAACCTAACATTTATACAGAGGAAAACACTACCAAGGCACTTGCTCCAGTGGTAAACAATTCTGAAATTGGTCAGAGGTGGGAAATCATCTCCCATACAGCCAGCAGCCCTGCCCGCCCACGCATGGAGCGTCCTTATTGCAAAGCTGGGGGACCGTGCCGAGGCCTCTGTGAGTAAACGTGAGCTGTGCCCCAGGCCAGCTGCTGCTGAACTCTTCCCACCCTTCCCAGGTGAAACACCTGAATATGTACAAGGGCTTGAAAGCCTAGAGGAAGGGCCGTGGAGCCACACCAGCGACAGCACGCAGGCCACCTTGGTGCCTGCAGGTCAGCCAGGATGGTCCTGGCCACGGGCGCTCTTCTGGAAGCTTTCCATTGCCCTGCCTGAGATACCCCTCCTGTCCCGGCCCCCACTCCTTTTTTTCCTTCCTCACCTCAGCCCGCAGAGATATTCCTGTGGAAGTTATGGGTGACACATCCTCTTCTTTACAGGTGGCAGCCTGGCAACTCCTGCCGAAAGTCCAGCAGAGCCCCACTCACACCGGGCCCCCCACAAAGCCGTGGACCCTCACACCCTCCCACCAGCACAGCCCCGAGACTGCTGACGGGGCAGAGAATATGGAGTCAGGCACAGCTGCAGGGGCTATTGCTGCCTGGAGTGCTGTTTATATTGACCTCAACCCAGGCACACCTGGGGAGGGCTTGCCGGCAGGGTCAGGCTGCCCAAGTCAGCTAATCCTCAGCCCTCGGGGAATCACATTGCAGAAAATGGACCTCGCTAAGACAGAATATTCGCCAAGGAAAAAAAGGACACAATGCCATTTGCAGCACCGTAGATGAGTCTCGAGGTAATCACGTGACTTGGAGTAAGTCAGAAAGTGAAAGACACATATCATATCATATCACTTATAGGTGTTACCTATAAACTGATACCAGGGCAGATATTTCCACGGAGAAGGGCAATCACAGATTCATTAAACAAACTTATGGTTCACCAAAGGAAAGGTGTGAGGATTGAATTCATTACGATATTGGGGTTAACAGACATATACAAACACAGTAGACGTATAGAATCACCAAAGACCTACGGAGTACCAAGAGAAGGCTACTCAACATTCTGTCATAACGTACATGGGAAAAGGATCCCAGGAAGAACAGACATATGTATATGTGTAAAAGAACCACCTCTTGCACACCTACAACAAGCTAAACGTTGTTCTCAAACTTGCTGTAATAAAAAATAAAAAAATAAATTAAAAACACGAACAAGAAGTAGTGAGACAAACTTGAGGGGCTTTCTCCTGGCACATTCCGTTCTACATTCCAATCTAGAACGTGACTTCCATTGAGGCTCTGCTGCCCTAGTAACCAGATTTGGTAAGGGAGAACTGCTGCCACCTTGTGGCCGTTTCACACAACAGCTGCTTTAATCCCAGCGCTAATGGTCAGTGGATATTCCAAATCATTACAGGCCTGTAAATGACACCTGCCCTGAAAACATATCCTGGGGTCATATATCGACCAAAAAATTCAAAAGACGTCCATATTTCAAAACGACAGTTTCAAGAGGCATATTTCACGCACATTAGTGTTCTGCTTCTTTTGCGTGCTTTCTTTTTTTGTTAAAAAAACGGGAATGGAAAAAGGCAACCCTCAGAATGGGCGAAAACGTTCACAAACGAATCAATGGACAAAGGTTTAATCTCCAATATATATAAACAGCTCATGCAGCTTAATATTAATAAAACAAACAACCCAATACAAAAATGGGCAGAAGATCTAAAGAGACGTTTCTTCAAAGAAGACACAGAGATGGCCAAGACGCACATGAAAAGCTGCTCAACATCACTAATTATTAGAGAAATGCAAATCAAAACTACAATGAGGTAAGACCTCACACCTGTGAGAATCGGCATCATCAGATAATCTACAAACAACAAATTCTGGGGAGGGTGTGGACAAAAGGAACCCTCTTCCGCTATTGGTGGGAATGTAAATTGATACAGTCACTATGGAGAACAGTATGGAGGTTCCTTTCAAAAACTAAAAAGAGAATTACCATAGGATCCAGCAATCCCACTTCTGGGCATATACCCAGAGAAAACCATAAATCACAAAGACACATTCACCACAATGTTCATTGCAGCACTATTTACAATAGCCAGGTAATGGAAGCAACCTAAATGCCCACAGACAGACGAATGGATAAAGATGTGGTACATATATAAAATGGAATATTACTCAGCCAAAAAAAGGAATGAAACTGGGTCATTTGTAGAGAAGTTGATGGATCTAGAGACTGTCATACAGAGTGAAGTAAGTCAAAAAGAGAAAAACAAATATTGTATATTAATGCCTATATGTGGAACCTAGAAAAATGGTACAGATGAACTGGTTTGCAGGGCAGAAATAGAGACACAGAGGTAGAGAACAAACGTATGGACACAAAGTGGGGGAAGCCATGGGGTGGTGGTGGTGGGATGAGTTGGGAGATTGGGATTGACCTGTATACATGTATATGCATAAAATAGATAACTAATAATAACCTACTGTATAAAAAAAATAAATTAAATTAAATTTCAAAATTTTTAAAAATAAAATGTAAAAATAAAACAGAAAAAAGTTCTTCCATTCACACTGATGTATTTATAAGAATGAATTATTTCCATGCTTATATCCATAAATACATAAAAGAGGAATAAAATCTAACTTGAACCAAAAAAGAAAAAAAAAAACTGAACCTAACATTTATACAGAGGAAAACACTACCAAGGCACTTGCTCCAGTGGTAAACAATTCTGAAATTGGTCAGAGGTGGGAAATCATCTCCCATACAGCCAGCAGCCCTGCCCGCCCACGCATGGAGCGTCCTTATTGCAAAGCTGGGGGACCGTGCCGAGGCCTCTGTGAGTAAACGTGAGCTGTGCCCCAGGCCAGCTGCTGCTGAACTCTTCCCACCCTTCCCAGGTGAAACACCTGAATATGTACAAGGGCTTGAAAGCCTAGAGGAAGGGCCGTGGAGCCACACCAGCGACAGCACGCAGGCCACCTTGGTGCCTGCAGGTCAGCCAGGATGGTCCTGGCCACGGGCGCTCTTCTGGAAGCTTTCCATTGCCCTGCCTGAGATACCCCTCCTGTCCCGGCCCCCACTCCTTTTTTTCCTTCCTCACCTCAGCCCGGAGAGATATTCCAGTGGAAGTTATGGGTGACACATCCTCTTCTTTACAGGTGGCAGCCTGGCAACTCCTGCCGAAAGTCCAGCAGAGCCCCACTCACACCGGGCCCCCCACAAAGCCGTGGACCCTCACACCCTCCCACCAGCACAGCCCCGAGACTGCTGACGGGGCAGAGAATATGGAGTCAGGCACAGCTGCAGGGGCTATTGCTGCCTGGAGTGCTGTTTATATTGACCTCAACCCAGGCACACCTGGGGAGGGCTTGCCGGCAGGGTCAGGCTGCCCAAGTCAGCTAATCCTCAGCCCTCGGGGAATCACATTGCAGAAAATGGACCTCGCTAAGACAGAATATTCGCCAAGGAAAAAAAGGACACAATGCCATTTGCAGCACCGTAGATGAGTCTCGAGGTAATCACGTGACTTGGAGTAAGTCAGAAAGTGAAAGACACATATCATATCATATCACTTATAGGTGTTACCTATAAACTGATACCAGGGCAGATATTTCCACGGAGAAGGGCAATCACAGATTCATTAAACAAACTTATGGTTCACCAAAGGAAAGGTGTGAGGATTGAATTCATTACGATATTGGGGTTAACAGACATATACAAACACAGTAGACGTATAGAATCACCAAAGACCTACGGAGTACCAAGAGAAGACTACTCAACATTCTGTCATAACGTACATGGGAAAAGGATCCCAGGAAGAACAGACATATGTATATGTGTAAAAGAACCACCTCTTGCACACCTACAACAAGCTAAACGTTGTTCTCAAACTTGCTGTAATAAAAAATAAAAAAATAAATTAAAAACACGAACAAGAAGTAGTGAGACAAACTTGAGGGGCTTTCTCCTGGCACATTCCGTTCTACATTCCAATCTAGAACGCGACTTCCACTGAGGATCTGCTGCCCTAGTAACCAGATTTGGTAAGGGAGAACTGCTGCCACCTTGTGGCCGTTTCACACAACAGCTGCTTTAATCCCAGCGCTAATGGTCAGTGGATATTCCAAATCATTACAGGCCTGTAAATGACACCTGCCCTGAAAACATATCCTGGGGTCATATATCGACCAAAAAATTCAAAACACGTCCATATTTCAAAACGACAGTTTCAAGAGGCATATTTCACGCACATTAGTGTTCTGCTTCTTTTGCTTTCTTTCTTTCTTTGTTAAAAAAACGGGAATGTAAAAAGGCAACCCTCAGAATGGGCGAAAACGTTCACAAACGAATCAATGGACAAAGGTTTAATCTCCAATATATATAAACAGCTCATGCAGCTTAATATTAATAAAACAAACAACCCAATACAAAAATGGGCAGAAGATCTAAAGAGACGTTTCTTCAAAGAAGACACAGAGATGGCCAAGACGCACATGAAAAGCTGCTCAACATCACTAATTATTAGAGAAATGCAAATCAAAACTACAATGAGGTAAGACCTCACACCTGTGAGAATCGGCATCATCAGATAATCTACAAACAACAAAATCTGGGGAGGGTGTGGACAAAAGGAACCCTCTTCCGCTATTGGTGGGAATGTAAATTGATACAGTCACTATGGAGAACAGTATGGAGGTTCCTTTGAAAAACTAAAAAGAGAATTACCATAGGATCCAGCAATCCCACTTCTGGGCATATACCCAGAGAAAACCATAAATCACAAAGACACATTCACCACAATGTTCATTGCAGCACTATTTACAATAGCCAGGTAATGGAAGCAACCTAAATGCCCACAGACAGACGAATGGATAAAGATGTGGTACATATATAAAATGGAATATTACTCAGCCAAATAAAGGAATGAAACTGGGTCATTTGTAGAGAAGTTGATGGATCTAGAGACTGTCATACAGAGTGAAGTAAGTCAGAAAGAGAAAAACAAATATTGTATATTAATGCCTATATGTGGAACCTAGAAAAATGGTACAGATGAACTGGTTTGCAGGGCAGAAATAGAGACACAGAGCTAGAGAACAAACGTATGGACACAAAGTGGGGGAAGCCATGGGGTGGTGGTGGTGGGATGAGTTGGGAGATTGGGATTGACCTGTATACATGTATATGCATAAAATAGATAACTAATAATAACCTACTGTATAAAAAAATAAATTAAATTAAATTTCAAAATTTTTAAAAATAAAATGTAAAAATAAAACAGAAAAAAAGTTCTTCCATTCACACTGATGTATTTATAAGAATGAATTATTTCCATGCTTATATCCATAAATACATAAAAGAGGAATAAAATCTAACTTGAACCAAAAAAGAAAAAAAAACTGAACCTAACATTTATACAGAGGAAAACACTACCAAGGCACTTGCTCCAGTGGTAAACAATTCTGAAATTGGTCAGAGGTGGGGAATCATCTCCCATACAGCCAGCAGCCCCGCCCGCCCACGCATGGAGCGTCCTTATTGCAAAGCTGGGGGACCGTGCCGAGGCCTCTGTGAGTAAACGTGAGCTGTGCCCCAGGCCAGCTGCTGCTGAACTCTTCCCACCCTTCCCAGGTGAAACACCGGAATATGTACCAGGGCTTGAAAGCCTAGAGGAAGGGCCGTGGAGCCACACCAGCGACAGCACGCAGGCCAACTTGGTGCCTGCAGGTCAGCCAGGATGGTCCTGGCCACGGGCGCTCTTCTGGAAGCTTTCCATTGCCCTGCCTGAGATACCCCTCCTGTCCCGGCACCCACTCCTTTTTTTCCTTCCTCACCTCAGCCCGGAGAGATATTCCAGTGGAAGTTATGGGTGACACATCCTCTTCTTTACAGGTGGCAGCCTGGCAACTCCTGCCGAAAGTCCAGCAGAGCCCCACTCACACCGGGCCACCCACAAAGCCGTGGACCCTCACACCCTCCCACCAGCACAGCCCTGAGACTGCAGACGGGGCAGAGAATATGGTGTCAGGCACAGCTGCAGGGGCTATTGCTGCCTGGAGTGCTGTTTATATTGACCTCAACCCAGGCACACCTGGGGAGGGCTTGCCGGCAGGGTCAGGCTGCCCAGGTCAGCTAATCCTCAGCCCTCGGGGAATCACATTGCAGAAAATGGACCTCGCTAAGACAGAATATTCGCCAAGGAAAAAAAGGACACAATGCCATTTGCAGCACCGTAGATGAGTCTCGAGGTAATCACGTGACTTGGAGTAAGTCAGAAAGTGAAAGACACATATCATATCATATCACTTATAGGTGTTACCTATAAATTGATACCAGGGCAGATATTTCCACGGAGAAGGGCAATCACAGATTCATTAAACAAACTTATGGTTCACCAAAGGAAAGGTGTGAGGATTGAATTCATTACGATATTGGGGTTAACAGACATATACAAACACAGTAGACGTATAGAATCACCAAAGACCTACGGAGTACCAAGAGAAGACTACCCAACATTCTGTCATAACGTACATGGGAAAAGGATCCCAGGAAGAACAGACATATCTATATGTGTAAAAGAACCACCTCTTGCACACCTACAACAAGCTAAACGTTGTACTCAAACTTGCTGTAATAAAAAATAAAAAATTAAATTAAAAACACGAACAAGAAGTAGTGAGACAAACTTGAGGGGCTTTCTCCTGGCACATTCCGTTCTACATTCCAATCTAGAACGCGACTTCCACTGAGGCTCTGCTGCCCTAGTAACCAGATTTGGTAAGGGAGAACTGCTGCCACCTTGTGGCCGTTTCACACAACAGCAGCTTTAATCCCAGCGCTAATGGTCAGTGGATATTCCAAATCATTACAGGCCTGTAAATGACACCTGCCCTGAAAACATATCCTGGGGTCATATATCGACCAAAAAATTCAAAAGACGTCCATATTTCAAAACGACAGTTTCAAGAGGCATATTTCACGCACATTAGTGTTCTGCTTCTTTTGCTTGCTTTCTTTCTTTGTTAAAAAAACGGGAATGGAAAAAGGCAACACTCAGAATGGGCGAAAACGTTCACAAACGAATCAATGGACAAAGGTTTAATCTCCAATATATATAAACAGCTCATGCAGCTTAATATTAATAAAACAAACAACCCAATACAAAAATGGGCAGAAGATCTAAAGAGACGTTTCTTCAAAGAAGACACAGAGATGGCCAAGACGCACATGAAAAGCTGCTCAACATCACTAATTATTAGAGAAATGCAAATCAAAACTACAATGAGGTAAGACCTCACACCTGTGAGAATCGGCATCATCAGATAATCTACAAACAACAAATTCTGGGGAGGGTGTGGACAAAAGGAACCCTCTTCCGCTATTGGTGGGAATGTAAATTGATACAGTCACTATGGAGAACAGTATGGAGGTTCCTTTCAAAAACTAAAAAGAGAATTACAATAGGATCCAGCAATCCCACTTCTGGGCATATACCCAGAGAAAACCATAAATCACAAAGACACATTCACCACAATGTTCATTGCAGCACTATTTACAATAGCCAGGTAATGGAAGCAACCTAAATGCCCACAGACAGACGAATGGATAAAGATGTGGTACATATATAAAATGGAATATTACTCAGCCAAAAAAAGGAATGAAACTGGGTCATTTGTAGAGAAGTTGATGGATCTAGAGACTGTCATACAGAGTGAAGTAAGTCAAAAAGAGAAAAACAAATATTGTATATTAATGCCTATATGTGGAACCTAGAAAAATGGTACAGATGAACTGGTTTGCAGGGCAGAAATAGAGACACAGAGGTAGAGAACAAACGTATGGACACAAAGTGGGGGAAGCCATGGGGTGGTGGTGGTGGGATGAGTTGGGAGATTGGGATTGACCTGTATACATGTATATGCATAAAATAGATAACTAATAATAACCTACTGTATAAAAAATAAATTAAATTAAATTTCAAATTTTTAAAAATAAAATGTAAAAATAAAACAGAAAAAAAGTTCTTCCATTCACACTGATGTATTTATAAGAATGAATTATTTCCATGCTTATATCCATAAATACATAAAAGAGGAATAAAATGTAACTTGAACCAAAAAAGAAAAAAAAACTGAACCTAACATTTATACAGAGGAAAACACTACCAAGGCACTTGCTCCAGTGGTAAACAATTCTGAAATTGGTCATAGGTGGGGAATCATCTCCCATACAGCCAGCAGCCCCGCCCGCCCACGCAAGGAGCGTCCTTATTGCAAAGCTGGGGGACCGTGCCGAGGCCTCTGTGAGGAAACGTGAGCTGAGCCCCAGGCCAGCTGCTGCTGAACTCTTCCCACCCTTCCCAGGTGAAACACCTGAATATGTACAAGGGCTTGAAAGCCTAGAGGAAGGGCCGTGGAGCCACACCAGCGACAGCACGCAGGCCAACTTGGTGCCTGCAGGTCAGCCAGGATGGTCCTGGCCACGGGCGCTCTTCTGGAAGCTTTCCATTGCCCTGCCTGAGATACCCCTCCTGTCCCGGCCCCCACTCCTTTTTTTCCTTCCTCACCTCAGCCCGGAGAGATATTCCAGTGGAAGTTATGGGTGACACATCCTCTTCTTTACAGGTGGCAGCCTGGCAACTCCTGCCGAAAGTCCAGCAGAGCCCCACTCACACCGGGCCCCCCACAAAGCCGTGGACCCTCACACCCTCCCACCAGCACAGCCCCGAGACTGCTGACGGGGCAGAGAATATGGAGTCAGGCACAGCTGCAGGGGCTATTGCTGCTTGGAGTGCTGTTTATATTGACCTCAACCCAGGCACACCTGGGGAGGGCTGGCCGGCAGGGTCAGGCTGCCCAGGTCAGCTAATCCTCAGCCCTCTGGGAATCACATTGCAGAAAATAGACCTCGCTACGACAGAATATTCGCCAAGGAAAAAAAGGACACAATGCCATTTGCAGCACCGTAGATGAGTCTCGAGGTAATCACGTGACTTGGAGTAAGTCAGAAGTGAAAGACACATATCATATCATATCACTTATAGGTGTTACCTATAAACTGATACCAGGGCAGATATTTCCACGGAGAAGGGCAATCACAGATTCATTAAACAAACTTATGGTTCACCAAAGGAAAGGTGTGAGGATTGAATTCATTACGATATTGGGGTTAACAGACATATACAAACACAGTAGACGTATATAATCACCAAAGACCTACGGAGTACCAAGAGAAGACTACTCAACATTCTGTCATAACGTACATGGGAAAAGGATCCCAGGAAGAACAGACATATGTATATGTGTAAAAGAACCACATCTTGCACACCTACAACAAGCTAAACGTTGTAGTCAAACTTGCTATAATAAAAAATAAAAAATTAAATTAAAAACACGAACAAGAAGTAGTGAGACAAACTTGAGGGGCTTTCTCCTGGCACATTCCGTTCTACATTCCAATCTAGAACGCGACTTCCACTGAGGCTCTGCTGCCCTAGTAACCAGATTTGGTAAGGGAGAACTGCTGCCACCTTGTGGCCGTTTCACACAACAGCTGCTTTAATCCCAGCGCTAATGGTCAGTGGATATTCCAAATCATTACAGGCCTGTAAATGACACCTGCCCTGAAAACATATCCTGGGGTCATATATCGACCAAAAAATTCAAAAGACGTCCATATTTCAAAACGACAGTTTCAAGAGGCATATTTCACGCACATTAGTGTTCTGCTTCTTTTGCTTTCTTTCTTTCTTTGTTAAAAAAACGGGAATGTAAAAAGGCAACCCTCAGAATGGGCGAAAACGTTCACAAACGAATCAATGGACAAAGGTTTAATCTCCAATATATATAAACAGCTCATGCAGCTTAATATTAATAAAACAAACAACCCAATACAAAAATGGGCAGAAGATCTAAAGAGACGTTTCTTCAAAGAAGACACAGAGATGGCCAAGACGCACATGAAAAGCTGCTCAACATCACTAATTATTAGAGAAATGCAAATCAAAACTACAATGAGGTAAGACCTCACACCTGTGAGAATCGGCATCATCAGATAATCTACAAACAACAAAATCTGGGGAGGGTGTGGACAAAAGGAACCCTCTTCCGCTATTGGTGGGAATGTAAATTGATACAGTCACTATGGAGAACAGTATGGAGGTTCCTTTCAAAAACTAAAAAGAGAATTACCATAGGATCCAGCAATCCCACTTCTGGGCATATACCCAGAGAAAACCATAAATCACAAAGACACATTCACCACAATGTTCATTGCAGCACTATTTACAATAGCCAGGTAATGGAAGCAACCTAAATGCCCACAGACAGACGAATGGATAAAGATGTGGTACATATATAAAATGGAATATTACTCAGCCAAATAAAGGAATGAAACTGGGTCATTTGTAGAGAAGTTGATGGATCTAGAGACTGTCATCCAGAGTGAAGTAAGTCAGAAAGAGAAAAACAAATATTGTATATTAATGCCTATATGTGGAACCTAGAAAAATGGTACAGATGAACTGGTTTGCAGGGCAGAAATAGAGACACAGAGCTAGAGAACAAACGTATGGACACAAAGTGGGGGAAGCCATGGGGTGGTGGTGGTGGGATGAGTTGGGAGATTGGGATTGACCTGTATACATGTATATGCATAAAATAGATAACTAATAATAACCTACTGTATAAAAAAATAAATTAAATTAAATTTCAAAATTTTTAAAAATAAAATGTAAAAATAAAACAGAAAAAAAGTTCTTCCATTCACACTGATGTATTTATAAGAATGAATTATTTCCATGCTTATATCCATAAATACATAAAAGAGGAATAAAATCTAACTTGAACCAAAAAAGAAAAAAAAACTGAACCTAACATTTATACAGAGGAAAACACTACCAAGGCACTTGCTCCAGTGGTAAACAATTCTGAAATTGGTCAGAGGTGGGGAATCATCTCCCATACAGCCAGCAGCCCCGCCCGCCCACGCATGGAGCGTCCTTATTGCAAAGCTGGGGGACCGTGCCGAGGCCTCTGTGAGTAAACGTGAGCTGTGCCCCAGGCCAGCTGCTGCTGAACTCTTCCCACCCTTCCCAGGTGAAACACCGGAATATGTACCAGGGCTTGAAAGCCTAGAGGAAGGGCCGTGGAGCCACACCAGCGACAGCACGCAGGCCAACTTGGTGCCTGCAGGTCAGCCAGGATGGTCCTGGCCACGGGCGCTCTTCTGGAAGCTTTCCATTGCCCTGCCTGAGATACCCCTCCTGTCCCGGCACCCACTCCTTTTTTTCCTTCCTCACCTCAGCCCGGAGAGATATTCCAGTGGAAGTTATGGGTGACACATCCTCTTCTTTACAGGTGGCAGCCTGGCAACTCCTGCCGAAAGTCCAGCAGAGCCCCACTCACACCGGGCCACCCACAAAGCCGTGGACCCTCACACCCTCCCACCAGCACAGCCCTGAGACTGCAGACGGGGCAGAGAATATGGTGTCAGGCACAGCTGCAGGGGCTATTGCTGCCTGGAGTGCTGTTTATATTGACCTCAACCCAGGCACACCTGGGGAGGGCTTGCCGGCAGGGTCAGGCTGCCCAGGTCAGCTAATCCTCAGCCCTCGGGGAATCACATTGCAGAAAATGGACCTCGCTAAGACAGAATATTCGCCAAGGAAAAAAAGGACACAATGCCATTTGCAGCACCGTAGATGAGTCTCGAGGTAATCACGTGACTTGGAGTAAGTCAGAAAGTGAAAGACACATATCATATCATATCACTTATAGGTGTTACCTATAAATTGATACCAGGGCAGATATTTCCACGGAGAAGGGCAATCACAGATTCATTAAACAAACTTATGGTTCACCAAAGGAAAGGTGTGAGGATTGAATTCATTACGATATTGGGGTTAACAGACATATACAAACACAGTAGACGTATAGAATCACCAAAGACCTACGGAGTACCAAGAGAAGACTACCCAACATTCTGTCATAACGTACATGGGAAAAGGATCCCAGGAAGAACAGACATATCTATATGTGTAAAAGAACCACCTCTTGCACACCTACAACAAGCTAAACGTTGTACTCAAACTTGCTGTAATAAAAAATAAAAAATTAAATTAAAAACACGAACAAGAAGTAGTGAGACAAACTTGAGGGGCTTTCTCCTGGCACATTCCGTTCTACATTCCAATCTAGAACGCGACTTCCACTGAGGCTCTGCTGCCCTAGTAACCAGATTTGGTAAGGGAGAACTGCTGCCACCTTGTGGCCGTTTCACACAACAGCAGCTTTAATCCCAGCGCTAATGGTCAGTGGATATTCCAAATCATTACAGGCCTGTAAATGACACCTGCCCTGAAAACATATCCTGGGGTCATATATCGACCAAAAAATTCAAAAGACGTCCATATTTCAAAACGACAGTTTCAAGAGGCATATTTCACGCACATTAGTGTTCTGCTTCTTTTGCTTGCTTTCTTTCTTTGTTAAAAAAACGGGAATGGAAAAAGGCAACCCTCAGAATGGGCGAAAACGTTCACAAACGAATCAATGGACAAAGGTTTAATCTCCAATATATATAAACAGCTCATGCAGCTTAATATTAATAAAACAAACAACCCAATACAAAAATGGGCAGAAGATCTAAAGAGACGTTTCTTCAAAGAAGACACAGAGATGGCCAAGACGCACATGAAAAGCTGCTCAACATCACTAATTATTAGAGAAATGCAAATCAAAACTACAATGAGGTAAGACCTCACACCTGTGAGAATCGGCATCATCAGATAATCTACAAACAACAAATTCTGGGGAGGGTGTGGACAAAAGGAACCCTCTTCCGCTATTGGTGGGAATGTAAATTGATACAGTCACTATGGAGAACAGTATGGAGGTTCCTTTCAAAAACTAAAAAGAGAATTACCATAGGATCCAGCAATCCCACTTCTGGGCATATACCCAGAGAAAACCATAAATCACAAAGACACATTCACCACAATGTTCATTGCAGCACTATTTACAATAGCCAGGTAATGGAAGCAACCTAAATGCCCACAGACAGACGAATGGATAAAGATGTGGTACATATATAAAATGGAATATTACTCAGCCAAAAAAAGGAATGAAACTGGGTCATTTGTAGAGAAGTTGATGGATCTAGAGACTGTCATACAGAGTGAAGTAAGTCAAAAAGAGAAAAACAAATATTGTATATTAATGCCTATATGTGGAACCTAGAAAAATGGTACAGATGAACTGGTTTGCAGGGCAGAAATAGAGACACAGAGGTAGAGAACAAACGTATGGACACAAAGTGGGGGAAGCCATGGGGTGGTGGTGGTGGGATGAGTTGGGAGATTGGGATTGACCTGTATACATGTATATGCATAAAATAGATAACTAATAATAACCTACTGTATAAAAAATAAATTAAATTAAATTTCAAATTTTTAAAAATAAAATGTAAAAATAAAACAGAAAAAAAGTTCTTCCATTCACACTGATGTATTTATAAGAATGAATTATTTCCATGCTTATATCCATAAATACATAAAAGAGGAATAAAATGTAACTTGAACCAAAAAAGAAAAAAAAACTGAACCTAACATTTATACAGAGGAAAACACTACCAAGGCACTTGCTCCAGTGGTAAACAATTCTGAAATTGGTCATAGGTGGGGAATCATCTCCCATACAGCCAGCAGCCCCGCCCGCCCACGCAAGGAGCGTCCTTATTGCAAAGCTGGGGGACCGTGCCGAGGCCTCTGTGAGGAAACGTGAGCTGAGCCCCAGGCCAGCTGCTGCTGAACTCTTCCCACCCTTCCCAGGTGAAACACCTGAATATGTACAAGGGCTTGAAAGCCTAGAGGAAGGGCCGTGGAGCCACACCAGCGACAGCACGCAGGCCAACTTGGTGCCTGCAGGTCAGCCAGGATGGTCCTGGCCACGGGCGCTCTTCTGGAAGCTTTCCATTGCCCTGCCTGAGATACCCCTCCTGTCCCGGCCCCCACTCCTTTTTTTCCTTCCTCACCTCAGCCCGGAGAGATATTCCAGTGGAAGTTATGGGTGACACATCCTCTTCTTTACAGGTGGCAGCCTGGCAACTCCTGCCGAAAGTCCAGCAGAGCCCCACTCACACCGGGCCCCCCACAAAGCCGTGGACCCTCACACCCTCCCACCAGCACAGCCCCGAGACTGCTGACGGGGCAGAGAATATGGAGTCAGGCACAGCTGCAGGGGCTATTGCTGCTTGGAGTGCTGTTTATATTGACCTCAACCCAGGCACACCTGGGGAGGGCTGGCCGGCAGGGTCAGGCTGCCCAGGTCAGCTAATCCTCAGCCCTCTGGGAATCACATTGCAGAAAATAGACCTCGCTACGACAGAATATTCGCCAAGGAAAAAAAGGACACAATGCCATTTGCAGCACCGTAGATGAGTCTCGAGGTAATCACGTGACTTGGAGTAAGTCAGAAGTGAAAGACACATATCATATCATATCACTTATAGGTGTTACCTATAAACTGATACCAGGGCAGATATTTCCACGGAGAAGGGCAATCACAGATTCATTAAACAAACTTATGGTTCACCAAAGGAAAGGTGTGAGGATTGAATTCATTACGATATTGGGGTTAACAGACATATACAAACACAGTAGACGTATATAATCACCAAAGACCTACGGAGTACCAAGAGAAGACTACTCAACATTCTGTCATAACGTACATGGGAAAAGGATCCCAGGAAGAACAGACATATGTATATGTGTAAAAGAACCACATCTTGCACACCTACAACAAGCTAAACGTTGTAGTCAAACTTGCTATAATAAAAAATAAAAAATTAAATTAAAAACACGAACAAGAAGTAGTGAGACAAACTTGAGGGGCTTTCTCCTGGCACATTCCGTTCTACATTCCAATCTAGAACGCGACTTCCACTGAGGCTCTGCTGCCCTAGTAACCAGATTTGGTAAGGGAGAACTGCTGCCACCTTGTGGCCGTTTCACACAACAGCTGCTTTAATCCCAGCGCTAATGGTCAGTGGATATTCCAAATCATTACAGGCCTGTAAATGACACCTGCCCTGAAAACATATCCTGGGGTCATATATCGACCAAAAAATTCAAAAGACGTCCATATTTCAAAACGACAGTTTCAAGAGGCATATTTCACGCACATTAGTGTTCTGCTTCTTTTGCTTTCTTTCTTTCTTTGTTAAAAAAACGGGAATGTAAAAAGGCAACCCTCAGAATGGGCGAAAACGTTCACAAACGAATCAATGGACAAAGGTTTAATCTCCAATATATATAAACAGCTCATGCAGCTTAATATTAATAAAACAAACAACCCAATACAAAAATGGGCAGAAGATCTAAAGAGACGTTTCTTCAAAGAAGACACAGAGATGGCCAAGACGCACATGAAAAGCTGCTCAACATCACTAATTATTAGAGAAATGCAAATCAAAACTACAATGAGGTAAGACCTCACACCTGTGAGAATCGGCATCATCAGATAATCTACAAACAACAAAATCTGGGGAGGGTGTGGACAAAAGGAACCCTCTTCCGCTATTGGTGGGAATGTAAATTGATACAGTCACTATGGAGAACAGTATGGAGGTTCCTTTGAAAAACTAAAAAGAGAATTACCATAGGATCCAGCAATCCCACTTCTGGGCATATACCCAGAGAAAACCATAAATCACAAAGACACATTCACCACAATGTTCATTGCAGCACTATTTACAATAGCCAGGTAATGGAAGCAACCTAAATGCCCACAGACAGACGAATGGATAAAGATGTGGTACATATATAAAATGGAATATTACTCAGCCAAATAAAGGAATGAAACTGGGTCATTTGTAGAGAAGTTGATGGATCTAGAGACTGTCATACAGAGTGAAGTAAGTCAGAAAGAGAAAAACAAATATTGTATATTAATGCCTATATGTGGAACCTAGAAAAATGGTACAGATGAACTGGTTTGCAGGGCAGAAATAGAGACACAGAGCTAGAGAACAAACGTATGGACACAAAGTGGGGGAAGCCATGGGGTGGTGGTGGTGGGATGAGTTGGGAGATTGGGATTGACCTGTATACATGTATATGCATAAAATAGATAACTAATAATAACCTACTGTATAAAAAAATAAATTAAATTAAATTTCAAAATTTTTAAAAATAAAATGTAAAAATAAAACAGAAAAAAAGTTCTTCCATTCACACTGATGTATTTATAAGAATGAATTATTTCCATGCTTATATCCATAAATACATAAAAGAGGAATAAAATCTAACTTGAACCAAAAAAGAAAAAAAAACTGAACCTAACATTTATACAGAGGAAAACACTACCAAGGCACTTGCTCCAGTGGTAAACAATTCTGAAATTGGTCAGAGGTGGGGAATCATCTCCCATACAGCCAGCAGCCCCGCCCGCCCACGCATGGAGCGTCCTTATTGCAAAGCTGGGGGACCGTGCCGAGGCCTCTGTGAGTAAACGTGAGCTGTGCCCCAGGCCAGCTGCTGCTGAACTCTTCCCACCCTTCCCAGGTGAAACACCTGAATATGTACCAGGGCTTGAAAGCCTAGAGGAAGGGCCGTGGAGCCACACCAGCGACAGCACGCAGGCCAACTTGGTGCCTGCAGGTCAGCCAGGATGGTCCTGGCCACGGGCGCTCTTCTGGAAGCTTTCCATTGCCCTGCCTGAGATACCCCTCCTGTCCCGGCACCCACTCCTTTTTTTCCTTCCTCACCTCAGCCCGGAGAGATATTCCAGTGGAAGTTATGGGTGACACATCCTCTTCTTTACAGGTGGCAGCCTGGCAACTCCTGCCGAAAGTCCAGCAGAGCCCCACTCACACCGGGCCACCCACAAAGCCGTGGACCCTCCCACCCTCCCACCAGCACAGCCCTGAGACTGCTGACGGGGCAGAGAATATGGTGTCAGGCACAGCTGCAGGGGCTATTGCTGCCTGGAGTGCTGTTTATATTGACCTCAACCCAGGCACACCTGGGGAGGGCTTGCAGGCAGGGTCAGGCTGCCCAGGTCAGCTAATCCTCAGCCCTGGGGAATCACATTGCAGAAAATGGACCTCGCTAAGACAGAATATTCGCCAAGGAAAAAAAGGACACAATGCCATTTGCAGCACCGTAGATGAGTCTCGAGGTAATCACGTGACTTGGAGTAAGTCAGAAAGTGAAAGACACATATCATATCATATCACTTATAGGTGTTACCTATAAATTGATACCAGGGCAGATATTTCCACGGAGAAGGGCAATCACAGATTCATTAAACAAACTTATGGTTCACCAAAGGAAAGGTGTGAGGATTGAATTCATTACGATATTGGGGTTAACAGACATATACAAACACAGTAGACGTATAGAATCACCAAAGACCTACGGAGTACCAAGAGAAGACTACCCAACATTCTGTCATAACGTACATGGGAAAAGGATCCCAGGAAGAATAGACATATCTATATGTGTAAAAGAACCACCTCTTGCACACCTACAACAAGCTAAACGTTGTACTCAAACTTGCTGTAATAAAAATTAAAAAATTAAATTAAAAACACGAACAAGAAGTAGTGAGACAAACTTGAGGGGCTTTCTCCTGGCACATTCCGTTCTACATTCCAATCTAGAACGCGACTTCCACTGAGGCTCTGCTGCCCTAGTAACCAGATTTGGTAAGGGAGAACTGCTGCCACCTTGTGGCCGTTTCACAGAACAGCAGCTTTAATCCCAGCGCTAATGGTCAGTGGATATTCCAAATCATTACAGGCCTGTAAATGACACCTGCCCTGAAAACATATCCTGGGGTCATATATCGACCAAAAAATTCAAAAGACGTCCATATTTCAAAACGACAGTTTCAAGAGGCATATTTCACGCACATTAGTGTTCTGCTTCTTTTGCTTGCTTTCTTTCTTTGTTAAAAAAACGGGAATGGAAAAAGGCAACCCTCAGAATGGGCGAAAACGTTCACAAACGAATCAATGGACAAAGGTTTAATCTCCAATATATATAAACAGCTCATGCAGCTTAATATTAATAAAACAAACAACCCAATACAAAAATGGGCAGAAGATCTAAAGAGACGTTTCTTCAAAGAAGACACAGAGATGGCCAAGACGCACATGAAAAGCTGCTCAACATCACTAATTATTAGAGAAATGCAAATCAAAACTACAATGAGGTAAGACCTCACACCTGTGAGAATCGGCATCATCAGATAATCTACAAACAACAAATTCTGGGGAGGGTGTGGACAAAAGGAACCCTCTTCCGCTATTGGTGGGAATGTAAATTGATACAGTCACTATGGAGAACAGTATGGAGGTTCCTTTCAAAAACTAAAAAGAGAATTACCATAGGATCCAGCAATCCCACTTCTGGGCATATACCCAGAGAAAACCAAAAATCACAAAGACACATTCACCACAATGTTCATTGCAGCACTATTTACAATAGCCAGGTAATGGAAGCAACCTAAATGCCCACAGACAGACGAATGGATAAAGATGTGGTACATATATAAAATGGAATATTACTCAGCCAAAAAAAGGAATGAAACTGGGTCATTTGTAGAGAAGTTGATGGATCTAGAGACTGTCATACAGAGTGAAGTAAGTCAGAAAGAGAAAAACAAATATTGTATATTAATGCCTATATGTGGAACCTAGAAAAATGGTACAGATGAACTGGTTTGCAGGGCAGAAATAGAGACACAGAGGTAGAGAACAAACGTATGGACACAAAGTGGGGGAAGCCATGGGGTGGTGGTGGTGGGATGAGTTGGGAGATTGGGATTGACCTGTATACATGTATATGCATAAAATAGATAACTAATAATAACCTACTGTATAAAAAAAATAAATTAAATTAAATTTCAAAATTTTTAAAAATAAAATGTAAAAATAAAACAGAAAAAAAGTTCTTCCATTCACACTGATGTATTTATAAGAATGAATTATTTCCATGCTTATATCCATAAATACATAAAAGAGGAATAAAATCTAACTTGAACCAAAAAAGAAAAAAAAACTGAACCTAACATTTATACAGAGGAAAACACTACCAAGGCACTTGCTCCAGTGGTAAACAATTCTGAAATTGGTCAGAGGTGGGGAATCATCTCCCATAGAGCCAGCAGCCCCGCCCGCCCACGCAAGGAGCGTCCTTATTGCAAAGCTGGGGGACCGTGCCGAGGCCTCTGTGAGTAAACGTGAGCTGAGCCCCAGGACAGCTGCTGCTGAACTCTTCCCACCCTTCCCAGGTGAAACACCTGAATATGTACAAGGGCTTGAAAGCCTAGAGGAAGGGCCGTGGAGCCACACCAGCGACAGCACGCAGGCCAACTTGGTGCCTGCAGGTCAGCCAGGATGGTCCTGGCCACGGGCGCTCTTCTGGAAGCTTTCCATTGCCCTGCCTGAGATACCCCTCCTGTCCCGGCCCCCACTCCTTTTTTTCCTTCCTCACCTCAGCCCGGAGAGATATTCCAGTGGAAGTTATGGGTGACACATCCTCTTCTTTACAGGTGGCAGCCTGGCAACTCCTGCCGAAAGTCCAGCAGAGCCCCACTCACACCGGGCCCCCCACAAAGCCGTGGACCCTCACACCCTCCCACCAGCACAGCCCCGAGACTGCTGACGGGGCAGAGAATATGGAGTCAGGCACAGCTGCAGGGGCTATTGCTGCCTGGAGTGCTGTTTATATTGACCTCAACCCAGGCACACCTGGGGAGGGCTTGCCGGCAGGGTCAGGCTGCCCAGGTCAGCTAATCCTCAGCCCTCGGGGAATCACATTGCAGAAAATGGACCTCGCTAAGACAGAATATTCGCCAAGGAAAAAAAGGACACAATGCCATTTGCAGCACCGTAGATGAGTCTCGAGGTAATCACGTGACTTGGAGTAAGTCAGAAAGTGAAAGACACATATCATATCATATCACTTATAGGTGTTACCTATAAACTGATACCAGGGCAGATATTTCCACGGAGAAGGGCAATCACAGATTCATTAAACAAACTTATGGTTCACCAAAGGAAAGGTGTGAGGATTGAATTCATTACGATATTGGGGTTAACAGACATATACAAACACAGTAGACGTATAGAATCACCAAAGACCTACGGAGTACCAAGAGAAGACTACTCAACATTCTGTCATAACGTACATGGGAAAAGGATCCCAGGAAGAACAGACATATGTATATGTGTAAAAGAACCACCTCTTGCACACCTACAACAAGCTAAACGTTGTACTCAAACTTGCTGTAATAAAAAATAAAAAATTAAATTAAAAACACGAACAAGAAGTAGTGAGACAAACTTGAGGGGCTTTCTCCTGGCACATTCCGTTCTACATTCCAATCTAGAACGCGACTTCCACTGAGGCTCTGCTGCCCTAGTAACCAGATTTGGTAAGGGAGAACTGCTGCCACCTTGTGGCCGTTTCACACAACAGCAGCTTTAATCCCAGCGCTAATGGTCAGTGGATATTCCAAATCATTACAGGCCTGTAAATGACACCTGCCCTGAAAACATATCCTGGGGTCATATATCGACCAAAAAATTCAAAACACGTCCATATTTCAAAACGACAGTTTTAAGAGGCATATTTCACGCACATTAGTGTTCTGCTTCTTTTGCTTGCTTTCTTTCTTTGTTAAAAAAACGGGAATGGAAAAAGGCAACCCTCAGAATGGGCGAAAACGTTCACAAACGAATCAATGGACAAAGGTTTAATCTCCAATATATATAAACAGCTCATGCAGCTTAATATTAATAAAACAAACAACCCAATACAAAAATGGGCAGAAGATCTAAAGAGACGTTTCTTCAAAGAAGACACAGAGATGGCCAAGACGCACATGAAAAGCTGCTCAACATCACTAATTATTAGAGAAATGCAAATCAAAACTACAATGAGGTAAGACCTCACACCTGTGAGAATCGGCATCATCAGATAATCTACAAACAACAAATTCTGGGGAGGGTGTGGACAAAAGGAACCCTCTTCCGCTATTGGTGGGAATGTAAATTGATACAGTCACTATGGAGAACAGAAAGGAGGTTCCTTTCAAAAACTAAAAAGAGAATTACCATAGGATCCAGCAATCCCACTTCTGGGCATATACCCAGAGAAAACCATAAATCACAAAGACACATTCACCACAATGTTCATTGCAGCACTATTTACAATAGCCAGGTAATGGAAGCAACCTAAATGCCCACAGACAGACGAATGGATAAAGATGTGGTACATATATAAAATGGAATATTACTCAGCCAAAAAAAGGAATGAAACTGGGTCATTTGTAGAGAAGTTGATGGATCTAGAGACTGCCATACAGAGTGAAGTAAGTCACAAAGAGAAAAACAAATATTGTATATTAATGCCTATATGTGGAACCTAGAAAAATGGTACAGATGAACTGGTTTGCAGGGCAGAAATAGAGACACAGAGGTAGAGAACAAACGTATGGACACCAAGTGGGGGAAGCCATGGGGTGATGGTGGTGGGATGAGTTGGGAGATTGGGATTGACCTGTATACATGTATATGCATAAAATAGATAACTAATAATAACCTACTGTATAAAAAATAAATTAAATTAAATTTCAAAATTTTTAAAAATAAAATGTAAAAATAAAACAGAAAAAAAGTTCTTCCATTCACACTGATGTATTTATAAGAATGAATTATTTCCATGCTTATATCCATAAATACATAAAAGAGGAATAAAATCTAACTTGAACCAAAAAAGAAAAAAAAAACTGAACCTAACATTTATACAGAGGAAAACACTACCAAGGCACTTGCTCCAGGGGTAAACAATTGTGAAATTGGTCAGAGGTGGGGAATCATCTCCCATACAGCCAGCAGCCCCGCCCGCCCACGCAAGGAGCGTCCTTATTGCAAAGCTGGGGGACCATGCCGAGGCCTCTGTGAGTAAACGTGAGCTGAGCCCCAGGCCAGCTGCTGCTGAACTCTTCCCACCCTTCCCAGGGGAAACGCCTGAATATGTTCAAGGGCTTGAAAGCCTAGAGGAAGGGCCGTGGAGCCACACCAGCGACAGCACGCAGGCCAACTTGGTGCCTGCAGGTCAGCCAGGATGGTCCTGGCCACGGGCGCTCTTCTGGAAGCTTTCCATTGCCCTGCCTGAGATACCCCTCCTGTCCAGGCCCCCACTCTTTTTTTCCTTCCTCACCTCAGCCCGGAGAGATATTCCAGTGGAACTTATGGGTGACACATCCTCTTCTTTACAGGTGGCAGCCTGGCAACTCCTGCCGAAAGTCCAGCAGAGCCCCACTCACACCGGGCCCCCCACAAAGCCGTGGACCCTCACACCCTCCCACCAGCACAGCCCCGAGACTGCTGACGGGGCAGAGAATATGGAGTCAGGCACAGCTGCAGGGGCTATTGCTGCCTGGAGTGCTGTTTATATTGACCTCAACCCAGGCACACCTGAGGAGGGCTTGCCGGCAGGGTCAGGCTGCCCAGGTCAGCTAATCCTCAGCCCTCGGGGAATCACATTGCAGAAAATGGACCTCGCTAAGACAGAATATTCGCCAAGGAAAAAAAGGACACAATGCCATTTGCAGCACCGTAGATGAGTCTCGAGGTAATCACATGACTTGGAGTAAGTCAGAAAGTGAAAGACACATATCATATCATATCACTTATAGGTGTTACCTATAAATTGATACCAGGGCAGATATTTCCACGGAGAAGGGCAATCACAGATTCATTAAACAAACTTATGGTTCACCAAAGGAAAGGTGTGAGGATTGAATTCATTACGATATTGGGGTTAACAGACATATACAAACACAGTAGACGTATAGAATCACCAAAGACCTACGGAGTACCAAGAGAAGACTACTCAACATTCTGTCATAACGTACATGGGAAAAGGATCCCAGGAAGAACAGACATATGTATATGTGTAAAAGAACCACCTCTTGCACACCTACAACAAGCTAAACGTTGTACTCAAACTTGCTGTAATAAAAAATAAAAAATTAAATTAAAAACACGAACAAGAAGTAGTGAGACAAACTTGAGGGGCTTTCTCCTGGCACATTCCGTTCTACATTCCAATCTAGAACGCGACTTCCTTGAGGCTCTGCTGCCCTAGTAACCAGATTTGTTAAGGGAGAACTGCTGCCACCTTGTGGCCGTTTCACGCAACAGCAGCTTTAATCCCAGCGCTAATGGTCAGTGGATATTCCAAATCATTACAGGCCTGTAAATGACACCTGCCCTGAAAACAAATCCTGGGGTCATATATCGACCAAAAAATTCAAAAGACGTCCATATTTCAAAACGACAGTTTCAAGAGGCATATTTCACGCACATTAGTGTTCTGCTTCTTTTGCTTGCTTTCTTTCTCTGTTAAAAAAACGGGAATGGAAAAAGGCAACCCTCAGAATGGGCGAAAACGTTCACAAACGAATCAATGGACAAAGGTTTAATCTCCAATATATATAAACAGCTCATGCAGCTTAATATTAATAAAACAAACAACCCAATACAAAAATGGGCAGAAGATCTAAAGAGACGTTTCTTCAAAGAAGACACAGAGATGGCCAAGACGCACATGAAAAGCTGCTCAACATCACTAATTATTAGAGAAATGCAAATCAAAACTACAATGAGGTAAGACCTCACACCTGTGAGAATCGGCATCATCAGATAATCTACAAACAACAAATTCTGGGGAGGGTGTGGACAAAAGGAACCCTCTTCCGCTATTGGTGGGAATGTAAATTGATACAGTCACTATGGAGAACAGTATGGAGGTTCCTTTCAAAAACTAAAAAGAGAATTACCATAGGATCCAGCAATCCCACTTCTGGGCATATACCCAGAGAAAACCATAAATCACAAAGACACATTCACCACAATGTTCATTGCAGCACTATTTACAATAGCCAGGTAATGGAAGCAACCTAAATGCCCACAGACAGACGAATGGATAAAGATGTGGTACATATATAAATTGGAATATTACTCAGCCAAAAAAAGGAATGAAACTGGGTCATTTGTAGAGAAGTTGATGGATCTAGAGACTGTCATACAGAGTGAAGTAAGTCAGAAAGAGAAAAACAAATATTGTATATTAATGCCTATATGTGGAACCTAGAAAAATGGTACAGATGAACTGGTTTGCAGGGCAGAAAGAGAGACACAGAGGTAGAGAACAAACGTATGGACATGGACACAAAGTGGGGGAAGCCATGGGGTGGTGGTGGTGGGATGAGTTGGGAGATTGGGATTGACCTGTATACATGTATATGCATAAAATAGATAACTAATAATAACCTACTGTATAAAAAAATAAATTAAATTAAATTTCAAAATTTTTAAAAATAAAATGTAAAAATAAAACAGAAAAAAAGTTCTTCCATTCACACTGATGTATTTATAAGAATGAATTATTTCCATGCTTATATCCATAAATACATAAAAGAGGAATAAAATCTAACTTGAACCAAAAAAGAAAAAAAAAACTGAACCTAACATTTATACAGAGGAAAACACTACCAAGGCACTTGCTCCAGTGGTAAACAATTCTGAAATTGGTCAGAGGTGGGGAATCATCTCCCATACAGCCAGCAGCCCCGCCCGCCCACGCAAGGAGCGTCCTTATTGCAAAGCTGGGGGACCGTGCCGAGGCCTCTGTGAGGAAACGTGAGCTGAGCCCCAGGCCAGCTGCTGCTGAACTCTTCCCACCCTTCCCAGGTGAAACACCTGAATATGTACAAGGGCTTGAAAGCCTAGAGGAAGGGCCGTGGAGCCACACCAGCGACAGCACGCAGGCCAACTTGGTGCCTGCAGGTCAGCCAGGATGGTCCTGGCCACGGGCGCTCTTCTGGAAGCTTTCCATTGCCCTGCCTGAGATACCCCTCCTGTCCCGGCCCCCACTCCTTTTTTTCCTTACTCACCTCATCCCGGAGAGATATTCCAGTGGAAGTTTGGGTGACACATCCTCTTCTTTACAGGTGGCAGCCTGGCAACTCCTGCCGAAAGTCCAGCAGAGCCCCATTCACACCGGGCCCCCCAAAAAGCCGTGGACCCTCACACCCTCCCAGCAGCACAGCCCCGAGACTGCTGACGGGGCAGAGCATATGGAGTCAGGCACAGCTTCAGGGGCTATTGCTGCCTGGAGTGCTGTTTATATTGACCTCAACCCAGGCACACCTGGGGAGGGCTTGCCGGCAGGGTCAGGCTGCCCAGGTCAGCTAATCCTCAGCCCTCAGGGAATCACATTGCAGAAAATGGACCTCGCTAAGACAGAATATTCGCCAAGGAAAAATAGGAAACAATGCCATTTGCAGCACCGTAGATGAGTCTCGAGGTAATCACGTGACTTGGAGTAAGTCAGAAAGTGAAAGACATATCATATCATATCACTTATAGGTGTTACCTATAAATTGATACCAGGGCAGATATTTCCACGGAGAAGGGCAATCACAGATTCATTAAACAAACTTATGGTTCACCAAAGGAAAGGTGTGAGAATTGAATTCATTACGATATTGGGGTTAACAGACATATACAAACACAGTAGACGTATAGAATCACCAAAGACCTACGGAGTACCAAGAGAAGACTACTCAACATTCTGTCATAACGTACATGGGAAAAGGATCCCAGGAAGAACAGACATATGTATATGTGTAAAAGAACCACCTCTTGCACACCTACAACAAGCTAAACGTTGTACTCAAACTTGCTGTAATAAAAAATAAAAAATTAAATTAAAAACACGAACAAGAAGTAGTGAGACAAACTTGAGGGGCTTTCTCCTGGCACATTCCGTTCTACATTCCAATCTAGAACACGACTTCCATTGAGGCTCTGCTGCCCTAGTAAGCAGATTTGGTAAGGGAGAACTGCTGCCACCTTGTGGCCGTTTCACGCAACAGCAGCTTTAATCCCAGCGCTAATGGTCAGTGGATATTCCAAATCATTACAGGCCTGTAAATGACACCTGCCCTGAAAATATATCCTGGGGACATATATCGACCAAAAAATTCAAAAGACGTCCATATTTCAAAACGACAGTTTCAAGAGGCATATTTCACGCACATTAGTGTTCTGCTTCTTTTGCTTGCTTTCTTTCTTTGTTAAAAAAACGGGAATGGAAAAAGGCAACCCTCAGAATGGGCAAAAACGTTCACAAACGAATCAATGGACAAAGGTTTAATCTCCAATATATATAAACAGCTCATGCAGCTTAATATTAATAAAACAAACAACCCAATACAAAAATGGGCAGAAGATCTAAAGAGACGTTTCTTCAAAGAAGACACAGAGATGGCCAAGACGCACATAAAAAGCTGCTCAACATCACTAATTATTAGAGAAATGCAAATCAAAACTACAATGAGGTAAGACCTCACACCTGTGAGAATCGGCATCATCAGATAATCTACAAACAACAAATTCTGGGGAGGGTGTGGACAAAAGGAACCCTCTTCCGCTATTGGTGGGAATGTAAATTGATACAGTCTCTATGGAGAACAGTATGGAGGTTCCTTTAAAAAACTAAAAAGAGAATTACCATAGGATCCAGCAATCCCACTTGTGGGCATATACCCAGAGAAAACCATAAATCACAAAGACACATTCACCACAATGTTCATTGCAGCACTATTTACAATAGCCAGGTAATGGAAGCAACCTAAATGCCCACAGACAGACGAATGGATAAAGATGTGGTACATATATAAAATCGAATATTACTCAGCCAAAAAAGGAATGAAACTGGGTCATTTGTAGAGAAGTTGATGGATCTAGAGACTGTCATACAGAGTGAAGTAAGTCAGGAAGAGAAAAACAAATATTGTATATTAATGCCTATATGTGGAACCTAGAAAAATGGTACAGATGAACTGGTTTGCAGGGCAGAAAGAGAGACACAGAGGTAGAGAACAAACGTATGGACATGGACACAAAGTGGGGGAAGCCATGGGGTGGTGGTGGTGGGATGAGTTGGGAGATTGGGATTGACCTGTATACATGTATATGCATAAAATAGATAACTAATAATAACCTACTGTATAAAAAATAAATTAAATTAAATTTCAAAATTTTTAAAAATAAAATGTAAAAATAAAACAGAAAAAAAGTTCTTCCATTCACACTGATGTATTTATAAGAATGAATTATTTCCATGCTTATATCCATAAATACATAAAAGAGGAATAAAATCTAACTTGAACCAAAAAAGAAAAAAAAAAACTGAAGCTAACATTTATACAGAGGAAAACACTACCAAGGCACTTGCTCCAGTGGTAAACAATTCTGAAATTGGTCAGAGGTGGGGAATCATCTCCCATACAGCCAGCAGCCCCGCCCGCCCACGCAAGGAGCGTCCTTATTGCAAAGCTGGGGGACCGTGCCGAGGCCTCTGTGAGTAAACGTGAGCTGAGCCCCAGGACAGCTGCTGCTGAACTCTTCCCACCCTTCCCAGGTGAAACACCTGAATATGTACAAGGGCTTGAAAGCCTAGAGGAAGGGCCGTGGAGCCACACCAGCGACAGCACGCAGGCCAACTTGGTGCCTGCAGGTCAGCCAGGATGGTCCTGGCCACGGGCGCTCTTCTGGAAGCTTTCCATTGCCCTGCCTGAGATACCCCTCCTGTCCCGGCCCCCACTCCTTTTTTTCCTTCCTCACCTCAGCCCGGAGAGATATTCCAGTGGAAGTTTGGGTGACACATCCTCTTCTTTACAGGTGGCAGCCTGGCAACTCCTGCCGAAAGTCCAGCAGAGCCCCACTCACACCGGGCCCCCCACAAAGCCGTGGACCCTCACACCCTCCCAGCAGCACAGCCCCGAGACTGCTGACGGGGCAGAGCATATGGAGTCAGGCACAGCTGCAGGGGCTATTGCTGCCTGGAGTGCTGTTTATATTGACCTCAACCCAGGCACACCTGGGGAGGGCTTGCCGGCAGTGTCAGGCTGCCCAGGTCAGCTAATCCTCAGCCCTCAGGGAATCACATTGCAGAAAATGGACCTCGCTAAGACAGAATATTCGCCAAGGAAAAAAAGGACACAATGCCATTTGCAGCACCGTAGATGAGTCTCGAGGTAATCACGTGACTTGGAGTAAGTCAGAAAGTGAAAGACATATCATATCATATCACTTATAGGTGTTACCTATAAATTGATACCAGGGCAGATATTTCCACGGAGAAGGGCAATCACAGATTCATTAAACAAACTTATGGTTCACCAAAGGAAAGGTGTGAGAATTGAATTCATTACGATATTGGGGTTAACAGACATATACAAACACAGTAGACGTATAGAATCACCAAAGACCTACGGAGTACCAAGAGAAGACTACTCAACATTCTGTCATAACGTACATGGGAAAAGGATCCCAGGAAGAACAGACATATGTATATGTGTAAAAGAACCACCTCTTGCACACCTACAACAAGCTAAACGTTGTACTCAAACTTGCTGTAATAAAAAATAAAAAATTAAATTAAAAACACGAACAAGAAGTAGTGAGACACACTTGAGGGGCTTTCTCCTGGCACATTCCGTTCTACATTCCAATCTAGAACGCGACTTCCATTGAGGCTCTGCTGCCCTAGTAAGCAGATTTGGTAAGGGAGAACTGCTGCCACCTTGTGGCCGTTTCACGCAACAGCAGCTTTAATCCCAGCGCTAATGGTCAGTGGATATTCCAAATCATTACAGGCCTGTAAATGACACCTGCCCTGAAAACATATCCTGGGGTCATATATCGACCAAAAAATTCAAAACACGTCCATATTTGAAAACGACAGTTTCAAGAGGCATATTTCACGCACATTAGTGTTCTGCTTCTTTTGCTTGCTTGCTTTCTTTGTTAAAAAAACGGGAATGGAAAAAGGCAACCCTCAGAATGGGCGAAAACGTTCACAAAGGAATCAATGGACAAAGGTTTAATCTCCAATATATATAAACAGCTCATGCAGCTTAATATTAATAAAACAAACAACCCAATACAAAAATGGGCAGAAGATCTAAAGAGACGTTTCTTCAAAGAAGACACAGAGATGGCCAAGACGCACATGAAAAGCTGCTCAACATCACTAATTATTAGAGAAATGCAAATCAAAACTACAATGAGGTAAGACCTCACACCTGTGAGAATCGGCATCATCAGATAATCTACAAACAACAAATTCTGGGGAGGGTGTGGACAAAAGGAACCCTCTTCCGCTATTGGTGGGAATGTAAATTGATACAGTCACTATGGAGAACAGTATGGAGGTTCCTTTCAAAAACTAAAAAGAGAATTACCATAGGATCCAGCAATCCCACTTCTGGGCATATACCCAGAGAAAACCATAAATCACAAAGACACATTCACCACAATGTTCATTGCAGCACTATTTACAATAGCCAGGTAATGGAAGCAACCTAAATGCCCACAGACAGACGAATGGATAAAGATGTGGTACATATATAAAATGGAATATTACTCAGCCAAAAAAAGGAATGAAACTGGGTCATTTGTAGAGAAGTTGATGGATCTAGAGACTGTCATACAGAGTGAAGTAAGTCAAAAAGAGAAAAACAAATATTGTATATTAATGCCTATATGTGGAACCTAGAAAAATGGTACAGATGAACTGGTTTGCAGGGCAGAAATAGAGACACAGAGGTAGAGAACAAACGTATGGACACAAAGTGGGGGAAGCCATGGGGTGGTGGTGGTGGGATGAGTTGGGAGATTGGGATTGACCTGTATACATGTATATGCATAAAATAGATAACTAATAATAACCTACTGTATTAAAAAAATAAATTAAATTAAATTTCAAAATTTTTAAAAATAAAATGTAAAAATAAAACAGAAAAAAGTTCTTCCATTCACACTGATGTATTTATAAGAATGAATTATTTCCATGCTTATATCCATAAATACATAAAAGAGGAATAAAATCTAACTTGAACCAAAAAAGAAAAAAAAAACTGAACCTAACATTTATACAGAGGAAAACACTACCAAGGCACTTGCTCCAGTGGTAAACAATTCTGAAATTGGTCAGAGGTGGGGAATCATCTCCCATACAGCCAGCAGCCACGCCCGCCCACGCATGGAGCGTCCTTATTGCAAAGCTTGGGGACCGTGCCGAGGCCTCTGTGAGTAAACGTGAGCTGTGCCCCAGGCCAGCTGCTGCTGAACTCTTCCCACCCTTCCCAGGTGAAACACCTGAATATGTACAAGGGCTTGAAAGCCTAGAGGAAGGGCCGTGGAGCCACACCAGCGACAGCACGCAGGCCACCTTGGTGCCTGCAGGTCAGCCAGGATGGTCCTGGCCACGGGCGCTCTTCTGGAAGCTTTCCATTGCCCTGCCTGAGATACCCCTCCTGTCCCGGCCCCCACTCCTTTTTTTCCTTCCTCACCTCAGCCCGGGGAGATATTCCAGTGGAAGTTATGTGTGACACATCCTGTTCTTTACAGGTGGCAGCCTGGCAACTCCTGCCGAAAGTCCAGCAGAGCCCCACTCACACCGGGCCCCCCACAAAGCCGTGGACCCTCACACCCTCCCACCAGCACAGCCCCGAGACTGCTGACGGGGCAGAGAATATGGAGTCAGGCACAGCTGCAGGGGCTATTGCTGCCTGGAGTGCTGTTTATATTGACCTCAACCCAGGCACACCTGGGGAGGGCTTGCCGGCAGGGTCAGGCTGCCCAGGTCAGCTAATCCTCAGCCCTCGGGGAATCACATAGCAGAAAATGGACCTCGCTAAGACAGAATATTCGCCAAGGAATAAAAGGACACAATGCCATTTGCAGCACCGTAGATGTGTCTCGAGGTAATCACGTGACTTGGAGTAAGTCAGAAAGTGAAAGACACATATCATATCATATCACTTATAGGTGTTACCTATAAATTGATACCAGGGCAGATATTTCCACGGAGAAGGGCAATCACAGATTCATTAAACAAACTTATGGTTCACCAAAGGAAAGGTGTGAGGATTGAATTCATTACGATATTGGGGTTAACAGACATTTACAAACACAGTAGATGTATAGAATCACCAAAGACCTACGGAGTACCAAGAGAAGACTACTCAACATTCTGTCATAACGTACATGGGAAAAGGATCCCAGGAAGAACAGACATATGTATATGTGTAAAAGAACCACCTCTTGCACACCTACAACAAGCTAAACGTTGTACTCAAACTTGCTGTAATAAAAAATAAAAAATTAAATTAAAAACACGAACAAGAAGTAGTGAGACAAACTTGAGGGGCTTTCTCCTGGCACATTCCGTTCTACATTCCAATCTAGAACGCGACTTCCTTGAGGCTCTGCTGCCCTAGTAACCAGATTTGGTAAGGGAGAACTGCTGCCACCTTGTGGCCGTTTCACACAACAGCAGCTTTAATCCCAGCGCTAATGGTCAGAGGATATTCCAAATCATTACAGGCCTGTAAATGACACCTGCCCTGAAAACAAATCCTGGGGTCTTATATCGACCAAAAAATTCAAAAGACGTCCATATTTCAAAACGACAGTTTCAAGAGGCATATTTCACGCACATTAGTGTTCTGCTTCTTTTGCTTGCTTTCTTTCTCTGTTAAAAAAACGGGTATGGAAAAAGGCAACCCTCAGAATGGGCGAAAACGTTCACAAACGAATCAATGGACAAAGGTTTAATCTCCAATATATAGAAACAGCTCATGCAGCTTAATATTAATAAAACAAACAACCCAATACAAAAATGGGCAGAAGATCTAAAGAGACGTTTCTTCAAAGAAGACACAGAGATGGCCAAGACGCACATAAAAAGCTGCTCAACATCAATAATTATTAGAGAAATGCAAATCAGAACTAAAATGAGGTAAGACCTCACACCTGTGAGAATCGGCATCATCAGATAATCTACAAACAACAAATTCTGGGGAGGTTGTGGACAAAAGGAACCCTCTTCCGCTATTGGTGGGAATGTAAATTGATACAGTCACTATGGAGAACAGAATGGAGGTTCTTTTAAAAAACTAAAAAGAGAATTACCATAGGATCCAGCAATCCCACTTGTGGGCATATACCCAGAGAAAACCATAAATCACAAAGACACATTCACCACAATGTTCATTGCAGCACTATTTACAATAGCCAGGTAATGGAAGCAACCTAAATGCCCACAGACAGACGAATGGATAAAGATGTGGTACATATATAAAATGGAATATTACTCAGCCAAAAAAAGGAATGAAACTGGGTCATTTGTAGAGAAGTTGATGGATCTAGAGACTGTCATACAGAGTGAAGTAAGTCAGAAAGAGAAAAACAAATATTGTATATTAATGCCTATATGTGGAACCTAGAAAAATGGTACAGATGAACTGGTTTGCAGGGCAGAAATAGAGACACAGAGGTAGAGAACAAACGTATGGACACAAAGTGGGGGAAGCCATGGGGTGGTGGTGGTGGGATGAGTTGGGAGATTGGGATTGACCTGTATACATGTATATGCATAAAATAGATAACTAATAATAACCTACTGTATAAAAAAAATAAATTAAATTAAATTTCAAAATTTTTAAAAATAAAATGTAAAAATAAAACAGAAAAAAAGTTCTTCCATTCACACTGATGTATTTATAAGAATGAATTATTTCCATGCTTATATCCATAAATACATAAAAGAGGAATAAAATCTAACTTGAACCAAAAAAGAAAAAAAAACTGAACCTAACATTTATACAGAGGAAAACACTACCAAGGCACTTGCTCCAGTGGTAAACAATTCTGAAATTGGTCAGAGGTGGGGAATCATCTCCCATACAGCCAGCAGCCCCGCCCGCCCACGCAAGGAGCGTCCTTATTGCAAAGCTGGGGGACCGTGCCGAGGCCTCTGTGAGTAAACGTGAGCTGAGCCCCAGGCCAGCTGCTGCTGAACTCTTCCCACCCTTCCCAGGTGAAACACCTGAATATGTACAAGGGCTTGAAAGCCTAGAGGAAGGGCCGTGGAGCCACACCAGCGACAGCACGCAGGCCAACTTGGTGCCTGCAGGTCAGCCAGGATGGTCCTGGCCACGGGCGCTCTTCTGGAAGCTTTCCATTGCCCTGCCTGAGATACCCCTTCTGTCCCGGCCCCCACTCCTTTTTTTCCTTCCTCACCTCAGCCCGGAGAGATATTCCAGTGGAAGTTATGGGTGACACATCCTCTTCTTTACAGGTGGCAGCCTGGCAACTCCTGCCGAAAGTCCAGCAGAGCCCCACTCACACCGGGCCCCCCACAAAGCCGTGGACCCTCACACCCTCCCACCAGCACAGCCCCGAGACTGCTGACGGGGCAGAGAATATGGAGTCAGGCACAGCTGCAGGGGCTATTGCTGCCTGGAGTGCTGTTTATATTGACCCCTCCCCAGGCACACCTGGGGAGGGCTTGCCGGCAGGGTCAGGCTGCCCAGGTCAGCTAATCCTCAGCCCTCGGGGAATCACATTGCAGAAAATGGACCTCGCTAAGACAGAATATTCGCCAAGGAAAAAAAGGACACAATGCCATTTGCAGCACCGTAGATGAGTCTCGAGGTAATCACGTGACTTGGAGTAAGTCAGAAAGTGAAAGACACATATCATATCATATCACTTATAGGTGTTACCTATAAATTGATACCAGGGCAGATATTTCCACGGAGAAGGGCAATCACAGATTCATTAAACAAACTTATGGTTCACCAAAGGAAAGGTGTGAGGATTGAATTCATTACGATATTGGGGTTAACAGACATATACAAACACAGTAGACGTATAGAATCACCAAAGACCTACGGAGTACCAAGAGAAGACTACTCAACATTCTGTCATAACGTACATGGGAAAAGGATCCCAGGAAGAACAGACATATGTATATGTGTAAAAGAACCACCTCTTGCACACCTACAACAAGCTAAACGTTGTACTCAAACTTGCTGTAATAAAAAATAAAAAATTAAATTAAAAACACGAACAAGAAGTAGTGAGACAAACTTGAGGGGCTTTCTCCTGGCACATTCCGTTCTACATTCCAATCTAGAACGCGACTTCCTTGAGGCTCTGCTGCCCTAGTAACCAGATTTGGTAAGGGAGAACTGCTGCCACCTTGTGGCCGTTTCACGCAACAGCAGCTTTAATCCCAGCGCTAATGGTCAGTGGATATTCCAAATCATTACAGGCCTGTAAATGACACCTGCCCTGAAAACAAATCCTGGGGTCATATATCGACCAAAAAATTCAAAAGACGTCCATATTTCAAAACGACAGTTTCAAGAGGCATATTTCACGCACATTAGTGTTCTGCTTCTTTTGCTTGCTTTCTTTCTCTGTTAAAAAAACGGGAATGGAAAAAGGCAACCCTCAGAATGGGCGAAAACGTTCACAAACGAATCAATGGACAAAGGTTTAATCTCCAATATATAGAAACAGCTCATGCAGCTTAATATTAATAAAACAAACAACCCAATACAAAAATGGGCAGAAGATCTAAAGAGACGTTTCTTCAAAGAAGACACAGAGATGGCCAAGACGCACATAAAAAGCTGCTCAACATCAATAATTATTAGAGAAATGCAAATCAGAACTAAAATGAGGTAAGACCTCACACCTGTGAGAATCGGCATCATCAGATAATCTACAAACAACAAATTCTGGGGAGGTTGTGGACAAAAGGAACCCTCTTCCGCTATTGGTGGGAATGTAAATTGATACAGTCACTATGGAGAACAGAATGGAGGTTCTTTTAAAAAACTAAAAAGAGAATTACCATAGGATCCAGCAATCCCACTTGTGGGCATATACCCAGAGAAAACCATAAATCACAAAGACACATTCACCACAATGTTCATTGCAGCACTATTTACAATAGCCAGGTAATGGAAGCAACCTAAATGCCCACAGACAGACGAATGGATAAAGATGTGGTACATATATAAAATGGAATATTACTCAGCCAAAAAAAGGAATGAAACTGGGTCATTTGTAGAGAAGTTGATGGATCTAGAGACTGTCATACAGAGTGAAGTAAGTCAGAAAGAGAAAAACAAATATTGTATATTAATGCCTATATGTGGAACCTAGAAAAATGGTACAGATGAACTGGTTTGCAGGGCAGAAAGAGAGACACAGAGGTAGAGAAAAAACGTATGGACACAAAGTGGGGGAAGCCATGGGGTGGTGGTGGTGGGATGAGTTGGGAGATTGGGATTGACCTGTATACATGTATATGCATAAAATAGATAACTAATAATAACCTACTGTATAAAAAAAATAAATTAAATTAAATTTCAAAATTTTTAAAAATAAAATGTAAAAATAAAACAGAAAAAAAGTTCTTCCATTCACACTGATGTATTTATAAGAATGAATTATTTCCATGCTTATATCCATAAATACATAAAAGAGGAATAAAATCTAACTTGAACCAAAAAAGAAAAAAAAACTGAACCTAACATTTATACAGAGGAAAACACTACCAAGGCACTTGCTCCAGTGGTAAACAATTCTGAAATTGGTCAGAGGTGGGGAATCATCTCCCATACAGCCAGCAGCCCCGCCCGCCCACGCAAGGAGCGTCCTTATTGCAAAGCTGGGGGACCGTGCCGAGGCCTCTGTGAGTAAACGTGAGCTGAGCCCCAGGCCAGCTGCTGCTGAACTCTTCCCACCCTTCCCAGGTGAAACACCTGAATATGTACAAGGGCTTGAAAGCCTAGAGGAAGGGCCGTGGAGCCACACCAGCGACAGCACGCAGGCCAACTTGGTGCCTGCAGGTCAGCCAGGATGGTCCTGGCCACGGGCGCTCTTCTGGAAGCTTTCCATTGCCCTGCCTGAGATACCCCTCCTGTCCCGGCCCCCACTCCTTTTTTTCCTTCCTCACCTCAGCCCGGAGAGATATTCCAGTGGAAGTTATGGGTGACACATCCTCTTCTTTACAGGTGGCAGCCTGGCAACTCCTGCCGAAAGTCCAGCAGAGCCCCACTCACACCGGGCCCCCCACAAAGCCGTGGACCCTCACACCCTCCCACCAGCACAGCCCCGAGACTGCTGACGGGGCAGAGAATATGGAGTCAGGCACAGCTGCAGGGGCTATTGCTGCCTGGAGTGCTGTTTATATTGACCTCAACCCAGGCACACCTGGGGAGGGCTTGCCGGCAGGGTCAGGCTGCCCAGGTCAGCTAATCCTCAGCCCTCGGGGAATCACATTGCAGAAAATGGACCTCGCTAAGACAGAATATTCGCCAAGGAAAAAAAGGACACAATGCCATTTGCAGCACCGTAGATGAGTCTCGAGGTAATCACGTGACTTGGAGTAAGTCAGAAAGTGAAAGACACATATCATATCATATCACTTATAGGTGTTACCTATAAATTGATACCAGGGCAGATATTTCCACGGAGAAGGGCAATCACAGATTCATTAAACAAACTTATGGTTCACCAAAGGAAAGGTGTGAGGATTGAATTCATTACGATATTGGGGTTAACAGACATATACAAACACAGTAGACGTATAGAATCACCAAAGACCTACGGAGTACCAAGAGAAGACTACTCAACATTCTGTCATAACGTACATGGGAAAAGGATCCCAGGAAGAACAGACATATGTATATGTGTAAAAGAACCACCTCTTGCACACCTACAACAAGCTAAACGTTGTACTCAAACTTGCTGTAATAAAAAATAAAAAATTAAATTAAAAACACGAACAAGAAGTAGTGAGACAAACTTGAGGGGCTTTCTCCTGGCACATTCCGTTCTACATTCCAATCTAGAACGCGACTTCCTTGAGGCTCTGCTGCCCTAGTAACCAGATTTGGTAAGGGAGAACTGCTGCCACCTTGTGGCCGTTTCACGCAACAGCAGCTTTAATCCCAGCGCTAATGGTCAGTGGATATTCCAAATCATTACAGGCCTGTAAATGACACCTGCCCTGAAAACAAATCCTGGGGTCATATATCGACCAAAAAATTCAAAAGACGTCCATATTTCAAAACGACAGTTTCAAGAGGCATATTTCACGCACATTAGTGTTCTGCTTCTTTTGCTTGCTTTCTTTCTCTGTTAAAAAAACGGGAATGGAAAAAGGCAACCCTCAGAATGGGCGAAAACGTTCACAAACGAATCAATGGACAAAGGTTTAATCTCCAATATATAGAAACAGCTCATGCAGCTTAATATTAATAAAACAAACAACCCAATACAAAAATGGGCAGAAGATCTAAAGAGACGTTTCTTCAAAGAAGACACAGAGATGGCCAAGACGCACATAAAAAGCTGCTCAACATCAATAATTATTAGAGAAATGCAAATCAGAACTAAAATGAGGTAAGACCTCACACCTGTGAGAATCGGCATCATCAGATAATCTACAAACAACAAATTCTGGGGAGGTTGTGGACAAAAGGAACCCTCTTCCGCTATTGGTGGGAATGTAAATTGATACAGTCACTATGGAGAACAGAATGGAGGTTCTTTTAAAAAACTAAAAAGAGAATTACCATAGGATCCAGCAATCCCACTTGTGGGCATATACCCAGAGAAAACCATAAATCACAAAGACACATTCACCACAATGTTCATTGCAGCACTATTTACAATAGCCAGGTAATGGAAGCAACCTAAATGCCCACAGACAGACGAATGGATAAAGATGTGGTACATATATAAAATGGAATATTACTCAGCCAAAAAAAGGAATGAAACTGGGTCATTTGTAGAGAAGTTGATGGATCTAGAGACTGTCATACAGAGTGAAGTAAGTCAGAAAGAGAAAAACAAATATTGTATATTAATGCCTATATGTGGAACCTAGAAAAATGGTACAGATGAACTGGTTTGCAGGGCAGAAAGAGAGACACAGAGGTAGAGAACAAACGTATGGACATGGACACAAAGTGGGGGAAGCCATGGGGTGGTGGTGGTGGGATGAGTTGGGAGATTGGGATTGACCTGTATACATGTATATGCATAAAATAGATAACTAATAATAACCTACTGTATAAAAAAATAAATTAAATTAAATTTCAAAATTTTTAAAAATAAAATGTAAAAATAAAACAGAAAAAAAGTTCTTCCATTCACACTGATGTATTTATAAGAATGAATTATTTCCATGCTTATATCCATAAATACATAAAAGAGGAATAAAATCTAACTTGAACCAAAAAAGAAAAAAAAAACTGAAGCTAACATTTATACAGAGGAAAACACTACCAAGGCACTTGCTCCAGTGGTAAACAATTCTGAAATTGGTCAGAGGTGGGGAATCATCTCCCATACAGCCAGCAGCCCCGCCCGCCCACGCAAGGAGCGTCCTTATTGCAAAGCTGGGGGACCGTGCCGAGGCCTCTGTGAGGAAACGTGAGCTGAGCCCCAGGCCAGCTGCTGCTGAACTCTTCCCACCCTTCCCAGGTGAAACACCTGAATATGTACAAGGGCTTGAAAGCCTAGAGGAAGGGCCGTGGAGCCACACCAGTGACAGCACGCAGGCCAACTTGGTGCCTGCAGGTCAGCCAGGATGGTCCTGGCCACGGGCGCTCTTCTGGAAGCTTTCCATTGCCCTGCCTGAGATACCCCTCCTGTCCCGGCCCCCACTCCTTTTTTTCCTTCCTCACCTCAGCCCGGAGAGATATTCCAGTGGAAGTTTGGGTGACACATCCTCTTCTTTACAGGTGGCAGCCTGGCAACTCCTGCCGAAAGTCCAGCAGAGCCCCACTCACACCGGGCCCCCCACAAAGCCGTGGACCCTCACACCCTCCCAGCAGCACAGCCCCGAGACTGCTGACGTGGCAGAGCATATGGAGTCAGGCACAGCTGCAGGGGCTATTGCTGCCTGGAGTGCTGTTTATATTGACCTCAACCCAGGCACACCTGGGGAGGGCTTGCCGGCAGGGTCAGGCTGCCCAGGTCAGCTAATCCTCAGCCCTCAGGGAATCACATTGCAGAAAATGGACCTCGCTAAGACAGAATATTCGCCAAGGGAAAAAAGGACACAATGCCATTTGCAGCATCGTAGTTGAGTCTCGAGGTAATCACGTGACTTGGAGTAAGTCAGAAAGTGAAAGACATATCATATCATATCACTTATAGGTGTTACCTATAAATTGATACCAGGGCAGATATTTCCACGGAGAAGGGCAATCACAGATTCATTAAACAAACTTATGGTTCACCAAAGGAAAGGTGTGAGATTTGAATTCATTACGATATTGGGGTTAACAGACATATACAAACACAGTAGACGTATATAATCACCAAAGACCTACGGAGTACCAAGAGAGGACTACTCAACATTCTGTCATAACGTACATGGGAAAAGGATCCCAGGAAGAACAGACATATGTATATGTGTAAAAGAACCACCTCTTGCACTCCTACAACAAGCTAAACGTTGTACTCAAACTTGCTGTAATAAAAAATAAAAAAATAAATTAAAAACACGAACAAGAAGTAGTGAGACAAACTTGAGGGGCTTTCTCCTGGCACATTCCGTTCTACATTCCAATCTAGAACGCGACTTCCATTGAGGCTCTGCTGCCCTAGTAACCAGATTTGGTAAGGGAGAACTGCTGCCACCTTGTGGCCGTTTCACGCAACAGCAGCTTTAATCCCAGCGCTAATGGTCAGTGGACATTCCAAATCATTACAGGCCTGTAAATGACACCTGCCCTGAAAATATATCCTGGGGACATATATCGACCAAAAAATTCAAAAGACGTCCATATTTCAAAACGACAGTTTCAAGAGGCATATTTCACGCACATTAGTGTTCTGCTTCTTTTGCTTGCTTTCTTTCTTTGTTAAAAAAACGGGAATGGAAAAAGGCAACCCTCAGAATGGGCGAAAACGTTCACAAACGAATCAATGGACAAAGGTTTAATCTCCAATATATATAAACAGCTCATGCAGCTTAATATTAATAAAACAAACAACCCAATACAAAAATGGGCAGAAGATCTAAAGAGACGTTTCTTCAAAGAAGACACAGAGATGGCCAAGACGCACATAAAAAGCTGCTCAACATCACTAATTATTAGAGAAATGCAAATCAAAACTACAATGAGGTAAGACCTCACACCTGTGAGAATCGGCATCAACAGATAATCTACAAACAACAAATTCTGGGGAGGGTGTGGACAAAAGGAACCCTCTTCCGCTATTGGTGGGAATGTAAATTGATACAGTCACTATGGAGAACAGTATGGAGGTTCCTTTCAAAAACTAAAAAGAGAATTACCATAGGATCCAGCAATCCCACTTGTGGGCATATACCCAGAGAAAACCATAAATCACAAAGACACATTCACCACAATGTTCATTGCAGCACTATTTACAATAGCCAGGTAATGGAAGCAACCTAAATGCCCACAGACAGACGAATGGATAAAGATGTGGTACATATATAAAATGGAATATTACTCAGCCAAAAAAAGGAATGAAACTGGGTCATTTGTAGAGAAGTTGATGGATCTAGAGACTGTCATACAGAGTGAAGTAAGTCAGAAAGAGAAAAACAAATATTGTATATTAATGCCTATATGTGGAACCTAGAAAAATGGTACAGATGAACTGGTTTGCAGGGCAGAAAGAGAGACACAGAGGTAGAGAACAAACGTATGGACATGGACACAAAGTGGGGGAAGCAATGGGGTGGTGGTGGTGGGATGAGTTGGGAGATTGGGATTGACCTGTATACATGTATATGCATAAAATAGATAACTAATAATAACCTACTGTATAAAAAAATAAATTAAATTAAATTTCAAAATTTTTAAAAATAAAATGTAAAAATAAAACAGAAAAAAAGTTCTTCCATTCACACTGATGTATTTATAAGAATGAATTATTTCCATGCTTATATCCATAAATACATAAAAGAGGAATAAAATCTAACTTGAACCAAAAAAGAAAAAAAAAACTGAAGCTAACATTTATACAGAGGAAAACACTACCAAGGCACTTGCTCCAGTGGTAAACAATTCTGAAATTGGTCAGAGGTGGGGAATCATCTCCCATACAGCCAGCAGCCCCGCCCGCCCACGCAAGGAGCGTCCTTATTGCAAAGCTGGGGGACCGTGCCGAGGCCTCTGTGAGGAAACGTGAGCTGAGCCCCAGGCCAGCTGCTGCTGAACTCTTCCCACCCTTCCCAGGTGAAACACCTGAATATGTACAAGGGCTTGAAAGCCTAGAGGAAGGGCCGTGGAGCCACACCAGCGACAGCACGCAGGCCAACTTGGTGCCTGCAGGTCCGCCAGGATGGTCCTGGCCACGGGCGCTCTTCTGGAAGCTTTCCATTGCCCTGCCTGAGATACCCCTCCTGTCCCGGCCCCCACTCCTTTTTTTCCTTCCTCACCTCAGCCCGGAGAGATATTCCAGTGGAAGTTTGGGTGACACATCCTCTTCTTTACAGGTGGCAGCCTGGCAACTCCTGCCGAAAGTCCAGCAGAGCCCCACTCACACCGGGCCCCCCACAAAGCCGTGGACCCTCACACCCTCCCAGCAGCACAGCCCCGAGACTGCTGACGGGGCAGAGCATATGGAGTCAGGCACAGCTGCAGGGGCTATTGCTGCCTGGAGTGCTGTTTATATTGACCTCAACCCAGGCACACCTGGGGAGGGCTTGCCGGCAGGGTCAGGCTGCCCAGGTCAGCTAATCCTCAGCCCTCAGGGAATCACATTGCAGAAAATGGACCTCGCTAAGACAGAATATTCGCCAAGGAAAAAAAGGACACAATGCCATTTGCAGCATCGTAGTTGAGTCTCGAGGTAATCACGTGACTTGGAGTAAGTCAGAAAGTGAAAGACATATCATATCATATCACTTATAGGTGTTACCTATAAATTGATACCAGGGCAGATATTTCCACGGAGAAGGGCAATCACAGATTCATTAAACAAACTTATGGTTCACCAAAGGAAAGGTGTGAGATTTGAATTCATTACGATATTGGGGTTAACAGACATATACAAACACAGTAGACGTATATAATCACCAAAGACCTACGGAGTACCAAGAGAGGACTACTCAACATTCTGTCATAACGTACATGGGAAAAGGATCCCAGGAAGAACAGACATATGTATATGTGTAAAAGAACCACCTCTTGCACTCCTACAACAAGCTAAACGTTGTACTCAAACTTGCTGTAATAAAAAATAAAAAATTAAATTAAAAACACGAACAAGAAGTAGTGAGACAAACTTGAGGGGCTTTCTCCTGGCACATTCCGTTCTACATTCCAATCTAGAACGCGACTTCCATTGAGGCTCTGCTGCCCTAGTAACCAGATTTGGTAAGGGAGAACTGCTGCCACCTTGTGGCCGTATCACGCAACAGCAGCTTTAATCCCAGCGCTAATGGTCAGTGGACATTCCAAATCATTACAGGCCTGTAAATGACACCTGCTCTGAAAATATATCCTGGGGACATATATCGACCAAAAAATTCAAAAGACGTCCATATTTCAAAACGACAGTTTCAAGAGGCATATTTCACGCACATTAGTGTTCTGCTTCTTTTGCTTGCTTTCTTTCTTTGTTAAAAAAACGGGAATGGAAAAAGGCAACCCTCAGAATGGGCGAAAACGTTCACAAACGAATCAATGGACAAAGGTTTAATCTCCAATATATATAAACAGCTCATGCAGCTTAATATTAATAAAACAAACAACCCAATACAAAAATGGGCAGAAGATCTAAAGAGACGTTTCTTCAAAGAAGACACAGAGATGGCCAAGACGCACATAAAAAGCTGCTCAACATCACTAATTATTAGAGAAATGCAAATCAAAACTACAATGAGGTAAGACCTCACACCTGTGAGAATCGGCATCAACAGATAATCTACAAACAACAAATTCTGGGGAGGGTGTGGACAAAAGGAACCCTCTTCCGCTATTGGTGGGAATGTAAATTGATACAGTCACTATGGAGAACAGTATGGAGGTTCCTTTCAAAAACTAAAAAGAGAATTACCATAGGATACAGCAATCCCACTTGTGGGCATATACCCAGAGAAAACCATAAATCACAAAGACACATTCACCACAATGTTCATTGCAGCACTATTTACAATAGCCAGGTAATGGAAGCAACCTAAATGCCCACAGACAGACGAATGGATAAAGATGTGGTACATATATAAAATGGAATATTACTCAGCCAAAAAAAGGAATGAAACTGGGTCATTTGTAGAGAAGTTGATGGATCTAGAGACTGTCATACAGAGTGAAGTAAGTCAGAAAGAGAAAAACAAATATTGTATATTAATGCCTATATGTGGAACCTAGAAAAATGGTACAGATGAACTGGTTTGCAGGGCAGAAAGAGAGACACAGAGGTAGAGAACAAACGTATGGACATGGACACAAAGTGGGGGAAGCCATGGGGTGGTGGTGGTGAGATGAGTTGGGAGATTGGGATTGACCTGTATACATGTATATGCATAAAATAGATAACTAATAATAACCTACTGTATAAAAAAATAAATTAAATTAAATTTCAAAATTTTTAAAAATAAAATTTAAAAATAAAACAGAAAAAAAGTTCTTCCATTCACACTGATGTATTTATAAGAATGAATTATTTCCATGCTTATATCCATAAATACATAAAAGAGGAATAAAATCTAACTTGAACCAAAAAAGAAAAAAAAAACTGAAGCTAACATTTATACAGAGGAAAACACTACCAAGGCACTTGCTCCAGTGGTAAACAATTCTGAAATTGGTCAGAGGTGGGGAATCATCTCCCATACAGCCAGCAGCCCCGCCCGCCCACGCAAGGAGCGTCCTTATTGCAAAGCTGGGGGACCGTGCCGAGGCCTCTGTGAGGAAACGTGAGCTGAGCCTCAGGCCAGCTGCTGCTGAACTCTTCCCACCCTTCCCAGGTGAAACACCTGAATATGTACAAGGGCTTGAAAGCCTAGAGGAAGGGCCGTGGAGCCACACCAGCGACAGCACGCAGGCCAACTTGGTGCCTGCAGGTCAGCCAGGATGGTCCTGGCCACGGGCGCTCTTCTGGAAGCTTTCCATTGCCCTGCCTGAGATACCCCTCCTGTCCCGGCCCCCACTCCATTTTTTCCTTACTCACCTAAGCCCGGAGAGATATTCCAGTGGAAGTTTGGGTGACACATCCTCTTCTTTACAGGTGGCAGCCTGGCAACTCCTGCCGAAAGTCCAGCAGAGCCCCACTCACACCGGGCCCCCCACAAAGCCGTGGACCCTCACACCCTCCCAGCAGCACAGCCCCGAGACTGCTGACGGGGCAGAGAATATGCAGTCAGGCACAGCTGCAGGGGCTATTGCTGCCTGGAGTGCTGTTTATATTGACCTCAACCCAGGCACACCTGGGGAGGGCTTGCCGGCAGGGTCAGGCTGCCCAGGTCAGCTAATCCTCAGCCCTCAGGGAATCACATTGCAGAAAATGGACCTCGCTAAGACAGAATATTCGCCAAGGTAAAAAAGGACACAATGCCATTTGCAGCACCATAGATGAGTCTCGAGGTAATCACGTGAATTGGAGTAAGTCAGAAAGTGAAAGACATATCATATCATATCACTTATAGGTGTTACCTATAAATTGATACCAGGGCAGATATTTCCACGGAGAAGGGCAATCACAGATTCATTAAACAAACTTATGGTTCACCAAAGGAAAGGTGTGAGAATTGAATTCATTACGATATTGGGGTTAACAGACAGATACAAACACAGTAGACGTATATAATCACCAAAGACCTACGGAGTACCAAGAGAAGACTACTCAACATTCTGTCATAACGTACATGGGAAAAGGATCCCAGGAAGAACAGACATATGTATATGTGTAAAAGAACCACCTCTTGCACACCTACAACAAGCTAAACGTTGTACTCAAACTTGCTGTAATAAAAAATAAAAAATTAAATTAAAAACACGAACAAGAAGTAGTGAGACACACTTGAGGGGCTTTCTCCTGGCACATTCCGTTCTACATTCCAATCTAGAATGCGACTTCCATTGAGGCTCTGCTGCCCTAGTAAGCAGATTTGGTAAGGGAGAACTGCTGCCACCTTGTGGCCGTTTCACGCAACAGCAGCTTTAATCCCAGCGCTAATGGTCAGTGGATATTCCAAATCATTACAGGCCTGTAAATGACACCTGCCCTGAAAATATATCCTGGGGACATATATCGACCAAAAAATTCAAAAGACGTCCATATTTCAAAACGACAGTTTCAAGAGGCATATTTCACGCACATTAGTGTTCTGCTTCTTTTGCTTGCTTTCTTTCTTTGTTAAAAAAACGGGAATGGAAAAAGGCAACCCTCAGAATGGGCAAAAACGTTCACAAACGAATCAATGGACAAAGGTTTAATCTCCAATATATATAAACAGCTCATGCAGCTTAATATTAATAAAACAAACAACCCAATACAAAAATGGGCAGAAGATCTAAAGAGACGTTTCTTCAAAGAAGACACAGAGATGGCCAAGACGCACATAAAAAGCTGCTCAACATCACTAATTATTAGAGAAATGCAAATCAAAACTACAATGAGGTAAGACCTCACACCTGTGAGAATCGGCATCATCAGATAATCTACAAACAACAAATTCTGGGGAGGGTGTGGACAAAAGGAACCCTCTTCCGCTATTGGTGGGAATGTAAATTGATACAGTCTCTATGGAGAACAGTATGGAGGTTCCTTTAAAAAACTAAAAAGAGAATTACCATAGGATCCAGCAATCCCACTTGTGGGCATATACCCAGAGAAAACCATAAATCACAAAGACACATTCACCACAATGTTCATTGCAGCACTATTTACAATAGCCAGGTAATGGAAGCAACCTAAATGCCCACAGACAGACGAATGGATAAAGATGTGGTACATATATAAAATGGAATATTACTCAGCCAAAAAAGGAATGAAACTGGGTCATTTGTAGAGAAGTTGATGGATCTAGAGACTGTCATACAGAGTGAAGTAAGTCAGGAAGAGAAAAACAAATATTGTATATTAATGCCTATATGTGGAACCTAGAAAAATGGTACAGATGAACTGGTTTGCAGGGCAGAAAGAGAGACACAGAGGTAGAGAACAAACGTATGGACATGGACACAAAGTGGGGGAAGCCATGGGGTGGTGGTGGTGGGATGAGTTGGGAGATTGGGATTGACCTGTATACATGTATATGCATAAAATAGATAACTAATAATAACCTACTGTATAAAAAATAAATTAAATTAAATTTCAAAATTTTTAAAAATAAAATGTAAAAATAAAACAGAAAAAAAGTTCTTCCATTCACACTGATGTATTTATAAGAATGAATTATTTCCATGCTTATATCCATAAATACATAAAAGAGGAATAAAATCTAACTTGAACCAAAAAAGAAAAAAAAAAAACTGAAGCTAACATTTATACAGAGGAAAACACTACCAAGGCACTTGCTCCAGTGGTAAACAATTCTGAAATTGGTCAGAGGTGGGGAATCATCTCCCATACAGCCAGCAGCCCCGCCCGCCCACGCAAGGAGCGTCCTTATTGCAAAGCTGGGAGACCGTGCCGAGGCCTCTGTGAGTAAACGTGAGCTGAGCCCCAGGCCAGCTGCTGCTGAACTCTTCCCACCCTTCCCAGGTGAAACACCTGAATATGTACAAGGGCTTGAAAGCCTAGAGGAAGGGCCGTGGAGCCACACCAGCGACAGCACGCAGGCCAACTTGGTGCCTGCAGGTCAGCCAGGATGGTCCTGGCCACGGGCGCTCTTCTGGAAGCTTTCCATTGCCCTGCCTGAGATACCCCTCCTGTCCCGGCCCCCACTCCTTTTTTTCCTTCCTCACCTCAGCCCGGAGAGATATTCCAGTGGAAGTTTGGGTGACACATCCTCTTCTTTACAGGTGGCAGCCTGGCAACTCCTGCCGAAAGTCCAGCAGAGCCCCACTCACACCGGGCCCCCCACAAAGCCGTGGACCCTCACACCCTCCCAGCAGCACAGCCCCGAGACTGCTGACGGGGCAGAGCATATGGAATCAGGCACAGCTGCAGGGGCTATTGCTGCCTGGAGTGCTGTTTATATTGACCTCAACCCAGGCACACCTGGGGAGGGCTTGCCGGCAGGGTCAGGCTGCCCAGGTCAGCTAATCCTCAGCCCTCAGGGAATCACATTGCAGAAAATGGACCTCGCTAAGACAGAATATTCGCCAAGGAAAGGAAGCACACAATGCCATTTGTAGCACCGTAGATGAGTCTAGAGGTAATCACGTGACTTGGAGTAAGTCAGAAAGTGAAAGACACATATCATATCATATCACATATAGGTGTTACCTATAAAATGATACCAGGGCAGATATTTCCACGGAGAAGGGCAATCACAGATTCATTAAACAAACTTATGGTTCACCAAAGGAAAGGTGTGAGGATTGAATTCATTACGATATTGGGGTTAACAGACATATACAAACACAGTAGACATATATAATCACAAAAGACCTACGGAGTACCAAGAGAAGACTACTCAACATTCTGTCATAACGTACATGGGAAAAGGATCCCAGGAAGAACAGACATATGTATATGTGTAAAAGAACCACCTCTTGCACACCTACAACAAGCTAAACGTTGTACTCAAACTTGCTGTAATAAAAAATAAAAAATTAAATTAAAACACGAACAAGAAGAAGTGAGAAAAACTTGAGGGGCTTTCTCCTGGTACATTCCGTTCTACATTCCAATCTAGAACGCGACTTCCATTGAGGCTCTGCTGCCCTAGTAACCAGATTTGGTAAGGGAGAACTGCTGCCACCTTGTGGCCGTTTCACACAACAGCAGCTTTAATCCCAGCGCTAATGGTCAGTGGATATTCCAAATCATTACAGGCCTGTAAATGACACCTGCCCTGAAAACAAATCCTGGGCTCATATATCGACCAAAAAATTCAAAAGACGTCCATATTTCAAAACGACTGTTTCAAGAGGCATATTTCACGCACATTAGTGTTCTGCTTCTTTTGATTTCTTTCTTTCTTTGTTAAAAATACGGGAATGGAAAAAGGCAACCCTCAGAATGGGCGAAAACTTTCACAAACGAATCAATGGACAAAGGTTTAATCTCCAATATATATAAACAGCTCATGCAGCTTAATATTAATAAAACAAACAACCCAATACAAAAATGGGCAGAAGATCTAAATAGACGTTTCTTCAAAGAAGACACAGAGATGGCCAAGACGCACATGAAAAGCTGCTCATCATCACTAATTATTAGAGAAATGCAAATCAAAACTACAATGAGGTAAGACCTCACACCTGTTAGAATCGTCATCATCAGATAATCTACAAACAACAAATTCTGGGGAGGGTGTGGACAAAAGGAACCCTCTTCCGCTACTGGTGGGAATGTAAATTGATACAGTCACTATGGAGAACAGTATGGAGGTTCCTTTAAAAAACTAAAAAGAGAATTACCATAGGATCCAGCAATCCCACTTCTGGGCATATACCCAGAGAAAACCATAAATCACAGAGACACATTCACCACAATGTTCATTGCAGCACTATTTACAATAGCCAGGTAATGGAAGCAACCTAAATGCCCACAGACAGACGAATGGATAAAGATGTGGTACATATATAAAATGGAATATTACTCAGCCATAAAAAGGAATGAAACTGAGTCATTTGTAGAGAAGTTGATGGATCTAGAGACTGTCATACAGGGTGAAGTGAGTCAGAAAGAGAAAAACAAATATTGTATATTAATGCCTATATGTGGAACCTAGAAAAATGCTACAGATGAACTCGTTTGCAGGGCAGAAATAGAGACACAGAGGTAGAGAACAAACGTATCGACACAAAGTGGGGGAAGCCATGGGGTGGTGGTGGTGGGATGAGTTGGGAGATAGGGATTGACCTGTATACATGTCTATGCATAAAATAGATAACTAATAATAACCTAGTGTATAAAAAAATAAATAAAAATAATTTCAAAATTTTTAAAAATAAAATGTAAAAATAAAACAGAAAAAAAGTTCTTCCATTCACACTGATGTATTTATAAGAATGAATTATTTCCATGGTTATATCTATAAATACATAAAAGAGGAATAAAATCTAACTTGAACCAAAAAAGAAATAAAAAAAACTGAACCTAACAGTTATACAGAGGAAAACACTACCAAGGCACTTGCTCCAGTGGTAAACAATTCTGAAATTGGTCAGAGGTGGGGAATCATCTCCCATACAGCCAGCAGCCCCAGCCGCCCACGCAAGGAGCGTCCTTATTGCAAAGCTGGGGGAACGTGCCGAGGCCTCTGTGAGTAAACGTGAGCTGAGCCCCAGGCCAGCTGCTGCTGAACTGCTCCCACCCTTCCCAGGTGAAACACCTGAATATGTACAAGGGCTTGAAAGCCTAGAGGAAGGGCCGTGGAGCCACACCAGCGAAAGCACGCAGGCCAACTTGGTGCCTGCAGGTCAGCCAGGATGGTCCTGGCCACGGGCGCTCTTCTGGAAGCTTTCCATTGCCCTGCCTGATATACCCCTCCTGTCCCGGCCCCCACTCCTTTTTTTCCTTCCTCACCTCAGCCCGGAGAGATACTCCAGTGGAAGTTATGGGTGACACATCCTCTTCTTTACAGGTGGCAGCCTGGCAACTCCTGCAGAAAGTCCAGCAGAGCCCCACTCACACCAGGCCACCCACAAAGCCGTGGACCCTCACAACCTCCCACCAGCACAGCCCCGAGACTGCTGACGGGGCAGAGAATATGGAGTCAGGCACAGCTGCAGGGGCTATTGCTGCCTGGAGTGCTGTTTATATTGACCTCAACCCAGGCACACCTGTGGAGGGCTTGCCGGCAGGGTTAGGCTGCCCAGGTCAGCTAATCCTCAGCCCTCAGGGAATCACATTGCAGAAAATGGACCTCACTAAGACAGAATATTCGCCAAGGAAAAAAACCACACAATGCCATTTGCAGCACCGTAGATGAGTCTAGAGGTAATCACGTGACTTGGAGTAAGTCAGAAAGTGAAAGACACATATCATATCATATCACTTATAGGTGTTACCTATAAATTGATACCAGGGCAGATATTTCCACGGAGAAGGGCAATCACAGATTCATTAAACAAACTTATGTTTCACCAAAGGAAATGTGTGAGGATTGAATTCATTATGTTATTGTGGTTAACAGACATATACAAACACAGTAGACGTATATAATCACCAAAGACCTACGGAGTACCAAGAGAAGACTACTCAACATTCTGTCATAAGGAACATGGGAAAAGGATCCCAGGAAGAACAGACATATGTATATGTGTAAAAGAACCACCTCTTGCACACCTACAACAAGCTAAACGTTGTACTCAAACTTGCTGTAATAAAAAATAAAAAATTAAATTAAAAACACGAACAAGAATTAGTGAGAAAAACTTGAGGGGCTTTCTCCTGGTACATTCCGTTCTACATTCCAATCTAGAACGCGACTTCCATTGAGGCTCTGCTGCCCTAGTAACCAGATTTGGTAAGGGAGAACTGCTGCCACCTTGTGGCCGTTTCACACAACAGCAGCTTTAATCCCAGCGGTAATGGTCAGTGGATATTCCAAATCATTACAGGCCTGTAAATGACACCTGCCCTGAAAACAAATCCTGGGGTCATATATCGACCAAAAAATTCAAAAGACGTCCATATTTCAAAACGACAGTTTCAAGAGGCATATTTCACGCACATTAGTGTTCTGCTTCTTTTGATTTCTTTCTTTCTTTGTTAAAAAAACTGGAATGGAAAAAGGCAACCCTCAGAATGGGCGAAAACGTTCACAAATGAATCAATGGACAAAGGTTTAATCTCCAATATATATAAACAGCTCATGCAGCTTAATATTAATAAAACAAACAACCCAATACAAAAATGGGCAGAAGATCTAAATAGACGTTTCTTCAAAGAAGACACAGAGATGGCCAAGACGCACATGAAAAGCTGCTCAACATCACTAATTATTAGAGAAATGCAAATCAAAACTACAATGAGGTAAGACCTCACACCTGTTAGAATCGGCATCATCAGATAATCTACAAACAACAAATTCTGGGGAGGGTGTGGACAAAAGGAACCCTCTTCGGCTATAGGTGGGAATGTAAATTGATACAGTCACTATGGAGAACAGTATGGAGGTTCCTTTAAAAAACTAAAAAGAGAATTACCATAGGATCCAGCAATCCCACTTCTGGGCATATACCCAAAGAAAACCATAAATCACAAAGACACATTCACCACAATGTTCATTGCAGCACTATTTACAATAGCCAGGTAATGGAAGCAACCTAAATACCCACAGACAGACGAATGGATAAAGATGTGGTACATATATAAAATGGAATATTACTCAGCCATAAAAAGGAATGAAACTGGGTCATTTGTAGAGAAGTTGATGGATCTAGAGACTGTCATACAGAGTGAAGTAAGTCAGAAAGAGAAAAACAAATAATGTATATTAATGCCTATATGTGGAACCTAGAAAAATGCTACAGATGAACTGGTTTGCAGGGCAGAAATAGAGACACAGAGGTAGCGAACAAACGTATGGACACAAAGTGGGGGAACCCATGGGGTGGTGGTGGTGGGATGAGTTGGGAGATTGGGATTGACCTGTATACATGTCTATGCATAAAATACATAACTAATAAAAACCTACTGTATAAAAAAAAATAAATAAAATTAAATTTCAAAAATTTTAAAAATAAAATGTAAAAATAAAACAGAAAAAATGTTCTTCCATTCACACTGATGTATTTATAAGAATGAATTATTTCCATGCTTATATCCATAAATACATAAAAGAGGAATAAAATCTAACTTGAACCAAAAAAGAAAAAAAAAACTGAACCTAACAGTTATACAGAGGAAAACACTACCAAGGCACTTGCTCCAGTGGTAAACAATTCTGAAATTGGTCAGAGGTGGGTAATCATCTCCCATAGAGCCAGCAGCCCCGCCCACCCACGCAAGGAGTGTCCTTAGTGCAAAGCTCGGGGACCGTGCCGAGGCCTCTGTGAGTAAACGTGAGCTGAGCCCCAGGCCAGCTGCTGCTGAACTGTTCCCACCCTTCCCAGGTGAAACACCTGAATATGTACAAGGGCTTGAAAGCCTAGAGGAAGGGCCGTGGAGCCACACCAGCGAAAGCACGCAGGCCAACTTGGTGCCTGCAGGTCATCCAGGATGGTCCTGGCCACGGGCGCTCTTCTGGAAGCTTTCCATTGCCATGCCTGAGATACCCCTCCTGTCCCGGCCCCCACTCCATTTTTCCTTCCTCACCTCACCCGGAGAGATATTCCAGTGGAAGTTATGGGTGACACATCCTCTTCTTTACAGGTGGCAGCCTGGCAACTCCTGCCGAAAGTCCAGCAGAGCCCCACTCACACCGGGCCACCCACAAAGCCATGGACCCTCACACCCTCCCACCAGCACAGCCCCGAGACTGCTGACGGGGCAGAGAATATGGAGTCAGGCACAGCTGCAGGGGCTATTGCTGCCTGGAGTGCTGTTTATATTGACCTCAACCCAGGCACACCTGGTGAGGGCTTGCCGGCAGGGTCAGGCTGCCCAGGTCAGCTAATCCTCAGCCCTCAAGGAATCACATTGCAGAAAATGGACCTCGCTAAGACAGAATATTCGCCAAGGAAAAGAAGCACACAATGCCATTTGTAGCACCGTAGATGAGTCTAGAGGTAATCACGTGACTTGGAGTAAGTCAGAAAGTGAAAGACACATATCATATCATATCACTTATAGGTGTTACCTATAAATTGATACCAGGGCAGATATTTCCACGGAGAAGGGCAATCACAGATTCATTAAACAAACTTATGGTTCACCAAAGGAAAGGTGTGAGGATTGAATTCATTACGATATTGGGGTTAACAGACATATACAAACACAGTAGACATATATAATCACCAAAGAACTACGGAGTACCAAGAGAAGACTACTCAACATTCTGTCATAACGTACATGGGAAAAGGATCCCAGGAAGAACAGACATATGTATATGTGTCAAAGAACCACCTCTTGCACACCTACAACAAGCTAAACGTTGTACTCAAACTTGCTGTAATAAAAAATAAAAAATTAAATTAAAAACACGAACAAGAAGTAGTGAGACAAACTTGAGGGGCTTTCTCCTGGCACATTCCGTTCTACATTCCAATCTAGAACGCGACTTCCATTGAGGCTCTGCTGCCCTAGTAAGCAGATTTGGTAAGGGAGAACTGCTGCCACCTTGTGGCCGTTTCACACAACAGCAGCTTTAATCCCAGCGCTAATGGTCAGTGGATATTCCAAATCATTACAGGTCTGTAAATGACACCTGCCCTGAAAACAAATCCTGGGGTCATATATCGACCAAAAAATTCAAAAGACGTCCATATTTCAAAACGACAGTTTCAAGAGGCATATTTCACGCACATTAGTGTTCTGCTTCTTTTGCTTTCTTTCTTTCTTTGTTAAAAAAACGGGAATGGAAAAAGTCAACCCAGAGAATGGGCGAAAACGTTCACAAACGAATCAATGGACAAAGGTTTAATCTCCAATATATATAAACAACTCATGCAGCTTAATATTAATAAAACAAACAACCCAATACAAAAATGGGCAGAAGATCTAAAGAGACGTTTCTTCAAAGAAGACACAGAGATGGCCAAGACGCACATGAAAAGCTGCTCAACATCACTAATTATTAGAGAAATGCAAATCAAAACTACAATGAGGTAAGACCTCACACCTGTTAGAATCGGCATCATCAGATAATCTACAAACAACAAATTCTGGGGAGGGTGTGGACACAAGGAACCCTCTTCCGCTATTGGTGGGAATGAAAATTGATACAGTCACTATGGAGAACAGTATGGAGGTTCCTTTAAAAAACTAAAAAGAGAATTACCATAGGATCCAGCAATCCCACTTCTGGGCATATACCCAGAGAAAACCAGAAATCACAAAGACACATTCACCACAATGTTCATTGCAGCACTATTTACAATAGCCAGGTAATGGAAGCAACCTAAATGCCCACAGACAGACGAATGGATAAAGATGTGGTACATATATAAAATGGAATATTACTCAGCCATAAAAAGGAATGAAACTGGCTCATTGTAGAGAAGTTGATGGATCTAGAGACTGTCATACAGAGTGAAGTAAGTCAGAAAGAGAAAAACAAATATTGTATATTAATGCCTATATGTGGAACCTAGAAAAATTGTACAGATGAACTGGTTTGCAGGGCAGAAATAGAGACACAGAGGTAGAGAACAAACGTATGGACACAAAGTGGGTGAAGCCATGGGGTCGTGGTGGTGGGATGAGTTGGGAGATTGGTATTGACCTCTATACATGTATATGCATAAAATAGATAACTAATAATCACCTACTGTATAAAAAAAATAAATTAAATTAAATTTCAAATTTTTAAAAAATAAAATGTAAAAATAAACAGAAAAAAAGTTCTTCCTTTCACACTGATGTATTTATAAGAATGAATTATTTCCATGCTTATATCCATAAATACATAAAAGAGGAATAAAATCTAACTTGAACCAAAAAAGAAAAATAAAACTGAACCTAACAGTTATACAGAGGAAAACACTACCAAGGCACTTGCTCCAGTGGTAAACAATTCTGAAATCGGTCAGAGGTGGGGAATCATCTCCCATACAGCCAGCAGCCCCGCCCACCCAAATAAGGAGCGTCCTTATTGCAAAGCTGGGGGACCGTGCCGAGGCCTCTGTGAGTAAACGTGAGCTGAGCCCCAGGCCAGATGCTGCTGAACTGTTCCCACCCTTCCCAGGTGAAACACCTGAATATGTACAAGGGCTTGAAAGCCTAGAGGAAGGGCCGTGGAGCCACACAAGCGACAGCACGCAGGCCAACTTGGTGCCTGCAGGTCAGCCAGGATGGTCCTGGCCACGGGCGCTCTTCTGGAAGCTTTGCATTGCCCTGCCTGAGATACCCCTCCTGTCCCGGCCCCCACTCCTTTTTTTCCTAACTCACTTCAGCCCGGAGAGATATTCCAGTGGAAGTTATGGGTGACAATCCTCTTCTTTACATGTGGCAGCCTGGCAACTCCTGCCGAAAGTCCAGCAGAGCCCCACTCACACCGGGCCACCCACAAAGCCATGGACCCTCACACCCTCCCACCAGCACAGCCCCGAGACTGCTGACGGGGCAGAGAATATGGAGTCAGGCACAGCTGCAGGGGCTATTGCTGCCTGGAGTGCTGTTTATATTGACCTCAACCCAGGCACATCTGGGGAGGGCTTGCCGGCAGGGTCAGGCTGCCCAGGTCAGCTAATCCTCAGCCCTCGGGGAATCACATTGCAGAAAACGGAACTCGCTAAGACAGTATATTCGCCAAGGAAAAAAAGGACACAATGGCATTTGCAGCAGCGTACATAAGTCTAGAGGTAATCACGTGACTTGGAGTAAGTCAGAAAGTGAAAGACACATATCATATCATATCACTTATAGGTGTTACCTATAAATTGATACCAGGGCAGATATTTCCACGGAGAAGGGCAATCACAGATTCATTAAACCAACTTATGGTTCACCAAAGGAAAGGTGTGAGGATTGAATTCATTACGATATTGGGGTTAACAGACATATACAAACACAGTAGACATATATAATCACCAAAGACCTACGAAGTACCAAGAGAAGACTACTCAACATTCTGTCATAACGTACATGGGAAAAGGATCCCAGGAAGAGCAGACTTATGTATATGTGTAAAAGAACCACCTCTTGCACACCTACAACAAGCTAAACGTCGTACTCAAACTTGCTGTAATAAAAAATAAAAAATTAAATTAAAAACACGAACAAGAAGTAGTGAGACAATCTTGAGGGGCTTTCTCCTGGCACATTCCGTTCTACATTCCAATCTAGAACGCGACTTCCATTGAGGCTCTGCTGCCCTAGTAACCAGATTTGGTAAGGGAGAACTGCTGCCACCTTGTGGCCGTTTCACACAACAGCAGCTTCATTCCCAGCAGCGCTAAAGGTCAGTGGATATTCCAAATCATTACAGGCCTGTAAATGACACCTGCCCTGAAAACAAATCCTGGGGTCATATATCGACCAAAAAATTCAAAAGACGTCCATATTTCAAAACGACAGTTTCAAGAGGCATATTTCACGCACATTAGTGTTCTGCTTCTTTTGCTTGTTTCTTTCCTTGTTAAAAAAACGGGAATGGAAAAAGGCAACCCTCAGAATGGGCGAAAACGTTCACAAACGAATCAATGGACAAAGGTTTAATCTCCAATATATATAAACAGCTCATGCAGCTTAATATTAATAAAACAAACAAACCAATACAAAAATGGGCAGAAGATCTAAAGAGACGTTTCTTCAAAGAAGACACAGAGATGGCCAAGACGCACATGAAAAGCTGCTCAACATCACTAATTATTAGAGAAATGCAAATCAAAACTACAATGAGGTAAGACCTCACACCTGTTAGAATCGGCATCATCAGATAATCTACAAACAACAAATTCTGGGGAGGGTGTATACAAAAGGAACCCTCTTCCGCTATTGGTGGGAATGTAAATTGATACAGTCACTATGGAGAACAGTATGGAGGTTCCTTTAAAAAACTAAAAAGAGAATTACCATAGGATCCAGCAATCCCACTTCTGGGCATATACCCAGAGAAAACCATAAATCACAAAGAAATATTCACCACAATGTTCATTGCAGCACTATTTACAATAGCCAGGTAATGGAAGCAACCTAAATGCCCACAGACAGACGAATGGATAAAGATGTGGTACATATATAAAATGGAATATTACTCAGCCATAAAAAGGAATGAAACTGGGTCATTTGTAGAGAAGTTGATGGATCTAGACACTGTCATACAGAGTGAAGTAAGTCACAAAGAGAAAAACAAATATTGTATATTAATGCCTATATGTGGAACCTAGAAAAATGGTACAGATGAAATGGTGTGCAGGGCAGAAATAGAGACACAGAGGTAGGGAACAAACGTATGGACACAAAGTGGGGGAAGCCATGGGATGGTGGTGGTGGGATGAGTTGGGAGATTGGGATTGACCTGTATACATTTATATGCATAAAATAGATAACTAATAATAAGCTACTGTATAAAAAAAATAAATTAAATTAAATTTCAAAATTTTAAAAATAAAATGTAAAAATAAAACAGAAAAAAAGTCCTTCCATTCACACTGATGTATTTATAAGTATGAATTATTTCCATGCTTATATCCATAAATACATAAAAGAGGAATAAAATCTAACTTGAACCAAAAAAAAAAAAACTGAACCTAACAGTTATACAGAGGAAAACACTACCAAGGCACTTGGCTACAGTGGTAAACAATACTGAAATTGGTCAGGGGTGGGGAATCATCTCCCATACAGCCAGCAGCCCCGCCCGCCCACGCAAGGAGTGTCCTTATTGGAAAGCTGGGGGACTGTGCCGAGGCCTCTGTGAGTAAACATGAGCTGAGCCCCAGGCCAGCTGCTGCTGATCTGTTCCCACCCTTCCCAGGTGAAACACCTGAATATGTACAAGGGCTTGAAAGCCTAGAGGAAGGCCCGTGGAGCAACACCAGCGACAGCACGCAGGCCAACTTGGTGCCTGCAGGTCAGCCAGGATGGTCCTGGCCACGGGCGCTCTTCTGGAAGCTTTCCATTGCCCTGCCTGAGATACCCCTCCTGTCCCGGCCCCCACTACTTTTTTTCCTTCCTCACCTCAGCCCGGAGAGATATTCCAGTGGAAGTTATGGGTGACACATCCTCTTCTTTACAGGTGGCAGCCTGGCAACTCCTGCCGAAAGTCCAGCAGAGCCCAACTCACACCGGGCCACCCACAAAGCCGTGGACCCTCACACCTTCCCACCAGCACAGCCCCGAGACTGCTGACGGGGCAGAGAATATGGAGTCAGGCACAGCTGCAGGGGCTATTGCTGCCTGGAGTGTTGTTTATATTGACCTCAACCAAGGCACACCTGGGGAGGGCTTGCCTGCAGGGTCAGGATGCCCAGGTCAGCTAATCCTCAGCCCTCGGTGAATCACATTGCAGAAAATGGACCTCGCTAAGACAGAATATTCGCCAAGGAAAAGAAGGACACAATGCCATTTGCAGCACCGTAGATGAGTCTCAAGGTAATCACGTGACATGGAGTAAATCAGAAAGTGATAGACACATATCATATCATATCACTTATAGGTGTTACCTATAAATTGATACCAGGGCAGATATTTCCACGGAGAAGGGCAATCACAGATTCATTAAACAAACTTATGGTTTACCAAAGGAAAGGTGTGAGGATTGAATTCATTACGATATTGGGGTTAACAGACATATACAAACACAGTAGACGTATAGAATCACCAAAGACCTACGAAGTACCAAGAGAAGACTACTCAACATTCTGTCATAACGTACATGGGAAAAGGATCCCAGGAAGAGCAGACATATGTATATGTGTAAAAGAACCACCTCTTGCACACCTACAACAAGCTAAACGTCGTACTCAAACTTGCTGTAATAAAAAATAAAAAATTAAATTAAAAACACGAACAAGATGTAGTGAGACAAACTTGAGGGGCTTTCTCCTGGCACATTCCGTTCTACATTCCAATCTAGAACGCGACTTCCATTGAGGCTCTGCTGCCCTAGTAACCAGATTTGGTAAGGGAGAACTGCTGCCACCTTGTGGCCGTTTCACACAACAGCAGCTTTAATCCCAGCGCTAATGGTCAGTGGATATTCCAAATCATTACAGGCCTGTAAATGACACCTGCCCTGAAAACAAATCCTGGGGTCATATATCGACCAAAAAATTCAAAAGACGTCCATATTCCAAAACGACAGTTTCAAGAGGCATATTTCACGCACATTAGTGTTCTGCTTCTTTTGCTTTCTTTCTTTCTTTGTTAAAAAAACGGGAATGGAAAAAGGCAACCCTCAGAATGGGCGAAAACGTTCACAAACGAATCAATGGACAAAGGTTTAATCTCCAATATATATAAACAGCTCATGCAGCTTAATATTAATAAAACAAACAACCCAATACAAAAATGGGCAGAAGATCTAAAGAGACGTTTCTTCAAAGAAGACACAGAGATGGCCAAGACGCACATGAAAAGCTGCTCAACATCACTAATTATTAGAGAAATGCAAATCAAAACTACAATGAGGTAAGACCTCACACCTGTGAGAATCGGCATCATCAGATAATCTACAAACAACAAATTCTGGGGAGGGTGTGGACACAAGGAACCCTCTTCCGCTATTGGTGGGAATGTAAATTGATACAGTCACTATGGAGAACAGTATGGAGGTTCCTTTAAAAAACTAAAAAGAGAATTACCATAGGATCCAGCAATCCCACTTCTGGGCATATACCCAGAGAAAACCATAAATCACAGAGACACATTCACCACAATGTTCATTGCAGCACTATTTACAATAGCCAGGTTATGGAAGCAACATAAATGCCCACAGACAGACGAATGGATAAAGATGTGGTACATATATAAAATGGAATATTACTCAGCCATAAAAAGGAATGAAACTGGGTCATTTGTAGAGAAGTTGATGGATCTAGAGACTGTCATACAGAGTGAAGTAAGCCAGAAAGAGAAAAACAAATATTGTATATTAATGCCTATATGTGGAACCTAGAAAAATGGTAGAGATGAACTGGTTTGCAGGGCAGAAATAGAGACACAGAGGTAGAGAACAAACGTATGGACACAAAGTGGGGGAAGCCATGGGGTGGTGGTGGTGGGATGACTTGGGAGATTAGGATTGACCTGTATACATGTCTATGCATAAAATAGATAACTAATAATAACCTACTGTATAAAAAAATAACTAAAATTAAATTTCAAAATTTTAAAAAATAAAATGTAAAAATAAAACAGAAAAAAAGTTCTTCCATTCACACTGATGTATTTATACGAATGAATTATTTCCATGCTTATATCTATAAATACATAAATGAGGAATAAAATCTAACTTGAACCAAAAAAGAAAAAAAAATACTGAACCTAACAGTTATACAGAGGAAAACACTACAAAGGCACTTGCTCCAGTGGTAAACAATTCTGAAATTGGTCAGAGGTGGGGAATCATCTCCCATACAGCCAGCAGCCCCGCCCGCCCACGCAAGGAGCATCCTCATTGCAAAGCTGGGAGACCGTGCCGAGGCCTCTGTGAGTAAATGTGAGCTGAGCCCCAGGCCAGATGCTGCTGAATTGTTCCCACCCTTCCCAGATGAAACACCTGAATATGTACAAGGGCTTGAAAGCCTAGAGGAAGGGCCGTGGAGCCACACCAGCGACAGCACGCAGGCCAACTTGGTGCCTGCAGGTCAGCCAGGATGGTACTGGCCACAGGCGCTCTTCTGGAAGCTTTCTATTGCCCTGCCTGAGATACCCCTCCTGTCCCGGCCCCCACTCCTTTTTTTCCTTCCTCACCTCAGCCCGGAGAGATATTCCAGTGGAAGTTATGGGTGGCACATCCTCTTCTTTACAGGTGGCAGCCTGGCAACTCCTGCCGAAAGTCCAGCAGAGCCCCACTCACACCGGGCCACCCACAAAGCCGTGGACCCTCACACCCTCCCACCAGCACAGCCCCGAGACTGCTGACGGGGCAGAGGATATAGAGTAAGGCACAGCTGCAGGGGCTCTTGCTGCCTGGAGTGCTGTATATATTGAACTCAACCCAGGCACACCTGGGGAGGGCTTGCCGGCAGGGTCAGGCTGCCCAGGTCAGCTAATCCTCAGCCCTCAGGGAATCACATTGCAGAAAATGGACCTCGCTAAGACAGAATATTCGCCAAGGAGAAAAAGGACACAATGCCATTTGCAGCACCGTAGATGAGTCTCGAGGTAATCACGTGACTTGGAGTAAGTCAGAAAGTGAAAGACACATATCATATCATATCACTTATAGGTGTTACCTATAAATTGATACCAGGGCACATATTTCCACGGAGAAGGGCAATCACAGATTCATTAAACAAACTTATGGTTCACCAAAGGAAAGGTGTGAGGATTGAATTTATTACGATATTGGGGTTAACAGACAGATACAAACACAGTAGACGTATATAATCACCAAAGACCTACGGAGTACCAAGAGAAGACTACTCAACATTCTGTCATAACGTACATGGGAAAAGGATCCCAGGAAGAACAGACATATGTATATGTGTAAAAGAACCACCTCTTGCACACCTACAACAAGCTAAACGTTGTACTCAAACTTGCTGTAATAAAAAATAAAAAATTAAATTAAAATCACGAACAAGAAGTAGTGAGACAAACTTGAGGGGCTTTCTCCTGGCACATTCCGTTCTACATTCCAATCTAGAACACGACTTCCATTGAGGCTCTGCTGCCCTAGTAACCAGATTTGGTAAGGGAGAACTGCTGCCACCTTGTGGCCGTTTCACACAACTGCAGGTTTAATGCCAGCGCTAATGGTCAGTGGATATTCCAAATCATTACAGGCCTGTAAATGACACCTGCCCTGAAAACAAATCCTGGGGTCATATATCGACCAAAAAATTCAAAAGACGTCCATATTTCAAAACGACAGTTTCAAGAGGCATATTTCACGCACATTAGTGTTCTGCTTCTTTTGCTTTCTTTCTTTCTTTGTTAAAAAAAAACGGGAATGGAAAAAGGCAACCCTCAGAATGGGCGAAAACGTTCACAAACGAATCAATGGACAAAGGTTTAATCTCCAATATATATAAACAGCTCATGCAGCTTAATATTAATAAAACAAACAACCCAATACAAAAATGGGCAGAAGATCTAAAGAGACGTTTCTTCAAAGAAGACACAGAGATGGCCAAGACGCACATGAAAAGCTGCTCAACATCACTAATTATTAGAGAAATGCAAATCAAAACTACAATGAGGTAAGACCTCACACCTGTTAGAATCGGCATCATCAGATAATCTACAAACAACAAATTCTGGGGAGGGTGTGGACAAAAGGAACCCTCTTCCGCTATTGGTGGGAATGTAAATTGATACAGTCACTATGGAGAACAGTATGGAGGTTCCTTTAAAAAACTAAAAAGAGAATTACCATAGGATCCAGCAATCCCACTTCTGGGCATATACCCAGAGAAAACCATAAATCACAGAGACACATTCACCACAATGTTCATTGCAGCACTATTTACAATAGCCAGGTTATGGAAGCAACATAAATGCCCACAGACAGACGAATGGATAAAGATGTGGTACATATATAAAATGGAATATTACTCAGCCATAAAAAGGAATGAAACTGGGTCATTTGTAGAGAAGTTGATGGATCTAGAGACTGTCATACAGAGTGAAGTAAGCCAGAAAGAGAAAAACAAATATTGTATATTAATGCCTATATGTGGAACCTAGAAAAATGGTAGAGATGAACTGGTTTGCAGGGCAGAAATAGAGACACAGAGGTAGAGAACAAATGTATGGACACAAAGTGGGGGAAGCCATGGGGTGGTGGTGGTGGGATGACTTGGGAGATTAGGATTGACCTGTATACATGTCTATGCATAAAATAGATAACTAATAATAACCTACTGTATAAAAAATAACTAAAATTAAATTTCAAAATTTTAAAAAATAAAATGTAAAAATAAAACAGAAAAAAAGTTCTTCCATTCACACTGATGTATTTATACGAATGAATTATTTCCATGCTTATATCTATAAATACATAAATGAGGAATAAAATCTAACTTGAACCAAAAAAGAAAAAAAAAACTGAACCTAACAGTTATACAGAGGAAAAGACTACCAAGGCACTTGCTCCAGTGGTAAACAATTCTCAAATTGGTCAGAGGTGGGGAATCATCTCCCATACAGCCAGCAGCCTCGCCCACCCACGCAAGGAGCATCCTCATTGCAAAGCTGGGAGACCGTGCCGAGGCCTCTGTGAGTAAACGTGAGCTGAGCCCCAGGCCAGATGCTGCTGAACTGTTCCCACCCTTCCCAGGTGAAACACCTGAATATGTACAAGGGCTTGAAAGCCTAGAGGAAGGGCCGTGGAGCCACACCAGCGACAGCACGCAGGCCAACTTGGTGCCTGCAGGTCAGCCAGGATGGTACTGGCCACGGGCGCTCTTCTGGAAGCTTTCTATTGCCCTGCCTGAGATACCCCTCCTGTCCCGGCCCCCACTCCTTTTTTTCCTTCCTCACCTCAGCCCGGAGAGATATTCCAGTGGAAGTTATGGGTGACACATCCTCTTCTTTACAGGTGGCAGCCTGGCAACTCCTGCCGAAAGTCCAGCAGAGCCCCACTCACACCGGGCCACCCATAAAGCCGTGGACCCTCACACCCTCCCACCAGCACAGCCCCGAGACTGCTGACGGGGCAGAGAATATGGAGTCAGGCACAGCTGCAGGGGCTATTGCTGCCTGGAGTGCTGTTTATATTGACCTCAACCCAGGCACACCTGGGGAGGGCTTGCCGGCAGGGTCAGGCTGCCCAGGTCAGCTAATCCTCAGCCCTCAGGGAATCACATTGCAGAAAATGGACCTCGCTAAGACAGAATATTCGCCAAGGAGAAAAAGGACACAATGCCATTTGCAGCACCGTAGATGAGTCTCGAGGTAATCACGTGACTTGGAGTAAGTCAGAAAGTGAAAGACACATATCATATCATATCACTTATAGGTGTTACCTATAAATTGCTACCAGGGCAGATATTTCCACGGAGAAGGGCAATCACAGATTCATTAAACAAACTTAGGGTTCACCAAAGGAAAGGTGTGAGGATTGAATTCATTACGATATTGGGGTTAACAGACAGATACAAACACAGTAGACGTATATAATCACCAAAGACCTACGGAGTACCAAGAGAAGACTACTCAACATTCTGTCATAACGTACATGGGAAAAGGATCCCAGGAAGAACAGACATATGTATATGTGTAAAAGAACCACCTCTTGCACACCTACAACAAGCTAAACGTTGTACTCAAACTTGCTGTAATAAAAAATAAAAAATTAAATTAAAAACACGAACAAGAAGTAGTGAGACAAACTTGAGGGGCTTTCTCCTGGCACATTCCGTTCTACATTCCAATCTCGAACACGACTTCCATTGAGGCTCTGCTGCCCTAGTAACCAGATTTGGTAAGGGAGAACTGCTGCCACCTTGTGGCCGTTTCACACAACTGCAGGTTTAATGCCAGCGCTAATGGTCAGTGGATATTCCAAATCATTACAGGCCTGTAAATGACACCTGCCCTGAAAACAAATCCTGGGGTCATATATCGACCAAAAAATTCAAAAGACGTCCATATTTCAAAACGACAGTTTCAAGAGGCATATTTCACGCACATTAGTGTTCTGCTTCTTTTGCTTTCTTTCTTTCTTTGTTAAAAAAAACGGGAATGGAAAAAGGCAACCCTCAGAATGGGCGAAAACGTTCACAAACGAATCAATGGACAAAGGTTTAATCTCCAATATATATAAACAGCTCATGCAGCTTAATATTAATAAAACAAACAACCCAATACAAAAATGGGCAGAAGATCTAAAGAGACGTTTCTTCAAAGAAGACACAGAGATGGCCAAGAGGCACATGAAAAGCTGCTCAACATCACTAATTATTAGAGAAATGCAAATCAAAACTACAATGAGGTAAGACCTCACACCTGTTAGAATCGGCATCATCAGATAATCTACAAACAACAAATTCTGGGGAGGGTGTGGACAAAAGGAACCCTCTTCCGCTATTGGTGGGAATGTAAATTGATACAGTCACTATGGAGAACAGTATGGAGGTTCCTTTAAAAAACTAAAAAGAGAATTACCATAGGATCCAGCAATCCCACTTCTGGGCATATACCCAGAGAAAACCATAAATCACAGAGACACATTCACCACAATGTTCATTGCAGCACTATTTACAATAGCCAGGTTATGGAAGCAACATAAATGCCCACAGACAGACGAATGGATAAAGATGTGGTACATATATAAAATGGAATATTACTCAGCCATAAAAAGGAATGAAACTGGGTCATTTGTAGAGAAGTTGATGGATCTAGAGACTGTCATACAGAGTGAAGTAAGCCAGAAAGAGAAAAACAAATATTGTATATTAATGCCTATATGTGGAACCTAGAAAAATGGTAGAGATGAACTGGTTTGCAGGGCAGAAATAGAGACACAGAGGTAGAGAACAAACGTATGGACACAAAGTGGGGGAAGCCATGGGGTGGTGGTGGTGGGATGACTTGGGAGATTAGGATTGACCTGTATACATGTCTATGCATAAAATAGATAACTAATAATAACCTACTGTATAAAAAATAACTAAAATTAAATTTCAAAAATTTAAAAAATAAAATGTAAAAATAAAACAGAAAAAAAGTTCTTCCATTCACACTGATGTATTTATACGAATGAATTATTTCCATGCTTATATCTATAAATACATAAATGAGGAATAAAATCTAACTTGAACCAAAAAAGAAAAAAAAAACTGAACCTAACAGTTATACAGAGGAAAAGACTACCAAGGCACTTGCTCCAGTGGTAAACAATTCTGAAATTGGTCAGAGGTGGGGAATCATCTCCCATACAGCCAGCAGCCTCGCCCACCCACGCAAGGAGCATCCTCATTGCAAAGCTGGGAGACCGTGCCGAGGCCTCTGTGAGTAAACGTGAGCTGAGCCCCAGGCCAGCTGCTGCTGAACTCTTCCCACCCTTCCCATGTGAAACACCTGAATATGTACAAGGGCTTGAAAGCCTAGAGGAAGGGCCGTGGAGCCACACCAGCGACAGCACGCAGGCCAACTTGGTGCCTGCAGGTCAGCCAGGATGGTACTGGCCACGGGCGCTCTTCTGGAAGCTTTCTATTGCCCTGCCTGAGATACCCCTCCTGTCCCGGCCCCCACTCCTTTTTTTCCTTCCTCACCTCAGCCCGGAGAGATATTCCAGTGGAAGTTATGGGTGACACATCCTCTTCTTTACAGGTGGCAGCCTGGCAACTCCTGCCGAAAGTCCAGCAGAGCCCCACTCACACCGGGCCACCCACAAAGCCGTGGACCCTCACACCCTCCCACCAGCACAGCCCCGAGACTGCTGACGGGGCAGAGAATATGGAGTAAGGCACAGCTGCAGGGGCTATTGCTGCCTGGAGTGCTGTTTATATTGACCTCAACGCAGGCACACCTGGGGAGGGCTTGCCGGCAGGGTCAGGCTGCCCAGGTCAGCTAATCCTCAGCCCTCAGGGAATCACATTGCAGAAAATGGACCTCGCTAAGACAGAATATTCGCCAAGGAGAAAAAGGACACAATGCCATTTGCAGCACCGTAGATGAGTTTCGAGGTAATCACGTGACTTGGAGTAAGTCAGAAAGTGAAAGACACATATCATATCATATCACTTATAGGTGTTACCTATAAATTGATACCAGGGCAGATATTTCCACGGAGAAGGGCAATCACAGATTCATTAAACAAACTTAGGGTTCACCAAAGGAAAGGTGTGAGGATTGAATTCATTACGATATTGGGGTTAACAGACATATACAAACACAGTAGACGTATATAATCACCAAAGACCTACGGAGTACCAAGAGAAGACTACTCAACATTCTGTCATAACGTACATGGGAAAAGGATCCCAGGAAGAACAGACATATGTATATGTGTAAAAGAACCACCTCTTGCACACCTACAACAAGCTAAACGTTGTACTCAAACTTGCTGTAATAAAAAATAAAAAATTAAATTAAAAACACGAACAAGAAGTAGTGAGACAAACTTGAGGGGCTTTCTCCTGGCACATTCCGTTCTACATTCCAATCTCGAACACGACTTCCATTGAGGCTCTGCTGCCCTAGTAACCAGATTTGGTAAGGGAGAACTGCTGCCACCTTGTGGCCGTTTCACACAACTGCAGGTTTAATGCCAGCGCTAATGGTCAGTGGATATTCCAAATCATTACAGGCCTGTAAATGACACCTGCCCTGAAAACAAATCCTGGGGTCATATATCGACCAAAAAATTCAAAAGACGTCCATATTTCAAAACGACAGTTTCAAGAGGCATATTTCACGCACATTAGTGTTCTGCTTCTTTTGCTTTCTTTCTTTCTTTGTTAAAAAAAACGGGAATGGAAAAAGGCAACCCTCAGAATGGGCGAAAACGTTCACAAACGAATCAATGGACAAAGGTTTAATCTCCAATATATATAAACAGCTCATGCAGCTTAATATTAATAAAACAAACAACCCAATACAAAAATGGGCAGAAGATCTAAAGAGACGTTTCTTCAAAGAAGACACAGAGATGGCCAAGAGGCACATGAAAAGCTGCTCAACATCACTAATTATTAGAGAAATGCAAATCAAAACTACAATGAGGTAAGACCTCACACCTGTTAGAATCGGCATCATCAGATAATCTACAAACAACAAATTCTGGGGAGGGTGTGGACAAAAGGAACCCTCTTCCGCTATTGGTGGGAATGTAAATTGATACAGTCACTATGGAGAACAGTATGGAGGTTCCTTTAAAAAACTAAAAAGAGAATTACCATAGGATCCAGCAATCCCACTTCTGGGCATATACCCAGAGAAAACCATAAATCACAGAGACACATTCACCACAATGTTCATTGCAGCACTATTTACAATAGCCAGGTTATGGAAGCAACATAAATGCCCACAGACAGACGAATGGATAAAGATGTGGTACATATATAAAATGGAATATTACTCAGCCATAAAAAGGAATGAAACTGGGTCATTTGTAGAGAAGTTGATGGATCTAGAGACTGTCATACAGAGTGAAGTAAGCCAGAAAGAGAAAAACAAATATTGTATATTAATGCCTATATGTGGAACCTAGAAAAATGGTAGAGATGAACTGGTTTGCAGGGCAGAAATAGAGACACAGAGGTAGAGAACAAACGTATGGACACAAAGTGGGGGAAGCCATGGGGTGGTGGTGGTGGGATGACTTGGGAGATTAGGATTGACCTGTATACATGTCTATGCATAAAATAGATAACTAATAATAACCTATTGTATAAAAAATAACTAAAATTAAATTTCAAAATTTTAAAAAATAAAATGTAAAAATAAAACAGAAAAAATGTTCTTCCATTCACACTGATGTATTTATACGAATGAATTATTTCCATGCTTATATCTATAAATACATAAATGAGGAATAAAATCTAACTTGAACCAAAAAAGAAAAAAAAAAAAACTGAACCTAACAGTTATACAGAGGAAAACACTACCAAGGCACTTGCTCCAGTGGTAAACAATTCTGAAATTGGTCAGAGGTGGGGAATCATCTCCCATACAGCCAGCAGCCCCGCCCGCCCTCGCCAGGAGCATCCTCATTGCAAAGCTGGGAGACCGTGCCGAGGCCTCTGTGAGTAAACGTGAGCTGAGCCCCAGGCCAGATGCTGCTGAACTGTTCCCACCCTTCCCAGGTGAAACACCTGAATATGTACAAGGGCTTGAAAGCCTAGAGGAAGGGCCGTGGAGCCACACCAGCGACAGCACGCAGGCCAACTTGGTGCCTGCAGGTCAGCCAGGATGGTACTGGCCACGGGCGCTCTTCTGGAAGCTTTCTATTGCCCTGCCTGAGATACCCCTCCTGTCCCGGCCCCCACTCCTTTTTTTCCTTCCTCATCTCAGCCCGGAGAGATATTCCAGTGGAAGTTATGGGTGACACATCCTCTTCTTTACAGGTGGCAGCCTGGCAACTCCTGCCGAAAGTCCAGCAGAGCCCCACTCACACCGGGCCACCCACAAAGCCGTGGACCCTCACACCCTCCCACCAGCACAGCCCCGAGACTGCTGACGGGGCAGAGAATATGGAGTAAGGCACAGCTGCAGGGGCTATTGCTGCCTGGAGTGCTGTTTATATTGACCTCAACCCAGGCACACCTGGGGAGGGCTTGCCGGCAGGGTCAGGCTGCCCAGGTCAGCTAATCCTCAGCCCTCAGGGAATCACATTGCAGAAAATGGACCTCGCTAAGACAGAATATTCGCCAAGGAGAAAAAGGACACAATGCCATTTGCAGCACCGTAGATGAGTCTCGAGGTAATCACGTGACTTGGAGTAAGTCAGAAAGTGAAAGACACATATCATATCATATCACTTATAGGTGTTACCTATAAATTGATACCAGGGCACATATTTCCACGGAGAAGGGCAATCACAGATTCATTAAACAAACTTATGGTTCACCAAAGGAAAGGTGTGAGGATTGAATTCATTACGATATTGGGGTTAACAGACAGATACAAACACAGTAGACGTATATAATCACCAAAGACCTACGGAGTACCAAGAGAAGACTACTCAACATTCTGTCATAACGTACATGGGAAAAGGATCCCAGGAAGAACAGACATATGTATATGTGTCAAAGAACCACCTCTTGCACACCTACAACAAGCTAAACGTTGTACTCAAACTTGCTGTAATAAAAAATAAAAAATTAAATTAAAAACACGAACAAGAAGTAGTGAGACAAACTTGAGGGGCTTTCTCCTGGCACATTCCGTTCTACATTCCAATCTCGAACACGACTTCCATTGAGGCTCTGCTGCCCTAGTAACCAGATTTGGTAAGGGAGAACTGCTGCCACCTTGTGGCCGTTTCACACAACTGCAGGTTTAATGCCAGCGCTAATGGTCAGTGGATATTCCAAATCATTACAGGCCTGTAAATGACACCTGCCCTGAAAACAAATCCTGGGGTCATATATCGACCAAAAAATTCAAAAGACGTCCATATTTCAAAACGACAGTTTCAACAGACATATTTCACGCACATTAGTGTTCTGCTTCTTTTGCTTTCTTTCTTTCTTTGTTAAAAAAAACGGGAATGGAAAAAGGCAACCCTCAGAATGGGCGAAAACGTTCACAAACGAATCAATGGACAAAGGTTTAATCTCCAATATATATAAACAGCGCATGCAGCTTAATATTAATAAAACAAACAACCCAATACAAAAATGGGCAGAAGATCTAAAGAGACGTTTCTTCAAAGAAGACACAGAGATGGCCAAGACGCACATGAAAAGCTGCTCAACATCACTAATTATTAGAGAAATGCAAATCAAAACTACAATGAGGTAAGACCTCACACCTGTTAGAATCGGCATCATCAGATAATCTACAAACAACAAATTCTGGGGAGGGTGTGGACAAAAGGAACCCTCTTCCGCTATTGGTGGGAATGTAAATTGATACAGTCACTATGGAGAACAGTATGGAGGTTCCTTTAAAAAACTAAAAAGAGAATTACCATAGGATCCAGCAATCCCACTTCTGGGCATATACCCAGAGAAAACCATAAATCACAGAGACACATTCACCACAATGTTCATTGCAGCACTATTTACAATAGCCAGGTTATGGAAGCAACATAAATGCCCACAGACAGACGAATGGATAAAGATGTGGTACATATATAAAATGGAATATTACTCAGCCATAAAAAGGAATGAAACTGGGTCATTTGTAGAGAAGTTGATGGATCTAGAGACTGTCATACAGAGTGAAGTAAGCCAGAAAGAGAAAAACAAATATTGTATATTAATGCCTATATGTGGAACCTAGAAAAATGGTAGAGATGAACTGGTTTGCAGGGCAGAAATAGAGACACAGAGGTAGAGAACAAACGTATGGACACAAAGTGGGGGAAGCCATGGGGTGGTGGTGGTGGGATGACTTGGGAGATTAGGATTGACCTGTATACATGTCTATGCATAAAATAGATAACTAATAATAACCTACTGTATAAAAAATAACTAAAATTAAATTTCAAAATTTTAAAAAATAAAATGTAAAAATAAAACAGAAAAAATGTTCTTCCATTCACACTGATGTATTTATACGAATGAATTATTTCCATGCTTATATCTATAAATACATAAATGAGGAATAAAATCTAACTTGAACCAAAAAAGAAAAAAAAAAAAACTGAACCTAACAGTTATACAGAGGAAAACACTACCAAGGCACTTGCTCCAGTGGTAAACAATTCTGAAATTGGTCAGAGGTGGGGAATCATCTCCCATACAGCCAGCAGCCCCGCCCGCCCTCGCCAGGAGCATCCTCATTGCAAAGCTGGGAGACCGTGCCGAGGCCTCTGTGAGTAAACGTGAGCTGAGCCCCAGGCCAGATGCTGCTGAACTGTTCCCACCCTTCCCAGGTGAAACACCTGAATATGTACAAGGGCTTGAAAGCCTAGAGGAAGGGCCGTGGAGCCACACCAGCGACAGCACGCAGGCCAACTTGGTGCCTGCAGGTCAGCCAGGATGGTACTGGCCACGGGCGCTCTTCTGGAAGCTTTCTATTGCCCTGCCTGAGATACCCCTCCTGTCCCGGCCCCCACTCCTTTTTTTCCTTCCTCACCTCAGCCCGGAGAGATATTCCAGTGGAAGTTATGGGTGACACATCCTCTTCTTTACAGGTGGCAGCCTGGCAACTCCTGCCGAAAGTCCAGCAGAGCCCCACTCACACCGGGCCACCCACAAAGCCGTGGACCCTCACACCCTCCCACCAGCACAGCCCCGAGACTGCTGACGGGGCAGAGAATATGGAGTAAGGCACAGCTGCAGGGGCTATTGCTGCCTGGAGTGCTGTTTATATTGACCTCAACCCAGGCACACCTGGGGAGGGCTTGCCGGCAGGGTCAGGCTGCCCAGGTCAGCTAATCCTCAGCCCTCAGGGAATCACATTGCAGAAAATGGACCTCGCTAAGACAGAATATTCGCCAAGGAGAAAAAGGACACAATGCCATTTGCAGCACCGTAGATGAGTCTCGAGGTAATCACGTGACTTGGAGTAAGTCAGAAAGTGAAAGACACATATCATATCATATCACTTATAGGTGTTACCTATAAATTGATACCAGGGCAGATATTTCCACGGAGAAGGGCAATCACAGATTCATTAAACAAACTTATGGTTCACCAAAGGAAAGGTGTGAGGATTGAATTCATTACGATATTGGGGTTAACAGACAGATACAAACACAGTAGACGTATATAATAACCAAAGACCTACGGAGTACCAAGAGAAGACTACTCAACATTCTGTCATAACGTACATGGGAAAAGGATCCCAGGAAGAACAGACATATGTATATGTGTAAAAGAACCACCTCTTGCACACCTACAACAAGTTAAATGTTGTACTCAAACTTGCTGTAATAAAAAATAAAAAATTAAATTAAAAACACGAACAAGAAGTAGTGAGACAAACTTGAGGGGCTTTCTCCTGGCACATTCCGTTCTACATTCCAATCTCCAACACGACTTCCATTGAGGCTCTGCTGCCCTAGTAACCAGATTTGGTAAGGGAGAACTGCTGCCACCTTGTGGCCGTTTCACACAACTGCAGGTTTAATGCCAGCGCTAATGGTCAGTGGATATTCCAAATCATTACAGGCCTGTAAATGACACCTGCCCTGAAAACAAATCCTGGGGTCATATATCGACCAAAAAATTCAAAAGACGTCCATATTTCAAAACGACAGTTTCAAGAGGCATATTTCACGCACATTAGTGTTCTGCTTCTTTTGCTTTCTTTCTTTCTTTGTTAAAAAAAACGGGAATGGAAAAAGGCAACCCTCAGAATGGGCAAAAACGTTCACAAACGAATCAATGGACAAAGGTTTAATCTCCAATATATATAAACAGCGCATGCAGCTTAATATTAATAAAACAAACAACCCAATACAAAAATGGGCAGAAGATCTAAAGAGACGTTTCTTCAAAGAAGACACAGAGATGGCCAAGACGCACATGAAAAGCTGCTCAACATCACTAATTATTAGAGAAATGCAAATCAAAACTACAATGAGGTAAGACCTCACACCTGTTAGAATCGGCATCATCAGATAATCTAGAAACAACAAATTCTGGGGAGGGTGTGGACAAAAGGAACCCTCTTCCGCTATTGGTGGGAATGTAAATTGATACAGTCACTATGGAGAACAGTATGGAGGTTCCTTTAAAAAACTAAAAAGAGAATTACCATAGGATCCAGCAATCCCACTTCTGGGCATATACCCAGAGAAAACCATAAATCACAGAGACACATTCACCACAATGTTCATTGCAGCACTATTTACAATAGCCAGGTTATGGAAGCAACATAAATGCCCACAGACAGACGAATGGATAAAGATGTGGTACATATATAAAATGGAATATTACTCAGCCATAAAAAGGAATGAAACTGGGTCATTTGTAGAGAAGTTGATGGATCTAGAGACTGTCATACAGAGTGAAGTAAGCCAGAAAGAGAAAAACAAATATTGTATATTAATGCCTATATGTGGAACCTAGAAAAATGGTAGAGATGAACTGGTTTGCAGGGCAGAAATAGAGACACAGAGGTAGAGAACAAACGTATGGACACAAAGTGGGGGAAGCCATGGGGTGGTGGTGGTGGGATGACTTGGGAGATTAGGATTGACCTGTATACATGTCTATGCATAAAATAGATAACTAATAATAACCTACTGTATAAAAAAATAACTAAAATTAAATTTCAAAATTTTAAAAAATAAAATGTAAAAATAAAACAGAAAAAAAGTTCTTCCATTCACACTGATGTATTTATACGAATGAATTATTTCCATGCTTATATCTATAAATACATAAATGAGGAATAAAATCTAACTTGAACCAAAAAAGAAAAAAAAAACTGAACCTAACAGTTATACAGAGGAAAACACTACCAAGGCACTTGCTCCAGTGGTAAACAATTCTGAAATTGGTCAGAGGTGGGGAATCATCTCCCATACAGCCAGCAGCCCCGCCCGCCCACGCAAGGAGCATCCTCATTGCAAAGCTGGGAGACCGTGCCGAGGCCTCTGTGAGTAAACGTGAGCTGAGCCCCAGGCCAGATGCTGCTGAACTGTTCCCACCCTTCCCAGGTGAAACACCTGAATATGTACAAGGGCTTGAAAGCCTAGAGGAAGGGCCGTGGAGCCACACCAGCGACAGCACGCAGGCCAACTTGGTGCCTGCAGGTCAGCCAGGATGGTACTGGCCACGGGCGCTCTTCTGGAAGCTTTCTATTGCCCTGCCTGAGATACCCCTCCTGTCCCGGCCCCCACTCCTTTTTTTCCTTCCTCACCTCAGCCCGGAGAGATATTCCAGTGGAAGTTATGGGTGACACATCCTCTTCTTTACAGGTGGCAGCCAGGCAACTCCTGCCGAAAGTCCAGCAGAGCCCCACTCACACTGGGCCACCCACAAAGCCGTGGACCCTCACACCCTCCCACCAGCACAGCCCCGAGACTGCTGACGGGGCAGAGGATATGGAGTCAGGCACAGCTGCAGGGACTATTGCTGCCTGGAGTGCTGTTTATATTGACCTCAACCCAGGCACACCTGGGGAGGGCTTGCCGGCAGGGTCAGGCTGCCCAGGTCAGCTAATCCTCAGCCCTCAGGGAATCACATTGCAGAAAATGGACCTCGCTAAGACAGAATATTCGCCAAGGAGAAAAAGGACACAATGCCATTTGCAGCACCGTAGATGAGTCTCGAGGTAATCACGTGACTTGGAGTAAGTCAGAAAGTGAAAGACACATATCATATCATATCACTTATAGGTGTTACCTATAAATTGATACCAGGGCAGATATTTCCACGGAGAAGGGCAATCACAGATTCATTAAACAAACTTATGGTTCACCAAAGGAAAGGTGTGAGGATTGAATTCATTACGATATTGGGGTTAACAGACATATACAAACACAGTAGACGTATATAATCACCAAAGACCTACGGAGTACCAAGAGAAGACTACTCAACATTCTGTCATAAGGTACATGGGAAAAGGATCCCAGGAAGAACAGACATATGTATATGTGTAAAAGAACCACCTCTTGCACACCTACAACAAGCTAAACGTTGTACTCAAACTTGCTGTAATAAAAAATAAAAAATTAAATTAAAAACATGAACAAGAAGTAGTGAGACAAACTTGAGGGGCTTTCTCCTGGCACATTCCGTTCTACATTCCAATCTCGAACACGACTTCCATTGAGGCTCTGCTGCCCTAGTAACCAGGTTTGGTAAGGGAGAACTGCTGCCACCTTGTGGCCGTTTCACACAACTGCAGGTTTAATGCCAGCGCTAATGGTCAGTGGATATTCCAAATCATTACAGGCCTGTAAATGACACCTGCCCTGAAAACAAATCCTGGGGTCATATATCGACCAAAAAATTCAAAAGACGTCCATATTTCAAAACGACAGTTTCAAGAGGCATATTTCACGCACATTAGTGTTCTGCTTCTTTTGCTTTCTTTCTTTCTTTGTTAAAAAAAACGGGAATGGAAAAAGGCAACCCTCAGAATGGGCGAAAACGTTCACAAACGAATCAATGGACAAAGGTTTAATCTCCAATATATATAAACAGCGCATGCAGCTTAATATTAATAAAACAAACAACCCAATACAAAAATGGGCAGAAGATCTAAAGAGACGTTTCTTCAAAGAAGACACAGAGATGGCCAAGACGCACATGAAAAGCTGCTCAACATCACTAATTATTAGAGAAATGCAAATCAAAACTACAATGAGGTAAGACCTCACACCTGTTAGAATCGGCATCATCAGATAATCTACAGACAACAAATTCTGGGGAGGGTGTGGACAAAAGGAACCCTCTTCCGCTATTGGTGGGAATGTAAATTGATACAGTCACTATGGAGAACAGTATGGAGGTTCCTTTAAAAAACTAAAAAGAGAATTACCATAGGATCCAGCAATCCCACTTCTGGGCATATACCCAGAGAAAACCATAAATCACAGAGACACATTCACCACAGTGTTCATTGCAGCACTATTTACAATAGCCAGGTTATGGAAGCAAAATAAATGCCCACAGACAGACGAATGGATAAAGATGTGGTACATATATAAAATGGAATATTACTCAGCCATAAAAAGGAATGAAACTGGGTCATTTGTAGAGAAGTTGATGGATCTAGAGGCTGTCATACAGAGTGAAGTAAGCCAGAAAGAGAAAAACAAATATTGTATATTAATGCCTATATGTGGAACCTAGAAAAATGGTAGAGATGAACTGGTTTGCAGGGCAGAAATAGAGACACAGAGGTAGAGAACAAACGTATGGACACAAAGTGGGGGAAGCCATGTGGTGGTGGTGGTGGGATGACTTGGGAGTTTAGGATTGACCTGTATACATGTCTATGCATAAAATAGATAACTAATAATAACCTACTGTATAAATAATAACTAAAATTAAATTTCAAAATTTTAAAAAATAAAATGTAAAAATAAAACAGAAAAAGGTTCTTCCATTCACACTGATGTATTTATACGAATGAATTATTTCCATGCTTATATCTATAAATACATAAATGAGGAATAAAATCTAACTTGAACCAAAAAAGAAAAAAAAAAACTGAACCTAACATTTATACAGAGGAAAACACTACCAAGGCACTTGCTCCAGTGGTAAACAATTCTGAAATTGGTCAGAGGTGGGGAATCATCTCCCATACAGCCAGCAGCCCCGCCCGCCCACGCAAGGAGCATACTCATTGCAAAGCTGGGAGACCGTGCCGAGGCCTCTGTGAGTAAACGTGAGCTGAGCCCCAGGCCAGATGCTGCTGAACTCTTCCCACCCTTCCCAGGTGAAACACCTGAATATGTACAAGGGCTTGAAAGCCTAGAGGAAGGGCCGTGGAGCCACACCAGCGACAGCACGCAGGCCAACTTGGTGCCTGCAGGTCAGCCAGGATGGTACTGGCCACGGGCGCTCTTCTGGAAGCTTTCTATTGCCCTGCCTGAGATACCCCTCCTGTCCCGGCCCCCACTCCTTTTTTTCCTTCCTCACCTCAGCCCGGAGAGATATTCCAGTGGAAGTTATGGGTGACACATCCTCTTCTTTACAGGTGGCAGCCTGGCAACTCCTGCCGAAAGTCCAGCAGAGCCCCACTCACACCGGGCCACCCACAAAGCCGTGGCCCCTCACACCCTCCCACCAGCACAGCCCCGAGACTGCTGACGGGGCAGAGAATATGGAGTAAGGCACAGCTGCAGGGCCTATTGCTGCCTGGAGTGCTGTTTATATTGACCTCAACCCAGGCACACCTGGGGAGGGCTTGCCGGCAGGGTCAGGCTGCCCAGGTCAGCTAATCCTCAGCCCTCAGGGAATCACATTGCAGAAAATGGACCTCGCTAAGACAGAATATTCGCCAAGGAGAAAAAGGACACAATGCCATTTGCAGCACCGTAGATGAGTCTCGAGGTAATCACGTGACTTGGAGTAAGTCAGAAAGTGAAAGACACATATCATATCATATCACTTATAGGTGTTACCTATAAATTGATACCAGGGCAGATATTTCCACGGAGAAGGGCAATCACAGATTCATTAAACAAACTTAGGGTTCACCAAAGGAAAGGTGTGAGGATTGAATTCATTACGATATTGGGGTTAACAGACAGATACAAACACAGTAGACGTAAATAATCACCAAAGACCTACGGAGTACCAAGAGAAGACTACTCAACATTCTGTCATAACGTACATGGGAAAAGGATCCCAGGAAGAACAGACATATGTATATGTGTAAAAGAACCACCTCTTGCACACCTACAACAAGCTAAACGTTGTACTCAAACTTGCTGTAATAAAAAATAAAAAATTAAATTAAAAACACGAACAAGAAGTAGTGAGACAAACTTGAGGGGCTTTCTCCTGGCACATTCCGTTCTACATTCCAATCTCGAACACGACTTCCATTGAGGCTCTGCTGCCCTAGTAACCAGATTTGGTAAGGGAGAACTGCTGCCACCTTGTGGCCGTTTCACACAACTGCAGGTTTAATGCCAGCGCTAATGGTCAGTGGATATTCCAAATCATTACAGGCCTGTAAATGACACCTGCCCTGAAAACAAATCCTGGGGTCATATATCGACCAAAAAATTCAAAAGACGTCCATATTTCAAAACGACAGTTTCAAGAGGCATATTTCACGCACATTAGTGTTCTGCTTCTTTTGCTTTCTTTCTTTCTTTGTTAAAAAAAACGGGAATGGAAAAAGGCAACCCTCAGAATGGGCGAAAACGTTCACAAACGAATCAATGGACAAAGGTTTAATCTCCAATATATATAAACAGCGCATGCAGCTTAATATTAATAAAACAAACAACCCAATACAAAAATGGGCAGAAGATCTAAAGAGACGTTTCTTCAAAGAAGACACAGAGATGGCCAAGACGCACATGAAAAGCTGCTCAACATCACTAATTATTAGAGAAATGCAAATCAAAACTACAATGAGGTAAGACCTCACACCTGTTAGAATCGGCATCATCAGATAATCTACAAACAACAAATTCTGGGGAGGGTGTGGACAAAAGGAACCCTCTTCCGCTATTGGTGGGAATGTAAATTGATACAGTCACTATGGAGAACAGTATGGAGGTTCCTTTAAAAAACTAAAAAGAGAATTACCATAGGATCCAGCAATCCCACTTCTGGGCATATACCCAGAGAAAACCATAAATCACAGAGACACATTCACCACAATGTTCATTGCAGCACTATTTACAATAGCCAGGTTATGGAAGCAACATAAATGCCCGCAGACAGACGAATGGATAAAGATGTGGTACATATATAAAATGGAATATTACTCAGCCATAAAAAGGAATGAAACTGGGTCATTTGTAGAGAAGTTGATGGATCTAGAGACTGTCCTACAGAGTGAAGTAAGCCAGAAAGAGAAAAACAAATATTGTATATTAATGCCTATATGTGGAACCTAGAAAAATGGTAGAGATGAACTGGTTTGCAGGGCATAAATAGAGACACAGAGGTAGAGAACAAACGTATGGACACAAAGTGGGGGAAGCCATGGGGTGGTGGTGGTGGGATGAGTTGGGAGATTAGGATTGACCTGTATACATGTCTATGCATAACATAGATAACTAATAATAACCTACTGTATAAAAAAATAACTAAAATTAAATTTCAAAATTTTAAAAAATAAAATGTAAAAATAAAACAGAAAAAAAGTTCTTCCATTCACACTGATGTATTTATATGAATGTATTATTTCCATGCTTATATCTATAAATACATAAATGAGGAATAAAATCTAACTTGAACCAAAAAAGAAAAAAAAAAACTGAACCTAACAGTTATACAGAGGAAAACACTACCAAGGCACTTGCTCCAGTGGTAAACAATTCTGAAATTGGTCAGAGGTGGGGAATCATCTCCCATACAGCCAGCAGCCCCGCCCGCCCTCGCCAGGAGCATCCTCATTGCAAAGCTGGGAGACCGTGCCGAGGCCTCTGTGAGTAAACGTGAGCTGAGCCAAAGGCCAGCTGCTGCTGAACTGTTCCCACCCTTCCCAGGTGAAACACCTGAATATGTACAAGGGCTTGAAAGCCTAGAGGAAGGGCCGTGGAGCCACACCAGCGACAGCACGCAGGCCAACTTGGTGCCTGCAGGTCAGCCAGGATGGTACTGGCCACGGGCGCTCTTCTGGAAGCTTTCTATTGCCCTGCCTGAGATACCCCTCCTGTCCCGGCCCCCACTCCTTTTTTTCCTTCCTCACCTCAGCCCGCAGAGATATTCCAGTGGAAGTTATGGGTGACACATCCTCTTCTTTACAGGTGGCAGCCTGGCAGCTCCTGCCGAAAGTCCAGCAGAGCCCCACTCACACCGGGCCACCCACAAAGCCGTGGACCCTCACACCCTCCCACCAGCACAGCCCCGAGACTGCTGACGGGGCAGAGAATATGGAGTAAGGCACAGCTGCAGGGGCTATTGCTGCCTGGAGTGCTGTTTATATTGACCTCAACCCAGGCACACCTGGGGAGGGCTTGCCGGCAGGGTCAGGCTGCCCAGGTCAGCTAATCCTCAGCCCTCAGGGAATCACATTGCAGAAAATGGACCTCGCTAAGACAGAATATTCGCCAAGGAGAAAAAGGACACAATGCCATTTGCAGCACCGTAGATGAGTCTCGAGGTAATCACGTGACTTGGAGTAAGTCAGAAAGTGAAAGACACATATCATATCATATCACTTATAGGTGTTACCTATAAATTGCTACCAGGGCAGATATTTCCACGGAGAAGGGCAATCAGAGATTCATTATACAAACTTATGGTTCACCAAAGGAAAGGTGTGAGGATTGAATTCATTACGATATTGGGGTTAACAGACAGATACAACACAGTAGACGTATATAATCACCAAAGACCTACGGAGTACCAAGAGAAGACTACTCAACATTCTGTCATAACGTACATGGGAAAAGGATCCCAGGAAGAACAGACATATGTATATGTGTAAAAGAACCACCTCTTGCACACCTACAACAAGCTAAACGTTGTACTCAAACTTGCTGTAATAAAAAATAAAAAATTAAATTAAAAACACGAACAAGAAGTAGTGAGACAAACTTGAGGGGCTTTCTCCTGGCACATTCCGTTCTACATTCCAATCTCGAACACGACTTCCATTGAGGCTCTGCTGCCCTAGTAACCAGATTTGGTAAGGGAGAACTGCTGCCACCTTGTGGCCGTTTCACACAACTGCAGGTTTAATGCCAGCGCTAATGGTCAGTGGATATTCCAAATCATTACAGGCCTGTAAATGACACCTGCCCTGAAAACAAATCCTGGGGTCATATATCGACCAAAAAATTCAAAAGACGTCCATATTTCAAAACGACAGTTTCAAGAGGCATATTTCACGCACATTAGTGTTCTGCTTCTTTTGCTTTCTTTCTTTCTTTGTTAAAAAAAAAGGGAATGGAAAAAGGCAACCCTCAGAATGGGCGAAAACGTTCACAAACGAATCAATGGACAAAGGTTTAATCTCCAATATATATAAACAGCGCATGCAGCTTAATATTAATAAAACAAACAACCCAATACAAAAATGGGCAGAAGATCTAAAGAGACGTTTCTTCAAAGAAGACACAGAGATGGCCAAGACGCACATGAAAAGCTGCTCAACATCACTAATTATTAGAGAAATGCAAATCAAAACTACAATGAGGTAAGACCTCACACCTGTTAGAATCGGCATCATCAGATAATCTACAAACAACAAATTCTGGGGAGGGTGTGGACAAAAGGAACCCTCTTCCGCTATTGGTGGGAATGTAAATTGATACAGTCACTATGGAGAACAGTATGGAGGTTCCTTTAAAAAACTAAAAAGAGAATTACCATAGGATCCAGCAATCCCACTTCTGGGCATATACCCAGAGAAAACCATAAATCACAGAGACACATTCACCACAATGTTCATTGCAGCACTATTTACAATAGCCAGGTTATGGAAGCAACATAAATGCCCGCAGACAGACGAATGGATAAAGATGTGGTACATATATAAAATGGAATATTACTCAGCCATAAAAAGGAATGAAACTGGGTCATTTGTAGAGAAGTTGATGGGTCTAGAGACTGTCATACAGAGTGAAGTAAGCCAGAAAGAGAAAAACAAATATTGTATATTAATGCCTATATGTGGAACCTAGAAAAATGGTAGAGATGAACTGGTTTGCAGGGCATAAATAGAGACACAGAGGTAGAGAAGAAACGTATGGACACAAAGTGGGGGAAGCCATGTGGTGGTGGTGGTGGGATGACTTGGGAGATTAGGATTGACCTGTATACATCTCTATGCATAAAATAGATAACTAATAATAACCTACTGTATAAAAAAATAACTAAAATTAAATTTCAAAATTTTAAAAAATAAAATGTAAAAATAAAACAGAAAAAAAGTTCTTCCATTCACACTGATGTATTTATACGAATGAATTATTTCCATGCTTATATCTATAAATACATAAATGAGGAATAAAATCTAACTTGAACCAAAAAAGAAAAAAAAAACTGAACCTAACAGTTATACAGAGGAAAACACTACCAAGGCACTTGCTCCAGTGGTAAACAATTATGAAATTGGTCAGAGGTGGGGAATCATCTCCCATACAGCCAGCAGCCCCGCCCGCCCTCGCCAGGAGCATCCTCATTGCAAAGCTGGGAGACCGTGCCGAGGCCTCTGTGAGTAAACGTGAGCTGAGCCAAAGGCCAGCTGCTGCTGAACTGTTCCCACCCTTCCCAGGTGAAACACCTGAATATGTACAAGGGCTTGAAAGCCTAGAGGAAGGGCCGTGGAGCCACACCAGCGACAGCACGCAGGCCAACTTGGTGCCTGCAGGTCAGCCAGGATGGTACTGGCCACGGGCGCTCTTCTGGAAGCTTTCTATTGCCCTGCCTGAGATACCCCTCCTGTCCCGGCCTCCACTCCTTTTTTTCCTTCCTCACCTCAGCCCGGAGAGATATTCCAGTGGAAGTTATGGGTGACACATCCTCTTCTTTACAGGTGGCAGCCTGGCAACTCCTGCCGAATGTCCAGCAGAGCCCCACTCACACCGGGCCAACCACAAAGCCGTGGACCCTCACACCCTCCCACCAGCACAGCCCCGAGACTGCTGGCGGGGCAGAGGATATGGAGTAAGGCACAGCTGCAGGGGCTATTGCTGCCTGGAGTGCTGTTTATATTGACCTCAACCCAGGCACACCTGGGGAGGGCTTGCCGGCAGGGTCAGGCTGCCCAGGTCAGCTAATCCTCAGCCCTCAGGGAATCACATTGCAGAAAATGGACCTCGCTAAGACAGAATATTCGCCAAGGAGAAAAAGGACACAATGCCATTTGCAGCACCGTAGATGAGTCTCGAGGTAATCACGTGACTTGGAGTAAGTCAGAAAGTGAAAGACACATATCATATCATATCACTTATAGGTGTTACCTATAAATTGATACCAGGGCAGATATTTCCACGGAGAAGGGCAATCACAGATTCATTAAACAAACTTATGGTTCACCAAAGGAAAGGTGTGAGGATTGAATTCATTACGATATTGGGGTTAACAGACAGATACAAACACAGTAGACGTATATAATCACCAAAGACCTACGGAGTACCAAGAGAAGACTACTCAACATTCTGTCATAAGGTACATGGGAAAAGGATCCCAGGAAGAACAGACATATGTATATGTGTAAAAGAACCACCTCTTGCACACCTACAACAAGCTAAACGTTGTACTCAAACTTGCTGTAATAAAAAATAAAAAATTAAATTAAAAACACGAACAAGAAGTAGTGAGACACACTTGAGGGGCTTTCTCCTGGCACATTCCGTTCTACATTGCAATCTAGAACACGACTTCCATTGAGGCTCTGCTGCCCTAGTAACCAGATTTGGTAAGGGAGAACTGCTGCCACCTTGTGGCCGTTTCACACAACTGTAGGTTTAATGCCAGCGCTAATGGTCAGTGGATATTCCAAATCATTACAGGCCTGTAAATGACACCTGCCCTGAAAACAAATCCTGGGGTCCTATATCGACCAAAAAATTCAAAAGACGTCCATATTTCAAAACGACAGTTTCAAGAGGCATATTTCACGCACATTAATGTTCTGCTTCTTTTGCTTTCTTTCTTTCTTTGTTAAAAAAACGGGAATGGAAAAAGGCAACCCTCAGAATGGGCGAAAACGTTCACTAACGAATCAATGGACAAAGGTTTAATCTCCAATATATATAAACAGCACATGCAGCTTAATATTAATAAAACAAACAACCCAATACAAAAATGGGCAGAAGATCTAAAGAGACGTTTCTTCAAAGAAGACACAGAGATGGCCAAGACGCACATGAAAAGCTGCTCAACATCACTAATTATTAGAGAAATGCAAATCAAAACTACAATGAGGTAAGACCTCACACCTGTTAGAATCGGCATCATCAGATAATCTACAAACAACAAATTCTGGGGAGGGTGTGGACACAAGGAACCCTCTTCCGCTATTGGTGGGAATGTAAATTGATACAGTCACTATGGAGAACAGTATGGAGGTTCCTTTAAAAAACTAAAAAGAGAATTACCATAGGATCCAGCAATCCCACTTCTGGGCATATACCCAGAGAAAACCATAAATCACAGAGACACATTCACCACAATGTTCATTGCAGCACTATTTACAATAGCCAGGTTATGGAAGCAACCTAAATGGCCACAGACAGACGAATGGATAAAGATGTGGTTCATATATAAAATGGAATATTACTCAGCCATAAAAAGGAATGAAACTGGGTCATTTGTAGAGAAGTTGATGGATCTAGAGACTGTCATACAGAGTGAAGTAAGCCAGAAAGAGAAAAACAAATATTGTATATTAATGCCTATATGTGGAACCTAGAAAAATGGTTGAGATGAACTGGTTTGCAGGGCAGAAATAGAGACACAGAGGTAGAGAACAAACGTATGGACACAAAGTGGGTGAAGCCATGGGGTGGTGGTGGTGGGATGAGTTGGGAGATTAGGATTGACCTGTATACATGTCTATGCATAAAATAGATAACTAATAATAACCTACTGTATAAAAAAAATAACTAAAATTAAATTTCAAAATTTTAAAAAATAAAATGTAAAAATAAAACAGAATAAAAGTTCTTCCATTCACACTGATGTATTTATACGAATGAATTATTTCCATGCTTATATCTATAAATACATAAATGAGGAATAAAATCTAACTTGAACCAAAAAAGAAAAAAAAAATGAACCTAAGAATTATACAGAGGAAAACACTACCAAGGCACTTGCTCCAGTGGTAAACAATTCTGAAATTGGTCAGAGGTGGGGAATCATATCCCATACAGCCAGCAGCCCCGCCCGCCCACGCAAGGAGCATCCTCATTGCAAAGCTGGGAGACCGTGCCGAGGCCTCTGTGAGTAAACGTGAGCTGAGCCCCAGGCCAGATGCTGCTGAACTGTTCCCACCCTTCCCAGGTGAAACACCTGAATATGTACAAGGGCTTGAAAGCCTAGAGGAAGGGCCGTGGAGCCACACCAGCGACAGCACGCAGGCCAACTTGGTGCCTGCAGGTCAGCCAGGATGGTACTGGCCACGGGCGCTCTTCTGGAAGCTTTCTATTGCCCTGCCTGAGATACCCCTCCTGTCCCGGCCCCCACTCCTTTTTTTCCTTCCTCACCTCAGCCCGGAGAGATATTCCAGTGGAAGTTATGGGTGACACATCCTCTTCTTTACAGGTGGCAGCCTGGCAACTCCTGCCGAAAGTCCAGCAGAGCCCCACTCACACCGGGCCACCCACAAAGCCGTGGACCCTCACACCCTCCCACCAGCACAGCCCCGAGACTGCTGACGTGGCAGAGAATATGGGGACAGGCACAGCTGCAGGGGCTATTGCTGCCTGGAGTGCTGTTTATATTGACCTCAACCCAGGCACACCTGGGGAGGGCTTGCCGGCAGGGTCAGGCTGCCCAGGTCAGCTAATCCTCAGCCCTCAGGGAATCACATTGCAGAAAATGGACCTCGCTAAGACAGAATATTCGCCAAGGAGAAAAAGGACACAATGCCATTTGCAGCACCGTAGATGAGTCTCGAGGTAATCACGTGACTTGGAGTAAGTCAGAAAGTGAAAGACACATATCATATCATATCACTTATAGGTGTTACCTATAAATTGATACCAGGGCAGATATTTCCACGGAGAAGGGCAATCACAGATTCATTAAACAAACTTATGGTTCACCAAAGGAAAGGTGTGAGGATTGAATTCATTACGATATTGGGGTTAACAGACAGATACAAACACAGTAGACGTATATAATCACCAAAGACCTACGGAGTACCAAGAGAAGACTACTCAACATTCTGTCATAACGTACATGGGAAAAGGATCCCAGGAAGAACAGACATATGTATATGTGTAAAAGAACCACCTCTCGCACACCTACAACAAGCTAAACGTTGTACTCAAACTTGCTGTAATAAAAAATAAAAAATTAAATTAAAAACACGAACAAGAAGTAGTGAGACAAACTTGAGGGGCTTTCTCCTGGCACATTCCATTCTACATTCCAATCTAGAAAGCGACTTCCATTGCGGCTCTGCTGCCCTAGTAACCAGATTTGGTAAGGGAGAACTGCTGCCACCTTGTGGCCGTTTCACACAACAGCAGCTTTAATGCCAGCGCTAATGGTCAGTGGATATTCCAAATCATTACAGGCCTGTAAATGACACCTGCCCTGAAAACAAATCCTGGGGTCATATATCGACCAAAAAATTCAAAAGACGTCCATATTTCAAAACGACAGTTTCAAGAGGCATATTTCACGCACATTAGTGTTCTGCTTCTTTTGCTTTCTTTCTTTCTTTGTTAAAAAAACGGGAATGGAAAAAGGCAACCCTCAGAATGGGCGAAAACGTTCACAAACGAATCAATGGACAAAGGTTTAATCTCCAATATATATAAACAGCTCATGCAGCTTAATATTAATAAAACAAACAACCCAATACAAAAATGGGCAGAAGATCTAAAGAGACGTTTCTTCAAAGAAGACACAGAGATGGCCAAGACGCACATGAAAAGCTGCTCAACATCACTAATTATTAGAGAAATGCAAATCAAAACTACAATGAGGTAAGACCTCACACCTGTTAGAATCGGCATCATCAGATAATCTACAAACAACAAATTCTGGGGAGGGTGTGGACAAAAGGAACCCTCTTCCGCTATTGGTGGGAATGTAAATTGATACAGTCACTATGGAGAACAGTATGGAGGTTCCTTTAAAACACTCAAAAGAGAATTACCATAGGATCCAGCAATCCCACTTCTGGGCATATACCCAGAGAAAACCATAAATCACAGAGACACATTCACCACAATGGTCATTGCAGCACTATTTACAATAGCCAGGTAATGGAAGCAACCTAAATGCCCACAGACAGACGAATGGATAAAGATGTGGTACATATATAAAATGGAATATTACTCAGCCATAAAAAGGAATGAAACTGGGTCATTTGTAGAGAAGTTGATGGATCTAGAGACTCATACAGAGTGAAGTCAGTCAGAAAGAGAAAAACAAATATTGTATATTAATGACTATATGTGGAACCTAGAAAAATGGTACAGATGAACTGGTTTACAGGGCAGAATTAGAGACACAGAGGTAGAGAACAAACGTATGGACACAAAGTGGGGGAAGCCATAGGGTGGTGGTGGTGGGATGAGTTGGGCGATTGGGATTGACCTGTATACATGTTTAAGCATAAAATAAATAACTACTAATAACCTAGTGTATAAAAAAATAAATAAAATTAAATTTCAAAATTTTAAAAAATAAAATGTAAAAATAAAACAGAAAAAAAGTTCTTCCATTCACACTGATGTATTTATACGAATGAATTATTTCCATGCTTATATCTATAAATACATAAATGAGGAATAAAATCTAACTTGAACCAAAAAAGAAAAAAAAAACTGAACCTAAGAATTATACAGAGGAAAACACTACCAAGGCACTTGCTCCAGTGGTAAACAATTCTGAAATTGGTCAGAGGTGGGGAATCATCTCCCATACAGCCAGCAGCCCCACCCGCCCACGCAAATAGCATCCTCATTGCAAAGCTGGGAGACCGTGCCGAGGCCTCTGTGAGTAAACGTGAGCTGAGCCCCAGGCCAGATGCTGCTGAACTGTTCCCACCCTTCCCAGGTGAAACACCTGAATATGTACAAGGGCTTGAAAGCCTAGAGGAAGGGCCGTGGAGCCACACCAGCGACAGCACGCAGGCCAACTTGGTGCCTGCAGGTCAGCCAGGATGGTACTGGCCACGGGCGCTCTTCTGGAAGCTTTCTATTGCCCTGCCTGAGATACCCCTCCTGTCCCGGCCCCCACTCCTTTTTTTCCTTCCTCATCTCAGCCCGGAGAGATATTCCAGTGGAAGTTATGGGTGACACATCCTCTTCTTTACAGGTGGCAGCCTGGCAACTCCTGCCGAAAGTCCAGCAGAGCCCCACTCACACCGGGCCACCCACAAAGCCGTGGACCCTCACACCCTCCCACCAGCACAGCCCCGAGACTGCTGACGGGGCAGAGAATATGGAGTCAGGCACAGCTGCAGGGGCTATTGCTGCCTGGAGTGCTGTTTTTATTGACCTCAACCCAGGCACACCTGGGGAGGGCTTGCCGGCAGGGTCAGGCTGCCCAGGTCAGCTAATCCTCAGCCCTCAGGGAATCACATTGCAGAAAATGGACCTCGCTAAGACAGAATATTCGCCAAGGAGAAAAAGGACACAATGCCATTTGCAGCACCGTAGATGAGTCTCGAGGTAATCACGTGACTTGGAGTAAGTCAGAAAGTGAAAGACACATATCATATCATATCACTTATAGGTGTTACCTATAAATTGATACCAGGGCAGATATTTCCACGGAGAAGGGCAATCACAGATTCATTAAACAAACTTATGGTTCACCAAAGGAAAGGTGTGAGGATTGAATTCATTACGATATTGGGGTTAACAGACAGATACAAACACAGTAGACTTATATAATCACCAAAGACCTATGGAGTACCAAGAGAAGACTACTCAACATTCTGTCATAACGTACATGGGAAAAGGATCCCAGGAAGAACAGACATATGTATATGTGTAAAAGAACCAGCTCTTGCACACCTACAACATGCTAAACGTTGTACTCAAACTTGCTGTAATAAAAAATAAAAAAATGAATTAAAAACACGAACAAGAAGTAGTGAGACAAACTTGAGGGGCTTTCTCCTGGCACATTCCGTTCTACATTCCAATCTAGAACACGACTTCCATTGAGGCTCTGCTGCCCTAGTAACCAGATTTGGTAAGGGAGAACTGCTGCCACCTTGTGGCCTTTTCACACAACTGCAGGTTTAATGCCAGCGCTAATGGTCAGTGGATATTCCAAATCATTACAGGCCTGTAAATGACACCTGCCCTGAAAACAAATCCTGGGGTCCTATATCGACCAAAAAATTCAAAAGACGTCCATATTTCAAAACGACAGTTTCAAGAGGCATATTTCACGCACATTAGTGTTCTGCTTCTTTTGCTTTCTTTCTTTCTTTGTTAAAAGAACGGGAATGGAAAAAGGCAACCCTCAGAATGTGCAAAAACGTTCACAAACGAATCAATGGACAAAGGTTTAATCTCCAATATATATAAACAGCTCATGCAGCTTAATATTAATAAAACAAACAACCCAATACAAAAATGGGCAGAAGATCTAAAGAGACGTTTCTTCAAAGAAGACACAGAGATGGCCAAGACGCACATGAAAAGCTGCTCAACATCACTAATTATTAGAGAAATGCAAATCAAAACTACAATGGGGTAAGACCTCACACCTGTTAGAATCGGCATCATCAGATAATCTACAAACAACAAATTCTGGGGAGGGTGTGGACAAAAGGAACCCTCTTCCGCTATTGGTGGGAATGTAAATTGATACAGTCACTATGGAGAACAGTATGGAGGTTCTTTTAAAAAACTAAAAAGAGAATTACCATAGGATCCAGCAATCCCACTTCTGGGCATATACCCAGAGAAAACCATAAATCACAGAGACACATTCACCACAATGTTCATTGCAGCACTATTTACAATAGCCAGGTTATGGAAGCAACCTAAATGGCCACAGACAGACGAATGGATAAAGATGTGGTACATATATAAAATGGAATATTACTCAGCCATAAAAAGGAATGAAACTGGGTCATTTGTAGAGAAGTTGATGGATCTAGAGACTGTCATACAGAGTGAAGTAAGCCAGAAAGAGAAAAACAAATATTGTATATTAATGCCTGTATGTGGAACCTAGAAAAATGGTAGAGATGAACTGGTTTGCAGGGCAGAAATAGAGACACAGAGGTAGAGAACAAACATATGGACACAAAGTGGGGGAAGCCATGGGGTGGTGGTGGTGGGATGAGTTGGGAGATTAGGATTGACCTGTATACATGTCTATGCATAAAATAGATAACTAATAATAACCTACTGTATAAAAAAATAACTAAAATTAAATTTCAAAATTTTAAAAAATAAAATGTAAAAATAAAACAGAAAAAAAGTTCTTCCATTCACACTGATGTATTTATACGAATGAATTATTTCCATGCTTATATCTATAAATACATAAATGAGGAATAAAATCTAACTTGAACTAAAAAAGAAAAAAAAAACTGAACCTACGAATTATACAGAGGAAAACACTACCAAGGCACTTGCTCCAGTGGTAAACAATTCTGAAATTGGTCAGAGGTGGGGAATCATCTCCCATACAGCCAGCAGCCCCACCCGCCCACGCAAGGAGCATCCTCATTGCAAAGCTGGGAGACCGTGCCGAGGCCTCTGTGAGTAAACGTGAGCTGAGCCCCAGGCCAGATGCTGCTGAACTCTTCCCACCCTTCCCAGGTGAAACACCTGAATATGTACAAGGGCTTGAAAGCCTAGAGGAAGGGCCGTGGAGCCACACCAGCGACAGCACGCAGGCCAACTTGGTGCCTGCAGGTCAGCCAGGATGGTACGGGCCACGGGTGCTCTTCTGGAAGCTTTCTATTGCCCTGCCTGAGATACCCCTCCTGTCCCGGCCTCCACTCCTTTTTTTCCTTCCTCACCTCAGCCCGGAGAGATATTCCAGTGGAAGTTATGGGTGACACATCCTCTTCTTTACAGGTGGCAGCCTGGCAACTCCTGCCGAAAGTCCAGCAGAGCCCCACTCACACCGGGCCACCCACAAAGCCGTGGACCCTCACACCCTCCCACCAGCACAGCCCCGAGACTGCTGACGTGGCAGAGAATATGGAGTCAGGCACAGCTGCAGGGGCTATTGCTGCCTGGAGTGCTGTTTATATTGACCTCAACCCAGGCACACCTGTGGAGGGCTTGCCGGCAGGGTCAGGCTGCCCATGTCAGCTAATCCTCAGCCCTCAGGGAATCACATTGCAGAAAATGGACCTCGCTAAGACAGAATATTCGCCAAGGAGAAAAAGGACACAATGCCATTTGCAGCACCGTAGATGAGTCTCGAGGTAATCACGTGACTTGGAGTAAGTCAGAAAGTGAAAGACACATATCATATCATATCACTTATAGGTGTTACCTATAAATTGATACCAGGGCAGATATTTCCACGGAGAAGGGCAATCACAGATTCATTAAACAAACTTATGGTTCACCAAAGGAAAGGTGTCAGGATTGAATTCATTACGATATTGGGGTTAACAGACAGATACAAACACAGTAGACGTATATAATCACCAAAGACCTACGGAGTACCAAGAGAAGACTACTCAACATTCTGTCATAACGTACATGGGAAAAGGATCCCAGGAAGAACAGACATATGTATATGTGTAAAAGAACCACCTCTTGCACACCTACAACAAGCTAAACGTTGTACTCAAACTTGCTGTAATAAAAAATAAAAAATTAGGGGCTTCCCTGGTGGCGCAGTGGTTGAGAGTCCGCCTGCCGATGCCGGGGACACGGGTTCGTGCCCCTATCCCGGAAGATCCCACATGCCGTGCAGCGGCTGGGCCCGCGAGCCATGGCCGCGGAGCCTGTGTGTCCGGAGCCTGTGCTCCACAACGGGAGAGGCCACAGCAGTTAGAGGCCCGCGTACAGCAAAAAAAAATAAAAATAAAATAAAAAAAATAAAAAAAATAAAATAAAAAAGTAAAAAATTAAATTAAAAACACGAACAAGAAGTAGTGAGACAAATTTGAGGGGCTTTCTCCTGGCACATTCCGTTCTACATTCCAAACTAGAACGCGACTTCCATTGAGGCTCTGCTGCCCTAGTAACCAGATTTGGTAAGGGAGAACTGCTGCCACCTTGTGGCCGTTTCACACAACTGCAGGTTTAATGCCAGCGCTAATGGTCAGTGGATATTCCAAATCATTACAGGCCTGTAAATGACACCTGCCCTGAAAACAAATCCTGGGGTCAAATATCGACCAAAAAATTCAAAAGACGTCCATATTTCAAAACGACAGTTTCAAGAGGCATATTTCACGCACATTAGTGTTCTGCTTCTTTTGCTTTCTTTCTTTCTTTGTTAAAAAAAACGGGAATGGAAAAAGGCAACCCTCAGAATGGGCGAAAACGTTCACAAATGAATCAATGGACAAAGGTTTAATCTCCAATATATATAAACAGCTCATGCAGCTTAATATTAATAAAACAAACAACCCAATACAAAAATGGGCAGAAGATCTAAAGAGACGTTTCTTCAAAGAAGACACAGAGATGGCCAAGACGCACATGAAAAGCTGCTCAACATCACTAATTATTAGAGAAATGCAAATCAAAACTACAATGAGGTAAGACCTCACACCTGTTAGAATCGGCATCATCAGATAATCTACAAACAACAAATTCTGGGGAGGGTGTGGACAAAAGGAACCCTCTTCCGCTATTGGTGGGAATGTAAATTGATACAGTCACTATGGAGAACAGTATGGAGGTTCCTTTAAAAAACTAAAAAGAGAATTACCATAGGATCCAGCAATCCCACTTCTGGGCATATACCCAGAGAAAACCATAAATCACAGAGACACATTCACCACAATGTTCATTGCAGCACTATTTACAATAGCCAGGTTATGGAAGCAACCTAAATGGCCACAGACAGACGAATGGATAAAGATGTGGTACATATATAAAATGGAATATTACTCAGCCATAAAAAGGAATGAAACTGGGTCATTTGTAGAGAAGTTGATGGATCTAGAGACTGTCATACAGAGTGAAGTAAGCCAGAAAGAGAAAAACAAATATTGTATATTAATGCCTATATGTGGAACCTAGAAAAATGGTAGAGATGAACTGGTTTGCAGGGCAGAAATAGAGACACAGAGGTAGAGAACAAACGTATGGACACAAAGTGGGGGAAGCCATGGGGTGGTGGTGGTGGGATGAGTTGGGAGATTAGGAATGACTTGTATACATGTCTATGCATAAAATAGATAACTAATAATAACCTGCTGTATAAAAAAAATAACTAAAATTAAATTTCAAAATTTTAAAAAATAAAATGTAAAAATAAAACAGAAAAAAAGTTCTTCCATTCACACTGATGTATTTATACGAATGAATTATTTCCATGCTTATATCTATAAATACATAAATGAGGAATAAAATCTAACTTGAACCAAAAAAGAAAAAAAAAACTGAACCTAACAGTTATACAGAGGAAAACACTACCAAGGCACTTGCTCCAGTGGTAAACAATTCTGAAATTGGTCAGAGGTGGGGAATCATCTCCCATACAGCCAGCAGCCCCGCCCGCCCTCGCCAGGAGCATCCTCATTGCAAAGCCTGGAGACCGTGCCGAGGCCTCTGTGAGTAAACGTGAGCTGAGCCCCAGGCCAGATGCTGCTGAACTGTTCCCACCCTTCCCAGGTGAAACACCTGAATATGTACAAGGGCTTGAAAGCCTAGAGGAAGGGCCGTGGAGCCACAGCAGCGACAGCACGCAGGCCAACTTGGTGCCTGCAGGTCAGCCAGGATGGTACTGGCCACGGGCGCTCTTCTGGAAGCTTTCTATTGCCCTGCCTGAGATACCCCTCCTGTCCCGGCCCCCACTCCTTTTTTTCCTTCCTCACCTCAGCCCGGAGAGATATTCCAGTGGAAGTTATGGGTGACACATCCTCTTCTTTACAGGTGGCAGCCTGGCAACTCCTGCCGAAAGTCCAGCAGAGCCCCACTCACACCGGACCACCCACAAAGCCGTGGACCCTCACACCCTCCCACCAGCACAGCCCCGAGACTGCTGGCGGGGCAGAGAATATGGAGTAAGGCACAGCTGCAGGGACTATTGATGCCTGGAGTGCTGTTTATATTGACCTCAACGCAGGCACACCTGGGGAGGGCTTGCCGGCAGGGTCAGGCTGCCCAGGTCAGCTAATCCTCAGCCCTCAGGGAATCACATTGCAGAAAATGGACCTCGCTAAGACAGAATATTCGCCAAGGAGAAAAAGGACACAATGCCATTTGCAGCACCGTAGATGAGTCTCGAGGTAATCACGTGACTTGGAGTAAGTCAGAAAGTGAAAGACACATATCATATCATATCACTTATAGGTGTTACCTATAAATTGATACCAGGGCAGATATTTCCACGGAGAAGGGCAATCACAGATTCATTAAACAAACTTATGGTTCACCAAAGGAAAGGTGTGAGGATTGAATTCATTACGATATTGGGGTTAACAGACAGATACAAACACAGTAGACGTATATAATCACCAAAGACCTACGGAGTACCAAGAGAAAACTACTCAACATTCTGTCATAACGTACATGGGAAAAGGATCCCAGGAAGAACAGACATATGTATATGTGTAAAAGAACCACCTCTTGCACACCTACAACAAGCTAAACGTTGTACTCAAACTTGCTGTAATAAAAAATAAAAAATTAAATTAAAAACACGAACAAGAAGTAGTGAGACAAACTTGAGGGGCTTTCTCCTGGCACATTCCGTTCTACATTCCAATCTCGAACACGACTTCCATTGAGGCTCTGCTGCCCTAGTAACCAGATTTGGTAAGGGAGAACTGCTGCCACCTTGTGGCCGTTTCACACAACTGCAGGTTTAATGCCAGCGCTAATGGTCAGTGGATATTCCAAATCATTACAGGCCTGTAAATGACACCTGCCCTGAAAACAAATCCTGGGGTCCTATATCGACCAAAAAATTCAAAAGACGTCCATATTTCAAAACGACAGTTTCAAGAGGCATATTTCACGCACATTAGTGTTCTGCTTCTTTTGCTTTCTTTCTTTCTTTGTTAAAAAAACGGGAATGGAAAAAGGCAACCCTCAGAATGGGCGAAAACGTTCACAAACGAATCAATGGACAAAGGTTTAATCTCCAATATATATAAACAGCGCATGCAGCTTAATATTAATAAAACAAACCACCCAATACAAAAATGGGCAGAAGATCTAAAGAGACGTTTCTTCAAAGAAGACACAGAGATGGCCAAGACGCACATGAAAAGCTGCTCAACATCACTAATTATTAGAGAAATGCAAATCAAAACTACAATGAGGTAAGACCTCACACCTGTTAGAATCGGCATCATCAGATAATCTACAAACAACAAATTCTGTGGAGGGTGTGGACAAAAGGAACCCTCTTCCGCTATTGGTGGGAATGTAAATTGATACAGTCACTATGGAGAACAGTATGGAGGTTCCTTTAAAAAACTAAAAAGAGAATTACCATAGGATCCAGCAATCCCACTTCTGGGCATATACCCAGAGAAAACCATAAATCACAGAGACACATTCACCACAATGTTCATTGCAGCACTATTTACAATAGCCAGGTTATGGAAGCAACTTAAATGCCCACAGACAGACGAATGGATAAAGATGTGGTACATATATAAAATGGAATATTACTCAGCCATAAAAAGGAATGAAACTGGGTCATTTGTAGAGAAGTTGATGGATCTAGAGACTGTCATACAGAGTGAAGTAAGCCAGAAAGAGAAAAACAAATATTGTATATTAATGCCTATATGTGGAACCTAGAAAAATGGTAGAGATGAACTGGTTTGCAGGGCAGAAATAGAGACACAGAGGTAGAGAACAAACGTATGGACAAAAAGTGGGGGAAGCCATGGGGTGGTGGTGGTGGGATGAGTTGGGAGATTAGGATTGACCTGTATACATGTCTATGCATAAAATAGATAACTAATAATAACCTACTGTATAAAAAAATAACTAAAATTAAATTTCAAAATTTTAAAAAATAAAATGTAAAAATAAAACAGAAAAAAATTTCTTCCATTCACACTGATGTATTTATACGAATGAATTCTTTCCATGCTTATATCTATAAATACATAAATGAGGAATAAAATCTAACTTGAACCAAAAAAGAAAAAAAAAAACTGAACCTAAGAATTAAACAGAGGAAAACACTACCAAGGCACTTGCTCCAGTGGTAAACAATTCTGAAATTGGTCAGAGGTGGGGAATCATCTCCCATACAGCCAGCAGCCCCGCCCGCCCACGCAAGGAGCATCCTCATTGCAAAGCTGGGAGACCGTGCCGAGGCCTCTGTGAGTAAACGTGAGCTGAGCCCCAGGCCAGATGCTGCTGAACTCTTCCCACCCTTCCCAGGTGAAACACCTGAATATGTACAAGGGCTTGAAAGCCTAGAGGAAGGGCCGTGGATCCACACCAGCGACAGCACGCAGGCCAACTTGGTGCCTGCAGGTCAGCCAGGATGGTACTGGCCACGGGCGCTCTTCTGGAAGCTTTCTATTGCCCTGCCTGAGATACCCCTCCTGTCCCGGCCTCCACTACTTTTTTTCCTTCCTCACCTCAGCCCGGAGAGATATTCCAGTGGAAGTTATGGGTGACACATCCTCTTCTTTACAGGTGGCAGCCTGGCAACTCCTGCCGAAAGTCCAGCAGAGCCCCACTCACACCGGGCCACCCACAAAGCCGTGGACCCTCACACCCTCCCACCAGCACAGCCCCGAGACTGCTGACGTGGCAGAGAATATGGAGTCAGGCACAGCTGCAGGGGCTATTGCTGCCTGGAGTGCTGTTTATATTGACCTCAACCCAGGCACACCTGGGGAGGGCTTGCCGGCAGGGTCAGGCGCCCAGGTCAGCTAATCCTCAGCCCTCAGGGAATCACATTGCAGAAAATGGACCTCGCTAAGACAGAATATTCGCCAAGGAGAAAAAGGACACAATGCCATTTGCAGCACCGTAGATGAGTCTCGAGGTAATCACGTGACTTGGAGTAAGTCAGAAAGTGAAAGACACATATCATATCATATCACTTATAGGTGTTACCTATAAATTGATACCAGGGCAGATATTTCCACGGAGAAGGGCAATCACAGATTCATTAAACAAACTTATGGTTCACCAAAGGAAAGGTGTGAGGATTGAATTCATTACGATATTGGGGTTAACAGACAGATACAAACACAGTAGACGTATATAATCACCAAAGACCTACGGAGTACCAAGAGAAGACTACTCAACATTCTGTCATAACGTACATGGGAAAAGGATCCCAGGAAGAACAGACATATGTATATGTGTAAAAGAACCACCTCTTGCACACCTACAACAAGCTAAACGTTGTACTCAAACTTGCTGTAATAAAAAATAAAAAATTAAATTAAAAACACGAACAAGAAGTAGTGAGACAAACTTGAGGGGCTTTCTCCTGGCACATTCCGTTCTACATTCCAATCTAGAAAGCGACTTCCATTGAGGCTCTGCTGCCCTAGTAACCAGATTTGGTAAGGGAGAACTGCTGCCACCTTGTGGCCGTTTCACACAACAGCAGCTTTAATGCCAGCGCTAATGGTCAGTGGATATTCCAAATCATTACAGGCCTGTAAATGACACCTGCCCTGAAAACAAATCCTGGGGTCATATATCGACCAAAAAATTCAAAAGACGTCCATATTTCAAAACGACAGTTTCAAGAGGCATATTTCACGCACATTAGTGTTCTGCTTCTTTTGCTTTCTTTCTTTCTTTGTTAAAAAAACGGGAATGGAAAAAGGCAACCCTCAGAATGGGCGAAAACGTTCACAAACGAATCAATGGACAAAGGTTTAATCTCCAATATATATAAACAGCTCATGCAGCTTAATATTAATAAAACAAACAACCCAATACAAAAATGGGCAGAAGATCTAAAGAGACGTTTCTTCAAAGAAGACACAGAGATGGCCAAGACGCACATGAAAAGCTGCTCAACATCACTAATTATTAGAGAAATGCAAATCAAAACTACAATGAGGTAAGACCTCACACCTTTTAGAATCGGCATCATCAGATAATCTACAAACAACAAATTCTGGGGAGGGTGTGGACAAAAGGAACCCTCTTCCGCTATTGGTGGGAATGTAAATTGATACAGTCACTATGGAGAACAGTATGGAGGTTCCTTTAAAACACTCAAAAGAGAATTACCATAGGATCCAGGAATCCCACTTCTGGGCATATACCCAGAGAAAACCATAAATCACAGAGACACATTCACCACAATGTTCATTGCAGCACTATTTACAATAGCCAGGTAATGGAAGCAACATAAATGCCCACAGACAGACGAATGGATAAAGATGTGGTACATATATAAAATGGAATATTACTCAGCCATAAAAAGGAATGAAACTGGGTCATTTGTAGAGAAGTTGATGGATCTAGAGACTGTCATACAGAGTGAAGTCAGTCAGAAAGAGAAAAACAAATATTGTATATTAATGACTATATGTGGAACCTAGAAAAATGGTACAGATGAACTGGTTTACAGGGCAGAAATAGAGACACAGAGGTAGAGAACAAACGTATGGACACAAAGTGGGGGAAGCCATAGGGTGGTGGTGGTGGGATGAGTTGGGCGATTGGGATTGACCTTTATACATGTTTATGCATAAAATAAATAACTACTAATAACCTAGTGTATAAAAAAATAAATAAAATTAAATTTCAAAGTTTTTGAAAATAAAATGTAAAAATAAAACAGAAAAAAAAGTTTTTCCATTCACTCTGATGTATTTATAAGAATGAATTATTTCCATGCTTATATCCATAAATACATAAAAGAGGAATAAAATCTAACTTGAACCAAAAAAGAAAAAAAAAACTGAACCTAACAGTTATACAGAGGAAAACACTACCAAGGCACTTGCTCCAGTGGTAAACAATTGTGAAATTGGTCAGAGGTGGGGAATCATCTCCCATACAGCCAGCAGCCCCACCCGCCCACGCAAGGAGTGTCCTTATTGCAAAGCTGGGGGACCGTGCCGAGGCCTCTGTGAGTAAACGTGAGCTGAGCCCCAGGCCAGCTGCTGCTGAACTGTTCCCACCCTTCCCAGGTGAAACACCTGAATATGTACAAGGGCTTGAAAGCCTAGAGGAAGGGCCGTGGAGCCACACCAGCGACAGCACGCAGGCCAACTTGGTGCCTGCAGGTCAGCCAGGATGGTCCTGGCCACGGGCGCTCTTCTGGAAGATTTCCATTGCCCTGCCTGAGATACCCCTCCTGTCCCGGCCCCCACTCCTTTTTTTCCTTCCTCACCTCAGCCCGGAGAGATATTCCAGTGGAAGTTATGGGTGACACATCCTCTTCTTTACAGGTGGCAGCCTGGCAACTCCTGCCGAAAGTCCAGCAGAGCCCCACTCACACCGGGCCACCCACAAAGCCGTGGACCCTCACACCCTCCCACCAGCACAGCCCCGAGACTGCTGACGGGGCAGAGAATATGGAGTCAGGCACAGCTGCAGGCGCTATTGCTGCCTGGAGTGTTGTTTATATTGACCTCAACCCAGGCACACCTGGGGAGGGCTTGCCGGCAGGGTGAGGCTGCCCAGGTCAGCTAATCCTCAGCCCTCAGGGAATCACATTGCAGAAAATGGACCTCGCTAAGACAGAATATTCGCCAAGGAGAAAAAGGACACAATGCCATTTGCAGCACCGTAGATGAGTCTCGAGGTAATCACGTGACTTGGAGTAAGTCAGAAAGTGAAAGACACATATCATATCATATCACTTATAGGTGTTACCTATAAATTGATACCAGGGCAGATATTTCCACGGAGAAGGGCAATCACAGATTCATTAAACAAACTTATGGTTCACCAAAGGAAAGGTGTCAGGATTGAATTCATTACGATATTGGGGTTAACAGACAGATACAAACACAGTAGACGTATATAATCACCAAAGACCTACGGAGTACCAAGAGAAGACTACTCAACATTCTGTCATAACGTACATGGGAAAAGGATCCCAGGAAGAACAGACATATGTATATGTGTAAAAGAACCACCTATTGCACACCTACAACAAGCTAAACGTTGTACTCAAACTTACTGTAATAAAAAATAAATAATTAGGGGTTTCCCTGGTGGCGCAGTGGTTGAGAGTCCGCCTGCCGATGCAGGGGACACGGGTTCGTGCCCCTATCCCGGAAGATCCCACATGCCGCGCAGCGGCTGGGCCCGCGAGCCATGGCCGCGGAGCCTGTGTGTCCGGAGCCTGTGCTCCACAACGGGAGAGGCCACAGCAGTGAGAGGCCCGCGTACAGCAAAAAAAAATAAAAAAAAAAATAAAATAAAATAAAATAAAATAAAATAAAAAAATAAAAAATTAAATTAAAAACACGAACAAGAAGTAGTGAGACAAATTTGAGGGGCTTTCTCCTGGCACATTCCGTTCTACATTCCAAACTAGAACGCGACTTCCATTGAGGCTCTGCTGCCCTAGTAACCAGATTTGGTAAGGGAGAACTGCTGCCACCTTGTGGCCGTTTCACACAACTGCAGGTTTAATGCCAGCGCTAATGGTCAGTGGATATTCCAAATCATTACAGGCCTGTAAATGACACCTGCCCTGAAAACAAATCCTGGGGTCATATATCGACCAAAAAATTCAAAAGACGTCCATATTTCAAAACGACAGTTTCAAGAGGCATATTTCACGCACATTAGTGTTCTGCTTCTTTTGCTTTCTTTCTTTCTTTGTTAAAAAAAACGGGAATGGAAAAAGGCAACCCTCAGAATGGGCGAAAACGTTCACAAATGAATCAATGGACAAAGGTTTAATCTCCAATATATATAAACAGCTCATGCAGCTTAATATTAATAAAACAAACAACCCAATACAAAAATGGGCAGAAGATCTAAAGAGACGTTTCTTCAAAGAAGACACAGAGATGGCCAAGACGCACATGAAAAGCTGCTCAACATCACTAATTATTAGAGAAATGCAAATCAAAACTACAATGAGGTAAGACCTCACACCTGTTAGAATCGGCATCATCAGATAATCTACAAACAACAAATTCTGGGGAGGGTGTGGACAAAAGGAACCCTCTTCCGCTATTGGTGGGAATGTAAATTGATACAGTCACTATGGAGAAAAGTATGGAGGTTCCTTTAAAAAACTAAAAAGAGAATTACCATAGGATCCAGCAATCCCACTTCTGGGCATATACCCAGAGAAAACCATAAATCACAGAGACACATTCACCACAATGTTCATTGCAGCACTATTTACAATAGCCAGGTTATGGAAGCAACATAAATGCCCACAGACAGACGAATGGATAAAGATGTGGTACATATATAAAATGGAATATTACTCAGCCATAAAAAGGAATGAAACTGGGTCATTTGTAGAGAAGTTGATGGATCTAGAGACTGTCATACAGAGTGAAGTAAGCCAGAAAGAGAAAAACAAATATTGTATATTAATGCCTATATGTGGAACCTAGAAAAATGGTAGAGATGAACTGGTTTGCAGGGCAGAAATAGAGACACAGAGGTAGAGAAAAACGTATGGACACAAAGTGGGGGAAGCCATGGGGTGGTGGTGGTGGGATGACTTGGGAGATTAGGATTGACCTGTATACATGTCTATGCATAAAATAGATAACTAATAATAACCTACTGTATAAAAAAATAACTAAAATTAAATTTCAAAATTTTAAAAAATAAAATGTAAAAATAAAACAGAAAAAAAGTTCTTCCATTCACACTGATGTATTTATAGGAATGAATTATTTCCATGCTTATATCTATAAATACATAAATGAGGAATAAAATCTAACTTGAACCAAAAAAGAAAAAAAAAAAAACTGAACCTAACAGTTATACAGAGGAAAACACTACCAAGGCACTTGCTCCAGTGGTAAACAATTCTGAAATTGGTCAGAGGTGGGGAATCATCTCCCATACAGCCAGCAGCCCCGCCCGCCCTCGCCAGGAGCATCCTCATTGCAAAGCTGGGAGACCGTGCCGAGGCCTCTGTGAGTAAACGTGAGCTGAGCCCCAGGCCAGATGCTGCTGAACTGTTCCCACCCTTCCCAGGTGAAACACCTGAATATGTACAAGGGCTTGAAAGCCTAGAGGAAGGGCCGTGGAGCCACACCAGCGACAGCACGCAGGCCAACTTGGTGCCTGCAGGTCAGCCAGGATGGTACTTGCCACGGGCGGTCTTCTGGAAGCTTTCTATTGCCCTGCCTGAGATACCCCTCCTGTCCCGGCCCCCACTCCTTTTTTTCCTTCCTCACCTCAGCCCAGAGAGATATTCCAGTGGAAGTTATGGGTGACACATCCTCTTCTTTACAGGTGGCAGCCTGGCAACTCCTGCCGAAAGTCCAGCAGAGCCCCACTGACACCGGGCCACCCACAAAGCCGTGGACCCTCACACCCTCCCACCAGCACAGCCCCGAGACTGCTGACGGGGCAGAGAATATGGAGTAAGGCACAGCTGCAGGGACTATTGCTGCCTGGAGTGCTGTTTATATTGACCTCAACGCAGGCACACCTGGGGAGGGCTTGCCGGGAGGGTCAGGCTGCCCAGGTCAGCTAATCCTCAGCCCTCAGGGAATCACATTGCAGAAAATGGACCTCGCTAAGACAGAATATTTGCCAAGGAGAAAAAGGACACAATGCCATTTGCAGCACCGTAGATGAGTCTCGAGGTAATCACGTGACTTGGAGTAAGTCAGAAAGTGAAAGACACATATCATATCATATCACTTATAGGTGTTACCTATAAATTGATACCAGGGCAGATATTTCCACGGAGAAGGGCAATCACAGATTCATTAAACAAACTTATGGTTCACCAAAGGAAAGGTGTGAGGATTGAATTCATTACGATATTGGGGTTAACAGACAGATACAAACAGAGTAGACGTATAGAATCACCAAAGACCTACGGAGTACCAAGAGAAGACTACTCAACATTCTGTCATAACGTACATGGGAAAAGGATCCCAGGAAGAACAGACATATGTATATGTGTAAAAGAACCACCTCTTGCACACCTACAACAAGCTAAACGTTGTACTCAAACTTGCTGTAATAAAAAATAAAAAATTAAATTAAAAACACGAACAAGAAGTAGTGAGACAAACTTGAGGGGCTTTCTCCTGGCACATTCCGTTCTACATTCCAATCTCGAACACGACTTCCATTGAGGCTCTGCTGCCCTAGTAACCAGATTTGGTAAGGGAGAACTGCTGCCACCTTGTGGCCGTTTCACACAACTGCAGGTTTAATGCCAGCGCTAATGGTCAGTGGATATTCCAAATCATTACAGGCCTGTAAATGACACCTGCCCTGAAAACAAATCCTGGGGTCCTATATCGACCAAAAAATTCAAAAGACGTCCATATTTCAAAACGACAGTTTCAAGAGGCATATTTCACGCACATTAGTGTTCTGCTTCTTTTGCTTTCTTTCTTTCTTTGTTAAAAAAACGGGAATGGAAAAAGGCAACCCTCAGAATGGGCGAAAACGTTCACAAACGAATCAATGGACAAAGGTTTAATCTCCAATATATATAAACAGCGCATGCAGCTTAATATTAATAAAACAAACAACCCAATACAAAAATGGGCAGAAGATCTAAAGAGACGTTTCTTCAAAGAAGACACAGAGATGGCCAAGACGCACATGAAAAGCTGCTCAACATCACTAATTATTAGAGAAATGCAAATCAAAACTACAATGAGGTAAGACCTCACACCTGTTAGAATCGGCATCATCAGATAATCTACAAACAACAAATTCTGGGGAGGGTGTGGACAAAAGGAACCCTCTTCCGCTATTGGTGGGAATGTAAATTGATACAGTCACTATGGAGAACAGTATGGAGGTTCCTTTGAAAAACTAAAAAGAGAATTACCATAGGATCCAGCAATCCCACTTCTGGGCATATACCCAGAGAAAACCATAAATCACAGAGACACATTCACCACAATGTTCATTGCAGCACTATTTACAATAGCCAGGTTATGGAAGCAACATAAATGCCCACAGACAGACGAATGGATAAAGATGTGGTACATATATAAAATGGAATATTACTCAGCCATAAAAAGGAATGAAACTGGGTCATTTGTAGAGAAGTTGATGGATCTAGAGACTGTCATACAGAGTGAAGTAAGCCAGAAAGAGAAAAACAAATATTGTATATTAATGCCTATATGTGGAACCTAGAAAAATGGTAGAGATGAACTGGTTTGCAGGGTAGAAATAGAGACACAGAGGTAGAGAACAAACGTATGGACACAAAGTGGGGGAAGCCATGGGGTGGTGGTGGTGGGATGACTTGGGAGATTAGGATTGACCTGTATACATGTCTATGCATAAAATAGATAACTAATAATAACCTACTGTATAAAAAAATAACTAAAATTAAATTTCAAAATTTTAAAAAATAAAATGTAAAAATAAAACAGAAAAAAAGTTCTTCCATTCACACTGATGTATTTATACGAATGAATTATTTCCATGCTTATATCTATAAATACATAAATGAGGAATAAAATCTAACTTGAACCAAAAAAGAAAAAAAAAACTGAACCTAAGAATTATACAGAGGAAAACACTACCAAGGCACTTGCTCCAGTGGTAAACAATTCTGAAATTGGTCAGAGGTGGGGAATCATCTCCCATACAGCCAGCAGCCCCGCCCGCCCACGCAAATAGCATCCTCATTGCAAAGCTGGGAGACCGTGCCGAGGCCTCTGTGAGTAAACGTGAGCTGAGCCCCAGGCCAGATGCTGCTGAACTGTTCCCACCCTTCCCAGGTGAAACACCTGAATATGTACAAGGGCTTGAAAGCCTAGAGGAAGGGCCGTGGAGCCACACCAGCGACAGCACGCAGGCCAACTTGGTGCCTGCAGGTCAGCCAGGATGGTACTGGCCACGGGCGCTCTTCTGGAAGCTTTCTATTGCCCTGCCTGAGATACCCCTCCTGTCCCGGCCCCCACTCCTTTTTTTCCTTCCTCATCTCAGCCCGGAGAGATATTCCAGTGGAAGTTATGGGTGACACATCCTCTTCTTTACAGGTGGCAGCCTGGCAACTCCTGCCAAAAGTCCAGCAGAGCCCCACTCACACCGGGCCACTCACAAAGCCGTGGACCCTCACACCCTCCCACCAGCACAGCCCCGAGACTGCTGACGGGGCAGAGAATATGGAGTAAGGCACAGCTGCAGGGGCTATTGCTGCCTGGAGTGCTGTTTATATTGACCTCAACCCAGGCACACCTGGGGAGGGCTTGCCGGCAGGGTCAGGCTGCCCAGGTCAGCTAATCCTCAGCCCTCAGGGAATCACATTGCAGAAAATGGACCTCGCTAAGACAGAATATTCGCCAAGGAGAAAAAGGACACAATGCCATTTGCAGCACCGTAGATGAGTCTCGAGGTAATCACGTGACTTGGAGTAAGTCAGAAAGTGAAAGACACATATCATATCATATCACTTATAGGTGTTACCTATAAATTGATACCAGGGCAGATATTTCCACGGAGAAGGGCAATCACAGATTCATTAAACAAACTTATGGTTCACCAAAGGAAAGGTGTGAGGATTGAATTCATTACGATATTGGGGTTAACAGACAGATACAAACACAGTAGACGTATATAATCACCAAAGACCTACGGAGTACCAAGAGAAGACTACTCAACATTCTGTCATAACGTACATGGGAAAAGGATCCCAGGAAGAACAGACATATGTATATGTGTAAAAGAACCACCTCTTGCACACCTACAACAAGCTAAACGTTGTACTCAAACTTGCTGTAATAAAAAATAAAAAATTAAATTAAAAACATGAACAAGAAGTAGTGAGACAAACTTGAGGGGCTTTCTCCTGGCACATTCCGTTCTACATTCCAATCTCGAACACGACTTCCATTGAGGCTCTGCTGCCCTAGTAACCAGATTTGGTAAGGGAGAACTGCTGCCACCTTGTGGCCGTTTCACACAACTGCAGGTTTAATGCCAGCGCTAATGGTCAGTGGATATTCCAAATCATTACAGGCCTGTAAATGACACCTGCCCTGAAAACAAATCCTGGGGTCCTATATCGACCAAAAAATTCAAAAGACGTCCATATTTCAAAACGACAGTTTCAAGAGGCATATTTCACGCACATTAGTGTTCTGCTTCTTTTGCTTTCTTTCTTTCTTTGTTAAAAAAACGGGAATGGAAAAAGGCAACCCTCAGAATGGGCGAAAACGTTCACAAACGAATCAATGGACAAAGGTTTAATCTCCAATATATATAAACAGCGCATGCAGCTTAATATTAATAAAACAAACAACCCAATACAAAAATGGGCAGAAGATCTAAAGAGACGTTTCTTCAAAGAAGACACAGAGATGGCCAAGACGCACATGAAAAGCTGCTCAACATCACTAATTATTAGAGAAATGCAAATCAAAACTACAATGAGGTAAGACCTCACACCTGTTAGAATCGGCATCATCAGATAATCTACAAACAACAAATTCTGGGGAGGGTGTGGACAAAAGGAACCCTCTTCCGCTATTGGTGGGAATGTAAATTGATACAGTCACTATGGAGAACAGTATGGAGGTTCCTTTAAAAAACTAAAAAGAGAATTACCATAGGATCCAGCAATCCCACTTCTGGGCATATACCCAGAGAAAACCATAAATCACAGAGACACATTCACCACAATGTTCATTGCAGCACTATTTACAATAGCCAGGTTATGGAAGCAACATAAATGCCCACAGACAGACGAATGGATAAAGATGTGGTACATATATAAAATGGAATATTACTCAGCCATAAAAAGGAATGAAACTGGGTCATTTGTAGAGAAGTTGATGGATCTAGAGACTGTCATACAGAGTGAAGTAAGCCAGAAAGAGAAAAACAAATATTGTATATTAATGCCTATATGTGGAACCTAGAAAAATGGTAGAGATGAACTGGTTTGCAGGGCAGAAATAGAGACACAGAGGTAGAGAACAAACGTATGGACACAAAGTGGGGGAAGCCATGGGGTGGTGGTGGTGGGATGACTTGGGAGATTAGGATTGACCTGTATACATGTCTATGCATAAAATAGATAACTAATAATAACCTACTGTATAAAAAAATAACTAAAATTAAATTTCAAAATTTTAAAAAATAAAATGTAAAAATAAAACAGAAAAAAAGTTCTTCCATTCACACTGATGTATTTATACGAATGAATTATTTCCATGCTTATATCTATAAATACATAAATGAGGAATAAAATCTAACTTGAACCAAAAAAGAAAAAAAAAACTGAACCTAAGAATTATACAGAGGAAAACACTACCAAGGCACTTACTCCAGTGGTAAACAATTCTGAAATTGGTCAGAGGTGGGGAATCATCTCCCATACAGCCAGCAGCCCCGCCCGCCCACGCAAATAGCATCCTCATTGCAAAGCTGGGAGACCGTGCCGAGGCCTCTGTGAGTAAACGTGAGCTGAGCCCCAGGCCAGATGCTGCTGAACTCTTCCCACCCTTCCCAGGTGAAACACCTGAATATGTACAAGGGCTTGAAAGCCTAGAGGAAGGGCCGTGGAGCCACACCAGCGACAGCACGCAGGCCAACTTGGTGCCTGCAGGTCAGCCAGGATGGTACTGGCCACGGGCGCTCTTCTGGAAGCTTTCTATTGCCCTGCCTGAGATACCCCTCCTGTCCCGGCCCCCACTCCTTTTTTTCCTTCCTCACCTCAGCCCGGAGAGATATTCCAGTGGAAGTTATGGGTGACACATCCTCTTCTTTACAGGTGGCAGCCTGGCAACTCCTGCCGAAAGTCCAGCAGAGCCCCACTCACACCGGGCCACCCACAAAGCCGTGGACCCTCACACCCTCCCACCAGCACAGCCCCGAGACTGCTGACGGGGCAGAGAATATGGAGTAAGGCACAGCTGCAGGGGCTATTGCTGCCTGGAGTGCTGTTTATATTGACCTCAACACAGGCACACCTGGGGAAGGCTTGCCGGCAGGGTCAGGCTGCCCAGGTCAGCTAATCCTCAGCCCTCAGGGAATCACATTGCAGAAAATGGACCTCGCTAAGACAGAATATTCGCCAAGGAGAAAAAGGACACAATGCCATTTGCAGCACCGTAGATGAGTCTCGAGGTAATCACGTGACTTGGAGTAAGTCAGAAAGTGAAAGACACATATCATATCATATCACTTATAGGTGTTACCTATAAATTGATACCAGGGCAGATATTTCCACGGAGAAGGGCAATCACAGATTCATTAAACAAACTTTTGGTTCACCAAAGGAAAGGTGTGAGGATTGAATTCATTACGATATTGGGGTTAACAGACATATACAAACACAGTAGACGTATATAATCACCAAAGACCTACGGAGTACCAAGAGAAGACTACTCAACATTCTGTCATAACGTACATGGGAAAAGGATCCCAGGAAGAACAGACATATGTATATGTGTAAAAGAACCACCTCTTGCACACCTACAACAAGCTAAACGTTGTACTCAAACTTGCTGTAATAAAAAATAAAAAATTAAATTAAAAACACGAACAAGAAGTAGTGAGACAAACTTGAGGGGCTTTCTCCTGGCACATTCCGTTCTACATTCCAATCTAGAAAGCGACTTCCATTGAGGCTCTGCTGCCCTAGTAACCAGATTTGGTAAGGGAGAACTGCTGCCACCTTGTGGCCGTTTCACACAACAGCAGCTTTAATGCCAGCGCTAATGGTCAGTGGATATTCCAAATCATTACAGGCCTGTAAATGACACCTGCCCTGAAAACAAATCCTGGGGTCATATATCGACCAAAAAATTCAAAAGACGTCCATATTTCAAAACGACAGTTTCAAGAGGCATATTTCACGCACATTAGTGTTCTGCTTCTTTTGCTTTCTTTCTTTCTTTGTTAAAAAAACGGGAATGGAAAAAGGCAACCCTCAGAATGGGTGAAAACGTTCACAAACGAATCAATGGACAAAGGTTTAATCTCCAATATATATAAACAGCTCATGCAGCTTAATATTAATAAAACAAACAACCCAATACAAAAATGGGCAGAAGATCTAAAGAGACGTTTCTTCAAAGAAGACACAGAGATGGCCAAGACGCACATGAAAAGCTGCTCAACATCACTAATTATTAGAGAAATGCAAATCAAAACTACAATGAGGTAAGACCTCACACCTGTTAGAATCGGCATCATCAGATAATCTACAAACAACAAATTCTGGGGAGGGTGTGGACAAAAGGAACCCTCTTCCGCTATTGGTGGGAATGTAAATTGATACAGTCACTATGGAGAACAGTATGGAGGTTCCTTTAAAAAACTAAAAAGAGAATTACCATAGGATCCAGCAATCCCACTTCTGGGCATATACCCAGAGAAAACCATAAATCACAGAGACACATTCACCACAATGGTCATTGCAGCACTATTTACAATAGCCAGGTAATGGAAGCAACATAAATGCCCACAGACAGACGAATGGATAAGGATGTGGTACATATATAAAATGGAATATTACTCAGCCATAAAAAGGAATGAAACTGGGTCATTTGTAGAGAAGTTGATGGATCTAGAGACTGTCATACAGAGTGAAGTCAGTCAGAAAGAGAAAAACAAATATTGTATATTAATGACTATATGTGGAACCTAGAAAAATGGTAGAGATGAACTGGTTTACAGGGCAGAAATAGAGACACAGAGGTAGAGAACAAACGTATGGACACAAAGTGGGGGAAGCCATAGGGTGGTGGTGGTGGGATGAGTTGGGCGATGGGGATTGACCTGTATACATGTTTATGCATAAAATAAATAACTACTAATAACCTAGTGTTTAAAAAATAAAATAAAATTAAATTTCAAAATTTTTGAAAATAAAATGTAAAAATAAAACAGAAAAAAAAGTTCTTCCATTCACACTGATGTATTTATAAGAATGAATTATTTCCATGCTTATATCCATAAATACATAAAAGAGGAATAAAATCTAACTTGAACCAAAAAAGAAAAAAAAAACTGAACCTAACAGTTATACAGAGGAAAACACTACCAAGGCACTTGCTCCAGTGGTAAACAATTGTGAAATTGGTCAGAGGTGGGGAATCATCTCCCATACAGCCAGCAGCACCACTCGCCCACGCAAGGAGTGTCCTTATTGTAAAGCTGGGGGACCGTGCCGAGGCCTCTGTGAGTAAACGTGAGCTGAGCCCCAGGCCAGCTGCTGCTGAACTGTTCCCACCCTTCCCAGGTGAAACATCTGAATATGTACAAGGGCTTGAAAGCCTAGAGGAAGGGCCGTGGAGCCACACCAGCGACAGCACGCAGGCCAACTTGGTGCCTGCAGGTCAGCCAGGATGGTCCTGGCCACGGGCGCTCTTCTGGAAGCTTTCCATTGCCCTGCCTGAGATACCCCTCCTGTCCTGGCCCCCACTCCATTTTTTCCTTCCTCACCTCAGCCCGGAGAGATATTCCAGTGGAAGTTATGGGTGACACATCCTCTTCTTTACAGGTGGCAGCCTGGCAACTCCTGCCGAAAGTCCAGCAGAGCCCCACTCACACCGGGCCACCCACAAAGCCGTGGACCCTCACACCCTCCCACCAGCATAGCCCCGAGACTGCTGACGGGGCAGAGAATATGGAGTCAGGCACAGCTGCAGGCGCTATTGCTGCCTGGAGTGTTGTTTATATTGACCTCAACCCAGGCACACCTGGGGAGGGCTTGCCGGCAGGGTGAGGCTGCCCAGGTCAGCTAATCCTCAGCCCTCAGGGAATCACATTGCAGAAAATGGACCTCGCTAAGACAGAATATTCGCCAAGGAGAAAAAGGACACAATGCCATTTGCAGCACCGTAGATGAGTCTCGAGGTAATCACGTGACTTGGAGTAAGTCAGAAAGTGAAAGACACATATCATATCATATCACTTATAGGTGTTACCTATAAATTGATACCAGGGCAGATATTTCCACGGAGAAGGGCAATCACAGATTCATTAAACAAACTTATGGTTCACCAAAGGAAAGGTGTGAGGATTGAATTCATTACGATATTGGGGTTAACAGACAGATACAAACACAGTACACGTATATAATCACCAAAGACCTACGGAGTACCAAGAGAAGACTACTCAACATTCTGTCATAACGTACATGGGAAAAGGATCCCAGGAAGAACAGACATATGTATATGTGTAAAAGAACCACCTCTTGCACACCTACAACAAGCTAAACGTTGTACTCAAACTTGCTGTAATAAAAAATAAAAAATTAAATTAAAAACACGAACAAGAAGTAGTGAGACAAACTTGAGGGGCTTTCTCCTGGCACATTCCGTTCTACATTCCAATCTCGAACACGACTTCCATTGAGGCTCTGCTGCCCTAGTAACCAGATTTGGTAAGGGAGAACTGCTGCCACCTTGTGGCCGTTTCACACAACTGCAGGTTTAATGCCAGCGCTAATGGTCAGTGGATATTCCAAATCATTACAGGCCTGTAAATGACACCTGCCCTGAAAACAAATCCTGGGGTCCTATATCGACCAAAAAATTCAAAAGACGTCCATATTTCAAAACGACAGTTTCAAGAGGCATATTTCACGCACATTAGTGTTCTGCTTCTTTTGCTTTCTTTCTTTCTTTGTTAAAAAAACGGGAATAAAGGGCTTCCCTGGTGGCACAGTGGTTACGAGTCCGCCTGCTGATGCAGGGGACACGGGTTCGTGCCCCGGTCCAGGAGGATCTCGCATGCTGTGGAGTGGCTGGGCCCGTGAGCCATGGCCGCTGAGCCTGCGCGTCCGGAGCCCATGCTCCGCAACGGGAGAGACCACAACAGTGAGAGGCCCGCGTAATGCAAAAAAAAAAAAAAAAAAAAAAAAAAAAAAAAAACGGGAATGGAAAAAGGCAACCCTCAGAATGGGCGAAAACGTTCACAAACGAATCAATGGACAAAGGTTTAATCTCCAATATATATAAACAGCTCATGCAGCTTAATATTAATAAAACAAACAACCCAATACAAAAATGGGCAGAAGATCTAAAGAGACGTTTCTTCAAAGAAGACACAGAGATGGCCAAGACGCACATGAAAAGCTGCTCAACATCACTAATTATTAGAGAAATGCAAATCAAAACTACAATGAGGTAAGACCTCACACCTGTTAGAATCGGCATCATCAGATAATCTACAAACAACAAATTCTGGGGAGGGTGTGGACAAAAGGAACCCTCTTCCGCTATTGGTGGGAATGTAAATTGATACAGTCACTATGGAGAACAGTATGGAGGTTCCTTTAAAAAACTAAAAAGAGAATTACCATAGGATCCAGCAATCCCACTTCTGGGCATATACCCAGAGAAAACCATAAATCACAGAGACACATTCACCACAATGTTCATTGCAGCACTATTTACAATAGCCAGGTTATGGAAGCAACCTAAATGGCCACAGACAGACGAATGGATAAAGACGTGGTACATATATAAAATGGAATATTACTCAGCCATAAAAAGGAATGAAACTGGGTCATTTGTAGAGAAGTTGATGGATCTAGAGATTGTCATACAGAGTGAAGTAAGCCAGAAAGAGAAAAACAAATATTGTATATTAATGCCTATATGTGGAACCTAGAAAAATGGTAGAGATGAACTGGTTTGCAGGGCAGAAATAGAGACACAGAGGTAGAGAACAAACGTATGGACACAAAGTGGGGGAAGCCATGGGGTGGTGGTGGTGGGATGAGTTGGGAGATTAGGATGGACCTGTATACATGTCTATGCATAAAATAGATAACTAATAATAACCTACTGTATAAAAAAATAACTAAAATTAAATTTCAAAATTTTAAAAAATAAAATGTAAAAATAAAACAGAAAAAAAGTTCTTCCATTCACACTGATGTATTTATACGAATGAATTATTTCCATGCTTATATCTATAAATACATAAATGAGGAATAAAATCTAACTTGAACCAAAAAAGAAAAAAAAAACTGAACCTAAGAATTATACAGAGGAAAACACTACCAAGGCACTTGCTCCAGTGGTAAACAATTCTGAAATTGGTCAGAGGTGGGGAATCATCTCCCATACAGCCAGCAGCCCCGCCCGCCCACGCAAATAGCATCCTCATTGCAAAGCTGGGAGACCGTGCCGAGGCCTCTGTGAGTAAACGTGAGCTGAGCCCCAGGCCAGATGCTGCTGAACTGTTCCCACCCTTCCCAGGTGAAACACCTGAATATGTACAAGGGCTTGAAAGCCTAGAGGAAGGGCCGTGGAGCCACAGCAGCGACAGCACGCAGGCCAACTTGGTGCCTGCAGGTCAGCCAGGATGGTACTGGCCACGGGCGCTCTTCTGGAAGCTTTCTATTGCCCTGCCTGAGATACCCCTCCTGTCCCGGCCCCCACTCCTTTTTTTCCTTCCTCATCTCAGCCCGGAGAGATATTCCAGTGGAAGTTATGGGTGACACATCCTCTTCTTTACAGGTGGCAGCCTGGCAACTCCTGCCAAATGTCCAGCAGAGCCCCACTCACACCGGGCCACCCACAAAGCCGTGGACCCTCACACCCTCCCACCAGCACAGCCCCGAGACTGCTGACGGGGCAGAGAATATGGAGTAAGGCACAGCTGCAGGGGCTATTGCTGCCTGGAGTGCTGTTTATATTGACCTCAACCCAGGCACACCTGGGGAGGGCTTGCCGGCAGGGTCAGGCTGCCCAGGTCAGCTAATCCTCAGCCCTCAGGGAATCACATTGCAGAAAATGGACCTCGCTAAGACAGAATATTCGCCAAGGAGAAAAAGGACACAATGCCATTTGCAGCACCGTAGATGAGTCTCGAGGTAATCACGTGACTTGGAGTAAGTCAGAAAGTGAAAGACACATATCATATCATATCACTTATAGGTGTTACCTATAAATTGATACCAGGGCAGATATTTCCACGGAGAAGGGCAATCACAGATTCATTAAACAAACTTATGGTTCACCAAAGGAAAGGTGTGAGGATTGAATTCATTACGATATTGGGGTTAACAGACAGATACAAACACAGTAGACGTATATAATCACCAAAGACCTACGGAGTACCAAGAGAAGACTACTCAACATTCTGTCATAACGTACATGGGAAAAGGATCCCAGGAAGAACAGACAGATGTATATGTGTAAAAGAACCACCTCTTGCACACCTACAACAAGCTAAACGTTGTACTCAAACTTGCTGTAATAAAAAATAAAAAATTAAATTAAAAACACGAACAAGAAGTAGTGAGACAAACTTGAGGGGCTTTCTCCTGGCACATTCCGTTCTACATTCCAATCTAGAACACGACTTCCATTGAGGCTCTGCTGCCCTAGTAACCAGATTTGGTAAGGGAGAACTGCTGCCACCTTGTGGCCGTTTCACACAACTGCAGGTTTAATGCCAGCGCTAATGGTCAGTGGATATTCCAAATCATTACAGGCCTGTAAATGACACCTGCCCTGAAAACAAATCCTGGGGTCCTATATCGACCAAAAAATTCAAAAGACGTCCATATTTCAAAACGACAGTTTCAAGAGGCATATTTCACGCACATTAGTGTTCTGCTTCTTTTGCTTTCTTTCTTTCTTTGTTAAAAAAAACGGGAATGGAAAAAGGCAACCCTCAGAATGGGCGAAAACGTTCACAAATGAATCAATGGACAAAGGTTTAATCTCCAATATATATAAACAGCTCATGCAGCTTAATATTAATAAAACAAACAACCCAATACAAAAATGGGCAGAAGATCTAAAGAGACGTTTCTTCAAAGAAGACACAGAGATGGCCAAGACGCACATGAAAAGCTGCTCAACATCACTAATTATTAGAGAAATGCAAATCAAAACTACAATGAGGTAAGACCTCACACCTGTTAGAATAGGCATCATCAGATAATCTACAAACAACAAATTCTGGGGAGGGTGTGGACAAAAGGAACCCTCTTCCGCTATTGGTGGGAATGTAAATTGATACAGTCACTATGGAGAACAGTATGGAGGTTCCTTTAAAAAACTAAAAAGAGAATTACCATAGGATCCAGCAATCCCACTTCTGGGCATATACCCAGAGAAAACCATAAATCACAGAGACACATTCACCACAATGTTCATTGCAGCACTATTTACAATAGCCAGGTTATGGAAGCAACATAAATGCCCACAGACAGACGAATGGATAAAGATGTGGTACATATATAAAATGGAATATTACTCAGCCATAAAAAGGAATGAAACTGGGTCATTTGTAGAGAAGTTGATGGATCTAGAGACTGTCATACAGAGTGAAGTAAGCCAGAAAGAGAAAAACAAATATTGTATATTAATGCCTATATGTGGAACCTAGAAAAATGGTAGAGATGAACTGGTTTGCAGGGCAGAAATAGAGACACAGAGGTAGAGAACAAACGTATGGACACAAAGTGGGGGAAGCCATGGGGTGGTGGTGGTGGGATGACTTGGGAGATTAGGATTGACCTGTATACATGTCTATGCATAAAATAGATAACTAATAATAACCTACTGTATAAAAAAATAACTAAAATTAAATTTCAAAATTTTAAAAAATAAAATGTAAAAATAAAACAGAAAAAAAGTTCTTCCATTCACACTGATGTATTTATAGGAATGAATTATTTCCATGCTTATATCTATAAATACATAAATGAGGAATAAAATCTAACTTGAACCAAAAAAGAAAAAAAAAAAACTGAACCTAACAGTTATACAGAGGAAAACACTACCAAGGCACTTGCTCCAGTGGTAAACAATTCTGAAATTGGTCAGAGGTGGGGAATCATCTCCCATACAGCCAGCAGCCCCGCCCGCCCTCGCCAGGAGCATCCTCATTACAAAGCTGGGAGACCGTGCCGAGGCCTCTGTGAGTAAACGTGAGCTGAGCCCCAGGCCAGATGCTGCTGAACTGTTCCCACCCTTCCCAGGTGAAACACCTGAATATGTACAAGGGCTTGAAAGCCTAGAGGAAGGGCCGTGGAGCCACAGCAGCGACAGCACGCAGGCCAACTTGGTGCCTGCAGGTCAGCCAGGATGGTACTGGCCACGGGCGCTCTTCTGGAAGCTTTCTATTGCCCTGCCTGAGATACCCCTCCTGTCCCGGCCCCCACTCCTTTTTTTCCTTCCTCACCTCAGCCCGGAGAGATATTCCAGTGGAAGTTATGGGTGACACATCCTCTTCTTTACAGGTGGCAGCCTGGCAACTCCTGCCGAAAGTCCAGCAGAGCCCCACTCACACCGGGCCACCCACAAAGCCGTGGACCCTCACACCCTCCCACCAGCACAGCCCCGAGACTGCTGACGGGGCAGAGAATATGGAGTAAGGCACAGCTGCAGGGACTATTGCTGCCTGGAGTGCTGTTTATATTGACCTCAACGCAGGCACACCTGGGGAGGGCTTGCCGGCAGGGTCAGGCTGCCCAGGTCAGCTAATCCTCAGCCCTCAGGGAATCACATTGCAGAAAATGGACCTCGCTAAGACAGAATATTCGCCAAGGAGAAAAAGGACACAATGCCATTTGCAGCACCGTAGATGAGTCTCGAGGTAATCACGTGACTTGGAGTAAGTCAGAAAGTGAAAGACACATATCATATCATATCACTTATAGGTGTTACCTATAAATTGATACCAGGGCAGATATTTCCACGGAGAAGGGCAATCACAGATTCATTAAACAAACTTATGGTTCACCAAAGGAAAGGTGTGAGGATTGAATTTATTACGATATTGGGGTTAACAGACAGATACAAACACAGTAGACGTATATAATCACCAAAGACCTACGGAGTACCAAGAGAAGACTACTCAACATTCTGTCATAACGTACATGGGAAAAGGATCCCAGGAAGAACAGACATATGTATATGTGTAAAAGAACCACCTCTTGCACACCTACAACAAGCTAAACGTTGTACTCAAACTTGCTGTAATAAAAAATAAAAAATTAAATTAAAAACACGAACAAGAAGTAGTGAGACAAACTTGAGGGGCTTTCTCCTGGCACATTCCGTTCTACATTCCAATCTCGAACACGACTTCCATTGAGGCTCTGCTGCCCTAGTAACCAGATTTGGTAAGGGAGAACTGCTGCCACCTTGTGGCCGTTTCACACAACTGCAGGTTTAATGCCAGCCCTAATGGTCAGTGGATATTCCAAATCATTACAGGCCTGTAAATGACACCTGCCCTGAAAACAAATCCTGGGGTCCTATATCGACCAAAAAATTCAAAAGACGTCCATATTTCAAAACGACAGTTTCAAGAGGCATATTTCACGCACATTAGTGTTCTGCTTCTTTTGCTTTCTTTCTTTCTTTGTTAAAAAAACGGGAATGGAAAAAGGCAACCCTCAGAATGGGCGAAAACGTTCACAAACGAATCAATGGACAAAGGTTTAATCTCCAATATATATAAACAGCTCATGCAGCTTAATATTAATAAAACAAACAACCCAATACAAAAATGGGCAGAAGATCTAAAGAGACGTTTCTTCAAAGAAGACACAGAGATGGCCAAGACGCACATGAAAAGCTGCTCAACATCACTAATTATTAGAGAAATGCAAATCAAAACTACAATGAGGTAAGACCTCACACCTGTTAGAATCGGCATCATCAAATAATCTACAAACAACAAATTCTGGGGAGGGTGTGGACAAAAGGAACCCTGTTCCGCTATTGGTGGGAATGTAAATTGATACAGTCACTATGGAGAACAGTATGGAGGTTCCTTTAAAAAACTAAAAAGAGAATTACCATAGGATCCAGCAATCCCACTTCTGGGCATATACCCAGAGAAAACCATAAATCACAGAGACACATTCACCACAATGTTCATTGCAGCACTATTTACAATAGCCAGGTTATGGAAGCAACATAAATGCCCACAGACAGACGAATGGATAAAGATGTGGTACATATATAAAATGGAATATTACTCAGCCATAAAAAGGAATGAAACTGGGTCATTTGTAGAGAAGTTGATGGATCTAGAGACTGTCATACAGAGTGAAGTAAGCCAGAAAGAGAAAAACAAATATTGTATATTAATGCCTATATGTGGAACCTAGAAAAATGGTAGAGATGAACTGGTTTGCAGGGCAGAAATAGAGACACAGAGGTAGAGAACAAACGTATGGACACAAAGTGGGGGAAGCCATGGGGTGGTGGTGGTGGGATGACTTGGGAGATTAGGATTGACCTGTATACATGTCTATGCATAAAATAGATAACTAATAATAACCTACTGTATAAAAAAATAACTAAAATTAAATTTCAAAATTTTAAAAAATAAAATGTAAAAATAAAACAGAAAAAAGTTCTTCCATTCACACTGATGTATTTATACGAATGAATTATTTCCATGCTTATATCTATAAATACATAAATGAGGAATAAAATCTAACTTGAACCAAAAAAGAAAAAAAAAACTGAACCTAAGAATTATACAGAGGAAAACACTACCAAGGCACTTGCTCCAGTGGTAAACAATTCTGAAATTGGTCAGAGGTGGGGAATCATCTCCCATACAGCCAGCAGCCCCGCCCGCCCACGCAAATAGCATCCTCATTGCAAAGCTGGGAGACCGTGCCGAGGCCTCTGTGAGTAAACGTGAGCTGAGCCCCAGGCCAGATGCTGCTGAACTCTTCCCACCCTTCCCAGGTGAAACACCTGAATATGTACAAGGGCTTGAAAGCCTAGAGGAAGGGCCGTGGAGCCACACCAGCGACAGCACGCAGGCCAACTTGGTGCCTGCAGGTCAGCCAGGATGGTACTGGCCACGGGCGCTCTTCTGGAAGCTTTCTATTGCCCTGCCTGAGATACCCCTCCTGTCCCGGCCCCCACTCCTTTTTTTCCTTCCTCATCTCAGCCCGGAGAGGTATTCCAGTGGAAGTTATGGGTGACACATCCTCTTCTTTACAGGTGGCAGCCTGGCAACTCCTGCCGAAAGTCCAGCAGAGCCCCACTCACACCGGGCCACCCACAAAGCCGTGGACCCTCACACCCTCCCACCAGCACAGCCCCGAGACTGCTGACGGGGCAGAGAATATGGAGTAAGGCACAGCTGCAGGGGCTATTGCTGCCTGGAGTGCTGTTTATATTGACCTCAACGCAGGCACACCTGGGGAGGGCTTGCCGGCAGGGTCAGGCTGCCCAGGTCAGCTAATCCTCAGCCCTCAGGGAATCACATTGCAGAAAATGGACCTCGCTAAGACAGAATATTCGCCAAGGAGAAAAAGGACACAATGCCATTTGCAGCACCGTAGATGAGTCTCGAGGTAATCACGTGACTTGGAGTAAGTCAGAAAGTGAAAGACACATATCATATCATATCACTTATAGGTGTTACCTATAAATTGATACCAGGGCAGATATTTCCACGGAGAAGGGCAATCACAGATTCATTAAACAAACTTATGGTTCACCAAAGGAAAGGTGTGAGGATTGAATTCATTACGATATTGGGGTTAACAGACAGATACAAACACAGTAGACGTATATAATCACCAAAGACCTACGGAGTACCAAGAGAAGACTACTCAACATTCTGTCATAACGTACATGGGAAAAGGATCCCAGGAAGAACAGACATATGTATATGTGTAAAAGAACCACCTCTTGCACACCTACAACAAGCTAAACGTTGTACTCAAACTTGCTGTAATAAAAAATAAAAAATTAAATTAAAAACACGAACAAGAAGTAGTGAGACAAACTTGAGGGGCTTTCTCCTGGCACATTCCGTTCTACATTCCAATCTCGAACACGACTTCCATTGAGGCTCTGCTGCCCTAGTAACCAGATTTGGTAAGGGAGAACTGCTGCCACCTTGTGGCCGTTTCACACAACTGCAGGTTTAATGCCAGCGCTAATGGTCAGTGGATATTCCAAATCATTACAGGCCTGTAAATGACACCTGCCCTGAAAACAAATCCTGGGGTCCTATATCGACCAAAAAATTCAAAAGACGTCCATATTTCAAAACGACAGTTTCAAGAGGCATATTTCACGCACATTAGTGTTCTGCTTCTTTTGCTTTCTTTCTTTCTTTGTTAAAAAAACGGGAATGGAAAAAGGCAACCCTCAGAATGGGCGAAAACGTTCACAAACGAATCAATGGACAAAGGTTTAATCTCCAATATATATAAACAGCTCATGCAGCTTAATATTAATAAAACAAACAACCCAATACAAAAATGGGCAGAAGCTCTAAAGAGACGTTTCTTCAAAGAAGACACAGAGATGGCCAAGACGCATATGAAAAGCTGCTCAACATCACTAATTATTAGAGAAATGCAAATCAAAACTACAATGAGGTAAGACCTCACACCTGTTAGAATCGGCATCATCAGATAATCTACAAACAACAAATTCTGGGGAGGGTGTGGACAAAAGGAACCCTCTTCCGCTATTGGTGGGAATGTAAATTGATACAGTCACTATGGAGAACAGTATGGAGGTTCCTTTAAAAAACTAAAAAGAGAATTACCATAGGATCCAGCAATCCCACTTCTGGGCATATACCCAGAGAAAACCATAAATCACAGAGACACATTCACCACAATGTTCATTGCAGCACTATTTACAATAGCCAGGTTATGGAAGCAACATAAATGCCCACAGACAGACGAATGGATAAAGATGTGGTACATATATAAAATGGAATATTACTCAGCCATAAAAAGGAATGAAACTGGGTCATTTGTAGAGAAGTTGATGGATCTAGAGACTGTCATACAGAGTGAAGTAAGCCAGAAAGAGAAAAACAAATATTGTATATTAATGCCTATATGTGGAACCTAGAAAAATGGTAGAGATGAACTGGTTTGCAGGGCAGAAATAGAGACACAGAGGTAGAGAACAAACGTATGGACACAAAGTGGGGGAAGCCATGGGGTGGTGGTGGTGGGATGACTTGGGAGATTAGGATTGACCTGTATACATGTCTATGCATAAAATAGATAACTAATAATAACCTACTGTATAAAAAAATAACTAAAATTAAATTTCAAAATTTTAAAAAATAAAATGTAAAATAAAACAGAAAAAAGTTCTTCCATTCACACTGATGTATTTATACGAATGAATTATTTCCATGCTTATATCTATAAATACATAAATGGGGAATAAAATCTAACTTGAACCAAAAAGAAAAAAAAAAACTGAACCTAACAGTTATACAGAGGAAAACACTACCAAGGCACTTGCTCCAGTGGTAAACAATTCTGAAATTGGTCAGAGGTGGGGAATCATCTCCCATACAGCCAGCAGCCCCGCCCGCCCTCGCCAGGAGCATCCTGATTGCAAAGCTGGGAGACCGTGCCGAGGCCTCTGTGAGTAAACGTGAGCTGAGCCCCAGGCCAGATGCTGCTGAAGTGTTCCCACCCTTCCCAGGTGAAACACCTGAATATGTACAAGGGCTTGAAAGCCTAGAGGAAGGGCCGTGGAGCCACACCAGCGACAGCACGCAGGCCAACTTGGTGCCTGCAGGTCAGCCAGGATGGTACTGGCCACGGGCGCTCTTCTGGAAGCTTTCTATTGCCCTGCCTGAGATACCCCTCCTGTCCCGGCCCCCACTCCTTTTTTTCCTTCCTCACCTCAGCCCGGAGAGATATTCCAGTGGAAGTTATGGGTGACACATCCTCTTCTTTACAGGTGGCAGCCTGGCAACTCCTGCCGAAAGTCCAGCAGAGCCCCACTCACACCGGGCCACCCACAAAGCCGTGGACCCTCACACCCTCCCACCAGCACAGCCCCGAGACTGCTGACGGGGCAGAGAATATGGAGTAAGGCACAGCTGCAGGGGCTATTGCTGCCTGGAGTGCTGTTTATATTGACCTCAACGCAGGCACACCTGGGGAGGGCTTGCCGGCAGGGTCAGGCTGCCCAGGTCAGCTAATCCTCAGCCCTCAGGGAATCACATTGCAGAAAATGGACCTCGCTAAGACAGAATATTCGCCAAGGAGAAAAAGGACACAATGCCATTTGCAGCACCGTAGATGAGTCTCGAGGTAATCACGTGACTTGGAGTAAGTCAGAAAGTGAAAGACACATATCATATCATATCACTTATAGGTGTTACCTATAAATTGATACCAGGGCAGATATTTCCACGGAGAAGGGCAATCACAGATTCATTAAACAAACTTATGGTTCACCAAAGAAAGGTGTGAGGATTGAATTCATTACGATATTGGGGTTAGCAGACAGATACAAACAGAGTAGACGTATATAATCACCAAAGACCTACGGAGTACCAAGAGAAGACTACTCAACATTCTGTCATAACGTACATGGGAAAAGGATCCCAGGAAGAACAGACATATGTATATGAGTAAAAGAACCACCTCTTGCACACCTACAACAAGCTAAACGTTGTACTCAAACTTGCTGTAATAAAAAATAAAAAATTAAATTAAAAACACGAACAAGAAGTAGTGAGACAAACTTGAGCGGCTTTCTCCTGGCACATTCCGTTCTACATTCCAATCTCGAACACGACTTCCATTGAGGCTCTGCTGCCCTAGTAACCAGATTTGGTAAGGGAGAACTGCTGCCACCTTGTGGCCGTTTCACACAACTGCAGGTTTAATGCCAGCGCTAATGGTCAGTGGATATTCCAAATCATTACAGGCCTGTAAATGACACCTGCCCTGAAAACAAATCCTGGGGTCATATATCGACCAAAAAATTCAAAAGACGTCCATATTTCAAAACGACAGTTTCAAGAGGCATATTTCACGCACATTAGTGTTCTGCTTCTTTTGCTTTCTTTCTTTCTTTGTTAAAAAAAACGGGAATGGAAAAAGGCAACCCTCAGAATGGGCGAAAACGTTCACAAACGAATCAATGGACAAAGGTTTAATCTCCAATATATATAAACAGCTCATGCAGCTTAATATTAATAAAACAAACAACCCAATACAAAAATGGGCAGAAGATCTAAAGAGACGTTTCTTCAAAGAAGACACAGAGATGGCCAAGACGCACATGAAAAGCTGCTCAACATCACTAATTATTAGAGAAATGCAAATCAAAACTACAATGAGGTAAGACCTCACACCTGTTAGAATCGGCATCATCAGATAATCTACAAACAACAAATTCTGGGGAGGGTGTGGACAAAAGGAACCCTCTTCCGCTATTGGTGGGAATGTAAATTGATACAGTCACTATGGAGAACAGTATGGAGGTTCCTTTAAAAAACTAAAAAGAGAATTACCATAGGATCCAGCAATCCCACTTCTGGGCATATACCCAGAGAAAACCATAAATCACAGAGACACATTCACCACAATGTTCATTGCAGCACTATTTACAATAGCCAGGTTATGGAAGCAACATAAATGCCCACAGACAGACGAATGGATAAAGATGTGGTACATATATAAAATGGAATATTACTCAGCCATAAAAAGGAATGAAACTGGGTCATTTGTAGAGAAGTTGATGGATCTAGAGACTGTCATACAGAGTGAAGTAAGCCAGAAAGAGAAAAACAAATATGGTATATTAATGCCTATATGTGGAACCTAGAAAAATGGTAGAGATGAACTGGTTTGCAGGGCAGAAATAGAGACACAGAGGTAGAGAACAAACGTATGGACACAAAGTGGGGGAAGCCATGGGGTGGTGGTGGTGGGATGAGTTGGGAGATTGGGATTGACCTGTATACATGTCTATGCATAAAATAGATAACTAATAATAACCTACTGTATAAAAAAATAACTAAAATTAAATTTCAAAATTTTAAAAAATTAAATGTAAAAATAAAACAGAAAAAAGTTCTTCCATTCACACTGATGTATTTATACGAATGAATTATTTCCATGCTTATATCTATAAATACATAAATGAGGAATAAAATCTAACTTGAACCAAAAAAGAAAAAAAAAACTGAACCTAACAGTTATACAGAGGAAAACACTACCAAGGCACTTGCTCCAGTGGTAAACAATTCTGAAATTGGTCAGAGGTGGGGAATCATCTCCCATACAGCCAGCAGCCCCGCCCGCCCACGCAAGGAGCATCCTCATTGCAAACCTGGGGGACCGTGCCGAGGCCTCTGTGAGTAAACGTGAGCTGAGCCCCAGGCCAGATGCTGCTGAACTGTTCCCACCCTTCCCAGGTGAATCACCTGAATATGTACAAGGGCTTGAAAGCCTAGAGGAAGGGCCGTGGAGCCACACCAGCGACAGCACGCAGGCCAACTTGGTGCCTGCAGGTCAGCCAGGATGGTACTGGCCACGGGCGCTCTTCTGGAAGCTTTCTATTGCCCTGCCTGAGATACCCCTCCTGTCCCGGCCCCCACTCCTTTTTTTCCTTCCTCACCTCAGCCCGCAGAGATATTCCAGTGGAAGTTATGGGTGACACATCCTCTTCTTTACAGGTGGCAGCCTGGCAACTCCTGCCGAAAGTCCAGCAGAGCCCCACTCACACCGGGCCACCCACAAAGCCGTGGACCCTCACACCCTCCCACCAGCACAGCCCCGAGACTGCTGACGGGGCAGAGGATATGGAGTCAAGCACAGCTGCAGGGACTATTGCTGCCTGGAGTGCTGTTTATATTGACCTCAACGCAGGCACACCTGGGGAGGGCTTGCCGGCAGGGTCAGGCTGCCCAGGTCAGCTAATCCTCAGCCCTCAGGGAATCACATTGCAGAAAATGGACCTCGCTAAGACAGAATATTCGCCAAGGAAAAAAAGGACACAATGCCATTTGCAGCACCGTAGATGAGTCTCGAGGTAATCACGTGACTTGGAGTAAGTCAGAAAGTGAAAGACACATATCATATCATATCACTTATAGGTGTTACCTATAAATTGATACCAGGGCAGATATTTCCACGGAGAAGGGCAATCACAGATTCATTAAACAAACTTATGGTTCACCAAAGGAAAGGTGTGAGGATTGAATTCATTACGATATTGGGGTTAGCAGACAGATACAAACACAGTAGACGTATATAATCACCAAAGACCTACGGAGTACCAAGAGAAGACTACTCAACATTCTGTCATAACGTACATGGGAAAAGGATCCCAGGAAGAACAGACATATGTATATGTGTAAAAGAACCACCTCTTGCACACCTACAACAAGCTAAACGTTGTACTCAAACTTGCTGTAATAAAAAATAAAAAATTAAATTAAAAACACGAACAAGAAGTAGTGAGACAAACTTGAGGGGCTTTCTCCTGGCACATTCCGTTCTACATTCCAATCTCGAACACGACTTCCATTGAGGCTCTGCTGCCCTAGTAACCAGATTTGGTAAGGGAGAACTGCTGCCACCTTGTGGCCGTTTCACACAACTGCAGGTTTAATGCCAGCGCTAATGGTCAGTGGATATTCCAAATCATTACAGGCCTGTAAATGACACCTGCCCTGAAAACAAATCCTGGGGTCATATATCGACCAAAAAATTCAAAAGACGTCCATATTTCAAAACGACAGTTTCAAGAGGCATATTTCACGCACATTAGTGTTCTGCTTCTTTTGCTTTCTTTCTTTCTTTGTTAAAAAAAACGGGAATGGAAAAAGGCAACCCTCAGAGTGGGCGAAAACGTTCACAAACGAATCAATGGACAAAGGTTTAATCTCCAATATATATAAACAGCTCATGCAGCTTAATATTAATAAAACAAACAACCCAATACAAAAATGGGCAGAAGATCTAAAGAGACGTTTCTTCACAGAAGACACAGAGATGGCCAAGACGCACATGAAAAGCTGCTCAACATCACTAATTATTAGAGAAATGCAAATCAAAACTACAATGAGGTAAGACCTCACACCTGTTAGAATCGGCATCATCAGATAATCTACAAACAACAAATTCTGGGGAGGGTGTGGACAAAAGGAACCCTCTTCCGCTATTGGTGGGAATGTAAATTGATACAGTCACTATGGAGAACAGTATGGAGGTTCCTTTAAAAAACTAAAAAGAGAATTACCATAGGATCCAGCAATCCCACTTCTGGGCATATACCCAGAGAAAACCATAAATCACAGAGACACATTCACCACAATGTTCATTGCAGCACTATTTACAATAGCCAGGTTATGGAAGCAACATAAATGCCCACAGACAGACGAATGGATAAAGATGTGGTACATATATAAAATGGAATATTACTCAGCCATAAAAAGGAATGAAACTGGGTCATTTGTAGAGAAGTTGATGGATCTAGAGACTGTCATACAGAGTGAAGTAAGCCAGAAAGAGAAAAACAAATATGGTATATTAATGCCTATATGTGGAACCTAGAAAAATGGTAGAGATGAACTGGTTTGCAGGGCAGAAATAGAGACACAGAGGTAGAGAACAAACGTATGGACACAATGTGGGGGAAGCCATGGGGTGGTGGTGGTGGGATGAGTTGGGAGATTGGGATTGACCTGTATACATGTCTATGCATAAAATAGATAACTAATAATAACCTACTGTATAAAAAAATAACTAAAATTAAATTTCAAAATTTTAAAAAATAAAATGTAAAAATAAAACAGAAAAAAAGTTCTTCCATTCACACTGATGTATTTATACGAATGAATTATTTCCATGCTTATATCTATAAATACATAAATGAGGAATAAAATCTAACTTGAACCAAAAAAGAAAAAAAAAACTGAACCTAACAGTTATACAGAGGAAAACACTACCAAGGCACTTGCTCCAGTGGTAAACAATTCTGAAATTGGTCAGAGGTGGGGAATCATCTCCCATACAGCCAGCAGCCCCGCCCGCCCACGCAAGGAGCATCCTCATTGCAAAGCTGGGAGACCGTGCCGAGGCCTCTGTGAGTAAACGTGAGCTGAGCCCCAGGCCAGATGCTGCTGAACTGTTCCCACCCTTCCCAGGTGAAACACCTGAATATGTACAAGGGCTTGAAAGCCTAGAGGAAGGGCCGTGGAGCCACACCAGCGACAGCACGCAGGCCAACTTGGTGCCTGCAGGTCAGCCAGGATGGTACTGGCCACGGGCGCTCTTCTGGAAGCTTTCTATTGCCCTGCCTGAGATACCCCTCCTGTCCCGGCCCCCACTCCTTTTTTTCCTTCCTCACCTCAGCCCGCAGAGATATTCCAGTGGAAGTTATGGGTGACACATCCTCTTCTTTACAGGTGGCAGCCTGGCAACTCCTGCCGAAAGTCCAGCAGAGCCCCACTCACACCGGGCCACCCACAAAGCCGTGGACCCTCACACCCTCCCACCAGCACAGCCCCGAGACTGCTGACGGGGCAGAGGATATGGAGTCAGGCACAGCTGCAGGGACTATTGCTGCCTGGAGTGCTGTTTATATTGACCTCAACGCAGGCACACCTGGGGAGGGCTTGCCGGCAGGGTCAGGCTGCCCAGGTCAGCTAATCCTCAGCCCTCAGGGAATCACATTGCAGAATATGGACCTCGCAAAGACAGAATATTCGCCAAGGAAAAATAGGACACAATGCCATTTGCAGCACCGTAGATGAGTCTCGAGGTAATCACGTTACTTGGAGTAAGTCAGAAAGTGAAAGACACATATCATATCATATCACTTATAGGTGTTACCTATAAATTGATACCAGGGCAGATATTTCCACGGAGAAGGGCAATCTCAGATTCATTAAACAAACTTATGGTTCACCAAAGGAAAGGTGTGAGGATTGAATTCATTACGATATTGGGGTTAACAGACAGATACAAACACAGTAGACGTATATAATCACCAAAGACCTACGGAGTACCAAGAGAAGACTACTCAACATTCTGTCATAACGTACATGGGAAAAGGATCCCAGGAAGAACAGACATATGTATATGTGTAAAAGAACCACCTCTTGCACACCTACAACAAGCTAAACGTTGTACTCAAACTTGCTGTAATAAAAAATAAAAAATTAAATTAAAAACACGAACAAGAAGTAGTGAGACAAACTTGAGGGGCTTTCTCCTGGCACATTCCGTTCTACATTCCAATCTCGAACACGACTTCCATTGAGGCTCTGCTGCCCTAGTAACCAGATTTGGTAAGGGAGAACTGCTGCCACCTTGTGGCCGTTTCACACAACTGCAGGTTTAATGCCAGCGCTAATGGTCAGTGGATATTCCAAATCATTACAGGCCTGTAAATGACACCTGCCCTGAAAACAAATCCTGGGGTCCTATATCGACCAAAAAATTCAAAAGACGTCCATATTTCAAAACGACAGTTTCAAGAGGCATATTTCACGCACATTAGTGTTCTGCTTCTTTTGCTTTCTTTCTTTCTTTGTTAAAAAAAACGGGAATGGAAAAAGGCAACCCTCAGAATGGGCGAAAACGTTCACAAACGAATCAATGGACAAAGGTTTAATCTCCAATATATATAAACAGCTCATGCAGCTTAATATTAATAAAACAAACAACCCAATACAAAAATGGGCAGAAGATCTAAAGAGACGTTTCTTCACAGAAGACACAGAGATGGCCAAGACGCACATGAAAAGCTGCTCAACATCACTAATTATTAGAGAAATGCAAATCAAAACTACAATGAGGTAAGACCTCACACCTGTTAGAATCGGCATCATCAGATAATCTACAAACAACAAATTCTGGGGAGGGTGTGGACAAAAGGAACCCTCTTCCGCTATTGGTGGGAATGTAAATTGATACAGTCACTATGGAGAACAGTATGGAGGTTCCTTTAAAAAACTAAAAAGAGAATTACCATAGGATCCAGCAATCCCACTTCTGGGCATATACCCAGAGAAAACCATAAATCACAGAGACACATTCACCACAATGTTCATTGCAGCACTATTTACAATAGCCAGGTTATGGAAGCAACATAAATGCCCACAGACAGACGAATGGATAAAGATGTGGTACATATATAAAATGGAATATTACTCAGCCATAAAAAGGAATGAAACTGGGTCATTTGTAGAGAAGTTGATGGATCTAGAGACTGTCATACAGAGTGAAGTAAGCCAGAAAGAGAAAAACAAATATGGTATATTAATGCCTATATGTGGAACCTAGAAAAATGGTAGAGATGAACTGGTTTGCAGGGCAGAAATAGAGACACAGAGGTAGAGAACAAACGTATGGACACAAAGTGGGGGAAGCCATGGGGTGGTGGTGGTGGGATGAGTTGGGAGATTGGGATTGACCTGTATACATGTCTATGCATAAAATAGATAACTAATAATAACCTACTGTATAAAAAATAACTAAAATTAAATTTCAAAATTTTAAAAAATAAAATGTAAAAATAAAACAGAAAAAATGTTCTTCCATTCACACTGATGTATTTATACGAATGAATTATTTCCATGCTTATATCTATAAATACATAAATGAGGAATAAAATCTAACTTGAACCAAAAAAGAAAAAAAAAAAAACTGAACCTAACAGTTATACAGAGGAAAACACTACCAAGGCACTTGCTCCAGTGGTAAACAATTCTGAAATTGGTCAGAGGTGGGGAATCATCTCCCATACAGCCAGCAGCCACGCCCGCCCTCGACAGGATCATCCTCATTGCAAAGCTGGGAGACCGTGCCGAGGCCTCTGTGAGTAAACGTGAGCTGAGCCCCAGGGCAGATGCTGCTGAATTGTTCCCACCCTTCCCAGGTGAAACACCTGAATATGTACAAGGGCTTGAAAGCCTAGAGGAAGGGCCGTGGAGCCACACCAGCGACAGCACGCAGGCCAACTTGGTGCCTGCAGGTCAGCCAGGATGGTACTGGCCACAGGCGCTCTTCTGGAAGCTTTCTATTGCCCTGCCTGAGATACCCCTCCTGTCCCGGCCCCCACTCCTTTTTTTCCTTCCTCACCTCAGCCCGCAGAGATATTCCAGTGGAAGTTATGGGTGACACATCCTCTTCTTTACAGGTGGCAGCCTGGCAACTCCTGCCGAAAGTCCAGCAGAGCCCCACTCACACCGGGCCACCCACAAAGCCGTGGACCCTCACACCCTCCCACCAGCACAGCCCCGAGACTGCTGACGGGGCAGAGGATATGGAGTCAGGCACAGCTGCAGGGACTATTGCTGCCTGGAGTGCTGTTTATATTGACCTCAACGCAGGCACACCTGGGGAGGGCTTGCCGGCAGGGTCAGGCTGCCCAGGTCAGCTAATCCTCAGCCCTCAGGGAATCACATTGCAGAAAATGGACCTCGCTAAGACAGAATATTCGCCAAGGAGAAAAAGGACACAATGCCATTTGCAGCACCGTAGATGAGTCTCGAGGTAATCACGTGACTTGGAGTAAGTCAGAAAGTGAAAGACACATATCATATCATATCACTTATAGGTGTTACCTATAAATTGATACCAGGGCAGATATTTCCACGGAGAAGGGCAATCACAGATTCATTAAACAAACTTATGGTTCACCAAAGAAAGGTGTGAGGATTGAATTCATTACGATATTGGGGTTAGCAGACAGATACAAACACAGTAGACGTATATAATCACCAAAGACCTACGGAGTACCAAGAGAAGACTACTCAACATTCTGTCATAACGTACATGGGAAAAGGATCCCAGGAAGAACAGACATATGTATATGAGTAAAAGAACCACCTCTTGCACACCTACAACAAGCTAAACGTTGTACTCAAACTTGCTGTAATAAAAAATAAAAAATTAAATTAAAAACACGAACAAGAAGTAGTGAGACAAACTTGAGCGGCTTTCTCCTGGCACATTCCGTTCTACATTCCAATCTCGAACACGACTTCCATTGAGGCTCTGCTGCCCTAGTAACCAGATTTGGTAAGGGAGAACTGCTGCCACCTTGTGGCCGTTTCACACAACTGCAGGTTTAATGCCAGCGCTAATGGTCAGTGGATATTCCAAATCATTACAGGCCTGTAAATGACACCTGCCCTGAAAACAAATCCTGGGGTCATATATCGACCAAAAAATTCAAAAGACGTCCATATTTCAAAACGACAGTTTCAAGAGGCATATTTCACGCACATTAGTGTTCTGCTTCTTTTGCTTTCTTTCTTTCTTTGTTAAAAAAAACGGGAATGGAAAAAGGCAACCCTCAGAATGGGCGAAAACGTTCACAAACGAATCAATGGACAAAGGTTTAATCTCCAATATATATAAACAGCTCATGCAGCTTAATATTAATAAAACAAACAACCCAATACAAAAATGGGCAGAAGATCTAAAGAGACGTTTCTTCAAAGAAGACACAGAGATGGCCAAGACGCACATGAAAAGCTGCTCAACATCACTAATTATTAGAGAAATGCAAATCAAAACTACAATGAGGTAAGACCTCACACCTGTTAGAATCGGCATCATCAGATAATCTACAAACAACAAATTCTGGGGAGGGTGTGGACAAAAGGAACCCTCTTCCGCTATTGGTGGGAATGTAAATTGATACAGTCACTATGGAGAACAGTATGGAGGTTCCTTTAAAAAACTAAAAAGAGAATTACCATAGGATCCAGCAATCCCACTTCTGGGCATATACCCAGAGAAAACCATAAATCACAGAGACACATTCACCACAATGTTCATTGCAGCACTATTTACAATAGCCAGGTTATGGAAGCAACATAAATGCCCACAGACAGACGAATGGATAAAGATGTGGTACATATATAAAATGGAATATTACTCAGCCATAAAAAGGAATGAAACTGGGTCATTTGTAGAGAAGTTGATGGATCTAGAGACTGTCATACAGAGTGAAGTAAGCCAGAAAGAGAAAAACAAATATGGTATATTAATGCCTATATGTGGAACCTAGAAAAATGGTACAGATGAACTGGTTTGCAGGGCAGAAATAGAGACACAGAGGTAGAGAACAAACGTATGGACACAAAGTGGGGGAAGCCATGGGGTGGTGGTGGTGGGATGAGTTGGGAGATTGGGATTGACCTGTATACATGTCTATGCATAAAATAGATAACTAATAATAACCTACTGTATAAAAAAATAACTAAAATTAAATTTCAAAATTTTAAAAAATTAAATGTAAAAATAAAACAGAAAAAAGTTCTTCCATTCACACTGATGTATTTATACGAATGAATTATTTCCATGCTTATATCTATAAATACATAAATGAGGAATAAAATCTAACTTGAACCAAAAAAGAAAAAAAAAACTGAACCTAACAGTTATACAGAGGAAAACACTACCAAGGCACTTGCTCCAGTGGTAAACAATTCTGAAATTGGTCAGAGGTGGGGAATCATCTCCCATACAGCCAGCAGCCCCGCCCGCCCACGCAAGGAGCATCCTCATTGCAAACCTGGGGGACCGTGCCGAGGCCTCTGTGAGTAAACGTGAGCTGAGCCCCAGGCCAGATGCTGCTGAACTGTTCCCACCCTTCCCAGGTGAATCACCTGAATATGTACAAGGGCTTGAAAGCCTAGAGGAAGGGCCGTGGAGCCACACCAGCGACAGCACGCAGGCCAACTTGGTGCCTGCAGGTCAGCCAGGATGGTACTGGCCACGGGCGCTCTTCTGGAAGCTTTCTATTGCCCTGCCTGAGATACCCCTCCTGTCCCGGCCCCCACTCCTTTTTTTCCTTCCTCACCTCAGCCCGCAGAGATATTCCAGTGGAAGTTATGGGTGACACATCCTCTTCTTTACAGGTGGCAGCCTGGCAACTCCTGCCGAAAGTCCAGCAGAGCCCCACTCACACCGGGCCACCCACAAAGCCGTGGACCCTCACACCCTCCCACCAGCACAGCCCCGAGACTGCTGACGGGGCAGAGGATATGGAGTCAAGCACAGCTGCAGGGACTATTGCTGCCTGGAGTGCTGTTTATATTGACCTCAACGCAGGCACACCTGGGGAGGGCTTGCCGGCAGGGTCAGGCTGCCCAGGTCAGCTAATCCTCAGCCCTCAGGGAATCACATTGCAGAAAATGGACCTCGCTAAGACAGAATATTCGCCAAGGAAAAAAAGGACACAATGCCATTTGCAGCACGGTAGATGAGTCTCGAGGTAATCACGTGACTTGGAGTAAGTCAGAAAGTGAAAGACACATATCATATCATATCACTTATAGGTGTTACCTATAAATTGATACCAGGGCAGATATTTCCACGGAGAAGGGCAATCACAGATTCATTAAACAAACTTATGGTTCACCAAAGGAAAGGTGTGAGGATTGAATTCATTACGATATTGGGGTTAGCAGACAGATACAAACACAGTAGACGTATATAATCACCAAAGACCTACGGAGTACCAAGAGAAGACTACTCAACATTCTGTCATAACGTACATGGGAAAAGGATCCCAGGAAGAACAGACATATGTATATGTGTAAAAGAACCACCTCTTGCACACCTACAACAAGCTAAACGTTGTACTCAAACTTGCTGTAATAAAAAATAAAAAATTAAATTAAAAACACGAACAAGAAGTAGTGAGACAAACTTGAGGGGCTTTCTCCTGGCACATTCCGTTCTACATTCCAATCTCGAACACGACTTCCATTGAGGCTCTGCTGCCCTAGTAACCAGATTTGGTAAGGGAGAACTGCTGCCACCTTGTGGCCGTTTCACACAACTGCAGGTTTAATGCCAGCGCTAATGGTCAGTGGATATTCCAAATCATTACAGGCCTGTAAATGACACCTGCCCTGAAAACAAATCCTGGGGTCATATATCGACCAAAAAATTCAAAAGACGTCCATATTTCAAAACGACAGTTTCAAGAGGCATATTTCACGCACATTAGTGTTCTGCTTCTTTTGCTTTCTTTCTTTCTTTGTTAAAAAAAACGGGAATGGAAAAAGGCAACCCTCAGAGTGGGCGAAAACGTTCACAAACGAATCAATGGACAAAGGTTTAATCTCCAATATATATAAACAGCTCATGCAGCTTAATATTAATAAAACAAACAACCCAATACAAAAATGGGCAGAAGATCTAAAGAGACGTTTCTTCACAGAAGACACAGAGATGGCCAAGACGCACATGAAAAGCTGCTCAACATCACTAATTATTAGAGAAATGCAAATCAAAACTACAATGAGGTAAGACCTCACACCTGTTAGAATCGGCATCATCAGATAATCTACAAACAACAAATTCTGGGGAGGGTGTGGACAAAAGGAACCCTCTTCCGCTATTGGTGGGAATGTAAATTGATACAGTCACTATGGAGAACAGTATGGAGGTTCCTTTAAAAAACTAAAAAGAGAATTACCATAGGATCCAGCAATCCCACTTCTGGGCATATACCCAGAGAAAACCATAAATCACAGAGACACATTCACCACAATGTTCATTGCAGCACTATTTACAATAGCCAGGTTATGGAAGCAACATAAATGCCCACAGACAGACGAATGGATAAAGATGTGGTACATATATAAAATGGAATATTACTCAGCCATAAAAAGGAATGAAACTGGGTCATTTGTAGAGAAGTTGATGGATCTAGAGACTGTCATACAGAGTGAAGTAAGCCAGAAAGAGAAAAACAAATATGGTATATTAATGCCTATATGTGGAACCTAGAAAAATGGTAGAGATGAACTGGTTTGCAGGGCAGAAATAGAGACACAGAGGTAGAGAACAAACGTATGGACACAATGTGGGGGAAGCCATGGGGTGGTGGTGGTGGGATGAGTTGGGAGATTGGGATTGACCTGTATACATGTCTATGCATAAAATAGATAACTAATAATAACCTACTGTATAAAAAAATAACTAAAATTAAATTTCAAAATTTTAAAAAATAAAATGTAAAAATAAAACAGAAAAAAAGTTCTTCCATTCACACTGATGTATTTATACGAATGAATTATTTCCATGCTTATATCTATAAATACATAAATGAGGAATAAAATCTAACTTGAACCAAAAAAGAAAAAAAAAACTGAACCTAACAGTTATACAGAGGAAAACACTACCAAGGCACTTGCTCCAGTGGTAAACAATTCTGAAATTGGTCAGAGGTGGGGAATCATCTCCCATACAGCCAGCAGCCCCGCCCGCCCACGCAAGGAGCATCCTCATTGCAAAGCTGGGAGACCGTGCCGAGGCCTCTGTGAGTAAACGTGAGCTGAGCCCCAGGCCAGATGCTGCTGAACTGTTCCCACCCTTCCCAGGTGAAACACCTGAATATGTACAAGGGCTTGAAAGCCTAGAGGAAGGGCCGTGGAGCCACACCAGCGACAGCACGCAGGCCAACTTGGTGCCTGCAGGTCAGCCAGGATGGTACTGGCCACGGGCGCTCTTCTGGAAGCTTTCTATTGCCCTGCCTGAGATACCCCTCCTGTCCCGGCCCCCACTCCTTTTTTTCCTTCCTCACCTCAGCCCGCAGAGATATTCCAGTGGAAGTTATGGGTGACACATCCTCTTCTTTACAGGTGGCAGCCTGGCAACTCCTGCCGAAAGTCCAGCAGAGCCCCACTCACACCGGGCCACCCACAAAGCCGTGGACCCTCACACCCTCCCACCAGCACAGCCCCGAGACTGCTGACGGGGCAGAGGATATGGAGTCAGGCACAGCTGCAGGGACTATTGCTGCCTGGAGTGCTGTTTATATTGACCTCAACGCAGGCACACCTGGGGAGGGCTTGCCGGCAGGGTCAGGCTGCCCAGGTCAGCTAATCCTCAGCCCTCAGGGAATCACATTGCAGAATATGGACCTCGCAAAGACAGAATATTCGCCAAGGAAAAATAGGACACAATGCCATTTGCAGCACCGTAGATGAGTCTCGAGGTAATCACGTTACTTGGAGTAAGTCAGAAAGTGAAAGACACATATCATATCATATCACTTATAGGTGTTACCTATAAATTGATACCAGGGCAGATATTTCCACGGAGAAGGGCAATCTCAGATTCATTAAACAAACTTATGGTTCACCAAAGGAAAGGTGTGAGGATTGAATTCATTACGATATTGGGGTTAACAGACAGATACAAACACAGTAGACGTATATAATCACCAAAGACCTACGGAGTACCAAGAGAAGACTACTCAACATTCTGTCATAACGTACATGGGAAAAGGATCCCAGGAAGAACAGACATATGTATATGTGTAAAAGAACCACCTCTTGCACACCTACAACAAGCTAAACGTTGTACTCAAACTTGCTGTAATAAAAAATAAAAAATTAAATTAAAAACACGAACAAGAAGTAGTGAGACAAACTTGAGGGGCTTTCTCCTGGCACATTCCGTTCTACATTCCAATCTCGAACACGACTTCCATTGAGGCTCTGCTGCCCTAGTAACCAGATTTGGTAAGGGAGAACTGCTGCCACCTTGTGGCCGTTTCACACAACTGCAGGTTTAATGCCAGCGCTAATGGTCAGTGGATATTCCAAATCATTACAGGCCTGTAAATGACACCTGCCCTGAAAACAAATCCTGGGGTCCTATATCGACCAAAAAATTCAAAAGACGTCCATATTTCAAAACGACAGTTTCAAGAGGCATATTTCACGCACATTAGTGTTCTGCTTCTTTTGCTTTCTTTCTTTCTTTGTTAAAAAAAACGGGAATGGAAAAAGGCAACCCTCAGAATGGGCGAAAACGTTCACAAACGAATCAATGGACAAAGGTTTAATCTCCAATATATATAAACAGCTCATGCAGCTTAATATTAATAAAACAAACAACCCAATACAAAAATGGGCAGAAGATCTAAAGAGACGTTTCTTCACAGAAGACACAGAGATGGCCAAGACGCACATGAAAAGCTGCTCAACATCACTAATTATTAGAGAAATGCAAATCAAAACTACAATGAGGTAAGACCTCACACCTGTTAGAATCGGCATCATCAGATAATCTACAAACAACAAATTCTGGGGAGGGTGTGGACAAAAGGAACCCTCTTCCGCTATTGGTGGGAATGTAAATTGATACAGTCACTATGGAGAACAGTATGGAGGTTCCTTTAAAAAACTAAAAAGAGAATTACCATAGGATCCAGCAATCCCACTTCTGGGCATATACCCAGAGAAAACCATAAATCACAGAGACACATTCACCACAATGTTCATTGCAGCACTATTTACAATAACCAGGTTATGGAAGCAACATAAATGCCCACAGACAGACGAATGGATAAAGATGTGGTACATATATAAAATGGAATATTACTCAGCCATAAAAAGGAATGAAACTGGGTCATTTGTAGAGAAGTTGATGGATCTAGAGACTGTCATACAGAGTGAAGTAAGCCAGAAAGAGAAAAACAAATATGGTATATTAATGCCTATATGTGGAACCTAGAAAAATGGTAGAGATGAACTGGTTTGCAGGGCAGAAATAGAGACACAGAGGTAGAGAACAAACGTATGGACACAAAGTGGGGGAAGCCATGGGGTGGTGGTGGTGGGATGAGTTGGGAGATTGGGATTGACCTGTATACATGTCTATGCATAAAATAGATAACTAATAATAACCTACTGTATAAAAAAATAACTAAAATTAAATTTCAAAATTTTAAAAAATAAAATGTAAAAATAAAACAGAAAAAATGTTCTTCCATTCACACTGATGTATTTATACGAATGAATTATTTCCATGCTTATATCTATAAATACATAAATGAGGAATAAAATCTAACTTGAACCAAAAAAGAAAAAAAAAAAAAACTGAACCTAACAGTTATACAGAGGAAAACACTACCAAGGCACTTGCTCCAGTGGTAAACAATTCTGAAATTGGTCAGAGGTGGGGAATCATCTCCCATACAGCCAGCAGCCCCGCCCGCCCTCGCCAGGAGCATCCTCATTGCAAAGCTGGGAGACCGTGCCGAGGCCTCTGTGAGTAAACGTGAGCTGAGCCCCAGGCCAGATGCTGCTGAACTGTTCCCACCCTTCCCAGGTGAAACACCTGAATATGTACAAGGGCTTGAAAGCCTAGAGGAAGGGCCGTGGAGCCACACCAGCGACAGCACGCAGGCCAACTTGGTGCCTGCAGGTCAGCCAGGATGGTACTGGCAACGGGCGCTCTTCTGGAAGCTTTCTATTGCCCTGCCTGAGATACCCCTCCTGTCCCGGCCCCCACTCCTTTTTTTCCTTCCTCACCTCAGCCCGCAGAGATATTCCAGTGGAAGTTATGGGTGACACATCCTCTTCTTTACAGGTGGCAGCCTGGCAACTCCTGCCGAAAGTCCAGCAGAGCCCCACTCACACCGGGCCACCCACAAAGCCGTGGACCCTCACACCCTCCCACCAGCACAGCCCCGAGACTGCTGACGGGGCAGAGGATATGGAGTCAGGCACAGCTGCAGGGACTATTGCTGCCTGGAGTGCTGTTTATATTGACCTCAACGCAGGCACACCTGGGGAGGGCTTGCCGGCAGGGTCAGGCTGCCCAGGTCAGCTAATCCTCAGCCCTCAGGGAATCACATTGCAGAATATGGACCTCGCTAAGACAGAATATTCACCAAGGAAAAAAAGGACACAATGCCATTTGCAGCACCGTAGATGAGTCTCGAGGTAATCACGTGACTTGGAGTAAGTCAGAAAGTGAAAGACACATATCATATCATATCACTTATAGGTGTTACCTATAAATTGATACCAGGGCAGATATTTCCACGGAGAAGGGCAATCACAGATTCATTAAACAAACTTATGGTTCACCAAAGGAAAGGTGTGAGGATTGAATTCATTACGATATTGGGGTTAACAGACAGATACAAACACAGTAGACGTATATAATCACCAAAGACCTACGGAGTACCAAGAGAAGACTACTCAACATTCTGTCATAACGTACATGGGAAAAGGATCCCAGGAAGAACAGACATATGTATATGTGTAAAAGAACCACCTCTTGCACACCTACAACAAGCTAAACGTTGTACTCAAACTTGCTGTAATAAAAAATAAAAAAATTAAATTAAAAACACGAACAAGAAGTAGTGAGACAAACTTGAGGGGCTTTCTCCTGGCACATTCCGTTCTACATTCCAATCTCGAACACGACTTCCATTGAGGCTCTGCTGCCCTAGTAACCAGATTTGGTAAGGGAGAACTGCTGCCACCTTGTGGCCGTTTCACACAACTGCAGGTTTAATGCCAGCGCTAATGGTCAGTGGATATTCCAAATCATTACAGGCCTGTAAATGACACCTGCCCTGAAAACAAATCCTGGGGTCCTATAGCGACCAAAAAATTCAAAAGACGTCCATATTTCAAAACGACAGTTTCAAGAGGCATATTTCACGCACATTAGTGTTCTGCTTCTTTTGCTTTCTTTCTTTCTTTGTTAAAAGAAACGGGAATGGAGAAAGGCAACCCTCAGAATGGGCGAAAACGTTCACAAACGAATCAATGGACAAAGGTTTAATCTCCAATATATATAAACAGCTCATGCAGCTTAATATTAATAAAACAAACAACCCAATACAAAAATGGGCAGAAGATCTAAAGAGACGTTTCTTCAAAGAAGACACAGAGATGGCCAAGACGCACATGAAAAGCTGCTCAACATCACTAATTATTAGAGAAATGCAAATCAAAACTACAATGAGGTAAGACCTCACACCTGTTAGAATCGGCATCATCAGATAATCTACAAACAACAAATTCTGGGGAGGGTGTGGACAAAAGGAACCCTCTTCCGCTATTGGTGGGAATGTAAATTGATACAGTCACTATGGAGAACAGTATGGAGGTTCCTTTAAAAAACTAAAAAGAGAATTACCATAGGATCCAGCAATCCCACTTCTGGGCATATACCCAGAGAAAACCATAAATCACAGAGACACATTCACCACAATGTTCATTGCAGCACTATTTACAATAGCCAGGTTATGGAAGCAACATAAATGCCCACAGACAGACGAATGGATAAAGATGTGGTACATATATAAAATGGAATATTACTCAGCCATAAAAAGGAATGAAACTGGGTCATTTGTAGAGAAGTTGATGGATCTAGAGACTGTCATACAGAGTGAAGTAAGCCAGAAAGAGAAAAACAAATATGGTATATTAATGCCTATATGTGGAACCTAGAAAAATGGTAGAGATGAACTGGTTTGCAGGGCAGAAATAGAGACACAGAGGTAGAGAACAAACGTATGGACACAAAGTGGGGGAAGCCATGGGGTGGTGGTGGTGGGATGAGTTGGGAGATTGGGATTGACCTGTATACATGTCTATGCATAAAATAGATAACTAATAATAACCTACTGTATAAAAAAATAACTAAAATTAAATTTCAAAATTTTAAAAAATAAAATGTAAAAATAAAACAGAAAAAATGTTCTTCCATTCACACTGATGTATTTATACGAATGAATTATTTCCATGCTTATATCTATAAATACATAAATGAGGAATAAAATCTAACTTGAACCAAAAAAGAAAAAAAAAAAACTGAACCTAACAGTTATACAGAAGAAAACACTACCAAGGCACTTGCTCCAGTGGTAAACAATTCTGAAATTGGTCAGAGGTGGGGAATCATCTCCCATACAGCCAGCAGCCCCGCCCGCCCTCGCCAGTAGCATCCTCATTGCAAAGCTGGGAGACCGTGCCGAGGCCTCTGTGAGTAAACGTGAGCTGAGCCCCAGGCCAGATGCTGCTGAACTGTTCCCACCCTTCCCAGGTGAAACACCTGAATATGTACAAGGGCTTGAAAGCCTAGAGGAAGGGCCGTGGAGCCACACCAGCGACAGCACGCAGGCCAACTTGGTGCCTGCAGGTCAGCCAGGATGGTACTGGCCACGGGCGCTCTTCTGGAAGCTTTCTATTGCCCTGCCTGAGATACCCCTCCTGTCCCGGCCCCCACTCCTTTTTTTCCTTCCTCACCTCAGCCCGCAGAGATATTCCAGTGGAAGTTATGGGTGACACATCCTCTTCTTTACAGGTGGCAGCCTGGCAACTCCTGCCGAAAGTCCAGCAGAGCCCCACTCACACCGGGCCACCCACAAAGCCGTGGACCCTCACACCCTCCCACCAGCACAGCCCCGAGACTGCTGACGGGGCAGAGGATATGGAGTCAGGCACAGCTGCAGGGACTATTGCTGCCTGGAGTGCTGTTTATATTGACCTCAACGCAGGCACACCTGGGGAGGGCTTGCCGGCAGGGTCAGGCTGCCCAGGTCAGCTAATCCTCAGCCCTCAGGGAATCACATTGCAGAATATGGACCTCGCTAAGACAGAATATTCACCAAGGAAAAAAAGGACACAATGCCATTTGCAGCACCGTAGATGAGTCTCGAGGTAATCACGTGACTTGGAGTAAGTCAGAAAGTGAAAGACACATATCATATCATATCACTTATAGGTGTTACCTATAAATTGATACCAGGGCAGATATTTCCACGGAGAAGGGCAATCACAGATTCATTAAACAAACTTATGGTTCACCAAAGGAAAGGTGTGAGGATTGAATTCATTACGATATTGGGGTTAACAGACAGATACAAACACAGTAGACGTATATAATCACCAAAGACCTACGGAGTACCAAGAGAAGACTACTCAACATTCTGTCATAACGTACATGGGAAAAGGATCCCAGGAAGAACAGACATATGTATATGTGTAAAAGAACCACCTCTTGCACACCTACAACAAGCTAAACGTTGTACTCAAACTTGCTGTAATAAAAAATAAAAAAATTAAATTAAAAACACGAACAAGAAGTAGTGAGACAAACTTGAGGGGCTTTCTCCTGGCACATTCCGTTCTACATTCCAATCTCGAACACGACTTCCATTGAGGCTCTGCTGCCCTAGTAACCAGATTTGGTAAGGGAGAACTGCTGCCACCTTGTGGCCGTTTCACACAACTGCAGGTTTAATGCCAGCGCTAATGGTCAGTGGATATTCCAAATCATTACAGGCCTGTAAATGACACCTGCCCTGAAAACAAATCCTGGGGTCATATAGCGACCAAAAAATTCAAAAGACGTCCATATTTCAAAACGACAGTTTCAAGAGGCATATTTCACGCACATTAGTGTTCTGCTTCTTTTGCTTTCTTTCTTTCTTTGTTAAAAAAAACGGGAATGGAAAAAGGCAACCCTCAGAGTGGGCGAAAACGTTCACAAACGAATCAATGGACAAAGGTTTAATCTCCAATATATATAAACAGCTCATGCAGCTTAATATTAATAAAACAAACAACCCAATACAAAAATGGGCAGAAGATCTAAAGAGACGTTTCTTCACAGAAGACACAGAGATGGCCAAGACGCACATGAAAAGCTGCTCAACATCACTAATTATTAGAGAAATGCAAATCAAAACTACAATGAGGTAAGACCTCACACCTGTTAGAATCGGCATCATCAGATAATCTACAAACAACAAATTCTGGGGAGGGTGTGGACAAAAGGAACCCTCTTCCGCTATTGGTGGGAATGTAAATTGATACAGTCACTATGGAGAACAGTATGGAGGTTCCTTTAAAAAACTAAAAAGAGAATTACCATAGGATCCAGCAATCCCACTTCTGGGCATATACCCAGAGAAAACCATAAATCACAGAGACACATTCACCACAATGTTCATTGCAGCACTATTTACAATAACCAGGTTATGGAAGCAACATAAATGCCCACAGACAGACGAATGGATAAAGATGTGGTACATATATAAAATGGAATATTACTCAGCCATAAAAAGGAATGAAACTGGGTCATTTGTAGAGAAGTTGATGGATCTAGAGACTGTCATACAGAGTGAAGTAAGCCAGAAAGAGAAAAACAAATATGGTATATTAATGCCTATATGTGGAACCTAGAAAAATGGTAGAGATGAACTGGTTTGCAGGGCAGAAATAGAGACACAGAGGTAGAGAACAAACGTATGGACACAAAGTGGGGGAAGCCATGGGGTGGTGGTGGTGGGATGAGTTGGGAGATTGGGATTGACCTGTATACATGTCTATGCATAAAATAGATAACTAATAATAACCTACTGTATAAAAAAATAACTAAAATTAAATTTCAAAATTTTAAAAAATAAAATGTAAAAATAAAACAGAAAAAATGTTCTTCCATTCACACTGATGTATTTATACGAATGAATTATTTCCATGCTTATATCTATAAATACATAAATGAGGAATAAAATCTAACTTGAACCAAAAAAGAAAAAAAAAAAAAACTGAACCTAACAGTTATACAGAGGAAAACACTACCAAGGCACTTGCTCCAGTGGTAAACAATTCTGAAATTGGTCAGAGGTGGGGAATCATCTCCCATACAGCCAGCAGCCCCGCCCGCCCTCGCCAGGAGCATCCTCATTGCAAAGCTGGGAGACCGTGCCGAGGCCTCTGTGAGTAAACGTGAGCTGAGCCCCAGGCCAGATGCTGCTGAACTGTTCCCACCCTTCCCAGGTGAAACACCTGAATATGTACAAGGGCTTGAAAGCCTAGAGGAAGGGCCGTGGAGCCACACCAGCGACAGCACGCAGGCCAACTTGGTGCCTGCAGGTCAGCCAGGATGGTACTGGCAACGGGCGCTCTTCTGGAAGCTTTCTATTGCCCTGCCTGAGATACCCCTCCTGTCCCGGCCCCCACTCCTTTTTTTCCTTCCTCACCTCAGCCCGCAGAGATATTCCAGTGGAAGTTATGGGTGACACATCCTCTTCTTTACAGGTGGCAGCCTGGCAACTCCTGCCGAAAGTCCAGCAGAGCCCCACTCACACCGGGCCACCCACAAAGCCGTGGACCCTCACACCCTCCCACCAGCACAGCCCCGAGACTGCTGACGGGGCAGAGGATATGGAGTCAGGCACAGCTGCAGGGACTATTGCTGCCTGGAGTGCTGTTTATATTGACCTCAACGCAGGCACACCTGGGGAGGGCTTGCCGGCAGGGTCAGGCTGCCCAGGTCAGCTAATCCTCAGCCCTCAGGGAATCACATTGCAGAATATGGACCTCGCTAAGACAGAATATTCACCAAGGAAAAAAAGGACACAATGCCATTTGCAGCACCGTAGATGAGTCTCGAGGTAATCACGTGACTTGGAGTAAGTCAGAAAGTGAAAGACACATATCATATCATATCACTTATAGGTGTTACCTATAAATTGATACCAGGGCAGATATTTCCACGGAGAAGGGCAATCACAGATTCATTAAACAAACTTATGGTTCACCAAAGGAAAGGTGTGAGGATTGAATTCATTACGATATTGGGGTTAACAGACAGATACAAACACAGTAGACGTATATAATCACCAAAGACCTACGGAGTACCAAGAGAAGACTACTCAACATTCTGTCATAACGTACATGGGAAAAGGATCCCAGGAAGAACAGACATATGTATATGTGTAAAAGAACCACCTCTTGCACACCTACAACAAGCTAAACGTTGTACTCAAACTTGCTGTAATAAAAAATAAAAAAATTAAATTAAAAACACGAACAAGAAGTAGTGAGACAAACTTGAGGGGCTTTCTCCTGGCACATTCCGTTCTACATTCCAATCTCGAACACGACTTCCATTGAGGCTCTGCTGCCCTAGTAACCAGATTTGGTAAGGGAGAACTGCTGCCACCTTGTGGCCGTTTCACACAACTGCAGGTTTAATGCCAGCGCTAATGGTCAGTGGATATTCCAAATCATTACAGGCCTGTAAATGACACCTGCCCTGAAAACAAATCCTGGGGTCCTATAGCGACCAAAAAATTCAAAAGACGTCCATATTTCAAAACGACAGTTTCAAGAGGCATATTTCACGCACATTAGTGTTCTGCTTCTTTTGCTTTCTTTCTTTCTTTGTTAAAAGAAACGGGAATGGAGAAAGGCAACCCTCAGAATGGGCGAAAACGTTCACAAACGAATCAATGGACAAAGGTTTAATCTCCAATATATATAAACAGCTCATGCAGCTTAATATTAATAAAACAAACAACCCAATACAAAAATGGGCAGAAGATCTAAAGAGACGTTTCTTCAAAGAAGACACAGAGATGGCCAAGACGCACATGAAAAGCTGCTCAACATCACTAATTATTAGAGAAATGCAAATCAAAACTACAATGAGGTAAGACCTCACACCTGTTAGAATCGGCATCATCAGATAATCTACAAACAACAAATTCTGGGGAGGGTGTGGACAAAAGGAACCCTCTTCCGCTATTGGTGGGAATGTAAATTGATACAGTCACTATGGAGAACAGTATGGAGGTTCCTTTAAAAAACTAAAAAGAGAATTACCATAGGATCCAGCAATCCCACTTCTGGGCATATACCCAGAGAAAACCATAAATCACAGAGACACATTCACCACAATGTTCATTGCAGCACTATTTACAATAGCCAGGTTATGGAAGCAACATAAATGCCCACAGACAGACGAATGGATAAAGATGTGGTACATATATAAAATGGAATATTACTCAGCCATAAAAAGGAATGAAACTGGGTCATTTGTAGAGAAGTTGATGGATCTAGAGACTGTCATACAGAGTGAAGTAAGCCAGAAAGAGAAAAACAAATATGGTATATTAATGCCTATATGTGGAACCTAGAAAAATGGTAGAGATGAACTGGTTTGCAGGGCAGAAATAGAGACACAGAGGTAGAGAACAAACGTATGGACACAAAGTGGGGGAAGCCATGGGGTGGTGGTGGTGGGATGAGTTGGGAGATTGGGATTGACCTGTATACATGTCTATGCATAAAATAGATAACTAATAATAACCTACTGTATAAAAAAATAACTAAAATTAAATTTCAAAATTTTAAAAAATAAAATGTAAAAATAAAACAGAAAAAATGTTCTTCCATTCACACTGATGTATTTATACGAATGAATTATTTCCATGCTTATATCTATAAATACATAAATGAGGAATAAAATCTAACTTGAACCAAAAAAGAAAAAAAAAAAACTGAACCTAACAGTTATACAGAAGAAAACACTACCAAGGCACTTGCTCCAGTGGTAAACAATTCTGAAATTGGTCAGAGGTGGGGAATCATCTCCCATACAGCCAGCAGCCCCGCCCGCCCTCGCCAGTAGCATCCTCATTGCAAAGCTGGGAGACCGTGCCGAGGCCTCTGTGAGTAAACGTGAGCTGAGCCCCAGGCCAGATGCTGCTGAACTGTTCCCACCCTTCCCAGGTGAAACACCTGAATATGTACAAGGGCTTGAAAGCCTAGAGGAAGGGCCGTGGAGCCACACCAGCGACAGCACGCAGGCCAACTTGGTGCCTGCAGGTCAGCCAGGATGGTACTGGCCACGGGCGCTCTTCTGGAAGCTTTCTATTGCCCTGCCTGAGATACCCCTCCTGTCCCGGCCCCCACTCCTTTTTTTCCTTCCTCACCTCAGCCCGCAGAGATATTCCAGTGGAAGTTATGGGTGACACATCCTCTTCTTTACAGGTGGCAGCCTGGCAACTCCTGCCGAAAGTCCAGCAGAGCCCCACTCACACCGGGCCACCCACAAAGCCGTGGACCCTCACACCCTCCCACCAGCACAGCCCCGAGACTGCTGACGGGGCAGAGGATATGGAGTCAGGCACAGCTGCAGGGACTATTGCTGCCTGGAGTGCTGTTTATATTGACCTCAACGCAGGCACACCTGGGGAGGGCTTGCCGGCAGGGTCAGGCTGCCCAGGTCAGCTAATCCTCAGCCCTCAGGGAATCACATTGCAGAATATGGACCTCGCTAAGACAGAATATTCACCAAGGAAAAAAAGGACACAATGCCATTTGCAGCACCGTAGATGAGTCTCGAGGTAATCACGTGACTTGGAGTAAGTCAGAAAGTGAAAGACACATATCATATCATATCACTTATAGGTGTTACCTATAAATTGATACCAGGGCAGATATTTCCACGGAGAAGGGCAATCACAGATTCATTAAACAAACTTATGGTTCACCAAAGGAAAGGTGTGAGGATTGAATTCATTACGATATTGGGGTTAACAGACAGATACAAACACAGTAGACGTATATAATCACCAAAGACCTACGGAGTACCAAGAGAAGACTACTCAACATTCTGTCATAACGTACATGGGAAAAGGATCCCAGGAAGAACAGACATATGTATATGTGTAAAAGAACCACCTCTTGCACACCTACAACAAGCTAAACGTTGTACTCAAACTTGCTGTAATAAAAAATAAAAAAATTAAATTAAAAACACGAACAAGAAGTAGTGAGACAAACTTGAGGGGCTTTCTCCTGGCACATTCCGTTCTACATTCCAATCTCGAACACGACTTCCATTGAGGCTCTGCTGCCCTAGTAACCAGATTTGGTAAGGGAGAACTGCTGCCACCTTGTGGCCGTTTCACACAACTGCAGGTTTAATGCCAGCGCTAATGGTCAGTGGATATTCCAAATCATTACAGGCCTGTAAATGACACCTGCCCTGAAAACAAATCCTGGGGTCATATAGCGACCAAAAAATTCAAAAGACGTCCATATTTCAAAACGACAGTTTCAAGAGGCATATTTCACGCACATTAGTGTTCTGCTTCTTTTGCTTTCTTTCTTTCTTTGTTAAAAAAAACGGGAATGGAAAAAGGCAACCCTCAGAGTGGGCGAAAACGTTCACAAACGAATCAATGGACAAAGGTTTAATCTCCAATATATATAAACAGCTCATGCAGCTTAATATTAATAAAACAAACAACCCAATACAAAAATGGGCAGAAGATCTAAAGAGACGTTTCTTCACAGAAGACACAGAGATGGCCAAGACGCACATGAAAAGCTGCTCAACATCACTAATTATTAGAGAAATGCAAATCAAAACTACAATGAGGTAAGACCTCACACCTGTGAGAATCGGCATCATCAGATAATCTACAAACAACAAATTCTGGGGAGGGTGTGGACAAAAGGAACCCTCTTCCGCTATTGGTGGGAATGTAAATTGATACAGTCACTATGGAGAACAGTATGGAGGTTCCTTTAAAAAACTAAAAAGAGAATTACCATAGGATCCAGCAATCCCACTTCTGGGCATATACCCAGAGAAAACCATAAATCACAGAGACACATTCACCACAATGTTCATTGCAGCACTATTTACAATAGCCAGGTTATGGAAGCAACATAAATGCCCACAGACAGACGAATGGATAAAGATGTGGTACATATATAAAATGGAATATTACTCAGCCATAAAAAGGAATGAAACTGGGTCATTTGTAGAGAAGTTGATGGATCTAGAGACTGTCATACAGAGTGAAGTAAGCCAGAAAGAGAAAAACAAATATTGTATATTAATGCCTATATGTGGAACCTAGAAAAATGGTAGAGATGAACTGGTTTGCAGGGCAGAAATAGAGACACAGAGGTAGAGAACAAACGTATGGACACAAAGTGGGGGAAGCCATGGGGTGGTGGTGGTGGGATGAGTTGGGAGATTGGGATTGACCTGTATACATGTCTATGCATAAAATAGATAACTAATAATAACCTACTGTATAAAAAATAACTAAAATTAAATTTCAAAATTTTAAAAAATAAAATGTAAAAATAAAACAGAAAAAATGTTCTTCCATTCACACTGACGTATTTATACGAATGAATTATTTCCATGCTTATATCTATAAATACATAAATGAGGAATAAAATCTAACTTGAACCAAAAAAGAAAAAAAAAAAAACTGAACCTAACAGTTATACAGAGCAAAACACTACCAAGGCACTTGCTCCAGTGGTAAACAATTCTGAAATTTGTCAGAGGTGGGGAATCATCTTCCATACAGCCAGCAGCCCCGCCCGCCCTCGCCAGGAGCATCCTCATTGCAAAGCTGGGAGACCGTGCCGAGGCCTCTGTGAGTAAACGTGAGCTGAGCCCCAGGCCAGATGCTGCTGAACTGTTCCCACCCTTCCCAGGTGAAACACCTGAATATGTACAAGGGCTTGAAAGCCTAGAGGAAGGGCCGTGGAGCCACACCAGCGACAGCACGCAGGCCAACTTGGTGCCTGCAGGTCAGCCAGGATGGTACTGGCCACGGGCGCTCTTCTGGAAGCTTTCTATTGCCCTGCCTGAGATACCCCTCCTGTCCCGGCCCCCACTCCTTTTTTTCCTTCCTCACCTCAGCCCGCAGAGATATTCCAGTGGAAGTTATGGGTGACACATCCTCTTCTTTACAGGTGGCAGCCTGGCAACTCCTGCCGAAAGTCCAGCAGAGCCCCACTCACACCGGGCCACCCACAAAGCCGTGGACCCTCACACCCTCCCACCAGCACAGCCCCGAGACTGCTGACGGGGCAGAGAATATGGAGTAAGGCACAGCTGCAGGGGCTATTGCTGCCTGGAGTGCTGTTTATATTGACCTCAACCCAGGCACACCTGGGGAGGGCTTGCCGGCAGGGTCAGGCTGCCCAGGTCAGCTAATCCTCAGCCCTCAGGGAATCACATTGCAGAAAATGGACCTCGCTAAGACAGAATATTCGCCAAGGAGAAAAAGGACACAATGCCATTTGCAGCACCGTAGATGAGTCTCGAGGTAATCACGTGACTTGGAGTAAGTCAGAAAGTGAAAGACACATATCATATCATATCACTTATAGGTGTTACCTATAAATTGATACCAGGGCAGATATTTCCACGGAGAAGGGCAATCACAGATTCATTAAACAAACTTATGGTTCACCAAAGGAAAGGTGTGAGGATTGAATTCATTACGATATTGGGGTTAGCAGACAGATACAAACACAGTAGACGTATATAATCACCAAAGACCTACGGAGTACCAAGAGAAGACTACTCAACATTCTGTCATAACGTACATGGGAAAAGGATCCCAGGAAGAACAGACATATGTATATGTGTAAAAGAACCACCTCTTGCACACCTACAACAAGCTAAACGTTGTACTCAAACTTGCTGTAATAAAAAATAAAAAATTATATTAAAAACACGAACAAGAAGTAGTGAGACAAACTTGAGGGGCTTTCTCCTGGCACATTCCGTTCTACATTCCAATCTCGAACAGGACTTCCATTGAGGCTCTGCTGCCCTAGTAACCAGATTTGGTAAGGGAGAACTGCTGCCACCTTGTGGCCGTTTCACACAACTGCAGGTTTAATGCCAGCGCTAATGGTCAGTGGATATTCCAAATCATTACAGGCCTGTAAATGACACCTGCCCTGAAAACAAATCCTGGGGTCATATATCGACCAAAAAATTCAAAAGACGTCCATATTTCAAAACGACAGTTTCAAGAGGCATATTTCACGCACATTAGTGTTCTGCTTCTTTTGCTTTCTTTCTTTCTTTGTTAAAAAAAACGGGAATGGAAAAAGGCAACCCTCAGAATGGGCGAAAACGTTCACAAACGAATCAATGGACAAAGGTTTAATCTCCAATATATATAAACAGCTCATGCAGCTTAATATTAATAAAACAAACAACCCAATACAAAAATGGGCAGAAGATCTAAAGAGACGTTTCTTCAAAGAAGACACAGAGATGGCCAAGACGCACATGAAAAGCTGCTCAACATCACTAATTATTAGAGAAATGCAAATCAAAACTACAATGAGGTAAGACCTCACACCTGTTAGAATCGGCATCATCAGATAATCTACAAACAACAAATTCTGGGGAGGGTGTGGACAAAAGGAACCCTCTTCCGCTATTGGTGGGAATGTAAATTGATACAGTCACTATGGAGAACAGTATGGAGGTTCCTTTAAAAAACTAAAAAGAGAATTACCATAGGATCCAGCAATCCCACTTCTGGGCATATACCCAGAGAAAACCATAAATCACAGAGCCACATTCACCACAATGTTCATTGCAGCACTATTTACAATAGCAAGGTTATGGAAGCAACATAAATGCCCACAGACAGACGAATGGATAAAGATGTGGTACATATATAAAATGGAATATTACTCAGCCATAAAAAGGAATGAAACTGGGTCATTTGTAGAGAAGTTGATGGATCTAGAGACTGTCATACAGAGTGAAGTAAGCCAGAAAGAGAAAAACAAATATGGTATATTAATGCCTATATGTGGAACCTAGAAAAATGGTAGAGATGAACTGGTTTGCAGGGCAGAAATAGAGACACAGAGGTAGAGAACAAACGTATGAACACAAAGTGGGGGAAGCCATGGGGTGGTGGTGGTGGGATGAGTTGCGAGATTGGGATTGACCTGTATACATGTCTATGCATAAAATAGATAACTAATAATAACCTACTGTATAAAAAATAACTAAAATTAAATTTCAAAATTTTAAAAAATAAAATGTAAAAATAAAACAGAAAAAAAGTTCTTCCATTCACACTGATGTATTTATACGAATGAATTATTTCCATGCTTATATCTATAAATACATAAATGAGGAATAAAATCTAACTTGAACCAAAAAAGAAAAAAAAAACTGAACCTAACAGTTATACAGAGGAAAACACTACCAAGGCACTTGCTCCAGTGGTAAACAATTCTGAAATTGGTCAGAGGTGGGGAATCATCTCCCATACAGCCAGCAGCCCCGCCCGCCCACGCAAGGAGCATCCTCATTGCAAAGCTGGGAGACCGTGCCGAGGCCTCTGTGAGTAAACGTGAGCTGAGCCCCAGGCCAGATGCTGCTGAACTGTTCCCACCCTTCCCAGGTGAAACACCTGAATATGTACAAGGGCTTGAAAGCCTAGAGGAAGGGCCGTGGAGCCACACGAGCGACAGCACGTAGGCCAACTTGGTGCCTGCAGGTCAGCCAGGATGGTACTGGCCACGGGCGCTCTTCTGGAAGCTTTCTATTGCCCTGCCTGAGATACCCCTCCTGTCCCGGCCCCCACTCCTTTTTTTCCTTCCTCACCTCAGCCCGCAGAGATATTCCAGTGGAAGTTATGGGTGACACATCCTCTTCTTTACAGGTGGCAGCCTGGCAACTCCTGCCGAAAGTCCAGCAGAGCCCCACTCACACCGGGCCACCCACAAAGCCGTGGACCCTCACACCCTCCCACCAGCACAGCCCCGAGACTGCTGACGGGGCAGAGGATATGGAGTCAGGCACAGCTGCAGGGACTATTGCTGCCTGGAGTGCTGTTTATATTGACCTCAACGCAGGCACACCTGGGGAGGGCTTGCCGGCAGGGTCAGGCTGCCCAGGTCAGCTAATCCTCAGCCCTCAGGGAATCACATTGCAGAAAATGGACCTCGCTAAGACAGAATATTCGCCAAGGAAAAAAAGGACACAATGCCATTTGCAGCACCGTAGATGAGTCTCGAGGTAATCACGTGACTTGGAGTAAGTCAGAAAGTGAAAGACACATATCATATCATATCACTTATAGGTGTTACCTATAAATTGATACCAGGGCAGATATTTCCACGGAGAAGGGCAATCACAGATTCATTAAACAAACTTATGGTTCACCAAAGGAAAGGTGTGAGGATTGAATTCATTACGATATTGGGGTTAGCAGACAGATACAAACACAGTAGACGTATATAATCACTAAAGACCTACGGAGTACCAAGAGAAGACTACTCAACATTCTGTCATAACGTACATGGGAAAAGGATCCCAGGAAGAACAGACATATGTATATGTGTAAAAGAACCACCTCTTGCACACCTACAACAAGCTAAACGTTGTACTCAAACTTGCTGTAATAAAAAATAAAAAATTATATTAAAAACACGAACAAGAAGTAGTGAGACAAACTTGAGGGGCTTTCTCCTGGCACATTCCTTTCTACATTCCAATCTCGAACACGACTTCCATTGAGGCTCTGCTGCCCTAGTAACCAGATTTGGTAAGGGAGAACTGCTGACACCTTGTGGCCGTTTCACACAACTGCAGGTTTAATGCCAGCGCTAATGGTCAGTGGATATTCCAAATCATTACAGGCCTGTAAATGACACCTGCCCTGAAAACAAATCCTGGGGTCATATAGCGACCAAAAAATTCAAAAGACGTCCATATTTCAAAACGACAGTTTCAAGAGGCATATTTCACGCACATTAGTGTTCTGCTTCTTTTGCTTTCTTTCTTTCTTTGTTAAAAAAAACGGGAATGGAAAAAGGCAACCCTCAGAATGGGCGAAAACGTTCACAAACGAATCAATGGACAAAGGTTTAATCTCCAATATATATAAACAGCTCATGCAGCTTAATATTAATAAAACAAACAACCCAATACAAAAATGGGCAGAAGATCTAAAGAGACGTTTCTTCAAAGAAGACACAGAGATGGCCAAGACACACATGAAAAGCTGCTCAACATCACTAATTATTAGAGAAATGCAAATCAAAACTACAATGAGGTAAGACCTCACACCTGTTAGAATCGGCATCATCAGATAATCTACAATCAACAAATTCTGGGGACGGTGTGGACAAAAGGAACCCTCTTCCGCTATTGGTGGGAATGTAAATTGATACAGTCACTATGGAGAACAGTATGGAGGTTCCTTTAAAAAACTAAAAAGAGAATTACCATAGGATCCAGCAATCCCACTTCTGGGCATATACCCAGAGAAAACCATAAATCACAAAGACACATTCACCACAATGTTCATTGCAGCACTATTTACAATAGCCAGGTAATGGAAGCAACCTAAATGCCCACAGACAGACGAATGGATAAAGATGTGGTACATATACAAAATGGAATATTACTCAGCCATAAAAAGGAATGAAACTGGGTCATTTGTAGAGAAGTTGATGGATCTAGAGACTGTCATACAGAATCAAGTAAGCCTGAAAGAGAAAAACAAATATTGTATATTAATGCCTATATGTGGAACCTAGAAAAATGGTAGAGATGAACTGGTTTGCAGGGCAGAAATAGAGACACAGAGGTAGAGAACAAACGTATGGACACAAAGTGGGGGAAGCCATGGGGTGGTGGTGGTGGGATGAGTTGGGAGATTAGGATTGACCTGTATACATGTCTATGCATAAAATCGATAACTAATAATAACCTACTGTATAAAAAATAACTAAAATTAAATTTCAAAATTTTAAAAAATAAAATGTAAAAATAAAACAGAAAAAAAGTTCTTCCATTCACACTGATGTATTTATACGAATGAATTATTTCCATGCTTATATCTATAAATACATAAATGAGGAATAAAATCTAACTTGAACCAAAAAAGAAAAAAAAAACTGAACCTAACAGTTATACAGAGGAAAACACTACCAAGGCACTTGCTCCAGTGGTAAACAATTATGAAATTGGTCAGAGGTGGGGAATCATCTCCCATACAGCCAGCAGCCCCGCCCGCCCTCGCCAGGAGCATCCTCATTGCAAAGCTGGGAGACCGTGCCGAGGCCTCTGTGAGTAAACGTGAGCTGAGCCAAAGGCCAGCTGCTGCTGAACTGTTCCCACCCTTCCCAGGTGAAACACCTGAATATGTACAAGGGCTTGAAAGCCTAGAGGAAGGGCCGTGGAGCCACACCAGCGACAGCACGCAGGCCAACTTGGTGCCTGCAGGTCAGCCAGGATGGTACTGGCCACGGGCGCTCTTCTGGAAGCTTTCTATTGCCCTGCCTGAGATACCCCTCCTGTCCCGGCCCCCACTCCTTTTTTTCCTTCCTCACCTCAGCCCGCAGAGATATTCCAGTGGAAGTTATGGGTGACACATCCTCTTCTTTACAGGTGGCAGCCTGGCAACTCCTGCCGAAAGTCCAGCAGAGCCCCACTCACACCGGGCCAACCACAAAGCCGTGGACCCTCACACCCTCCCACCAGCACAGCCCCGAGACTGCTGACGGGGCAGAGGATATGGAGTAAGGCACAGCTGCAGGGGCTATTGCTGCCTGGAGTGCTGTTTATATTGACCTCAACCCAGGCACACCTGGGGAGGGCTTGCCGGCAGGGTCAGGCTGCCCAGGTCAGCTAATCCTCAGCCCTCAGGGAATCACATTGCAGAAAATGGACCTCGCTAAGACAGAATATTCGCCAAGGAGAAAAAGGACACAATGCCATTTGCAGCACCGTAGATGAGTCTCGAGGTAATCACGTGACTTGGAGTAAGTCAGAAAGTGAAAGACACATATCATATCATATCACTTATAGGTGTTACCTATAAATTGATACCAGGGCAGATATTTCCACGGAGAAGGGCAATCACAGATTCATTAAACAAACTTATGGTTCACCAAAGGAAAGGTGTGAGGATTGAATTCATTACGATATTGGGGTTAACAGACAGATACAAACACAGTAGACGTATATAATCACCAAAGACCTACGGAGTACCAAGAGAAGACTACTCAACATTCTGTCATAACGTACATGGGAAAAGGATCCCAGGAAGAACAGACATATGTATATGTGTAAAAGAACCACCTCTTGCACACCTACAACAAGCTAAACGTTGTACTCAAACTTGCTGTAATAAAAAATAAAAAATTAAATTAAAAACACGAACAAGAAGTAGTGAGACACACTTGAGGGGCTTTCTCCTGGCACATTCCGTTCTACATTCCAATCTAGAACACGACTTCCATTGAGGCTCTGCTGCCCTAGTAACCAGATTTGGTAAGGGAGAACTGCTGCCACCTTGTGGCCGTTTCACACAACTGCAGGTTTAATGCCAGCGCTAATGGTCAGTGGATATTCCAAATCATTACAGGCCTGTAAATGACACCTGCCCTGAAAACAAATCCTGGGGTCCTATATCGACCAAAAAATTCAAAAGACGTCCATATTTCAAAACGACAGTTTCAAGAGGCATATTTCACGCACATTAATGTTCTGCTTCTTTTGCTTTCTTTCTTTCTTTGTTAAAAAAACGGGAATGGAAAAAGGCAACCCTCAGAATGGGCGAAAACGTTCACTAACGAATCAATGGACAAAGGTTTAATCTCCAATATATATAAACAGCACATGCAGCTTAATATTAATAAAACAAACAACCCAATACAAAAATGGGCAGAAGATCTAAAGAGACGTTTCTTCAAAGAAGACACAGAGATGGCCAAGACGCACATGAAAAGCTGCTCAACATCACTAATTATTAGAGAAATGCAAATCAAAACTACAATGAGGTAAGACCTCACACCTGTTAGAATCGGCATCATCAGATAATCTACAAACAACAAATTCTGGGGAGGGTGTGGACAAAAGGAACCCTCTTCCGCTATTGGTGGGAATGTAAATTGATACAGTCACTATGGAGAACAGTATGGAGGTTCCTTTAAAAAACTAAAAAGAGAATTACCATAGGATCCAGCAATCCCACTTCTGGGCATATACCCAGAGAAAACCATAAATCACAGAGACACATTCACCACAATGTTCATTGCAGCACTATTTACAATAGCCAGGTTATGGAAGCAACCTAAATGGCCACAGACAGACGAATGGATAAAGATGTGGTTCATATATAAAATGGAATATTACTCAGCCATAAAAAGGAATGAAACTGGGTCATTTGTAGAGAAGTTGATGGATCTAGAGACTGTCATACAGAGTGAAGTAAGCCAGAAAGAGAAAAACAAATATTGTATATTAATGCCTATATGTGGAACCTAGAAAAATGGTTGAGATGAACTGGTTTGCAGGGCAGAAATAGAGACACAGAGGTAGAGAACAAACGTATGGACACAAAGTGGGTGAAGCCATGGGGTGGTGGTGGTGGGATGAGTTGGGAGATTAGGATTGACCTGTATACATGTCTATGCATAAAATAGATAACTAATAATAACCTACTGTATAAAAAAAATAACTAAAATTAAATTTCAAAATTTTAAAAAATAAAATGTAAAAATAAAACAGAATAAAAGTTCTTCCATTCACACTGATGTATTTATACGAATGAATTATTTCCATGCTTATATCTATAAATACATAAAAGAGGAATAAAATCTAACTTGAACCAAAAAAGAAAAAAAAAACTGAACCTAAGAATTATACAGAGGAAAACACTACCAAGGCACTTGCTCCAGTGGTAAACAATTCTGAAATTGGTCAGAGGTGGGGAATCATCTCCCATACAGCCAGCAGCCCCGCCCGCCCACGCAAGGAGCATCCTCATTGCAAAGCTGGGAGACCGTGCCGAGGCCTCTGTGAGTAAACGTGAGCTGAGCCCCAGGCCAGATGCTGCTGAACTCTTCCCACCCTTCCCAGGTGAAACACCTGAATATGTACAAGGGCTTGAAAGCCTAGAGGAAGGGCCGTGGAGCCACACCAGCGACAGCACGCAGGCCAACTTGGTGCCTGCAGGTCAGCCAGGATGGTACTGGCCACGGGCGCTCTTCTGGAAGCTTTCTATTGCCCTGCCTGAGATACCCCTCCTGTCCCGGCCCCCACTCCTTTTTTTCCTTCCTCACCTCAGCCCGGAGAGATATTCCAGTGGAAGTTATGGGTGACACATCCTCTTCTTTACAGGTGGCAGCCTGGCAACTCCTGCCGAAAGTCCAGCAGAGCCCCACTCACACCGGGCCACCCACAAAGCCGTGGACCCTCACACCCTCCCACCAGCACAGCCCCGAGACTGCTGACGTGGCAGAGAATATGGGGACAGGCACAGCTGCAGGGGCTATTGCTGCCTGGAGTGCTGTTTATATTGACCTCAACCCAGGCACACCTGGGGAGGGCTTGCCGGCAGGGTCAGGCTGCCCAGGTCAGCTAATCCTCAGCCCTCAGGGAATCACATTGCAGAAAATGGACCTCGCTAAGACAGAATATTCGCCAAGGAGAAAAAGGACACAATGCCATTTGCAGCACCGTAGATGAGTCTCGAGGTAATCACGTGACTTGGAGTAAGTCAGAAAGTGAAAGACACATATCATATCATATCACTTATAGGTGTTACCTATAAATTGATACCAGGGCAGATATTTCCACGGAGAAGGGCAATCACAGATTCATTAAACAAACTTATGGTTCACCAAAGGAAAGGTGTGAGGATTGAATTCATTACGATATTGGGGTTAACAGACAGATACAAACACAGTAGACGTATATAATCACCAAAGACCTACGGAGTACCAAGAGAAGACTACTCAACATTCTGTCATAACGTACATGGGAAAAGGATCCCAGGAAGAACAGACATATGTATATGTGTAAAAGAACCACCTCTTGCACACCTACAACAAGCTAAACGTTGTACTCAAACTTGCTGTAATAAAAAATAAAAAATTAAATTAAAAACACGAACAAGAAGTAGTGAGACAAACTTGAGGGGCTTTCTCCTGGCACATTCCGTTCTACATTCCAATCTAGAAAGCGACTTCCATTGCGGCTCTGCTGCCCTAGTAACCAGATTTGGTAAGGGAGAACTGCTGCCACCTTGTGGCCGTTTCACACAACTGCAGGTTTAATGCCAGCGCTAATGGTCAGTGGATATTCCAAATCATTACAGGCCTGTAAATGACACCTGCCCTGAAAACAAATCCTGGGGTCATATATCGACCAAAAAATTCAAAAGACGTCCATATTTCAAAACGACAGTTTCAAGAGGCATATTTCACGCACATTAGTGTTCTGCTTCTTTTGCTTTCTTTCTTTCTTTGTTAAAAAAACGGGAATGGAAAAAGGCAACCCTCAGAATGGGCGAAAACGTTCACAAACGAATCAATGGACAAAGGTTTAATCTCCAATATATATAAACAGCTCATGCAGCTTAATATTAATAAAACAAACAACCCAATACAAAAATGGGCAGAAGATCTAAAGAGACGTTTCTTCAAAGAAGACACAGAGATGGCCAAGACGCACATGAAAAGCTGCTAAACATCACTAATTATTAGAGAAATGCAAATCAAAACTACAATGAGGTAAGACCTCACACCTGTTAGAATCGGCATCATCAGATAATCTACAAACAACAAATTCTGGGGAGGGTGTGGACAAAAGGAACCCTCTTCCGCTATTGGTGGGAATGTAAATTGATACAGTCACTATGGAGAACAGTATGGAGGTTCCTTTAAAACACTCAAAAGAGAATTACCATAGGATCCAGCAATCCCACTTCTGGGCATATACCCAGAGAAAACCATAAATCACAGAGACACATTCACCACAATGGTCATTGCAGCACTATTTACAATAGCCAGGTAATGGAAGCAACCTAAATGCCCACAGACAGACGAATGGATAAAGATGTGGTACATATATAAAATGGAATATTACTCAGCCATAAAAAGGAATGAAACTGGGTCATTTGTAGAGAAGTTGATGGATCTAGAGACTCATACAGAGTGAAGTCAGTCAGAAAGAGAAAAACAAATATTGTATATTAATGACTATATGTGGAACCTAGAAAAATGGTACAGATGAACTGGTTTACAGGGCAGAAATAGAGACACAGAGGTAGAGAACAAACGTATGGACACAAAGTGGGGGAAGCCATAGGGTGGTGGTGGTGGGATGAGTTGGGCGATTGGGATTGACCTGTATACATGTTTAAGCATAAAATAAATAACTACTAATAACCTAGTGTATAAAAAAATAAATAAAATTAAATTTCAAAATTTTAAAAAATAAAATGTAAAAATAAAACAGAAAAAAAGTTCTTCCATTCACACTGATGTATTTATACGAATGAATTATTTCCATGCTTATATCTATAAATACATAAATGAGGAATAAAATCTAACTTGAACCAAAAAAGAAAAAAAAAACTGAACCTAAGAATTATACAGAGGAAAACACTACCAAGGCACTTGCTCCAGTGGTAAACAATTCTGAAATTGGTCAGAGGTGGGGAATCATCTCCCATACAGCCAGCAGCCCCACCCGCCCACGCAAATAGCATCCTCATTGCAAAGCTGGGAGACCGTGCCGAGGCCTCTGTGAGTAAACGTGAGCTGAGCCCCAGGCCAGATGCTGCTGAACTGTTCCCACCCTTCCCAGGTGAAACACCTGAATATGTACAAGGGCTTGAAAGCCTAGAGGAAGGGCCGTGGAGCCACACCAGCGACAGCACGCAGGCCAACTTGGTGCCTGCAGGTCAGCCAGGATGGTACTGGCCACGGGCGCTCTTCTGGAAGCTTTCTATTGCCCTGCCTGAGATACCCCTCCTGTCCCGGCCCCAACTCCTTTTTTTCCTTCCTCATCTCAGCCCGGAGAGATATTCCAGTGGAAGTTATGGGTGACACATCCTCTTCTTTACAGGTGGCAGCCTGGCAACTCCTGCCGAAAGTCCAGCAGAGCCCCACTCACACCGGGCCACCCACAAAGCCGTGGACCCTCACACCCTCCCACCAGCACAGCCCCGAGACTGCTGACGGGGCAGAGAATATGGAGTAAGGCACAGCTGCAGGGGCTATTGCTGCCTGGAGTGCTGTTTTTATTGACCTCAACCCAGGCACACCTGGGGAGGGCTTGCCGGCAGGGTCAGGCTGCCCAGGTCAGCTAATCCTCAGCCCTCAGGGAATCACATTGCAGAAAATGGACCTCGCTAAGACAGAATATTCGCCAAGGAGAAAAAGGACACAATGCCATTTGCAGCACCGTAGATGAGTCTCGAGGTAATCACGTGACTTGGAGTAAGTCAGAAAGTGAAAGACACATATCATATCATATCACTTATAGGTGTTACCTATAAATTGATACCAGGGCAGATATTTCCACGGAGAAGGGCAATCACAGATTCATTAAACAAACTTATGGTTCACCAAAGGAAAGGTGTGAGGATTGAATTCATTACGATATTGGGGTTAACAGACATATACAAACACAGTAGACTTATATAATCACCAAAGACCTATGGAGTACCAAGAGAAGACTACTCAACATTCTGTCATAACGTACATGGGAAAAGGATCCCAGGAAGAACAGACATATGTATATGTGTAAAAGAACCAGCTCTTGCACACCTACAACATGCTAAACGTTGTACTCAAACTTGCTGTAATAAAAAATAAAAAAATGAATTATAAACACGAACAAGAAGTAGTGAGACAAACTTGAGGGGCTTTCTCCTGGCACATTCCGTTCTACATTCCAATCTAGAACACGACTTCCATTGAGGCTCTGCTGCCCTAGTAACCAGATTTGGTAAGGGAGAACTGCTGCCACCTTGTGGCCGTTTCACACAACTGCAGGTTTAATGCCAGCGCTAATGGTCAGTGGATATTCCAAATCATTACAGGCCTGTAAATGACACCTGCCCTGAAAACAAATCCTGGGGTCCTATATCGACCAAAAAATTCAAAAGACGTCCATATTTCAAAACGACAGTTTCAAGAGGCATATTTCACGCACATTAGTGTTCTGCTTCTTTTGCTTTCTTTCTTTCTTTGTTAAAAGAACGGGAATGGAAAAAGGCAACCCTCAGAATGTGCAAAAACGTTCACAAACGAATCAATGGACAAAGGTTTAATCTCCAATATATATAAACAGCTCATGCAGCTTAATATTAATAAAACAAACAACCCAATACAAAAATGGGCAGAAGATCTAAAGAGACGTTTCTTCAAAGAAGACACAGAGATGGCCAAGACGCACATGAAAAGCTGCTCAACATCACTAATTATTAGAGAAATGCAAATCAAAACTACAATGGGGTAAGACCTCACACCTGTTAGAATCGGCATCATCAGATAATCTACAAACAACAAATTCTGGGGAGGGTGTGGACAAAAGGAACCCTCTTCCGCTATTGGTGGGAATGTAAATTGATACAGTCACTATGGAGAACAGTATGGAGGTTCTTTTAAAAAACTAAAAAGAGAATTACCATAGGATCCAGCAATCCCACTTCTGGGCATATACCCAGAGAAAACCGTAAATCACAGAGACACATTCACCACAATGTTCATTGCAGCACTATTTCCAATAGCCAGGTTATGGAAGCAACCTAAATGGCCACAGACAGACGAATGGATAAAGATGTGGTACATATATAAAATGGAATATTACTCAGCCATAAAAAGGAATGAAACTGGGTCATTTGTAGAGAAGTTGATGGATCTAGAGACTGTCATACAGAGTGAAGTAAGCCAGAAAGAGAAAAACAAATATTGTATATTAATGCCTGTATGTGGAACCTAGAAAAATGGTAGAGATGAACTGGTTTGCAGGGCAGAAATAGAGACACAGAGGTAGAGAACAAACATATGGACACAAAGTGGGGGAAGCCATGGGGTGGTGGTGGTGGGATGAGTTGGGAGATTAGGATTGACCTGTATACATGTCTATGCATAAAATAGATAACTAATAATAACCTACTGTATAAAAAAATAACTAAAATTAAATTTCAAAATTTTAAAAAATAAAATGTAAAAATAAAACAGAAAAAAAGTTCTTCCATTCACACTGATGTATTTATACGAATGAATTATTTCCATGCTTATATCTATAAATACATAAATGAGGAATAAAATCTAACTTGAACTAAAAAAGAAAAAAAAAACTGAACCTACGAATTATACAGAGGAAAACACTACCAAGGCACTTGCTCCAGTGGTAAACAATTCTGAAATTGGTCAGAGGTGGGGAATCATCTCCCATACAGCCAGCAGCCCCACCCGCCCACGCAAGGAGCATCCTCATTGCAAAGCTGGGAGACCGTGCCGAGGCCTCTGTGAGTAAACGTGAGCTGAGCCCCAGGCCAGATGCTGCTGAACTCTTCCCACCCTTCCCAGGTGAAACACCTGAATATGTAAAAGGGCTTGAAAGCCTAGAGGAAGGGCCGTGGAGCCACACCAGCGACAGCACGCAGGCCAACTTGGTGCCTGCAGGTCAGCCAGGATGGTACGGGCCACGGGTGCTCTTCTGGAAGCTTTCTATTGCCCTGCCTGAGATACCCCTCCTGTCCCGGCCTCCACTCCTTTTTTTCCTTCCTCACCTCAGCCCGGAGAGATATTCCAGTGGAAGTTATGGGTGACACATCCTCTTCTTTACAGGTGGCAGCCTGGCAACTCCTGCCGAAAGTCCAGCAGAGCCCCACTCACACCGGGCCACCCACAAAGCCGTGGACCCTCACACCCTCCCACCAGCACAGCCCCGAGACTGCTGACGTGGCAGAGAATATGGAGTCAGGCACAGCTGCAGGGGCTATTGCTGCCTGGAGTGCTGTTTATATTGACCTCAACCCAGGCACACCTGTGGAGGGCTTGCCGGCAGGGTCAGGCTGCCCATGTCAGCTAATCCTCAGCCCTCAGGGAATCACATTGCAGAAAATGGACCTCGCTAAGACAGAATATTCGCCAAGGAGAAAAAGGACACAATGCCATTTGCAGCACCGTAGATGAGTCTCGAGGTAATCACGTGACTTGGAGTAAGTCAGAAAGTGAAAGACACATATCATATCATATCACTTATAGGTGTTACCTATAAATTGATACCAGGGCAGATATTTCCACGGAGAAGGGCAATCACAGATTCATTAAACAAACTTATGGTTCACCAAAGGAAAGGTGTCAGGATTGAATTCATTACGATATTGGGGTTAACAGACAGATACAAACACAGTAGACGTATATAATCACCGAAGACCTACGGAGTACCAAGAGAAGACTACTCAACATTCTGTCATAACGTACATGGGAAAAGGATCCCAGGAAGAACAGACATATGTATATGTGTAAAAGAACCACCTCTTGCACACCTACAACAAGCTAAACGTTGTACTCAAACTTGCTGTAATAAAAAATAAAAAATTAGGGGCTTCCCTGGTGGCGCAGTGGTTGAGAGTCCGCCTGCCGATGCAGGGGACACGGGTTCGTGCCCCTATCCCGGAAGATCCCACATGCCGTGCAGCGGCTGGGCCCGCGAGCCATGGCCGCGGAGCCTGTGTGTCCGGAGCCTGTGCTCCACAACGGGAGAGGCCACAGCAGTTAGAGGCCCGCGTACAGCAAAAAAAAAAATAAAAATAAAATAAAAAAAATAAAAAAAATAAAATAAAAAAGTAAAAAATTAAATTAAAAACACGAACAAGAAGTAGTGAGACAAATTTGAGGGGCTTTCTCCTGGCACATTCCGTTCTACATTCCAAACTAGAACGCGACTTCCATTGAGGCTCTGCTGCCCTAGTAACCAGATTTGGTAAGGGAGAACTGCTGCCACCTTGTGGCCGTTTCACACAACTGCAGGTTTAATGCCAGCGCTAATGGTCAGTGGATATTCCAAATCATTACAGGCCTGTAAATGACACCTGCCCTGAAAACAAATCCTGGGGTCAAATATCGACCAAAAAATTCAAAAGACGTCCATATTTCAAAACGACAGTTTCAAGAGGCATATTTCACGCACATTAGTGTTCTGCTTCTTTTGCTTTCTTTCTTTCTTTGTTAAAAAAAAACGGGAATGGAAAAAGGCAACCCTCAGAATGGGCGAAAACGTTCACAAATGAATCAATGGACAAAGGTTTAATCTCCAATATATATAAACAGCTCATGCAGCTTAATATTAATAAAACAAACAACCCAATACAAAAATGGGCAGAAGATCTAAAGAGACGTTTCTTCAAAGAAGACACAGAGATGGCCAAGACGCACATGAAAAGCTGCTCAACATCACTAATTATTAGAGAAATGCAAATCAAAACTACAATGAGGTAAGACCTCACACCTGTTAGAATCGGCATCATCAGATAATCTACAAACAACAAATTCTGGGGAGGGTGTGGACAAAAGGAACCCTCTTCCGCTATTGGTGGGAATGTAAATTGATACAGTCACTATGGAGAACAGTATGGAGGTTCCTTTAAAAAACTAAAAAGGGAATTACCATAGGATCCAGCAATCCCACTTCTGGGCATATACCCAGAGAAAACCATAAATCACAGAGACACATTCACCACAATGTTCATTGCAGCACTATTTACAATAGCCAGGTTATGGAAGCAACCTAAATGGCCAAAGACAGACGAATGGATAAAGATGTGGTACATATATAAAATGGAATATTACTCAGCCATAAAAAGGAATGAAACTGGGTCATTTGTAGAGAAGTTGATGGATCTAGAGACTGTCATACAGAGTGAAGTAAGCCAGAAAGAGAAAAACAAATATTGTATATTAATGCCTATATGTGGAACCTAGAAAAATGGTAGAGATGAACTGGTTTGCAGGGCAGAAATAGAGACACAGAGGTAGAGAACAAACGTATGGACACAAAGTGGGGGAAGCCATGGGGTGGTGGTGGTGGGATGAGTTGGGAGATTAGGATTGACTTGTATACATGTCTATGCATAAAATAGATAACTAATAATAACCTACTGTATAAAAAAAATAACTAAAATTAAATTTCAAAATTTTAAAAAATAAAATGTAAAAATAAAACAGAAAAAAAGTTCTTCCATTCACACTGATGTATTTATACGAATGAATTATTTCCATGCTTATATCTATAAATACATAAATGAGGAATAAAATCTAACTTGAACCAAAAAAGAAAAAAAAAAACTGAACCTAACATTTATACAGAGGAAAACACTACCAAGGCACTTGCTCCAGTGGTAAACAATTCTGAAATTGGTCAGAGGTGGGGAATCATCTCCCATACAGCCAGCAGCCCCGCCCGCCCTCGCCAGGAGCATCCTCATTGCAAAGCCTGGAGACCGTGCCGAGGCCTCTGTGAGTAAACGTGAGCTGAGCCCCAGGCCAGATGCTGCTGAACTGTTCCCACCCTTCCCAGGTGAAACACCTGAATATGTACAAGGGCTTGAAAGCCTAGAGGAAGGGCCGTGGAGCCACACCAGCGACAGCACGCAGGCCAACTTGGTGCCTGCAGGTCAGCCAGGATGGTACTGGCCACGGGCGCTCTTCTGGAAGCTTTCTATTGCCCTGCCTGAGATACCCCTCCTGTCCCGGCCCCCACTCCTTTTTTTCCTTCCTCACCTCAGCCCGGAGAGATATTCCAGTGGAAGTTATGGGTGACACATCCTCTTCTTTACAGGTGGCAGCCTGGCAACTCCTGCCGAAAGTCCAGCAGAGCCCCACTCACACCGGACCACCCACAAAGCCGTGGACCCTCACACCCTCCCACCAGCACAGCCCCGAGACTGCTGGCGGGGCAGAGAATATGGAGTAAGGCACAGCTGCAGGGACTATTGATGCCTGGAGTGCTGTTTATATTGACCTCAACGCAGGCACACCTGGGGAGGGCTTGCCGGCAGGGTCAGGCTGCCCAGGTCAGCTAATCCTCAGCCCTCAGGGAATCACATTGCAGAAAATGGACCTCGCTAAGATAGAATATTCGCCAAGGAGAAAAAGGACACAATGCCATTTGCAGCACCGTAGATGAGTCTCGAGGTAATCACGTGACTTGGAGTAAGTCAGAAAGTGAAAGACACATATCATATCATATCACTTATAGGTGTTACCTATAAATTGATACCAGGGCAGATATTTCCACGGAGAAGGGCAATCACAGATTCATTAAACAAACTTATGGTTCACCAAAGGAAAGGTGTGAGGATTGAATTCATTACGATATTGGGGTTAACAGACAGATACAAACACAGTAGACGTATATAATCACCAAAGACCTACGGAATACCAAGAGAAGACTACTCAACATTCTGTCATAATGTACATGGGAAAAGGATCCCAGGAAGAACAGACATATGTATATGTGTAAAAGAACCACCTCTTGCACACCTACAACAAGCTAAACGTTGTACTCAAACTTGCTGTAATAAAAAATAAAAAATTAAATTAAAAACACGAACAAGAAGTAGTGAGACAAACTTGAGGGGCTTTCTCCTGGCACATACCGTTCTACATTCCAATCTCGAACACGACTTCCATTGAGGCTCTGCTGCCCTAGTAACCAGATTTGGTAAGGGAGAACTGCTGCCACCTTGTGGCCGTTTCACACAACTGCAGGTTTAATGCCAGCGCTAATGGTCAGTGGATATTCCAAATCATTACAGGCCTGTAAATGACACCTGCCCTGAAAACAAATCCTGGGGTCCTATATCGACCAAAAAATTCAAAAGACGTCCATATTTCAAAACGACAGTTTCAAGAGGCATATTTCACGCACATTAGTGTTCTGCTTCTTTTGCTTTCTTTCTTTCTTTGTTAAAAAAACGGGAATGGAAAAAGGCAACCCTCAGAATGGGCGAAAACGTTCACAAACGAATCAATGGACAAAGGTTTAATCTCCAATATATATAAACAGCGCATGCAGCTTAATATTAATAAAACAAACAACCCAATACAAAAATGGGCAGAAGATCTAAAGAGACGTTTCTTCAAAGAAGACACAGAGATGGCCAAGACGCACATGAAAAGCTGCTCAACATCACTAATTATTAGAGAAATGCAAATCAAAACTACAATGAGGTAAGACCTCACACCTGTTAGAATCGGCATCATCAGATAATCTACAAACAACAAATTCTGTGGAGGGTGTGGACAAAAGGAACCCTCTTCCGCTATTGGTGGGAATGTAAATTGATACAGTCACTATGGAGAACAGTATGGAGGTTCCTTTAAAAAACTAAAAAGAGAATTACCATAGGATCCAGCAATCCCACTTCTGGGCATATACCCAGAGAAAACCATAAATCACAGAGACACATTCACCACAATGTTCATTGCAGCACTATTTACAATAGCCAGGTTATGGAAGCAACTTAAATGCCCACAGACAGACGAATGGATAAAGATGTGGTACATATATAAAATGGAATATTACTCAGCCATAAAAAGGAATGAAACTGGGTCATTTGTAGAGAAGTTGATGGATCTAGAGACTGTCATACAGAGTGAAGTAAGCCAGAAAGAGAAAAACAAATATTGTATATTAATGCCTATATGTGGAACCTAGAAAAATGGTAGAGATGAACTGGTTTGCAGGGCAGAAATAGAGACACAGAGGTAGAGAACAAACGTATGGACAAAAAGTGGGGGAAGCCATGGGGTGGTGGTGGTGGGATGAGTTGGGAGATTAGGATTGACCTGTATACATGTCTATGCATAAAATAGATAACTAATAATAACCTACTGTATAAAAAAATAACTAAAATTAAATTTCAAAATTTTAAAAAATAAAATGTAAAAATAAAACAGAAAAAAAGTTCTTCCATTCACACTGATGTATTTATACGAATGAATTCTTTCCATGCTTATATCTATAAATACATAAATGAGGAATAAAATCTAACTTGAACCAAAAAAGAAAAAAAAAAACTGAACCTAAGAATTAAACAGAGGAAAACACTACCAAGGCACTTGCTCCAGTGGTAAACAATTCTGAAATTGGTCAGAGGTGGGGAATCATCTCCCATACAGCCAGCAGCCCCGCCCGCCCACGCAAGGAGCATCCTCATTGCAAAGCTGGGAGACCGTGCCGAGGCCTCTGTGAGTAAACGTGAGCTGAGCCCCAGGCCAGATGCTGCTGAACTCTTCCCACCCTTCCCAGGTGAAACACCTGAATATGTACAAGGGCTTGAAAGCCTAGAGGAAGGGCCGTGGAGCCACACCAGCGACAGCACGCAGGCCAACTTGGTGCCTGCAGGTCAGCCAGGATGGTACTGGCCACGGGCGCTCTTCTGGAAGCTTTCTATTGCCCTGCCTGAGATACCCCTCCTGTCCCGGCCTCCACTACTTTTTTTCCTTCCTCACCTCAGCCCGGAGAGATATTCCAGTGGAAGTTATGGGTGACACATCCTCTTCTTTACAGGTGGCAGCCTGGCAACTCCTGCCGAAAGTCCAGCAGAGCCCCACTCACACCGGGCCACCCACAAAGCCGTGGACCCTCACACCCTCCCACCAGCACAGCCCCGAGACTGCTGACGTGGCAGAGAATATGGAGTCAGGCACAGCTGCAGGGGCTATTGCTGCCTGGAGTGCTGTTTATATTGACCTCAACCCAGGCACACCTGGGGAGGGCTTGCCGGCAGGGTCAGGCTGCCCAGGTCAGCTAATCCTCAGCCCTCAGGGAATCACATTGCAGAAAATGGACCTCGCTAAGACAGAATATTCGCCAAGGAGAAAAAGGACACAATGCCATTTGCAGCACCGTAGATGAGTCTCGAGGTAATCACGTGACTTGGAGTAAGTCAGAAAGTGAAAGACACATATCATATCATATCACTTATAGGTGTTACCTATAAATTGATACCAGGGCAGATATTTCCACGGAGAAGGGCAATCACAGATTCATTAAACAAACTTATGGTTCACCAAAGGAAAGGTGTGAGGATTGAATTCATTACGATATTGGGGTTAACAGACAGATACAAACACAGTAGACGTATATAATCACCAAAGACCTACGGAGTACCAAGAGAAGACTACTCAACATTCTGTCATAACGTACATGGGAAAAGGATCCCAGGAAGAACAGACATATGTATATGTGTAAAAGAACCACCTCTTGCACACCTACAACAAGCTAAACGTTGTACTCAAACTTGCTGTAATAAAAAATAAAAAATTAAATTAAAAACACGAACAAGAAGTAGTGAGACAAACTTGAGGGGCTTTCTCCTGGCACATTCCGTTCTACATTCCAATCTAGAAAGCGACTTCCATTGAGGCTCTGCTGCCCTAGTAACCAGATTTGGTAAGGGAGAACTGCTGCCACCTTGTGGCCGTTTCACACAACTGCAGCTTTAATGCCAGCGCTAATGGTCAGTGGATATTCCAAATCATTACAGGCCTGTAAATGACACCTGCCCTGAAAACAAATCCTGGGGTCATATATCGACCAAAAAATTCAAAAGACGTCCATATTTCAAAACGACAGTTTCAAGAGGCATATTTCACGCACATTAGTGTTCTGCTTCTTTTGCTTTCTTTCTTTCTTTGTTAAAAAAACGGGAATGGAAAAAGGCAACCCTCAGAATGGGCGAAAACGTTCACAAACGAATCAATGGACAAAGGTTTAATCTCCAATATATATAAACAGCTCATGCAGCTTAATATTAATAAAACAAACAACCCAATACAAAAATGGGCAGAAGATCTAAAGAGACGTTTCTTCAAAGAAGACACAGAGATGGCCAAGACGCACATGAAAAGCTGCTCAACATCACTAATTATTAGAGAAATGCAAATCAAAACTACAATGAGGTAAGACCTCACACCTTTTAGAATCGGCATCATCAGATAATCTACAAACAACAAATTCTGGGGAGGGTGTGGACAAAAGGAACCCTCTTCCGCTATTGGTGGGAATGTAAATTGATACAGTCACTATGGAGAACAGTATGGAGGTTCCTTTAAAACACTCAAAAGAGAATTACCATAGGATCCAGGAATCCCACTTCTGGGCATATACCCAGAGAAAACCATAAATCACAGAGACACATTCACCACAATGTTCATTGCAGCACTATTTACAATAGCCAGGTAATGGAAGCAACCTAAATGCCCACAGACAGACGAATGGATAAAGATGTGGTACATATATAAAATGGAATATTACTCAGCCATAAAAAGGAATGAAACTGGGTCATTTGTAGAGAAGTTGATGGATCTAGAGACTGTCATACAGAGTGAAGTCAGTCAGAAAGAGAAAAACAAATATTGTATATTAATGACTATATGTGGAACCTAGAAAAATGGTACAGATGAACTGGTTTACAGGGCAGAAATAGAGACACAGAGGTAGAGAACAAACGTATGGACACAAAGTGGGGGAAGCCATAGGGTGGTGGTGGTGGGATGAGTTGGGCGATTGGGATTGACCTTTATACATGTTTATGCATAAAATAAATAATACTAATAACCTAGTGTATAAAAAAATAAATAAAATTAAATTTCAAAGTTTTTGAAAATAAAATGTAAAAATAAAACAGAAAAAAAAGTTTTTCCATTCACACTGATGTATTTATAAGAATGAATTATTTCCATGCTTATATCCATAAATACATAAAAGAGGAATAAAATCTAACTTGAACCAAAAAAGAAAAAAAAAAACTGAACCTAACAGTTATACAGAGGAAAACACTACCAAGGCACTTGCTCCAGTGGTAAACAATTGTGAAATTGGTCAGAGGTGGGGAATCATCTCCCATACAGCCAGCAGCCCCACCCGCCCACGCAAGGAGTGTCCTTATTGCAAAGCTGGGGGACCGTGCCGAGGCCTCTGTGAGTAAACGTGAGCTGAGCCCCAGGCCAGCTGCTGCTGAACTGTTCCCACCCTTCCCAGGTGAAACACCTGAATATGTACAAGGGCTTGAAAGCCTAGAGGAAGGGCCGTGGAGCCACACCAGCGACAGCACGCAGGCCAACTTGGTGCCTGCAGGTCAGCCAGGATGGTCCTGGCCACGGGCGCTCTTCTGGAAGATTTCCATTGCCCTGCCTGAGATACCCCTCCTGTCCCGGCCCCCACTCCTTTTTTTCCTTCCTCACCTCAGCCCGGAGAGATATTCCAGTGGAAGTTATGGGTGACACATCCTCTTCTTTACAGGTGGCAGCCTGGCAACTCCTGCCGAAAGTCCAGCAGAGCCCCACTCACACCGGGCCACCCACAAAGCCGTGGACCCTCACACCCTCCCACCAGCACAGCCCCGAGACTGCTGACGGGGCAGAGAATATGGAGTCAGGCACAGCTGCAGGCGCTATTGCTGCCTGGAGTGTTGTTTATATTGACCTCAACCCAGGCACACCTGGGGAGGGCTTGCCGGCAGGGTCAGGCTGCCCAGGTCAGCTAATCCTCAGCCCTCAGGGAATCACATTGCAGAAAATGGACCTCGCTAAGACAGAATATTCGCCAAGGAGAAAAAGGACACAATGCCATTTGCAGCACCGTAGATGAGTCTCGAGGTAATCACGTGACTTGGAGTAAGTCAGAAAGTGAAAGACACATATCATATCATATCACTTATAGGTGTTACCTATAAATTGATACCAGGGCAGATATTTCCACGGAGAAGGGCAATCACAGATTCATTAAACAAACTTATGGTTCACCAAAGGAAAGGTGTCAGGATTGAATTCATTACGATATTGGGGTTAACAGACAGATACAAACACAGTAGACGTATATAATCACCAAAGACCTACGGAGTACCAAGAGAAGACTACTCAACATTCTGTCATAACGTACATGGGAAAAGGATCCCAGGAAGAACAGACATATGTATATGTGTAAAACAACCACCTATTGCACACCTACAACAAGCTAAACGTTGTACTCAAACTTACTGTAATAAAAAATAAATAATTAGGGGCTTCCCTGGTGGCGCAGTGGTTGAGAGTCCGCCTGCCGATGCAGGGGACACGGGTTCGTGCCCCTATCCCGGAAGATCCAACATGCCGCGCAGCGGCTGGGCCCGCGAGCCATGGCCGCGGAGCCTGTGTGTCCGGAGCCTGTGCTCCACAACGGGAGAGGCCACAGCAGTGAAAGGCCCGCGTACAGCAAAAAAAAATAAAAAAAAAATAAAATAAAATAAAATAAAATAAAATAAAAAAATAAAAAATTAAATTAAAAACACGAACAAGAAGTAGTGAGACAAATTTGAGGGGCTTTCTCCTGGCACATTCCGTTCTACATTCCAAACTAGAACGCGACTTCCATTGAGGCTCTGCTGCCCTAGTAACCAGATTTGGTAAGGGAGAACTGCTGCCACCTTGTGGCCGTTTCACACAACTGCAGGTTTAATGCCAGCGCTAATGGTCAGTGGATATTCCAAATCATTACAGGCCTGTAAATGACACCTGCCCTGAAAACAAATCCTGGGGTCATATATCGACCAAAAAATTCAAAAGACGTCCATATTTCAAAACGACAGTTTCAAGAGGCATATTTCACGCACATTAGTGTTCTGCTTCTTTTGCTTTCTTTCTTTCTTTGTTAAAAAAAACGGGAATGGAAAAAGGCAACCCTCAGAATGGGCGAAAACGTTCACAAATGAATCAATGGACAAAGGTTTAATCTCCAATATATATAAACAGCTCATGCAGCTTAATATTAATAAAACAAACAACCCAATACAAAAATGGGCAGAAGATCTAAAGAGACGTTTCTTCAAAGAAGACACAGAGATGGCCAAGACGCACATGAAAAGCTGCTCAACATCACTAATTATTAGAGAAATGCAAATCAAAACTACAATGAGGTAAGACCTCACACCTGTTAGAATCGGCATCATCAGATAATCTACAAACAACAAATTCTGGGGAGGGTGTGGACAAAAGGAACCCTCTTCCGCTATTGGTGGGAATGTAAATTGATACAGTCACTATGGAGAACAGTATGGAGGTTCCTTTAAAAAACTAAAAAGAGAATTACCATAGGATCCAGCAATCCCACTTCTGGGCATATACCCAGAGAAAACCATAAATCACAGAGACACATTCACCACAATGTTCATTGCAGCACTATTTACAATAGCCAGGTTATGGAAGCAACCTAAATGGCCACAGACAGACGAATGGATAAAGATGTGGTACATATATAAAATGGAATATTACTCAGCCATAAAAAGGAATGAAACTGGGTCATTTGTAGAGAAGTTGATGGATCTAGAGACTGTCATACAGAGTGAAGTAAGCCAGAAAGAGAAAAACAAATATTGTATATTAATGCCTATATGTGGAACCTAGAAAAATGGTAGAGATGAACTGGTTTGCAGGGCAGAAATAGAGACACAGAGGTAGAGAACAAACGTATGGACACAAAGTGGGGGAAGCCATGGGGTGGTGGTGGTGAGATGACTTGGGAGATTAGGATTGACCTGTATACATGTCTATGCATAAAATAGATAACTAATAATAACCTACTGTATAAAAAAATAACTAAAATTAAATTTCAAAATTTTAAAAAATAAAATGTAAAAATAAAACAGAAAAAAAGTTCTTCCATTCACACTGATGTATTTATACGAATGAATTATTTCCATGCTTATATCTATAAATACATAAATGAGGAATAAAATCTAACTTGAACCAAAAAAGAAAAAAAAAAAAAACTGAACCTAACAGTTATACAGAGGAAAACACTACCAAGGCACTTGCTCCAGTGGTAAACAATTCTGAAATTGGTCAGAGGTGGGGAATCATCTCCCATACAGCCAGCAGCCCCGCCCGCCCTCGCCAGGAGCATCCTCATTGCAAAGCTGGGAGACCGTGCCGAGGCCTCTGTGAGTAAACGTGAGCTGAGCCCCAGGCCAGATGCTGCTGAACTGTTCCCACCCTTCCCAGGTGAAACACCTGAATATGTACAAGGGCTTGAAAGCCTAGAGGAAGGGCCGTGGAGCCACACCAGCGACAGCACGCAGGCCAACTTGGTGCCTGCAGGTCAGCCAGGATGGTACTGGCCACGGGCGCTCTTCTGGAAGCTTTCTATTGCCCTGCCTGAGATACCCCTCCTGTCCCGGCCCCCACTCCTTTTTTTCCTTCCTCACCTCAGCCCGCAGAGATATTCCAGTGGAAGTTATGGGTGACACATCCTCTTCTTTACAGGTGGCAGCCTGGCAACTCCTGCCGAAAGTCCAGCAGAGCCCCACTCACACCGGGCCACCCACAAAGCCGTGGACCCTCACACCCTCCCACCAGCACAGCCCCGAGACTGCTGACGGGGCAGAGAATATGGAGTAAGGCACAGCTGCAGGGACTATTGCTGCCTGGAGTGCTGTTTATATTGACCTCAACCCAGGCACACCTGGGGAGGGCTTGCCGGCAGGGTCAGGCTGCCCAGGTCAGCTAATCCTCAGCCCTCAGGGAATCACATTGCAGAAAATGGACCTCGCTAAGACAGAATATTCGCCAAGGAGAAAAAGGACACAATGCCATTTGCAGCACCGTAGATGAGTCTCGAGGTAATCACGTGACTTGGAGTAAGTCAGAAAGTGAAAGACACATATCATATCATATCACTTATAGGTGTTACCTATAAATTGATACCAGGGCAGATATTTCCACGGAGAAGGGCAATCACAGATTCATTAAACAAACTTATGGTTCACCAAAGGAAAGGTGTGAGGATTGAATTCATTACGATATTGGGGTTAACAGACAGATACAAACAGAGTAGACGTATAGAATCACCAAAGACCTACGGAGTACCAAGAGAAGACTACTCAACATTCTGTCATAACGTACATGGGAAAAGGATCCCAGGAAGAACAGACATATGTATATGTGTAAAAGAACCACCTCTTGCACACCTACAACAAGCTAAACGTTGTACTCAAACTTGCTGTAATAAAAAATAAAAAATTAAATTAAAAACACGAACAAGAAGTAGTGAGACACACTTGAGGGGCTTTCTCCTGGCACATTCCGTTCTACATTCCAATCTAGAACACGACTTCCATTGAGGCTCTGCTGCCCTAGTAACCAGATTTGGTAAGGGAGAACTGCTGCCACCTTGTGGCCGTTTCACACAACTGCAGGTTTAATGCCAGCGCTAATGGTCAGTGGATATTCCAAATCATTACAGGCCTGTAAATGACACCTGCCCTGAAAACAAATCCTGGGGTCCTATATCGACCAAAAAATTCAAAAGACGTCCATATTTCAAAACGACAGTTTCAAGAGGCATATTTCACGCACATTAATGTTCTGCTTCTTTTGCTTTCTTTCTTTCTTTGTTAAAAAAACGGGAATGGAAAAAGGCAACCCTCAGAATGGGCGAAAACGTTCACTAACGAATCAATGGACAAAGGTTTAATCTCCAATATATATAAACAGCACATGCAGCTTAATATTAATAAAACAAACAACCCAATACAAAAATGGGCAGAAGATCTAAAGAGACGTTTCTTCAAAGAAGACACAGAGATGGCCAAGACGCACATGAAAAGCTGCTCAACATCACTAATTATTAGAGAAATGCAAATCAAAACTACAATGAGGTAAGACCTCACACCTGTTAGAATCGGCATCATCAGATAATCTACAAACAACAAATTCTGGGGAGGGTGTGGACAAAAGGAACCCTCTTCCGCTATTGGTGGGAATGTAAATTGATACAGTCACTATGGAGAACAGTATGGAGGTTCCTTTAAAAAACTAAAAAGAGAATTACCATAGGATCCAGCAATCCCACTTCTGGGCATATACCCAGAGAAAACCATAAATCACAGAGACACATTCACCACAATGTTCATTGCAGCACTATTTACAATAGCCAGGTTATGGAAGCAACCTAAATGGCCACAGACAGACGAATGGATAAAGATGTGGTTCATATATAAAATGGAATATTACTCAGCCATAAAAAGGAATGAAACTGGGTCATTTGTAGAGAAGTTGATGGATCTAGAGACTGTCATACAGAGTGAAGTAAGCCAGAAAGAGAAAAACAAATATTGTATATTAATGCCTATATGTGGAACCTAGAAAAATGGTTGAGATGAACTGGTTTGCAGGGCAGAAATAGAGACACAGAGGTAGAGAACAAACGTATGGACACAAAGTGGGTGAAGCCATGGGGTGGTGGTGGTGGGAGGAGTTGGGAGATTAGGATTGACCTGTATACATGTCTATGCATAAAATAGATAACTAATAATAACCTACTGTATAAAAAAAATAACTAAAATTAAATTTCAAAATTTTAAAAAATAAAATGTAAAAATAAAACAGAATAAAAGTTCTTCCATTCACACTGATGTATTTATACGAATGAATTATTTCCATGCTTATATCTATAAATACATAAATGAGGAATAAAATCTAACTTGAACCAAAAAAGAAAAAAAAAACTGAACCTAAGAATTATACAGAGGAAAACACTACCAAGGCACTTGCTCCAGTGGTAAACAATTCTGAAATTGGTCAGAGGTGGGGAATCATCTCCCATACAGCCAGCAGCCCCGCCCGCCCACGCAAGGAGCATCCTCATTGCAAAGCTGGGAGACCGTGCCGAGGCCTCTGTGAGTAAACGTGAGCTGAGCCCCAGGCCAGATGCTGCTGAACTCTTCCCACCCTTCCCAGGTGAAACACCTGAATATGTACAAGGGCTTGAAAGCCTAGAGGAAGGGCCGTGGAGCCACACCAGCGACAGCACGCAGGCCAACTTGGTGCCTGCAGGTCAGCCAGGATGGTACTGGCCACGGGCGCTCTTCTGGAAGCTTTCTATTGCCCTGCCTGAGATACCCCTCCTGTCCCGGCCCCCACTCCTTTTTTTCCTTCCTCACCTCAGCCCGGAGAGATATTCCAGTGGAAGTTATGGGTGACACATCCTCTTCTTTACAGGTGGCAGCCTGGCAACTCCTGCCGAAAGTCCAGCAGAGCCCCACTCACACCGGGCCACCCACAAAGCCGTGGACCCTCACACCCTCCCACCAGCACAGCCCCGAGACTGCTGACGTGGCAGAGAATATGGGGACAGGCACAGCTGCAGGGGCTATTGCTGCCTGGAGTGCTGTTTATATTGACCTCAACCCAGGCACACCTGGGGAGGGCTTGCCGGCAGGGTCAGGCTGCCCAGGTCAGCTAATCCTCAGCCCTCAGGGAATCACATTGCAGAAAATGGACCTCGCTAAGACAGAATATTCGCCAAGGAGAAAAAGGACACAATGCCATTTGCAGCACCGTAGATGAGTCTCGAGGTAATCACGTGACTTGGAGTAAGTCAGAAAGTGAAAGACACATATCATATCATATCACTTATAGGTGTTACCTATAAATTGATACCAGGGCAGATATTTCCACGGAGAAGGGCAATCACAGATTCATTAAACAAACTTATGGTTCACCAAAGGAAAGGTGTGAGGATTGAATTCATTACGATATTGGGGTTAACAGACAGATACAAACACAGTAGACGTATATAATCACCAAAGACCTACGGAGTACCAAGAGAAGACTACTCAACATTCTGTCATAACGTACATGGGAAAAGGATCCCAGGAAGAACAGACATATGTATATGTGTAAAAGAACCACCTCTTGCACACCTACAACAAGCTAAACGTTGTACTCAAACTTGCTGTAATAAAAAATAAAAAATTAAATTAAAAACACGAACAAGAAGTAGTGAGACAAACTTGAGGGGCTTTCTCCTGGCACATTCCGTTCTACATTCCAATCTAGAAAGCGACTTCCATTGCGGCTCTGCTGCCCTAGTAACCAGATTTGGTAAGGGAGAACTGCTGCCACCTTGTGGCCGTTTCACACAACAGCAGCTTTAATGCCAGCGCTAATGGTCAGTGGATATTCCAAATCATTACAGGCCTGTAAATGACACCTGCCCTGAAAACAAATCCTGGGGTCATATATCGACCAAAAAATTCAAAAGACGTCCATATTTCAAAACGACAGTTTCAAGAGGCATATTTCACGCACATTAGTGTTCTGCTTCTTTTGCTTTCTTTCTTTCTTTGTTAAAAAAACGGGAATGGAAAAAGGCAACCCTCAGAATGGGCGAAAACGTTCACAAACGAATCAATGGACAAAGGTTTAATCTCCAATATATATAAACAGCTCATGCAGCTTAATATTAATAAAACAAACAACCCAATACAAAAATGGGCAGAAGATCTAAAGAGACGTTTCTTCAAAGAAGACACAGAGATGGCCAAGACGCACATGAAAAGCTGCTCAACATCACTAATTATTAGAGAAATGCAAATCAAAACTACAATGAGGTAAGACCTCACACCTGTTAGAATCGGCATCATCAGATAATCTACAAACAACAAATTCTGGGGAGGGTGTGGACAAAAGGAACCCTCTTCCGCTATTGGTGGGAATGTAAATTGATACAGTCACTATGGAGAACAGTATGGAGGTTCCTTTAAAACACTCAAAAGAGAATTACCATAGGATCCAGCAATCCCACTTCTGGGCATATACCCAGAGAAAACCATAAATCACAGAGACACATTCACCACAATGGTCATTGCAGCACTATTTACAATAGCCAGGTAATGGAAGCAACCTAAATGCCCACAGACAGACGAATGGATAAAGATGTGGTACATATATAAAATGGAATATTACTCAGCCATAAAAAGGAATGAAACTGGGTCATTTGTAGAGAAGTTGATGGATCTAGAGACTCATACAGAGTGAAGTCAGTCAGAAAGAGAAAAACAAATATTGTATATTAATGACTATATGTGGAACCTAGAAAAATGGTACAGATGAACTGGTTTTCAGGGCAGAAATAGAGACACAGAGGTAGAGAACAAACGTATGGACACAAAGTGGGGGAAGCCATAGGGTGGTGGTGGTGGGATGAGTTGGGCGATTGGGATTGACCTGTATACATGTTTAAGCATAAAATAAATAACTACTAATAACCTAGTGTATAAAAAAATAAATAAAATTAAATTTCAAAATTTTAAAAAATAAAATGTAAAAATAAAACAGAAAAAAAGTTCTTCCATTCACACTGATGTATTTATACGAATGAATTATTTCCATGCTTATATCTATAAATACATAAATGAGGAATAAAATCTAACTTGAACCAAAAAAGAAAAAAAAAACTGAACCTAAGAATTATACAGAGGAAAACACTACCAAGGCACTTGCTCCAGTGGTAAACAATTCTGAAATTGGTCAGAGGTGGGGAATCATCTCCCATACAGCCAGCAGCCCCACCCGCCCACGCAAATAGCATCCTCATTGCAAAGCTGGGAGACCGTGCCGAGGCCTCTGTGAGTAAACGTGAGCTGAGCCCCAGGCCAGATGCTGCTGAACTGTTCCCACCCTTCCCAGGTGAAACACCTGAATATGTACAAGGGCTTGAAAGCCTAGAGGAAGGGCCGTGGAGCCACACCAGCGACAGCACGCAGGCCAACTTGGTGCCTGCAGGTCAGCCAGGATGGTACTGGCCACGGGCGCTCTTCTGGAAGCTTTCTATTGCCCTGCCTGAGATACCCCTCCTGTCCCGGCCCCAACTCCTTTTTTTCCTTCCTCATCTCAGCCCGGAGAGATATTCCAGTGGAAGTTATGGGTGACACATCCTCTTCTTTACAGGTGGCAGCCTGGCAACTCCTGCCGAAAGTCCAGCAGAGCCCCACTCACACCGGGCCACCCACAAAGCCGTGGACCCTCACACCCTCCCACCAGCACAGCCCCGAGACTGCTGACGGGGCAGAGAATATGGAGTAAGGCACAGCTGCAGGGGCTATTGCTGCCTGGAGTGCTGTTTTTATTGACCTCAACCCAGGCACACCTGGGGAGGGCTTGCCGGCAGGGTCAGGCTGCCCAGGTCAGCTAATCCTCAGCCCTCAGGGAATCACATTGCAGAAAATGGACCTCGCTAAGACAGAATATTCGCCAAGTAGAAAAAGGACACAATGCCATTTGCAGCACCGTAGATGAGTCTCGAGGTAATCACGTGACTTGGAGTAAGTCAGAAAGTGAAAGACACATATCATATCATATCACTTATAGGTGTTACCTATAAATTGATACCAGGGCAGATATTTCCACGGAGAAGGGCAATCACAGATTCATTAAACAAACTTATGGTTCACCAAAGGAAAGGTGTGAGGATTGAATTCATTACGATATTGGGGTTAACAGACATATACAAACACAGTAGACTTATATAATCACCAAAGACCTATGGAGTACCAAGAGAAGACTACTCAACATTCTGTCATAACGTACATGGGAAAAGGATCCCAGGAAGAACAGACATATGTATATGTGTAAAAGAACCAGCTCTTGCACACCTACAACATGCTAAACGTTGTACTCAAACTTGCTGTAATAAAAAATAAAAAAATGAATTAAAAACACGAACAAGAAGTAGTGAGACAAACTTGAGGGGCTTTCTCCTGGCACATTCCGTTCTACATTCCAATCTAGAACACGACTTCCATTGAGGCTCTGCTGCCCTAGTAACCAGATTTGGTAAGGGAGAACTGCTGCCACCTTGTGGCCGTTTCACACAACTGCAGGTTTAATGCCAGCGCTAATGGTCAGTGGATATTCCAAATCATTACAGGCCTGTAAATGACACCTGCCCTGAAAACAAATCCTGGGGTCCTATATCGACCAAAAAATTCAAAAGACGTCCATATTTCAAAACGACAGTTTCAAGAGGCATATTTCACGCACATTAGTGTTCTGCTTCTTTTGCTTTCTTTCTTTCTTTGTTAAAAGAACGGGAATGGAAAAAGGCAACCCTCAGAATGTGCAAAAACGTTCACAAACGAATCAATGGACAAAGGTTTAATCTCCAATATATATAAACAGCTCATGCAGCTTAATATTAATAAAACAAACAACCCAATACAAAAATGGGCAGAAGATCTAAAGAGACGTTTCTTCAAAGAAGACACAGAGATGGCCAAGACGCACATGAAAAGCTGCTCAACATCACTAATTATTAGAGAAATGCAAATCAAAACTACAATGGGGTAAGACCTCACACCTGTTAGAATCGGCATCATCAGATAATCTACAAACAACAAATTCTGGGGAGGGTGTGGACAAAAGGAACCCTCTTCCGCTATTGGTGGGAATGTAAATTGATACAGTCACTATGGAGAACAGTATGGAGGTTCTTTTAAAAAACTAAAAAGAGAATTACCATAGGATCCAGCAATCCCACTTCTGGGCATATACCCAGAGAAAACCGTAAATCACAGAGACACATTCACCACAATGTTCATTGCAGCACTATTTACAATAGCCAGGTTATGGAAGCAACCTAAATGGCCACAGACAGACGAATGGATAAAGATGTGGTACATATATAAAATGGAATATTACTCAGCCATAAAAAGGAATGAAACTGGGTCATTTGTAGAGAAGTTGATGGATCTAGAGACTGTCATACAGAGTGAAGTAAGCCAGAAAGAGAAAAACAAATATTGTATATTAATGCCTGTATGTGGAACCTAGAAAAATGGTAGAGATGAACTGGTTTGCAGGGCAGAAATAGAGACACAGAGGTAGAGAACAAACATATGGACACAAAGTGGGGGAAGCCATGGGGTGGTGGTGGTGGGATGAGTTGGGAGATTAGGATTGACCTGTATACATGTCTATGCATACAATAGATAACTAATAATAACCTACTGTATAAAAAAATAACTAAAATTAAATTTCAAAATTTTAAAAAATAAAATGTAAAAATAAAACAGAAAAAAAGTTCTTCCATTCACACTGATGTATTTATACGAATGAATTATTTCCATGCTTATATCTATAAATACATAAATGAGGAATAAAATCTAACTTGAACTAAAAAAGAAAAAAAAAACTGAACCTACGAATTATACAGAGGAAAACACTACCAAGGCACTTGCTCCAGTGGTAAACAATTCTGAAATTGGTCAGAGGTGGGGAATCATCTCCCATACAGCCAGCAGCCCCACCCGCCCACGCAAGGAGCATCCTCATTGCAAAGCTGGGAGACCGTGCCGAGGCCTCTGTGAGTAAACGTGAGCTGAGCCCCAGGCCAGATGCTGCTGAACTCTTCCCACCCTTCCCAGGTGAAACACCTGAATATGTAAAAGGGCTTGAAAGCCTAGAGGAAGGGCCGTGGAGCCACACCAGCGACAGCACGCAGGCCAACTTGGTGCCTGCAGGTCAGCCAGGATGGTACGGGCCACGGGTGCTCTTCTGGAAGCTTTCTATTGCCCTGCCTGAGATACCCCTCCTGTCCCGGCCTCCACTCCTTTTTTTCCTTCCTCACCTCAGCCCGGAGAGATATTCCAGTGGAAGTTATGGGTGACACATCCTCTTCTTTACAGGTGGCAGCCTGGCAACTCCTGCAGAAAGTCCAGCAGAGCCCCACTCACACCGGGCCACCCACAAAGCCGTGGACCCTCACACCCTCCCACCAGCACAGCCCCGAGACTGCTGACGTGGCAGAGAATATGGAGTCAGGCACAGCTGCAGGGGCTATTGCTGCCTGGAGTGCTGTTTATATTGACCTCAACCCAGGCACACCTGTGGAGGGCTTGCGGGCAGGGTCAGGCTGCCCATGTCAGCTAATCCTCAGCCCTCAGGGAATCACATTGCAGAAAATGGACCTCGCTAAGACAGAATATTCGCCAAGGAGAAAAAGGACACAATGCCATTTGCAGCACCGTAGATGAGTCTCGAGGTAATCACGTGACTTGGAGTAAGTCAGAAAGTGAAAGACACATATCATATCATATCACTTATAGGTGTTACCTATAAATTGATACCAGGGCAGATATTTCCACGGAGAAGGGCAATCACAGATTCATTAAACAAACTTATGGTTCACCAAAGGAAAGGTGTCAGGATTGAATTCATTACGATATTGGGGTTAACAGACAGATACAAACACAGTAGACGTATATAATCACCGAAGACCTACGGAGTACCAAGAGAAGACTACTCAACATTCTGTCATAACGTACATGGGAAAAGGATCCCAGGAAGAACAGACATATGTATATGTGTAAAAGAACCACCTCTTGCACACCTACAACAAGCTAAACGTTGTACTCAAACTTGCTGTAATAAAAAATAAAAAATTAGGGGCTTCCCTGGTGGCGCAGTGGTTGAGAGTCCGCCTGCCGATGCAGGGGACACGGGTTCGTGCCCCTATCCCGGAAGATCCCACATGCCGTGCAGCGGCTGGGCCCGCGAGCCATGGCCGCGGAGCCTGTGTGTCCGGAGCCTGTGCTCCACAACGGGAGAGGCCACAGCAGTTAGAGGCCCGCGTACAGCAAAAAAAAAAATAAAAATAAAATAAAAAAAATAAAAAAAAATAAAATAAAATAGTAAAAAATTAAATTAAAAACACGAACAAGAAGTAGTGAGACAAATTTGAGGGGCTTTCTCCTGGCACATTCCGTTCTACATTCCAAACTAGAACGCGACTTCCATTGAGGCTCTGCTGCCCTAGTAACCAGATTTGGTAAGGGAGAACTGCTGCCACCTTGTGGCCGTTTCACACAACTGCAGGTTTAATGCCAGCGCTAATGGTCAGTGGATATTCCAAATCATTACAGGCCTGTAAATGACACCTGCCCTGAAAACAAATCCTGGGGTCAAATATCGACCAAAAAATTCAAAAGACGTCCATATTTCAAAACGACAGTTTCAAGAGGCATATTTCACGCACATTAGTGTTCTGCTTCTTTTGCTTTCTTTCTTTCTTTGTTAAAAAAAAACGGGAATGGAAAAAGGCAACCCTCAGAATGGGCGAAAACGTTCACAAATGAATCAATGGACAAAGGTTTAATCTCCAATATATATAAACAGCTCATGCAGCTTAATATTAATAAAACAAACAACCCAATACAAAAATGGGCAGAAGATCTAAAGAGACGTTTCTTCAAAGAAGACACAGAGATGGCCAAGACGCACATGAAAAGCTGCTCAACATCACTAATTATTAGAGAAATGCAAATCAAAACTACAATGAGGTAAGACCTCACACCTGTTAGAATCGGCATCATCAGATAATCTACAAACAACAAATTCTGGGGAGGGTGTGGACAAAAGGAACCCTCTTCCGCTATTGGTGGGAATGTAAATTGATACAGTCACTATGGAGAACAGTATGGAGGTTCCTTTAAAAAACTAAAAAGGGAATTACCATAGGATCCAGCAATCCCACTTCTGGGCATATACCCAGAGAAAACCATAAATCACAGAGACACATTCACCACAATGTTCATTGCAGCACTATTTACAATAGCCAGGTTATGGAAGCAACCTAAATGGCCACAGACAGACGAATGGATAAAGATGTGGTACATATATAAAATGGAATATTACTCAGCCATAAAAAGGAATGAAACTGGGTCATTTGTAGAGAAGTTGATGGATCTAGAGACTGTCATACAGAGTGAAGTAAGCCAGAAAGAGAAAAACAAATATTGTATATTAATGCCTATATGTGGAACCTAGAAAAATGGTAGAGATGAACTGGTTTGCAGGGCAGAAATAGAGACACAGAGGTAGAGAACAAACGTATGGACACAAAGTGGGGGAAGCCATGGGGTGGTGGTGGTGGGATGAGTTGGGAGATTAGGATTGACTTGTATACATGTCTATGCATAAAATAGATAACTAATAATAACCTACTGTATAAAAAAAATAACTAAAATTAAATTTCAAAATTTTAAAAAATAAAATGTAAAAATAAAACAGAAAAAAAGTTCTTCCATTCACACTGATGTATTTATACGAATGAATTATTTCCATGCTTATATCTATAAATACATAAATGAGGAATAAAATCTAACTTGAACCAAAAAAGAAAAAAAAAACTGAACCTAACATTTATACAGAGGAAAACACTACCAAGGCACTTGCTCCAATGGTAAACAATTCTGAAATTGGTCAGAGGTGGGGAATCATCTCCCATACAGCCAGCAGCCCCGCCCGCCCTCGCCAGGAGCATCCTCATTGCAAAGCCTGGAGACCGTGCCGAGGCCTCTGTGAGTAAACGTGAGCTGAGCCCCAGGCCAGATGCTGCTGAACTGTTCCCACCCTTCCCAGGTGAAACACCTGAATATGTACAAGGGCTTGAAAGCCTAGAGGAAGGGCCATGGAGCCACAGCAGCGACAGCACGCAGGCCAACTTGGTGCCTGCAGGTCAGCCAGGATGGTACTGGCCACGGGCGCTCTTCTGGAAGCTTTCTATTGCCCTGCCTGAGATACCCCTCCTGTCCCGGCCCCCACTCCTTTTTTTCCTTCCTCACCTCAGCCCGGAGAGATATTCCAGTGGAAGTTATGGGTGACACATCCTCTTCTTTACAGGTGGCAGCCTGGCAACTCCTGCCGAAAGTCCAGCAGAGCCCCACTCACACCGGACCACCCACAAAGCCGTGGACCCTCACACCCTCCCACCAGCACAGCCCCGAGACTGCTGGCGGGGCAGAGAATATGGAGTAAGGCACAGCTGCAGGGACTATTGATGCCTGGAGTGCTGTTTATATTGACCTCAACGCAGGCACACCTGGGGAGGGCTTGCCGGCAGGGTCAGGCTGCCCAGGTCAGCTAATCCTCAGCCCTCAGGGAATCACATTGCAGAAAATGGACCTCGCTAAGATAGAATATTCGCCAAGGAGAAAAAGGACACAATGCCATTTGCAGCACCGTAGATGAGTCTCGAGGTAATCACGTGACTTGGAGTAAGTCAGAAAGTGAAAGACACATATCATATCATATCACTTATAGGTGTTACCTATAAATTGATACCAGGGCAGATATTTCCACGGAGAAGGGCAATCACAGATTCATTAAACAAACTTATGGTTCACCAAAGGAAAGGTGTGAGGATTGAATTCATTACGATATTGGGGTTAACAGACAGATACAAACACAGTAGACGTATATAATCACCAAAGACCTACGGAATACCAAGAGAAGACTACTCAACATTCTGTCATAACGTACATGGGAAAAGGATCCCAGGAAGAACAGACATATGTATATGTGTAAAAGAACCACCTCTTGCACACCTACAACAAGCTAAACGTTGTACTCAAACTTGCTGTAATAAAAAATAAAAAATTAAATTAAAAACACGAACAAGAAGTAGTGAGACAAACTTGAGGGGCTTTCTCCTGGCACATACCGTTCTACATTCCAATCTCGAACACGACTTCCATTGAGGCTCTGCTGCCCTAGTAACCAGATTTGGTAAGGGAGAACTGCTGCCACCTTGTGGCCGTTTCACACAACTGCAGGTTTAATGCCAGCGCTAATGGTCAGTGGATATTCCAAATCATTACAGGCCTGTAAATGACACCTGCCCTGAAAACAAATCCTGGGGTCCTATATCGACCAAAAAATTCAAAAGACGTCCATATTTCAAAACGACAGTTTCAAGAGGCATATTTCACGCACATTAGTGTTCTGCTTCTTTTGCTTTCTTTCTTTCTTTGTTAAAAAAACGGGAATGGAAAAAGGCAACCCTCAGAATGGGCGAAAACGTTCACAAACGAATCAATGGACAAAGGTTTAATCTCCAATATATATAAACAGCGCATGCAGCTTAATATTAATAAAACAAACAACCCAATACAAAAATGGGCAGAAGATCTAAAGAGACGTTTCTTCAAAGAAGACACAGAGATGGCCAAGACGCACATGAAAAGCTGCTCAACATCACTAATTATTAGAGAAATGCAAATCAAAACTACAATGAGGTAAGACCTCACACCTGTTAGAATCGGCATCATCAGATAATCTACAAACAACAAATTCTGTGGAGGGTGTGGACAAAAGGAACCCTCTTCCGCTATTGGTGGGAATGTAAATTGATACAGTCACTATGGAGAACAGTATGGAGGTTCCTTTAAAAAACTAAAAAGAGAATTACCATAGGATCCAGCAATCCCACTTCTGGGCATATACCCAGAGAAAACCATAAATCACAGAGACACATTCACCACAATGTTCATTGCAGCACTATTTACAATAGCCAGGTTATGGAAGCAACTTAAATGCCCACAGACAGACGAATGGATAAAGATGTGGTACATATATAAAATGGAATATTACTCAGCCATAAAAAGGAATGAAACTGGGTCATTTGTAGAGAAGTTGATGGATCTAGAGACTGTCATACAGAGTGAAGTAAGCCAGAAAGAGAAAAACAAATATTGTATATTAATGCCTATATGTGGAACCTAGAAAAATGGTAGAGATGAACTGGTTTGCAGGGCAGAAATAGAGACACAGAGGTAGAGAACAAACGTATGGACAAAAAGTGGGGGAAGCCATGGGGTGGTGGTGGTGGGATGAGTTGGGAGATTAGGATTGACCTGTATACATGTCTATGCATAAAATAGATAACTAATAATAACCTACTGTATAAAAAAATAACTAAAATTAAATTTCAAAATTTTAAAAAATAAAATGTAAAAATAAAACAGAAAAAAAGTTCTTCCATTCACACTGATGTATTTATACGAATGAATTCTTTCCATGCTTATATCTATAAATACATAAATGAGGAATAAAATCTAACTTGAACCAAAAAAGAAAAAAAAAAACTGAACCTAAGAATTAAACAGAGGAAAACACTACCAAGGCACTTGCTCCAGTGGTAAACAATTCTGAAATTGGTCAGAGGTGGGGAATCATCTCCCATACAGCCAGCAGCCCCGCCCGCCCACGCAAGGAGCATCCTCATTGCAAAGCTGGGAGACCGTGCCGAGGCCTCTGTGAGTAAACGTGAGCTGAGCCCCAGGCCAGATGCTGCTGAACTCTTCCCACCCTTCCCAGGTGAAACACCTGAATATGTACAAGGGCTTGAAAGCCTAGAGGAAGGGCCGTGGAGCCACACCAGCGACAGCACGCAGGCCAACTTGGTGCCTGCAGGTCAGCCAGGATGGTACTGGCCACGGGCGCTCTTCTGGAAGCTTTCTATTGCCCTGCCTGAGATACCCCTCCTGTCCCGGCCTCCACTACTTTTTTTCCTTCCTCACCTCAGCCCGGAGAGATATTCCAGTGGAAGTTATGGGTGACACATCCTCTTCTTTACAGGTGGCAGCCTGGCAACTCCTGCCGAAAGTCCAGCAGAGCCCCACTCACACCGGGCCACCCACAAAGCCGTGGACCCTCACACCCTCCCACCAGCACAGCCCCGAGACTGCTGACGTGGCAGAGAATATGGAGTCAGGCACAGCTGCAGGGGCTATTGCTGCCTGGAGTGCTGTTTATATTGACCTCAACCCAGGCACACCTGGGGAGGGCTTGCCGGCAGGGTCAGGCTGCCCAGGTCAGCTAATCCTCAGCCCTCAGGGAATCACATTGCAGAAAATGGACCTCGCTAAGACAGAATATTCGCCAAGGAGAAAAAGGACACAATGCCATTTGCAGCACCGTAGATGAGTCTCGAGGTAATCACGTGACTTGGAGTAAGTCAGAAAGTGAAAGACACATATCATATCATATCACTTATAGGTGTTACCTATAAATTGATACCAGGGCAGATATTTCCACGGAGAAGGGCAATCACAGATTCATTAAACAAACTTATGGTTCACCAAAGGAAAGGTGTGAGGATTGAATTCATTACGATATTGGGGTTAACAGACAGATACAAACACAGTAGACGTATATAATCACCAAAGACCTACGGAGTACCAAGAGAAGACTACTCAACATTCTGTCATAACGTACATGGGAAAAGGATCCCAGGAAGAACAGACATATGTATATGTGTAAAAGAACCACCTCTTGCACACCTACAACAAGCTAAACGTTGTACTCAAACTTGCTGTAATAAAAAATAAAAAATTAAATTAAAAACACGAACAAGAAGTAGTGAGACAAACTTGAGGGGCTTTCTCCTGGCACATTCCGTTCTACATTCCAATCTAGAAAGCGACTTCCATTGAGGCTCTGCTGCCCTAGTAACCAGATTTGGTAAGGGAGAACTGCTGCCACCTTGTGGCCGTTTCACACAACAGCAGCTTTAATGCCAGCGCTAATGGTCAGTGGATATTCCAAATCATTACAGGCCTGTAAATGACACCTGCCCTGAAAACAAATCCTGGGGTCATATATCGACCAAAAAATTCAAAAGACGTCCATATTTCAAAACGACAGTTTCAAGAGGCATATTTCACGCACATTAGTGTTCTGCTTCTTTTGCTTTCTTTCTTTCTTTGTTAAAAAAACGGGAATGGAAAAAGGCAACCCTCAGAATGGGCGAAAACGTTCACAAACGAATCAATGGACAAAGGTTTAATCTCCAATATATATAAACAGCTCATGCAGCTTAATATTAATAAAACAAACAACCCAATACAAAAATGGGCAGAAGATCTAAAGAGACGTTTCTTCAAAGAAGACACAGAGATGGCCAAGACGCACATGAAAAGCTGCTCAACATCACTAATTATTAGAGAAATGCAAATCAAAACTACAATGAGGTAAGACCTCACACCTTTTAGAATCGGCATCATCAGATAATCTACAAACAACAAATTCTGGGGAGGGTGTGGACAAAAGGAACCCTCTTCCGCTATTGGTGGGAATGTAAATTGATACAGTCACTATGGAGAACAGTATGGAGGTTCCTTTAAAACACTCAAAAGAGAATTACCATAGGATCCAGGAATCCCACTTCTGGGCATATACCCAGAGAAAACCATAAATCACAGAGACACATTCACCACAATGTTCATTGCAGCACTATTTACAATAGCCAGGTAATGGAAGCAACCTAAATGCCCACAGACAGACGAATGGATAAAGATGTGGTACATATATAAAATGGAATATTACTCAGCCATAAAAAGGAATGAAACTGGGTCATTTGTAGAGAAGTTGATGGATCTAGAGACTGTCATACAGAGTGAAGTCAGTCAGAAAGAGAAAAACAAATATTGTATATTAATGACTATATGTGGAACCTAGAAAAATGGTACAGATGAACTGGTTTACAGGGCAGAAATAGAGACACAGAGGTAGAGAACAAACGTATGGACACAAAGTGGGGGAAGCCATAGGGTGGTGGTGGTGGGATGAGTTGGGCGATTGGGATTGACCTTTATACATGTTTATGCATAAAATAAATAATACTAATAACCTAGTGTATAAAAAAATAAATAAAATTAAATTTCAAAGTTTTTGAAAATAAAATGTAAAAATAAAACAGAAAAAAAAGTTTTTCCATTCACACTGATGTATTTATAAGAATGAATTATTTCCATGCTTATATCCATAAATACATAAAAGAGGAATAAAATCTAACTTGAACCAAAAAAGAAAAAAAAAAACTGAACCTAACAGTTATACAGAGGAAAACACTACCAAGGCACTTGCTCCAGTGGTAAACAATTGTGAAATTGGTCAGAGGTGGGGAATCATCTCCCATACAGCCAGCAGCCCCACCCGCCCACGCAAGGAGTGTCCTTATTGCAAAGCTGGGGGACCGTGCCGAGGCCTCTGTGAGTAAACGTGAGCTGAGCCCCAGGCCAGCTGCTGCTGAACTGTTCCCACCCTTCCCAGGTGAAACACCTGAATATGTACAAGGGCTTGAAAGCCTAGAGGAAGGGCCGTGGAGCCACACCAGCGACAGCACGCAGGCCAACTTGGTGCCTGCAGGTCAGCCAGGATGGTCCTGGCCACGGGCGCTCTTCTGGAAGATTTCCATTGCCCTGCCTGAGATACCCCTCCTGTCCCGGCCCCCACTCCTTTTTTTCCTTCCTCACCTCAGCCCGGAGAGATATTCCAGTGGAAGTTATGGGTGACACATCCTCTTCTTTACAGGTGGCAGCCTGGCAACTCCTGCCGAAAGTCCAGCAGAGCCCCACTCACACCGGGCCACCCACAAAGCCGTGGACCCTCACACCCTCCCACCAGCACAGCCCCGAGACTGCTGACGGGGCAGAGAATATGGAGTCAGGCACAGCTGCAGGCGCTATTGCTGCCTGGAGTGTTGTTTATATTGACCTCAACCCAGGCACACCTGGGGAGGGCTTGCCGGCAGGGTCAGGCTGCCCAGGTCAGCTAATCCTCAGCCCTCAGGGAATCACATTGCAGAAAATGGACCTCGCTAAGACAGAATATTCGCCAAGGAGAAAAAGGACACAATGCCATTTGCAGCACCGTAGATGAGTCTCGAGGTAATCACGTGACTTGGAGTAAGTCAGAAAGTGAAAGACACATATCATATCATATCACTTATAGGTGTTACCTATAAATTGATACCAGGGCAGATATTTCCACGGAGAAGGGCAATCACAGATTCATTAAACAAACTTATGGTTCACCAAAGGAAAGGTGTCAGGATTGAATTCATTACGATATTGGGGTTAACAGACAGATACAAACACAGTAGACGTATATAATCACCAAAGACCTACGGAGTACCAAGAGAAGACTACTCAACATTCTGTCATAACGTACATGGGAAAAGGATCCCAGGAAGAACAGACATATGTATATGTGTAAAAGAACCACCTATTGCACACCTACAACAAGCTAAACGTTGTACTCAAACTTACTGTAATAAAAAATAAATAATTAGGGGCTTCCCTGGTGGCGCAGTGGTTGAGAGTCCGCCTGCCGATGCAGGGGACACGGGTTCGTGCCCCTATCCCGGAAGATCCAACATGCCGCGCAGCGGCTGGGCCCGCGAGCCATGGCCGCGGAGCCTGTGTGTCCGGAGCCTGTGCTCCACAACGGGAGAGGCCACAGCAGTGAGAGGCCCGCGTACAGCAAAAAAAAATAAAAAAAAAATAAAATAAAATAAAATAAAATAAAATAAAAAAATAAAAAATTAAATTAAAAACACGAACAAGAAGTAGTGAGACAAATTTGAGGGGCTTTCTCCTGGCACATTCCGTTCTACATTCCAAACTAGAACGCGACTTCCATTGAGGCTCTGCTGCCCTAGTAACCAGATTTGGTAAGGGAGAACTGCTGCCACCTTGTGGCCGTTTCACACAACTGCAGGTTTAATGCCAGCGCTAATGGTCAGTGGATATTCCAAATCATTACAGGCCTGTAAATGACACCTGCCCTGAAAACAAATCCTGGGGTCATATATCGACCAAAAAATTCAAAAGACGTCCATATTTCAAAACGACAGTTTCAAGAGGCATATTTCACGCACATTAGTGTTCTGCTTCTTTTGCTTTCTTTCTTTCTTTGTTAAAAAAAACGGGAATGGAAAAAGGCAACCCTCAGAATGGGCGAAAACGTTCACAAATGAATCAATGGACAAAGGTTTAATCTCCAATATATATAAACAGCTCATGCAGCTTAATATTAATAAAACAAACAACCCAATACAAAAATGGGCAGAAGATCTAAAGAGACGTTTCTTCAAAGAAGACACAGAGATGGCCAAGACGCACATGAAAAGCTGCTCAACATCACTAATTATTAGAGAAATGCAAATCAAAACTACAATGAGGTAAGACCTCACACCTGTTAGAATCGGCATCATCAGATAATCTACAAACAACAAATTCTGGGGAGGGTGTGGACAAAAGGAACCCTCTTCCGCTATTGGTGGGAATGTAAATTGATACAGTCACTATGGAGAACAGTATGGAGGTTCCTTTAAAAAACTAAAAAGAGAATTACCATAGGATCCAGCAATCCCACTTCTGGGCATATACCCAGAGAAAACCATAAATCACAGAGACACATTCACCACAATGTTCATTGCAGCACTATTTACAATAGCCAGGTTATGGAAGCAACATAAATGCCCACAGACAGACGAATGGATAAAGATGTGGTACATATATAAAATGGAATATTACTCAGCCATAAAAAGGAATGAAACTGGGTCATTTGTAGAGAAGTTGATGGATCTAGAGACTGTCATACAGAGTGAAGTAAGCCAGAAAGAGAAAAACAAATATTGTATATTAATGCCTATATGTGGAACCTAGAAAAATGGTAGAGATGAACTGGTTTGCAGGGCAGAAATAGAGACACAGAGGTAGAGAACAAACGTATGGACACAAAGTGGGGGAAGCCATGGGGTGGTGGTGGTGAGATGACTTGGGAGATTAGGATTGACCTGTATACATGTCTATGCATAAAATAGATAACTAATAATAACCTACTGTATAAAAAAATAACTAAAATTAAATTTCAAAATTTTAAAAAATAAAATGTAAAAATAAAACAGAAAAAAAGTTCTTCCATTCACACTGATGTATTTATAGGAATGAATTATTTCCATGCTTATATCTATAAATACATAAATGAGGAATAAAATCTAACTTGAACCAAAAAAGAAAAAAAAAAAAACTGAACCTAACAGTTATACAGAGGAAAACACTACCAAGGCACTTGCTCCAGTGGTAAACAATTCTGAAATTGGTCAGAGGTGGGGAATCATCTCCCATACAGCCAGCAGCCCCGCCCGCCCTCGCCAGGAGCATCCTCATTGCAAAGCTGGGAGACCGTGCCGAGGCCTCTGTGAGTAAACGTGAGCTGAGCCCCAGGCCAGATGCTGCTGAACTGTTCCCACCCTTCCCAGGTGAAACACCTGAATATGTACAAGGGCTTGAAAGCCTAGAGGAAGGGCCGTGGAGCCACACCAGCGACAGCACGCAGGCCAACTTGGTGCCTGCAGGTCAGCCAGGATGGTACTGGCCACGGGCGCTCTTCTGGAAGCTTTCTATTGCCCTGCCTGAGATACCCCTCCTGTCCCGGCCCCCACTCCTTTTTTTCCTTCCTCACCTCAGCCCGCAGAGATATTCCAGTGGAAGTTATGGGTGACACATCCTCTTCTTTACAGGTGGCAGCCTGGCAACTCCTGCCGAAAGTCCAGCAGAGCCCCACTCACACCGGGCCACCCACAAAGCCGTGGACCCTCACACCCTCCCACCAGCACAGCCCCGAGACTGCTGACGGGGCAGAGAATATGGAGTAAGGCACAGCTGCAGGGACTATTGCTGCCTGGAGTGCTGTTTATATTGACCTCAACCCAGGCACACCTGGGGAGGGCTTGCCGGCAGGGTCAGGCTGCCCAGGTCAGCTAATCCTCAGCCCTCAGGGAATCACATTGCAGAAAATGGACCTCGCTAAGACAGAATATTCGCCAAGGAGAAAAAGGACACAATGCCATTTGCAGCACCGTAGATGAGTCTCGAGGTAATCACGTGACTTGGAGTAAGTCAGAAAGTGAAAGACACATATCATATCATATCACTTATAGGTGTTACCTATAAATTGATACCAGGGCAGATATTTCCACGGAGAAGGGCAATCACAGATTCATTAAACAAACTTATGGTTCACCAAAGGAAAGGTGTGAGGATTGAATTCATTACGATATTGGGGTTAACAGACAGATACAAACAGAGTAGACGTATAGAATCACCAAAGACCTACGGAGTACCAAGAGAAGACTACTCAACATTCTGTCATAACGTACATGGGAAAAGGATCCCAGGAAGAACAGACATATGTATATGTGTAAAAGAACCACCTCTTGCACACCTACAACAAGCTAAACGTTGTACTCAAACTTGCTGTAATAAAAAATAAAAAATTAAATTAAAAACACGAACAAGAAGTAGTGAGACAAACTTGAGCGGCTTTCTCCTGGCACATTCCGTTCTACATTCCAATCTCGAACACGACTTCCATTGAGGCTCTGCTGCCCTAGTAACCAGATTTGGTAAGGGAGAACTGCTGCCACCTTGTGGCCGTTTCACACAACTGCAGGTTTAATGCCAGCGCTAATGGTCAGTGGATATTCCAAATCATTACAGGCCTGTAAATGACACCTGCCCTGAAAACAAATCCTGGGGTCATATAGCGACCAAAAAATTCAAAAGACGTCCATATTTCAAAACGACAGTTTCAAGAGGCATATTTCACGCACATTAGTGTTCTGCTTCTTTTGCTTTCTTTCTTTCTTTGTTAAAAAAAACGGGAATGGAAAAAGGCAACCCTCAGAATGGGCGAAAACGTTCACAAACGAATGAATGGACAAAGGTTTAATCTCCAATATATATAAACAGCTCATGCAGCTTAATATTAATAAAACAAACAACCCAATACAAAAATGGGCAGAAGATCTAAAGAGACGTTTCTTCAAAGAAGACACAGAGATGGCCAAGACGCACATGAAAAGCTGCTCAACATCACTAATTATTAGAGAAATGCAAATCAAAACTACAATGAGGTAAGACCTCACACCTGTTAGAATCGGCATCATCAGATAATCTACAAACAACAAATTCTGGGGAGGGTGTGGACAAAAGGAACCCTCTTCTGCTATTGGTGGGAATGTAAATTGATTCAGTCACTATGGAGAACAGTATGGAGGTTCCTTTAAAAAACTAAAAAGAGAATTACCATAGGATCCAGCAATCCCACTTCTGGGCATATACCCAGAGAAAACCATAAATCACAGAGACACATTCACCACAATGTTCATTGCAGCACTATTTACAATAGCCAGGTTATGGAAGCAACATAAATGCCCACAGACAGACGAATGGATAAAGATGTGGTACATATATAAAATGGAATATTACTCAGCCATAAAAAGGAATGAAACTGGGTCATTTGTAGAGAAGTTGATGGATCTAGAGACTGTCATACAGAGTGAAGTAAGCCAGAAAGAGAAAAACAAATATTGTATATTAATGCCTATATGTGGAACCTAGAAAAATGGTAGAGATGAACTGGTTTGCAGGGCAGAAATAGAGACACAGAGGTAGAGAACAAACATATGGACACAAAGTGGGGGAAGCCATGGGGTGGTGGTGGTGGGATGAGTTGGGAGATTAGGATTGACCTGTATACATGTCTATGCATAAAATAGATAACTAATAATAACCTACTGTATAAAAAAATAACTAAAATTAAATTTCAAAATTTTAAAAAATAAAATGTAAAAGTAAAACAGAAAAAAAGTTCTTCCATTCACACTGATGTATTTATACGAATGAATTATTTCCATGCTTATATCTATAAATACATAAATGAGGAATAAAATCTAACTTGAACCAAAAAAGAAAAAAAAAACTAAACCTAACAGTTATACAGAGGAAAACACTACCGAGGCACTTGCTCCAGTGGTAAACAATTCTGAAATTGGTCAGAGGTGGGGAATCATCTCCCATACAGCCAGCAGCCCCGCCCGCCCTCGCCAGGAGCATCCTCATTGCAAAGCTGGGAGACCGTGCCAAGGCCTCTGTGAGTAAACGCGAGCTGAGCCCCAGGCCAGATGCTGCTGAACTGTTCCCACCCTTCCCAGGTGAAACACCTGAATATGTACAAGGGCTTGAAAGCCTAGAGGAAGGGCCGTGGAGCCACACCAGCGACAGCACGCAGGCCAACTTGGTGCCTGCAGGTCAGCCAGGATGGTACTGGCCACGGGCGCTCTTCTGGAACCTTTCTATTGCCCTGCCTGAGATACCCCTCCTGTCCCGGCCCCCACTCCTTTTTTTCCTTCCTCACCTCAGCCCGGAGAGATATTCCAGTGGAAGTTATGGGTGACACATCCTCTTCTTTACAGGTGGCAGCCTGGCAACTCCTGCCGAAAGTCCAGCAGAGCCCCACTCACACCGGGCCACCCACAAAGCCGTGGCCCCTCACACCCTCCCACCAGCACAGCCCCGAGACTGCTGACGGGGCAGAGAATATGGAGTAAGGCACAGCTGCAGGGGCTATTGCTGCCTGGAGTGCTGTTTATATTGACCTCAACCCAGGCACACCTGGGGAGGGCTTGCCGGCAGGGTCAGGCTGCCCAGGTCAGCTAATCCTCAGCCCTCAGGGAATCACATTGCAGAAAATGGACCTCGCTAAGACAGAATATTCGCCAAGGAGAAAAAGGACACAATGCCATTTGCAGCACCGTAGATGAGTCTCGAGGTAATCACGTGACTTGGAGTAAGTCAGAAAGTGAAAGACACATATCATATCATATCACTTATAGGTGTTACCTATAAATTGATACCAGGGCAGATATTTCCACGGAGAAGGGCAATCACAGATTCATTAAACAAACTTATGGTTCACCAAAGGAAAGGTGTGAGGATTGAATTTATTACGATATTGGGGTTAGCAGAGAGATACAAACACAGTAGACGTATATAATCACCAAAGACCTACGGAGTACCAAGAGAAGACTACTCAACATTCTGTCATAACGTACATGGGAAAAGGATCCCAGGAAGAACAGACATATGTGTATGTGTAAAAGAACCACCTCTTGCACACCTACAACAAGCTAAACGTTGTACTCAAACTTGCTGTAATAAAAAATAAAAAATTAAATTAAAAACACGAACAAGAAGTAGTGAGACAAACTTGAGCGGCTTTCTCCTGGCACATTCCGTTCTACATTCCAATCTCGAACACGACTTCCATTGAGGCTCTGCTGCCCTAGTAACCAGATTTGGTAAGGGAGAACTGCTGCCACCTTGTGGCCGTTTCACACAACTGCAGGTTTAATGCCAGCGCTAATGGTCAGTGGATATTCCAAATCATTACAGGCCTGTAAATGACACCTGCCCTGAAAACAAATCCTGGGGTCATATAGCGACCAAAAAATTCAAAAGACGTCCATATTTCAAAACGACAGTTTCAAGAGGCATATTTCACGCACATTAGTGTTCTGCTTCTTTTGCTTTCTTTCTTTCTTTGTTAAAAAAAACGGGAATGGAAAAAGGCAACCCTCAGAATGGGCGAAAACGTTCACAAACGAATCAATGGACAAAGGTTTAATCTCCAATATATATAAACAGCTCATGCAGCTTAATATTAATAAAACAAACAACCCAATACAAAAATGGGCAGAAGATCTAAAGAGACGTTTCTTCAAAGAAGACACAGAGATGGCCAAGACGCACATGAAAAGCTGCTCAACATCACTAATTATTAGAGAAATGCAAATCAAAACTACAATGAGGTAAGACCTCACACCTGTTAGAATCGGCATCATCAGATAATCTACAAACAACAAATTCTGGGGAGGGTGTGGACAAAAGGAACCCTCTTCCGCTATTGGTGGGAATGTAAATTGATACAGTCACTATGGAGAACAGTATGGAGGTTCCTTTAAAAAACTAAAAAGAGAATTACCATAGGATCCAGCAATCCCACTTCTGGGCATATACCCAGAGAAAACCATAAATCACAGAGACACATTCACCACAATGTTCATTGCAGCACTATTTACAATAGCCAGGTTATGGAAGCAACATAAATGCCCACAGACAGACGAATGGATAAAGATGTGGTACATATATAAAATGGAATATTACTCAGCCATAAAAAGGAATGAAACTGGGTCATTTGTAGAGAAGTTGATGGATCTAGAGACTGTCATACAGAGTGAAGTAAGCCAGAAAGAGAAAAACAAATATGGTATATTAATGCCTATATGTGGAACCTAGAAAAATGGTAGAGATGAACTGGTTTGCAGGGCAGAAATAGAGACACAGAGGTAGAGAACAAACGTATGGACACAAAGTGGGGGAAGCCATGGGGTGGTGGTGGTGGGATGAGTTGGGAGATTGGGATTGACCTGTATACATGTCTATGCATAAAATAGATAACTAATAATAACCTACTGTATAAAAAAATAACTAAAATTAAATTTCAAAATTTTAAAAAATAAAATGTAAAAATAAAACAGAAAAAAAGTTCTTCCATTCACACTGATGTATTTATACGAATGAATTATTTCCATGCTTATATCTATAAATACATAAATGAGGAATAAAATCTAACTTGAACCAAAAAAGAAAAAAAAAACTGAACCTAACAGTTATACAGAGGAAAACACTACCAAGGCACTTGCTCCAGTGGTAAACAATTCTGAAATTGGTCAGAGGTGGGGAATCATCTCCCATACAGCCAGCAGCCCCGCCCGCCCACGCAAGGAGCATCCTCATTGCAAAGCTGGGAGACCGTGCCGAGGCCTCTGTGAGTAAACGTGAGCTGAGCCCCAGGCCAGATGCTGCTGAACTGTTCCCACCCTTCCCAGGTGAAACACCTGAATATGTACAAGGGCTTGAAAGCCTAGAGGAAGGGCCGTGGAGCCACACCAGCGACAGCACGCAGGCCAACTTGGTGCCTGCAGGTCAGCCAGGATGGTACTGGCCACGGGCGCTCTTCTGGAAGCTTTCTATTGCCCTGCCTGAGATACCCCTCCTGTCCCGGCCCCCACTCCTTTTTTTCCTTCCTCACCTCAGCCCGCAGAGATATTCCAGTGGAAGTTATGGGTGACACATCCTCTTCTTTACAGGTGGCAGCCTGGCAACTCCTGCCGAAAGTCCAGCAGAGCCCCACTCACACCGGGCCACCCACAAAGCCATGGACCCTCACACCCTCCCACCAGCACAGCCCCGAGACTGCTGACGGGGCAGAGGATATGGAGTCAGGCACAGCTGCAGGGACTATTGCTGCCTGGAGTGCTGTTTATATTGACCTCAACGCAGGCACACCTGGGGAGGGCTTGCCGGCAGGGTCAGGCTGCCCAGGTCAGCTAATCCTCAGCCCTCAGGGAATCACATTGCAGAATATGGACCTCGCTAAGACAGAATATTCGACAAGGAAAAAAAGGACACAATGCCATTTGCAGCACCGTAGATGAGTCTCGAGGTAATCACGTGACTTGGAGTAAGTCAGAAAGTGAAAGACACATATCATATCATATCACTTATAGGTGTTACCTATAAATTGATACCAGGGCAGATATTTCCACGGAGAAGGGCAATCACAGATTCATTAAACAAACTTATGGTTCACCAAAGGAAAGGTGTGAAGATTGAATTCATTACGATATTGGGGTTAACAGACAGATACAAACACAGTAGACGTATATAATCACCAAAGACCTACGGAGTACCAAGAGAAGACTACTCAACTTTCTGTCATAACGTACATGTGAAAAGGATCCCAGGAAGAACAGACATATGTATATGTGTAAAAGAACCACCTCTTGCACACCTACAACAAGCTAAACGTTGTACTCAAACTTGCTGTAATAAAAAATAAAAAATTAAATTAAAAACACGAACAAGAAGTAGTGAGACAAACTTGAGGGGCTTTCTCCTGGCACATTCCGTTCTACATTCCAATCTCGAACACGAATTCCATTGAGGCTCTGCTGCCCTAGTAACCAGATTTGGTAAGGGAGAACTGCTGCCACCTTGTGGCCGTTTCACACAACTGCAGGTTTAATGCCAGCGCTAATGGTCAGTGGATATTCCAAATCATTACAGGCCTGTAAATGACACCTGCCCTGAAAACAAATCCTGGGGTCCTATATCGACCAAAAAATTCAAAAGACGTCCATATTTCAAAACGACAGTTTCAAGAGGCATATTTCACGCACATTAGTGTTCTGCTTCTTTTGCTTTCTTTCTTTCTTTGTTAAAAAAAACGGGAATGGAAAAAGGCAACCCTCAGAATGGGCGAAAACGTTCACAAACGAATCAATGGACAAAGGTTTAATCTCCAATATATATAAACAGCTCATGCAGCTTAATATTAATAAAACAAACAACCCAATACAAAAATGGGCAGAAGATCTAAAGAGACGTTTCTTCAAAGAAGACACAGAGATGGCCAAGACGCACATGAAAAGCTGCTCAACATCACTAATTATTAGAGAAATGCAAATCAAAACTACAATGAGGTAAGACCTCACACCTGTTAGAATCGGCATCATCAGATAATCTACAAACAACAAATTCTGGGGAGGGTGTGGACAAAAGGAACCCTCTTCCGCTATTGGTGGGAATGTAAATTGATACAGTCACTATGGAGAACAGTATGGAGGTTCCTTTAAAAAACTAAAAAGAGAATTACCATAGGATCCAGCAATCCCACTTCTGGGCATATACCCAGAGAAAACCATAAATCACAGAGACACATTCACCACAATGTTCATTGCAGCACTATTTACAATAGCCAGGTTATGGAAGCAACATAAATGCCCACAGACAGACGAATGGATAAAGATGTGGTACATATATAAAATGGAATATTACTCAGCCATAAAAAGGAATGAAACTGGGTCATTTGTAGAGAAGTTGATGGATCTAGAGACTGTCATACAGAGTGAAGTAAGCCAGAAAGAGAAAAACAAGTATTGTATATTAATTCCTATATGTGGAACCTAGAAAAATGGTAGAGATGAACTGGTTTGCAGGGTAGAAATAGAGACACAGAGGTAGAGAACAAACATATGGACACAAAGTGGGGGAAGCCATGGGGTGGTGGTGGTGGGATGACTTGGGAGATTAGGATTGACCTGTATACATGTCTATGCATAAAATAGATAACTAATAATAACCTACTGTATAAAAAATAACTAAAATTAAATTTCAAAATTTTAAAAAATAAAATGTAAAAATAAAACAGAAAAAATGTTCTTCCATTCACACTGATGTATTTATACGAATGAATTATTTCCATGCTTATATCTATAAATACATAAATGAGGAATAAAATCTAACTTGAACCAAAAAAGAAAAAAAAAAAAATCTGAACCTAACAGTTATACAGAGGAAAACACTACCAAGGCACTTGCTCCAGTGGTAAACAATGCTGAAATTGGTCAGAGGTGGGGAATCATCTCCCATACAGCCAGCAGCCCCGCCCGCCCTCGCCAGGAGCATCCTCATTGCAAAGCTGGGAGACCGTGCCGAGGCCTCTGTGAGTAAACGTGAGCTGAGCCCCAGGCCAGATGCTGCTGAACTGTTCCCACCCTTCCCAGGTGAAACACCTGAATATGTACAAGGGCTTGAAAGCCTAGAGGAAGGGCCGTGGAGCCACACCAGCGACAGCACGCAGGCCAACTTGGTGCCTGCAGGTCAGCCAGGATGGTACTGGCCACGGGCGCTCTTCTGGAAGCTTTCTATTGCCCTGCCTGAGATACCCCTCCTGTCCCGGCCCCCACTCCTTTTTTTCCTTCCTCACCTCAGCCCGCAGAGATATTCCAGTGGAAGTTATGGGTGACACATCCTCTTCTTTACAGGTGGCAGCCTGGCAACTCCTGCCGAAAGTCCAGCAGAGCCCCACTCACACCGGGCCACCCACAAAGCCGTGGACCCTCACACCCTCCCACCAGCACAGCCCCGAGACTGCTGACGGGGCAGAGGATATGGAGTCAGGCACAGCTGCAGGGACTATTGCTGCCTGGAGTGCTGTTTATATTGACCTCAACGCAGGCACACCTGGGGAGGGCTTGCCGGCAGGGTCAGGCTGCCCAGGTCAGCTAATCCTCAGCCCTCAGGGAATCACATTGCAGAATATGGACCTCGCTAAGACAGAATATTCACCAAGGAAAAAAAGGACACAATGCCATTTGCAGCACCGTAGATGAGTCTCGAGGTAATCACGTGACTTGGAGTAAGTCAGAAAGTGAAAGACACATATCATATCATATCACTTATAGGTGTTACCTATAAATTGATACCAGGGCAGATATTTCCACGGAGAAGGGCAATCACAGATTCATTAAACAAACTTATGGTTCACCAAAGGAAAGGTGTGAGGATTGAATTCATTACGATATTGGGGTTAACAGACAGATACAAACACAGTAGACGTATATAATCACCAAAGACCTACGGAGTACCAAGAGAAGACTACTCAACATTCTGTCATAACGTACATGGGAAAAGGATCCCAGGAAGAACAGACATATGTATATGTGTAAAAGAACCACCTCTTGCACACCTACAACAAGCTAAACGTTGTACTCAAACTTGCTGTAATAAAAAATAAAAAAATTAAATTAAAAACACGAACAAGAAGTAGTGAGACAAACTTGAGGGGCTTTCTCCTGGCACATTCCGTTCTACATTCCAATCTCGAACACGACTTCCATTGAGGCTCTGCTGCCCTAGTAACCAGATTTGGTAAGGGAGAACTGCTGCCACCTTGTGGCCGTTTCACACAACTGCAGGTTTAATGCCAGCGCTAATGGTCAGTGGATATTCCAAATCATTACAGGCCTGTAAATGACACCTGCCCTGAAAACAAATCCTGGGGTCCTATAGCGACCAAAAAATTCAAAAGACGTCCATATTTCAAAACGACAGTTTCAAGAGGCATATTTCACGCACATTAGTGTTCTGCTTCTTTTGCTTTCTTTCTTTCTTTGTTAAAAAAAACGGGAATGGAAAAAGGCAACCCTCAGAATGGGCGAAAACGTTCACAAACGAATCAATGGACAAAGGTTTAATCTCCAATATATATAAACAGCTCATGCAGCTTAATATTAATAAAACAAACAACCCAATACAAAAATGGGCAGAAGATCTAAAGAGACGTTTCTTCAAAGAAGACACAGAGATGGCCAAGACGCACATGAAAAGCTGCTCAACATCACTAATTATTAGAGAAATGCAAATCAAAACTACAATGAGGTAAGACCTCACACCTGTTAGAATCGGCATCATCAGATAATCTACAAACAACAAATTCTGGGGAGGGTGTGGACAAAAGGAACCCTCTTCCGCTATTGGTGGGAATGTAAATTGATACAGTCACTATGGAGAACAGTATGGAGGTTCCTTTAAAAAACTAAAAAGAGAATTACCATAGGATCCAGCAATCCCACTTCTGGGCATATACCCAGAGAAAACCATAAATCACAGAGACACATTCACCACAATGTTCATTGCAGCACTATTTACAATAGCCAGGTTATGGAAGCAACATAAATGCCCACAGACAGACGAATGGATAAAGATGTGGTACATATATAAAATGGAATATTACTCAGCCATAAAAAGGAATGAAACTGGGTCATTTGTAGAGAAGTTGATGGATCTAGAGACTGTCATACAGAGTGAAGTAAGCCAGAAAGAGAAAAACAAATATTGTATATTAATGCCTATATGTGGAACCTAGAAAAATGGTAGAGATGAACTGGTTTGCAGGTCAGAAATAGAGACACAGAGGTAGAGAACAAACGTATGGACACAAAGTGGGGGAAGCCATGGGGTGGTGGTGGTGGGATGACTTGGGAGATTAGGATTGACCTGTATACATGTCTATGCATAAAATAGATAACTAATAATAACCTACTGTATAAAAAAATAACTAAAATTAAATTTCAAAATTTTAAAAAATAAAATGTAAAAATAAAACAGAAAAAAAGTTCTTCCATTCACACTGATGTATTTATAGGAATGAATTATTTCCATGCTTATATCTATAAATACATAAATGAGGAATAAAATCTAACTTGAACCAAAAAAGAAAAAAAAAAAACTGAACCTAACAGTTATACAGAGGAAAACACTACCAAGGCACTTGCTCCAGTGGTAAACAATTCTGAAATTGGTCAGAGGTGGGGAATCATCTCCCATACAGCCAGCAGCCCCGCCCGCCCTCGCCAGGAGCATCCTCATTGCAAAGCTGGGAGACCGTGCCGAGGCCTCTGTGAGTAAACGTGAGCTGAGCCCCAGGCCAGATGCTGCTGAACTGTTCCCACCCTTCCCAGGTGAAACACCTGAATATGTACAAGGGCTTGAAAGCCTAGAGGAAGGGCCGTGGAGCCACAGCAGCGACAGCACGCAGGCCAACTTGGTGCCTGCAGGTCAGCCAGGATGGTACTGGCCACGGGCGCTCTTCTGGAAGCTTTCTATTGCCCTGCCTGAGATACCCCTCCTGTCCCGGCCCCCACTCCTTTTTTTCCTTCCTCACCTCAGCCCGGAGAGATATTCCAGTGGAAGTTATGGGTGACACATCCTCTTCTTTACAGGTGGCAGCCTGGCAACTCCTGCCGAAAGTCCAGCAGAGCCCCACTCACACCGGGCCACCCACAAAGCCGTGGACCCTCACACCCTCCCACCAGCACAGCCCCGAGACTGCTGACGGGGCAGAGAATATGGAGTAAGGCACAGCTGCAGGGACTATTGCTGCCTGGAGTGCTGTTTATATTGACCTCAACGCAGGCACACCTGGGGAGGGCTTGCCGGCAGGGTCAGGCTGCCCAGGTCAGCTAATCCTCAGCCCTCAGGGAATCACATTGCAGAAAATGGACCTCGCTAAGGCAGAATATTCGCCAAGGAGAAAAAGGACACAATGCCATTTGCAGCACCGTAGATGAGTCTCGAGGTAATCACGTGACTTGGATTAAGTCAGAAAGTGAAAGACACATAGCATATCATATCACTTATAGGTGTTACCTATAAATTGATACCAGGGCAGATATTTCCACGGAGAAGGGCAATCACAGATTCATTAAACAAACTTATGGTTCACCAAAGGAAAGGTGTGAGGATTGAATTCATTACGATATTGGGGTTAACAGACAGATACAAACACAGTAGACGTATATAATCACCAAAGACCTACGGAGTACCAAGAGAAGACTACTCAACATTCTGTCATAACGTACATGGGAAAAGGATCCCAGGAAGAACAGACATATGTATATGTGTAAAAGAACCACCTCTTGCACACCTACAACAAGCTAAACGTTGTACTCAAACTTGCTGTAATAAAAAATAAAAAATTAAATTAAAAACACGAACAAGAAGTAGTGAGACAAACTTGAGGGGCTTTCTCCTGGCACATTCCGTTCTACATTCCAATCTCGAACACGACTTCCATTGAGGCTCTGCTGCCCTAGTAACCAGATTTGGTAAGGGAGAACTGCTGCCACCTTGTGGCCGTTTCACACAACTGCAGGTTTAATGCCAGCGCTAATGGTCAGTGGATATTCCAAATCATTACAGGCCTGTAAATGACACCTGCCCTGAAAACAAATCCTGGGGTCCTATATCGACCAAAAAATTCAAAAGACGTCCATATTTCAAAACGACAGTTTCAAGAGGCATATTTCACGCACATTAGTGTTCTGCTTCTCTTGCTTTCTTTCTTTCTTTGTTAAAAAAACGGGAATGGAAAAAGGCAACCCTCAGAATGGGCGAAAACGTTCACAAACGAATCAATGGACAAAGGTTTAATCTCCAATATATATAAACAGCGCATGCAGCTTAATATTAATAAAACAAACAACCCAATACAAAAATGGGCAGAAGATCTAAAGAGACGTTTCTTCAAAGAAGACACAGAGATGGCCAAGACGCACATGAAAAGCTGCTCAACATCACTAATTATTAGAGAAATGCAAATCAAAACTACAATGAGGTAAGACCTCACACCTGTTAGAATCGGCATCATCAGATAATCTACAAACAACAAATTCTGGGGAGGGTGTGGACAAAAGGAACCCTCTTCCGCTATTGGTGGGAATGTAAATTGATACAGTCACTATGGAGAACAGTATGGAGGTTCCTTTAAAAAACTAAAAAGAGAATTACCATAGGATCCAGCAATCCCACTTCTGGGCATATACCCAGAGAAAACCATAAATCACAGAGACACATTCACCACAATGTTCATTGCAGCACTATTTACAATAGCCAGGTTATGGAAGCAACATAAATGCCCACAGACAGACGAATGGATAAAGATGTGGTACATATATAAAATGGAATATTACTCAGCCATAAAAAGGAATGAAACTGGGTCATTTGTAGAGAAGTTGATGGATCTAGAGACTGTCATACAGAGTGAAGTAAGCCAGAAAGAGAAAAACAAATATGGTATATTAATGCCTATATGTGGAACCTAGAAAAATGGTAGAGATGAACTGGTTTGCAGGGCAGAAATAGAGACACAGAGGTAGAGAACAAACGTATGGACAAAAAGTGGGGGAAGCCATGGGGTGGTGGTGGTGGGATGAGTTGGGAGATTAGGATTGACCTGTATACATGTCTATGCATAAAATAGATAACTAATAATAACCTACTGTATAAAAAAATAACTAAAATTAAATTTCAAAATTTTAAAAAATAAAATGTAAAAATAAAACAGAAAAAAAGTTCTTCCATTCACACTGATGTATTTATACGAATGAATTATTTCCATGCTTATATCTATAAATACATAAATGAGGAATAAAATCTAACTTGAACCAAAAAAGAAAAAAAAAACTGAACCTAAGAATTATACAGAGGAAAACACTATCAAGGCACTTGCTCCAGTGGTAAACAATTCTGAAATTGGTCAGAGGTGGGGAATCATCTCCCATACAGCCAGCAGCCCCGCCCGCCCACGCAAATAGCATCCTCATTGCAAAGCTGGGAGACCGTGCCGAGGCCTCTGTGAGTAAACGTGAGCTGAGCCCCAGGCCAGATGCTGCTGAACTGTTCCCACCCTTCCCAGGTGAAACACCTGAATATGTACAAGGGCTTGAAAGCCTAGAGGAAGGGCCGTGGAGCCACAGCAGCGACAGCACGCAGGCCAACTTGGTGCCTGCAGGTCAGCCAGGATGGTACTGGCCACGGGCGCTCTTCTGGAAGCTTTCTATTGCCCTGCCTGAGATACCCCTCCTGTCCCGGCCCCCACTCCTTTTTTTCCTTCCTCATCTCAGCCCGGAGAGATATTCCAGTGGAAGTTATGGGTGACACATCCTCTTCTTTACAGGTGGCAGCCTGGCAACTCCTGCCGAAAGTCCAGCAGAGCCCCACTCACACCGGGCCACCCACAAAGCCGTGGACCCTCACACCCTCCCACCAGCACAGCCCCGAGACGGCTGACGGGGCAGAGAATATGGAGTAAGGCACAGCTGCAGGGGCTATTGCTGCCTGGAGTGCTGTTTATATTGACCTCAACCCAGGCACACCTGGGGAGGGCTTGCCGGCAGGGTCAGGCTGCCCAGGTCAGCTAATCCTCAGCCCTCAGGGAATCACATTGCAGAAAATGGACCTCGCTAAGACAGAATATTCGCCAAGGAGAAAAAGGACACAATGCCATTTGCAGCACCGTAGATGAGTCTCGAGGTAATCACGTGACTTGGAGTAAGTCAGAAAGTGAAAGACACATATCATATCATATCACTTATAGGTGTTACCTATAAATTGATACCAGGGCAGATATTTCCACGGAGAAGGGCAATCACAGATTCATTAAACAAACTTATGGTTCACCAAAGGAAAGGTGTGAGGATTGAATTCATTACGATATTGGGGTTAACAGACATATACAAACACAGTAGACGTATATAATCACCAAAGACCTACGGAGTACCAAGAGAAGACTACTCAACATTCTGTCATAACGTACATGGGAAAAGGATCCCAGGAAGAACAGACATATGTATATGTGTAAAAGAACCACCTCTTGCACACCTACAACAAGCTAAACGTTGTACTCAAACTTGCTGTAATAAAAAATAAAAAATTAAATTAAAAACACGAACAAGAAGTAGTGAGACAAACTTGAGGGGCTTTCTCCTGGCACATTCCGTTCTACATTCCAATCTAGAACACGACTTCCATTGAGGCTCTGCTGCCCTAGTAACCAGATTTGGTAAGGGAGAACTGCTGCCACCTTGTGGCCGTTTCACACAACTGCAGGTTTAATGCCAGCGCTAATGGTCAGTGGATATTCCAAATCATTACAGGCCTGTAAATGACACCTGCCCTGAAAACAAATCCTGGGGTCATATATCGACCAAAAAATTCAAAAGACGTCCATATTTCAAAACGACAGTTTCAAGAGGCATATTTCACGCACATTAGTGTTCTGCTTCTTTTGCTTTCTTTCTTTCTTTGTTAAAAAAAACGGGAATGGAAAAAGGCAACCCTCAGAATGGGCGAAAACGTTCACAAATGAATCAATGGACAAAGGTTTAATCTCCAATATATATAAACAGCGCATGCAGCTTAATATTAATAAAACAAACAACCCAATACAAAAATGGGCAGAAGATCTAAAGAGACGTTTCTTCAAAGAAGACACAGAGATGGCCAAGACGCACATGAAAAGCTGCTCAACATCACTAATTATTAGAGAAATGCAAATCAAAACTACAATGAGGTAAGACCTCACACCTGTTAGAATCGGCATCATCAGATAATCTACAAACAACAAATTCTGGGGAGGGTGTGGACAAAAGGAACCCTCTTCCGCTATTGGTGGGAATGTAAATTGATACAGTCACTATGGAGAACAGTATGGAGGTTCCTTTAAAAAACTAAAAAGAGAATTACCATAGGATCCAGCAATCCCACTTCTGGGCATATACCCAGAGAAAACCATAAATCACAGAGACACATTCACCACAATGTTCATTGCAGCACTATTTACAATAGCCAGGTTATGGAAGCAACATAAATGCCCACAGACAGACGAATGGATAAAGATGTGGTACATATATAAAATGGAATATTACTCAGCCATAAAAAGGAATGAAACTGGGTCATTTGTAGAGAAGTTGATGGATCTAGAGACTGTCATACAGAGTGAAGTAAGCCAGAAAGAGAAAAACAAATATTGTATATTAATGCCTATATGTGGAACCTAGAAAAATGGTAGAGATGAACTGGTTTGCAGGGTAGAAATAGAGACACAGAGGTAGAGAACAAACGTATGGACACAAAGTGGGGGAAGCCATGGGGTGGTGGTGGTGGGATGACTTGGGAGATTAGGATTGACCTGTATACATGTCTATGCATAAAATAGATAACTAATAATAACCTACTGTATAAAAAAATAACTAAAATTAAATTTCAAAATTTTAAAAAATAAAATGTAAAAATAAAACAGAAAAAAAGTTCTTCCATTCACACTGATGTATTTATAGGAATGAATTATTTCCATGCTTATATCTATAAATACATAAATGAGGAATAAAATCTAACTTGAACCAAAAAAGAAAAAAAAAAAAAACTGAACCTAACAGTTATACAGAGGAAAACACTACCAAGGCACTTGCTCCAGTGGTAAACAATTCTGAAATTGGTCAGAGATGGGGAATCATCTCCCATACAGCCAGCAGCCCCGCCCGCCCTCGCCAGGAGCATCCTCATTGCAAAGCTGGGAGACCGTGCCGAGGCCTCTGTGAGTAAACGTGAGCTGAGCCCCAGGCCAGATGCTGCTGAACTGTTCCCACCCTTCCCAGGTGAAACACCTGAATATGTACAAGGGCTTGAAAGCCTAGAGGAAGGGCCGTGGAGCCACAGCAGCGACAGCACGCAGGCCAACTTGATGCCTGCAGGTCAGCCAGGATGGTACTGGCCACGGGCGCTCTTCTGGAAGCTTTCTATTGCCCTGCCTGAGATACCCCTCCTGTCCCGGCCCCCACTCCTTTTTTTCCTTCCTCATCTCAGCCCGGAGAGATATTCCAGTGGAAGTTATGGGTGACACATCCTCTTCTTTACAGGTGGCAGCCTGGCAACTCCTGCCGAAAGTCCAGCAGAGCCCCACTCACACCGGGCCACCCACAAAGCCGTGGACCCTCACACCCTCCCACCAGCACAGCCCCGAGACTGCTGACGGGGCAGAGAATATGGAGTAAGGCACAGCTGCAGGGGCTATTGCTGCCTGGAGTGCTGTTTATATTGACCTCAACCCAGGCACACCTGGGGAGGGCTTGCCGGCAGGGTCAGGCTGCCCAGGTCAGCTAATCCTCAGACCTCAGGGAATCACTTTGCAGAAAATGGACCTCGCTAAGACAGAATATATGCCAAGGAGAAAAAGGACACAATGCCATTTGCAGCACCGTAGATGAGTCTCGAGGTAATCACGTGACTTGGAGTAAGTCAGAAAGTGAAAGACACATATCATATCATATCACTTATAGGTGTTACCTATAAATTGATACCAGGGCAGATATTTCCACGGAGAAGGGCAATCACAGATTCATTAAACAAACTTATGGTTCACCAAAGGAAAGGTGTGAGGATTGAATTCATTACGATATTGGGGTTAACAGACAGATACAAACACAGTAGACGTATATAATCACCAAAGACCTACGGAGTACCAAGAGAAGACTACTCAACATTCTGTCATAATGTACATGGGAAAAGGATCCCAGGAAGAACAGACATATGTATATGTGTAAAAGAACCACCTCTTGCACACCTACAACAAGCTAAACGTTGTACTCAAACTTGCTGTAATAAAAAATAAAAAATTAAATTAAAAACACGAACAAGAAGTAGTGAGACAAACTTGAGGGGCTTTCTCCTGGCACATTCCGTTCTACATTCCAATCTCGAACACGACTTCCATTGAGGCTCTGCTGCCCTAGTAACCAGATTTGGTAAGGGAGAACTGCTGCCACCTTGTGGCCGTTTCACACAACTGCAGGTTTAATGCCAGCGCTAATGGTCAGTGGATATTCCAAATCATTACAGGCCTGTAAATGACACCTGCCCTGAAAACAAATCCTGGGGTCATATAGCGACCAAAAAATTCAAAAGACGTCCATATTTCAAAACGACAGTTTCAAGAGGCATATTTCACGCACATTAGTGTTCTGCTTCTTTTGCTTTCTTTCTTTCTTTGTTAAAAAAAACGGGAATGGTAAAAGGCAACCCTCAGAATGGGCGAAAACGTTCACAAACGAATCAATGGACAAAGGTTTAATCTCCAATATATATAAACAGCTCATGCAGCTTAATATTAATAAAACAAACAACCCAATACAAAAATGGGCAGAAGATCTAAAGAGACGTTTCTTCACAGAAGACACAGAGATGGCCAAGACGCACATGAAAAGCTGCTCAACATCACTAATTATTAGAGAAATGCAAATCAAAACTACAATGAGGTAAGACCTCACACCTGTTAGAATCGGCATCATCAGATAATCTACAAACAACAAATTCTGGGGAGGGTGTGGACAAAAGGAACCCTCTTCCGCTATTGGTGGGAATGTAAATTGATACAGTCACTATGGAGAACAGTATGGAGGTTCCTTTAAAAAACTAAAAAGAGAATTACCATAGGATCCAGCAATCCCACTTCTGGGCATATACCCAGAGAAAACCATAAATCACAGAGACACATTCACCACAATGTTCATTGCAGCACTATTTACAATAGCCAGGTTATGGAAGCAACATAAATGCCCACAGACAGACGAATGGATAAAGATGTGGTACATATATAAAATGGAATATTACTCAGCCATAAAAAAGAATGAAACTGGGTCATTTGTAGAGAAGTTGATGGATCTAGAGACTGTCATACAGAGTGAAGTAAGCCAGAAAGAGAAAAACAAATATGGTATATTAATGCCTATATGTGGAACCTAGAAAAATGGTAGAGATGAACTGGTTTGCAGGGTAGAAATAGAGACACAGAGGTAGAGAACAAACGTATGGACACAAAGTGGGGGAAGCCATGGGGTGGTGGGGGTGGGATGACTTGGGAGATTAGGATTGACCTGTATACATGTCTATGCATAAAATAGATAACTAATAATAACCTACTGTATAAAAAAATAACTAAAATTAAATTTCAAAATTTTAAAAAATAAAATGTAAAAATAAAACAGAAAAAAAGTTCTTCCATTCACACTGATGTATTTATAGGAATGAATTATTTCCATGCTTATATCTATAAATACATAAATGAGGAATAAAATCTAACTTGAACCAAAAAAGAAAAAAAAAAAAAACTGAACCTAACAGTTATACAGAGGAAAACACTACCAAGGCACTTGCTCCAGTGGTAAACAATTCTGAAATTGGTCAGAGATGGGGAATCATCTCCCATACAGCCAGCAGCCCCGCCCGCCCTCGCCAGGAGCATCCTCATTGCAAAGCTGGGAGACCGTGCCGAGGCCTCTGTGAGTAAACGTGAGCTGAGCCCCAGGCCAGATGCTGCTGAACTGTTCCCACCCTTCCCAGGTGAAACACCTGAATATGTACAAGGGCTTGAAAGCCTAGAGGAAGGGCCGTGGAGCCACAGCAGCGACAGCACGCAGGCCAACTTGGTGCCTGCAGGTCAGCCAGGATGGTACTGGCCACGGGCGCTCTTCTGGAAGCTTTCTATTGCCCTGCCTGAGATACCCCTCCTGTCCCGGCCCCCACTCCTTTTTTTCCTTCCTCATCTCAGCCCGGAGAGATATTCCAGTGGAAGTTATGGGTGACACATCCTCTTCTTTACAGGTGGCAGCCTGGCAACTCCTGCCGAAAGTCCAGCAGAGCCCCACTCACACCGGGCCACCCACAAAGCCGTGGACCCTCACACCCTCCCACCAGCACAGCCCCGAGACTGCTGACGGGGCAGAGAATATGGAGTAAGGCACAGCTGCAGGGGCTATTGCTGCCTGGAGTGCTGTTTATATTGACCTCAACCCAGGCACACCTGGGGAGGGCTTGCCGGCAGGGTCAGGCTGCCCAGGTCAGCTAATCCTCAGCCCTCAGGGAATCACTTTGCAGAAAATGGACCTCGCTAAGACAGAATATACGCCAAGGAGAAAAAGGACACAATGCCATTTGCAGCACCGTAGATGAGTCTCGAGGTAATCACGTGACTTGGAGTAAGTCAGAAAGTGAAAGACACATATCATATCATATCACTTATAGGTGTTACCTATAAATTGATACCAGGGCAGATATTTCCACGGAGAAGGGCAATCACAGATTCATTAAACAAACTTATGGTTCACCAAAGGAAAGGTGTGAGGATTGAATTCATTACGATATTGGGGTTAACAGACAGATACAAACACAGTAGACGTATATAATCACCAAAGACCTACGGAGTACCAAGAGAAGACTACTCAACATTCTGTCATAACGTACATGGGAAAAGGATCCCAGGAAGAACAGACATATGTATATGTGTAAAAGAACCACCTCTTGCACACCTACAACAAGCTAAACGTTGTACTCAAACTTGCTGTAATAAAAAATAAAAAATTAAATTAAAAACACGAACAAGAAGTAGTGAGACAAACTTGAGGGGCTTTCTCCTGGCACATTCCGTTCTACATTCCAATCTCGAACACGACTTCCATTGAGGCTCTGCTGCCCTAGTAACCAGATTTGGTAAGGGAGAACTGCTGCCACCTTGTGGCCGTTTCACACAACTGCAGGTTTAATGCCAGCGCTAATGGTCAGTGGATATTCCAAATCATTACAGGCCTGTAAATGACACCTGCCCTGAAAACAAATCCTGGGGTCATATAGCGACCAAAAAATTCAAAAGACGTCCATATTTCAAAACGACAGTTTCAAGAGGCATATTTCACGCACATTAGTGTTCTGCTTCTTTTGCTTTCTTTCTTTCTTTGTTAAAAAAAACGGGAATGGTAAAAGGCAACCCTCAGAATGGGCGAAAACGTTCACAAACGAATCAATGGACAAAGGTTTAATCTCCAATATATATAAACAGCTCATGCAGCTTAATATTAATAAAACAAACAACCCAATACAAAAATGGGCAGAAGATCTAAAGAGACGTTTCTTCAAAGAAGACACAGAGATGGCCAAGACGCACATGAAAAGCTGCTCAACATCACTAATTATTAGAGAAATGCAAATCAAAACTACAATGAGGTAAGACCTCACACCTGTTAGAATCGGCATCATCAGATAATCTACAAACAACAAATTCTGGGGAGGGTGTGGACAAAAGGAACCCTCTTCCGCTATTGGTGGGAATGTAAATTGATACAGTCACTATGGAGAACAGTATGGAGGTTCCTTTAAAAAACTAAAAAGAGAATTACCATAGGATCCAGCAATCCCACTTCTGGGCATATACCCAGAGAAAACCATAAATCACAGAGACACATTCACCACAATGTTCATTGCAGCACTATTTACAATAGCCAGGTTATGGAAGCAACATAAATGCCCACAGACAGACGAATGGATAAAGATGTGGTACATATATAAAATGGAATATTACTCAGCCATAAAAAAGAATGAAACTGGGTCATTTGTAGAGAAGTTGATGGATCTAGAGACTGTCATACAGAGTGAAGTAAGCCAGAAAGAGAAAAACAAATATGGTATATTAATGCCTATATGTGGAACCTAGAAAAATGGTAGAGATGAACTGGTTTGCAGGGTAGAAATAGAGACACAGAGGTAGAGAACAAACGTATGGACACAAAGTGGGGGAAGCCATGGGGTGGTGGGGGTGGGATGACTTGGGAGATTAGGATTGACCTGTATACATGTCTATGCATAAAATAGATAACTAATAATAACCTACTGTATAAAAAAATAACTAAAATTAAATTTCAAAATTTTAAAAAATAAAATGTAAAAATAAAACAGAAAAAAAGTTCTTCCATTCACACTGATGTATTTATAGGAATGAATTATTTCCATGCTTATATCTATAAATACATAAATGAGGAATAAAATCTAACTTGAACCAAAAAAGAAAAAAAAAAAAAACTGAACCTAACGTTTATACAGAGGAAAACACTACCAAGGCACTTGCTCCAGTGGTAAACAATTCTGAAATTGGTCAGAGATGGGGAATCATCTCCCATACAGCCAGCAGCCCCGCCCGCCCTCGCCAGGAGCATCCTCATTGCAAAGCTGGGAGACCGTGCCGAGGCCTCTGTGAGTAAACGTGAGCTGAGCCCCAGGCCAGATGCTGCTGAACTGTTCCCACCCTTCCCAGGTGAAACACCTGAATATGTACAAGGGCTTGAAAGCCTAGAGGAAGGGCCGTGGAGCCACAGCAGCGACAGCACGCAGGCCAACTTGGTGCCTGCAGGTCAGCCAGGATGGTACTGGCCACGGGCGCTCTTCTGGAAGCTTTCTATTGCCCTGCCTGAGATACCCCTCCTGTCCCGGCCCCCACTCCTTTTTTTCCTTCCTCATCTCAGCCCGGAGAGATATTCCAGTGGAAGTTATGGGTGACACATCCTCTTCTTTACAGGTGGCAGCCTGGCAACTCCTGCCGAAAGTCCAGCAGAGCCCCACTCACACCGGGCCACCCACAAAGCCGTGGACCCTCACACCCTCCCACCAGCACAGCCCCGAGACTGCTGACGGGGCAGAGAATATGGAGTAAGGCACAGCTGCAGGGGCTATTGCTGCCTGGAGTGCTGTTTATATTGACCTCAACCCAGGCACACCTGGGGAGGGCTTGCCGGCAGGGTCAGGCTGCCCAGGTCAGCTAATCCTCAGCCCTCAGGGAATCACTTTGCAGAAAATGGACCTCGCTAAGACAGAATATACGCCAAGGAGAAAAAGGACACAATGCCATTTGCAGCACCGTAGATGAGTCTCGAGGTAATCACGTGACTTGGAGTAAGTCAGAAAGTGAAAGACACATATCATATCATATCACTTATAGGTGTTACCTATAAATTGATACCAGGGCAGATATTTCCACGGAGAAGGGCAATCACAGATTCATTAAACAAACTTATGGTTCACCAAAGGAAAGGTGTGAGGATTGAATTCATTACGATATTGGGGTTAACAGACAGATACAAACACAGTAGACGTATATAATCACCAAAGACCTACGGAGTACCAAGAGAAGACTACTCAACATTCTGTCATAACGTACATGGGAAAAGGATCCCAGGAAGAACAGACATATGTATATGTGTAAAAGAACCACCTCTTGCACACCTACAACAAGCTAAACGTTGTACTCAAACTTGCTGTAATAAAAAATAAAAAATTAAATTAAAAACACGAACAAGAAGTAGTGAGACAAACTTGAGGGGCTTTCTCCTGGCACATTCCGTTCTACATTCCAATCTCGAACACGACTTCCATTGAGGCTCTGCTGCCCTAGTAACCAGATTTGGTAAGGGAGAACTGCTGCCACCTTGTGGCCGTTTCACACAACTGCAGGTTTAATGCCAGCGCTAATGGTCAGTGGATATTCCAAATCATTACAGGCCTGTAAATGACACCTGCCCTGAAAACAAATCCTGGGGTCATATAGCGAACAAAAAATTCAAAAGACGTCCATATTTCAAAACGACAGTTTCAAGAGGCATATTTCACGCACATTAGTGTTCTGCTTCTTTTGCTTTCTTTCTTTCTTTGTTAAAAAAAACGGGAATGGTAAAAGGCAACCCTCAGAATGGGCGAAAACGTTCACAAACGAATCAATGGACAAAGGTTTAATCTCCAATATATATAAACAGCTCATGCAGCTTAATATTAATAAAACAAACAACCCAATACAAAAATGGGCAGAAGATCTAAAGAGACGTTTCTTCAAAGAAGACACAGAGATGGCCAAGACGCACATGAAAAGCTGCTCAACATCACTAATTATTAGAGAAATGCAAATCAAAACTACAATGAGGTAAGACCTCACACCTGTTAGAATCGGCATCATCAGATAATCTACAAACAACAAATTCTGGGGAGGGTGTGGACAAAAGGAACCCTCTTCCGCTATTGGTGGGAATGTAAATTGATACAGTCACTATGGAGAACAGTATGGAGGTTCCTTTAAAAAACTAAAAAGAGAATTACCATAGGATCCAGCAATCCCACTTCTGGGCATATACCCAGAGAAAACCATAAATCACAGAGACACATTCACCACAATGTTCATTGCAGCACTATTTACAATAGCCAGGTTATGGAAGCAACATAAATGCCCACAGACAGACGAATGGATAAAGATGTGGTACATATATAAAATGGAATATTACTCAGCCATAAAAAGGAATGAAACTGGGTCATTTGTAGAGAAGTTGATGGATCTAGAGACTGTCATACAGAGTGAAGTAAGCCAGAAAGAGAAAAACAAATATGGTATATTAATGCCTATATGTGGAACCTAGAAAAATGGTAGAGATGAACTGGTTTGCAGGGTAGAAATAGAGACACAGAGGTAGAGAACAAACGTATGGACACAAAGTGGGGGAAGCCATGGGGTGGTGGTGGTGGGATGACTTGGGAGATTAGGATTGACCTGTATACATGTCTATGCATAAAATAGATAACTAATAATAACCTACTGTATAAAAAAATAACTAAAATTAAATTTCAAAATTTTAAAAAATAAAATGTAAAAATAAAACAGAAAAAAAGTTCTTCCATTCACACTGATGTATTTATAGGAATGAATTATTTCCATGCTTATATCTATAAATACATAAATGAGGAATAAAATCTAACTTGAACCAAAAAAGAAAAAAAAAAAAAACTGAACCTAACAGTTATACAGAGGAAAACACTACCAAGGCACTTGCTCCAGTGGTAAACAATTCTGAAATTGGTCAGAGATGGGGAATCATCTCCCATACAGCCAGCAGCCCCGCCCGCCCTCGCCAGGAGCATCCTCATTGCAAAGCTGGGAGACCGTGCCGAGGCCTCTGTGAGTAAACGTGAGCTGAGCCCCAGGCCAGATGCTGCTGAACTGTTCCCACCCTTCCCAGGTGAAACACCTGAATATGTACAAGGGCTTGAAAGCCTAGAGGAAGGGCCGTGGAGCCACAGCAGCGACAGCACGCAGGCCAACTTGGTGCCTGCAGGTCAGCCAGGATGGTACTGGCCACGGGCGCTCTTCTGGAAGCTTTCTATTGCCCTGCCTGAGATACCCCTCCTGTCCCGGCCCCCACTCCTTTTTTTCCTTCCTCATCTCAGCCCGGAGAGATATTCCAGTGGAAGTTATGGGTGACACATCCTCTTCTTTACAGGTGGCAGCCTGGCAACTCCTGCCGAAAGTCCAGCAGAGCCCCACTCACACCGGGCCACCCACAAAGCCGTGGACCCTCACACCCTCCCACCAGCACAGCCCCGAGACTGCTGACGGGGCAGAGAATATGGAGTAAGGCACAGCTGCAGGGGCTATTGCTGCCTGGAGTGCTGTTTATATTGACCTCAACCCAGGCACACCTGGGGAGGGCTTGCCGGCAGGGTCAGGCTGCCCAGGTCAGCTAATCCTCAGCCCTCAGGGAATCACTTTGCAGAATATGGACCTCGCTAAGACAGAATATACGCCAAGGAGAAAAAGGACACAATGCCATTTGCAGCACCGTAGATGAGTCTCGAGGTAATCACGTGACTTGGAGTAAGTCAGAAAGTGAAAGACACATATCATATCATATCACTTATAGGTGTTACCTATAAATTGATACCAGGGCAGATATTTCCACGGAGAAGGGCAATCACAGATTCATTAAACAAACTTATGGTTCACCAAAGGAAAGGTGTGAGGATTGAATTCATTACGATATTGGGGTTAACAGACAGATACAAACACAGTAGACGTATATAATCACCAAAGACCTACGGAGTACCAAGAGAAGACTACTCAACATTCTGTCATAACGTACATGGGAAAAGGATCCCAGGAAGAACAGACATATGTATATGTGTAAAAGAACCACCTCTTGCACACCTACAACAAGCTAAACGTTGTACTCAAACTTGCTGTAATAAAAAATAAAAAATTAAATTAAAAACACGAACAAGAAGTAGTGAGACAAACTTGAGGGGCTTTCTCCTGGCACATTCCGTTCTACATTCCAATCTCGAACACGACTTCCATTGAGGCTCTGCTGCCCTAGTAACCAGATTTGGTAAGGGAGAACTGCTGCCACGTTGTGGCCGTTTCACACAACTGCAGGTTTAATGCCAGCGCTAATGGTCAGTGGATATTCCAAATCATTACAGGCCTGTAAATGACACCTGCCCTGAAAACAAATCCTGGGGTCATATAGCGACCAAAAAATTCAAAAGACGTCCATATTTCAAAACGACAGTTTCAAGAGGCATATTTCACGCACATTAGTGTTCTGCTTCTTTTGCTTTCTTTCTTTCTTTGTTAAAAAAAACGGGAATGGTAAAAGGCAACCCTCAGAATGGGCGAAAACGTTCACAAACGAATCAATGGACAAAGGTTTAATCTCCAATATATATAAACAGCTCATGCAGCTTAATATTAATAAAACAAACAACCCAATACAAAAATGGGCAGAAGATCTAAAGAGACGTTTCTTCAAAGAAGACACAGAGATGGCCAAGACGCACATGAAAAGCTGCTCAACATCACTAATTATTAGAGAAATGCAAATCAAAACTACAATGAGGTAAGACCTCACACCTGTTAGAATCGGCATCATCAGATAATCTACAAACAACAAATTCTGGGGAGGGTGTGGACAAAAGGAACCCTCTTCCGCTATTGGTGGGAATGTAAATTGATACAGTCACTATGGAGAACAGTATGGAGGTTCCTTTAAAAAACTAAAAAGAGAATTACCATAGGATCCAGCAATCCCACTTCTGGGCATATACCCAGAGAAAACCATAAATCACAGAGACACATTCACCACAATGTTCATTGCAGCACTATTTACAATAGCCAGGTTATGGAAGCAACATAAATGCCCACAGACAGACGAATGGATAAAGATGTGGTACATATATAAAATGGAATATTACTCAGCCATAAAAAGGAATGAAACTGGGTCATTTGTAGAGAAGTTGATGGATCTAGAGACTGTCATACAGAGTGAAGTAAGCCAGAAAGAGAAAAACAAATATGGTATATTAATGCCTATATGTGGAACCTAGAAAAATGGTAGAGATGAACTGGTTTGCAGGGCAGAAATAGAGACACAGAGGTAGAGAACAAACGTATGGACACAAAGTGGGGGAAGCCATGGGGTGGTGGTGGTGGGATGAGTTGGGAGATTGGGATTGACCTGTATACATGTCTATGCATAAAATAGATAACTAATAATAACCTACTGTATAAAAAATAACTAAAATTAAATTTCAAAATTTTAAAAAATAAAATGTAAAAATAAAACAGAAAAAAAGTTCTTCCATTCACACAGATGTATTTATACGAATGAATTATTTCCATGCTTATATCTATAAATACATAAATGAGGAATAAAATCTAACTTGAACCAAAAAAGAAAAAAAAAAAACTGAACCTAACAGTTATACAGAGGAAAACACTACCAAGGCACTTGCTCCAGTGGTAAACAATTCTGAAATTGGTCAGAGGTGGGGAATCATCTCCCATACAGCCAGCAGCCCCGCCCGCCCTCGCCAGGAGCATCCTGATTGCAAAGCTGGGAGACCGTGCCGAGGCCTCTGTGAGTAAACGTGAGCTGAGCCCCAGGCCAGATGCTGCTGAACTCTTCCCACCCTTCCCAGGTGAAACACCTGAATATGTACAAGGGCTTGAAAGCCTAGAGGAAGGGCCGTGGAGCCACACCAGCGACAGCACGCAGGCCAACTTGGTGCCTGCAGGTCAGCCAGGATGGTACTGGCCACGGGCGCTCTTCTGGAAGCTTTCTATTGCCCTGCCTGAGATACCCCTCCTGTCCCGGCCCCCACTCCTTTTTTTCCTTCCTCACCTCAGCCCGCAGAGATATTCCAGTGGAAGTTATGGGTGACACATCCTCTTCTTTACAGGTGGCAGCCTGGCAACTCCTGCCGAAAGTCCAGCAGAGCCCCACTCACACCGGGCCACCCACAAAGCCGTGGACCCTCACACCCTCCCACCAGCACAGCCCCGAGACTGCTGACGGGGCAGAGAATATGGAGTAAGGCACAGCTGCAGGGGCTATTGCTGCCTGGAGTGCTGTTTATATTGACCTCAACCCAGGCACACCTGGGGAGGGCTTGCCGGCAGGGTCAGGCTGCCCAGGTCAGCTAATCCTCAGCCCTCAGGGAATCACATTGCAGAAAATGGACCTCGCTAAGACAGAATATTCGCCAAGGAGAAAAAGGACACAATGCCATTTGCAGCACCGTAGATGAGTCTCGAGGTAATCACGTGACTTGGAGTAAGTCAGAAAGTGAAAGACACATATCATATCATATCACTTATAGGTGTTACCTATAAATTGATACCAGGGCAGATATTTCCACGGAGAAGGGCAATCACAGATTCATTAAACAAACTTATGGTTCACCAAAGAAAAGGTGTGAGGATTGAATTCATTACGATATTGTGGTTAGCAGACAGATACAAACACAGTAGACGTATATAATCACCAAAGACCTACGGAGTACCAAGAGAAGACTACTCAACATTCTGTCATAACGTACATGGGAAAAGGATCCCAGGAAGAACAGACATATGTATATGTGTAAAAGAACCACCTCTTGCACACCTACAACAAGCTAAACGTTGTACTCAAACTTGCTGTAATAAAAAATAAAAAATTAAATTAAAAACACGAACAAGAAGTAGTGAGACAAACTTGAGGGGCTTTCTCCTGGCACATTCCGTTCTACATTCCAATCTCGAACACGACTTCCATTGAGGCTCTGCTGCCCTAGTAACCAGATTTGGTAAGGGAGAACTGCTGCCACCTTGTGGCCGTTTCACACAACTGCAGGTTTAATGCCAGCGCTAATGGTCAGTGGATATTCCAAATCATTACAGGCCTGTAAATGACACCTGCCCTGAAAACAAATCCTGGGGTCATATATCGACCAAAAAATTCAAAAGACGTCCATATTTCAAAACGACAGTTTCAAGAGGCATATTTCACGCACATTAGTGTTCTGCTTCTTTTGCTTTCTTTCTTTCTTTGTTAAAAAAAACGGGAATGGAAAAAGGCAACCCTCAGAATGGGCGAAAACGTTCACAAACGAATCAATGGACAAAGGTTTAATCTCCAATATATATAAACAGCTCATGCAGCTTAATATTAATAAAACAAACAACCCAATACAAAAATGGGCAGAAGATCTAAAGAGACGTTTCTTCACAGAAGACACAGAGATGGCCAAGACGCACATGAAAAGCTGCTCAACATCACTAATTATTAGAGAAATGCAAATCAAAACTACAATGAGGTAAGACCTCACACCTGTTAGAATCGGCATCATCAGATAATCTACAAACAACAAATTCTGGGGAGGGTGTGGACAAAAGGAACCCTCTTCCGCTATTGGTGGGAATGTAAATTGATACAGTCACTATGGAGAACAGTATGGAGGTTCCTTTAAAAAACTAAAAAGAGAATTACCATAGGATCCAGCAATCCCACTTCTGGGCATATACCCAGAGAAAACCATAAATCACAGAGACACATTCACCACAATGTTCATTGCAGCACTATTTACAATAGCCAGGTTATGGAAGCAACATAAATGCCCACAGACAGACGAATGGATAAAGATGTGGTACATATATAAAATGGAATATTACTCAGCCATAAAAAGGAATGAAACTGGGTCATTTGTAGAGAAGTTGATGGATCTAGAGACTGTCATACAGAGTGAAGTAAGCCAGAAAGAGAAAAACAAATATTGTATATTAATGCCTATATGTGGAACCTAGAAAAATGGTAGAGATGAACTGGTTTGCAGGGCAGAAATAGAGACACAGAGGTAGAGAACAAACGTATGGACACAAAGTGGGGGAAGCCATGGGGTGGTGGTGGTGGGATGACTTGGGAGATTAGGATTGACCTGTATACATGTCTATGCATAAAATAGATAACTAATAATAACCTACTGTATAAAAAATAACGAAAATTAAATTTCAAAATTTTAAAAAATAAAATGTAAAAATAAAACAGAAAAAAAGTTCTTCCATTCACACTGATGTATTTATACGAATGAATTATTTCCATGCTTATATCTATAAATACATAAATGAGGAATAAAATCTAACTTGAACCAAAAAAGAAAAAAAAAAAACTGAACCTAACAGTTATACAGAGCAAAACACTACCAAGGCACTTGCTCCAGTGGTAAACAATTCTGAAATTGGTCAGAGGTGGGGAATCATCTTCCATACAGCCAGCAGCCCCGCCCGCCCTCGCCAGGAGCATCCTCATTGCAAAGCTGGGAGACCGTGCCGAGGCCTCTGTGAGTAAACGTGAGCTGAGCCCCAGGCCAGATGCTGCTGAACTGTTCCCACCCTTCCCAGGTGAAACACCTGAATATGTACAAGGGCTTGAAAGCCTAGAGGAAGGGCCGTGGAGCCACACCAGCCACAGCACGCAGGCCAACTTGGTGCCTGCAGGTCAGCCAGGATGGTACTGGCCACGGGCGCTCTTCTGGAACTTTCTATTGCCCTGCCTGAGATACCCCTCCTGTCCCGGCCCCCACTCCTTTTTTTCCTTCCTCACCTCAGCCCGCAGAGATATTCCAGTGGAAGTTATGGGTGACACATCCTCTTCTTTACAGGTGGCAGCCTGGCAACTCCTGCCGAAAGTCCAGCAGAGCCCCACTCACACCGGGCCACCCACAAAGCCGTGGACCCTCACACCCTCCCACCAGCACAGCCCCGAGACTGCTGACGGGGCAGAGAATATGGAGTAAGGCACAGCTGCAGGGGCTATTGCTGCCTGGAGTGCTGTTTATATTGACCTCAACCCAGGCACACCTGGGGAGGGCTTGCCGGCAGGGTCAGGCTGCCCAGGTCAGCTAATCCTCAGCCCTCAGGGAATCACATTGCAGAAAATGGACCTCGCTAAGACAGAATATTCGCCAAGGAAAAAAAGGACACAATGCCATTTGCAGCACCGTAGATGAGTCTCGAGGTAATCACGTGACTTGGCGTAAGTCAGAAAGTGAAAGACACATATCATATCATATCACTTATAGGTGTTACCTATAAATTGATACCAGGGCAGATATTTCCACGGAGAAGGGCAATCACAGATTCATTAAACAAACTTATGGTTCACCAAAGGAAAGGTGTGAGGATTGAATTCATTACGATATTGGGGTTAGCAGACAGATACAAACACAGTAGACGTATATAATCACCAAAGACCTACGGAGTACCAAGAGAAGACTACTCAACATTCTGTCATAACGTACATGGGAAAAGGATCCCAGGAAGAACAGACATATGTATATGTGTAAAAGAACCACCTCTTGCACACCTACCACAAGCTAAACGTTGTACTCAAACTTGCTGTAATAAAAAATAAAAAATTAAATTAAAAACACGAACAAGAAGTAGTGATACAAACATGAGCGGCTTTCTCCTGGCACATTCCGTTCTACATTCCAATCTCGAACACGACTTCCATTGAGGCTCTGCTGCCCTAGTAACCAGATTTGGTAAGGGAGAACTGCTGCCACCTTGTGGCCGTTTCACACAACTGCAGGTTTAATGCCAGCGCTAATGGTCAGTGGATATTCCAAATCATTACAGGCCTGTAAATGACACCTGCCCTGAAAACAAATCCTGGGGTCATATATCGACCAAAAAATTCAAAAGACGTCCATATTTCAAAACGACAGTTTCAAGAGGCATATTTCACGCACATTACTGTTCTGCTTCTTTTGCTTTCTTTCTTTCTTTGTTAAAAAAAACGGGAATGGAAAAAGGCAACCCTCAGAATGGGCGAAAACGTTCACAAACGAATCAATGGACAAAGGTTTAATCTCCAATATATATAAACAGCTCATGCAGCTTAATATTAATAAAACAAACAACCCAATACAAAAATGGGCAGAAGATCTAAAGAGACGTTTCTTCAAAGAAGACACAGAGATGGCCAAGACGCACATGAAAAGCTGCTCAACATCACTAATTATTAGAGAAATGCAAATCAAAACTACAATGAGGTAAGACCTCACACCTGTTAGAATCGGCATCATCAGATAATCTACAAACAACAAATTCTGGGGAGGGTGTGGACAAAAGGAACCCTCTTCCGCTATTGGTGGGAATGTAAATTGATACAGTCACTATGGAGAACAGTATGGAGGTTCCTTTAAAAAACTAAAAAGAGAATTACCATAGGATCCAGCAATCCCACTTCTGGGCATATACCCAGAGAAAACCATAAATCACAGAGACACATTCACCACAATGTTCATTGCAGCACTATTTACAATAGCCAGGTTATGGAAGCAACATAAATGCCCACAGACAGACGAATGGATAAAGATGTGGTACATATATAAAATGGAATATTACTCAGCCATAAAAAGGAATGAAACTGGGTCATTTGTAGAGAAGTTGATGGATCTAGAGACTGTCATACAGAGTGAAGTAAGCCAGAAAGAGAAAAACAAATATTGTATATTAATGCCTATATGTGGAACCTAGAAAAATGGTAGAGATGAACTGGTTTGCAGGGCAGAAATAGAGACACAGAGGTAGAGAACAAACGTATGGACACAAAGTGGGGGAAGCCATGGGGTGGTGGTGGTGGGATGACTTGGGAGATTAGGATTGACCTGTATACATGTCTATGCATAAAATAGATAACTAATAATAACCTACTGTATAAAAAAATAACTAAAATTAAATTTCAAAATTTTAAAAAATAAAATGTAAAAATAAAACAGAAAAAAAGTTCTTCCATTCACACTGATGTATTTATAGGAATGAATTATTTCCATGCTTATATCTATAAATACATAAATGAGGAATAAAATCTAACTTGAACCAAAAAAGAAAAAAAAAAAACTGAACCTAACAGTTATACAGAGCAAAACACTACCAAGGCACTTGCTCCAGTGGTAAACAATTCTGAAATTGGTCAGAGGTGGGGAATCATCTTCCATACAGCCAGCAGCCCCGCCCGCCCTCGCCAGGAGCATCCTCATTGCAAAGCTGGGAGACCGTGCCGAGGCCTCTGTGAGTAAACGTGAGCTGAGCCCCAGGCCAGATGCTGCTGAACTGTTCCCACCCTTCCCAGGTGAAACACCTGAATATGTACAAGGGCTTGAAAGCCTAGAGGAAGGGCCGTGGAGCCACACCAGCCACAGCACGCAGGCCAACTTGGTGCCTGCAGGTCAGCCAGGATGGTACTGGCCACGGGCGCTCTTCTGGAACTTTCTATTGCCCTGCCTGAGATACCCCTCCTGTCCCGGCCCCCACTCCTTTTTTTCCTTCCTCACCTCAGCCCGCAGAGATATTCCAGTGGAAGTTATGGGTGACACATCCTCTTCTTTACAGGTGGCAGCCTGGCAACTCCTGCCGAAAGTCCAGCAGAGCCCCACTCACACCGGGCCACCCACAAAGCCGTGGACCCTCACACCCTCCCACCAGCACAGCCCCGAGACTGCTGACGGGGCAGAGAATATGGAGTAAGGCACAGCTGCAGGGGCTATTGCTGCCTGGAGTGCTGTTTATATTGACCTCAACCCAGGCACACCTGGGGAGGGCTTGCCGGCAGGGTCAGGCTGCCCAGGTCAGCTAATCCTCAGCCCTCAGGGAATCACATTGCAGAAAATGGACCTCGCTAAGACAGAATATTCGCCAAGGAAAAAAAGGACACAATGCCATTTGCAGCACCGTAGATGAGTCTCGAGGTAATCACGTGACTTGGCGTAAGTCAGAAAGTGAAAGACACATATCATATCATATCACTTATAGGTGTTACCTATAAATTGATACCAGGGCAGATATTTCCACGGAGAAGGGCAATCACAGATTCATTAAACAAACTTATGGTTCACCAAAGGAAAGGTGTGAGGATTGAATTCATTACGATATTGGGGTTAGCAGACAGATACAAACACAGTAGACGTATATAATCACCAAAGACCTACGGAGTACCAAGAGAAGACTACTCAACATTCTGTCATAACGTACATGGGAAAAGGATCCCAGGAAGAACAGACATATGTATATGTGTAAAAGAACCACCTCTTGCACACCTACCACAAGCTAAACGTTGTACTCAAACTTGCTGTAATAAAAAATAAAAAATTAAATTAAAAACACGAACAAGAAGTAGTGATACAAACATGAGCGGCTTTCTCCTGGCACATTCCGTTCTACATTCCAATCTCGAACACGACTTCCATTGAGGCTCTGCTGCCCTAGTAACCAGATTTGGTAAGGGAGAACTGCTGCCACCTTGTGGCCGTTTCACACAACTGCAGGTTTAATGCCAGCGCTAATGGTCAGTGGATATTCCAAATCATTACAGGCCTGTAAATGACACCTGCCCTGAAAACAAATCCTGGGGTCATATATCGACCAAAAAATTCAAAAGACGTCCATATTTCAAAACGACAGTTTCAAGAGGCATATTTCACGCACATTACTGTTCTGCTTCTTTTGCTTTCTTTCTTTCTTTGTTAAAAAAAACGGGAATGGAAAAAGGCAACCCTCAGAATGGGCGAAAACGTTCACAAACGAATCAATGGACAAAGGTTTAATCTCCAATATATATAAACAGCTCATGCAGCTTAATATTAATAAAACAAACAACCCAATACAAAAATGGGCAGAAGATCTAAAGAGACGTTTCTTCAAAGAAGACACAGAGATGGCCAAGACGCACATGAAAAGCTGCTCAACATCACTAATTATTAGAGAAATGCAAATCAAAACTACAATGAGGTAAGACCTCACACCTGTTAGAATCGGCATCATCAGATAATCTACAAACAACAAATTCTGGGGAGGGTGTGGACAAAAGGAACCCTCTTCCGCTATTGGTGGGAATGTAAATTGATACAGTCACTATGGAGAACAGTATGGAGGTTCCTTTAAAAAACTAAAAAGAGAATTACCATAGGATCCAGCAATCCCACTTCTGGGCATATACCCAGAGAAAACCATAAATCACAGAGACACATTCACCACAATGTTCATTGCAGCACTATTTACAATAGCCAGGTTATGGAAGCAACATAAATGCCCACAGACAGACGAATGGATAAAGATGTGGTACATATATAAAATGGAATATTACTCAGCCATAAAAAGGAATGAAACTGGGTCATTTGTAGAGAAGTTGATGGATCTAGAGACTGTCATACAGAGTGAAGTAAGCCAGAAAGAGAAAAACAAATATTGTATATTAATGCCTATATGTGGAACCTAGAAAAATGGTAGAGATGAACTGGTTTGCAGGGCAGAAATAGAGACACAGAGGTAGAGAACAAACGTATGGACACAAAGTGGGGGAAGCCATGGGGTGGTGGTGGTGGGATGACTTGGGAGATTAGGATTGACCTGTATACATGTCTATGCATAAAATAGATAACTAATAATAACCTACTGTATAAAAAAATAACTAAAATTAAATTTCAAAATTTTAAAAAATAAAATGTAAAAATAAAACAGAAAAAAAGTTCTTCCATTCACACTGATGTATTTATAGGAATGAATTATTTCCATGCTTATATCTATAAATACATAAATGAGGAATAAAATCTAACTTGAACCAAAAAAGAAAAAAAAAAAAAACTGATCCTAACAGTTATACAGAGGAAAACACTACCAAGGCACTTGCTCCAGTGGTAAACAATTCTGAAATTGGTCAGAGGTGGGGAATCATCTCCCATACAGCCAGCAGCCCCGCCCGCACTCGCCAGGAGCATCCTCATTGCAAAGCTGGGAGACCGTGCCGAGGCCTCTGTGAGTAAACGTGAGCTGAGCCCCAGGCCAGATGCTGCTGAACTGTTCCCACCCTTCCCAGGTGAAACACCTGAATATGTACAAGGGCTTGAAAGCCTAGAGGAAGGGCCGTGGAGCCACAGCAGGGACAGCACGCAGGCCAACTTGGTGCCTGCAGGTCAGCCAGGATGGTACTGGCCACGGGCGCTCTTCTGGAAGCTTTCTATTGCCCTGCCTGAGATACCCCTCCTGTCCCGGCCCCCACTCCTTTTTTTCCTTCCTCACCTCAGCCCGGAGAGATATTCCAGTGGAAGTTATGGGTGACACATCCTCTTCTTTACAGGTGGCAGCCTGGCAACTCCTGCCGAAAGTCCAGCAGAGCCCCACTCACACCGGGCCACCCACAAAGCCGTGGACCCTCACACCCTCCCACCAGCACAGCCCCGAGACTGCTGACGGGGCAGAGAATATGGAGTAAGGCACAGCTGCAGGGACTATTGCTGCCTGGAGTGCTGTTTATATTGACCTCAACGCAGGCACACCTGGGGAGGGCTTGCCGGCAGGGTCAGGCTGCCCAGGTCAGCTAATCCTCAGCCCTCAGGGAATCACATTGCAGAAAATGGACCTCGCTAATGCAGAATATTCGCCAAGGAGAAAAAGGACACAATGCCATTTGCAGCACCGTAGATGAGTCTCGAGGTAATCACGTGACTTGGATTAAGTCAGAAAGTGAAAGACACATATCATATCATATCACTTATAGGTGTTACCTATAAATTGATACCAGGGCAGATATTTCCACGGAGAAGGGCAATCACAGATTCATTAAACAAACTTATGGTTCACCAAAGGAAAGGTGTGAGGATTGAATTCATTACGATATTGGGGTTAACAGACAGATACAAACACAGTAGACGTATATAATCACCAAAGACCTACGGAGTACCAAGAGAAGACTACTCAACATTTTGTCATAACGTACATGGGAAAAGGATCCCAGGAAGAACAGACATATGTATATGTGTAAAAGAACCACCTCTTGCACACCTACAACAAGCTAAACGTTGTACTCAAACTTGCTGTAATAAAAAATAAAAAATTAAATTAAAAACACGAACAAGAAGTAGTGAGACAAACTTGAGGGGCTTTCTCCTGGCACATTCCGTTCTACATTCCAATCTCGAACACGACTTCCATTGAGGCTCTGCTGCCCTAGTAACCAGATTTGGTAAGGGAGAACTGCTGCCACCTTGTGGCCGTTTCACACAACTGCAGGTTTAATGCCAGCGCTAATGGTCAGTGGATATTCCAAATCATTACAGGCCTGTAAATGACACCTGCCCTGAAAACAAATCCTGGGGTCCTATATCGACCAAAAAATTCAAAAGACGTCCATATTTCAAAACGACAGTTTCAAGAGGCATATTTCACGCACATTAGTGTTCTGCTTCTTTTGCTTTCTTTCTTTCTTTGTTAAAAAAACGGGAATGGAAAAAGGCAACCCTCAGAATGGGCGAAAACGTTCACAAACGAATCAATGGACAAAGGTTTAATCTCCAATATATATAAACAGCGCATGCAGCTTAATATTAATAAAACAAACAACCCAATACAAAAATGGGCAGAAGATCTAAAGAGACGTTTCTTCAAAGAAGACACAGAGATGGCCAAGACGCACATGAAAAGCTGCTCAACATCACTAATTATTAGAGAAATGCAAATCAAAACTACAATGAGGTAAGACCTCACACCTGTTAGAATCGGCATCATCAGATAATCTACAAACAACAAATTCTGGGGAGGGTGTGGACAAAAGGAACCCTCTTCCGCTATTGGTGGGAATGTAAATTGATACAGTCACTATGGAGAACAGTATGGAGGTTCCTTTAAAAAACTAAAAAGAGAATTACCATAGGATCCAGCAATCCCACTTCTGGGCATATACCCAGAGAAAACCATAAATCACAGAGACACATTCACCACAATGTTCATTGCAGCACTATTTACAATAGCCAGGTTATGGAAGCAACATAAATGCCCACAGACAGACGAATGGATAAAGATGTGGTACATATATAAAATGGAATATTACTCAGCCATAAAAAGGAATGAAACTGGGTCATTTGTAGAGAAGTTGATGGATCTAGAGACTGTCATACAGAGTCAAGTAAGCCAGAAAGAGAAAAACAAATATTGTATATTAATGCCTATATGTGGAACCTAGAAAAATGGTAGAGATGAACTGGTTTGCAGGGCAGAAATAGAGACACAGAGGTAGAGAACAAACGTATGGACAAAAAGTGGGGGAAGCCATGGGGTGGTGGTGGTGGGATGAGTTGGGAGATTAGGATTGACCTGTATACATGTCTATGCATAAAATAGATAACTAATAATAACCTACTGTATAAAAAAATAACTAAAATTAAATTTCAAAATTTTAAAAAATAAAATGTAAAAATAAAACAGAAAAAAAGTTCTTCCATTCACACTGATGTATTTATACGAATGAATTATTTCCATGCTTATATCTATAAATACATAAATGAGGAATAAAATCTAACTTGAACCAAAAAAGAAAAAAAAAACTGAACCTAAGAATTATACAGAGGAAAACACTACCAAGGCACTTGCTCCAGTGGTAAACAATTCTGAAATTGGTCAGAGGTGGGGAATCATCTCCCATACAGCCAGCAGCCCCGCCCGCCCACGCAAATAGCATCCTCATTGCAAAGCTGGGAGACCGTGCCGAGGCCTCTGTGAGTAAACGTGAGCTGAGCCCCAGGCCAGATGCTGCTGAACTGTTCCCACCCTTCCCAGGTGAAACACCTGAATATGTACAAGGGCTTGAAAGCCTAGAGGAAGGGCCGTGGAGCCACAGCAGCGACAGCACGCAGGCCAACTTGGTGCCTGCAGGTCAGCCAGGATGGTACTGGCCACGGGCGCTCTTCTGGAAGCTTTCTATTGCCCTGCCTGAGATACCCCTCCTGTCCCGGCCCCCACTCCTTTTTTTCCTTCCTCATCTCAGCCCGGAGAGATATTCCAGTGGAAGTTATGGGTGACACATCCTCTTCTTTACAGGTGGCAGCCTGGCAACTCCTGCCGAAAGTCCAGCAGAGCCCCACTCACACCGGGCCACCCACAAAGCCGTGGACCCTCACACCCTCCCACCAGCACAGCCCCTAGACTGCTGACGGGGCAGAGAATATGGAGTAAGGCACAGCTGCAGGGGCTATTGCTGCCTGGAGTGCTGTTTATATTGACCTCAACCCAGGCACACCTGGGGAGGGCTTGCCGGCAGGGTCAGGCTGCCCAGGTCAGCTAATCCTCAGCCCTCAGGGAATCACATTGCAGAAAATGGACCTCGCTAAGACAGAATATTCGCCAAGGAGAAAAAGGACACAATGCCATTTGCAGCACCGTAGATGAGTCTCGAGGTAATCACGTGACTTGGAGTAAGTCAGAAAGTGAAAGACACATATCATATCATATCACTTATAGGTGTTACCTATAAATTGATACCAGGGCAGATATTTCCACGGAGAAGGGCAATCACAGATTCATTAAACAAACTTATGGTTCACCAAAGGAAAGGTGTGAGGATTGAATTCATTACGATATTGGGGTTAACAGACATATACAAACACAGTAGACGTATATAATCACCAAAGACCTACGGAGTACCAAGAGAAGACTACTCAACATTCTGTCATAACGTACATGGGAAAAGGATCCCAGGAAGAACAGACATATGTATATGTGTAAAAGAACCACCTCTTGCACACCTACAACAAGCTAAACGTTGTACTCAAACTTGCTGTAATAAAAAATAAAAAATTAAATTAAAAACACGAACAAGAAGTAGTGAGACAAACTTGAGGGGCTTTCTCCTGGCACATTCCGTTCTACATTCCAATCTAGAACACGACTTCCATTGAGGCTCTGCTGCCCTAGTAACCAGATTTGGTAAGGGAGAACTGCTGCCACCTTGTGGCCGTTTCACACAACTGCAGGTTTAATGCCAGCGCTAATGGTCAGTGGATATTCCAAATCATTACAGGCCTGTAAATGACACCTGCCCTGAAAACAAATCCTGGGGTCATATAGCGACCAAAAAATTCAAAAGACGTCCATATTTCAAAACGACAGTTTCAAGAGGCATATTTCACGCACATTAGTGTTCTGCTTCTTTTGCTTTCTTTCTTTCTTTGTTAAAAAAAACGGGAATGGAAAAAGGCAACCCTCAGAATGGGCGAAAACGTTCACAAACGAATCAATGGACAAAGGTTTAATCTCCAATATATATAAACAGCGCATGCAGTTTAATATTAATAAAACAAACAACCCAATACAAAAATGGGCAGAAGATCTAAAGAGATGTTTCTTCAAAGAAGACACAGAGATGGCCAAGACGCACATGAAAAGCTGCTCAACATCACTAATTATTAGAGAAATGCAAATCAAAACTACAATGAGGTAAGACCTCACACCTGTTAGAATCGGCATCATCAGATAATCTACAAACAACAAATTCTGGGGAGGGTGTGGACAAAAGGAACCCTCTTCCGCTATTGGTGGGAATGTAAATTGATACAGTCACTATGGAGAACAGTATGGAGGTTCCTTTAAAAAACTAAAAAGAGAATTACCATAGGATCCAGCAATCCCACTTCTGGGCATATACCCAGAGAAAACCATAAATCACAGAGACACATTCACCACAATGTTCATTGCAGCACTATTTACAATAGCCAGGTTATGGAAGCAACATAAATGCCCACAGACAGACGAATGGATAAAGATGTGGTACATATATAAAATGGAATATTACTCAGCCATAAAAAGGAATGAAACTGGGTCATTTGTAGAGAAGTTGATGGATCTAGATACTGTCATACAGAGTGAAGTAAGCCAGAAAGAGAAAAACAAATATTGTATATTAATGCCTATATGTGGAACCTAGAAAAATGGTAGAGATGAACTGGTTTGCAGGGTAGAAATAGAGACACAGAGGTAGAGAACAAACGTATGGTCACAAAGTGGGGGAAGCCATGGGGTGGTGGTGGTGGGATGACTTGGGAGATTAGGATTGACCTGTATACATGTCTATGCATAAAATAGATAACTAATAATAACCTACTGTATAAAAAAATAACTAAAATTAAATTTCAAAATTTTAAAAAATAAAATGTAAAAATAAAACAGAAAAAAAGTTCTTCCATTCACACTGATGTATTTATAGGAATGAATTATTTCCATGCTTATATCTATAAATACATAAATGAGGAATAAAATCTAACTTGAACCAAAAAAGAAAAAAAAAAAAACTGAACCTAACAGTTATACAGAGGAAAACACTACCAAGGCACTTGCTCCAGTGGTAAACAATTCTGAAATTGGTCAGAGGTGGGGAATCATCTCCCATACAGCCAGCAGCCCCGCCCGCCCTCGCCAGGAGCATCCTCATTGCAAAGCTGGGAGACCGTGCCGAGGCCTCTGTGAGTAAACGTGAGCTGAGCCCCAGGCCAGATGCTGCTGAACTGTTCCCACCCTTCCCAGGTGAAACACCTGAATATGTACAAGGGCTTGAAAGCCTAGAGGAAGGGCCGTGGAGCCACACCAGCGACAGCACGCAGGCCAACTTGGTGCCTGCAGGTCAGCCAGGATGGTACTGGCCACGGGCGCTCTTCTGGAAGCTTTCTATTGCCCTGCCTGAGATACCCCTCCTGTCCCGGCCCCCACTCCTTTTTTTCCTTCCTCATCTCAGCCCGGAGAGATATTCCAGTGGAAGTTATGGGTGACACATCCTCTTCTTTACAGGTGGCAGCCTGGCAACTCCTGCCGAAAGTCCAGCAGAGCCCCACTCACACCGGGCCACCCACAAAGCCGTGGACCCTCACACCCTCCCACCAGCACAGCCCCGAGACTGCTGACGGGGCAGAGAATATGGAGTAAGGCACAGCTGCAGGGGCTATTGCTGCCTGGAGTGCTGTTTATATTGACCTCAACCCAGGCACGCCTGGGGAGGGCTTGCCGGCAGGGTCAGGCTGCCCAGGTCAGCTAATCCTCAGCCCTCAGGGAATCACTTTGCAGAAAATGGACCTCGCTAAGACAGAATATTCGCCAAGGAGAAAAAGGACACAATGCCATTTGCAGCACCGTAGATGAGTCTCGAGGTAATCACGTGACTTGGAGTAAGTCAGAAAGTGAAAGACACATATCATATCATATCACTTATAGGTGTTACCTATAAATTGATACCAGGGCAGATATTTCCACGGAGAAGGGCAATCACAGATTCATTAAACAAACTTATGGTTCACCAAAGGAAAGGTGTGAGGATTGAATTCATTACGATATTGGGGTTAACAGACATATACAAACACAGTAGACGTATATAATCACCAAAGACCTACGGAGTACCAAGAGAAGACTACTCAACATTCTGTCATAACGTACATGGGAAAAGGATCCCAGGAAGAACAGACATATGTATATGTGTAAAAGAACCACCTCTTGCACACCTACAACAAGCTAAACGTTGTACTCAAACTTGCTGTAATAAAAAATAAAAAATTAAATTAAAAACACGAACAAGAAGTAGTGAGACAAACTTGAGGGGCTTTCTCCTGGCACATTCCGTTCTACATTCCAATCTCGAACACGACTTCCATTGAGGCTCTGCTGCCCTAGTAACCAGATTTGGTAAGGGAGAACTGCTGCCACCTTGTGGCCGTTTCACACAACTGCAGGTTTAATGCCAGCGCTAATGGTCAGTGGATATTCCAAATCATTACAGGCCTGTAAATGACACCTGCCCTGAAAACAAATCCTGGGGTCATATAGCGACCAAAAAATTCAAAAGACGTCCATATTTCAAAACGACAGTTTCAAGAGGCATATTTCACGCACATTAGTGTTCTGCTTCTTTTGCTTTCTTTCTTTCTTTGTTAAAAAAAACGGGAATGGTAAAAGGCAACCCTCAGAATGGGCGAAAACGTTCACAAACGAATCAATGGACAAAGGTTTAATCTCCAATATATATAAACAGCTCATGCAGCTTAATATTAATAAAACAAACAACCCAATACAAAAATGGGCAGAAGATCTAAAGAGACGTTTCTTCAAAGAAGACACAGAGATGGCCAAGACGCACATGAAAAGCTGCTCAACATCACTAATTATTAGAGAAATGCAAATCAAAACTACAATGAGGTAAGACCTCACACCTGTTAGAATCGGCATCATCAGATAATCTACAAACAACAAATTCTGGGGAGGGTGTGGACAAAAGGAACCCTCTTCCGCTATTGGTGGGAATGTAAATTGATACAGTCACTATGGAGAACAGTATGGAGGTTCCTTTAAAAAACTAAAAAGAGAATTACCATAGGATCCAGCAATCCCACTTCTGGGCATATACCCAGAGAAAACCATAAATCACAGAGACACATTCACCACAATGTTCATTGCAGCACTATTTACAATAGCCAGGTTATGGAAGCAACATAAATGCCCACAGACAGACGAATGGATAAAGATGTGGTACATATATAAAATGGAATATTACTCAGCCATAAAAAGGAATGAAACTGGGTCATTTGTAGAGAAGTTGATGGATCTAGAGACTGTCATACAGAGTGAAGTAAGCCAGAAAGAGAAAAACAAATATGGTATATTAATGCCTATATGTGGAACCTAGAAAAATGGTAGAGATGAACTGGTTTGCAGGGCAGAAATAGAGACACAGAGGTAGAGAACAAACGTATGGACACAAAGTGGGGGAAGCCATGGGGTGGTGGTGGTGGGATGAGTTGGGAGATTGGGATTGACCTGTATACATGTCTATGCATAAAATAGATAACTAATAATAACCTACTGTATAAAAAATAACTAAAATTAAATTTCAAAATTTTAAAAAATAAAATGTAAAAATAAAACAGAAAAAAAGTTCTTCCATTCACACAGATGTATTTATACGAATGAATTATTTCCATGCTTATATCTATAAATACATAAATGAGGAATAAAATCTAACTTGAACCAAAAAAGAAAAAAAAAAAACTGAACCTAACAGTTATACAGAGGAAAACACTACCAAGGCACTTGCTCCAGTGGTAAACAATTCTGAAATTGGTCAGAGGTGGAGATTCATCTCCCATACAGCCAGCAGCCCCGCCCGCCCTCGCCAGGAGCATCCTCATTGCAAAGCTGGGCGACCGTGCCGAGGCCTCTGTGAGTAAACGTGAGCTGAGCCCCAGGCCAGATGCTGCTGAACTGTTCCCACCCTTCCCAGGTGAAACACCTGAATATGTACAAGGGCTTGAAAGCTTAGAGGAAGGGCCGTGGAGCCACACCAGCGACAGCACGCAGGCCAACTTGGTGCCTGCAAGTCAGCCAGGATGGTACTGGCCACGGGCGCTCTTCTGGAAGCTTTCTATTGCCCTGCCTGAGATACCCCTCCTGTCCCGGCCCCCACTCCTTTTTTTCCTTCCTCACCTCAGCCCGCAGAGATATTCCAGTGGAAGTTATGGGTGACACATCCTCTTCTTTACAGGTGGCAGCCTGGCAACTCCTGCCGAAAGTCCAGCAGAGCCCCACTCACACCGGGCCACCCACAAAGCCGTGGACCCTCACACCCTCCCACCAGCACAGCCCCGAGACTGCTGACGGGGCAGAGAATATGGAGTAAGGCACAGCTGCAGGGGCTATTGCTGCCTGGAGTGCTGTTTATATTGACCTCAACCCAGGCACACCTGGGGAGGGCTTGCCGGCAGGGTCAGGCTGCCCATGTCAGCTAATCCTCAGCCCTCAGGGAATCACATTGCAGAAAATGGACCTCGCTAAGACAGAATATTCGCCAAGGAGAAAAAGGACACAATGCCATTTGCAGCACCGTAGATGAGTCTCGAGGTAATCACGTGACTTGGAGTAAGTCAGAAAGTGAAAGACACATATCATATCATATCACTTATAGGTGTTACCTATAAATTGATACCAGGGCAGATATTTCCACGGAGAAGGGCAATCACAGATTCATTAAACAAACTTATGGTTCACCAAAGGAAAGGTGTGAGGATTGAATTCATTACGATATTGGGGTTAGCAGACAGATACAAACACAGTAGACGTATATAATCACCAAAGACCTACGGAGTACCAAGAGAAGACTACTCAACATTCTGTCATAACGTACATGGGAAAAGGATCCCAGGAAGAACAGACATATGTATATGTGTAAAAGAACCACCTCTTGCACACCTACAACAAGCTAAACGTTGTACTCAAACTTGCTGTAATAAAAAATAAAAAATTAAATTAAAAACACGAACAAGAAGTAGTGAGACAAACTTGAGCGGCTTTCTCCTGGCACATTCCGTTCTACATTCCAATCTCGAACACGACTTCCATTGAGGCTCTGCTGCCCTAGTAACCAGATTTGGTAAGGGAGAACTGCTGCCACCTTGTGGCCGTTTCACACAACTGCAGGTTTAATGCCAGCGCTAATGGTAAGTGGATATTCCAAATCATTACAGGCCTGTAAATGACACCTGCCCTGAAAACAAATCCTGGGGTCATATATCGACCAAAAAATTCAAAAGACGTCCATATTTCAAAACGACAGTTTCAAGAGGCATATTTCACGCACATTAGTGTTCTGCTTCTTTTGCTTTCTTTCTTTCTTTGTTAAAAAAAACGGGAATGGAAAAAGGCAACCCTCAGAATGGGCGAAAACGTTCACAAACGAATCAATGGACAAAGGTTTAATCTCCAATATATATAAACAGCTCATGCAGCTTAATATTAATAAAACAAACAACCCAATACAAAAATGGGCAGAAGATCTAAAGAGACGTTTCTTCAAAGAAGACACAGAGATGGCCAAGACGCACATGAAAAGCTGCTCAACATCACTAATTATTAGAGAAATGCAAATCAAAACTACAATGAGGTAAGACCTCACACCTGTGAGAATCGGCATCATCAGATAATCTACAAACAACAAATTCTGGGGAGGGTGTGGACAAAAGGAACCCTCTTCCGCTATTGGTGGGAATGTAAATTGATACAGTCACTATGGAGAACAGTATGGAGGTTCCTTTAAAAAACTAAAAAGAGAATTACCATAGGATCCAGCAATCCCACTTCTGGGCATATACCCAGAGAAAACCATAAATCACAGAGACACATTCACCACAATGTTCATTGCAGCACTATTTACAATAGCCAGGTTATGGAAGCAACATAAATGCCCACAGACAGACGAATGGATAAAAATGTGGTACATATATAAAATGGAATATTACTCAGCCATAAAAAGGAATGAAACTGGGTCATTTGTAGAGAAGTTGATGGATCTAGAGACTGTCATACAGAGTGAAGTAAGCCAGAAAGAGAAAAACAAATATTGTATATTAATGCCTATATGTGGAACCTAGAAAAATGGTAGAGATGAACTGGTTTGCAGGGCAGAAATAGAGACACAGAGGTAGAGAACAAACGTATGGACACAAAGTGGGGGAAGCCATGGGGTGGTGGTGGTTGGATGACTTGGGAGATTAGGATTGACCTGTATACATGTCTATGCATAAAATAGATAACTAATAATAACCTACTGTATAAAAAATAACTAAAATTAAATTTCAAAATTTTAAAAAATAAAATGTAAAAATAAAACAGAAAAAATGTTCTTCCATTCACACTGATGTATTTATACGAATGAATTATTTCCATGCTTATATCTATAAATACATAAATGAGGAATAAAATCTAACTTGAACCAAAAAAGAAAAAAAAAAAACTGAACCTAACAGTTATACAGAGGAAAACACTACCAAGGCACTTGCTCCAGTGGTAAACAATTCTGAAATTGGTCAGAGGTGGGGAATCATCTCCCATACAGCCAGCAGCCCCGCCCGCCCTCGCCAGGAGCATCCTCATTGCAAAGCTGGGAGACCGTGCCGAGGCCTCTGTGAGTAAACGTGAGCTGAGCCCCAGGCCAGATGCTGCTGAACTGTTCCCACCCTTCCCAGGTGAAACACCTGAATATGTACAAGGGCTTGAAAGCCTAGAGGAAGGGCCGTGGAGCCACACCAGCGACAGCACGCAGGCCAACTTGGTGCCTGCAGGTCAGCCAGGATGGTACTGGCCACGGGCGCTCTTCTGGAAGCTTTCTATTGCCCTGCCTGAGATACCCCTCCTGTCCCGGCCCCCACTCCTTTTTTTCCTTCCTCACCTCAGCCCGGAGAGATATTCCAGTGGAAGTTATGGGTGACACATCCTCTTCTTTACAGGTGGCAGCCTGGCAACTCCTGCCGAAAGTCCAGCAGAGCCCCACTCACACCGGGCCACCCACAAAGCCGTGGACCCTCACACCCTCCCACCAGCACAGCCCCGAGACTGCTGACGGGGCAAAGAATATGGAGTAAGGCACAGCTGCAGGGGCTATTGCTGCCTGGAGTGCTGTTTATATTGACCTCAACCCAGGCACACCTGGGGTGGGCTTGCCGGCAGGGTCAGGCTGCCCAGGTCAGCTAATCCTCAGCCCTCAGGGAATCACATTGCAGAAAATGGACCTCGCTAAGACAGAATATTCGCCAAGGAGAAAAAGTTCACAATGCCATTTGCAGCACCGTAGATGAGTCTCGAGGTAATCACGTGACTTGGAGTAAGTCAGAAAGTGAAAGACACATATCATATCATATCACTTATAGGTGTTACCTATAAATTGATAACAGGGCAGATATTTCCACGGAGAAGGGCAATCACAGATTCATTAAACACACTTATGGTTCACCAAAGGAAAGGTGTGAGGATTGAATTCATTACGATATTGGTGTTAGCAGACAGATACAAACACAGTAGACGTATATAATCACCAAAGACCTACGGAGTACCAAGAGAAAACTACTCAACATTCTGTCATAACGTACATGGGAAAAGGATCCCAGGAAGAACAGACATATGTATATGTGTAAAAGAACCACCTCTTGCACACCTACAACAAGCTAAACGTTGTACTCAAACTTGCTGTAATAAAAAATAAAAAATTAAATTAAAAACACGAACAAGAAGTAGTGAGACAAACTTGAGCGGCTTTCTCCTGGCACATTCCGTTCTACATTCCAATCTCGAACACGACTTCCATTGAGGCTCTGCTGCCCTAGTAACCAGATTTGGTAAGGGAGAACTGCTGCCACCTTGTGGCCGTTTCACACAACTGCAGGTTTAATGCCAGCGCTAATGGTCAGTGGATATTCCAAATCATTACAGGCCTGTAAATGACACCTGCCCTGAAAACAAATCCTGGGGTCATATATCGACCAAAAAATTCAAAAGACGTCCATATTTCAAAACGACAGTTTCAAGAGGCATATTTCACGCACATTAGTGTTCTGCTTCTTTTGCTTTCTTTCTTTCTTTGTTAAAAAAAAGGGAATGGAAAAAGGCAACCCTCAGAATGGGCGGAAACGTTCACAAACGAATCAATGGACAAAGGTTTAATCTCCAATATATATAAACAGCTCATGCAGCTTAATATTAATAAAACAAACAACCCAATACAAAAATGGGCAGAAGATCTAAAGAGACGTGTCTTCAAAGAAGACACAGAGATGGCCAAAACGCACATGAAAAGCTGCGCAACATCACTAATTATTAGAGAAATGCAAATCAAAACTACAATGAGGTAAGACCTCACACCTGTTAGAATCGGCATCATCAGATAATCTACAAACAACAAATTCTGGGGAGGGTGTGGACAAAAGGAACCCTCTTCCGCTATTGGTGGGAATGTAAATTGATACAGTCACTATGGAGAACAGTATGGAGGTTCCTTTAAAAAACTAAAAAGAGAATTACCATAGGATCCAGCAATCCCACTTCTGGGCATATACCCAGAGAAAACCATAAATCACAGAGACACATTCACCACAATGTTCATTGCAGCACTATTTACAATAGCCAGGTTATGGAAGCAACATAAATGCCCACAGACAGACGAATGGATAAAGATGTGGTACATATATAAAATGGAATATTACTCAGCCATAAAAAGGAATGAAACTGGGTCATTTGTAGAGAAGTTGATGGATCTAGAGACTGTCATACAGAGTCAAGTAAGCCAGAAAGAGAAAAACAAATATTGTATATTAATGCCTATATGTGGAACCTAGAAAAATGGTAGAGATGAACTGGTTTGCAGGGTAGAAATAGAGACACAGAGGTAGAGAACAAACGTATGGACACAAAGTGGGGGAAGCCATGGGGTGGTGGTGGTGGGATGACTTGGGAGATTAGGATTGACCTGTATACATGTCTATGCATAAAATAGATAACTAATAATAACCTACTGTATAAAAAAATAACTAAAATTAAATTTCAAAATTTTAAAAAATAAAATGTAAAAATAAAACAGAAAAAAAGTTCTTCCATTCACACTGATGTATTTATAGGAATGAATTATTTCCATGCTTATATCTATAAATACATAAATGAGGAATAAAATCTAACTTGAACCAAAAAAGAAAAAAAAAAAAACTGAACCTAACAGTTATACAGAGGAAAACACTACCAAGGCACTTGCTCCAGTGGTAAACAATTCTGAAATTGGTCAGAGGTGGGGAATCATCTCCCATACAGCCAGCAGCCCCGACCGCCCTCGCCAGGAGCATCCTCATTGCAAAGCTGGGAGACCGTGCCGAGGCCTCTGTGAGTAAACGTGAGCTGAGCCCCAGGCCAGATGCTGCTGAACTGTTCCCACCCTTCCCAGGTGAAACACCTGAATATGTACAAGGGCTTGAAAGCCTAGAGGAAGGGCCGTGGAGCCACACCAGCGACAGCACGCAGGCCAACTTGGTGCCTGCAGGTCAGCCAGGATGGTACTGGCCACGGGCGCTCTTCTGGAAGCTTTCTATTGCCCTGCCTGAGATACCCCTCCTGTCCCGGCCCCCACTCCTTTTTTTCCTTCCTCATCTCAGCCCGGAGAGATATTCCAGTGGAAGTTATGGGTGACACATCCTCTTCTTTACAGGTGGCAGCCTGGCAACTCCTGCCGAAAGTCCAGCAGAGCCCCACTCACACCGGGCCACCCACAAAGCCGTGGACCCTCACACCCTCCCACCAGCACAGCCCCGAGACTGCTGACGGGGCAGAGAATATGGAGTAAGGCACAGCTGCAGGGGCTATTGCTGCCTGGAGTGCTGTTTATATTGACCTCAACCCAGGCACACCTGGGGAGGGCTTGCCGGCAGGGTCAGGCTGCCCAGGTCAGCTAATCCTCAGCCCTCAGGGAATCACATTGCAGAAAATGGACCTCGCTAAGACAGAATATTCGCCAAGGAGAAAAAGGACACAATGCCATTTGCAGCACCGTAGATGAGTCTCGAGGTATTCACGTGACTTGGAGTAAGTCAGAAAGTGAAAGACACATATCATATCATATCACTTATAGGTGTTACCTATAAATTGATAACAGGGCAGATATTTCCACGGAGAAGGGCAATCACAGATTCATTAAACACACTTATGGTTCACCAAAGGAAAGGTGTGAGGATTGAATTCATTACGATATTGGTGTTAGCAGACAGATACAAACACAGTAGACGTATATAATCACCAAAGACCTACGGAGTACCAAGAGAAAACTACTCAACATTCTGTCATAACGTACATGGGAAAAGGATCCCAGGAAGAACAGACATATGTATATGTGTAAAAGAACCACCTCTTGCACACCTACAACAAGCTAAACGTTGTACTCAAACTTGCTGTAATAAAAAATAAAAAATTAAATTAAAAACACGAACAAGAAGTAGTGAGACAAACTTGAGCGGCTTTCTCCTGGCACATTCCGTTCTACATTCCAATCTCGAACACGACTTCCATTGAGGCTCTGCTGCCCTAGTAACCAGATTTGGTAAGGGAGAACTGCTGCCACCTTGTGGCCGTTTCACACAACTGCAGGTTTAATGCCAGCGCTAATGGTCAGTGGATATTCCAAATCATTACAGGCCTGTAAATGACACCTGCCCTGAAAACAAATCCTGGGGTCATATATCGACCAAAAAATTCAAAAGACGTCCATATTTCAAAACGACAGTTTCAAGAGGCATATTTCACGCACATTAGTGTTCTGCTTCTTTTGCTTTCTTTCTTTCTTTGTTAAAAAAAAGGGAATGGAAAAAGGCAACCCTCAGAATGGGCGGAAACGTTCACAAACGAATCAATGGACAAAGGTTTAATCTCCAATATATATAAACAGCTCATGCAGCTTAATATTAATAAAACAAACAACCCAATACAAAAATGGGCAGAAGATCTAAAGAGACGTGTCTTCAAAGAAGACACAGAGATGGCCAAAACGCACATGAAAAGCTGCGCAACATCACTAATTATTAGAGAAATGCAAATCAAAACTACAATGAGGTAAGACCTCACACCTGTTAGAATCGGCATCATCAGATAATCTACAAACAACAAATTCTGGGGAGGGTGTGGACAAAAGGAACCCTCTTCCGCTATTGGTGGGAATGTAAATTGATACAGTCACTATGGAGAACAGTATGGAGGTTCCTTTAAAAAACTAAAAAGAGAATTACCATAGGATCCAGCAATCCCACTTCTGGGCATATACCCAGAGAAAACCATAAATCACAGAGACACATTCACCACAATGTTCATTGCAGCACTATTTACAATAGCCAGGTTATGGAAGCAACATAAATGCCCACAGACAGACGAATGGATAAAGATGTGGTACATATATAAAATGGAATATTACTCAGCCATAAAAAGGAATGAAACTGGGTCATTTGTAGAGAAGTTGATGGATCTAGAGACTGTCATACAGAGTCAAGTAAGCCAGAAAGAGAAAAACAAATATTGTATATTAATGCCTATATGTGGAACCTAGAAAAATGGTAGAGATGAACTGGTTTGCAGGGTAGAAATAGAGACACAGAGGTAGAGAACAAACGTATGGACACAAAGTGGGGGAAGCCATGGGGTGGTGGTGGTGGGATGACTTGGGAGATTAGGATTGACCTGTATACATGTCTATGCATAAAATAGATAACTAATAATAACCTACTGTATAAAAAAATAACTAAAATTAAATTTCAAAATTTTAAAAAATAAAATGTAAAAATAAAACAGAAAAAAAGTTCTTCCATTCACACTGATGTATTTATAGGAATGAATTATTTCCATGCTTATATCTATAAATACATAAATGAGGAATAAAATCTAACTTGAACCAAAAAAGAAAAAAAAAAAAACTGAACCTAACAGTTATACAGAGGAAAACACTACCAAGGCACTTGCTCCAGTGGTAAACAATTCTGAAATTGGTCAGAGGTGGGGAATCATCTCCCATACAGCCAGCAGCCCCGACCGCCCTCGCCAGGAGCATCCTCATTGCAAAGCTGGGAGACCGTGCCGAGGCCTCTGTGAGTAAACGTGAGCTGAGCCCCAGGCCAGATGCTGCTGAACTGTTCCCACCCTTCCCAGGTGAAACACCTGAATATGTACAAGGGCTTGAAAGCCTAGAGGAAGGGCCGTGGAGCCACACCAGCGACAGCACGCAGGCCAACTTGGTGCCTGCAGGTCAGCCAGGATGGTACTGGCCACGGGCGCTCTTCTGGAAGCTTTCTATTGCCCTGCCTGAGATACCCCTCCTGTCCCGGCCCCCACTCCTTTTTTTCCTTCCTCATCTCAGCCCGGAGAGATATTCCAGTGGAACTTATGGGTGACACATCCTCTTCTTTACAGGTGGCAGCCTGGCAACTCCTGCCGAAAGTCCAGCAGAGCCCCACTCACACCGGGCCACCCACAAAGCCGTGGACCCTCACACCCTCCCACCAGCACAGCCCCGAGACTGCTGACGGGGCAGAGAATATGGAGTAAGGCACAGCTGCAGGGGCTATTGCTGCCTGGAGTGCTGTTTATATTGACCTCAACCCAGGCACACCTGGGGAGGGCTTGCCGGCAGGGTCAGGCTGCCCAGGTCAGCTAATCCTCAGCCCTCAGGGAATCACTTTGCAGAAAATGGACCTCGCTAAGACAGAATATTCGCCAAGGAGAAAAAGGACACAATGCCATTTGCAGCACCGTAGATGAGTCTCGAGGTAATCACGTGACTTGGAGTAAGTCAGAAAGTGAAAGACACATATCATATCATATCACTTATAGGTGTTACCTATAAATTGATACCAGGGCAGATATTTCCACGGAGAAGGGCAATCACAGATTCATTAAACAAACTTATGGTTCACCAAAGGAAAGGTGTGAGGATTGAATTCATTACGATATTGGGGTTAACAGACATATACAAACACAGTAGACGTATATAATCACCAAAGACCTACGGAGTACCAAGAGAAGACTACTCAACATTCTGTCATAACGTACATGGGAAAAGGATCCCAGGAAGAACAGACATATGTATATGTGTAAAAGAACCACCTCTTGCACACCTACAACAAGCTAAACGTTGTACTCAAACTTGCTGTAATAAAAAATAAAAAATTAAATTAAAAACACGAACAAGAAGTAGTGAGACAAACTTGAGGGGCTTTCTCCTGGCACATTCCGTTCTACATTCCAATCTCGAACACGACTTCCATTGAGGCTCTGCTGCCCTAGTAACCAGATTTGGTAAGGGAGAACTGCTGCCACCTTGTGGCCGTTTCACACAACTGCAGGTTTAATGCCAGCGCTAATGGTCAGTGGATATTCCAAATCATTACAGGCCTGTAAATGACACCTGCCCTGAAAACAAATCCTGGGGTCATATATCGACCAAAAAATTCAAAAGACGTCCATATTTCAAAACGACAGTTTCAAGAGGCATATTTCACGCACATTAGTGTTCTGCTTCTTTTGCTTTCTTTCTTTCTTTGTTAAAAAAAACGGGAATGGTAAAAGGCAACCCTCAGAATGGGCGAAAACGTTCACAAACGAATCAATGGACAAAGGTTTAAACTCCAATATATATAAACAGCTCATGCAGCTTAATATTAATAAAACAAACAACCCAATACAAAAATGGGCAGAAGATCTAAAGAGACGTTTCTTCAAAGAAGACACAGAGATGGCCAAGACGCACATGAAAAGCTGCTCAACATCACTAATTATTAGAGAAATGCAAATCAAAACTACAATGAGGTAAGACCTCACACCTGTTAGAATCGGCATCATCAGATAATCTACAAACAACAAATTCTGGGGAGGGTGTGGACAAAAGGAACCCTCTTCCGCTATTGGTGGGAATGTAAATTGATACAGTCACTATGGAGAACAGTATGGAGGTTCCTTTAAAAAACTAAAAAGAGAATTACCATAGGATCCAGCAATCCCACTTCTGGGCATATACCCAGAGAAAACCATAAATCACAGAGACACATTCACCACAATGTTCATTGCAGCACTATTTACAATAGCCAGGTTATGGAAGCAACATAAATGCCCACAGACAGACGAATGGATAAAGATGTGGTACATATATAAAATGGAATATTACTCAGCCATAAAAAGGAATGAAACTGGGTCATTTGTAGAGAAGTTGATGGATCTAGAGACTGTCATACAGAGTCAAGTAAGCCAGAAAGAGAAAAACAAATATGGTATATTAATGCCTATATGTGGAACCTAGAAAAATGGTAGAGATGAACTGGTTTGCAGGGCAGAAATAGAGACACAGAGGTAGAGAACAAACGTATGGACACAAAGTGGGGGAAGCCATGGGGTGGTGGTGGTGGGATGAGTTGGGAGATTGGGATTGACCTGTATACATGTCTATGCATAAAATAGATAACTAATAATAACCTACTGTATAAAAAATAACGAAAATTAAATTTCAAAATTTTAAAAAATAAAATGTAAAAATAAAACAGAAAAAAAGTTCTTCCATTCACACAGATGTATTTATATGAATGAATTATTTCCATGCTTATATCTATAAATACATAAATGAGGAGTAAAATCTAACTTGAACCAAAAAAGAAAAAAAAAAAACTGAACCTAACAGTTATACAGAGGAAAACACTACCAAGGCACTTGCTCCAGTGGTAAACAATTCTGAAATTGGTCAGAGGTGGGGAATCATCTCCCATACAGCCAGCAGCCCCGCCCGCCCTCGCCAGGAGCATCCTCATTGCAAAGCTGGGAGACCGTGCCGAGGCCTCTGTGAGTAAACGTGAGCTGAGCCCCAGGCCAGATGCTGCTGAACTGTTCCCACCCTTCCCAGGTGAAACACCTGAATATGTACAAGGGCTTGAAAGCCTAGAGGAAGGGCCGTGGAGCCACACCAGCGACAGCACGCAGGCCAACTTGGTGCCTGCAGGTCAGCCAGGATGGTACTGGCCACAGGCGCTCTTCTGGAAGCTTTCTATTGCCCTGCCTGAGATACCCCTCCTGTCCCGGCCCCCACTCCTTTTTTTCCTTCCTCACCTCAGCCCGCAGAGATATTCCAGTGGAAGTTATGGGTGACACATCCTCTTCTTTACAGGTGGCAGCCTGGCAACTCCTGCCGAAAGTCCAGCAGAGCCCCACTCACACCGGGCCACCCACAAAGCCGTGGACCCTCACACCCTCCCACCAGCACAGCCCCGAGACTGCTGACGGGGCAGAGAATATGGAGTAAGGCACAGCTGCAGGGGCTATTGCTGCCTGGAGTGCTGTTTATATTGACCTCAACCCAGGCACACCTGGGGAGGGCTTGCCGGCAGGGTCAGGCTGCCCAGGTCAGCTAATCCTCAGCCCTCAGGGAATCACATTGCAGAAAATGGACCTCGCTAAGACAGAATATTCGCCAAGGAGAAAAAGGACACAATGCCATTTGCAGCACCGTAGATGAGTCTCGAGGTAATCACGTGACTTGGAGTAAGTCAGAAAGTGAAAGACACATATCATATCATATCACTTATAGGTGTTACCTATAAATTGATACCAGGGCAGATATTTCCACGGAGAAGGGCAATCACAGATTCATTAAACAAACTTATGGTTCACCAAAGAAAAGGTGTGAGGATTGAATTCATTACGATATTGTGGTTAGCAGACAGATACAAACACAGTAGACGTATATAATCACCAAAGACCTACGGAGTACCAAGAGAAGACTACTCAACATTCTGTCATAACGTACATGGGAAAAGGATCCCAGGAAGAACAGACATATGTATATGTGTAAAAGAACCACCTCTTGCACACCTACAACAAGCTAAACGTTGTACTCAAACTTGCTGTAATAAAAAATAAAATATTAAATTAAAAACACGAACAAGAAGTAGTGAGACAAACTTGAGCGGCTTTCTCCTGGCACATTCCGTTCTACATTCCAATCTCGAACACGACTTCCATTGAGGCTCTGCTGCCCTAGTAACCAGATTTGGTAAGGGAGAACTGCTGCCACCTTGTGGCCGTTTCACACAACTGCAGGTTTAATGCCAGCGCTAATGGTCAGTGGATATTCCAAATCATTACAGGCCTGTAAATGACACCTGCCCTGAAAACAAATCCTGGGGTCATATATCGACCAAAAAATTCAAAAGACGTCCATATTTCAAAACGACAGTTTCAAGAGGCATATTTCACGCACATTAGTGTTCTGCTTCTTTTGCTTTCTTTCTTTCTTTGTTAAAAAAAACGGGAATGGAAAAAGGCAACCCTCAGAATGGGCGAAAACGTTCACAAACGAATCAATGGACAAAGGTTTAATCTCCAATATATATAAACAGCTCATGCAGCTTAATATTAATAAAACAAACAACCCAATACAAAAATGGGCAGAAGATCTAAAGAGACGTTTCTTCAAAGAAGACACAGAGATGGCCAAGACGCACATGAAAAGCTGCTCAACATCACTAATTATTAGAGAAATGCAAATCAAAACTACAATGAGGTAAGACCTCACACCTGTTAGAATCGGCATCATCAGATAATCTACAAACAACAAATTCTGGGGAGGGTGTGGACAAAAGGAACCCTCTTCCGCTATTGGTGGGAATGTAAATTGATACAGTCACTATGGAGAACAGTATGGAGGTTCCTTTAAAAAACTAAAAAGAGAATTACCATAGGATCCAGCAATCCCACTTCTGGGCATATACCCAGAGAAAACCATAAATCACAGAGACACATTCACCACAATGTTCATTGCAGCACTATTTACAATAGCCAGGTTATGGAAGCAACATAAATGCCCACAGACAGACGAATGGATAAAGATGTGGTACATATATAAAATGGAATATTACTCAGCCATAAAAAGGAATGAAACTGGGTCATTTGTAGAGAAGTTGATGGATCTAGAGACTGTCATACAGAGTGAAGTAAGCCAGAAAGAGAAAAACAAATATTGTATATTAATGCCTATATGTGGAACCTAGAAAAATGGTAGAGATGAACTGGTTTGCAGGGCAGAAATAGAGACACAGAGGTAGAGAACAAACGTATGGACACAAAGTGGGGGAAGCCATGGGGTGGTGGTGGTGGGATGAGTTGGGAGATTAGGATTGACCTGTATACATGTCTATGCATAAAATAGATAACTAATAATAACCTACTGTATAAAAAAATAACTAAAATTAAATTTCAAAATTTTAAAAAATAAAATGTAAAAGTAAAACAGAAAAAAAGTTCTTCCATTCACACTGATGTATTTATACGAATGAATTATTTCCATGCTTATATCTATAAATACATAAATGAGGAATAAAATCTAACTTGAACCAAAAAAGAAAAAAAAAACTGAACCTAACAGTTATACAGAGGAAAACACTACCAAGGCACTTGCTCCAGTGGTAAACAATTCTGAAATTGGTCAGAGGTGGGGAATCATCTCCCATACAGCCAGCAGCCCCGCCCGCCCTCGCCAGGAGCATCCTCATTGCAAAGCTGGGAGACCGTGCCGAGGCCTCTGTGAGTAAACGTGAGCTGAGCCCCAGGCCAGATGCTGCTGAACTGTTCCCACCCTTCCCAGGTGAAACACCTGAATATGTACAAGGGCTTGAAAGCCTAGAGGAAGGGCCGTGGAGCCACACCAGCGACAGCACGCAGGCCAACTTGGTGCCTGCAGGTCAGCCAGGATGGTACTGGCCACGGGCGCTCTTCTGGAAGCTTTCTATTGCCCTGCCTGAGATACCCCTCCTGTCCCGGCCCCCACTCCTTTTTTTCCTTCCTCACCTCAGCCCGCAGAGATATTCCAGTGGAAGTTATGGGTGACACATCCTCTTCTTTACAGGTGGCAGCCTGGCAACTCCTGCCGAAAGTCCAGCAGAGCCCCACTCACACCGGGCCACCCACAAAGCCGTGGACCCTCACACCCTCCCACCAGCACAGCCCCGAGACTGCTGACGGGGCAGAGGATATGGAGTCAGGCACAGCTGCAGGGACTATTGCTGCCTGGAGTGCTGTTTATATTGACCTCAACGCAGGCACACCTGGGGAGGGCTTGCCGGCAGGGTCAGGCTGCCCAGGTCAGCTAATCCTCAGCCCTCAGGGAATCACATTGCAGAAAATGGACCTCGCTAAGACAGAATATTCGCCAAGGAAAAAAAGTACACAATGCCATTTGCAGCACCGTAGATGAGTCTCGAGGTAATCACGTGACTTGGAGTAAGTCAGAAAGTGAAAGACACATATCATATCATATCACTTATAGGTGTTACCTATAAATTGATACCAGGGCAGATATTTCCACGGAGAAGGGCAATCACAGATTCATTAAACACACTTATGGTTCACCAAAGGAAAGGTGTGAGGATTGAATTCATTACGATATTGGGGTTAGCAGACAGATACAAACACAGTAGACGTATATAATCACCAAAGACCTACGGAGTACCAAGAGAAGACTACTCAACATTCTGTCATAACGTACATGGGAAAAGGATCCCAGGAAGAACAGACATATGTATATGTGTAAAAGAACCACCTCTTGCACACCTACAACAAGCTAAACGTTGTACTCAAACTTGCTGTAATAAAAAATAAAAAATTAAATTAAAAACACGAACAAGAAGTAGTGAGACAAACTTGAGGGGCTTTCTCCTGGCACATTCCGTTCTACATTCCAATCTCGAACACGACTTCCATTGAGGCTCTGCTGCCCTAGTAACCAGATTTGGTAAGGGAGAACTGCTGCCACCTTGTGGCCGTTTCACACAACTGCAGGTTTAATGCCAGCGCTAATGGTCAGTGGATATTCCAAATCATTACAGGCCTGTAAATGACACCTGCCCTGAAAACAAATCCTGGGGTCATATATCGACCAAAAAATTCAAAAGACGTCCATATTTCAAAACGACAGTTTCAAGAGGCATATTTCACGCACATTAGTGTTCTGCTTCTTTTGCTTTCTTTCTTTCTTTGTTAAAAAAAACGGGAATGGAAAAAGGCAACCCTCAGAGTGGGCGAAAACGTTCACAAACGAATCAATGGACAAAGGTTTAATCTCCAATATATATAAACAGCTCATGCAGCTTAATATTAATAAAACAAACAACCCAATACAAAAATGGGCAGAAGATCTAAAGAGACGTTTCTTCACAGAAGACACAGAGATGGCCAAGACGCACATGAAAAGCTGCTCAACATCACTAATTATTAGAGAAATGCAAATCAAAACTACAATGAGGTAAGACCTCACACCTGTTAGAATCGGCATCATCAGATAATCTACAAACAACAAATTCTGGGGAGGGTGTGGACAAAAGGAACCCTCTTCCGCTATTGGTGGGAATGTAAATTGATACAGTCACTATGGAGAACAGTATGGAGGTTCCTTTAAAAAACTAAAAAGAGAATTACCATAGGATCCAGCAATCCCACTTCTGGGCATATACCCAGAGAAAACCATAAATCACAGAGACACATTCACCACAATGTTCATTGCAGCACTATTTACAATAGCCAGGTTATGGAAGCAACATAAATGCCCACAGACAGACGAATGGATAAAGATGTGGTACATATATAAAATGGAATATTACTCAGCCATAAAAAGGAATGAAACTGGGTCATTTGTAGAGAAGTTGATGGATCTAGAGACTGTCATACAGAGTGAAGTAAGCCAGAAAGAGAAAAACAAATATGGTATATTAATGCCTATATGTGGAACCTAGAAAAATGGTAGAGATGAACTGGTTTGCAGGGCAGAAATAGAGACACAGAGGTAGAGAACAAACGTATGGACACAAAGTGGGGGAAGCCATGGGGTTGTGGTGGTGGGATGAGTTGGGAGATTGGGATTGACCTGTATACATGTCTATGCATAAAATAGATAACTAATAATAACCTACTGTATAAAAAAATAACTAAAATTAAATTTCAAAATTTTAAAAAATTAAATGTAAAAATAAAACAGAAAAAAAGTTCTTCCATTCACACTGATGTATTTATACGAATGAATTATTTCCATGCTTATATCTATAAATACATAAATGAGGAATAAAATCTAACTTGAACCAAAAAAGAAAAAAAAAACTGAACCTAACAGTTATACAGAGGAAAACACTACCAAGGCACTTGCTCCAGTGGTAAACAATTCTGAAATTGGTCAGAGGTGGGGAATCATCTCCCATACAGCCAGCAGCCCCGCCCGCCCACGCAAGGAGCATCCTCATTGCAAAGCTGGGAGACCGTGCCGAGGCCCCTGTGAGTAAACGTGAGCTGAGCCCCAGGCCAGATGCTGCTGAACTGTTCCCACCCTTCCCAGGTGAAACACCTGAATATGTACAAGGGCTTGAAAGCCTAGAGGAAGGGCCGTGGAGCCACACCAGCGACAGCACGCAGGCCAACTTGGTGCCTGCAGGTCAGCGAGGATGGTACTGGCCACGGGCGCTCTTCTGGAAGCTTTCTATTGCCCTGCCTGAGATACCCCTCCTGTCCCGGCCCCCACTCCTTTTTTTCCTTCCTCACCTCAGCCCGCAGAGATATTCCAGTGGAAGTTATGGGTGACACATCCTCTTCTTTACAGGTGGCAGCCTGGCAACTCCTGCCGAAAGTCCAGCAGAGCCCCACTCACACCGGGCCACCCACAAAGCCGTGGACCCTCACACCCTCCCACCAGCACAGCCCCGAGACTGCTGACGGGGCAGAGGATATGGAGTCAGGCACAGCTGCAGGGACTATTGCTGCCTGGAGTGCTGTTTATATTGACCTCAACGCAGGCACACCTGGGGAGGGCTTGCCGGCAGGGTCAGGCTGCCCAGGTCAGCTAATCCTCAGCCCTCAGGGAATCACATTGCAGAATATGGACCTCGCTAAGACAGAATATTCGCCAAGGAAAAAAAGGACACAATGCCATTTGCAGCACCGTAGATGAGTCTCGAGGTAATCACGTGACTTGGAGTAAGTCAGAAAGTGAAAGACACATATCATATCATATCACTTATAGGTGTTACCTATAAATTGATACCAGGGCAGATATTTCCACGGAGAAGGGCAATCACAGATTCATTAAACAAACTTATGGTTCACCAAAGGAAAGGTGTGAGGATTGAATTCATTACGATATTGGGGTTAACAGACAGATACAAACACAGTAGACGTATATAATCACCAAAGACCTACGAAGTACCAAGAGAAGACTACTCAACTTTCTGTCATAACGTACATGGGAAAAGGATCCCAGGAAGAACAGACATATGTATATGTGTAAAAGAACCACCTCTTGCACACCTACAACAAGCTAAACGATGTACTCAAACTTGCTGTAATAAAAAATAAAAAATTAAATTAAAAACACGAACAAGAAGTAGTGAGACAAACTTGAGGGGCTTTCTCCTGGCACATTCCGTTCTACATTCCAATCTCGAACACGACTTCCATTGAGGCTCTGCTGCCCTAATAACCAGATATGGTAAGGGAGAACTGCTGCCACCTTGTGGCCGTTTCACACAACTGCAGGTTTAATGCCAGCGCTAATGGTCAGTGGATATTCCAAATCATTACAGGCCTGTAAATGACACCTGCCCTGAAAACAAATCCTGGGGTCATATATCGACCAAAAAATTCAAAAGACGTCCATATTTCAAAACGACAGTTTCAAGAGGCATATTTCACGCACATTAGTGTTCTGCTTCTTTTGCTTTCTTTCTTTCTTTGTTAAAAGAAACAGGAATGGAGAAAGGCAACCCTCAGAATGGGCGAAAACGTTCACAAACGAATCAATGGACAAAGGTTTAATCTCCAATATATATAAACAGCTCATGCAGCTTAATATTAATAAAACAAACAACCCAATACAAAAATGGGCAGAAGATCTAAAGAGACGTTTCTTCAAAGAAGACACAGAGATGGCCAAGACGCACATGAAAAGCTGCTCAACATCACTAATTATTAGAGAAATGCAAATCAAAACTACAATGAGGTAAGACCTCACACCTGTTAGAATCGGCATCATCAGATAATCTACAAACAACAAATTCTGGGGAGGGTGTGGACAAAAGGAACCCTCTTCCGCTATTGGTGGGAATGTAAATTGATACAGTCACTATGGAGAACAGTATGGAGGTTCCTTTAAAAAACTAAAAAGAGAATTACCATAGGATCCAGCAATCCCACTTCTGGGCATATACCCAGAGAAAACCATAAATCACAGAGACACATTCACCACAATGTTCATTGCAGCACTATTTACAATAGCCAGGTTATGGAAGCAACATAAATGCCCACAGACAGACGAATGGATAAAGATGTGGTACATATATAAAATGGAATATTACTCAGCCATAAAAAGGAATGAAACTGGGTCATTTGTAGAGAAGTTGATGGATCTAGAGACTGTCATACAGAGTGAAGTAAGCCAGAAAGAGAAAAACAAGTATTGTATATTAATGCCTATATGTGGAACCTAGAAAAATGGTAGAGATGAACTGGTTTGCAGGGCAGAAATAGAGACACAGAGGTAGAGAACAAACATATGGACACAAAGTGGGGGAAGCCATGGGGTGTTGGTGGTGGGATGACTTGGGAGATTAGGATTGACCTGTATACATGTCTATGCATAAAATAGATAACTAATAATAACCTACTGTATAAAAAATAACTAAAATTAAATTTCAAAATTTTAAAAAATAAAATGTAAAAATAAAACAGAAAAAATGTTCTTCCATTCACACTGATGTATTTATACGAATGAATTATTTCCATGCTTATATCTATAAATACATAAATGAGGAATAAAATCTAACTTGAACCAAAAAAGAAAAAAAAAAAAACTGAACCTAACAGTTATACAGAGGAAAACACTACCAAGGCACTTGCTCCAGTGGTAAACAATTCTGAAATTGGTCAGAGGTGGGGAATCATCTCCCATACAGCCAGCAGCCCCGCCCGCCCTCGCCAGGAGCATCCTCATTGCAAAGCTGGGAGACCGTGCCGAGGCCTCTGTGAGTAAACGTGAGCTGAGCCCCAGGCCAGATGCTGCTGAACTGTTCCCACCCTTCCCAGGTGAAACACCTGAATATGTACAAGGGCTTGAAAGCCTAGAGGAAGGGCCGTGGAGCCACACCAGCGACAGCACGCAGGCCAACTTGGTGCCTGCAGGTCAGCCAGGATGGTACTGGCCACGGGCGCTCTTCTGGAAGCTTTCTATTGCCCTGCCTGAGATACCCCTCCTGTCCCGGCCCCCACTCCTTTTTTTCCTTCCTCACCTCAGCCCGCAGAGATATTCCAGTGGAAGTTATGGGTGACACATCCTCTTCTTTACAGGTGGCAGCCTGGCAACTCCTGCCGAAAGTCCAGCAGAGCCCCACTCACACCGGGCCACCCACAAAGCCGTGGACCCTCACACCCTCCCACCAGCACAGCCCCGAGACTGCTGACGGGGCAGAGGATATGGAGTCAGGCACAGCTGCAGGGACTATTGCTGCCTGGAGTGCTGTTTATATTGACCTCAACGCAGGCACACCTGGGGAGGGCTTGCCGGCAGGGTCAGGCTGCCCAGGTCAGCTAATCCTCAGCCCTCAGGGAATCACATTGCAGAATATGGACCTCGCTAAGTCAGAATATTCACCAAGGAAAAAAAGGACACAATGCCATTTGCAGCACCGTAGATGAGTCTCGAGGTAATCACGTGAATTGGAGTAAGTCAGAAAGTGAAAGACACATATCATATCATATCACTTATAGGTGTTACCTATAAATTGATACCAGGGCAGATATTTCCACGGAGAAGGGCAATCACAGATTCATTAAACAAACTTATGGTTCACCAAAGGAAAGGTGTGAGGATTGAATTCATTACGATATTGGGGTTAACAGACAGATACAAACACAGTAGACGTATATAATCACCAAAGACCTACGGAGTACCAAGAGAAGACTACTCAACATTCTGTCATAACGTACATGGGAAAAGGATCCCAGGAAGAACAGACATATGTATATGTGTAAAAGAACCACCTCTTGCACACCTACAACAAGCTAAACGTTGTACTCAAACTTGCTGTAATAAAAAATAAAAAAATTAAATTAAAAACACGAACAAGAAGTAGTGAGACAAACTTGAGGGGCTTTCTCCTGGCACATTCCGTTCTACATTCCAATCTCGAACACGACTTCCATTGAGGCTCTGCTGCCCTAGTAACCAGATTTGGTAAGGGAGAACTGCTGCCACCTTGTGGCCGTTTCACACAACTGCAGGTTTAATGCCAGCGCTAATGGTCAGTGGATATTCCAAATCATTACAGGCCTGTAAATGACACCTGCCCTGAAAACAAATCCTGGGGTCATATATCGACCAAAAAATTCAAAAGACGTCCATATTTCAAAACGACAGTTTCAAGAGGCATATTTCACGCACATTAGTGTTCTGCTTCTTTTGCTTTCTTTCTTTCTTTGTTAAAAGAAACGGGAATGGAGAAAGGCAACCCTCAGAATGGGCGAAAACGTTCACAAACGAATCAATGGACAAAGGTTTAATCTCCAATATATATAAACAGCTCATGCAGCTTAATATTAATAAAACAAACAACCCAATACAAAAATGGGCAGAAGATCTAAAGAGACGTTTCTTCAAAGAAGACACAGAGATGGCCAAGACGCACATGAAAAGCTGCTCAACATCACTAATTATTAGAGAAATGCAAATCAAAACTACAATGAGGTAAGACCTCACACCTGTTAGAATCGGCATCATCAGATAATCTACAAACAACAAATTCTGGGGAGGGTGTGGACAAAAGGAACCCTCTTCCGCTATTGGTGGGAATGTAAATTGATACAGTCACTATGGAGAACAGTATGGAGGTTCCTTTAAAAAACTAAAAAGAGAATTACCATAGGATCCAGCAATCCCACTTCTGGGCATATACCCAGAGAAAACCATAAATCACAGAGACACATTCACCACAATGTTCATTGCAGCACTATTTACAATAGCCAGGTTATGGAAGCAACATAAATGCCCACAGACAGACGAATGGATAAAGATGTGGTACATATATAAAATGGAATATTACTCAGCCATAAAAAGGAATGAAACTGGGTCATTTGTAGAGAAGTTGATGGATCTAGAGACTGTCATACAGAGTGAAGTAAGCCAGAAAGAGAAAAACAAGTATTGTATATTAATGCCTATATGTGGAACCTAGAAAAATGTTAGAGATGAACTGGTTTGCAGGGCAGAAATAGAGACACAGAGGTAGAGAACAAACATATGGACACAAAGTGGGGGAAGCCATGGGGTGGTGGTGGTGGGATGACTTGGGAGATTAGGATTGACCTGTATACATGTCTATGCATAAAATAGATAACTAATAATAACCTACTGTATAAAAAATAACTAAAATTAAATTTCAAAATTTTAAAAAATAAAATGTAAAAATAAAACAGAAAAAATGTTCTTCCATTCACACTGATGTATTTATACGAATGAATTATTTCCATGCTTATATCTATAAATACATAAATGAGGAATAAAATCTAACTTGAACCAAAAAAGAAAAAAAAAAAACTGAACCTAACAGTTATACAGAGGAAAACACTACCAAGGCACTTGCTCCAGTGGTAAACAATTCTGAAATTGGTCAGAGGTGGGGAATCATCTCCCATACAGCCAGCAGCCCCGCCCGCCCTCGCCAGGAGCATCCTCATTGCAAAGCTGGGAGACCGTGCCGAGGCCTCTGTGAGTAAACGTGAGCTGAGCCCCAGGCCAGATGCTGCTGAACTGTTCCCACCCTTCCCAGGTGAAACACCTGAATATGTACAAGGGCTTGAAAGCCTAGAGGAAGGGCCGTGGAGCCACAGCAGCGACAGCACGCAGGCCAACTTGGTGCCTGCAGGTCAGCCAGGATGGTACTGGCCACGGGCGCTCTTCTGGAAGCTTTCTATTGCCCTGCCTGAGATACCCCTCCTGTCCCGGCCCCCACTCCTTTTTTTCCTTCCTCACCTCAGCCCGCAGAGATATTCCAGTGGAAGTTATGGGTGACACATCCTCTTCTTTACAGGTGGCAGCCTGGCAACTCCTGCCGAAAGTCCAGCAGAGCCCCACTCACACCGGGCCACCCACAAAGCCGTGGACCCTCACACCCTCCCACCAGCACAGCCCCGAGACTGCTGACGGGGCAGAGGATATGGAGTCAGGCACAGCTGCAGGGACTATTGCTGCCTGGAGTGCTGTTTATATTGACCTCAACGCAGGCACACCTGGGGAGGGCTTGCCGGCAGGGTCAGGCTGCCCAGGTCAGCTAATCCTCAGCCCTCAGGGAATCACATTGCAGAATATGGACCTCGCTAAGACAGAATATTCACCAAGGAAAAAAAGGACACAATGCCATTTGCAGCACCGTAGATGAGTCTCGAGGTAATCACGTGACTTGGAGTAAGTCAGAAAGTGAAAGACACATATCATATCATATCACTTATAGGTGTTACCTATAAATTGATACCAGGGCAGATATTTCCACGGAGAAGGGCAATCACAGATTCATTAAACAAACTTATGGTTCACCAAAGGAAAGGTGTGAGGATTGAATTCATTACGATATTGGGGTTAACAGACAGATACAAACACAGTAGACGTATATAATCACCAAAGACCTACGGAGTACCAAGAGAAGACTACTCAACATTCTGTCATAACGTACATGGGAAAAGGATCCCAGGAAGAACAGACATATGTATATGTGTAAAAGAACCACCTCTTGCACACCTACAACAAGCTAAACGTTGTACTCAAACTTGCTGTAATAAAAAATAAAAAAATTAAATTAAAAACACGAACAAGAAGTAGTGAGACAAACTTGAGGGGCTTTCTCCTGGCACATTCCGTTCTACATTCCAATCTCGAACACGACTTCCATTGAGGCTCTGCTGCCCTAGTAACCAGATTTGGTAAGGGAGAACTGCTGCCACCTTGTGGCCGTTTCACACAACTGCAGGTTTAATGCCAGCGCTAATGGCCAGTGGATATTCCAAATCATTACAGGCCTGTAAATGACACCTGCCCTGAAAACAAATCCTGGGGTCATATATCGACCAAAAAATTCAAAAGACGTCCATATTTCAAAACGACAGTTTCAAGAGGCATATTTCACGCACATTAGTGTTCTGCTTCTTTTGCTTTCTTTCTTTCTTTGTTAAAAGAAACGGGAATGGAGAAAGGCAACCCTCAGAATGGGCGAAAACGTTCACAAACGAATCAATGGACAAAGGTTTAATCTCCAATATATATAAACAGCTCATGCAGCTTAATATTAATAAAACAAACAACCCAATACAAAAATGGGCAGAAGATCTAAAGAGACGTTTCTTCAAAGAAGACACAGAGATGGCCAAGACGCACATGAAAAGCTGCTCAACATCACTAATTATTAGAGAAATGCAAATCAAAACTACAATGAGGTAAGACCTCACACCTGTTAGAATCGGCATCATCAGATAATCTACAAACAACAAATTCTGGGGAGGGTGTGGACAAAAGGAACCCTCTTCCGCTATTGGTGGGAATGTAAATTGATACAGTCACTATGGAGAACAGTATGGAGGTTCCTTTAAAAAACTAAAAAGAGAATTACCATAGGATCCAGCAATCCCACTTCTGGGCATATACCCAGAGAAAACCATAAATCACAGAGACACATTCACCACAATGTTCATTGCAGCACTATTTACAATAGCCAGGTTATGGAAGCAACATAAATGCCCACAGACAGACGAATGGATAAAGATGTGGTACATATATAAAATGGAATATTACTCAGCCATAAAAAGGAATGAAACTGGGTCATTTGTAGAGAAGTTGATGGATCTAGAGACTGTCATACAGAGTGAAGTAAGCCAGAAAGAGAAAAACAAATATTGTATATTAATGCCTATATGTGGAACCTAGAAAAATGGTAGAGATGAACTGGTTTGCAGGGCAGAAATAGAGACACAGAGGTAGAGAACAAACGTATGGACACAAAGTGGGGGAAGCCATGGGGTGGTGGTAGTGGGATGACTTGGGAGATTAGGATTGACCTGTATACATGTCTATGCATAAAATAGATAACTAATAATAACCTACTGTATAAAAAATAACTAAAATTAAATTTCAAAATTTTAAAAAATAAAATGTAAAAATAAAACAGAAAAAATGTTATTCCATTCACACTGATGTATTTATACGAATGAATTATTTCCATGCTTATATCTATAAATACATAAATGAGGAATAAAATCTAACTTGAACCAAAAAAGAAAAAAAAAAAACTGAACCTAACAGTTATACAGAGCAAAACACTACCAAGGCACTTGCTCCAGTGGTAAACAATTCTGAAATTGGTCAGAGGTGGGGAATCATCTTCCATACAGCCAGCAGCCCCGCCCGCCCTCGCCAGGAGCATCCTCATTGCAAAGCTGGGAGACCGTGCCGAGGCCTCTGTGAGTAAACGTGAGCTGAGCCCCAGGCCAGATGCTGCTGAACTGTTCCCACCCTTCCCAGGTGAAACACCTGAATATGTACAAGGGCTTGAAAGCCTAGAGGAAGGGCCGTGGAGCCACACCAGCGACAGCACGCAGGCCAACTTGGTGCCTGCAGGTCAGCCAGGATGGTACTGGCCACGGGCGCTCTTCTGGAAGCTTTCTATTTCCCTGCCTGAGATACCCCTCCTGTCCCGGCCCCCACTCCTTTTTTTCCTTCCTCACCTCAGCCCGCAGAGATATTCCAGTGGAAGTTATGGGTGACACATCCTCTTCTTTACAGGTGGCAGCCTGGCAACTCCTGCCGAAAGTCCAGCAGAGCCCCACTCACACCGGGCCACCCACAAAGCCGTGGACCCTCACACCCTCCCACCAGCACAGCCCCGAGACTGCTGACGGGGCAGAGAATATGGAGTAAGGCACAGCTGCAGGGGCTATTGCTGCCTGGAGTGCTGTTTATATTGACCTCAACCCAGGCACACCTGGGGAGGGCTTGCCGGCAGGGTCAGGCTGCCCAGGTCAGCTAATCCTCAGCCCTCAGGGAATCACATTGCAGAAAATGGACCTCGCTAAGACAGAATATTCGCCAAGGAAAAAAAGGACACAATGCCATTTGCAGCACTGTAGATGAGTCTCGAGGTAATCACGTGACTAGGAGTAAGTCAGAAAGTGAAAGACACATATCATATCATATCACTTATAGGTGTTACCTATAAATTGATACCAGGGCAGATATTTCCACGGAGAAGGGCAATCACAGATTCATTAAACAAACTTATGGTTCACCAAAGGAAAGGTGTGAGGATTGAATTCATTACGATATTGGGGTTAGCAGACAGATACAAACACAGTAGACGTATATAATCACCAAAGACCTACGGAGTACCAAGAAAAGACTACTCAACATTCTGTCATAACGTACATGGGAAAAGGATCCCAGGAAGAACAGACATATGTATATGTGTAAAAGAACCACCTCTTGCACACCTACAACAAGCTAAACGTTGTACTCAAACTTGCTGTAATAAAAAATAAAAAATTAAATTAAAAACACGAACAAGAAGTAGTGAGACAAACTTGAGCGGCTTTCTCCTGGCACATTCCGTTCTACATTCCAATCTCGAACACGACTTCCATTGAGGCTCTGCTGCCCTAGTAACCAGATTTGGTAAGGGAGAACTGCTGCCACCTTGTGGCCGTTTCACACAACTGCAGGTTTAATGCCAGCGCTAATGGTCAGTGGATATTCCAAATCATTACAGGCCTGTAAATGACACCTGCCCTGAAAACAAATCCTGGGGTCATATATCGACCAAAAAATTCAAAAGACGTCCATATTTCAAAACGACAGTTTCAAGAGGCATATTTCACGCACATTACTGTTCTGCTTCTTTTGCTTTCTTTCTTTCTTTGTTAAAAAAAACGGGAATGGAAAAAGGCAACCCTCAGAATGGGCGAAAACGTTCACAAACGAATGAATGGACAAAGGTTTAATCTCCAATATATATAAACAGCTCATGCAGCTTAATATTAATAAAACAAACAACCCAATACAAAAATGGGCAGAAGATCTAAAGAGACGTTTCTTCAAAGAAGACACAGAGATGGCCAAGACGCACATGAAAAGCTGCTCAACATCACTAATTATTAGAGAAATGCAAATCAAAACTACAATGAGGTAAGACCTCACACCTGTTAGAATCGGCATCATCAGATAATCTACAAACAACAAATTCTGGGGAGGGTGTGGACAAAAGGAACCCTCTTCCGCTATTGGTGGGAATGTAAATTGATACAGTCACTATGGAGAACAGTATGGAGGTTCCTTTAAAAAACTAAAAAGAGAATTACCATAGGATCCAGCAATCCCACTTCTGGGCATATACCCAGAGAAAACCATAAATCACAGAGACACATTCACCACAATGTTCATTGCAGCACTATTTACAATAGCCAGGTTATGGAAGCAACATAAATGCCCACAGACAGACGAATGGATAAAGATGTGGTACATATATAAAATGGAATATTACTCAGCCATAAAAAGGAATGAAACTGGGTCATTTGTAGAGAAGTTGATGGATCTAGAGACTGTCATACAGAGTGAAGTAAGCCAGAAAGAGAAAAACAAGTATTGTATATTAATGACTATATGTGGAACCTAGAAAAATGGTAGAGATGAACTGGTTTGCAGGGCAGAAATAGAGACACAGAGGTAGAGAACAAACGTATGGACACAAAGTTGGGGAAGCCATGGGGTGGTGGTGGTGGGATGACTTGGGAGATTAGGATTGACCTGTATACATGTCTATGCATAAAATAGATAACTAATAATAACCTACTGTATAAAAAATAACTAAAATTAAATTTCAAAATTTTAAAAAATAAAATGTAAAAATAAAACAGAAAAAATGTTCTTCCATTCACACTGATGTATTTATACGAATGAATTATTTCCATGCTTATATCTATAAATACATAAATGAGGAATAAAATCTAACTTGAACCAAAAAAGAAAAAAAAAAAACTGAACCTAACAGTTATACAGAGGAAAACACTACCAAGGCACTTGCTCCAGTGGTAAACAATTCTGAAATTGGTCAGAGGTGGGGAATCATCTCCCATACAGCCAGCAGCCCCGCCCGCCCTCGCCAGGAGCATCCTCATTGCAAAGCTGGGAGACCGTGCCGAGGCCTCTGTGAGTAAACGTGAGCTGAGCCCCAGGCCAGATGCTGCTGAACTCTTCCCACCCTTCCCAGGTGAAACACCTGAATATGTACAAGGGCTTGAAAGCCTAGAGGAAGGGCCGTGGAGCCACACCAGCGACAGCACGCAGGCCAACTTGGTGCCTGCAGGTCAGCCAGGATGGTACTGGCCACGGGCGCTCTTCTGGAAGCTTTCTATTGCCCTGCCTGAGATACCCCTCCTGTCCCGGCCCCCACTCCTTTTTTTCCTTCCTCACCTCAGCCCGCAGAGATATTCCAGTGGAAGTTATGGGTGACACATCCTCTTCTTTACAGGTGGCAGCCTGGCAACTCCTGCCGAAAGTCCAGCAGAGCCCCACTCACACCGGGCCACCCACAAAGCCGTGGACCCTCACACCCTCCCACCAGTACAGACCCGAGACTGCTGACGGGGCAGAGAATATGGAGTAAGGCACAGCTGCAGGGGCTATTGCTGCCTGGAGTGCTGTTTATATTGACCTCAACCCAGGCACACCTGGGGAGGGCTTGCCGGCAGGGTCAGGCTGCCCAGGTCAGCTAATCCTCAGCCCTCAGGGAATCACATTGCAGAAAATGGACCTCGCTAAGACAGAATATTCGCCAAGGAAAAAAAGGACACAATGCCATTTGCAGCACCGTAGATGAGTCTCGAGGTAATCACGTGACTTGGAGTAAGTCAGAAAGTGAAAGACACATATCATATCATATCACTTATAGGTGTTACCTATAAATTGATACCAGGGCAGATATTTCCACGGAGAAGGGCAATCACAGATTCATTAAACACACTTATGGTTCACCAAAGGAAAGGTGTGAGGATTGAATTCATTACGATATTGGGGTTAGCAGACAGATACAAACACAGTAGACGTATATAATCACCAAAGACCTACGGAGTACCAAGAGAAGACTACTCAACATTCTGTCATAACGTACATGGGAAAAGGATCCCAGGAAGAACAGACATATGTATATGTGTAAAAGAACCACCTCTTGCACACCTACAACAAGCTAAACGTTGTACTCAAACTTGCTGTAATAAAAAATAAAAAATTAAATTAAAAACACGAACAAGAAGTAGTGAGACAAACTTGAGGGGCTTTCTCCTGGCACATTCCGTTCTACATTCCAATCTCGAACACGACTTCCATTGAGGCTCTGCTGCCCTAGTAACCAGATTTGGTAAGGGAGAACTGCTGCCACCTTGTGGCCGTTTCACACAACTGCAGGTTTAATGCCAGCGCTAATGGTCAGTGGATATTCCAAATCATTACAGGCCTGTAAATGACACCTGCCCTGAAAACAAATCCTGGGGTCATATATCGACCAAAAAATTCAAAAGACGTCCATATTTCAAAACGACAGTTTCAAGAGGCATATTTCACGCACATTAGTGTTCTGCTTCTTTTGCTTTCTTTCTTTCTTTGTTAAAAAAAACGGGAATGGAAAAAGGCAACCCTCAGAGTGGGCGAAAACGTTCACAAACGAATCAATGGACAAAGGTTTAATCTCCAATATATATAAACAGCTCATGCAGCTTAATATTAATAAAACAAACAACCCAATACAAAAATGGGCAGAAGATCTAAAGAGACGTTTCTTCACAGAAGACACAGAGATGGCCAAGACGCACATGAAAAGCTGCTCAACATCACTAATTATTAGAGAAATGCAAATCAAAACTACAATGAGGTAAGACCTCACACCTGTTAGAATCGGCATCATCAGATAATCTACAAACAACAAATTCTGGGGAGGGTGTGGACAAAAGGAACCCTCTTCCGCTATTGGTGGGAATGTAAATTGATACAGTCACTATGGAGAACAGTATGGAGGTTCCTTTAAAAAACTAAAAAGAGAATTACCATAGGATCCAGCAATCCCACTTCTGGGCATATACCCAGAGAAAACCATAAATCACAGAGACACATTCACCACAATGTTCATTGCAGCACTATTTACAATAGCCAGGTTATGGAAGCAACATAAATGCCCACAGACAGACGAATGGATAAAGATGTGGTACATATATAAAATGGAATATTACTCAGCCATAAAAAGGAATGAAACTGGGTCATTTGTAGAGAAGTTGATGGATCTAGAGACTGTCATACAGAGTGAAGTAAGCCAGAAAGAGAAAAACAAATATGGTATATTAATGCCTATATGTGGAACCTAGAAAAATGGTAGAGATGAACTGGTTTGCAGGGCAGAAATAGAGACACAGAGGTAGAGAACAAACGTATGGACACAAAGTGGGGGAAGCCATGGGGTGGTGGTGGTGGGATGAGTTGGGAGATTGGGATTGACCTGTATACATGTCTATGCATAAAATAGATAACTAATAATAACCTACTGTATAAAAAAATAACTAAAATTAAATTTCAAAATTTTAAAAAATTAAATGTAAAAATAAAACAGAAAAAAAGTTCTTCCATTCACACTGATGTATTTATACGAATGAATTATTTCCATGCTTATATCTATAAATACATAAATGAGGAATAAAATCTAACTTGAACCAAAAAAGAAAAAAAAAACTGAACCTAACAGTTATACAGAGGAAAACACTAACAAGGCACTTGCTCCAGTGGTAAACAATTCTGAAATTGGTCAGAGGTGGGGAATCATCTCCCATACAGCCAGCAGCCCCGCCCGCCCACGCAAGGAGCATCCTCATTGCAAAGCTGGGAGACCGTGCCGAGGCCTCTGTGAGTAAACGTGAGCTGAGCCCCAGGCCAGATGCTGCTGAACTGTTCCCACCCTTCCCAGGTGAAACACCTGAATATGTACAAGGTCTTGAAAGCCTAGAGGAAGGGCCGTGGAGCCACACCAGCGACAGCACGCAGGCCAACTTGGTGCCTGCAGGTCAGCCAGGATGGTACTGGCCACGGGCGCTCTTCTGGAAGCTTTCTATTGCCCTGCCTGAGATACCCCTCCTGTCCCGGCCCCCACTCCTTTTTTTCCTTCCTCACCTCAGCCCGCAGAGATATTCCAGTGGAAGTTATGGGTGACACATCCTCTTCTTTACAGGTGGCAGCCTGGCAACTCCTGCCGAAAGTCCAGCAGAGCCCCACTCACACCGGGCCACCCACAAAGCCATGGACCCTCACACCCTCCCACCAGCACAGCCCCGAGACTGCTGACGGGGCAGAGGATATGAAGTCAGGCACAGCTGCAGGGACTATTGCTGCCTGGAGTGCTGTTTATATTGACCTCAACGCAGGCACACCTGGGGAGGGCTTGCCGGCAGGGTCAGGCTGCCCAGGTCAGCTAATCCTCAGCCCTCAGGGAATCACATTGCAGAAAATGGACCTCGCTAAGACAGAATATTCGCCAAGGAAAAAAAGGACACAATGCCATTTGCAGCACCGTAGATGAGTCTCGAGGTAATCACGTGACTTGGAGTAAGTCAGAAAGTGAAAGACACATATCATATCATATCACTTATAGGTGTTACCTATAAATTGATACCAGGGCAGATATTTCCACGGAGAAGGGCAATCACAGATTCATTAAACAAACTTATGGTTCACCAAAGGAAAGGTGTGAGGATTGAATTCATTACGATATTGGGGTTAGCAGACAGATACAAACACAGTAGACGTATATAATCACCAAAGACCTACGGAGTACCAAGAGAAGACTACTCAACATTCTGTCATAACGTACATGGGAAAAGGATCCCAGGAAGAACAGACATATGTATATGTGTAAAAGAACCACCTCTTGCACACCTACAACAAGCTAAACGTTGTACTCAAACTTGCTGTAATAAAAAATAAAAAATTAAATTAAAAACACGAACAAGAAGTAGTGAGACAAACTTGAGGGGCTTTCTCCTGGCACATTCCGTTCTACATTCCAATCTCGAACACGACTTCCATTGAGGCTCTGCTGCCCTAGTAACCAGATTTGGTAAGGGAGAACTGCTGCCACCTTGTGGCCGTTTCACACAACTGCAGGTTTAATGCCAGCGCTAATGGTCAGTGGATATTCCAAATCATTACAGGCCTGTAAATGACACCTGCCCTGAAAACAAATCCTGGGGTCATATATCGACCAAAAAATTCAAAAGACGTCCATATTTCAAAACGACAGTTTCAAGAGGCATATTTCACGCACATTAGTGTTCTGCTTCTTTTGCTTTCTTTCTTTCTTTGTTAAAAAAAACGGGAATGGAAAAAGGCAACCCTCAGAGTGGGCGAAAACGTTCACAAACGAATCAATGGACAAAGGTTTAATCTCCAATATATATAAACAGCTCATGCAGCTTAATATTAATAAAACAAACAACCCAATACAAAAATGGGCAGAAGATCTAAAGAGACGTTTCTTCACAGAAGACACAGAGATGGCCAAGACGCACATGAAAAGCTGCTCAACATCACTAATTATTAGAGAAATGCAAATCAAAACTACAATGAGGTAAGACCTCACACCTGTTAGAATCGGCATCATCAGATAATCTACAAACAACAAATTCTGGGGAGGGTGTGGACAAAAGGAACCCTCTTCCGCTATTGGTGGGAATGTAAATTGATACAGTCACTATGGAGAACAGTATGGAGGTTCCTTTAAAAAACTAAAAAGAGAATTACCATAGGATCCAGCAATCCCACTTCTGGGCATATACCCAGAGAAAACCATAAATCACAGAGACACATTCACCACAATGTTCATTGCAGCACTATTTACAATAGCCAGGTTATGGAAGCAACATAAATGCCCACAGACAGACGAATGGATAAAGATGTGGTACATATATAAAATGGAATATTACTCAGCCATAAAAAGGAATGAAACTGGGTCATTTGTAGAGAAGTTGATGGATCTAGAGACTGTCATACAGAGTGAAGTAAGCCAGAAAGAGAAAAACAAATATGGTATATTAATGCCTATATGTGGAACCTAGAAAAATGGTAGAGATGAACTGGTTTGCAGGGCAGAAATAGAGACACAGAGGTAGAGAACAAACGTATGGACACAAAGTGGGGGAAGCCATGGGGTGGTGGTGGTGGGATGAGTTGGGAGATTGGGATTGACCTGTATACATGTCTATGCATAAAATAGATAACTAATAATAACCTACTGTATAAAAAAATAACTAAAATTAAATTTCAAAATTTTAAAAAATTAAATGTAAAAATAAAACAGAAAAAAAGTTCTTCCATTCACACTGATGTATTTATACGAATGAATTATTTCCATGCTTATATCTATAAATACATAAATGAGGAATAAAATCTAACTTGAACCAAAAAAGAAAAAAAAAACTGAACCTAACAGTTATACAGAGGAAAACACTACCAAGGCACTTGCTCCAGTGGTAAACAATTCTGAAATTGGTCAGAGGTGGGGAATCATCTCCCATACAGCCAGCAGCCCCGCCCGCCCACGCAAGGAGCATCCTCATTGCAAAGCTGGGAGACCGTGCCGAGGCCTCTGTGAGTAAACGTGAGCTGAGCCCCAGGCCAGATGCTGCTGAACTCTTCCCACCCTTCCCAGGTGAAACACCTGAATATGTACAAGGGCTTGAAAGCCTAGAGGAAGGGCCGTGGAGCCACACCAGCGACAGCACGCAGGCCAACTTGGTGCCTGCAGGTCAGCCAGGATGGTACTGGCCACGGGCGCTCTTCTGGAAGCTTTCTATTGCCCTGCCTGAGATACCCCTCCTGTCCCGGCCCCCACTCCTTTTTTTCCTTCCTCACCTCAGCCCGCAGAGATATTCCAGTGGAAGTTATGGGTGACACATCCTCTTCTTTACAGGTGGCAGCCTGGCAACTCCTGCCGAAAGTCCAGCAGAGCCCCACTCACACCGGGCCACCCACAAAGCCGTGGACCCTCACACCCTCCCACCAGCACAGCCCCGAGACTGCTGACGGGGCAGAGGATATGGAGTAAGGCACAGCTGCAGGGACTATTGCTGCCTGGAGTGCTGTTTATATTGACCTCAACGCAGGCACACCTGGGGAGGGCTTGCCGGCAGGGTCAGGCTGCCCAGGTCAGCTAATCCTCAGCCCTCAGGGAATCACATTGCAGAAAATGGACCTCGCTAAGACAGAATATTCGCCAAGGAAAAAAAGGACACAATGCCATTTGCAGCACCGTAGATGAGTCTCGAGGTAATCACGTGACTTGGAGTAAGTCAGAAAGTGAAAGACACATATCATATCATATCACTTATAGGTGTTACCTATAAATTGATACCAGGGCAGATATTTCCACGGAGAAGGGCAATCACAGATTCATTAAACATACTTATGGTTCACCAAAGGAAAGGTGTGAGGATTGAATTCATTACGATATTGGTGTTAGCAGACAGATACAAACACAGTAGACGTATATAATCACCAAAGACCTACGGAGTACCAAGAGAAGACTACTCAACATTCTGTCATAACGTACATGGGAAAAGGATCCCAGGAAGAACAGACATATGTATATGTGTAAAAGAACCACCTCTTGCACACCTACAACAAGCTAAACGTTGTACTCAAACTTGCTGTAATAAAAAATAAAAAATTATATTAAAAACACGAACAAGAAGTAGTGAGACAAACTTGAGGGGCTTTCTCCTGGCACATTCCGTTCTACATTCCAATCTCGAACACGACTTCCATTGAGGCTCTGCTGCCCTAGTAACCAGATTTGGTAAGGGAGAACTGCTGCCACCTTGTGGCCGTTTCACACAACTGCAGGTTTAATGCCAGCGCTAATGGTCAGTGGATATTCCAAATCATTACAGGCCTGTAAATGACACCTGCCCTGAAAACAAATCCTGGGGTCATATAGCGACCAAAAAATTCAAAAGACGTCCATATTTCAAAACGACAGTTTCAAGAGGCATATTTCACGCACATTAGTGTTCTGCTTCTTTTGCTTTCTTTCTTTCTTTGTTAAAAAAAACGGGAATGGAAAAAGGCAACCCTCAGAATGGGCGAAAACGTTCACAAACGAATCAATGGACAAAGGTTTAATCTCCAATATATATAAACAGCTCATGCAGCTTAATATTAATAAAACAAACAACCCAATACAAAAATGGGCAGAAGATCTAAAGAGACGTTTCTTCAAAGAAGACACAGAGATGGCCAAGACGCACATGAAAAGCGGCTCAACATCACTAATTATTAGAGAAATGCAAATCAAAACTACAATGAGGTAAGACCTCACACCTGTTAGAATCGGCATCATCAGATAATCTACAAACAACAAATTCTGGGGAGGGTGTGGACAAAAGGAACCCTCTTCCGCTATTGGTGGGAATGTAAATTGATACAGTCACTATGGAGAACAGTATGGAGGTTCCTTTAAAAAACTAAAAAGAGAATTACCATAGGATCCAGCAATCCCACTTCTGGGCATATACCCAGAGAAAACCATAAATCACAGAGACACATTCACCACAATGTTCATTGCAGCACTATTTACAATAGCCAGGTTATGGAAGCAACATAAATGCCCACAGACAGACGAATGGATAAAGATGTGGTACATATATAAAATGGAATATTACTCAGCCATAAAAAGGAATGAAACTGGGTCATTTGTAGAGAAGTTGATGGATCTAGAGACTGTCATACAGAGTGAAGAAAGCCAGAAAGAGAAAAACAAGTATTGTATATTAATGCCTATATGTGGAACCTAGAAAAATGGTAGAGATGAACTGGTTTGCAGGGCAGAAATAGAGACACAGAGGTAGAGAACAAACATATGGACACAAAGTGGGGGAAGCCATGGGGTGGTGGTGGTGGGATGACTTGGGAGATTAGGATTGACCTGTATACATGTCTATGCATAAAATAGATAACTAATAATAACCTAATGTATAAAAAATAACTAAAATTAAATTTCAAAATTTTAAAAAATAAAATGTAAAAATAAAACAGAAAAAATGTTCTTCCATTCACACTGATGTATATATACGAATGAATTATTTCCATGCTTATATCTATAAATACATAAATGAGGAATAAAATCTAACTTGAACCAAAAAAGAAAAAAAAAAAAACTGAACCTAACAGTTATACAGAGGAAAACACTACCAAGGCACTTGCTCCAGTGGTAAACAATTCTGAAATTGGTCAGAGGTGGGGAATCATCTCCCATACAGCCAGCAGCCCCGCCCGCCCTCGCCAGGAGCATCCTCATTGCAAAGCTGGGAGACCGTGCCGAGACCTCTGTGAGTAAACGTGAGCTGAGCCCCAGGCCAGATGCTGCTGAACTGTTCCCACCCTTCCCAGGTGAAACACCTGAATATGTACAAGGGCATGAAAGCCTAGAGGAAGGGCCGTGGAGCCACACCAGCGACAGCACGCAGGCCAACTTGGTGCCTGCAGGTCAGCCAGGATGGTACTGGCCACGGGCGCTCTTCTGGAAGCTTTCTATTGCCCTGCCTGAGATACCCCTCCTGTCCCGGCCCCCACTCCTTTTTTTCCTTCCTCACCTCAGCCCGCAGAGATATTCCAGTGGAAGTTATGGGTGACACATCCTCTTCTTTACAGGTGGCAGCCTGGCAACTCCTGCCGAAAGTCCAGCAGAGCCCCACTCACACCGGGCCACCCACAAAGCCGTGGACCCTCACACCCTCCCACCAGCACAGCCCCGAGACTGCTGACGGGGCAGAGGATATGGAGTCAGGCACAGCTGCAGGGACTATTGCTGCCTGGAGTGCTGTTTATATTGACCTCAACACAGGCACACCTGGGGAGGTCTTGCCGGCAGTGTCAGGCTGCCCAGGTCAGCTAATCCTCAGCCCTCAGGGAATCACATTGCAGAATATGGACCTCGCTAAGACAGAATATTCACCAAGGAAAAAAAGGACACAATGCCATTTGCAGCACCGTAGATGAGTCTCGAGGTAATCACGTGAGTTGGAGTAAGTCAGAAAGTGAAAGACACATATCATATCATATCACTTATAGGTGTTACCTATAAATTGATACCAGGGCAGATATTTCCACGGAGAAGGGCAATCACAGATTCATTAAACAAACTTATGGTTCACCAAAGGAAAGGTGTGAGGATTGAATTCATTACGATATTGGGGTTAACAGACAGATACAAACACAGTAGACGTATATAATCACCAAAGACCTACGGAGTACCAAGAGAAGACTACTCAACATTCTGTCATAACGTACATGGGAAAAGGATCCCAGAAAGAACAGACATATGTATATGTGTAAAAGAACCACCTCTTGCACACCTACAACAAGCTAAACGTTGTACTCAAACTTGCTGTAATAAAAAATAAAAAAATTAAATTAAAAACACGAACAAGAAGTAGTGAGACAAACTTGAGGGGCTTTCTCCTGGCACATTCCGTTCTACATTCCAATCTCGAGCACGACTTCCATTGAGGCTCTGCTGCCCTAGTAACCAGATTTGGTAAGGGAGAACTGCTGCCACCTTGTGGCCGTTTCACACAACTGCAGGTTTAATGCCAGCGCTAATGGTCAGTGGATATTCCAAATCATTACAGGCCTGTAAATGACACCTGCCCTGAAAACAAATCCTGGGGTCCTATATCGACCAAAAAATTCAAAAGACGTCCATATTTCAAAACGACAGTTTCAAGAGGCATATTTCACGCACATTAGTGTTCTGCTTCTTTTGCTTTCTTTCTTTCTTTGTTAAAAGAAACGGGAATGGAGAAAGGCAACCCTCAGAATGGGCGAAAACGTTCACAAACGAATCAATGGACAAAGGTTTAATCTCCAATATATATAAACAGCTCATGCAGCTTAATATTAATAAAACAAACAACCCAATACAAAAATGGGCAGAAGATCTAAAGAGACGTTTCTTCAAAGAAGACACAGAGATGGCCAAGACGCACATGAAAAGCTGCTCAACATCACTAATTATTAGAGAAATGCAAATCAAAACTACAATGAGGTAAGACCTCACACCTGTTAGAATCGGCATCATCAGATAATCTACAAACAACAAATTCTGGGGAGGGTGTGGACAAAAGGAACCCTCTTCCGCTATTGGTGGGAATGTAAATTGATACAGTCACTATGGAGAACAGTATGGAGGTTCCTTTAAAAAACTAAAAAGAGAATTACCATAGGATCCAGCAATCCCACTTCTGGGCATATACCCAGAGAAAACCATAAATCACAGAGACACATTCACCACAATGTTCATTGCAGCACTATTTACAATAGCCAGGTTATGGAAGCAACATAAATGCCCACAGACAGACGAATGGATAAAGATGTGGTACATATATAAAATGGAATATTACTCAGCCATAAAAAGGAATGAAACTGGGTCATTTGTAGAGAAGTTGATGGATCTAGAGACTGTCATACAGAGTGAAGTAAGCCAGAAAGAGAAAAACAAATATTGTATATTAATGCCTATATGTGGAACCTAGAAAAATGGTAGAGATGAACTGGTTTGCAGGGCAGAAATAGAGACACAGAGGTAGAGAACAAACGTATGGACACAAAGTGGGGGAAGCCATGGGGTGGTGGTGGTGGGATGACTTGGGAGATTAGGATTGACCTGTATACATGTCTATGCATAAAATAGATAACTAATAATAACCTACTGTATAAAAAAATAACTAAAATTAAATTTCAAAATTTTAAAAAATAAAATGTAAAAATAAAACAGAAAAAAAGTTCTTCCATTCACACTGATGTATTTATACGAATGAATTATTTCCATGCTTATATCTATAAATACATAAATGAGGAATAAATTCTAACTTGAACCAAAAAAGAAAAAAAAAATGAACCTAAGAATTATACAGAGGAAAACACTACCAAGGCACTTGCTCCAGTGGTAAACAATTCTGAAATTGGTCAGAGGTGGGGAATCATCTCCCATACAGCCAGCAGCCCCGCCCGCCCACGCAAATAGCATCCATATTGCAAAGCTGGGAGACCATGCCGAGGCCTCTGTGAGTAAACGTGAGCTGAGCCCCAGGCCAGATGCTGCTGAACTGTTCCCACCCTTCCCAGGTGAAACACCTGAATATGTACAAGGGCTTGAAAGCCTAGAGGAAGGGCCGTGGAGCCACACCAGCGACAGCACGCAGGCCAGCTTGGTGCCTGCAGGTCAGCCAGGATGGTACTGGCCACGGGCGCTCTTCTGGAAGCTTTCTATTGCCCTGCCTGAGATACCCCTCCTGTCCCGGCCCCCACTCCTTTTTTTCCTTCCTCACCTCAGCCCGCAGAGATATTCCAGTGGAAGTTATGGGTGACACATCCTCTTCTTTACAGGTGGCAGCCTGGCAACTCCTGCCGAAAGTCCAGCAGAGCCCCACTCACACCGGGCCACCCACAAAGCCGTGGACCCTCACACCCTCCCACCAGCACAGCCCCGAGACTGCTGACGGGGCAGAGAATATGGAGTAAGGCACAGCTGCAGGGGCTATTGCTGCCTGGAGTGCTGTTTATATTGACCTCAACCCAGGCACACCTGGGGAGGGCTTGCCGGCAGGGTCAGGCTGCCCAGGTCAGCTAATCCTCAGCCCTCAGGGAATCACATTGCAGAAAATGGACCTCGCTAAGACAGAATATTCGCCAAGGAGAAAAAGGACACAATGCCATTTGCAGCACCGTAGATGAGTCTCGAGGTAATCACGTGACTTGGAGTAAGTCAGAAAGTGAAAGACACATATCATATCATATCACTTATAGGTGTTACCTATAAATTGATACCAGGGCAGATATTTCCACGGAGAAGGGCAATCACAGATTCATTAAACAAACTTATGGTTCACCAAAGGAAAGGTGTGAGGATTGAATTTATTACGATATTGGGGTTAGCAGACAGATACAAACACAGTAGACGTATATAATCACCAAAGACCTACGGAGTACCAAGAGAAGACTACTCAACATTCTGTCATAACGTACATGGGAAAAGGATCCCAGGAAGAACAGACATATGTGTATGTGTAAAAGAACCACCTCTTGCACACCTACAACAAGCTAAACGTTGTACTCAAACTTGCTGTAATAAAAAATAAAAAATTAAATTAAAAACACGAACAAGAAGTAGTGAGACAAACTTGAGCGGCTTTCTCCTGGCACATTCCGTTCTACATTCCAATCTCGAACACGACTTCCATTGAGGCTCTGCTGCCCTAGTAACCAGATTTGGTAAGGGAGAACTGCTGCCACCTTGTGGCCGTTTCACACAACTGCAGGTTTAATGCCAGCGCTAATGGTCAGTGGATATTCCAAATCATTACAGGCCTGTAAATGACACCTGCCCTGAAAACAAATCCTGGGGTCATATAGCGACCAAAAAATTCAAAAGACGTCCATATTTCAAAACGACAGTTTCAAGAGGCATATTTCACGCACATTAGTGTTCTGCTTCTTTTGCTTTCTTTCTTTCTTTGTTAAAAAAAACGGGAATGGTAAAAGGCAACCCTCAGAATGGGCGAAAACGTTCACAAACGAATCAATGGACAAAGGTTTAATCTCCAATATATATAAACAGCTCATGCAGCTTAATATTAATAAAACAAACAACCCAATACCAAAATGGGCAGAAGATCTAAAGAGACGTTTCTTCAAAGAAGACACAGATGGCCAAGACGCACATGAAAAGCTGCTCAACATCACTAATTATTAGAGAAATGCAAATCAAAACTACAATGAGGTAAGACCTCACACCTGTTAGAATCGGCATCATCAGATAATCTACAAACAACAAATTCTGGGGAGGGTGTGGACAAAAGGAACCCTCTTCCGCTATTGGTGGGAATGTAAATTGATACAGTCACTATGGAGAACAGTATGGAGGTTCCTTTAAAAAACTAAAAAGAGAATTACCATAGGATCCAGCAATCCCACTTCTGGGCATATACCCAGAGAAAACCATAAATCACAGAGACACATTCACCACAATGTTCATTGCAGCACTATTTACAATAGCCAGGTTATGGAAGCAACATAAATGCCCACAGACAGACGAATGGATAAAGATGTGGTACATATATAAAATGGAATATTACTCAGCCATAAAAAGGAATGAAACTGGGTCATTTGTAGAGAAGTTGATGGATCTAGAGACTGTCATACAGAGTGAAGTATGCCAGAAAGAGAAAAACAAATATGGTATATTAATGCCTATATGTGGAACCTAGAAAAATGGTAGAGATGAACTGGTTTGCAGGGCAGAAATAGAGACACAGAGGTAGAGAACAAACGTATGGACACAAAGTGGGGGAAGCCATGGGGTGGTGGTGGTGGGATGAGTTGGGAGATTGGGATTGACCTGTATACATGTCTATGCATAAAATAGATAACTAATAATAACCTACTGTATAAAAAATAACTAAAATTAAATTTCAAAATTTTAAAAAATAAAATGTAAAAATAAAACAGAAAAAAAGTTCTTCCATTCACACTGATGTATTTATACGAATGAATTATTTCCATGCTTATATCTATAAATACATAAATGAGGAATAAAATCTAACTTGAACCAAAAAAGAAAAAAAAAACTGAACCTAACAGTTATACAGAGGAAAACACTACCAAGGCACTTGCTCCAGTGGTAAACAATTCTGAAATTGGTCAGAGGTGGGGAATCATCTCCCATACAGCCAGCAGCCCCGCCCGCCCACGCAAGGAGCATCCTCATTGCAAAGCTGGGAGACCGTGCCGAGGCCTCTGTGAGTAAACGTGAGCTGAGCCCCAGGCCAGATGCTGCTGAACTGTTCCCACCCTTCCCAGGTGAAACACCTGAATATGTACAAGGGCTTGAAAGCCTAGAGGAAGGGCCGTGGAGCCACACCAGCGACAGCACGCAGGCCAACTTGGTGCCTGCAGGTCAGCCAGGATGGTACTGGCCACGGGCGCTCTTCTGGAAGCTTTCTATTGCCCTGCCTGAGATACCCCTCCTGTCCCGGCCCCCACTCCTTTTTTTCCTTCCTCACCTCAGCCCGCAGAGATATTCCAGTGGAAGTTATGGGTGACACATCCTCTTCTTTACAGGTGGCAGCCTGGCAACTCCTGCCGAAAGTCCAGCAGAGCCCCACTCACACCGGGCCACCCACAAAGCCGTGGACCCTCACACCCTCCCACCAGCACAGCCCCGAGACTGCTGACGGGGCAGAGGATATGGAGTCAGGCACAGCTGCAGGGACTATTGCTGCCTGGAGTGCTGTTTATATTGACCTCAACGCAGGCACACCTGGGGAGGGCTTGCCGGCAGGGTCAGGCTGCCCAGGTCAGCTAATCCTCAGCCCTCAGGGAATCACATTGCAGAAAATGGACCTCGCTAAGACAGAATATTCGCCAAGGAAAAAAAGGACACAATGCCATTTGCAGCACCGTAGATGAGTCTCGAGGTAATCACGTGACTTGGAGTAAGTCAGAAAGTGAAAGACACATATCATATCATATCACTTATAGGTGTTACCTATAAATTGATACCAGGGCAGATATTTCCACGGAGAAGGGCAATCACAGATTCATTAAACAAACTTATGGTTCACCAAAGGAAAGGTGTGAGGATTGAATTCATTACGATATTGGGGTTAGCAGACAGATACAAACACAGTAGACGTATATAATCACCAAAGACCTACGGAGTACCAAGAGAAGACTACTCAACATTCTGTCATAACGTACATGGGAAAAGGATCCCAGGAAGAACAGACATATGTATATGTGTAAAAGAACCACCTCTTGCACACCTACAACAAGCTAAACGTTGTACTCAAACTTGCTGTAATAAAAAATAAAAAATTAAATTAAAAACACGAACAAGAAGTAGTGAGACAAACTTGAGCGGCTTTCTCCTGGCACATTCCGTTCTACATTCCAATCTCGAACACGACTTCCATTGAGGCTCTGCTGCCCTAGTAACCAGATTTGGTAAGGGAGAACTGCTGCCACCTTGTGGCCGTTTCACACAACTGCAGGTTTAATGCCAGCGCTAATGGTCAGTGGATATTCCAAATCATTACAGGCCTGTAAATGACACCTGCCCTGAAAATAAATCCTGGGGTCATATATCGACCAAAAAATTCAAAAGACGTCCATATTTCAAAACGACAGTTTCAAGAGGCATATTTCACGCACATTAGTGTTCTGCTTCTTTTGCTTTCTTTCTTTCTTTGTTAAAAGAAACGGGAATGGAGAAAGGCAACCCTCAGAGTGGGCGAAAACGTTCACAAACGAATCAATGGACAAAGGTTTAATCTCCAATATATATAAACAGCTCATGCAGCTTAATATTAATAAAACAAACAACCCAATACAAAAATGGGCAGAAGATCTAAAGAGACGTTTCTTCACAGAAGACACAGGGATGGCCAAGACGCACATGAAAAGCTGCTCAACATCACTAATTATTAGAGAAATGCAAATCAAAACTACAATGAGGTAAGACCTCACACCTGTTAGAATCGGCATCATCAGATAATCTACAAACAACAAATTCTGGGGAGGGTGTGGACAAAAGGAACCCTCTTCCGCTATTGGTGGGAATGTAAATTGATACAGTCACTATGGAGAACAGTATGGAGGTTCCTTTAAAAAACTAAAAAGAGAATTACCATAGGATCCAGCAATCCCACTTCTGGGCATATACCCAGAGAAAACCATAAATCACAGAGACACATTCACCACAATGTTCATTGCAGCACTATTTACAATAGCCAGGTTATGGAAGCAACATAAATGCCCACAGACAGACGAATGGATAAAGATGTGGTACATATATAAAATGGAATATTACTCAGCCATAAAAAGGAATGAAACTGGGTCATTTGTAGAGAAGTTGATGGATCTAGAGACTGTCATACAGAGTGAAGTAAGCCAGAAAGAGAAAAACAAATATTGTATATTAATGCCTATATGTGGAACCTAGAAAAATGGTAGAGATGAACTGGTTTGCAGGGCAGAAATAGAGACACAGAGGTAGAGAACAAACGTATGGACACAAAGTGGGGGAAGCCATGGGGTGGTGGTGGTGGGATGACTTGGGAGATTAGGATTGACCTGTATACATGTCTATGCATAAAATAGATAACTAATAATAACCTACTGTATAAAAAAATAACTAAAATTAAATTTCAAAATTTTAAAAAATAAAATGTAAAAATAAAACAGAAAAAAAGTTCTTCCATTCACACTGATGTATTTATACGAATGAATTTTTTCCATGCTTATATCTATAAATACATAAATGAGGAATAAATTCTAACTTGAACCAAAAAAGAAAAAAAAAATGAACCTAAGAATTATACAGAGGAAAACACTACCAAGGCACTTGCTCCAGTGGTAAACAATTCTGAAATTGGTCAGAGGTGGGGAATCATCTCCCATACAGCCAGCAGCCCCGCCCGCCCACGCAAATAGCATCCATATTGCAAAGCTGGGAGACCATGCCGAGGCCTCTGTGAGTAAACGTGAGCTGAGCCCCAGGCCAGATGCTGCTGAACTGTTCCCACCCTTCCCAGGTGAAACACCTGAATATGTACAAGGGCTTGAAAGCCTAGAGGAAGGGCCGTGGAGCCACACCAGCGACAGCACGCAGGCCAGCTTGGTGCCTGCAGGTCAGCCAGGATGGTACTGGCCACGGGCGCTCTTCTGGAAGCTTTCTATTGCCCTGCCTGAGATACCCCTCCTGTCCCGGCCCCCACTCCTTTTTTTCCTTCCTCACCTCAGCCCGCAGAGATATTCCAGTGGAAGTTATGGGTGACACATCCTCTTCTTTACAGGTGGCAGCCTGGCAACTCCTGCCGAAAGTCCAGCAGAGCCCCACTCACACCGGGCCACCCACAAAGCCGTGGACCCTCACACCCTCCCACCAGCACAGCCCCGAGACTGCTGACGGGGCAGAGAATATGGAGTAAGGCACAGCTGCAGGGGCTATTGCTGCCTGGAGTGCTGTTTATATTGACCTCAACCCAGGCACACCTGGGGAGGGCTTGCCGGCAGGGTCAGGCTGCCCAGGTCAGCTAATCCTCAGCCCTCAGGGAATCACATTGCAGAAAATGGACCTCGCTAAGACAGAATATTCGCCAAGGAGAAAAAGGACACAATGCCATTTGCAGCACCGTAGATGAGTCTCGAGGTAATCACGTGACTTGGAGTAAGTCAGAAAGTGAAAGACACATATCATATCATATCACTTATAGGTGTTACCTATAAATTGATACCAGGGCAGATATTTCCACGGAGAAGGGCAATCACAGATTCATTAAACAAACTTATGGTTCACCAAAGGAAAGGTGTGAGGATTGAATTTATTACGATATTGGGGTTAGCAGACAGATACAAACACAGTAGACGTATATAATCACCAAAGACCTACGGAGTACCAAGAGAAGACTACTCAACATTCTGTCATAACGTACATGGGAAAAGGATCCCAGGAAGAACAGACATATGTGTATGTGTAAAAGAACCACCTCTTGCACACCTACAACAAGCTAAACGTTGTACTCAAACTTGCTGTAATAAAAAATAAAAAATTAAATTAAAAACACGAACAAGAAGTAGTGAGACAAACTTGAGCGGCTTTCTCCTGGCACATTCCGTTCTACATTCCAATCTCGAACACGACTTCCATTGAGGCTCTGCTGCCCTAGTAACCAGATTTGGTAAGGGAGAACTGCTGCCACCTTGTGGCCGTTTCACACAACTGCAGGTTTAATGCCAGCGCTAATGGTCAGTGGATATTCCAAATCATTACAGGCCTGTAAATGACACCTGCCCTGAAAACAAATCCTGGGGTCATATAGCGACCAAAAAATTCAAAAGACGTCCATATTTCAAAACGACAGTTTCAAGAGGCATATTTCACGCACATTAGTGTTCTGCTTCTTTTGCTTTCTTTCTTTCTTTGTTAAAAAAAACGGGAATGGTAAAAGGCAACCCTCAGAATGGGCGAAAACGTTCACAAACGAATCAATGGACAAAGGTTTAATCTCCAATATATATAAACAGCTCATGCAGCTTAATATTAATAAAACAAACAACCCAATACCAAAATGGGCAGAAGATCTAAAGAGACGTTTCTTCAAAGAAGACACAGAGATGGCCAAGACGCACATGAAAAGCTGCTCAACATCACTAATTATTAGAGAAATGCAAATCAAAACTACAATGAGGTAAGACCTCACACCTGTTAGAATCGGCATCATCAGATAATCTACAAACAACAAATTCTGGGGAGGGTGTGGACAAAAGGAACCCTCTTCCGCTATTGGTGGGAATGTAAATTGATACAGTCACTATGGAGAACAGTATGGAGGTTCCTTTAAAAAACTAAAAAGAGAATTACCATAGGATCCAGCAATCCCACTTCTGGGCATATACCCAGAGAAAACCATAAATCACAGAGACACATTCACCACAATGTTCATTGCAGCACTATTTACAATAGCCAGGTTATGGAAGCAACATAAATGCCCACAGACAGACGAATGGATAAAGATGTGGTACATATATAAAATGGAATATTACTCAGCCATAAAAAGGAATGAAACTGGGTCATTTGTAGAGAAGTTGATGGATCTAGAGACTGTCATACAGAGTGAAGTAAGCCAGAAAGAGAAAAACAAGTATTGTATATTAATGCCTATATGTGGAACCTAGAAAAATGGTAGAGATGAACTGGTTTGCAGGGCAGAAATAGAGACACAGAGGTAGAGAACAAACATATGGACACAAAGTGGGGGAAGCCATGGGGTGGTGGTGGTGGGATGACTTGGGAGATTAGGATTGACCTGTATACATGTCTATGCATAAAATAGATAACTAATAATAACCTACTGTATAAAAAATAACTAAAATTAAATTTCAAAATTTTAAAAAATAAAATGTAAAAATAAAACAGAAAAAATGTTCTTCCATTCACACTGATGTATTTATACGAATGAATTATTTCCATGCTTATATCTATAAATACATAAATGAGGAATAAAATCTAACTTGAACCAAAAAAGAAAAAAAAAAAAACTGAACCTAACAGTTATACAGAGGAAAACACTACCAAGGCACTTGCTCCAGTGGTAAACAATTCTGAAATTGGTCAGAGGTGGGGAATCATCTACCATACAGCCAGCAGCCCCGCCCGCCCTCGCCAGGAGCATCCTCATTGCAAAGCTGGGAGACCGTGCCGAGGCCTCTGTGAGTAAACGTGAGCTGAGCCCCAGGCCAGATGCTGCTGAACTGTTCCCACCCTTCCCAGGTGAAACACCTGAATATGTACAAGGGCTTGAAAGCCTAGAGGAAGGGCCGTGGAGCCACACCAGCGACAGCACGCAGGCCAACTTGGTGCCTGCAGGTCAGCCAGGATGGTACTGGCCACGGGCGCTCTTCTGGAAGCTTTCTATTGCCCTGCCTGAGATACCCCTCCTGTCCCGGCCCCCACTCCTTTTTTTCCTTCCTCACCTCAGCCCGCAGAGATATTCCAGTGGAAGTTATGGGTGACACATCCTCTTCTTTACAGGTGGCAGCCTGGCAACTCCTGCCGAAAGTCCAGCAGAGCCCCACTCACACCGGGCCACCCACAAAGCCGTGGACCCTCACACCCTCCCACCAGCACAGCCCCGAGACTGCTGACGGGGCAGAGGATATGGAGTCAGGCACAGCTGCAGGGACTATTGCTGCCTGGAGTGCTGTTTATATTGACCTCAACGCAGGCACACCTGGGGAGGGCTTGCCGGCAGGGTCAGGCTGCCCAGGTCAGCTAATCCTCAGCCCTCAGGGAATCACATTGCAGAAAATGGACCTCGCTAAGACAGAATATTCGCCAAGGAAAAAAAGGACACAATGCCATTTGCAGCACCGTAGATAAGTCTCGAGGTAATCACGTGACTTGGAGTAAGTCAGAAAGTGAAAGACACATATCATATCATATCACTTATAGGTGTTACCTATAAATTGATACCAGGGCAGATATTTCCACGGAGAAGGGCAATCACAGATTCATTAAACAAACTTATGGTTCACCAAAGGAAAGGTGTGAGGATTGAATTCATTACGATATTGGGGTTAGCAGACAGATACAAACACAGTAGACGTATATAATCACCAAAGACCTACGGAGTACCAAGAGAAGACTACTCAACATTCTGTCATAACGTACATGGGAAAAGGATCCCAGGAAGAACAGACATATGTATATGTGTAAAAGAACCACCTCTTGCACACCTACAACAAGCTAAACGTTGTACTCAAACTTGCTGTAATAAAAAATAAAAAATTAAATTAAAAACACGAACAAGAAGTAGTGAGACAAACTTGAGGGGCTTTCTCCTGGCACATTCCGTTCTACATTCCAATCTCGAACACGACTTCCATTGAGGCTCTGCTGCCCTAGTAACCAGATTTGGTAAGGGAGAACTGCTGCCACCTTGTGGCCGTTTCACACAACTGCAGGTTTAATGCCAGCGCTAATGGTCAGTGGATATTCCAAATCATTACAGGCCTGTAAATGACACCTGCCCTGAAAACAAATCCTGGGGTCATATATCGACCAAAAAATTCAAAAGACGTCCATATTTCAAAACGACAGTTTCAAGAGGCATATTTCACGCACATTAGTGTTCTGCTTCTTTTGCTTTCTTTCTTTCTTTGTTAAAAAAAACGGGAATGGAAAAAGGCAACCCTCAGAGTGGGCGAAAACGTTCACAAACGAATCAATGGACAAAGGTTTAATCTCCAATATATATAAACAGCTCATGCAGCTTAATATTAATAAAACAAACAACCCAATACAAAAATGGGCAGAAGATCTAAAGAGACGTTTCTTCACAGAAGACACAGAGATGGCCAAGACGCACATGAAAAGCTGCTCAACATCACTAATTATTAGAGAAATGCAAATCAAAACTACAATGAGGTAAGACCTCACACCTGTTAGAATCGGCATCATCAGATAATCTACAAACAACAAATTCTGGGGAGGGTGTGGACAAAAGGAACCCTCTTCCGCTATTGGTGGGAATGTAAATTGATACAGTCACTATGGAGAACAGTATGGAGGTTCCTTTAAAAAACTAAAAAGAGAATTACCATAGGATCCAGCAATCCCACTTCTGGGCATATACCCAGAGAAAACCATAAATCACAGAGACACATTCACCACAATGTTCATTGCAGCACTATTTACAATAGCCAGGTTATGGAAGCAACATAAATGCCCACAGACAGAAGAATGGATAAAGATGTGGTACATATATAAAATGGAATATTACTCAGCCATAAAAAGGAATGAAACTGGGTCATTTGTAGAGAAGTTGATGGATCTAGAGACTGTCATACAGAGTGAAGTAAGCCAGAAAGAGAAAAACAAATATGGTATATTAATGCCTATATGTGGAACCTAGAAAAATGGTAGAGATGAACTGGTTTGCAGGGCAGAAATAGAGACACAGAGGTAGAGAACAAACGTATGGACACAAAGTGGGGGAAGCCATGGGGTGGTGGTGGTGGGATGAGTTGGGAGATTGGGATTGACCTGTATACATGTCTATGCATAAAATAGATAACTAATAATAACCTACTGTATAAAAAAATAACTAAAATTAAATTTCAAAATTTTAAAAAATTAAATGTAAAAATAAAACAGAAAAAAAGTTCTTCCATTCACACTGATGTATTTATACGAATGAATTATTTCCATGCTTATATCTATAAATACATAAATGAGGAATAAAATCTAACTTGAACCAAAAAAGAAAAAAAAAAAAAACTGAACCTAACAGTTATACAGAGGAAAACACTACCAAGGCACTTGCTCCAGTGGTAAACAATTCTGAAATTGGTCAGAGGTGGGGAATCATCTCCCATACAGCCAGCAGCCCCGCCCGCCCACGCAAGGAGCATCCTCATTGCAAAGCTGGGAGACCGTGCCGAGGCCTCTGTGAGTAAACGTGAGCTGAGCCCCAGGCCAGATGCTGCTGAACTGTTCCCACCCTTCCCAGGTGAAACACCTGAATATGTACAAGGGCTTGAAAGCCTAGAGGAAGGGCCGTGGAGCCACACCAGCGACAGCACGCAGGCCAACTTGGTGCCTGCAGGTCAGCCAGGATGGTACTGGCCACGGGCGCTCTTCTGGAAGCTTTCTATTGCCCTGCCTGAGATACCCCTCCTGTCCCGGCCCCCACTCCTTTTTTTCCTTCCTCACCTCAGCCCGCAGAGATATTCCAGTGGAAGTTATGGGTGACACATCCTCTTCTTTACAGGTGGCAGCCTGGCAACTCCTGCCGAAAGTCCAGCAGAGCCCCACTCACACCGGGCCACCCACAAAGCCGTGGACCCTCACACCCTCCCACCAGCACAGCCCCGAGACTGCTGACGGGGCAGAGGATATGGAGTCAGGCACAGCTGCAGGGACTATTGCTGCCTGGAGTGCTGTTTATATTGACCTCAACGCAGGCACACCTGGGGAGGGCTTGCCGGCAGGGTCAGGCTGCCCAGGTCAGCTAATCCTCAGCCCTCAGGGAATCACATTGCAGAAAATGGACCTCGCTAAGACAGAATATTCGCCAAGGAAAAAAAGGACACAATGCCATTTGCAGCACCGTAGATGAGTCTCGAGGTAATCACGTGACTTGGAGTAAGTCAGAAAGTGAAAGACACATATCATATCATATCACTTATAGGTGTTACCTATAAATTGATACCAGGGCAGATATTTCCACGGAGAAGGGCAATCACAGATTCATTAAACAAACTTATGGTTCACCAAAGGAAAGGTGTGAGGATTGAATTCATTACGATATTGGGGTTAGCAGACAGATACAAACACAGTAGACGTATATAATCACCAAAGACCTACGGAGTACCAAGAGAAGACTACTCAACATTCTGTCATAACGTACATGGGAAAAGGATCCCAGGAAGAACAGACATATGTATATGTGTAAAAGAACCACCTCTTGCACACCTACAACAAGCTAAACGTTGTACTCAAACTTGCTGTAATAAAAAATAAAAAATTAAATTAAAAACACGAACAAGAAGTAGTGAGACAAACTTGAGGGGCTTTCTCCTGGCACATTCCGTTCTACATTCCAATCTCGAACACGACTTCCATTGAGGCTCTGCTGCCCTAGTAACCAGATTTGGTAAGGGAGAACTGCTGCCACCTTGTGGCCGTTTCACACAACTGCAGGTTTAATGCCAGCGCTAATGGTCAGTGGATATTCCAAATCATTACAGGCCTGTAAATGACACCTGCCCTGAAAACAAATCCTGGGGTCATATATCGACCAAAAAATTCAAAAGACGTCCATATTTCAAAACGACAGTTTCAAGAGGCATATTTCACGCACATTAGTGTTCTGCTTCTTTTGCTTTCTTTCTTTCTTTGTTAAAAAAAACGGGAATGGAAAAAGGCAACCCTCAGAGTGGGCGAAAACGTTCACAAACGAATCAATGGACAAAGGTTTAATCTCCAATATATATAAACAGCTCATGCAGCTTAATATTAATAAAACAAACAACCCAATACAAAAATGGGCAGAAGATCTAAAGAGACGTTTCTTCACAGAAGACACAGAGATGGCCAAGACGCACATGAAAAGCTGCTCAACATCACTAATTATTAGAGAAATGCAAATCAAAACTACAATGAGGTAAGACCTCACACCTGTTAGAATCGGCATCATCAGATAATCTACAAACAACAAATTCTGGGGAGGGTGTGGACAAAAGGAACCCTCTTCCGCTATTGGTGGGAATGTAAATTGATACAGTCACTATGGAGAACAGTATGGAGGTTCCTTTAAAAAACTAAAAAGAGAATTACCATAGGATCCAGCAATCCCACTTCTGGGCATATACCCAGAGAAAACCATAAATCACAGAGACACATTCACCACAATGTTCATTGCAGCACTATTTACAATAGCCAGGTTATGGAAGCAACATAAATGCCCACAGACAGACGAATGGATAAAGATGTGGTACATATATAAAATGGAATATTACTCAGCCATAAAAAGGAATGAAACTGGGTCATTTGTAGAGAAGTTGATGGATCTAGAGACTGTCATACAGAGTGAAGTAAGCCAGAAAGAGAAAAACAAGTATTGTATATTAATGCCTATATGTGGAACCTAGAAAAATGGTAGAGATGAACTGGTTTGCAGGGCAGAAATAGAGACACAGAGGTAGAGAACAAACGTATGGACACAAAGTGGGGGAAGCCATGGGGTGGTGGTGGTGGGATGACTTGGGAGATTAGGATTGACCTGTATACATGTCTATGCATAAAATAGATAACTAATAATAACCTACTGTATAAAAAATAACTAAAATTAAATTTCAAAATTTTAAAAAATAAAATGTAAAAATAAAACAGAAAAAATGTTCTTCCATTCACACTGATGTATTTATACGAATGAATTATTTCCATGCTTATATCTATAAATACATAAATGAGGAATAAAATCTAACTTGAACCAAAAAAGAAAAAAAAAAACTGAACCTAACAGTTATACAGAGGAAAACACTACCAAGGCACTTGCTCCAGTGGTAAACAATTCTGAAATTGGTCAGAGGTGGGGAATCATCTCCCATACAGCCAGCAGCCCCGCCCACCCTCGCCAGGAGCATCCTCATTGCAAAGCTGGGAGACTGTGCCGAGGCCTCTGTGAGTAAACGTGAGCTGAGCCCCAGGCCAGATGCTGCTGAACTGTTCCCACCCTTCCCAGGTGAAACACCTGAATATGTACAAGGGCTTGAAAGCCTAGAGGAAGGGCCGTGGAGCCACACCAGCGACAGCACGCAGGCCAACTTGGTGCCTGCAGGTCAGCCAGGATGGTACTGGCCACGGGCGCTCTTCTGGAAGCTTTCTATTGCCCTGCCTGAGATACCCCTCCTGTCCCGGCCCCCACTCCTTTTTTTCCCTCCTCACCTCAGCCCGCAGAGATATTCCAGTGGAAGTTATGGGTGACACATCCTCTTCTTTACAGGTGGCAGCCTGGCAACTCCTGCCGAAAGTCCAGCAGAGCCCCACTCACACCGGGCCACCCACAAAGCCGTGGACCCTCACACCCTCCCACCAGCACAGCCCCGAGACTGCTGACGGGGCAGAGGATATGGAGTCAGGCACAGCTGCAGGGACTATTGCTGCCTGGAGTGCTGTTTATATTGACCTCAACGCAGGCACACCTGGGGAGGGCTTGCCGGCAGGGTCAGGCTGCCCAGGTCAGCTAATCCTCAGCCCTCAGGGAATCACATTGCAGAATATGGACCTCGCTAAGTCAGAATATTCACCAAGGAAAAAAAGGACACAATGCCATTTGCAGCACCGTAGATGAGTCTCGAGGTAATCACGTGACTTGGAGTAAGTCAGAAAGTGAAAGACACATATCATATCATATCACTTATAGGTGTTACCTATAAATTGATACCAGGGCAGATATTTCCACGGAGAAGGGCAATCACAGATTCATTAAACAAACTTATGGTTCACCAAAGGAAAGGTGTGAGGATTGAATTCATTACGATATTGGGGTTAACAGACAGATACAAACACAGTAGACGTATATAATCACCAAAGACCTACGGAGTACCAAGAGAAGACTACTCAACATTCTGTCATAACGTACATGGGAAAAGGATCCCAGGAAGAACAGACATATGTATATGTGTAAAAGAACCACCTCTTGCACACCTACAACAAGCTAAACGTTGTACTCAAACTTGCTGTAATAAAAAATAAAAAAATTAAATTAAAAACACGAACAAGAAGTAGTGAGACAAACTTGAGGGGCTTTCTCCTGGCACATTCCGTTCTACATTCCAATCTCGAACACGACTTCCATTGAGGCTCTGCTGCCCTAGTAACCAGATTTGGTAAGGGAGAACTGCTGCCACCTTGTGGCCGTTTCACACAACTGCAGGTTTAATGCCAGCGCTAATGGTCAGTGGATATTCCAAATCATTACAGGCCTGTAAATGACACCTGCCCTGAAAACAAATCCTGGGGTCATATATCGACCAAAAAATTCAAAAGACGTCCATATTTCAAAACGACAGTTTCAAGAGGCATATTTCACGCACATTAGTGTTCTGCTTCTTTTGCTTTCTTTCTTTCTTTGTTAAAAGAAACGGGAATGGAGAAAGGCAACCCTCAGAATGGGCGAAAACGTTCACAAACGAATCAATGGACAAAGGTTTAATCTCCAATATATATAAACAGCTCATGCAGCTTAATATTAATAAAACAAACAACCCAATACAAAAATGGGCAGAAGATCTAAAGAGACGTTTCTTCAAAGAAGACACAGAGATGGCCAAGACGCACATGAAAAGCTGCTCAACATCACTAATTATTAGAGAAATGCAAATCAAAACTACAATGAGGTAAGACCTCACACCTGTTAGAATCGGCATCATCAGATAATCTACAAACAACAAATTCTGGGGAGGGTGTGGACAAAAGGAACCCTCTTCCGCTATTGGTGGGAATGTAAATTGATACAGTCACTATGGAGAACAGTATGGAGGTTCCTTTAAAAAACTAAAAAGAGAATTACCATAGGATCCAGCAATCCCACTTCTGGGCATATACCCAGAGAAAACCATAAATCACAGAGACACATTCACCACAATGTTCATTGCAGCACTATTTACAATAGCCAGGTTATGGAAGCAACATAAATGCCCACAGACAGACGAATGGATAAAGATGTGGTACATATATAAAATGGAATATTACTCAGCCATAAAAAGGAATGAAACTGGGTCATTTGTAGAGAAGTTGATGGATCTAGAGACTGTCATACAGAGTGAAGTAAGCCAGAAAGAGAAAAACAAGTATTGTATATTAATGCCTATATGTGGAACCTAGAAAAATGGTAGAGATGAACTGGTTTGCAGGGCAGAAATAGAGACACAGAGGTAGAGAACAAACATATGGACACAAAGTGGGGGAAGCCATGGGGTGGTGGTGGTGGGATGACTTGGGAGATTAGGATTGACCTGTATACATGTCTATGCATAAAATAGATAACTAATAATAACCTACTGTATAAAAAATAACTAAAATTAAATTTCAAAATTTTAAAAAATAAAATGTAAAAATAAAACAGAAAAAATGTTCTTCCATTCACACTGATGTATTTATACGAATGAATTATTTCCATGCTTATATCTATAAATACATAAATGAGGAATAAAATCTAACTTGAACCAAAAAAGAAAAAAAAAAAAACTGAACCTAACAGTTATACAGAGGAAAACACTACCAAGGCACTTGCTCCAGTGGTAAACAATTCTGAAATTGGTCAGAGGTGGGGAATCATCTACCATACAGCCAGCAGCCCCGCCCGCCCTCGCCAGGAGCATCCTCATTGCAAAGCTGGGAGACCGTGCCGAGGCCTCTGTGAGTAAACGTGAGCTGAGCCCCAGGCCAGATGCTGCTGAACTGTTCCCACCCTTCCCAGGTGAAACACCTGAATATGTACAAGGGCTTGAAAGCCTAGAGGAAGGGCCGTGGAGCCACACCAGCGACAGCACGCAGGCCAACTTGGTGCCTGCAGGTCAGCCAGGATGGTACTGGCCACGGGCGCTCTTCTGGAAGCTTTCTATTGCCCTGCCTGAGATACCCCTCCTGTCCCGGCCCCCACTCCTTTTTTTCCTTCCTCACCTCAGCCCGCAGAGATATTCCAGTGGAAGTTATGGGTGACACATCCTCTTCTTTACAGGTGGCAGCCTGGCAACTCCTGCCGAAAGTCCAGCAGAGCCCCACTCACACCGGGCCACCCACAAAGCCGTGGACCCTCACACCCTCCCACCAGCACAGCCCCGAGACTGCTGACGGGGCAGAGGATATGGAGTCAGGCACAGCTGCAGGGACTATTGCTGCCTGGAGTGCTGTTTATATTGACCTCAACGCAGGCACACCTGGGGAGGGCTTGCCGGCAGGGTCAGGCTGCCCAGGTCAGCTAATCCTCAGCCCTCAGGGAATCACATTGCAGAAAATGGACCTCGCTAAGACAGAATATTCGCCAAGGAAAAAAAGGACACAATGCCATTTGCAGCACCGTAGATAAGTCTCGAGGTAATCACGTGACTTGGAGTAAGTCAGAAAGTGAAAGACACATATCATATCATATCACTTATAGGTGTTACCTATAAATTGATACCAGGGCAGATATTTCCACGGAGAAGGGCAATCACAGATTCATTAAACAAACTTATGGTTCACCAAAGGAAAGGTGTGAGGATTGAATTCATTACGATATTGGGGTTAGCAGACAGATACAAACACAGTAGACGTATATAATCACCAAAGACCTACGGAGTACCAAGAGAAGACTACTCAACATTCTGTCATAACGTACATGGGAAAAGGATCCCAGGAAGAACAGACATATGTATATGTGTAAAAGAACCACCTCTTGCACACCTACAACAAGCTAAACGTTGTACTCAAACTTGCTGTAATAAAAAATAAAAAATTAAATTAAAAACACGAACAAGAAGTAGTGAGACAAACTTGAGGGGCTTTCTCCTGGCACATTCCGTTCTACATTCCAATCTCGAACACGACTTCCATTGAGGCTCTGCTGCCCTAGTAACCAGATTTGGTAAGGGAGAACTGCTGCCACCTTGTGGCCGTTTCACACAACTGCAGGTTTAATGCCAGCGCTAATGGTCAGTGGATATTCCAAATCATTACAGGCCTGTAAATGACACCTGCCCTGAAAACAAATCCTGGGGTCATATATCGACCAAAAAATTCAAAAGACGTCCATATTTCAAAACGACAGTTTCAAGAGGCATATTTCACGCACATTAGTGTTCTGCTTCTTTTGCTTTCTTTCTTTCTTTGTTAAAAAAAACGGGAATGGAAAAAGGCAACCCTCAGAGTGGGCGAAAACGTTCACAAACGAATCAATGGACAAAGGTTTAATCTCCAATATATATAAACAGCTCATGCAGCTTAATATTAATAAAACAAACAACCCAATACAAAAATGGGCAGAAGATCTAAAGAGACGTTTCTTCACAGAAGACACAGAGATGGCCAAGACGCACATGAAAAGCTGCTCAACATCACTAATTATTAGAGAAATGCAAATCAAAACTACAATGAGGTAAGACCTCACACCTGTTAGAATCGGCATCATCAGATAATCTACAAACAACAAATTCTGGGGAGGGTGTGGACAAAAGGAACCCTCTTCCGCTATTGGTGGGAATGTAAATTGATACAGTCACTATGGAGAACAGTATGGAGGTTCCTTTAAAAAACTAAAAAGAGAATTACCATAGGATCCAGCAATCCCACTTCTGGGCATATACCCAGAGAAAACCATAAATCACAGAGACACATTCACCACAATGTTCATTGCAGCACTATTTACAATAGCCAGGTTATGGAAGCAACATAAATGCCCACAGACAGAAGAATGGATAAAGATGTGGTACATATATAAAATGGAATATTACTCAGCCATAAAAAGGAATGAAACTGGGTCATTTGTAGAGAAGTTGATGGATCTAGAGACTGTCATACAGAGTGAAGTAAGCCAGAAAGAGAAAAACAAATATGGTATATTAATGCCTATATGTGGAACCTAGAAAAATGGTAGAGATGAACTGGTTTGCAGGGCAGAAATAGAGACACAGAGGTAGAGAACAAACGTATGGACACAAAGTGGGGGAAGCCATGGGGTGGTGGTGGTGGGATGAGTTGGGAGATTGGGATTGACCTGTATACATGTCTATGCATAAAATAGATAACTAATAATAACCTACTGTATAAAAAAATAACTAAAATTAAATTTCAAAATTTTAAAAAATAAAATGTAAAAATAAAACAGAAAAAAAGTTCTTCCATTCACACTGATGTATTTATACGAATGAATTATTTCCATGCTTATATCTATAAATACATAAATGAGGAATAAAATCTAACTTGAACCAAAAAAGAAAAAAAAAACTGAACCTAACAGTTATACAGAGGAAAACACTACCAAGGCACTTGCTCCAGTGGTAAACAATTCTGAAATTGGTCAGAGGTGGGGAATCATCTCCCATACAGCCAGCAGCCCCGCCCGCCCACGCAAGGAGCATCCTCATTGCAAAGCTGGGAGACCGTGCCGAGGCCTCTGTGAGTAAACGTGAGCTGAGCCCCAGGCCAGATGCTGCTGAACTGTTCCCACCCTTCCCAGGTGAAACACCTGAATATGTACAAGGGCTTGAAAGCCTAGAGGAAGGGCCGTGGAGCCACACCAGCGACAGCACGCAGGCCAACTTGGTGCCTGCAGGTCAGCGAGGATGGTACTGGCCACGGGCGCTCTTCTGGAAGCTTTCTATTGCCCTGCCTGAGATACCCCTCCTGTCCCGGCCCCCACTCCTTTTTTTCCTTCCTCACCTCAGCCCGCAGAGATATTCCAGTGGAAGTTATGGGTGACACATCCTCTTCTTTACAGGTGGCAGCCTGGCAACTCCTGCCGAAAGTCCAGCAGAGCCCCACTCACACCGGGCCACCCACAAAGCCGTGGACCCTCACACCCTCCCACCAGCACAGCCCCGAGACTGCTGACGGGGCAGAGGATATGGAGTCAGGCACAGCTGCAGGGACTATTGCTGCCTGGAGTGCTGTTTATATTGACCTCAACGCAGGCACACCTGGGGAGGGCTTGCCGGCAGGGTCAGGCTGCCCAGGTCAGCTAATCCTCAGCCCTCAGGGAATCACATTGCAGAATATGGACCTCGCTAAGACAGAATATTCGCCAAGGAAAAAAAGGACACAATGCCATTTGCAGCACCGTAGATGAGTCTCGAGGTAATCACGTGACTTGGAGTAAGTCAGAAAGTGAAAGACACATATCATATCATATCACTTATAGGTGTTACCTATAAATTGATACCAGGGCAGATATTTCCACGGAGAAGGGCAATCACAGATTCATTAAACAAACTTATGTTTCACCAAAGGAAAGGTGTGAGGATTGAATTCATTACGATATTGGGGTTAACAGACAGATACAAACACAGTAGACGTATATAATCACCAAAGACCTACGGAGTACCAAGAGAAGACTACTCAACTTTCTGTCATAACGTACATGGGAAAAGGATCCCAGGAAGAACAGACATATGTATATGTGTAAAAGAACCACCTCTTGCACACCTACAACAAGCTAAACGTTGTACTCAAACTTGCTGTAATAAAAAATAAAAAATTAAATTAAAAACACGAACAAGAAGTAGTGAGACAAACTTGAGGGGCTTTCTCCTGGCACATTCCGTTCTACATTCCAATCTCGAACACGACTTCCATTGAGGCTCTGCTGCCCTAATAACCAGATATGGTAAGGGAGAACTGCTGCCACCTTGTGGCCGTTTCACACAACTGCAGGTTTAATGCCAGCGCTAATGATCAGTGGATATTCCAAATCATTACAGGCCTGTAAATGACACCTGCCCTGAAAACAAATCCTGGGGTCATATATCGACCAAAAAATTCAAAAGACGTCCATATTTCAAAACGACAGTTTCAAGAGGCATATTTCACGCACATTAGTGTTCTGCTTCTTTTGCTTTCTTTCTTTCTTTGTTAAAAGAAACGGGAATGGAGAAAGGCAACCCTCAGAATGGGCGAAAACGTTCACAAACGAATCAATGGACAAAGGTTTAATCTCCAATATATATAAACAGCTCATGCAGCTTAATATTAATAAAACAAACAACCCAATACAAAAATGGGCAGAAGATCTAAAGAGACGTTTCTTCAAAGAAGACACAGAGATGGCCAAGACGCACATGAAAAGCTGCTCAACATCACTAATTATTAGAGAAATGCAAATCAAAACTACAATGAGGTAAGACCTCACACCTGTTAGAATCGGCATCATCAGATAATCTACAAACAACAAATTCTGGGGAGGGTGTGGACAAAAGGAACCCTCTTCCGCTATTGGTGGGAATGTAAATTGATACAGTCACTATGGAGAACAGTATGGAGGTTCCTTTAAAAAACTAAAAAGAGAATTACCATAGGATCCAGCAATCCCACTTCTGGGCATATACCCAGAGAAAACCATAAATCACAGAGACACATTCACCACAATGTTCATTGCAGCACTATTTACAATAGCCAGGTTATGGAAGCAACATAAATGCCCACAGACAGACGAATGGATAAAGATGTGGTACATATATAAAATGGAATATTACTCAGCCATAAAAAGGAATGAAACTGGGTCATTTGTAGAGAAGTTGATGGATCTAGAGACTGTCATACAGAGTGAAGTAAGCCAGAAAGAGAAAAACAAGTATTGTATATTAATGCCTATATGTGGAACCTAGAAAAATGGTAGAGATGAACTGGTTTGCAGGGCAGAAATAGAGACACAGAGGTAGAGAACAAACATATGGACACAAAGTGGGGGAAGCCATGGGGTGGTGGTGGTGGGATGACTTGGGAGATTAGGATTGACCTGTATACATGTCTATGCATAAAATAGATAACTAATAATAACCTACTGTATAAAAAATAACTAAAATTAAATTTCAAAATTTTAAAAAATAAAATGTAAAAATAAAACAGAAAAAATGTTCTTCCATTCACACTGATGTATTTATACGAATGAATTATTTCCATGCTTATATCTATAAATACATAAATGAGGAATAAAATCTAACTTGAACCAAAAAAGAAAAAAAAAAAAACTGAACCTAACAGTTATACAGAGGAAAACACTACCAAGGCACTTGCTCCAGTGGTAAACAATTCTGAAATTGGTCAGAGGTGGGGAATCATCTCCCATACAGCCAGCAGCCCCGCCCGCCCTCGCCAGGAGCATCCTCATTGCAAAGCTGGGAGACCGTGCCGAGGCCTCTGTGAGTAAACGTGAGCTGAGCCCCAGGCCAGATGCTGCTGAACTGTTCCCACCCTTCCCAGGTGAAACACCTGAATATGTACAAGGGCTTGAAAGCCTAGAGGAAGGGCCGTGGAGCCACACCAGCGACAGCACGCAGGCCAACTTGGTGCCTGCAGGTCAGCCAGGATGGTACTGGCCACGGGCGCTCTTCTGGAAGCTTTCTATTGCCCTGCCTGAGATACCCCTCCTGTCCCGGCCCCCACTCCTTTTTTTCCTTCCTCACCTCAGCCCGCAGAGATATTCCAGTGGAAGTTATGGGTGACACATCCTCTTCTTTACAGGTGGCAGCCTGGCAACTCCTGCCGAAAGTCCAGCAGAGCCCCACTCACACCGGGCCACCCACAAAGCCGTGGACCCTCACACCCTCCCACCAGCACAGCCCCGAGACTGCTGACGGGGCAGAGGATATGGAGTCAGGCACAGCTGCAGGGACTATTGCTGCCTGGAGTGCTGTTTATATTGACCTCAACGCAGGCACACCTGGGGAGGGCTTGCCGGCAGGGTCAGGCTGCCCAGGTCAGCTAATCCTCAGCCCTCAGGGAATCACATTGCAGAATATGGACCTCGCTAAGACAGAATATTCACCAAGGAAAAAAAGGACACAATGCCATTTGCAGCACCGTAGATGAGTCTCGAGGTAATCACGTGACTTGGAGTAAGTCAGAAAGTGAAAGACACATATCATATCATATCACTTATAGGTGTTACCTATAAATTGATACCAGGGCAGATATTTCCACGGAGAAGGGCAATCACAGATTCATTAAACAAACTTATGGTTCACCAAAGGAAAGGTGTGAGGATTGAATTCATTACGATATTGGGGTTAACAGACAGATACAAACACAGTAGACGTATATAATCACCAAAGACCTACGGAGTACCAAGAGAAGACTACTCAACATTCTGTCATAACGTACATGGGAAAAGGATCCCAGGAAGAACAGACATATGTATATGTGTAAAAGAACCACCTCTTGCACACCTACAACAAGCTAAACGTTGTACTCAAACTTGCTGTAATAAAAAATAAAAAAATTAAATTAAAAACACGAACAAGAAGTAGTGAGACAAACTTGAGGGGCTTTCTCCTGGCACATTCCGTTCTACATTCCAATCTCGAACACGACTTCCATTGAGGCTCTGCTGCCCTAGTAACCAGATTTGGTAAGGGAGAACTGCTGCCACCTTGTGGCCGTTTCACACAACTGCAGGTTTAATGCCAGCGCTAATGGTCAGTGGATATTCCAAATCATTACAGGCCTGTAAATGACACCTGCCCTGAAAACAAATCCTGGGGTCATATATCGACCAAAAAATTCAAAAGACGTCCATATTTCAAAACGACAGTTTCAAGAGGCATATTTCACGCACATTAGTGTTCTGCTTCTTTTGCTTTCTTTCTTTCTTTGTTAAAAGAAACGGGAATGGAGAAAGGCAACCCTCAGAATGGGCGAAAACGTTCACAAACGAATCAATGGACAAAGGTTTAATCTCCAATATATATAAACAGCTCATGCAGCTTAATATTAATAAAACAAACAACCCAATACAAAAATGGGCAGAAGATCTAAAGAGACGTTTCTTCAAAGAAGACACAGAGATGGCCAAGACGCACATGAAAAGCTGCTCAACATCACTAATTATTAGAGAAATGCAAATCAAAACTACAATGAGGTAAGACCTCACACCTGTTAGAATCGGCATCATCAGATAATCTACAAACAACAAATTCTGGGGAGGGTGTGGACAAAAGGAACCCTCTTCCGCTATTGGTGGGAATGTAAATTGATACAGTCACTATGGAGAACAGTATGGAGGTTCCTTTAAAAAACTAAAAAGAGAATTACCATAGGATCCAGCAATCCCACTTCTGGGCATATACCCAGAGAAAACCATAAATCACAGAGACACATTCACCACAATGTTCATTGCAGCACTATTTACAATAGCCAGGTTATGGAAGCAACATAAATGCCCACAGACAGACGAATGGATAAAGATGTGGTACATATATAAAATGGAATATTACTCAGCCATAAAAAGGAATGAAACTGGGTCATTTGTAGAGAAGTTGATGGATCTAGAGACTGTCATACAGAGTGAAGTAAGCCAGAAAGAGAAAAACAAATATTGTATATTAATGCCTATATGTGGAACCTAGAAAAATGGTAGAGATGAACTGGTTTGCAGGGCAGAAATAGAGACACAGAGGTAGAGAACAAACGTATGGACACAAAGTGGGGGAAGCCATGGGGTGGTGGTGGTGGGATGACTTGGGAGATTAGGATTGACCTGTATACATGTCTATGCATAAAATAGATAACTAATAATAACCTACTGTATAAAAAATAACTAAAATTAAATTTCAAAATTTTAAAAAATAAAATGTAAAAATAAAACAGAAAAAATGTTCTTCCATTCACACTGATGTATTTATACGAATGAATTATTTCCATGCTTATATCTATAAATACATAAATGAGGAATAAAATCTAACTTGAACCAAAAAAGAAAAAAAAAAAAACTGAACCTAACAGTTATACAGAGCAAAACACTACCAAGGCACTTGCTCCAGTGGTAAACAATTCTGAAATTGGTCAGAGGTGGGGAATCATCTTCCATACAGCCAGCAGCCCCGCCCGCCCTCGCCAGGAGCATCCTCATTGCAAAGCTGGGAGACCGTGCCGAGGCCTCTGTGAGTAAACGTGAGCTGAGCCCCAGGCCAGATGCTGCTGAACTGTTCCCACCCTTCCCAGGTGAAACACCTGAATATGTACAAGGGCTTGAAAGCCTAGAGGAAGGGCCGTGGAGCCACACCAGCGACAGCACGCAGGCCAACTTGGTGCCTGCAGGTCAGCCAAGATGGTACTGGCCACGGGCGCTCTTCTGGAAGCTTTCTATTGCCCTGCCTGAGATACCCCTCCTGTCCCGGCCCCCACTCCTTTTTTTCCTTCCTCACCTCAGCCCGCAGAGATATTCCAGTGGAAGTTATGGGTGACACATCCTCTTCTTTACAGGTGGCAGCCTGGCAACTCCTGCCGAAAGTCCAGCAGAGCCCCACTCACACCGGGCCACCCACAAAGCCGTGGACCCTCACACCCTCCCACCAGCACAGCCCCGAGACTGCTGACGGGGCAGAGAATATGGAGTAAGGCACAGCTGCAGGGGCTATTGCTGCCTGGAGTGCTGTTTATATTGACCTCAACCCAGGCACACCTGGGGAGGGCTTGCCGGCAGGGTCAGGCTGCCCAGGTCAGCTAATCCTCAGCCCTCAGGGAATCACATTGCAGAAAATGGACCTCGCTAAGACAGAATATTCGCCAAGGAAAAAAAGGACACAATGCCATTTGCAGCACTGTAGATGAGTTCTCGAGGTAATCACGTGACTTGGAGTAAGTCAGAAAGTGAAAGACACATATCATATCATATCACTTATAGGTGTTACCTATAAATTGATACCAGGGCAGATATTTCCACGGAGAAGGGCAATCACAGATTCATTAAACAAACTTATGGTTCACCAAAGGAAAGGTGTGAGGATTGAATTCATTACGATATTGGGGTTAGCAGACAGATACAAACACAGTAGACGTATATAATCACCAAAGACCTACGGAGTACCAAGAAAAGACTACTCAACATTCTGTCATAACGTACATGGGAAAAGGATCCCAGGAAGAACAGACATATGTATATGTGTAAAAGAACCACCTCTTGCACACCTACAACAAGCTAAACGTTGTACTCAAACTTGCTGTAATAAAAAATAAAAAATTAAATTAAAAACACGAACAAGAAGTAGTGAGACAAACTTGAGCGGCTTTCTCCTGGCACATTCCGTTCTACATTCCAATCTCGAACACGACTTCCATTGAGGCTCTTCTGCCCTAGTAACCAGATTTGGTAAGGGAGAACTGCTGCCACCTTGTGGCCGTTTCACACAACTGCAGGTTTAATGCCAGCGCTAATGGTCAGTGGATATTCCAAATCATTACAGGCCTGTAAATGACACCTGCCCTGAAAACAAATCCTGGGGTCATATAGCGACCAAAAAATTCAAAAGACGTCCATATTTCAAAACGACAGTTTCAAGAGGCATATTTCACGCACATTACTGTTCTGCTTCTTTTGCTTTCTTTCTTTCTTTGTTAAAAAAAACGGGAATGGAAAAAGGCAACCCTCAGAATGGGCGAAAACGTTCACAAACGAATGAATGGACAAAGGTTTAATCTCCAATATATATAAACAGCTCATGCAGCTTAATATTATTAAAACAAACAACCCAATACAAAAATGGGTAGAAGATCTAAAGAGACGTTTCTTCAAAGAAGACACAGAGATGGCCAAGACGCACATGAAAAGCTGCTCAACATCACTAATTATTAGAGAAATGCAAATCAAAACTACAATGAGGTAAGACCTCACACCTGTTAGAATCGGCATCATCAGATAATCTACAAACAACAAATTCTGGGGAGGGTGTGGACAAAAGGAACCCTCTTCCACTATTGGTGGGAATGTAAATTGATACAGTCACTATGGAGAACAGTATGGAGGTTCCTTTAAAAAACTAAAAAGAGAATTACCATAGGATCCAGCAATCCCACTTCTGGGCATATACCCAGAGAAAACCATAAATCACAGAGACACATTCACCACAATGTTCATTGCAGCACTATTTACAATAGCCAGGTTATGGAAGCAACATAAATGCCCACAGACAGACGAATGGATAAAGATGTGGTACATATATAAAATGGAATATTACTCAGCCATAAAAAGGAATGAAACTGGGTCATTTGTAGAGAAGTTGATGGATCTAGAGACTGTCATACAGAGTGAAGTTAGCCAGAAAGAGAAAAACAAGTATTGTATATTAATGCCTATATGTGGAACCTAGAAAAATGGTAGAGATGAACTGGTTTGCAGGGCAGAAATAGAGACACAGAGGTAGAGAACAAACGTATGGACACAAAGTTGGGGAAGCCATGGGGTGGTGGTGGTGGGATGACTTGGGAGATTAGGATTGACCTGTATACATGTCTATGCATAAAATAGATAACTAATAATAACCTACTGTATAAAAAATAACTAAAATTAAATTTCAAAATTTTAAAAAATAAAATGTAAAAATAAAACAGAAAAAATGTTCTTCCATTCACACTGATGTATTTATACGAATGAATTATTTCCATGCTTATATCTATAAATACATAAATGAGGAATAAAATCTAACTTGAACCAAAAAAGAAAAAAAAAAACTGAACCTAACAGTTATACAGAGGAAAACACTACCAAGGCACTTGCTCCAGTGGTAAACAATTCTGAAATTGGTCAGAGGTGGGGAATCATCTCCCATACAGCCAGCAGCCCCGCCCGCCCTCGCCAGGAGCATCCTCATTGCAAAGCTGGGAGACCGTGCCGAGGCCTCTGTGAGTAAACGTGAGCTGAGCCCTAGGCCAGATGCTGCTGAACTGTTCCCACCCTTCCCAGGTGAAACACCTGAATATGTACAAGGGCTTGAAAGCCTAGAGGAAGGGCCGTGGAGCCACACCAGCGACAGCACGCAGGCCAACTTGGTGCCTGCAGGTCAGCCAGGATGGTACTGGCCACGGGCGCTCTTCTGGAAGCTTTCTATTGCCCTGCCTGAGATACCCCTCCTGTCCCGGCCCCCACTCCTTTTTTTCCTTCCTCACCTCAGCCCGCAGAGATATTCCAGTGGAAGTTATGGGTGACACATCCTCTTCTTTACAGGTGGCAGCCTGGCAACTCCTGCCGAAAGTCCAGCAGAGCCCCACTCACACCGGGCCACCCACAAAGCCGTGGACCCTCACACCCTCCCACCAGTACAGCCCCGAGACTGCTGACGGGGCAGAGAATATGGAGTAAGGCACAGCTGCAGGGGCTATTGCTGCCTGGAGTGCTGTTTATATTGACCTCAACCCAGGCACACCTGGGGAGGGCTTGCCGGCAGGGTCAGGCTGCCCAGGTCAGCTAATCCTCAGCCCTCAGGGAATCACATTGCAGAAAATGGACCTCGCTAAAACAGAATATTCGCCAAGGAAAAAAAGGACACAATGCCATTTGCAGCACCGTAGATGAGTCTCGAGGTAATCACGTGACTTGGAGTAAGTCAGAAAGTGAAAGACACATATCATATCATATCACTTATAGGTGTTACCTATAAATTGATACCAGGGCAGATATTTCCACGGAGAAGGGCAATCACAGATTCATTAAACAAACTTATGGTTCACCAAAGGAAAGGTGTGAGGATTGAATTCATTACGATATTGGGGTTAGCAGACAGATACAAACACAGTAGACGTATATAATCACCAAAGACCTACGGAGTACCAAGAGAAGACTACTCAACATTCTGTCATAACGTACATGGGAAAAGGATCCCAGGAAGAACAGACATATGTATATGTGTAAAAGAACCACCTCTTGCACACCTACAACAAGCTAAACGTTGTACTCAAACTTGCTGTAATAAAAAATAAAAAAATTATATTAAAAACACGAACAAGAAGTAGTGAGACAAACTTGAGGGGCTTTCTCCTGGCACATTCCGTTCTACATTCCAATCTCGAACACGACTTCCATTGAGGCTCTGCTGCCCTAGTAACCAGATTTGGTAAGGGAGAACTGCTGCCACCTTGTGGCCGTTTCACACAACTGCAGGTTTAATGCCAGCGCTAATGGTCAGTGGATATTCCAAATCATTACAGGCCTGTAAATGACACCTGCCCTGAAAACAAATCCTGGGGTCATATATCGACCAAAAAATTCAAAAGACGTCCATATTTCAAAACGACAGTTTCAAGAGGCATATTTCACGCACATTAGTGTTCTGCTTCTTTTGCTTTCTTTCTTTCTTTGTTAAAAAAAACGGGAATGGAAAAAGGCAACCCTCAGAATGGGCGAAAACGTTCACAAACGAATCAATGGACAAAGGTTTAATCTCCAATATATATAAACAGCTCATGCAGCTTAATATTAATAAAACAAACAACCCAATACAAAAATGGGCAGAAGATCTAAAGAGACGTTTCTTCAAAGAAGACACAGAGATGGCCAAGACGCACATGAAAAGCTGCTCAACATCACTAATTATTAGAGAAATGCAAATCAAAACTACAATGAGGTAAGACCTCACACCTGTTAGAATCGGCATCATCAGATAATCTACAAACAACAAATTCTGGGGAGGGTGTGGACAAAAGGAACCCTCTTCCGCTATTGGTGGGAATGTAAATTGATACAGTCACTATGGAGAACAGTATGGAGGTTCCTTTAAAAAACTAAAAAGAGAATTACCATAGGATCCAGCAATCCCACTTCTGGGCATATACCCAGAGAAAACCATAAATCACAGAGACACATTCACCACAATGTTCATTGCAGCACTATTTACAATAGCCAGGTTATGGAAGCAACATAAATGCCCACAGACAGACGAATGGATAAAGATGTGGTACATATATAAAATGGAATATTACTCAGCCATAAAAAGGAATGAAACTGGGTCATTTGTAGAGAAGTTGATGGATCTAGAGACTGTCATACAGAGTGAAGTAAGCCAGAAAGAGAAAAACAAATATGGTATATTAATGCCTATATGTGGAACCTAGAAAAATGGTAGAGATGAACTGGTTTGCAGGGCAGAAATAGAGACACAGAGGTAGAGAACAAACGTATGGACACAAAGTGGGGGAAGCCATGGGGTGGTGGTGGTGGGATGAGTTGGGAGATTGGGATTGACCTGTATACATGTCTATGCATAAAATAGATAACTAATAATAACCTACTGTATAAAAAAATAACTAAAATTAAATTTCAAAATTTTAAAAAATAAAATGTAAAAATAAAACAGAAAAAAAGTTCTTCCATTCACACTGATGTATTTATACGAATGAATTATTTCCATGCTTATATCTATAAATACATAAATGAGGAATAAAATCTAACTTGAACCAAAAAAGAAAAAAAAAACTGAACCTAACAGTTATACAGAGGAAAACACTACCAAGGCACTTGCTCCAGTGGTAAACAATTCTGAAATTGGTCAGAGGTGGGGAATCATCTCCCATACAGCCAGCAGCCCCGCCCGCCCACGCAAGGAGCATCCTCATTGCAAAGCTGGGAGACCGTGCCGAGGCCTCTGTGAGTAAACGTGAGCTGAGCCCCAGGCCAGATGCTGCTGAACTGTTCCCACCCTTCCCAGGTGAAACACCTGAATATGTACAAGGGCTTGAAAGCCTAGAGGAAGGGCCGTGGAGCCACACCAGCGACAGCACGCAGGCCAACTTGGTGCCTGCAGGTCAGCCAGGATGGTACTGGCCACGGGCGCTCTTCTGGAAGCTTTCTATTGCCCTGCCTGAGATACCCCTCCTGTCCCGGCCCCCACTCCTTTTTTTCCTTCCTCACCTCAGCCCGCAGAGATATTCCAGTGGAAGTTATGGGTGACACATCCTCTTCTTTACAGGTGGCAGCCTGGCAACTCCTGCCGAAAGTCCAGCAGAGCCCCACTCACACCGGGCCACCCACAAAGCCGTGGACCCTCACACCCTCCCACCAGCACAGCCCCGAGACTGCTGACGGGGCAGAGGATATGGAGTCAGGCACAGCTGCAGGGACTATTGCTGCCTGGAGTGCTGTTTATATTGACCTCAACGCAGGCACACCTGGGGAGGGCTTGCCGGCAGGGTCAGGCTGCCCAGGTCAGCTAATCCTCAGCCCTCAGGGAATCACATTGCAGAAAATGGACCTCGCTAAGACAGAATATTCGCCAAGGAAAAAAAGGACACAATGCCATTTGCAGCACCGTAGATGAGTCTCGAGGTAATCACGTGACTTGGAGTAAGTCAGAAAGTGAAAGACACATATCATATCATATCACTGATAGGTGTTACCTATAAATTGATACCAGGGCAGATATTTCCACGGAGAAGGGCAATCACAGATTCATTAAACAAACTTATGGTTCACCAAAGGAAAGGTGTGAGGATTGAATTCATTACGATATTGGGGTTAGCAGACAGATACAAACACAGTAGACGTATATAATCACCAAAGACCTACGGAGTACCAAGAGAAGACTACTCAACATTCTGTCATAACGTACATGGGAAAAGGATCCCAGGAAGAACAGACATATGTATATGTGTAAAAGAACCACCTCTTGCACACCTACAACAAGCTAAACGTTGTACTCAAACTTGCTGTAATAAAAAATAAAAAATTATATTAAAAACACGAACAAGAAGTAGTGAGACAAACTTGAGGGGCTTTCTCCTGGCACATTCCGTTCTACATTCCAATCTCGAACACGACTTCCATTGAGGCTCTGCTGCCCTAGTAACCAGATTTGGTAAGGGAGAACTGCTGCCACCTTGTGGCCGTTTCACACAACTGCAGGTTTAATGCCAGCGCTAATGGTCAGTGGATATTCCAAATCATTACAGGCCTGTAAATGACACCTGCCCTGAAAACAAATCCTGGGGTCATATATCGACCAAAAAATTCAAAAGACGTCCATATTTCAAAACGACAGTTTCAAGAGGCATATTTCACGCACATTACTGTTCTGCTTCTTTTGCTTTCTTTCTTTCTTTGTTAAAAAAAACGGGAATGGAAAAAGGCAACCCTCAGAATGGGCGAAAACGTTCACAAACGAATCAATGGACAAAGGTTTAATCTCCAATATATATAAACAGCTCATGCAGCTTAATATTAATAAAACAAACAACCCAATACAAAAATGGGCAGAAGATCTAAAGAGACGTTTCTTCAAAGAAGACACAGAGATGGCCAAGACGCACATGAAAAGCTGCTCAACATCACTAATTATTAGAGAAATGCAAATCAAAACTACAATGAGGTAAGACCTCACACCTGTTAGAATCGGCATCATCAGATAATCTACAAACAACAAATTCTGGGGAGGGTGTGGACAAAAGGAACCCTCTTCCGCTATTGGTGGGAATGTAAATTGATACAGTCACTATGGAGAACAGTATGGAGGTTCCTTTAAAAAACTAAAAAGAGAATTACCATAGGATCCAGCAATCCCACTTCTGGGCATATACCCAGAGAAAACCATAAATCACAGAGACACATTCACCACAATGTTCATTGCAGCACTATTTACAATAGCCAGGTTATGGAAGCAACATAAATGCCCACAGACAGACGAATGGATAAAGATGTGGTACATATATAAAATGGAATATTACTCAGCCATAAAAAGGAATGAAACTGGGTCATTTGTAGAGAAGTTGATGGATCTAGAGACTGTCATACAGAGTGAAGTAAGCCAGAAAGAGAAAAACAAATATGGTATATTAATGCCTATATGTGGAACCTAGAAAAATGGTAGAGATGAACTGGTTTGCAGGGCAGAAATAGAGACACAGAGGTAGAGAACAAACGTATGGACACAAAGTGGGGGAAGCCATGGGGTGGTGGTGGTGGGATGAGTTGGGAGATTGGGATTGACCTGTATACATGTCTATGCATAAAATAGATAACTAATAATAACCTACTGTATAAAAAAATAACTAAAATTAAATTTCAAAATTTTAAAAAATAAAATGTAAAAATAAAACAGAAAAAAAGTTCTTCCATTCACACTGATGTATTTATACGAATGAATTATTTCCATGCTTATATCTATAAATACATAAATGAGGAATAAAATCTAACTTGAACCAAAAAAGAAAAAAAAAACTGAACCTAACAGTTATACAGAGGAAAACACTACCAAGGCACTTGCTCCAGTGGTAAACAATTCTGAAATTGGTCAGAGGTGGGGAATCATCTCCCATACAGCCAGCAGCCCCGCCCGCCCACGCAAGGAGCATCCTCATTGCAAAGCTGGGAGACCGTGCCGAGGCCTCTGTGAGTAAACGTGAGCTGAGCCCCAGGCCAGATGCTGCTGAACTGTTCCCACCCTTCCCAGGTGAAACACCTGAATATGTACAAGGGCTTGAAAGCCTAGAGGAAGGGCCGTGGAGCCACACCAGCGACAGCACGCAGGCCAACTTGGTGCCTGCAGGTCAGCCAGGATGGTACTGGCCACGGGCGCTCTTCTGGAAGCTTTCTATTGCCCTGCCTGAGATACCCCTCCTGTCCCGGCCCCCACTCCTTTTTTTCCTTCCTCACCTCAGCCCGCAGAGATATTCCAGTGGAAGTTATGGGTGACACATCCTCTTCTTTACAGGTGGCAGCCTGGCAACTCCTGCCGAAAGTCCAGCAGAGCCCCACTCACACCGGGCCACCCACAAAGCCGTGGACCCTCACACCCTCCCACCAGCACAGCCCCGAGACTGCTGACGGGGCAGAGGATATGGAGTCAGGCACAGCTGCAGGGACTATTGCTGCCTGGAGTGCTGTTTATATTGACCTCAACGCAGGCACACCTGGGGAGGGCTTGCCGGCAGGGTCAGGCTGCCCAGGTCAGCTAATCCTCAGCCCTCAGGGAATCACATTGCAGAAAATGGACCTCGCTAAGACAGAATATTCGCCAAGGAAAAAAAGGACACAATGCCATTTGCAGCACCGTAGATGAGTCTCGAGGTAATCACGTGACTTGGAGTAAGTCAGAAAGTGAAAGACACATATCATATCATATCACTGATAGGTGTTACCTATAAATTGATACCAGGGCAGATATTTCCACGGAGAAGGGCAATCACAGATTCATTAAACAAACTTATGGTTCACCAAAGGAAAGGTGTGAGGATTGAATTCATTACGATATTGGGGTTAGCAGACAGATACAAACACAGTAGACGTATATAATCACCAAAGACCTACGGAGTACCAAGAGAAGACTACTCAACATTCTGTCATAACGTACATGGGAAAAGGATCCCAGGAAGAACAGACATATGTATATGTGTAAAAGAACCACCTCTTGCACACCTACAACAAGCTAAACGTTGTACTCAAACTTGCTGTAATAAAAAATAAAAAATTATATTAAAAACACGAACAAGAAGTAGTGAGACAAACTTGAGGGGCTTTCTCCTGGCACATTCCGTTCTACATTCCAATCTCGAACACGACTTCCATTGAGGCTCTGCTGCCCTAGTAACCAGATTTGGTAAGGGAGAACTGCTGCCACCTTGTGGCCGTTTCACACAACTGCAGGTTTAATGCCAGCGCTAATGGTCAGTGGATATTCCAAATCATTACAGGCCTGTAAATGACACCTGCCCTGAAAACAAATCCTGGGGTCATATATCGACCAAAAAATTCAAAAGACGTCCATATTTCAAAACGACAGTTTCAAGAGGCATATTTCACGCACATTACTGTTCTGCTTCTTTTGCTTTCTTTCTTTCTTTGTTAAAAAAAACGGGAATGGAAAAAGGCAACCCTCAGAATGGGCGAAAACGTTCACAAACGAATCAATGGACAAAGGTTTAATCTCCAATATATATAAACAGCTCATGCAGCTTAATATTAATAAAACAAACAACCCAATACAAAAATGGGCAGAAGATCTAAAGAGACGTTTCTTCAAAGAAGACACAGAGATGGCCAAGACGCACATGAAAAGCTGCTCAACATCACTAATTATTAGAGAAATGCAAATCAAAACTACAATGAGGTAAGACCTCACACCTGTTAGAATCGGCATCATCAGATAATCTACAAACAACAAATTCTGGGGAGGGTGTGGACAAAAGGAACCCTCTTCCGCTATTGGTGGGAATGTAAATTGATACAGTCACTATGGAGAACAGTATGGAGGTTCCTTTAAAAAACTAAAAAGAGAATTACCATAGGATCCAGCAATCCCACTTCTGGGCATATACCCAGAGAAAACCATAAATCACAGAGACACATTCACCACAATGTTCATTGCAGCACTATTTACAATAGCCAGGTTATGGAAGCAACATAAATGCCCACAGACAGACGAATGGATAAAGATGTGGTACATATATAAAATGGAATATTACTCAGCCATAAAAAGGAATGAAACTGGGTCATTTGTAGAGAAGTTGATGGATCTAGAGACTGTCATACAGAGTGAAGTAAGCCAGAAAGAGAAAAACAAATATGGTATATTAATGCCTATATGTGGAACCTAGAAAAATGGTAGAGATGAACTGGTTTGCAGGGCAGAAATAGAGACACAGAGGTAGAGAACAAACGTATGGACACAAAGTGGGGGAAGCCATGGGGTGGTGGTGGTGGGATGAGTTGGGAGATTGGGATTGACCTGTATACATGTCTATGCATAAAATAGATAACTAATAATAACCTACTGTATAAAAAAATAACTAAAATTAAATTTCAAAATTTTAAAAAATAAAATGTAAAAATAAAACAGAAAAAAAGTTCTTCCATTCACACTGATGTATTTATACGAATGAATTATTTCCATGCTTATATCTATAAATACATAAATGAGGAATAAAATCTAACTTGAACCAAAAAAGAAAAAAAAAACTGAACCTAACAGTTATACAGAGGAAAACACTACCAAGGCACTTGCTCCAGTGGTAAACAATTCTGAAATTGGTCAGAGGTGGGGAATCATCTCCCATACAGCCAGCAGCCCTGCCTGCCCACGCAAGGAGCATCCTCATTGCAAAGCTGGGAGACCGTGCCGAGGCCTCTGTGAGTAAACGTGAGCTGAGCCCCAGGCCAGATGCTGCTGAACTGTTCCCACCCTTCCCAGGTGAAACACCTGAATATGTACAAGGGCTTGAAAGCCTAGAGGAAGGGCCGTGGAGCCACACCAGCGACAGCACGCAGGCCAACTTGGTGCCTGCAGGTCAGCCAGGATGGTACTGGCCACGGGCGCTCTTCTGGAAGCTTTCTATTGCCCTGCCTGAGATACCCCTCCTCTCCCGGCCCCCACTCCTTTTTTTCCTTCCTCACCTCAGCCCGCAGAGATATTCCAGTGGAAGTTATGGGTGACACATCCTCTTCTTTACAGGTGGCAGCCTGGCAACTCCTGCCGAAAGTCCAGCAGAGCCCCACTCACACCGGGCCACCCACAAAGCCGTGGACCCTCACACCCTCCCACCAGCACAGCCCCGAGACTGCTGACGGGGCAGAGGATATGGAGTCAGGCACAGCTGCAGGGACTATTGCTGCCTGGAGTGCTGTTTATATTGACCTCAACGCAGGCACACCTGGGGAGGGCTTGCCGGCAGGGTCAGGCTGCCCAGGTCAGCTAATCCTCAGCCCTCAGGGAATCACATTGCAGAAAATGGACCTCGCTAAGACAGAATATTCGCCAAGGAAAAAAAGGACACAATGCCATTTGCAGCACCGTAGATGAGTCTCGAGGTAATCACGTGACTTGGAGTAAGTCAGAAAGTGAAAGACACATATCATATCATATCACTTATAGGTGTTACCTATAAATTGATACCAGGGCAGATATTTCCACGGAGAAGGGCAATCACAGATTCATTAAACAAACTTATGGTTCACCAAAGGAAAGGTGTGAGGATTGAATTCATTACGATATTGGGGTTAGCAGACAGATACAAACACAGTAGACGTATATAATCACCAAAGACCTACGGAGTACCAAGAGAAGACTACTCAACATTCTGTCATAACGTACATGGGAAAAGGATCCCAGGAAGAACAGACATATGTATATGTGTAAAAGAACCACCTCTTGCACACCTACAACAAGCTAAACGTTGTACTCAAACTTGCTGTAATAAAAAATAAAAAATTAAATTAAAAACACGAACAAGAAGTAGTGAGACAAACTTGAGGGGCTTTCTCCTGGCACATTCCGTTCTACATTCCAATCTCGAACACGACTTCCATTGAGGCTCTGCTGCCCTAGTAACCAGATTTGGTAAGGGAGAACTGCTGCCACCTTGTGGCCGTTTCACACAACTGCAGGTTTAATGCCAGCGCTAATGGTCAGTGGATATTCCAAATCATTACAGGCCTGTAAATGACACCTGCCCTGAAAACAAATCCTGGGGTCATATATCGACCAAAAAATTCAAAAGACGTCCATATTTCAAAACGACAGTTTCAAGAGGCATATTTCACGCACATTAGTGTTCTGCTTCTTTTGCTTTCTTTCTTTCTTTGTTAAAAAAAACGGGAATGGAAAAAGGCAACCCTCAGAATGGGCGAAAACGTTCACAAACGAATCAATGGACAAAGGTTTAATCTCCAATATATATAAACAGCTCATGCAGCTTAATATTAATAAAACAAACAACCCAATACAAAAATGGGCAGAAGATCTAAAGAGACGTTTCTTCAAAGAAGACACAGAGATGGCCAAGACGCACATGAAAAGCTGCTCAACATCACTAATTATTAGAGAAATGCAAATCAAAACTACAATGAGGTAAGACCTCACACCTGTTAGAATCGGCATCATCAGATAATCTACAAACAACAAATTCTGGGGAGGGTGTGGACAAAAGGAACCCTCTTCCGCTATTGGTGGGAATGTAAATTGATACAGTCACTATGGAGAACAGTATGGAGGTTCCTTTAAAAAACTAAAAAGAGAATTACCATAGGATCCAGCAATCCCACTTCTGGGCATATACCCAGAGAAAACCATAAATCACAGAGACACATTCACCACAATGTTCATTGCAGCACTATTTACAATAGCCAGGTTATGGAAGCAACATAAATGCCCACAGACAGACGAATGGATAAAGATGTGGTACATATATAAAATGGAATATTACTCAGCCATAAAAAGGAATGAAACTGGGTCATTTGTAGAGAAGTTGATGGATCTAGAGACTGTCATACAGAGTGAAGTAAGCCAGAAAGAGAAAAACAAATATGGTATATTAATGCCTATATGTGGAACCTAGAAAAATGGTAGAGATGAACTGGTTTGCAGGGCAGAAATAGAGACACAGAGGTAGAGAACAAACGTATGGACACAAAGTGGGGGAAGCCATGGGGTGGTGGTGGTGGGATGAGTTGGGAGATTGGGATTGACCTGTATACATGTCTATGCATAAAATAGATAACTAATAATAACCTACTGTATAAAAAAATAACTAAAATTAAATTTCAAAATTTTAAAAAATAAAATGTAAAAATAAAACAGAAAAAAAGTTCTTCCATTCACACTGATGTATTTATACGAATGAATTATTTCCATGCTTATATCTATAAATACATAAATGAGGAATAAAATCTAACTTGAACCAAAAAAGAAAAAAAAAACTGAACCTAACAGTTATACAGAGGAAAACACTACCAAGGCACTTGCTCCAGTGGTAAACAATTCTGAAATTGGTCAGAGGTGGGGAATCATCTCCCATACAGCCAGCAGCCCCGCCCGCCCACGCAAGGAGCATCCTCATTGCAAAGCTGGGAGACCGTGCCGAGGCCTCTGTGAGTAAACGTGAGCTGAGCCCCAGGCCAGATGCTGCTGAACTGTTCCCACCCTTCCCAGGTGAAACACCTGAATATGTACAAGGGCTTGAAAGCCTAGAGGAAGGGCCGTGGAGCCACACCAGCGACAGCACGCAGGCCAACTTGGTGCCTGCAGGTCAGCCAGGATGGTACTGGCCACGGGCGCTCTTCTGGAAGCTTTCTATTGCCCTGCCTGAGATACCCCTCCTCTCCCGGCCCCCACTCCTTTTTTTCCTTCCTCACCTCAGCCCGCAGAGATATTCCAGTGGAAGTTATGGGTGACACATCCTCTTCTTTACAGGTGGCAGCCTGGCAACTCCTGCCGAAAGTCCAGCAGAGCCCCACTCACACCGGGCCACCCACAAAGCCGTGGACCCTCACACCCTCCCACCAGCACAGCCCCGAGACTGCTGACGGGGCAGAGGATATGGAGTCAGGCACAGCTGCAGGGACTATTGCTGCCTGGAGTGCTGTTTATATTGACCTCAACGCAGGCACACCTGGGGAGGGCTTGCCGGCAGGGTCAGGCTGCCCAGGTCAGCTAATCCTCAGCCCTCAGGGAATCACATTGCAGAAAATGGACCTCGCTAAGACAGAATATTCGCCAAGGAAAAAAAGGACACAATGCCATTTGCAGCACCGTAGATGAGTCTCGAGGTAATCACGTGACTTGGAGTAAGTCAGAAAGTGAAAGACACATATCATATCATATCACTTATAGGTGTTACCTATAAATTGATACCAGGGCAGATATTTCCACGGAGAAGGGCAATCACAGATTCATTAAACAAACTTATGGTTCACCAAAGGAAAGGTGTGAGGATTGAATTCATTACGATATTGGGGTTAGCAGACAGATACAAACACAGTAGACGTATATAATCACCAAAGACCTACGGAGTACCAAGAGAAGACTACTCAACATTCTGTCATAACGTACATGGGAAAAGGATCCCAGGAAGAACAGACATATGTATATGTGTAAAAGAACCACCTCTTGCACACCTACAACAAGCTAAACGTTGTACTCAAACTTGCTGTAATAAAAAATAAAAAATTAAATTAAAAACACGAACAAGAAGTAGTGAGACAAACTTGAGGGGCTTTCTCCTGGCACATTCCGTTCTACATTCCAATCTCGAACACGACTTCCATTGAGGCTCTGCTGCCCTAGTAACCAGATTTGGTAAGGGAGAACTGCTGCCACCTTGTGGCCGTTTCACACAACTGCAGGTTTAATGCCAGCGCTAATGGTCAGTGGATATTCCAAATCATTACAGGCCTGTAAATGACACCTGCCCTGAAAACAAATCCTGGGGTCCTATATCGACCAAAAAATTCAAAAGACGTCCATATTTCAAAACGACAGTTTCAAGAGGCATATTTCACGCACATTAGTGTTCTGCTTCTTTTGCTTTCTTTCTTTCTTTGTTAAAAAAACGGGAATGGAAAAAGGCAACCCTCAGAATGGGCGAAAACGTTCACAAACGAATCAATGGACAAAGGTTTAATCTCCAATATATATAAACAGCGCATGCAGCTTAATATTAATAAAACAAACAACCCAATACAAAAATGGGCAGAAGATCTAAAGAGACGTTTCTTCAAAGAAGACACAGAGATGGCCAAGACGCACATGAAAAGCTGCTCAACATCACTAATTATTAGAGAAATGCAAATCAAAACTACAATGAGGTAAGACCTCACACCTGTTAGAATCGGCATCATCAGATAATCTACAAACAACAAATTCTGGGGAGGGTGTGGACAAAAGGAACCCTCTTCCGCTATTGGTGGGAATGTAAATTGATACAGTCACTATGGAGAACACTATGGAGGTTCCTTTAAAAAACTAAAAAGAGAATTACCATAGGATCCAGCAATCCCACTTCTGGGCATATACCCAGAGAAAACCATAAATCACAGAGACACATTCACCACAATGTTCATTGCAGCACTATTTACAATAGCCAGGTTATGGAAGCAACATAAATGCCCACAGACAGACGAATGGATAAAGATGTGGTACATATATAAAATGGAATATTACTCAGCCATAAAAAGGAATGAAACTGGGTCATTTGTAGAGAAGTTGATGGATCTAGAGACTGTCATACAGAGTGAAGTAAGCCAGAAAGAGAAAAACAAATATGGTATATTAATGCCTATATGTGGAACCTAGAAAAATGGTAGAGATGAACTGGTTTGCAGGGCAGAAATAGAGACACAGAGGTAGAGAACAAACGTATGGACACAAAGTGGGGGAAGCCATGGGGTGGTGGTGGTGGGATGAGTTGGGAGATTGGGATTGACCTGTATACATGTCTATGCATAAAATAGATAACTAATAATAACCTACTGTATAAAAAAATAACTAAAATTAAATTTCAAAATTTTAAAAAATAAAATGTAAAAATAAAACAGAAAAAAATTTCTTCCATTCACACTGATGTATTTATACGAATGAATTATTTCCATGCTTATATCTATAAATACATAAATGAGGAATAAAATCTAACTTGAACCAAAAAAGAAAAAAAAAACTGAACCTAACAGTTATACAGAGGAAAAGTCTACCAAGGCACTTGCTCCAGTGGTAAACAATTCTGAAATTGGTCAGAGGTGGGGAATCATCTCCCATACAGCCAGCAGCCCCGCCCGCCCACGCAAGGAGCATCCTCATTGCAAAGCTGGGAGACCGTGCCGAGGCCTCTGTGAGTAAACGTGAGCTGAGCCCCAGGCCAGATGCTGCTGAACTGTTCCCACCCTTCCCAGGTGAAACACCTGAATATGTACAAGGGCTTGAAAGCCTAGAGGAAGGGCCGTGGAGCCACACCAGCGACAGCACGCAGGCCAACTTGGTGCCTGCAGGTCAGCCAGGATGGTACTGGCCACGGGCGCTCTTCTGGAAGCTTTCTATTGCCCTGCCTGAGATACCCCTCCTCTCCCGGCCCCCACTCCTTTTTTTCCTTCCTCACCTCAGCCCGCAGAGATATTCCAGTGGAAGTTATGGGTGACACATCCTCTTCTTTACAGGTGGCAGCCTGGCAACTCCTGCCGAAAGTCCAGCAGAGCCCCACTCACACCGGGCCACCCACAAAGCCGTGGACCCTCACACCCTCCCACCAGCACAGCCCCGAGACTGCTGACGGGGCAGAGGATATGGAGTCAGGCACAGCTGCAGGGACTATTGCTGCCTGGAGTGCTGTTTATATTGACCTCAACGCAGGCACACCTGGGGAGGGCTTGCCGGCAGGGTCAGGCTGCCCAGGTCAGCTAATCCTCAGCCCTCAGGGAATCACATTGCAGAAAATGGACCTCGCTAAGACAGAATATTCGCCAAGGAAAAAAAGGACACAATGCCATTTGCAGCACCGTAGATGAGTCTCGAGGTAATCACGTGACTTGGAGTAAGTCAGAAAGTGAAAGACACATATCATATCATATCACTTATAGGTGTTACCTATAAATTGATACCAGGGCAGATATTTCCACGGAGAAGGGCAATCACAGATTCATTAAACAAACTTATGGTTCACCAAAGGAAAGGTGTGAGGATTGAATTCATTACGATATTGGGGTTAGCAGACAGATACAAACACAGTAGACGTATATAATCACCAAAGACCTACGGAGTACCAAGAGAAGACTACTCAACATTCTGTCATAACGTACATGGGAAAAGGATCCCAGGAAGAACAGACATATGTATATGTGTAAAAGAACCACCTCTTGCACACCTACAACAAGCTAAACGTTGTACTCAAACTTGCTGTAATAAAAAATAAAAAATTAAATTAAAAACACGAACAAGAAGTAGTGAGACAAACTTGAGGGGCTTTCTCCTGGCACATTCCGTTCTACATTCCAATCTCGAACACGACTTCCATTGAGGCTCTGCTGCCCTAGTAACCAGATTTGGTAAGGGAGAACTGCTGCCACCTTGTGGCCGTTTCACACAACTGCAGGTTTAATGCCAGCGCTAATGGTCAGTGGATATTCCAAATCATTACAGGCCTGTAAATGACACCTGCCCTGAAAACAAATCCTGGGGTCCTATATCGACCAAAAAATTCAAAAGACGTCCATATTTCAAAACGACAGTTTCAAGAGGCATATTTCACGCACATTAGTGTTCTGCTTCTTTTGCTTTCTTTCTTTCTTTGTTAAAAAAAACGGGAATGGAAAAAGGCAACCCTCAGAGTGGGCGAAAACGTTCACAAACGAATCAATGGACAAAGGTTTAATCTCCAATATATATAAACAGCTCATGCAGCTTAATATTAATAAAACAAACAACCCAATACAAAAATGGGCAGAAGATCTAAAGAGACGTTTCTTCACAGAAGACACAGAGATGGCCAAGACGCACATGAAAAGCTGCTCAACATCACTAATTATTAGAGAAATGCAAATCAAAACTACAATGAGGTAAGACCTCACACCTGTTAGAATCGGCATCATCAGATAATCTACAAACAACAAATTCTGGGGAGGGTGTGGACAAAAGGAACCCTCTTCCGCTATTGGTGGGAATGTAAATTGATACAGTCACTATGGAGAACACTATGGAGGTTCCTTTAAAAAACTAAAAAGAGAATTACCATAGGATCCAGCAATCCCACTTCTGGGCATATACCCAGAGAAAACCATAAATCACAGAGACACATTCACCACAATGTTCATTGCAGCACTATTTACAATAGCCAGGTTATGGAAGCAACATAAATGCCCACAGACAGACGAATGGATAAAGATGTGGTACATATATAAAATGGAATATTACTCAGCCATAAAAAGGAATGAAACTGGGTCATTTGTAGAGAAGTTGATGGATCTAGAGACTGTCATACAGAGTGAAGAAAGCCAGAAAGAGAAAAACAAGTATTGTATATTAATGCCTATATGTGGAACCTAGAAAAATGGTAGAGATGAACTGGTTTGCAGGGCAGAAGTAGAGACACAGAGGTAGAGAACAAACATATGGACACAAAGTGGGGGAAGCCATGGGGTGGTGGTGGTGGGATGACTTGGGAGATTAGGATTGACCTGTATACATGTCTATGCATAAAATAGATAACTAATAATAACCTACTGTATAAAAAATAACTAAAATTAAATTTCAAAATTTTAAAAAATAAAATGTAAAAATAAAACAGAAAAAATGTTCTTCCATTCACACTGATGTATTTATACGAATGAATTATTTCCATGCTTATATCTATAAATACATAAATGAGGAATAAAATCTAACTTGAACCAAAAAAGAAAAAAAAAAAAACTGAACCTAACAGTTATACAGAGCAAAACACTACCAAGGCACTTGCTCCAGTGGTAAACAATTCTGAAATTGGTCAGAGTTGGGGAATCATCTTCCATACAGCCAGCAGCCCCGCCCGCCCTCGCCAGGAGCATCCTCATTGCAAAGCTGGGAGACCGTGCCGAGGCCTCTGTGAGTAAACGTGAGCTGAGCCCCAGGCCAGATGCTGCTGAACTGTTCCCACCCTTCCCAGGTGAAACACCTGAATATGTACAAGGGCTTGAAAGCCTAGAGGAAGGGCCGTGGAGCCACACCAGCGACAGCACGCAGGCCAACTTGGTGCCTGCAGGTCAGCCAGGATGGTACTGGCCACGGGCGCTCTTCTGGAAGCTTTCTATTGCCCTGCCTGAGATACCCCTCCTGTCCCGGCCCCCACTCCTTTTTTTCCTTCCTCACCTCAGCCCGCAGAGATATTCCAGTGGAAGTTATGGGTGACACATCCTCTTCTTTACAGGTGGCAGCCTGGCAACTCCTGCCGAAAGTCCAGCAGAACCCCACTCACACCGGGCCACCCACAAAGCCGTGGACCCTCACACCCTCCCACCAGCACAGCCCCGAGACTGCTGACGGGGCAGAGAATATGGAGTAAGGCACAGCTGCAGGGGCTATTGCTGCCTGGAGTGCTGTTTATATTGACCTCAACCCAGGCACACCTGGGGAGGGCTTGCCGGCAGGGTCAGGCTGCCCAGGTCAGCTAATCCTCAGCCCTCAGGGAATCACATTGCAGAAAATGGACCTCGCTAAGACAGAATATTCGCCAAGGAAAAAAAGGACACAATGCCATTTGCAGCACCGTAGATGAGTCTCGAGGTAATCACGTGACTTGGAGTAAGTCAGAAAGTGAAAGACACATATCATATCATATCACTTATAGGTGTTACCTATAAATTGATACCAGGGCAGATATTTCCACGGAGAAGGGCAATCACAGATTCATTAAACAAACTTATGGTTCACCAAAGGAAAGGTGTGAGGATTGAATTCATTACGATATTGGGGTTAGCAGACAGATACAAACACAGTAGACGTATATAATCACCAAAGACCTACGGAGTACCAAGAAAAGACTACTCAACATTCTGTCATAACGTACATGGGAAAAGGATCCCAGGAAGAACATACATATGTATATGTGTAAAAGAACCACCTCTTGCACACCTACCACAAGCTAAACGTTGTACTCAAACTTGCTGTAATAAAAAATAAAAAATTAAATTAAAAACACGAACAAGAAGTAGTGATACAAACTTGAGCGGCTTTCTCCTGGCACATTCCGTTCTACATTCCAATCTCGAACACGACTTCCATTGAGGCTCTGCTGCCCTAGTAACCAGATTTGGTAAGGGAGAACTGCTGCCACCTTGTGGCCGTTTCACACAACTGCAGGTTTAATGCCAGCGCTAATGGTCAGTGGATATTCCAAATCATTACAGGCCTGTAAATGACACCTGCCCTGAAAACAAATCCTGGGGTCATATATCGACCAAAAAATTCAAAAGACGTCCATATTTCAAAACGACAGTTTCAAGAGGCATATTTCACGCACATTACTGTTCTGCTTCTTTTGGTTTCTTTCTTTCTTTGTTAAAAAAAACGGGAATGGAAAAAGGCAACCCTCAGAATGGGCGAAAACGTTCACAAACGAATCAATGGACAAAGGTTTAATCTCCAATATATATAAACAGCTCATGCAGCTTAATATTAATAAAACAAACAACCCAATAAAAAAATGGGCAGAAGATCTAAAGAGACGTTTCTTCACAGAAGACACAGAGATGGCCAAGACGCACATGAAAAGCTGCTCAACATCACTAATTATTAGAGAAATGCAAATCAAAACTACAATGAGGTAAGACCTCACACCTGTTAGAATCGGCATCATCAGATAATCTACAAACAACAAATTCTGGGGAGGGTGTGGACAAAAGGAACCCTCTTCCGCTATTGGTGGGAATGTAAATTGATACAGTCACTATGGAGAACAGTATGGAGGTTCCTTTAAAAAACTAAAAAGAGAATTACCATAGGATCCAGCAATCCCACTTCTGGGCATATACCCAGAGAAAACCATAAATCACAGAGACACATTCACCACAATGTTCATTGCAGCACTATTTACAATAGCCAGGTTATGGAAGCAACATAAATGCCCACAGACAGACGAATGGATAAAGATGTGGTACATATATAAAATGGAATATTACTCAGCCATAAAAAGGAATGAAACTGGGTCATTTGTAGAGAAGTTGATGGATCTAGAGACTGTCATACAGAGTGAAGAAAGCCAGAAAGAGAAAAACAAGTATTGTATATTAATGCCTATATGTGGAACCTAGAAAAATGGTAGAGATGAACTGGTTTGCAGGGCAGAAGTAGAGACACAGAGGTAGAGAACAAACATATGGACACAAAGTGGGGGAAGCCATGGGGTGGTGGTGGTGGGATGACTTGGGAGATTAGGATTGACCTGTATACATGTCTATGCATAAAATAGATAACTAATAATAACCTACTGTATAAAAAATAACTAAAATTAAATTTCAAAATTTTAAAAAATAAAATGTAAAAATAAAACAGAAAAAATGTTCTTCCATTCACACTGATGTATATATACGAATGAATTATTTCCATGCTTATATCTATAAATACATAAATGAGGAATAAAATCTAACTTGAACCAAAAAAGAAAAAAAAAAAAAACTGAACCTAACAGTTATACAGAGGAAAAGTCTACCAAGGCACTTGCTCCAGTGGTAAACAATTCTGAAATTGGTCAGAGGTGGGGAATCATCTCCCATACAGCCAGCAGCCCCGCCCGCCCTCGCCAGGAGCATCCTCATTGCAAAGCTGGGAGACCGTGCCGAGGCCTCTGTGAGTAAACGTGAGCTGAGCCCCAGGCCAGATGCTGCTGAACTGTTCCCACCCTTCCCAGGTGAAACACCTGAATATGTACAAGGGCTTGAAAGCCTAGAGGAAGGGCCGTGGAGCCACACCAGCGACAGCACGCAGGCCAACTTGGTGCCTGCAGGTCAGCCAGGATGGTACTGGCCACGGGTGCTCTTCTGGAAGCTTTCTATTGCCCTGCCTGAGATACCCCTCCTGTCCCGGCCCCCACTCCTTTTTTTCCTTCCTCACCTCAGCCCGCAGAGATATTCCAGTGGAAGTTATGGGTGACACATCATCTTCTTTACAGGTGGCAGCCTGGCAACTCCTGCCGAAAGTCCAGCAGAGCCCCACTCACACCGGGCCACCCACAAAGCCGTGGACCCTCACACCCTCCCACCAGCACAGCCCCGAGACTGCTGACGGGGCAGAGGATATGGAGTCAGGCACAGCTGCAGGGACTATTGCTGCCTGGAGTGCTGTTTATATTGACCTCAACGCAGGCACACCTGGGGAGGGCTTGCCGGCAGTGTCAGGCTGCCCAGGTCAGCTAATCCTCAGCCCTCAGGGAATCACATTGCAGAATATGGACCTCGCTAAGACAGAATATTCGCCAAGGAAAAAAAGGACACAATACCATTTGCAGCACCGTAGATGAGTCTCGAGGTAATCACGTGACTTGGAGTAAGTCAGAAAGTGAAAGACACATATCATATCATATCACTTAAAGGTGTTACCTATAAATTGATACCAGGGCAGATATTTCCACGGAGAAGGGCAATCACAGATTCATTAAACAAACTTATGGTTCACCAAAGGAAAGGTGTGAGGATTGAATTCATTACGATATTGGGGTTAACAGACAGATACAAACACAGTAGACGTATATAATCACCAAAGACCTACGGAGTACCAAGAGAAGACTACTCAACATTCTGTCATAACGTACATGGGAAAAGGATCCCAGAAAGAACAGACATATGTATATGTGTAAAAGAACCACCTCTTGCACACCTACAACAAGCTAAACGTTGTACTCAAACTTGCTGTAATAAAAAATAAAAAAATTAAATTAAAAACACGAACAAGAAGTAGTGAGACAAACTTGAGGGGCTTTCTCCTGGCACATTCCGTTCTACATTCCAATCTCGAACACGACTTCCATTGAGGCTCTGCTGCCCTAGTAACCAGATTTGGTAAGGGAGAACTGCTGCCACCTTGTGGCCGTTTCACACAACTGCAGGTTTAATGCCAGCGCTAATGGTCAGTGGATATTCCAAATCATTACAGGCCTGTAAATGACACCTGCCCTGAAAACAAATCCTGGGGTCATATATCGACCAACAATTTCAAAAGACGTCCATATTTCAAAACGACAGTTTCAAGAGGCATATTTCACGCACATTAGTGTTCTGCTTCTTTTGCTTTCTTTCTTTCTTTGTTAAAAGAAACGGGAATGGAGAAAGGCAACCCTCAGAATGGGCGAAAACGTTCACAAACGAATCAATGGACAAAGGTTTAATCTCCAATATATATAAACAGCTCATGCAGCTTAATATTAATAAAACAAACAACCCAATACAAAAATGGGCAGAAGATCTAAAGAGATGTTTCTTCAAAGAAGACACAGAGATGGCCAAGACGCACATGAAAAGCTGCTCAACATCACTAATTATTAGAGAAATGCAAATCAAAACTACAATGAGGTAAGACCTCACACCTGTTAGAATCGGCATCATCAGATAATCTACAAACAACAAATTCTGGGGAGGGTGTGGACAAAAGGAACCCTCTTCCGCTATTGGTGGGAATGTAAATTGATACAGTCACTATGGAGAACAGTATGGAGGTTCCTTTAAAAAACTAAAAAGAGAATTACCATAGGATCCAGCAATCCCACTTCTGGGCATATACCCAGAGAAAACCATAAATCACAGAGACACATTCACCACAATGTTCATTGCAGCACTATTTACAATAGCCAGGTTATGGAAGCAACATAAATGCCCACAGACAGACGAATGGATAAAGATGTGGTACATATATAAAATGGAATATTACTCAGCCATAAAAAGGAATGAAACTGGGTCATTTGTAGAGAAGTTGATGGATCTAGAGACTGTCATACAGAGTGAAGTAAGCCAGAAAGAGAAAAACAAATATTGTATATTAATGCCTATATGTGGAACCTAGAAAAATGGTAGAGATGAACTGGTTTGCAGGGCAGAAATAGAGACACAGAGGTAGAGAACAAACGTATGGACACAAAGTGGGGGAAGCCATGGGGTGGTGGTGGTGGGATGACTTGGGAGATTAGGATTGACCTGTATACATGTCTATGCATAAAATAGATAACTAATAATAACCTACTGTATAAAAAATAACTAAAATTAAATTTCAAAATTTTAAAAAATAAAATGTAAAAATAAAACAGAAAAAATGTTCTTCCATTCACACTGATGTATTTATACGAATGAATTATTTCCATGCTTATATCTATAAATACATAAATGAGGAATAAAATCTAACTTGAACCAAAAAAGAAAAAAAAAAAAACTGAACCTAACAGTTATACAGAGCAAAACACTACCAAGGCACTTGCTCCAGTGGTAAACAATTCTGAAATTGGTCAGAGTTGGGGAATCATCTTCCATACAGCCAGCAGCCCCGCCCGCCCTCGCCAGGAGCATCCTCATTGCAAAGCTGGGAGACCGTGCCGAGGCCTCTGTGAGTAAACGTGAGCTGAGCCCCAGGCCAGATGCTGCTGAACTGTTCCCACCCTTCCCAGGTGAAACACCTGAATATGTACAAGGGCTTGAAAGCCTAGAGGAAGGGCCGTGGAGCCACACCAGCGACAGCACGCAGGCCAACTTGGTGCCTGCAGGTCAGCCAGGATGGTACTGGCCACGGGCGCTCTTCTGGAAGCTTTCTATTGCCCTGCCTGAGATACCCCTCCTGTCCCGGCCCCCACTCCTTTTTTTCCTTCCTCACCTCAGCCCGCAGAGATATTCCAGTGGAAGTTATGGGTGACACATCCTCTTCTTTACAGGTGGCAGCCTGGCAACTCCTGCCGAAAGTCCAGCAGAACCCCACTCACACCGGGCCACCCACAAAGCCGTGGACCCTCACACCCTCCCACCAGCACAGCCCCGAGACTGCTGACGGGGCAGAGAATATGGAGTAAGGCACAGCTGCAGGGGCTATTGCTGCCTGGAGTGCTGTTTATATTGACCTCAACCCAGGCACACCTGGGGAGGGCTTGCCGGCAGGGTCAGGCTGCCCAGGTCAGCTAATCCTCAGCCCTCAGGGAATCACATTGCAGAAAATGGACCTCGCTAAGACAGAATATTCGCCAAGGAAAAAAAGGACACAATGCCATTTGCAGCACCGTAGATGAGTCTCGAGGTAATCACGTGACTTGGAGTAAGTCAGAAAGTGAAAGACACATATCATATCATATCACTTATAGGTGTTACCTATAAATTGATACCAGGGCAGATATTTCCACGGAGAAGGGCAATCACAGATTCATTAAACAAACTTATGGTTCACCAAAGGAAAGGTGTGAGGATTGAATTCATTACGATATTGGGGTTAGCAGACAGATACAAACACAGTAGACGTATATAATCACCAAAGACCTACGGAGTACCAAGAAAAGACTACTCAACATTCTGTCATAACGTACATGGGAAAAGGATCCCAGGAAGAACATACATATGTATATGTGTAAAAGAACCACCTCTTGCACACCTACCACAAGCTAAACGTTGTACTCAAACTTGCTGTAATAAAAAATAAAAAATTAAATTAAAAACACGAACAAGAAGTAGTGATACAAACTTGAGCGGCTTTCTCCTGGCACATTCCGTTCTACATTCCAATCTCGAACACGACTTCCATTGAGGCTCTGCTGCCCTAGTAACCAGATTTGGTAAGGGAGAACTGCTGCCACCTTGTGGCCGTTTCACACAACTGCAGGTTTAATGCCAGCGCTAATGGTCAGTGGATATTCCAAATCATTACAGGCCTGTAAATGACACCTGCCCTGAAAACAAATCCTGGGGTCATATATCGACCAAAAAATTCAAAAGACGTCCATATTTCAAAACGACAGTTTCAAGAGGCATATTTCACGCACATTACTGTTCTGCTTCTTTTGGTTTCTTTCTTTCTTTGTTAAAAAAAACGGGAATGGAAAAAGGCAACCCTCAGAATGGGCGAAAACGTTCACAAACGAATCAATGGACAAAGGTTTAATCTCCAATATATATAAACAGCTCATGCAGCTTAATATTAATAAAACAAACAACCCAATACAAAAATGGGCAGAAGATCTAAAGAGACGTTTCTTCAAAGAAGAAACAGAGATGGCCAAGACGCACATGAAAAGCTGCTCAACATCACTAATTATTAGAGAAATGCAAATCAAAACTACAATGAGGTAAGACCTCACACCTGTTAGAATCGGCATCATCAGATAATCTACAAACAACAAATTCTGGGGAGGGTGTGGACAAAAGGAACCCTCTTCCGCTATTGGTGGGAATGTAAATTGATACAGTCACTATGGAGAACAGTATGGAGGTTCCTTTAAAAAACTAAAAAGAGAATTACCATAGGATCCAGCAATCCCACTTCTGGGCATATACCCAGAGAAAACCATAAATCACAGAGACACATTCACCACAATGTTCATTGCAGCACTATTTACAATAGCCAGGTTATGGAAGCAACATAAATGCCCACAGACAGACGAATGGATAAAGATGTGGTACATATATAAAATGGAATACTACTCAGCCATAAAAAGGAATGAAACTGGGTCATTTGTAGAGAAGTTGATGGATCTAGAGACTGTCATACAGAGTGAAGTAAGCCAGAAAGAGAAAAACAAGTATTGTATATTAATGCCTATATGTGGAACCTAGAAAAATGGTAGAGATGAACTGGTTTGCAGGGCAGAAATAGAGACACAGAGGTAGAGAACAAACGTATGGACACAAAGTGGGGGAAGCCATGGGGTGGTGGTGGTGGGATGACTTGGGAGATTAGGATTGACCTGTATACATGTCTATGCATAAAATAGATAACTAATAATAACCTACTGTATAAAAAATAACTAAAATTAAATTTCAAAATTTTAAAAAATAAAATGTAAAAATAAAACAGAAAAAATGTTCTTCCATTCACACTGATGTATTTATACGAATGAATTATTTCCATGCTTATATCTATAAATACATAAATGAGGAATAAAATCTAACTTGAACCAAAAAAGAAAAAAAAAAAACTGAACCTAACAGTTATACAGAGGAAAACACTACCAAGGCACTTGCTCCAGTGGTAAACAATTCTGAAATTGGTCAGAGGTGGGGAATCATCTCCCATACAGCCAGCAGCCCCGCCCGCCCTCGCCAGGAGCATCCTCATTGCAAAGCTGGGAGACCGTGCCGAGGCCTCTGTGAGTAAACGTGAGCTGAGCCCCAGGCCAGATGCTGCTGAACTGTTCCCACCCTTCCCAGGTGAAACACCTGAATATGTACAAGGGCTTGAAAGCCTAGAGGAAGGGCCGTGGAGCCACACCAGCGACAGCACGCAGGCCAACTTGGTGCCTGCAGGTCAGCCAGGATGGTACTGGCCACGGGCGCTCTTCTGGAAGCTTTCTATTGCCCTGCCTGAGATACCCCTCCTGTCCCGGCCCCCACTCCTTTTTTTCCTTCCTCACCTCAGCCCGCAGAGATATTCCAGTGGAAGTTATGGGTGACACATCCTCTTCTTTACAGGTGGCAGCCTGGCAACTCCTGCCGAAAGTCCAGCAGAGCCCCACTCACACCGGGCCACCCACAAAGCCGTGGACCCTCACACCCTCCCACCAGTACAGCCCCGAGACTGCTGACGGGGCAGAGAATATGGAGTAAGGCACAGCTGCAGGGGCTATTGCTGCCTGGAGTGCTGTTTATATTGACCTCAACCCAGGCACACCTGGGGAGGGCTTGCCGGCAGGGTCAGGCTGCCCAGGTCAGCTAATCCTCAGCCCTCAGGGAATCACATTGCAGAAAATGGACCTCGCTAAGACAGAATATTCGCCAAGGAAAAAAAGGACACAATGCCATTTGCAGCACCGTAGATGAGTCTCGAGGTAATCACGTGACTTGGAGTAAGTCAGAAAGTGAAAGACACATATCATATCATATCACTTATAGGTGTTACCTATAAATTGATACCAGGGCAGATATTTCCACGGAGAAGGGCAATCACAGATTCATTAAACAAACTTATGGTTCACCAAAGGAAAGGTGTGAGGATTGAATTCATTACGATATTGGGGTTAGCAGACAGATACAAACACAGTAGACGTATATAATCACCAAAGACCTACGGAGTACCAAGAGAAGACTACTCAACATTCTGTCATAACGTACATGGGAAAAGGATCCCAGGAAGAACAGACATATGTATATGTGTAAAAGAACCACCTCTTGCACACCTACAACAAGCTAAACGTTGTACTCAAACTTGCTGTAATAAAAAATAAAAAATTATATTAAAAACACGAACAAGAAGTAGTGAGACAAACTTGAGGGGCTTTCTCCTGGCACATTCCGTTCTACATTCCAATCTCGAACACGACTTCCATTGAGGCTCTGCTGCCCTAGTAACCAGATTTGGTAAGGGAGAACTGCTGCCACCTTGTGGCCGTTTCACACAACTGCAGGTTTAATGCCAGCGCTAATGGTCAGTGGATATTCCAAATCATTACAGGCCTGTAAATGACACCTGCCCTGAAAACAAATCCTGGGGTCATATAGCGACCAAAAAATTCAAAAGACGTCCATATTTCAAAACGACAGTTTCAAGAGGCATATTTCACGCACATTAGTGTTCTGCTTCTTTTGCTTTCTTTCTTTCTTTGTTAAAAAAAACGGGAATGGAAAAAGGCAACCCTCAGAATGGGCGAAAACGTTCACAAACGAATCAATGGACAAAGGTTTAATCTCCAATATATATAAACAGCTCATGCAGCTTAATATTAATAAAACAAACAACCCAATACAAAAATGGGCAGAAGATCTAAAGAGACGTTTCTTCAAAGAAGACACAGAGATGGCCAAGACGCACATGAAAAGCTGCTCAACATCACTAATTATTAGAGAAATGCAAATCAAAACTACAATGAGGTAAGACCTCACACCTGTTAGAATCGGCATCATCAGATAATCTACAAACAACAAATTCTGGGGAGGGTGTGGACAAAAGGAACCCTCTTCCGCTATTGGTGGGAATGTAAATTGATACAGTCACTATGGAGAACAGTATGGAGGTTCCTTTAAAAAACTAAAAAGAGAATTACCATAGGATCCAGCAATCCCACTTCTGGGCATATACCCAGAGAAAACCATAAATCACAGAGACACATTCACCACAATGTTCATTGCAGCACTATTTACAATAGCCAGGTTATGGAAGCAACATAAATGCCCACAGACAGACGAATGGATAAAGATGTGGTACATATATAAAATGGAATATTACTCAGCCATAAAAAGGAATGAAACTGGGTCATTTGTAGAGAAGTTGATGGATCTAGAGACTGTCATACAGAGTGAAGTAAGCCAGAAAGAGAAAAACAAATATTGTATATTAATGCCTATATGTGGAACCTAGAAAAATGGTAGAGATGAACTGGTTTGCAGGGCAGAAATAGAGACACAGAGGTAGAGAACAAACGTATGGACACAAAGTGGGGGAAGCCATGGGGTGGTGGTGGTGGGATGACTTGGGAGATTAGGATTGACCTGTATACATGTCTATGCATAAAATAGATAACTAATAATAACCTACTGTATAAAAAATAACTAAAATTAAATTTCAAAATTTTAAAAAATAAAATGTAAAAATAAAACAGAAAAAATGTTCTTCCATTCACACTGATGTATTTATACGAATGAATTATTTCCATGCTTATATCTATAAATACATAAATGAGGAATAAAATCTAACTTGAACCAAAAAAGAAAAAAAAAAAAAAACTGAACCTAACAGTTATACAGAGGAAAACACTACCAAGGCACTTGCTCCAGTGGTAAACAATTCTGAAATTGGTCAGAGTTGGGGAATCATCTCCCATACAGCCAGCAGCCCCGACCGCCCTCGCCAGGAGCATCCTCATTGCAAAGCTGGGAGACCGTGCCGAGGCCTCTGTGAGTAAACGTGAGCTGAGCCCCAGGCCAGATGCTGCTGAACTGTTCCCACCCTTCCCAGGTGAAACACCTGAATATGTACAAGGGCTTGAAAGCCTAGAGGAAGGGCCGTGGAGCCACACCAGCGACAGCACGCAGGCCAACTTGGTGCCTGCAGGTCAGCCAGGATGGTACTGGCCACGGGCGCTCTTCTGGAAGCTTTCTATTGCCCTGCCTGAGATACCCCTCCTGTCCCGGCCCCCACTCCTTTTTTTTCTTCCTCACCTCAGCCCGGAGAGATATTCCAGTGGAAGTTATGGGTGACACATCCTCTTCTTTACAGGTGGCAGCCTGGCAACTCCTGCCGAAAGTCCAGCAGAGCCCCACTCACACCGGGCCACCCACAAAGCCGTGGACCCTCACACCCTCCCACCAGCACAGCCCCGAGACTGCTGACGGGGCAAAGAATATGGAGTAAGGCACAGCTGCAGGGGCTATTGCTGCCTGGAGTGCTGTTTATATTGACCTCAACCCAGGCACACCTGGGGAGGGCTTGCCGGCAGGGTCAGGCTGCCCAGGTCAGCTAATCCTCAGCCCTCAGGGAATCACATTGCAGAAAATGGACCTCGCTAAGACAGAATATTCGCCAAGGAGAAAAAGGACACAATGCCATTTGCAGCACCGTAGATGAGTCTCGAGGTAATCACGTGACTTGGAGTAAGTCAGAAAGTGAAAGACACATATCATATCATATCACTTATAGGTGTTACCTATAAATTGATACCAGGGCAGATATTTCCACGGAGAAGGGCAATCACAGATTCATTAAACAAACTTATGGTTCACCAAAGGAAAGGTGTGAGGATTGAATTCATTACGATATTGGGGTTAGCAGACAGATACAAACACAGTAGACGTATATAATCACCAAAGACCTACGGAGTACCAAGAGAAGACTACTCAACATTCTGTCATAACGTACATGGGAAAAGGATCCCAGGAAGAACAGACATATGTATATGTGTAAAAGAACCACCTCTTGCACACCTACAACAAGCTAAACGTTGTACTCAAACTTGCTGTAATAAAAAATAAAAAATTAAATTAAAAACACGAACAAGAAGTAGTGAGACAAACTTGAGCGGCTTTCTCCTGGCACATTCCGTTCTACATTCCAATCTCGAACACGACTTCCATTGAGGCTCTGCTGCCCTAGTAACCAGATTTGGTAAGGGAGAACTGCTGCCACCTTGTGGCCGTTTCACACAACTGCAGGTTTAATGCCAGCGCTAATGGTCAGTGGATATTCCAAATCATTACAGGCCTGTAAATGACACCTGCCCTGAAAACAAATCCTGGGGTCATATATCGACCAAAAAATTCAAAAGACGTCCATATTTCAAAACGACAGTTTCAAGAGGCATATTTCACGCACATTACTGTTCTGCTTCTTTTGCTTTCTTTCTTTCTTTGTTAAAAAAAACGGGAATGGAAAAAGGCAACCCTCAGAATGGGCGAAAACGTTCAAAAACGAATCAATGGACAAAGGTTTAATCTCCAATATATATAAACAGCTCATGCAGCTTAATATTAATAAAACAAACAACCCAATACAAAAATGGGCAGAAGATCTAAAGAGACGTTTCTTCAAAGAAGACACAGAGATGGCCAAGACGCACATGAAAAGCTGCTCAACATCACTAATTATTAGAGAAATGCAAATCAAAACTACAATGAGGTAAGACCTCACACCTGTTAGAATCGGCATCATCAGATAATCTACAAACAACAAATTCTGGGGAGGGTGTGGACAAAAGGAACCCTCTTCCGCTATTGGTGGGAATGTAAATTGATACAGTCACTATGGAGAACAGTATGGAGGTTCCTTTAAAAAACTAAAAAGAGAATTACCATAGGATCCAGCAATCCCACTTCTGGGCATATACCCAGAGAAAACCATAAATCACAGAGACACATTCACCACAATGTTCATTGCAGCACTATTTACAATAGCCAGGTTATGGAAGCAACATAAATGCCCACAGACAGACGAATGGATAAAGATGTGGTACATATATAAAATGGAATATTACTCAGCCATAAAAAGGAATGAAACTGGGTCATTTGTAGAGAAGTTGATGGATCTAGAGACTGTCATACAGAGTGAAGTAAGCCAGAAAGAGAAAAACAAATATTGTATATTAATGCCTATATGTGGAACCTAGAAAAATGGTAGAGATGAACTGGTTTGCAGGGCAGAAATAGAGACACAGAGGTAGAGAACAAACGTATGGACACAAAGTGGGGGAAGCCATGGGGTGGTGGTGGTGGGATGAGTTGGGAGATTAGGATTGACCTGTATACATGTCTATGCATAAAATAGATAACTAATAATAACCTACTGTATAAAAAAATAACTAAAATTAAATTTCAAAATTTTAAAAAATAAAATGTAAAAATAAAACAGAAAAAATGTTCTTCCATTCACACTGATGTATTTATACGAATGAATTATTTCCATGCTTATATCTATAAATACATAAATGAGGAATAAAATCTAACTTGAACCAAAAAAGAAAAAAAAAAAAAAAACTGAACCTAACAGTTATACAGAGGAAAACACTACCAAGGCACTTGCTCCAGTGGTAAACAATTCTGAAATTGGTCAGAGGTGGGGAATCATCTCCCATACAGCCAGCAGCCCCGCCCGCCCTCGCCAGGAGCATCCTCATTGCAAAGCTGGGAGACCATGCCGAGGCCTCTGTGAGTAAACGTGAGCTGAGCCCCAGGCCAGATGCTGCTGAACTGTTCCCACCCTTCCCAGGTGAAACACCTGAATATGTACAAGGGCTTGAAAGCCTAGAGGAAGGGCCGTGGAGCCACACCAGCGACAGCACGCAGGCCAACTTGGTGCCTGCAGGTCAGCCAGGATGGTACTGGCCACGGGCGCTCTTCTGGAAGCTTTCTATTGCCCTGCCTGAGATACCCCTCCTGTCCCGGCCCCCACTCCTTTTTTTCCTTCCTCACCTCAGCCCGGAGAGATATTCCAGTGGAAGTTATGGGTGACACATCCTCTTCTTTACAGGTGGCAGCCTGGCAACTCCTGCCGAAAGTCCAGCAGAGCCCCACTCACACCGGGCCACCCACAAAGCCGTGGACCCTCACACCCTCCCACCAGCACAGCCCCGAGACTGCTGATGGGGCAGAGAATATGGAGTAAGGCACAGCTGCAGGGGCTATTGCTGCCTGGAGTGCTGTTTATATTGACCTCAACCCAGGCACACCTGGGGAGGGCTTGCCGGCAGGGTCAGGCTGCCCAGGTCAGCTAATCCTCAGCCCTCAGGGAATCACATTGCAGAAAATGGACCTCGCTAAGACAGAATATTCGCCAAGGAGAAAAAGGACACAATGCCATTTGCAGCACCGTAGATGAGTCTCGAGGTAATCACGTGACTTGGAGTAAGTCAGAAAGTGAAAGACACATATCATATCATATCACTTATAGGTGTTACCTATAAATTGATACCAGGGCAGATATTTCCACGGAGAAGGGCAATCACAGATTCATTAAACAAACTTATGGTTCACCAAAGGAAAGGTGTGAGGATTGAATTCATTACGATATTGGGGTTAGCAGACAGATACAAACACAGTAGACGTATATAATCACCAAAGACCTACGGAGTACCAAGAGAAGACTACTCAACATTCTGTCATAACGTACATGGGAAAAGGATCCCAGGAAGAACAGACATATGTATATGTGTAAAAGAACCACCTCTTGCACACCTACAACAAGCTAAACGTTGTACTCAAACTTGCTGTAATAAAAAATAAAAAATTAAATTAAAAACACGAACAAGAAGTAGTGAGACAAACTTGAGCGGCTTTCTCCTGGCACATTCCGTTCTACATTCCAATCTCGAACACGACTTCCATTGAGGCTCTGCTGCCCTAGTAACCAGATTTGGTAAGGGAGAACTGCTGCCACCTTGTGGCCGTTTCACACAACTGCAGGTTTAATGCCAGCGCTAATGGTCAGTGGATATTCCAAATCATTACAGGCCTGTAAATGACACCTGCCCTGAAAACAAATCCTGGGGTCATATATCGACCAAAAAATTCAAAAGACGTACATATTTCAAAACGACAGTTTCAAGAGGCATATTTCACGCACATTAGTGTTCTCCTTCTTTTGCTTTCTTTCTTTCTTTGTTAAAAAAAACGGGAATGGAAAAAGGCAACCCTCAGAATGGGCGAAAACGTTCACAAACGAATCAACGGACAAAGGTTTAATCTCCAATATATATAAACAGCTCATGCAGCTTAATATTAATAAAACAAACAACCCAATACAAAAATGGGCAGAAGATCTAAAGAGACGTTTCTTCAAAGAAGACACAGAGATGGCCAAGACGCACATGAAAAGCTGCTCAACATCACTAATTATTAGAGAAATGCAAATCAAAACTACAATGAGGTAAGACCTCACACCTGTTAGAATCGGCATCATCAGATAATCTACAAACAACAAATTCTGGGGAGGGTGTGGACAAAAGGAACCCTCTTCCGCTATTGGTGGGCATGTAAATTGATACAGTCACTATGGAGAACAGTATGGAGGTTCCTTTAAAAAACTAAAAAGAGAATTACCATAGGATCCAGCAATCCCACTTCTGGGCATATACCCAGAGAAAACCATAAATCACAGAGACACATTCACCACAATGTTCATTGCAGCACTATTTACAATAGCCAGGTTATGGAAGCAACATAAATGCCCACAGACAGACGAATGGATAAAGATGTGGTACATATATAAAATGGAATATTACTCAGCCATAAAAAGGAATGAAACTGGGTCATTTGTAGAGAAGTTGATGGATCTAGAGACTGTCATACAGAGTGAAGTAAGCCAGAAAGAGAAAAACAAATATTGTATATTAATGCCTATATGTGGAACCTAGAAAAATGGTAGAGATGAACTGGTTTGCAGGGCAGAAATAGAGACACAGAGGTAGAGAACAAACGTATGGACACAAAGTGGGGGAAGCCATGGGGTGGTGGTGGTGGGATGACTTGGGAGATTAGGATTGACCTGTATACATGTCTATGCATAAAATAGATAACTAATAATAACCTACTGTATAAAAAAATAACTAAAATTAAATTTCAAAATTTTAAAAAATAAAATGTAAAAATAAAACAGAAAAAAAGTTCTTCCATTCACACTGATGTATTTATACGAATGAATTATTTCCATGCTTATATCTATAAATACATAAATGAGGAATAAAATCTAACTTGAACCAAAAAAGAAAAAAAAAACTGAACCTAACAGTTATACAGAGGAAAACACTACCAAGGCACTTGCTCCAGTGGTAAACAATTCTGAAATTGGTCAGAGGTGGGGAATCATCTCCCATACAGCCAGCAGCCCCGCCCGCCCTCGCCAGGAGCATCCTCATTGCAAAGCTGGGAGACCGTGCCGAGGCCTCTGTGAGTAAACGTGAGCTGAGCCCCAGGCCAGATGCTGCTGAACTGTTCCCACCCTTCCCAGGTGAAACACCTGAATATGTACAAGGGCTTGAAAGCCTAGAGGAAGGGCCGTGGAGCCACACCAGCGACAGCACGCAGGCCAACTTGGTGCCTGCAGGTCAGCCAGGATGGTACTGGCCACGGGCGCTCTTCTGGAAGCTTTCTATTGCCCTGCCTGAGATACCCCTCCTGTCCCGGCCCCCACTCCTTTTTTTTCTTCCTCACCTCAGCCCGGAGAGATATTCCAGTGGAAGTTATGGGTGACACATCCTCTTCTTTACAGGTGGCAGCCTGGCAACTCCTGCCGAAAGTCCAGCAGAGCCCCACTCACACCGGGCCACCCACAAAGCCGTGGACCCTCACACCCTCCCACCAGCACAGCCCCGAGACTGCTGATGGGGCAGAGAATATGGAGTCAGGCACAGCTGCAGGGGCTATTGCTGCCTGGAGTGCTGTTTATATTGACCTCAACGCAGGCACACCTGGGGAGGGCTTGCCGGCAGGGTCAGGCTGCCCAGGTCAGCTAATCCTCAGCCCTCAGGGAATCACATTGCAGAAAATGGACCTCGCTAAGACAGAATATTCGCCAAGGAGAAAAAGGACACAATGCCATTTGCAGCACCGTAGATGAGTCTCGAGGTAATCACGTGACTTGGAGTAAGTCAGAAAGTGAAAGACACATATCATATCATATCACTTATAGGTGTTACCTATAAATTGATACCAGGGCAGATATTTCCACGGAGAAGGGCAATCACAGATTCATTAAACAAACTTATGGTTCACCAAAGGAAAGGTGTGAGGATTGAATTCATTACGATATTGGGGTTAGCAGACAGATACAAACACAGTAGACGTATATAATCACCAAAGACCTACGGAGTACCAAGAGAAGACTACTCAACATTCTGTCATAACGTACATTGGAAAAGGATCCCAGGAAGAAAAGACATATGTGTATGTGTAAAAGAACCACCTCTTGCACACCTACAACAAGCTAAACGTTGTACTCAAACTTGCTGTAATAAAAAATAAAAAATTAAATTAAAAACACGAACAAGAAGTAGTGAGACAAACTTGAGGGGCTTTCTCCTGGCACATTCCGTTCTACATTCCAATCTCGAACACGACTTCCATTGAGGCTCTGCTGCCCTAGTAACCAGATTTGGTAAGGGAGAACTGCTGCCACCTTGTGGCCGTTTCACACAACTGCAGGTTTAATGCCAGCGCTAATGGTCAGTGGATATTCCAAATCATTACAGGCCTGTAAATGACACCTGCCCTGAAAACAAATCCTGGGGTCATATATCGACCAAAAAATTCAAAAGACGTCCATATTTCAAAACGACAGTTTCAAGAGGCATATTTCACGCACATTAGTGTTCTGCTTCTTTTGCTTTCTTTCTTTCTTTGTTAAAAAAAACGGGAATGGAAAAAGGCAACCCTCAGAATGGGCGAAAACGTTCACAAACGAATCAATGGACAAAGGTTTAATCTCCAATATATATAAACAGCTCATGCAGCTTAATATTAATAAAACAAACAACCCAATACAAAAATGGGCAGAAGATCTAAAGAGACGTTTCTTCAAAGAAGACACAGAGATGGCCAAGACGCACATGAAAAGCTGCTCAACATCACTAATTATTAGAGAAATGCAAATCAAAACTACAATGAGGTAAGACCTCACACCTGTTAGGATCGGCATCATCAGATAATCTACAAACAACAAATTCTGGGGAGGGTGTGGACAAAAGGAACCCTCTTCCGCTATTGGTGGGAATGTAAATTGATACAGTCACTATGGAGAACAGTATGGAGGTTCCTTTAAAAAACTAAAAAGAGAATTACCATAGGATCCAGCAATCCCACTTCTGGGCATATACCCAGAGAAAACCATAAATCACAGAGACACATTCACCACAATGTTCATTGCAGCACTATTTACAATAGCCAGGTTATGGAAGCAACATAAATGCCCACAGACAGACGAATGGATAAAGATGTGGTACATATATAAAATGGAATATTACTCAGCCATAAAAAGGAATGAAACTGGGTCATTTGTAGAGAAGTTGATGGATCTAGAGACTGTCATACAGAGTGAAGTAAGCCAGAAAGAGAAAAACAAATATTGTATATTAATGCCTATATGTGGAACCTAGAAAAATGGTAGAGATGAACTGGTTTGCAGGGCAGAAATAGAGACACAGAGGTAGAGAACAAACGTATGGACACTAAGTGGGGGAAGCCATGGGGTTGTGGTGGTGGGATGAGTTGGGTGATTAGGATTGACCTGTATACATGTCTATGCATAAAATAGATAACTAATAATAACCTACTGTATAAAAAAATAACTAAAATTAAATTTCAAAATTTTAAAAAATAAAATGTAAAAATAAAACAGAAAAAAAGTTCTTCCATTCACACTGATGTATTTATACGAATGAATTATTTCCATGCTTATATCTATAAATACATAAATGAGGAATAAAATCTAACTTGAACCAAAAAAGAAAAAAAAAAACTGAACCTAACAGTTATACAGAGGAAAACACTACCAAGGCACTTGCTCCAGTGGTAAACAATTCTGAAATTGGTCAGAGGTGGGGAATCATCTCCCATACAGCCAGCAGCCCCGCCCGCCCTCGCCAGGAGCATCCTCATTGCAAAGCTGGGAGACCGTGCCGAGGCCTCTGTGAGTAAACGTGAGCTGAGCCCCAGGCCAGATGCTGCTGAACTGTTCCCACCCTTCCCAGGTGAAACACCTGAATATGTACAAGGGCTTGAAAGCCTAGAGGAAGGGCCGTGGAGCCACACCAGCGACAGCACGCAGGCCAACTTGGTGCCTGCAGGTCAGCCAGGATGGTACTGGCCACGGGCACTCTTCTGGAAGCTTTCTATTGCCCTGCCTGAGATACCCCTCCTGTCCCGGCCCCCACTCCTTTTTTTCCTTCCTCACCTCAGCCCGCAGAGATATTCCAGTGGAAGTTATGGGTGACACATCCTCTTCTTTACAGGTGGCAGCCTGGCAACTCCTGCCGAAAGTCCAGCAGAGCCCCACTCACACCGGGCCACCCACAAAGCCGTGGACCCTCACACCCTCCCACCAGCACAGCCCCGAGACTGCTGACGGGGCAGAGAATATGGAGTAAGGCACAGCTGCAGGGCCTATTGCTGCCTGGAGTGCTGTTTATATTGACCTCAACCCAGGAACACCTGGGGAGGGCTTGCCGGCAGGGTCAGGCTGCCCAGGTCAGCTAATCCTCAGCCCTCAGGGAATCACATTGCAGAAAATGGACCTCGCTAAGACAGAATATTCGCCAAGGAGAAAAAGGACACAATGCCATTTGCAGCACCGTAGATGAGTCTCGAGGTAATCACGTGACTTGGAGTAAGTCAGAAAGTGAAAGACACATATCATATCATATCACTTATAGGTGTTACCTATAAATTGATACCAGGGCAGATATTTCCACGGAGAAGGGCAATCACAGATTCATTAAACAAACTTATGGTTCACCAAAGGAAAGGTGTGAGGATTGAATTCATTACGATATTGGGGTTAACAGACAGATACAAACACAGTAGACGTATATAATCACCAAAGACCTACGGAGTACCAAGAGAAGACTACTCAACATTCTGTCATAACGTACATGGGAAAAGGATCCCAGGAAGAACAGACATATGTATATGTGTAAAAGAACCACCTCTTGCACACCTACAACAAGCTAAACGTTGTACTCAAACTTGCTGTAATAAAAAATAAAAAATTAAATTAAAAACACGAACAAGAAGTAGTGAGACAAACTTGAGGGGCTTTCTCCTGGCACATTCCGTTCTACATTCCAATCTCGAACACGACTTCCATTGAGGCTCTGCTGCCCTAGTAACCAGATTTGGTAAGGGAGAACTGCTGCCACCTTGTGGCCGTTTCACACAACTGCAGGTTTAATGCCAGCGCTAATGGTCAGTGGATATTCCAAATCATTACAGGCCTGTAAATGACACCTGCCCTGAAAACAAATCCTGGGGTCATATATCGACCAAAAAATTCAAAAGACGTCCATATTTCAAAACGACAGTTTCAAGAGGCATATTTCATGCACATTAGTGTTCTGCTTCTTTTGCTTTCTTTCTTTCTTTGTTAAAAAAATCGGGAATGGAAAAAGGCAACCCTCAGAATGGGCGAAAACGTTCACAAACGAATCAATGGACAAAGGTTTAATCTCCAATATATATAAACAGCTCATGCAGCTTAATATTAATAAAACAAACAACCCAATACAAAAATGGGCAGAAGATCTAAAGAGACGTTTCTTCAAAGAAGACACAGAGATGGCCAAGACGCACATGAAAAGCTGCTCAACATCACTAATTATTATGAAATGCAAAACAAAACTACAATGAGGTAAGACCTCACACCTTTTAGAATCGGCATCATCAGATAATCTACAAACAACAAATTCTGGGGAGGGTGTGGACAAAAGGAACCCTCTTCCGCTATTGGTGGGAATGTAAATTGATACAGTCACTATGGAGAACAGTATGGAGGTTCCTTTAAAAAACTAAAAAGAGAATTACCATAGGATCCAGCAATCCCACTTCTGGGCATATACCCAGAGAAAACCATAAATCACAGAGACACATTCACCACAATGTTCATTGCAGCACTATTTACAATAGCCAGGTTATGGAAGCAACATAAATGCCCACAGACAGACGAATGGATAAAGATGTGGTACATATATAAAATGGAATATTACTCAGCCATAAAAAGGAATGGAACTGGGTCATTTGTAGAGAAGTTGATGGATCTAGAGACTGTCATACAGAGTGAAGTAAGCCAGAAAGAGAAAAACAAATATTGTATATTAATGCCTATATGTGGAACCTAGAAAAATGGTAGAGATGAACTGGTTTGCAGGGCAGAAATAGAGACACAGAGGTAGAGAACAAACGTATGGACACAAAGTGGGGGAAGCCATGGGGTGGTGGTGGTGGGATGACTTGGGAGATTAGGATTGACCTGTATACATGTCTATGCATAAAATAGATAACTAATAATAACCTACTGTATAAAAAATAACTAAAATTAAATTTCAAAGTTTTAAAAAATAAAATGTAAAAATAAAACAGAAAAAAAGTTCTTCCATTCACACTGATGTATTTATACGAATGAATTATTTCCATGCTTGTATCTATAAATACATAAATGAGGAATAAAATCTAACTTGAACCAAAAAAGAAAAAAAAAACTGAACCTAACAGTTATACAGAGGAAAACACTACCAAGGCACTTGCTCCAGTGGTAAACAATTCTGAAATTGGTCAGAGGTGGGGAATCATTTCCCATACAGCCAGCAGCCCCGCCCGCCCATGCAAGGAGCATCCTCATTGCAAAGCTGGGAGACCGTGCCGAGGCCTCTGTGAGTAAATGTGAGCTGAGCCCCAGGCCAGATGCTGCTGAACTGTTCCCACCCTTCCCAGGTGAAACACCTGAATATGTACAAGGGCTTGAAAGCCTAGAGGAAGGGCCGTGGAGCCACACCAGCGATAGCACGCAGGCCAACTTGGTGCCTGCAGGTCAGCCAGGATGGTACTGGCCACGGGCGCTCTTCTGGAAGCTTTCTATTGCCCTGCCTGAGATACCCCTCCTGTCCCGGCCCCCACTCCTTTTTTTCCTTCCTCACCTCAGCCCGGAGAGATATTCCAGTGGAAGTTATGGGTGACACATCCTCTTCTTTACAGGTGGCAGCCTGGCAACTCCTGCCGAAAGTCCAGCAGAGCCCCACTCACACCGGGCCCCCCACAAAGCCGTGGACCCTCACACCCTCCCACCAGCACAGCCCCGAGACTGCTGACGGGGCAGAGAATATGGAGTAAGGCACAGCTGCAGGGGCTATTGCTGCCTGGAGTGCTGTTTATATTGACCTCAACCCACGCACACCTGGGGAGGGCTTGCCGGCAGGGTCAGGCTGCCCAGTTCAGCTAATCCTCAGCCCTCAGGGAATCACATTGCAGAAAATGGACCTCGCTAAGACAGAATATTCGCCAAGGAGAAAAAGTACACAATGCCATTTGCAGCACCGTAGATGAGTCTCGAGGTAATCACGTGACTTGGAGTAAGTCAGAAAGTGAAAGACACATATCATATCATATCACTTATAGGTGTTACCTATAAATTGATACCAGGGCAGATATTTCCACGGAGAAGGGCAATCACAGATTCATTAAACAAACTTATGGTTCACCAAAGGAAAGGTGTGAGGATTGAATTCATTACGATATTGGGGTTAACAGACATATACAAACACAGTAGACGTATATAATCACCAAAGACCTACGGAGTACCAAGAGAAGACTACTCAACATTCTGTCATAACGTACATGGGAAAAGGATCCCAGGAAGAACAGACATATGTATATGTGTAAAAGAACCACCTCTTGCACACCTACAACAAGCTAAACGTTGTACTCAAACTTGCTGTAATAAAAAATAAAAAATTAAATTAAAAACACGAACAAGAAGTAGTGAGACAAACTTGAGGGGCTTTCTCCTGGCACATTCCGTTCTACATTCCAATCTAGAACACGACTTCCATTGAGGCACTGCTGACCTAGTAACCAGATTTGGTAAGGGAGAACTGCTGCCACCTTGTGGCCGTTTCACACAACTGCAGGTTTAATGCCAGCGCTAATGGTCAGTGGATATTCCAAATCATTACAGGCCTGTAAATGACACCTGCCCTGTAAACAAATCCTGGGGTCATATATCGACCAAAAAATTCAAAAGACGTCCATATTTCAAAACGACAGTTTCAAGAGGCATATTTCACGCACATTAGTGTTCTGCTTCTTTTGCTTTCCTTCTTTCTTTGTTAAAAAAAACGGGAATGGAAAAAGGCAACCCTCAGAATGGGCGAAAACGTTCACAAACGAATCAATGGACAAAGGTTTAATCTCCAATATATATAAACAGCTCATGCAGCTTAATATTAATAAAACAAACAACCCAATACAAAAATGGGCAGAAGATCTAAAGAGACGTTTCTTCAAAGAAGACACAGAGATGGCCAAGACGCACATGAAAAGCTGCTCAACATCACTAATTATTAGAGAAATGCAAATCAAAACTACAATGAGGTAAGACCTCACACCTGTTAGAATCGGCATCATCAGATAATCTACAAACAACAAATTCTGGGGAGGGTGTGGACAAAAGGAACCCTCTTCCGCTATTGGTGGGAATGTAAATTGATACAGTCACTATGGAGAACAGTATGGAGGTTCCTTTAAAAAACTAAAAAGAGAATTACCATAGGATCCAGCAATCCCACTTCTGGGCATATACCCAGAGAAAACCATAAATCACAGAGACACATTCACCACAATGTTCATTGCAGCACTATTTACAATAGCCAGGTTATGGAAGCAACATAAATGCCCACAGACAGACGAATGGATAAAGATGTGGTACATATATAAAATGGAATATTACTCAGCCATAAAAAGGAATGAAACTGGGTCATTTGTAGAGAAGTTGATGGATCTAGAGACTGTCATACAGAGTGAAGTAAGCCAGAAAGAGAAAAACAAATATGGTATATTAATGCCTATATGTGGAACCTAGAAAAATGGTAGAGATGAACTGGTTTGCAGGGCAGAAATAGAGACACAGAGGTAGAGAACAAACGTATGGACACAAAGTGGGGGAAGCCATGGGGTGGTGGTGGTGGGATGACTTGGGAGATTAGGATTGACCTGTATACATGTCTATGCATAAAATAGATAACTAATAATAACCTACTGTATAAAAAATAACTAAAATTAAATTTCAAAATTTTAAAAAATAAAATGTAAAAATAAAACAGAAAAAAAGTTCTTCCATTCACACTGATGTATTTATACGAATGAATTATTTCCATGCTTATATCTATAAATACATAAATGAGGAATAAAATCTAACTTGAACCAAAAAAGAAAAAAAAAAAACTGAACCTAACAGTTATACAGAGGAAAACACTACCAAGGCACTTGCTCCAGTGGTAAACAACTCTGAAATTGGTCAGAGGTGGGGAATCATCTCCCATACAGCCAGCAGCCCCGCCCGCCCACGCAAGGAGCATCCTCATTGCAAAGCTGGGAGACCGTGCCGAGGCCTCTGTGAGTAAACGTGAGCTGAGCCCCAGGCCAGATGCTGCTGAACTGTTCCCACCCTTCCCAGGTGAAACACCTGAATATGTACAAGGGCTTGAAAGCCTAGAGGAAGGGCCGTGGAGCCACACCAGCGACAGCACGCAGGCCAACTTGGTGCCTGCAGGTCAGCCAGGATGGTACTGGCCACGGGCGCTCTTCTGGAAGATTTCTATTGCCCTGCCTGAGATACCCCTCCTGTCCCGGCCCCCACTCCTTTTTTTCCTTCCTCACCTCAGCCCGGAGAGATATTCCAGTGGAAGTTATGGGTGACACATCCTCTTCTTTACAGGTGGCAGCCTGGCAACTCCTGCCGAAAGTCCAGCAGAGCCCCACTCACACCGGGCCACCCACAAAGCCGTGGACCCTCACACCCTCCCACCAGCACAGCCCCGAGACTGCTGACGGGGCAGAGAATATGGAGTAAGGCACAGCTGCAGGGGCTATTGCTGCCTGGAGTGCTGTTTATATTGACCTCAACCCAGGCACACCTGGGGAGGGCATGCCGGCAGGGTCAGGCTGCCCAGGTCAGCTAATCCTCAGCCCTCAGGGAATCACATTGCAGAAAATGGACCTCGCTAAGACAGAATATTCGCCAAGGAGAAAAAGGACACAATGCCATTTGCAGCACCGTAGATGAGTCTCGAGGTAATCACGTGACTTGGAGTAAGTCAGAAAGTGAAAGACACATATCATATCATATCACTTATAGGTGTTACCTATAAATTGATACCAGGGCAGATATTTCCACGGAGAAGGGCAATCACAGATTCATTAAACAAACTTATGGTTCACCAAAGGAAAGGTGTGAGGATTGAATTCATTACGATATTGGGGTTAACAGACATATACAAACACAGTAGACGTATAGAATCACCAAAGACCTACGGAGTACCAAGAGAAGACTACTCAACATTCTGTCATAACGTACATGGGAAAAGGATCCCAGGAAGAACAGACATATGTATATGTGTAAAAGAACCACCTCTTGCACACCTACAACAAGCTAAACGTTGTACTCAAACTTGCTGTAATAAAAAATAAAAAATTAAATTAAAATCACGAACAAGAAGTAGTGAGACAAACTTGAGGGGCTTTCTCCTGGCACATTCCGTTCTACATTCCAATCTAGAACACGACTTCCATTGAGGCTCTGCTGCCCTAGTAACCAGATTTGGTAAGGGAGAACTGCTGCCACCTTGTGGCCGTTTCACACAACTGCAGGTTTAATGCCAGCGCTAATGGTCAGTGGATATTCCAAATCATTACAGGCCTGTAAATGACACCTGCCCTGTAAACAAATCCTGGGGTCATATATCGACCAAAAAATTCAAAAGACGTCCATATTTCAAAACGACAGTTTCAAGAGGCATATTTCACGCACATTAGTGTTCTGCTTCTTTTGCTTTCTTTCTTTCTTTGTTAAAAAAAACGGGAATGGAAAAAGGCAACCCTCAGAATGGGCGAAAACGTTCACAAACGAATCAATGGACAAAGGTTTAATCTCCAATATATATAAACAGCTCATGCAGCTTAATATTAATAAAACAAACAACCCAATACAAAAATGGGCAGAAGATCTAAAGAGACGTTTCTTCAAAGAAGACACAGAGATGGCCAAGACGCACATGAAAAGCTGCTCAACATCACTAATTATTAGAGAAATGCAAATCAAAACTACAATGAGGTAAGACCTCACACCTGTTAGAATCGGCATCATCAGATAATCTACAAACAACAAATTCTGGGGAGGGTGTGGACAAAAGGAACCCTCTTCCGCTATTGGTGGGAATGTAAATTGATACAGTCACTATGGAGAACAGTATGGAGGTTCCTTTAAAAAACTAAAAAGAGAATTACCATAGGATCCAGCAATCCCACTTCTGGGCATATACCCATAGAAAACCATAAATCACAGAGACACATTCACCACAATGTTCATTGCAGCACTATTTACAATAGCCAGGTTATGGAAGCAACATAAATGCCCACAGACAGACAAATGGATAAAGATGTGGTACATATATAAAATGGAATATTACTCAGCCATAAAAAGGAATGAAACTGGGTCATTTGTAGAGAAGTTGATGGATCTAGAGACTGTCATACAGAGTGAAGTAAGCCAGAAAGAGAAAAACAAATATGGTATATTAATGCCTATATGTGGAACCTAGAAAAATGGTAGAGATGAACTGGTTTGCAGGGCAGAAATAGAGACAAAGAGGTAGAGAACAAACGTATGGACACAAAGTGGGGGAAGCCATGGGGTGGTGGTGGTGGGATGACTTGGGAGATTAGGATTGACCTGTATACATGTCTATGCATAAAATAGATAACTAATAATAACCTACTGTATAAAAAATAACTAAAATTAAATTTCAAAATTTTAAAAAATAAAATGTAAAAATAAAACAGAAAAAAAGTTCTTCCATTCACACTGATGTATTTATACGAATGAATTATTTCCATGCTTATATCTATAAATACATAAATGAGGAATAAAATCTAACTTGAACCAAAAAAGAAAAAAAAAAAACTGAACCTAACAGTTATACAGAGGAAAACACTACCAAGGCACTTGCTCCAGTGGTAAACAATTCTGAAATTGGTCAGAGGTGGGGAATCATCTCCCATACAGCCAGCAGCCCCGCCCGCCCACGCAAGGAGCATCCTCATTGCAAAGCTGGGAGACCGTGCCGAGGCCTCTGTGAGTAAACGTGAGCTGAGCCCCAGGCCAGATGCTGCTGAACTGTTCCCACCCTTCCCAGGTGAAACACCTGAATATGTACAAGGGCTTGAAAGCCTAGAGGAAGGGCCGTGGAGCCACACCAGCGACAGCACGCAGGCCAACTTGGTGCCTGCAGGTCAGCCAGGATGGTACTGGCCACGGGCGCTCTTCTGGAAGATTTCTATTGCCCTGCCTGAGATACCCCTCCTGTCCCGGCCCCCACTCCTTTTTTTCCTTCCTCACCTCAGCCCGGAGAGATATTCCAGTGGAAGTTATGGGTGACACATCCTCTTCTTTACAGGTGGCAGCCTGGCAACTCCTGCCGAAAGTCCAGCAGAGCCCCACTCACACCGGGCCACCCACAAAGCCGTGGACCCTCACACCCTCCCACCAGCACAGCCCCGAGACTGCTGACGGGGCAGAGAATATGGAGTAAGGCACAGCTGCAGGGGCTATTGCTGCCTGGAGTGCTGTTTATATTGACCTCAACCGAGGCACACCTGGGGAGGGCATGCCGGCAGGGTCAGGCTGCCCAGGTCAGCTAATCCTCAGCCCTCAGGGAATCACATTGCAGAAAATGGACCTCGCTAAGACAGAATATTCGCCAAGGAGAAAAAGGACACAATGCCATTTGCAGCACCGTAGATGAGTCTCGAGGTAATCACGTGACTTGGAGTAAGTCAGAAAGTGAAAGACACATATCATATCATATCACTTATAGGTGTTACCTATAAATTGATACCAGGGCAGATATTTCCACGGAGAAGGGCAATCACAGATTCATTAAACAAACTTATGGTTCACCAAAGGAAAGGTGTGAGGATTGAATTCATTACGATATTGGGGTTAACAGACATATACAAACACAGTAGACGTATAGAATCACCAAAGACCTACGGAGTACCAAGAGAAGACTACTCAACATTCTGTCATAACGTACATGGGAAAAGGATCCCAGGAAGAACAGACATATGTATATGTGTAAAAGAACCACCTCTTGCACACCTACAACAAGCTAAACGTTGTACTCAAACTTGCTGTAATAAAAAATAAAAAATTAAATTAAAATCACGAACAAGAAGTAGTGAGACAAACTTGAGGGGCTTTCTCCTGGCACATTCCGTTCTACATTCCAATCTAGAACACGACTTCCATTGAGGCTCTGCTGCCCTAGTAACCAGATTTGGTAAGGGAGAACTGCTGCCACCTTGTGGCCGTTTCACACAACTGCAGGTTTAATGCCAGCGCTAATGGTCAGTGGATATTCCAAATCATTACAGGCCTGTAAATGACACCTGCCCTGTAAACAAATCCTGGGGTCATATATCGACCAAAAAATTCAAAAGACGTCCATATTTCAAAACGACAGTTTCAAGAGGCATATTTCACGCACATTAGTGTTCTGCTTCTTTTGCTTTCTTTCTTTCTTTGTTAAAAAAAACGGGAATGGAAAAAGGCAACCCTCAGAATGGGCGAAAACGTTCACAAACGAATCAATGGACAAAGGTTTAATCTCCAATATATATAAACAGCTCATGCAGCTTAATATTAATAAAACAAACAACCCAATACAAAAATGGGCAGAAGATCTAAAGAGACGTTTCTTCAAAGAAGACACAGAGATGGCCAAGACGCACATGAAAAGCTGCTCAACATCACTAATTATTAGAGAAATGCAAATCAAAACTACAATGAGGTAAGACCTCACACCTGTTAGAATCGGCATCATCAGATAATCTACAAACAACAAATTCTGGGGAGGGTGTGGACAAAAGGAACCCTCTTCCGCTATTGGTGGGAATGTAAATTGATACAGTCACTATGGAGAACAGTATGGAGGTTCCTTTAAAAAACTAAAAAGAGAATTACCATAGGATCCAGCAATCCCACTTCTGGGCATATACCCAGAGAAAACCATAAATCACAGAGACACATTCACCACAATGTTCATTGCAGCACTATTTACAATAGCCAGGTTATGGAAGCAACATAAATGCCCACAGACAGACAAATGGATAAAGATGTGGTACATATATAAAATGGAATATTACTCAGCCATAAAAAGGAATGAAACTGGGTCATTTGTAGAGAAGTTGATGGATCTAGAGACTGTCATACAGAGTGAAGTAAGCCAGAAAGAGAAAAACAAATATTGTATATTAATGCCTATATGTGGAACCTAGAAAAATGGTAGAGATGAACTGGTTTGCAGGGCATAAATAGAGACACAGAGGTAGAGAACAAACGTATGGACACAAAATGGGGGAAGCCATGGGGTGGTGGTGGTGGGATGACTTGGGAGATTAGGATTGACCTGTATACATGTCTATGCATAAAATAGATAACTAATAATAACCTACTGTATAAAAAATAACTAAAATTAAATTTCAAAATTTTGAAAAATAAAATGTAAAAATAAAACAGAAAAAAAGTTCTTCCATTCACACTGATGTATTTATACGAATGAATTATTTCCATGCTTATATCTATAAATACATAAATGAGGAATAAAATCTAACTTGAACCAAAAAAGAAAAAAAAAACTGAACCTAACAGTTATACAGAGGAAAACACTACCAAGGCACTTGCTCCAGTGGTAAACAATTCTGAAATTGGTCAGAGGTGGGGAATCATCTCCCATACAGCCAGCAGCCCCGCCCGCCCACGCAAGGAGCATCCTCATTGCAAAGCTGGGAGACCGTGCCGAGGCCTCTGTGAGTAAACGTGAGCTGAGCCCCAGGCCAGATGCTGCTGAACTCTTCCCACCCTTCCCAGGTGAAACACCTGAATATGTACAAGGGCTTGAAAGCCTAGAGGAAGGGCCGTGGAGCCACACCAGCGACAGCACGCAGGCCAACTTGGTGCCTGCAGGTCAGCCAGGATGGTACTGGCCACGGGCGCTCTTCTGGAAGCTTTCTATTGCCCTGCCTGAGATACCCCTCCTGTCCCGGCCCCCACTCCTTTTTTTCCTTCCTCACCTCAGCCCGGAGAGATATTCCAGTGGAAGTTATGGGTGACACATCCTCTTCTTTACAGGTGGCAGCCTGGCAACTCCTGCCGAAAGTCCAGCAGAGCCCCACTCACACCGGGCCACCCACAAAGCCGTGGACCCTCACACCCTCCCACCAGCACAGCCCCGAGACTGCTGACGGGGCAGAGGATATGGAGTCAGGCACAGCTGCAGGGACTATTGCTGCCTGGAGTGCTGTTTATATTGACCTCAACCCAGGCACACCTGGGGAGGGCTTGCCGGCAGGGTCAGGCTGCCCAGGTCAGCTAATCCTCAGCCCTCAGGGAATCACATTGCAGAATATGGACCTCGCTAAGACAGAATATTCGCCAAGGAGAAAAAGGACACAATGCCATTTGCAGCACCGTAGATGAGTCTCGAGGTAATCACGTGACTTGGAGTAAGTCAGAAAGTGAAAGACACATATCATATCATATCACTTATAGGTGTTACCTATAAATTGATACCAGGGCAGATATTTCCACGGAGAAGGGCAATCACAGATTCATTAAACAAACTTATGGTTCACCAAAGGAAAGGTGTGAGGATTGAATTCATTACGATATTGGGGTTAACAGACAGATACAAACACAGTAGACGTATATAATCACCAAAGACCTACGGAGTACCAAGAGAAGACTACTCAACATTCTGTCATAACGTACATGGGAAAAGGATCCCAGGAAGAACAGACATATGTATATGTGTAAAAGAACCACCTCTTGCACACCTACAACAAGCTAAACGTTGTACTCAAACTTGCTGTAATAAAAAATAAAAAATTAAATTAAAAACACGAACAAGAAGTAGTGAGACAAACTTGAGGGGCTTTCTCCTGGCACATTCCGTTCTACATTCCAATCTAGAACACGACTTCCATTGAGGCTCTGCTGCCCTAGTAACCAGATTTGGTAAGGGAGAACTGCTGCCACCTTGTGGCCGTTTCACACAACTGCAGGTTTAATGCCAGCGCTAATGGTCAGTGGATATTCCAAATCATTACAGGCCTGTAAATGACACCTGCCCTGAAAACAAATCCTGGGGTCATATATCGACCAAAAAATTCAAAAGACGTCCATATTTCAAAACGACAGTTTCAAGAGGCTTATTTCACGCACATTAGTGTTCTGCTTCTTTTGCTTTCTTTCTTTCTTTGTTAAAAAAAACGGGAATGGAAAAAGGCAACCCTCAGAATGGGCGAAAACGTTCACAAACGAATCAATGGACAAAGGTTTAATCTCCAATATATATAAACAGCTCATGCAGCTTAATATTAATAAAACAAACAACCCAATACAAAAATGGGCAGAAGATCTAAAGAGACGTTTCTTCAAAGAAGACACAGAGATGGCCAAGACGCACATGAAAAGCTGCTCAACATCACTAATTATTAGAGAAATGCAAATCAAAACTACAATGAGGTAAGACCTCACACCTGTTAGAATCGGCATCATCAGATAATCTACAAACAACAAATTCTGGGGAGGGTGTGGACAAAAGGAACCCTCTTCCGCTATTGGTGGGAATGTAAATTGATACAGTCACTATGGAGAACAGTATGGAGGTTCCTTTAAAAAACTAAAAAGAGAATTACCATAGGATCCAGCAATCCCACTTCTGGGCATATACCCAGAGAAAACCATAAATCACAGAGACACATTCACCACAATGTTCATTGCAGCACTATTTACAATAGCCAGGTTATGGAAGCAACATAAATGCCCACAGACAGACGAATGGATAAAGATGTGGTACATATATAAAATGGAATATTACTCAGCCATAAAAAGGAATGAAACTGGGTCATTTGTAGAGAAGTTGATGGATCTAGAGACTGTCATACAGAGTGAAGTAAGCCAGAAAGAGAAAAACAAATATTGTATATTAATGCCTATATGTGGAACCTAGAAAAATGGTAGAGATGAACTGGTTTGCAGGGCAGAAATAGAGACACAGAGGTAGAGAACAAACGTATGGACACAAAGTGGGGGAAGCCATGGGGTGGTGGTGGTGGGATGACTTGGGAGATTAGGATTGACCTGTATACATGTCTATGCATAAAATAGATAACTAATAATAACCTACTGTATAAAAAATAACTAAAATTAAATTTCAAAATTTTAAAAAATAAAATGTAAAAATAAAACAGAAAAAATGTTCTTCCATTCACACTGATGTATTTATACGAATGAATTATTTCCATGCTTATATCTATAAATACATAAATGAGGAATAAAATCTAACTTGAACCAAAAAAGAAAAAAAAAACTGAACCTAACAGTTATACAGAGGAAAACACTACCAAGGCACTTGCTCCAGTGGTAAACAATTCTGAAATTGGTCAGAGGTGGGGAATCATCTCCCATACAGCCAGCAGCCCCGCCCGCCCACGCAAGGAGCATCCTCATTGCAAAGCTGGGAGACCGTGCCGAGGCCTCTGTGAGTAAACGTGAGCTGAGCCCCAGGCCAGATGCTGCTGAACTGTTCCCACCCTTCCCAGGTGAAACACCTGAATATGTACAAGGGCTTGAAAGCCTAGAGGAAGGGCCGTGGAGCCACACCAGCGACAGCACGCAGGCCAACTTGGTGCCTGCAGGTCAGCCAGGATGGTACTGGCCACGGGCGCTCTTCTGGAAGCTTTCTATTGCCCTGCCTGAGATACCCCTCCTGTCCCGGCTCCCACTCCTTTTTTTCCTTCCTCACCTCAGCCCGGAGAGATATTCCAGTGGAAGTTATGGGTGACACATCCTCTTCTTTACAGGTGGCAGCCTGGCAACTCCTGCCGAAAGTCCAGCAGAGCCCCACTCACACCGGGCCACCCACAAAGCCGTGGACCCTCACACCCTCCCACCAGCACAGCCCCGAGACTGCTGACGGGGCAGAGAATATGGAGTAAGGCACAGCTGCAGGGGCTATTGCTGCCTGGAGTGCTGTTTATATTGACCTCAACCCAGGCACACCTGGGGAGGGCTTGCCGGCAGGGTCAGGCTGCCCAGGTCAGCTAATCCTCAGCCCTCAGGGAATCACATTGCAGAAAATGGACCTCGCTAAGACAGAATATTCGCCAAGGAGAAAAAGGACACAATGCCATTTGCAGCACCGTAGATGAGTCTCGAGGTAATCACGTGACTTGGAGTAAGTCAGAAAGTGAAAGACACATATCATATCATATCACTTATAGGTGTTACCTATAAATTGATACCAGGGCAGATATTTCCACGGAGAAGGGCAATCACAGATTCATTAAACAAACTTATGGTTCACCAAAGGAAAGGTGTGAGGATTGAATTCATTACGATATTGGGGTTAACAGACATATACAAACACAGTAGACGTATAGAATCACCAAAGACCTACGGAGTACCAAGAGAAGACTACTCAACATTCTGTCATAACGTACATGGGAAGAGGATCCCAGGAAGAACAGACATATGTATATGTGTAAAAGAACCACCTCTTGCACACCTACAACAAGCTAAACGTTGTACTCAAACTTGCTGTAATAAAAAATAAAAAATTAAATTAAAATCACGAACAAGAAGTAGTGAGACAAACTTGAGGGGCTTTCTCCTGGCACATTCCGTTCTACATTCCAATCTAGAACACGACTTCCATTGAGGCTCTGCTGCCCTAGTAACCAGATTTGGTAAGGGAGAACTGCTGCCACCTTGTGGCCGTTTCACACAACTGCAGGTTTAATGCCAGCGCTAATGGTCAGTGGATATTCCAAATCATTACAGGCCTGTAAATGACACCTGCCCTGTAAACAAATCCTGGGGTCATATATCGACCAAAAAATTCAAAAGACGTCCATATTTCAAAACGACAGTTTCAAGAGGCATATTTCACGCACATTAGTGTTCTGCTTCTTTTGCTTTCTTTCTTTCTTTGTTAAAAAAACGGGAATGGAAAAAGGCAACCCTCAGAATGGGCGAAAACGTTCACAAACGAATCAATGGACAAAGGTTTAATCTCCAATATATATAAACAGCTCATGCAGCTTAATATTAATAAAACAAACAACCCAATACAAAAATGGGCAGAAGATCTAAAGAGACGTTTCTTCAAAGAAGACACAGAGATGGCCAAGACGCACATGAAAAGCTGCTCAACATCACTAATTATTAGAGAAATGCAAATCAAAACTACAATGAGGTAAGACCTCACACCTGTTAGAATCGGCATCATCAGATAATCTACAAACAACAAATTCTGGGGAGGGTGTGGACAAAAGGAACCCTCTTCCGCTATTGGTGGGAATGTAAATTGATACAGTCACTATGGAGAACAGTATGGAGGTTCCTTTAAAAAACTAAAAAGAGAATTACCATAGGATCCAGCAATCCCACTTCTGGGCATATACCCAGAGAAAACCATAAATCACAGAGACACATTCACCACAATGTTCATTGCAGCACTATTTACAATAGCCAGGTTATGGAAGCAACATAAATGCCCACAGACAGACAAATGGATAAAGATGTGGTACATATATAAAATGGAATATTACTCAGCCATAAAAAGGAATGAAACTGGGTCATTTGTAGAGAAGTTGATGGATCTAGAGACTGTCATACAGAGTGAAGTAAGCCAGAAAGAGAAAAACAAATATTGTATATTAATGCCTATATGTGGAACCTAGAAAAATGGTAGAGATGAACTGGTTTGCAGGGCAGAAATAGAGACACAGAGGTAGAGAACAAACGTATGGACACAAAGTGGGGGAAGCCATGGGGTGGTGGTGGTGGGATGACTTGGGAGATTAGGATTGACCTGTATACATGTCTATGCATAAAATAGATAACTAATAATAACCTACTGTATAAAAAATAACTAAAATTAAATTTGAAAATTTTAAAAAATAAAATGTAAAAATAAAACAGAAAAAATGTTCTTCCATTCACACTGATGTATTTATACGAATGAATTATTTCCATGCTTATATCTATAAATACATAAATGAGGAATAAAATCTAACTTGAACCAAAAAAGAAAAAAAAAAAAACTGAACCTAACAGTTATACAGAGGAAAACACTACCAAGGCACTTGCTCCAGTGGTAAACAATTCTGAAATTGGTCAGAGGTGGGGAATCATCTCCCATACAGCCAGCAGCCCCGCCCGCCCACGCAAGGAGCATCCTCATTGCAAAGCTGGGAGACCGTGCCGAGGCCTCTGTGAGTAAACGTGAGCTGAGCCCCAGGCCAGATGCTGCTGAACTGTTCCCACCCTTCCCAGGTGAAACACCTGAATATGTACAAGGGCTTGAAAGCCTAGAGGAAGGGCCGTGGAGCCACACCAGCGACAGCACGCAGGCCAACTTGGTGCCTGCAGGTCAGCCAGGATGGTACTGGCCACGGGCGCTCTTCTGGAAGCTTTCTATTGCCCTGCCTGAGATACCCCTCCTGTCCCGGCCCCCACTCCTTTTTTTCCTTCCTCACCTCAGCCCGGAGAGATATTCCAGTGGAAGTTATGGGTGACACATCCTCTTCTTTACAGGTGGCAGCCTGGCAACTCCTGCCGAAAGTCCAGCAGAGCCCCACTCACACCGGGCCACCCACAAAGCCGTGGACCCTCACACCCTCCCACCAGCACAGCCCCGAGACTGCTGACGGGGCAGAGGCTATGGAGTCAGGCACAGCTGCAGGGACTATTGCTGCCTGGAGTGCTGTTTATATTGACCTCAACCCAGGCACACCTGGGGAGGGCTTGCCGGCAGGGTCAGGCTGCCCAGGTCAGCTAATCCTCAGCCCTCAGGGAATCACATTGCAGAATATGGACCTCGCTAAGACAGAATATTCGCCAAGGAGAAAAAGGACACAATGCCATTTGCAGCACCGTAGATGAGTCTCGAGGTAATCACGTGACTTGGAGTAAGTCAGAAAGTGAAAGACACATATCATATCATATCACTTATAGGTGTTACCTATAAATTGATACCAGGGCAGATATTTCCACGGAGAAGGGCAATCACAGATTCATTAAACAAACTTATGGTTCACCAAAGGAAAGGTGTGAGGATTGAATTCATTACGATATTGGGGTTAACAGACAGATACAAACACAGTAGACGTATATAATCACCAAAGACCTACGGAGTACCAAGAGAAGACTACTCAACATTCTGTCATAACGTACATGGGAAAAGGATCCCAGGAAGAACACACATATGTATATGTGTAAAAGAACCACCTCTTGCACACCTACAACAAGCTAAACGTTGTACTCAAACTTGCTGTAATAAAAAATAAAAAATTAAATTAAAAACACGAACAAGAAGTAGTGAGACAAACTTGAGGGGCTTTCTCCTGGCACATTCCGTTCTACATTCCAATCTCGAACACGACTTCCATTGAGGCTCTGCTGCCCTAGTAACCAGATTTGGTAAGGGAGAACTGCTGCCACCTTGTGGCCGTTTCACACAACTGCAGGTTTAATGCCAGCGCTAATGGTCAGTGGATATTCCAAATCATTACAGGCCTGTAAATGACACCTGCCCTGAAAACAAATCCTGGGGTCATATATCGACCAAAAAATTCAAAAGACGTCCATATTTCAAAACGACAGTTTCAAGAGGCATATTTCACTCACATTAGTGTTCTGCTTCTTTTGCTTTCTTTCTTTCTTTGTTAAAAAAAACGGGAATGGAAAAAGGCAACCCTCAGAATGGGCGAAAACGTTCACAAACGAATCAATGGACAAAGGTTTAATCTCCAATATATATAAACAGCGCATGCAGCTTAATATTAATAAAACAAACAACCCAATACAAAAATGGGCAGAAGATCTAAAGAGACGTTTCTTCAAAGAAGACACAGAGATGGCCAAGACGCACATGAAAAGCTGCTCAACATCACTAATTATTAGAGAAATGCAAATCAAAACTACAATGAGGTAAGACCTCACACCTGTTAGAATCGGCATCATCAGATAATCTACAAACAACAAATTCTGGGGAGGGTGTGGACAAAAGGAACCCTCTTCCGCTCTTGGTGGGAATGTAAATTGATACAGTCACTATGGAGAACAGTATGGAGGTTCCTTTAAAAAACTAAAAAGAGAATTACCATAGGATCCAGCAATCCCACTTCTGGGCATATACCCAGAGAAAACCATAAATCACAGAGACACATTCACCACAATGTTCATTGCAGCACTATTTACAATAGCCAGGTTATGGAAGCAACATAAATGCCCACAGACAGACGAATGGATAAAGATGTGGTACATATATAAAATGGAATATTACTCAGCCATAAAAAGGAATGAAACTGGGTCATTTGTAGAGAAGTTGATGGATCTAGAGACTGTCATACAGAGTGAAGTAAGCCAGAAAGAGAAAAACAAATATTGTATATTAATGCCTATATGTGGAACCTAGAAAAATGGTAGAGATGAACTGGTTTGCAGGGCAGAAATAGAGACACAGAGGTAGAGAACAAACGTATGGACACAAAGTGGGGGAAGCCATGGGGTGGTGGTGGTGGGATGACTTGGGAGATTAGGATTGACCTGTATACATGTCTATGCATAAAATAGATAACTAATAATAACCTATTGTATAAAAAATAACTAAAATTAAGTTTCAAAATTTTAAAAAATAAAATGTAAAAATAAAACAGAAAAAATGTTCTTCCCTTCACACTGATGTATTTATACGAATGAATTATTTCCATGCTTATATCTATAAATACATAAATGAGGAATAAAATCTAACTTGAACCAAAAAAGAAAAAAAAAAAACTGAACCTAACAGTTATACAGAGGAAAACACTACCAAGGCACTTGCTCCAGTGGTAAGCAATTCTGAAATTGGTCAGAGGTGGGGAATCATCTCCCATACAGCCAGCAGCCCCGCCCGCCCTCGCCAGGAGCATCCTCATTGCAAAGCTGGGAGACCGTGCCGAGGCCTCTGTGAGTAAACGTGAGCTGAGCCCCAGGCCAGATGCTGCTGAACTGTTCCCACCCTTCCCAGGTGAAACACCTGAATATGTACAAGGGCTTGAAAGCCTAGAGGAAGGGCCGTGGAGCCACACCAGCGACAGCACGCAGGCCAACTTGATGCCTGCAGGTCAGCCAGGATGGTACTGGCCACGGGCGCTCTTCTGGAAGCTTTCTATTGCCCTGCCTGAGATACCCCTCCTGTCCCGGCCCCCACTCCTTTTTTTCCTTCCTCACCTCAGCCCGGAGAGATATTCCAGTGGAAGTTATGGGTGACACATCCTCTTCTTTACAGGTGGCAGCCTGGCAACTCCTGCCGAAAGTCCAGCAGAGCCCCACTCACACCGGGCCACCCACAAAGCCGTGGACCCTCACACCCTCCCACCAGCACAGCCCCGAGACTGCTGACGGGGCAGAGAATATGGAGTAAGGCACAGCTGCAGGGGCTATTGCTGCCTGGAGTGCTGTTTATATTGACCTCAACCCAGGCACACCTGGGGAGGGCTTGCCGGCAGGGTCAGGCTGCCCAGGTCAGCTAATCCTCAGCCCTCAGGGAATCACATTGCAGAAAATGGACCTCGCTAAGACAGAATATTCGCCAAGGAGAAAAAGGACACAATGCCATTTGCAGCACCGTAGATGAGTCTCGAGGTAATCACGTGACTTGGAGTAAGTCAGAAAGTGAAAGACACATATCATATCTTATCACTTATAGGTGTTACCTATAAATTGCTACCAGGGCAGATATTTCCACGGAGAAGGGCAATCACAGATTCATTAAACAAACTTATGGTTCACCAAAGGAAAGGTGTGAGGATTGAATTCATTACGATATTGGGGTTAACAGACAGATACAAACACAGTAGACGTATATAATCACCAAAGACCTACGGAGTACCAAGAGAAGACTACTCAACATTCTGTCATAACGTACATGGGAAAAGGATCCCAGGAAGAACAGACATATGTATATGTGTAAAAGAACCACCTCTTGCACACCTACAACAAGCTAAACGTTGTACTCAAACTTGCTGTAATAAAAAATAAAAAATTAAATTAAAATCACGAACAAGAAGTAGTGAGACAAACTTGAGGGGCTTTCTCCTGGCACATTCCGTTCTACATTCCAATCTCGAACACGACTTCCATTCAGGCTCTGCTGCCCTAGTAACCAGATTTGGTAAGGGAGAATTGCTGCCACCTTGTGGCCGTTTCACACAACTGCAGGTTTAATGCCAGCGCTAATGGTCAGTGGATATTCCAAATCATTACAGGCCTGTAAATGACACCTGCCCTGAAAACAAATCCTGGGGTCATATAGCGACCAAAAAATTCAAAAGACGTCCATATTTCAAAACGACAGTTTCAAGAGGCATATTTCACGCACATTAGTGTTCTGCTTCTTTTGCTTTCTTTCTTTCTTTGTTAAAAAAACGGGAATGGAAAAAGGCAACCCTCAGAATGGGCGAAAACGTTCACAAACGAATCAATGGACAAAGGTTTAATCTCCAATATATATAAACAGCTCATGCAGCTTAATATTAATAAAACAAACAACCCAATACAAAAATGGGCAGAAGATCTAAAGAGACGTTTCTTCAAAGAAGACACAGAGATGGCCAAGACGCACATGAAAAGCTGCTCAACATCACTAATTATTAGAGAAATGCAAATCAAAACTACAATGAGGTAAGACCTCACACCTGTTAGAATCGGCATCATCAGATAATCTACAAACAACAAATTCTGGGGAGGGTGTGGACAAAAGGAACCCTCTTCCGCTATTGGTGGGAATGTAAATTGATACAGTCACTATGGAGAACAGTATGGAGGTTCCTTTAAAAAACTAAAAAGAGAATTACCATAGGATCCAGCAATCCCACTTCTGGGCATATACCCAGAGAAAACCATAAATCACAGAGACACATTCACCACAATGTTCATTGCAGCACTATTTACAATAGCCAGGTTATGGAAGCAACATAAATGCCCACAGACAGACAAATGGATAAAGATGTGGTACATATATAAAATGGAATATTACTCAGCCATAAAAAGGAATGAAACTGGGTCATTTGTAGAGAAGTTGATGGATCTAGAGACTGTCATACAGAGTGAAGTAAGCCAGAAAGAGAAAAACAAATATTGTATATTAATGCCTATATGTGGAACCTAGAAAAATGGTAGAGATGAACTGGTTTGCAGGGCATAAATAGAGACACAGAGGTAGAGAACAAACGTATGGACACAAAGTGGGGGAAGCCATGGGGTGGTGGTGGTGGGATGACTTGGGAGATTAGGATTGACCTGTATACATGTCTATGCATAAAATAGATAACTAATAATAACCTACTGTATAAAAAATAACTAAAATTAAATTTCAAAATTTTAAAAAATAAAATGTAAAAATAAAACAGAAAAAATGTTCTTCCATTCACACTGATGTATTTATACGAATGAATTATTTCCATGCTTATATCTATAAATACATAAATGAGGAATAAAATCTAACTTGAACCAAAAAAGAAAAAAAAAAAAACTGAACCTAACAGTTATACAGAGGAAAACACTACCAAGGCACTTGCTCCAGTGGTAAACAATTCTGAAATTGGTCAGAGGTGGGGAATCATCTCCCATACAGCCAGCAGCCCCGCCCGCCCACGCAAGGAGCATCCTCATTGCAAAGCTGGGAGACCGTGCCGAGGCCTCTGTGAGTAAACGTGAGCTGAGCCCCAGGCCAGATGCTGCTGAACTGTTCCCACCCTTCCCAGGTGAAACACCTGAATATGTACAAGGGCTTGAAAGCCTAGAGGAAGGGCCGTGGAGCCACACCAGCGACAGCACGCAGGCCAACTTGGTGCCTGCAGGTCAGCCAGGATGGTACTGGCCACGGGCGCTCTTCTGGAAGCTTTCTATTGCCCTGCCTGAGATACCCCTCCTGTCCCGGCCCCCACTCCTTTTTTTCCTTCCTCACCTCAGCCCGGAGAGATATTCCAGTGGAAGTTATGGGTGACACATCCTCTTCTTTACAGGTGGCAGCCTGGCAACTCCTGCCGAAAGTCCAGCAGAGCCCCACTCACACCGGGCCACCCACAAAGCCGTGGACCCTCACACCCTCCCACCAGCACAGCCCCGAGACTGCTGACGGGGCAGAGGCTATGGAGTCAGGCACAGCTGCAGGGACTATTGCTGCCTGGAGTGCTGTTTATATTGACCTCAACCCAGGCACACCTGGGGAGGGCTTGCCGGCAGGGTCAGGCTGCCCAGGTCAGCTAATCCTCAGCCCTCAGGGAATCACATTGCAGAATATGGACCTCGCTAAGACAGAATATTCGCCAAGGAGAAAAAGGACACAATGCCATTTGCAGCACCGTAGATGAGTCTCGAGGTAATCACGTGACTTGGAGTAAGTCAGAAAGTGAAAGACACATATCATATCATATCACTTATAGGTGTTACCTATAAATTGATACCAGGGCAGATATTTCCACGGAGAAGGGCAATCACAGATTCATTAAACAAACTTATGGTTCACCAAAGGAAAGGTGTGAGGATTGAATTCATTACGATATTGGGGTTAACAGACAGATACAAACACAGTAGACGTATATAATCACCAAAGACCTACGGAGTACCAAGAGAAGACTACTCAACATTCTGTCATAACGTACATGGGAAAAGGATCCCAGGAAGAACAGACATATGTATATGTGTAAAAGAACCACCTCTTGCACACCTACAACAAGCTAAACGTTGTACTCAAACTTGCTGTAATAAAAAATAAAAAATTAAATTAAAAACACGAACAAGAAGTAGTGAGACAAACTTGAGGGGCTTTCTCCTGGCACATTCCGTTCTACATTCCAATCTCGAACACGACTTCCATTGAGGCTCTGCTGCCCTAGTAACCAGATTTGGTAAGGGAGAACTGCTGCCACCTTGTGGCCGTTTCACACAACTGCAGGTTTAATGCCAGCGCTAATGGTCAGTGGATATTCCAAATCATTACAGGCCTGTAAATGACACCTGCCCTGAAAACAAATCCTGGGGTCATATATCGACCAAAAAATTCAAAAGACGTCCATATTTCAAAACGACAGTTTCAAGAGGCATATTTCACTCACATTAGTGTTCTGCTTCTTTTGCTTTCTTTCTTTCTTTGTTAAAAAAAACGGGAATGGAAAAAGGCAACCCTCAGAATGGGCGAAAACGTTCACAAACGAATCAATGGACAAAGGTTTAATCTCCAATATATATAAACAGCGCATGCAGCTTAATATTAATAAAACAAACAACCCAATACAAAAATGGGCAGAAGATCTAAAGAGACGTTTCTTCAAAGAAGACACAGAGATGGCCAAGACGCACATGAAAAGCTGCTCAACATCACTAATTATTAGAGAAATGCAAATCAAAACTACAATGAGGTAAGACCTCACACCTGTTAGAATCGGCATCATCAGATAATCTACAAACAACAAATTCTGGGGAGGGTGTGGACAAAAGGAACCCTCTTCCGCTCTTGGTGGGAATGTAAATTGATACAGTCACTATGGAGAACAGTATGGAGGTTCCTTTAAAAAACTAAAAAGAGAATTACCATAGGATCCAGCAATCCCACTTCTGGGCATATACCCAGAGAAAACCATAAATCACAGAGACACATTCACCACAATGTTCATTGCAGCACTATTTACAATAGCCAGGTTATGGAAGCAACATAAATGCCCACAGACAGACGAATGGATAAAGATGTGGTACATATATAAAATGGAATATTACTCAGCCATAAAAAGGAATGAAACTGGGTCATTTGTAGAGAAGTTGATGGATCTAGAGACTGTCATACAGAGTGAAGTAAGCCAGAAAGAGAAAAACAAATATTGTATATTAATGCCTATATGTGGAACCTAGAAAAATGGTAGAGATGAACTGGTTTGCAGGGCAGAAATAGAGACACAGAGGTAGAGAACAAACGTATGGACACAAAGTGGGGGAAGCCATGGGGTGGTGGTGGTGGGATGACTTGGGAGATTAGGATTGACCTGTATACATGTCTATGCATAAAATAGATAACTAATAATAACCTATTGTATAAAAAATAACTAAAATTAAGTTTCAAAATTTTAAAAAATAAAATGTAAAAATAAAACAGAAAAAATGTTCTTCCCTTCACACTGATGTATTTATACGAATGAATTATTTCCATGCTTATATCTATAAATACATAAATGAGGAATAAAATCTAACTTGAACCAAAAAAGAAAAAAAAAAAACTGAACCTAACAGTTATACAGAGGAAAACACTACCAAGGCACTTGCTCCAGTGGTAAGCAATTCTGAAATTGGTCAGAGGTGGGGAATCATCTCCCATACAGCCAGCAGCCCCGCCCGCCCTCGCCAGGAGCATCCTCATTGCAAAGCTGGGAGACCGTGCCGAGGCCTCTGTGAGTAAACGTGAGCTGAGCCCCAGGCCAGATGCTGCTGAACTGTTCCCACCCTTCCCAGGTGAAACACCTGAATATGTACAAGGGCTTGAAAGCCTAGAGGAAGGGCCGTGGAGCCACACCAGCGACAGCACGCAGGCCAACTTGGTGCCTGCAGGTCAGCCAGGATGGTACTGGCCACGGGCGCTCTTCTGGAAGCTTTCTATTGCCCTGCCTGAGATACCCCTCCTGTCCCGGCCCCCACTCCTTTTTTTCCTTCCTCACCTCAGCCCGGAGAGATATTCCAGTGGAAGTTATGGGTGACACATCCTCTTCTTTACAGGTGGCAGCCTGGCAACTCCTGCCGAAAGTCCAGCAGAGCCCCACTCACACCGGGCCACCCACAAAGCCGTGGACCCTCACACCCTCCCACCAGCACAGCCCCGAGACTGCTGACGGGGCAGAGGCTATGGAGTCAGGCACAGCTGCAGGGACTATTGCTGCCTGGAGTGCTGTTTATATTGACCTCAACCCAGGCACACCTGGGGAGGGCTTGCCGGCAGGGTCAGGCTGCCCAGGTCAGCTAATCCTCAGCCCTCAGGGAATCACATTGCAGAAAATGGACCTCGCTAAGACAGAATATTCGCCAAGGAGAAAAAGGACACAATGCCATTTGCAGCACCGTAGATGAGTCTCGAGGTAATCACGTGACTTGGAGTAAGTCAGAAAGTGAAAGACACATATCATATCTTATCACTTATAGGTGTTACCTATAAATTGCTACCAGGGCAGATATTTCCACGGAGAAGGGCAATCACAGATTCATTAAACAAACTTATGGTTCACCAAAGGAAAGGTGTGAGGATTGAATTCATTACGATATTGGGGTTAACAGACAGATACAAACACAGTAGACGTATATAATCACCAAAGACCTACGGAGTACCAAGAGAAGACTACTCAACATTCTGTCATAACGTACATGGGAAAAGGATCCCAGGAAGAACAGACATATGTATATGTGTAAAAGAACCACCTCTTGCACACCTACAACAAGCTAAACGTTGTACTCAAACTTGCTGTAATAAAAAATAAAAAATTAAATTAAAATCACGAACAAGAAGTAGTGAGACAAACTTGAGGGGCTTTCTCCTGGCACATTCCGTTCTACATTCCAATCTCGAACACGACTTCCATTCAGGCTCTGCTGCCCTAGTAACCAGATTTGGTAAGGGAGAATTGCTGCCACCTTGTGGCCGTTTCACACAACTGCAGGTTTAATGCCAGCGCTAATGGTCAGTGGATATTCCAAATCATTACAGGCCTGTAAATGACACCTGCCCTGAAAACAAATCCTGGGGTCATATATCGACCAAAAAATTCAAAAGACGTCCATATTTCAAAACGACAGTTTCAAGAGGCATATTTCACGCACATTAGTGTTCTGCTTCTTTTGCTTTCTTTCTTTCTTTGTTAAAAAAACGGGAATGGAAAAAGGCAACCCTCAGAATGGGCGAAAACGTTCACAAACGAATCAATGGACAAAGGTTTAATCTCCAATATATATAAACAGCGCATGCAGCTTAATATTAATAAAACAAACAACCCAATACAAAAATGGGCAGAAGATCTAAAGAGACGTTTCTTCAAAGAAGACACAGAGATGGCCAAGACGCACATGAAAAGCTGCTCAACATCACTAATTATTAGAGAAATGCAAATCAAAACTACAATGAGGTAAGACCTCACACCTGTTAGAATCGGCATCATCAGATAATCTACAAACAACAAATTCTGGGGAGGGTGTGGACAAAAGGAACCCTCTTCCGCTATTGGTGGGAATGTAAATTGATACAGTCACTATGGAGAACAGTATGGAGGTTCCTTTAAAAAACTAAAAAGAGAATTACCATAGGATCCAGCAATCCCACTTCTGGGCATATACCCAGAGAAAACCATAAATCACAGAGACACATTCACCACAATGTTCATTGCAGCACTATTTACAATAGCCAGGTTATGGAAGCAACATAAATGCCCACAGACAGACAAATGGATAAAGATGTGGTACATATATAAAATGGAATATTACTCAGCCATAAAAAGGAATGAAACTGGGTCATTTGTAGAGAAGTTGATGGATCTAGAGACTGTCATACAGAGTGAAGTAAGCCAGAAAGAGAAAAACAAATATTGTATATTAATGCCTATATGTGGAACCTAGAAAAATGGTAGAGATGAACTGGTTTGCAGGGCAGAAATAGAGACACAGAGGTAGAGAACAAACGTATGGACACAAAGTGGGGGAAGCCATGGGGTGGTGGTGGTGGGATGACTTGGGAGATTAGGATTGACCTGTATACATGTCTATGCATAAAATAGATAACTAATAATAACCTATTGTATAAAAAATAACTAAAATTAAGTTTCAAAATTTTAAAAAATAAAATGTAAAAATAAAACAGAAAAAATGTTCTTCCCTTCACACTGATGTATTTATACGAATGAATTATTTCCATGCTTATATCTATAAATACATAAATGAGGAATAAAATCTAACTTGAACCAAAAAAGAAAAAAAAAAAACTGAACCTAACAGTTATACAGAGGAAAACACTACCAAGGCACTTGCTCCAGTGGTAAGCAATTCTGAAATTGGTCAGAGGTGGGGAATCATCTCCCATACAGCCAGCAGCCCCGCCCGCCCTCGCCAGGAGCATCCTCATTGCAAAGCTGGGAGACCGTGCCGAGGCCTCTGTGAGTAAACGTGAGCTGAGCCCCAGGCCAGATGCTGCTGAACTGTTCCCACCCTTCCCAGGTGAAACACCTGAATATGTACAAGGGCTTGAAAGCCTAGAGGAAGGGCCGTGGAGCCACACCAGCGACAGCACGCAGGCCAACTTGGTGCCTGCAGGTCAGCCAGGATGGTACTGGCCACGGGCGCTCTTCTGGAAGCTTTCTATTGCCCTGCCTGAGATACCCCTCCTGTCCCGGCCCCCACTCCTTTTTTTCCTTCCTCACCTCAGCCCGGAGAGATATTCCAGTGGAAGTTATGGGTGACACATCCTCTTCTTTACAGGTGGCAGCCTGGCAACTCCTGCCGAAAGTCCAGCAGAGCCCCACTCACACCGGGCCACCCACAAAGCCGTGGACCCTCACACCCTCCCACCAGCACAGCCCCGAGACTGCTGACGGGGCAGAGAATATGGAGTAAGGCACAGCTGCAGGGGCTATTGCTGCCTGGAGTGCTGTTTATATTGACCTCAACCCAGGCACACCTGGGGAGGGCTTGCCGGCAGGGTCAGGCTGCCCAGGTCAGCTAATCCTCAGCCCTCAGGGAATCACATTGCAGAAAATGGACCTCGCTAAGACAGAATATTCGCCAAGGAGAAAAAGGACACAATGCCATTTGCAGCACCGTAGATGAGTCTCGAGGTAATCACGTGACTTGGAGTAAGTCAGAAAGTGAAAGACACATATCATATCTTATCACTTATAGGTGTTACCTATAAATTGCTACCAGGGCAGATATTTCCACGGAGAAGGGCAATCACAGATTCATTAAACAAACTTATGGTTCACCAAAGGAAAGGTGTGAGGATTGAATTCATTACGATATTGGGGTTAACAGACAGATACAAACACAGTAGACGTATATAATCACCAAAGACCTACGGAGTACCAAGAGAAGACTACTCAACATTCTGTCATAACGTACATGGGAAAAGGATCCCAGGAAGAACAGACATATGTATATGTGTAAAAGAACCACCTCTTGCACACCTACAACAAGCTAAACGTTGTACTCAAACTTGCTGTAATAAAAAATAAAAAATTAAATTAAAATCACGAACAAGAAGTAGTGAGACAAACTTGAGGGGCTTTCTCCTGGCACATTCCGTTCTACATTCCAATCTCGAACACGACTTCCATTCAGGCTCTGCTGCCCTAGTAACCAGATTTGGTAAGGGAGAATTGCTGCCACCTTGTGGCCGTTTCACACAACTGCAGGTTTAATGCCAGCGCTAATGGTCAGTGGATATTCCAAATCATTACAGGCCTGTAAATGACACCTGCCCTGAAAACAAATCCTGGGGTCATATATCGACCAAAAAATTCAAAAGACGTCCATATTTCAAAACGACAGTTTCAAGAGGCATATTTCACGCACATTAGTGTTCTGCTTCTTTTGCTTTCTTTCTTTCTTTGTTAAAAAAACGGGAATGGAAAAAGGCAACCCTCAGAATGGGCGAAAACGTTCACAAACGAATCAATGGACAAAGGTTTAATCTCCAATATATATAAACAGCGCATGCAGCTTAATATTAATAAAACAAACAACCCAATACAAAAATGGGCAGAAGATCTAAAGAGACGTTTCTTCAAAGAAGACACAGAGATGGCCAAGACGCACATGAAAAGCTGCTCAACATCACTAATTATTAGAGAAATGCAAATCAAAACTACAATGAGGTAAGACCTCACACCTGTTAGAATCGGCATCATCAGATAATCTACAAACAACAAATTCTGGGGAGGGTGTGGACAAAAGGAACCCTCTTCCGCTATTGGTGGGAATGTAAATTGATACAGTCACTATGGAGAACAGTATGGAGGTTCCTTTAAAAAACTAAAAAGAGAATTACCATAGGATCCAGCAATCCCACTTCTGGGCATATACCCAGAGAAAACCATAAATCACAGAGACACATTCACCACAATGTTCATTGCAGCACTATTTACAATAGCCAGGTTATGGAAGCAACATAAATGCCCACAGACAGACAAATGGATAAAGATGTGGTACATATATAAAATGGAATATTACTCAGCCATAAAAAGGAATGAAACTGGGTCATTTGTAGAGAAGTTGATGGATCTAGAGACTGTCATACAGAGTGAAGTAAGCCAGAAAGAGAAAAACAAATATTGTATATTAATGCCTATATGTGGAACCTAGAAAAATGGTAGAGATGAACTGGTTTGCAGGGCAGAAATAGAGACACAGAGGTAGAGAACAAACGTATGGACACAAAGTGGGGGAAGCCATGGGGTGGTGGTGGTGGGATGACTTGGGAGATTAGGATTGACCTGTATACATGTCTATGCATAAAATAGATAACTAATAATAACCTATTGTATAAAAAATAACTAAAATTAAGTTTCAAAATTTTAAAAAATAAAATGTAAAAATAAAACAGAAAAAATGTTCTTCCCTTCACACTGATGTATTTATACGAATGAATTATTTCCATGCTTATATCTATAAATACATAAATGAGGAATAAAATCTAACTTGAACCAAAAAAGAAAAAAAAAAAACTGAACCTAACAGTTATACAGAGGAAAACACTACCAAGGCACTTGCTCCAGTGGTAAGCAATTCTGAAATTGGTCAGAGGTGGGGAATCATCTCCCATACAGCCAGCAGCCCCGCCCGCCCTCGCCAGGAGCATCCTCATTGCAAAGCTGGGAGACCGTGCCGAGGCCTCTGTGAGTAAACGTGAGCTGAGCCCCAGGCCAGATGCTGCTGAACTGTTCCCACCCTTCCCAGGTGAAACACCTGAATATGTACAAGGGCTTGAAAGCCTAGAGGAAGGGCCGTGGAGCCACACCAGCGACAGCACGCAGGCCAACTTGATGCCTGCAGGTCAGCCAGGATGGTACTGGCCACGGGCGCTCTTCTGGAAGCTTTCTATTGCCCTGCCTGAGATACCCCTCCTGTCCCGGCCCCCACTCCTTTTTTTCCTTCCTCACCTCAGCCCGGAGAGATATTCCAGTGGAAGTTATGGGTGACACATCCTCTTCTTTACAGGTGGCAGCCTGGCAACTCCTGCCGAAAGTCCAGCAGAGCCCCACTCACACCGGGCCACCCACAAAGCCGTGGACCCTCACACCCTCCCACCAGCACAGCCCCGAGACTGCTGACGGGGCAGAGAATATGGAGTAAGGCACAGCTGCAGGGGCTATTGCTGCCTGGAGTGCTGTTTATATTGACCTCAACCCAGGCACACCTGGGGAGGGCTTGCCGGCAGGGTCAGGCTGCCCAGGTCAGCTAATCCTCAGCCCTCAGGGAATCACATTGCAGAAAATGGACCTCGCTAAGACAGAATATTCGCCAAGGAGAAAAAGGACACAATGCCATTTGCAGCACCGTAGATGAGTCTCGAGGTAATCACGTGACTTGGAGTAAGTCAGAAAGTGAAAGACACATATCATATCTTATCACTTATAGGTGTTACCTATAAATTGCTACCAGGGCAGATATTTCCACGGAGAAGGGCAATCACAGATTCATTAAACAAACTTATGGTTCACCAAAGGAAAGGTGTGAGGATTGAATTCATTACGATATTGGGGTTAACAGACAGATACAAACACAGTAGACGTATATAATCACCAAAGACCTACGGAGTACCAAGAGAAGACTACTCAACATTCTGTCATAACGTACATGGGAAAAGGATCCCAGGAAGAACAGACATATGTATATGTGTAAAAGAACCACCTCTTGCACACCTACAACAAGCTAAACGTTGTACTCAAACTTGCTGTAATAAAAAATAAAAAATTAAATTAAAATCACGAACAAGAAGTAGTGAGACAAACTTGAGGGGCTTTCTCCTGGCACATTCCGTTCTACATTCCAATCTCGAACACGACTTCCATTCAGGCTCTGCTGCCCTAGTAACCAGATTTGGTAAGGGAGAATTGCTGCCACCTTGTGGCCGTTTCACACAACTGCAGGTTTAATGCCAGCGCTAATGGTCAGTGGATATTCCAAATCATTACAGGCCTGTAAATGACACCTGCCCTGTAAACAAATCCTGGGGTCATATATCGACCAAAAAATTCAAAAGACGTCCATATTTCAAAACGACAGTTTCAAGAGGCATATTTCACGCACATTAGTGTTCTGCTTCTTTTGCTTTCTTTCTTTCTTTGTTAAAAAAACGGGAATGGAAAAAGGCAACCCTCAGAATGGGCGAAAACGTTCACAAACGAATCAATGGACAAAGGTTTAATCTCCAATATATATAAACAGCTCATGCAGCTTAATATTAATAAAACAAACAACCCAATACAAAAATGGGCAGAAGATCTAAAGAGACGTTTCTTCAAAGAAGACACAGAGATGGCCAAGACGCACATGAAAAGCTGCTCAACATCACTAATTATTAGAGAAATGCAAATCAAAACTACAATGAGGTAAGACCTCACACCTGTTAGAATCGGCATCATCAGATAATCTACAAACAACAAATTCTGGGGAGGGTGTGGACAAAAGGAACCCTCTTCCGCTATTGGTGGGAATGTAAATTGATACAGTCACTATGGAGAACAGTATGGAGGTTCCTTTAAAAAACTAAAAAGAGAATTACCATAGGATCCAGCAATCCCACTTCTGGGCATATACCCAGAGAAAACCATAAATCACAGAGACACATTCACCACAATGTTCATTGCAGCACTATTTACAATAGCCAGGTTATGGAAGCAACATAAATGCCCACAGACAGACAAATGGATAAAGATGTGGTACATATATAAAATGGAATATTACTCAGCCATAAAAAGGAATGAAACTGGGTCATTTGTAGAGAAGTTGATGGATCTAGAGACTGTCATACAGAGTGAAGTAAGCCAGAAAGAGAAAAACAAATATTGTATATTAATGCCTATATGTGGAACCTAGAAAAATGGTAGAGATGAACTGGTTTGCAGGGCATAAATAGAGACACAGAGGTAGAGAACAAACGTATGGACACAAAGTGGGGGAAGCCATGGGGTGGTGGTGGTGGGATGACTTGGGAGATTAGGATTGACCTGTATACATGTCTATGCATAAAATAGATAACTAATAATAACCTACTGTATAAAAAATAACTAAAATTAAATTTCAAAATTTTAAAAAATAAAATGTAAAAATAAAACAGAAAAAATGTTCTTCCATTCACACTGATGTATTTATACGAATGAATTATTTCCATGCTTATATCTATAAATACATAAATGAGGAATAAAATCTAACTTGAACCAAAAAAGAAAAAAAAAAAAACTGAACCTAACAGTTATACAGAGGAAAACACTACCAAGGCACTTGCTCCAGTGGTAAACAATTCTGAAATTGGTCAGAGGTGGGGAATCATCTCCCATACAGCCAGCAGCCCCGCCCGCCCACGCAAGGAGCATCCTCATTGCAAAGCTGGGAGACCGTGCCGAGGCCTCTGTGAGTAAACGTGAGCTGAGCCCCAGGCCAGATGCTGCTGAACTGTTCCCACCCTTCCCAGGTGAAACACCTGAATATGTACAAGGGCTTGAAAGCCTAGAGGAAGGGCCGTGGAGCCACACCAGCGACAGCACGCAGGCCAACTTGGTGCCTGCAGGTCAGCCAGGATGGTACTGGCCACGGGCGCTCTTCTGGAAGCTTTCTATTGCCCTGCCTGAGATACCCCTCCTGTCCCGGCCCCCACTCCTTTTTTTCCTTCCTCACCTCAGCCCGGAGAGATATTCCAGTGGAAGTTATGGGTGACACATCCTCTTCTTTACAGGTGGCAGCCTGGCAACTCCTGCCGAAAGTCCAGCAGAGCCCCACTCACACCGGGCCACCCACAAAGCCGTGGACCCTCACACCCTCCCACCAGCACAGCCCCGAGACTGCTGACGGGGCAGAGGCTATGGAGTCAGGCACAGCTGCAGGGACTATTGCTGCCTGGAGTGCTGTTTATATTGACCTCAACCCAGGCACACCTGGGGAGGGCTTGCCGGCAGGGTCAGGCTGCCCAGGTCAGCTAATCCTCAGCCCTCAGGGAATCACATTGCAGAATATGGACCTCGCTAAGACAGAATATTCGCCAAGGAGAAAAAGGACACAATGCCATTTGCAGCACCGTAGATGAGTCTCGAGGTAATCACGTGACTTGGAGTAAGTCAGAAAGTGAAAGACACATATCATATCATATCACTTATAGGTGTTACCTATAAATTGATACCAGGGCAGATATTTCCACGGAGAAGGGCAATCACAGATTCATTAAACAAACTTATGGTTCACCAAAGGAAAGGTGTGAGGATTGAATTCATTACGATATTGGGGTTAACAGACAGATACAAACACAGTAGACGTATATAATCACCAAAGACCTACGGAGTACCAAGAGAAGACTACTCAACATTCTGTCATAACGTACATGGGAAAAGGATCCCAGGAAGAACAGACATATGTATATGTGTAAAAGAACCACCTCTTGCACACCTACAACAAGCTAAACGTTGTACTCAAACTTGCTGTAATAAAAAATAAAAAATTAAATTAAAAACACGAACAAGAAGTAGTGAGACAAACTTGAGGGGCTTTCTCCTGGCACATTCCGTTCTACATTCCAATCTCGAACACGACTTCCATTGAGGCTCTGCTGCCCTAGTAACCAGATTTGGTAAGGGAGAACTGCTGCCACCTTGTGGCCGTTTCACACAACTGCAGGTTTAATGCCAGCGCTAATGGTCAGTGGATATTCCAAATCATTACAGGCCTGTAAATGACACCTGCCCTGAAAACAAATCCTGGGGTCATATATCGACCAAAAAATTCAAAAGACGTCCATATTTCAAAACGACAGTTTCAAGAGGCATATTTCACTCACATTAGTGTTCTGCTTCTTTTGCTTTCTTTCTTTCTTTGTTAAAAAAAACGGGAATGGAAAAAGGCAACCCTCAGAATGGGCGAAAACGTTCACAAACGAATCAATGGACAAAGGTTTAATCTCCAATATATATAAACAGCGCATGCAGCTTAATATTAATAAAACAAACAACCCAATACAAAAATGGGCAGAAGATCTAAAGAGACGTTTCTTCAAAGAAGACACAGAGATGGCCAAGACGCACATGAAAAGCTGCTCAACATCACTAATTATTAGAGAAATGCAAATCAAAACTACAATGAGGTAAGACCTCACACCTGTTAGAATCGGCATCATCAGATAATCTACAAACAACAAATTCTGGGGAGGGTGTGGACAAAAGGAACCCTCTTCCGCTCTTGGTGGGAATGTAAATTGATACAGTCACTATGGAGAACAGTATGGAGGTTCCTTTAAAAAACTAAAAAGAGAATTACCATAGGATCCAGCAATCCCACTTCTGGGCATATACCCAGAGAAAACCATAAATCACAGAGACACATTCACCACAATGTTCATTGCAGCACTATTTACAATAGCCAGGTTATGGAAGCAACATAAATGCCCACAGACAGACGAATGGATAAAGATGTGGTACATATATAAAATGGAATATTACTCAGCCATAAAAAGGAATGAAACTGGGTCATTTGTAGAGAAGTTGATGGATCTAGAGACTGTCATACAGAGTGAAGTAAGCCAGAAAGAGAAAAACAAATATTGTATATTAATGCCTATATGTGGAACCTAGAAAAATGGTAGAGATGAACTGGTTTGCAGGGCAGAAATAGAGACACAGAGGTAGAGAACAAACGTATGGACACAAAGTGGGGGAAGCCATGGGGTGGTGGTGGTGGGATGACTTGGGAGATTAGGATTGACCTGTATACATGTCTATGCATAAAATAGATAACTAATAATAACCTATTGTATAAAAAATAACTAAAATTAAGTTTCAAAATTTTAAAAAATAAAATGTAAAAATAAAACAGAAAAAATGTTCTTCCCTTCACACTGATGTATTTATACGAATGAATTATTTCCATGCTTATATCTATAAATACATAAATGAGGAATAAAATCTAACTTGAACCAAAAAAGAAAAAAAAAAAACTGAACCTAACAGTTATACAGAGGAAAACACTACCAAGGCACTTGCTCCAGTGGTAAGCAATTCTGAAATTGGTCAGAGGTGGGGAATCATCTCCCATACAGCCAGCAGCCCCGCCCGCCCTCGCCAGGAGCATCCTCATTGCAAAGCTGGGAGACCGTGCCGAGGCCTCTGTGAGTAAACGTGAGCTGAGCCCCAGGCCAGATGCTGCTGAACTGTTCCCACCCTTCCCAGGTGAAACACCTGAATATGTACAAGGGCTTGAAAGCCTAGAGGAAGGGCCGTGGAGCCACACCAGCGACAGCACGCAGGCCAACTTGGTGCCTGCAGGTCAGCCAGGATGGTACTGGCCACGGGCGCTCTTCTGGAAGCTTTCTATTGCCCTGCCTGAGATACCCCTCCTGTCCCGGCCCCCACTCCTTTTTTTCCTTCCTCACCTCAGCCCGGAGAGATATTCCAGTGGAAGTTATGGGTGACACATCCTCTTCTTTACAGGTGGCAGCCTGGCAACTCCTGCCGAAAGTCCAGCAGAGCCCCACTCACACCGGGCCACCCACAAAGCCGTGGACCCTCACACCCTCCCACCAGCACAGCCCCGAGACTGCTGACGGGGCAGAGAATATGGAGTAAGGCACAGCTGCAGGGGCTATTGCTGCCTGGAGTGCTGTTTATATTGACCTCAACCCAGGCACACCTGGGGAGGGCTTGCCGGCAGGGTCAGGCTGCCCAGGTCAGCTAATCCTCAGCCCTCAGGGAATCACATTGCAGAAAATGGACCTCGCTAAGACAGAATATTCGCCAAGGAGAAAAAGGACACAATGCCATTTGCAGCACCGTAGATGAGTCTCGAGGTAATCACGTGACTTGGAGTAAGTCAGAAAGTGAAAGACACATATCATATCTTATCACTTATAGGTGTTACCTATAAATTGCTACCAGGGCAGATATTTCCACGGAGAAGGGCAATCACAGATTCATTAAACAAACTTATGGTTCACCAAAGGAAAGGTGTGAGGATTGAATTCATTACGATATTGGGGTTAACAGACAGATACAAACACAGTAGACGTATATAATCACCAAAGACCTACGGAGTACCAAGAGAAGACTACTCAACATTCTGTCATAACGTACATGGGAAAAGGATCCCAGGAAGAACAGACATATGTATATGTGTAAAAGAACCACCTCTTGCACACCTACAACAAGCTAAACGTTGTACTCAAACTTGCTGTAATAAAAAATAAAAAATTAAATTAAAATCACGAACAAGAAGTAGTGAGACAAACTTGAGGGGCTTTCTCCTGGCACATTCCGTTCTACATTCCAATCTCGAACACGACTTCCATTCAGGCTCTGCTGCCCTAGTAACCAGATTTGGTAAGGGAGAATTGCTGCCACCTTGTGGCCGTTTCACACAACTGCAGGTTTAATGCCAGCGCTAATGGTCAGTGGATATTCCAAATCATTACAGGCCTGTAAATGACACCTGCCCTGAAAACAAATCCTGGGGTCATATATCGACCAAAAAATTCAAAAGACGTCCATATTTCAAAACGACAGTTTCAAGAGGCATATTTCACGCACATTAGTGTTCTGCTTCTTTTGCTTTCTTTCTTTCTTTGTTAAAAAAACGGGAATGGAAAAAGGCAACCCTCAGAATGGGCGAAAACGTTCACAAACGAATCAATGGACAAAGGTTTAATCTCCAATATATATAAACAGCGCATGCAGCTTAATATTAATAAAACAAACAACCCAATACAAAAATGGGCAGAAGATCTAAAGAGACGTTTCTTCAAAGAAGACACAGAGATGGCCAAGACGCACATTAAAAGCTGCTCAACATCACTAATTATTAGAGAAATGCAAATCAAAACTACAATGAGGTAAGACCTCACACCTGTTAGAATCGGCATCATCAGATAATCTACAAACAACAAATTCTGGGGAGGGTGTGGACAAAAGGAACCCTCTTCCGCTATTGGTGGGAATGTAAATTGATACAGTCACTATGGAGAACAGTATGGAGGTTCCTTTAAAAAACTAAAAAGAGAATTACCATAGGATCCAGCAATCCCACTTCTGGGCATACACCCAGAGAAAACCATAAATCACAGAGACACATTCACCACAATGTTCATTGCAGCACTATTTACAATAGCCAGGTTATGGAAGCAACATAAATGCCCACAGACAGACGAATGGATAAAGATGTGGTACATATATAAAATGGAATATTACTCAGCCATAAAAAGGAATGAAACTGGGTCATTTGTAGAGAAGTTGATGGATCTAGAGACTGTCATACAGAGTGAAGTAAGCCAGAAAGAGAAAAACAAATATGGTATATTAATGCCTATATGTGGAACCTAGAAAAATGGTAGAGATGAACTGGTTTGCAGGGCAGAAATAGAGACACAGAGGTAGAGAACAAACGTATGGACACAAAGTGGGGGAAGCCATGGGGTGGTGGTGGTGGGATGACTTGGGAGATTAGGATTGACCTGTATACATGTCTATGCATAAAATAGATAACTAATAATAACCTACTGTATAAAAAAATAACTAAAATTAAATTTCAAAATTTTAAAAAATAAAATGTAAAAATAAAACAGAAAAAAAGTTCTTCCATTCACACTGATGTATTTATACGAATGAATTATTTCCATGCTTATATCTATAAATACATAAATGAGGAATAAAATCTAACTTGAACCAAAAAAGAAAAAAAAAACTGAACCTAAGAAGTATACAGAGGAAAACACTACCAAGGCACTTGCTCCAGTGGTAAACAATTCTGAAATTGGTCAGTGGTGGGGAATCATCTCCCATACAGCCAGCAGCCCCGCCCGCCCACGCAAGGAGCATCCTCATTGCAAAGCTGGGAGACCGTGCCGAGGCCTCTGTGAGTAAACGTGAGCTGAGCCCCAGGCCAGATGCTGCTGAACTGTTCCCACCCTTCCCAGGTGAAACACCTGAATATGTACAAGGGCTTGAAAGCCTAGAGGAAGGGCCGTGGAGCCACACCAGCGACAGCACGCAGGCCAACTTGGTGCCTGCAGGTCAGCCAGGATGGTACTGGCCACGGGCGCTCTTCTGGAAGCTTTCTATTGCCCTGCCTGAGATACCCCTCCTGTCCCGGCCCCCACTCCTTTTTTTCCTTCCTCACCTCAGCCCGCAGAGTTATTCCAGTCGAAGTTATGGGTGACACATCCTCTTCTTTACAGGTGGCAGCCTGGCAACTCCTGCCGAAAGTCCAGCAGAGCCCCACTCACACCGGGCCACCCACAAAGCCGTGGACCCTCACACCCTCCCACCAGCACAGCCCCGAGACTGCTGACGGGGCAGAGAATATGGAGTAAGGCACAGCTGCAGGGGCTATTGCTGCCTGGAGTGCTGTTTATATTGACCTCAACGCAGGCACACCTGGGGAGGGCTTGCCGGCAGGGTCAGGCTGCCCAGGTCAGCTAATCCTCAGCCCTCAGGGAATCACATTGCAGAAAATGGACCTCGCTAAGACAGAATATTCGCCAAGGAGAAAAAGGACACAATGCCATTTGCAGCACCGTAGATGAGTCTCGAGGTAATCACGTGACTTGGAGTAAGTCAGAAAGTGAAAGACACATATCATATCATATCACTTATAGGTGTTACCTATAAATTGATACCAGGGCAGATATTTCCACGGAGAAGGGCAATCACAGATTCATTAAACAAACTTATGGTTCACCAAAGGAAAGGTGTGAGGATTGAATTCATTACGATATTGGGGTTAACAGACAGATACAAACACAGTAGACGTATATAATCACCAAAGACCTACGGAGTACCAAGAGAAGACTACTCAACATTCTGTCATAACGTACATGGGAAAAGGATCCCAGGAAGAACAGACATATGTATATGTGTAAAAGAACCACCTCTTGCACACCTACAACAAGCTAAACGTTGTACTCAAACTTGCTGTAATAAAAAATAAAAAATTAAATTAAAAACACGAACAAGAAGTAGTGAGACAAACTTGAGGGGCTTTCTCCTGGCACATTCTGTTCTACATTCCAATCTCGAACACGACTTCCATTCAGGCTCTGCTGCCCTAGTAACCAGATTTGGTAAGGGAGAACTGCTGCCACCTTGTGGCCGTATCACACAACTGCAGGTTTAATGCCAGCGCTAATGGTCAGTGGATATTCCAAATCATTACAGGCCTGTAAATTACACCTGCCCTGAAAACAAATCCTGGGGTCATATATCGACCAAAAAATTCAAAAGACGTCCATATTTCAAAACGACAGTTTCAAGAGGCATATTTCACGCACATTAGTGTTCTGCTTCTTTTGCTTTCTTTCTTTCTTTGTTAAAAAAACGGGAATGGAAAAAGGCAACCCTCAGAATGGGCGAAAACGTTCACAAACGAATCAATGGACAAAGGTTTAATCTCCAATATATATAAACAGCGCATGCAGCTTAATATTAATAAAACAAACAACCCAATACAAAAATGGGCAGAAGATCTAAAGAGACGTTTCTTCAAAGAAGACACAGAGATGGCCAAGACACACATGAAAAGCTGCTCAACATCACTAATTATTAGAGAAATGCAAATCAAAACTATAATGAGGTAAGACCTCACACCTGTTAGAATCGGCATCATCAGATAATCTACAAACAACAAATTCTGGGGAGGGTGTGGACAAAAGGAACCCTCTTCCGCTATTGGTGGGAATGTAAATTGATACAGTCACTATGGAGAACAGTATGGAGGTTCCTTTAAAACACTCAAAAGAGAATTACCATAGGATCCAGCAATCCCACTTCTGGGCATATACACAGAGAAAACCATAAATCACAGAGACACATTCACCACAATGTTCATTGCAGCACTATTTACAATAGCCAGGTAATGGAAGCAACCTAAATGCCCACAGACAGACGAATGGATAAAGATGTGGTACATATATAAAATGGAATATTACTCAGCCATAAAAAGGAATGAAACTGGGTCATTTGTAGAGAAGTTGATGGATCTAGAGACTGTCATACAGAGTGAAGTCAGTCAGAAAGAGAAAAACAAATATTGTATATTAATGACTATATGTGGAACCTAGAAAAATGGTACAGATGAACTGGTTTACAGGGCAGAAATAGAGACACAGAGGTAGAGAACAAACGTATGGACACAAAGTGGGGGAAGCCATAGGGTGGTGGTGGTGGGATGAGTTGGGTGATTGGGATTGACCTGTATACATGTTTATGCATAAAATAAATAACTACTAATAACCTAGTGTATAAAAAAATAAATAAAATTAAATTTCAAAGTTTTTGAAAATAAAATGTAAAAATAAAACAGAAAAAAAAGTTCTTCCATTCACACTGATGTATTTATAAGAATGAATTATTTCCATGCTTATATCCATAAATACATAAAAGAGGAATAAAATCTAACTTGAACCAAAAAAGAAAAAAAAAAACTGAACCTAACAGTTATACAGAGGAAAACACTACCAAGGCACTTGCTCCAGTGGTAAACAATTGTGAAATTGGTCAGAGGTGGGGAATCATCTCCCATACACCCAGCAGCCCCACCCGCCCACGCAAGGAGTGTCCTTATTGCAAAGCTGGGGGACCTTGCCGAGGCCTCTGTGAGTAAACGTGAGCTGAGCCCCAGGCCAGCTGCTGCTGAAATGTTCCCACCCTTCCCAGGTGAAACACCTGAATATGTACAAGGGCTTGAAAGCCTAGAGGAAGGGCCGTGGAGCCACACCAGCGACAGCACGCAGGCCAACTTGGTGCCTGCAGGTCAGCCAGGATGGTCCTGGCCATGGGGGCTCTTCTGGAAGCTTTCCATTGCCCTGCCTGAGATACCCCTCCTGTCCCGGCCCCCACTCCTTTTTTTCCTTCCTCACCTCAGCCCGGAGAGATATTCCAGTGGAAGTTATGGGTGACACATCCTCTTCTTTACAGGTGGCAGCCTGGAAACTCCTGCCGAAAGTCCAGCAGAGCCCCACTCACACCGGGCCACCCACAAAGCCGTGGACCCTCACACCCTCCCACCAGCACAGCCCCGAGACTGCTGACGGGGCAGAGAATATGGAGTCAGGCACAGCTGCAGGCGCTATTGCTGCTGGAGTGTTGTTTATATTGACCTCAACCCAGGCACACCTGGGGAGGGCTTGCCGGCAGGGTCAGGCTGCCCAGGTCAGCTAATCCTCAGCCCTCAGGGAATCACATTGCAGAAAATGGACCTCGCTAACACAGAATATTCGCCAAGGAGAAAAAGGACACAATGCCATTTGCAGCACCGTAGATGAGTCTCGAGGTAATCACGTGACTTGGAGTAAGTCAGAAAGTGAAAGACACATATCATATCATATCACTTATAGGTGTTACCTATAAATTGATACCAGGGCAGATATTTCCACGGAGAAGGGCAATCACAGATTCATTAAACAAACTTATGGTTCACCAAAGGAAAGGTGTCAGGATTGAATTCATTACGATATTGGGGTTAACAGACAGATACAAACACAGTAGACGTATATAATCACCAAAGACCTACGGAGTACCAAGAGTAGACTACTCAACATTCTGTCATAACGTACATGGGAAAAGGATCCCAGGAAGAACAGACATATGTATATGTGTAAAAGAACCACCTATTGCACACCTACAACAAGCTAAACGTTGTACTCAAACTTGCTGTAATAAAAAATAAAAAATTAGGGGCTTCCCTGGTGGCGCAGTGGTTGAGAGTCCGCCTGCCGATGCAGGGGACACGGGTTCGTGCCCCTATCCCGGAATATCCCACATGCCGCGCAGCGGCTGGGCCCGCGAGCCATGGCCGCGGAGCCTGTGTGTCCGGAGCCTGTGCTCCACAACGGGAGAGGCCACAGCAGTGAGAGGCCCGCGTACAGCAAAAAAAAATAAAAAAAAAATAAAAAAAATAAAATAAAATAAAATAAAAAAATAAAAAATTATATTAAAAACACGAACAAGAAGTAGTGAGACAAACTTGAGGGGCTTTCTCCTGGCACATTCCGTTCTACATTCCAATCTAGAACGCGACTTCCATTGAGGCTCTGCTGCCCTAGTAACCAGATTTGGTAAGGGAGAACTGCTGCCACCTTGTGGCCGTTTCACACAACAGCAGCTTTAATGCCAGCGCTAATGGTCAGTGGATATTCCAAATCATTACAGGCCTGTAAATGACACCTGCCCTGAAAACAAATCCTGGGGTCATATATCGACCAAAAAATTCAAAAGACGTCCATATTTCAAAACGACAGTTTCAAGAGGCATATTTCACGCACATTAGTGTTCTGCATCTTTTGCTTTCTTTCTTTCTTTGATAAAAAAACGGGAATGGAAAAAGGCAACACTCAGAATGGGCGAAAACGTTCACAAACGAATCAATGGACAAAGGTTTAATCTCCAATATATATAAACAGCTCATGCTGCTTAATATTAATAAAACAAACAACCCAATACAAAAATGGGCAGAAGATCTTAAGAGACGTTTCTTGAATGAAGACACAGAGATGGCCAAGACGCACATGAAAAGCTGCTCAACATCACTAATTATTAGAGAAATGCAAATCAAAACTACAATGAGGTAAGACCTCACACCTGTTAGAATCGGCATCATCAGATAATCTACAAACAACAAATTCTGGGGAGGTTGTGGACAAAAGGAACCCTCTTCCGCTATTGGTGGGAATGTAAATTGATACAGTCACTATGGAGAACAGTATGGAGGTTCCTTTAAAAAACTCAAAAGAGAATTACCATAGGATCCAGCAATCCCACTTCTGAGCATATACCCAGAGAAAACCATAAATCACAGAGACACATTCACCACAATGTTCATTGCAGCACTATTTACAACAGCCAGGTATTGGAAGCAACCTAAATGCCCACAGACAGAAGAATGGATAAAGATGTAGTACATATATAAAATGGAATATTACTCAGCCATAAAAAGGAATGAAACTGGGTCATTTGTAGAGAAGTTGATGGATCTAGAGACTGTCATACAGAGTGAAGTCAGTCAGAAAGAGAAAAACAAATATTGTATATTAATGCCTATATGTGGAACCTAGAAAAATGGTACAGATGAACTGGTTTACAGGGCAGAAATAGAGACACAGAGGTAGAGAACAAACGTATGGACACACAGTGGGGGAAGCCATGGGGTGGTGGTGGTGGGATGAGTTGGGAGATTAGTATTGAACTATATACATGTCTATGCATAAAATAGATAACTAAAAATAACCTACTGTATAAAAAAATAACTAAAATTAAATTTCAAAATTTTAAAAAATAAAATGTAAAAATAAAACAGAAAAAAAGTTCTTCCATTCACACTGATGTATTTATATGAATGAATTATTTCCATGCTTATATCTATAAATACATAAATGAGGAATAAAATCTAACTTGAACCAAAAAAGAAAAAAAAAACTGAACCTAACAGTTATACAGAGGAAAACACTACCAAGGCACTTGCTCCAGTGGTAAACAATTCTGAAATTGGTCAGAGGTGGGGAATCATCTCCCATACAGCCAGCAGCCCCGCCCGCCCACGCAAGGAGCATCCTCATTGCAAAGCTGGGAGACCGTGCCGAGGCCTCTGTGAGTAAACGTGAGCTGAGCCCCAGGCCAGATGCTGCTGAACTGTTCCCACCCTTCCCAGGTGAAACACCTGAATATGTACAAGGGCTTGAAAGCCTAGAGGAAGGGCCGTGGAGCCACACCAGCGACAGCACGCAGGCCAACTTGGTGCCTGCAGGTCAGCCAGGATGGTACTGCCACGGGCGCTCTTCTGGAAGCCTTCCATTGCCCTGCCTGAGATACCCCTCCTGTCCCGGCCCCCACTCCTTTTTTTCCTTCCTCACCTCAGCCCGGAGAGATATTCCAGTGGAAGTTATGGGTGACACATCCTCTTCTTTACAGGTGGCAGCCTCACAACTCCTGCCGAAAGTCCAGCAGAGCCCCACTCACACCGGGCCACCCACAAAGCCGTGGACCCTCACACCCTCCCACCAGCACAGCCCCGAGACTGCTGACGGGGCAGAGAATATGGAGTCAGGCACAGCTGCAGGGACTATTGCTGCCTGGAGTGCTGTTTATATTGACCTCCACCCAGGCACACCTGGGGAGGGCTTGCCGGCAGGTTCTGGCTGCCCAGGTCAGCTAATCCTCAGCCCTCAGGGAATCACATTGCAGAATATGGACCTCGCTAAGACAGAATATTCGCCAAGGAAAGAAAGGACACAATGCCATTTGCAGCACCGTAGATGAGTCTCGAGGTAATCACGTGACTTGGAGTAAGTCAGAAAGTGAAAGACACATATCATATCATATCACTTATAGGTGTTACCTATAAATTGATACCAGGGCAGATATTTCCACGGAGAAGGGCAATCACAGATTCATTAAACAAACTTATGGTTCACCAAAGGAAAGGTGTGAGGATTGAATTCATTACGATATTGGGGTTAACAGACATATACAAACACAGTAGACGTATATAATCACCAAAGACCTATGGAGTACCAAGAGAAGACTACTCAACATTCTGTCATAACGTACATGGGAAAAGGATCCCAGGAAGAACAGACATATGTATATGTGTAAAAGAACCACCTCTTGCACACCTACAACAAGCTAAACGTTGTACTCAAACTTGCTGTAATAAAAAATAAAAAATTAAATTAAAAACACGAACAAGAAGTAGTGAGACACACTTGAGGGGCTTTCTCCTGGCACATTCCGTTCTACATTCCAATCTAGAACACGACTTCCATTGAGGCTCTGCTGCCCTAGTAACCAGATTTGGTAAGGGAGAACTGCTGCCACCTTGTGGCCGTTTCACACAACTGCAGGTTTAATGCCAGCGCTAATGGTCAGTGGATATTCGAAATCATTACAGGCCTGTAAATGACACCTGCCCTGAAAACAAATCCTGGTGTCATATATCGACCAAAAAATTCAAAAGACGTCCATATTTCAAAACGACAGTTTCAAGAGGCATATTTCACGCACATTAGTGTTCTGCTTCTTTAGCTTTCTTTCTTTCTTTGTTAAAAAAACGGGAATGGAAAAAGGCAACCCTCAGAATGGGCGAAAACGTTCACAAACGAATCAATGGACAAAGGTTTAATCTCCAATATATATAAACAGCGCATGCAGCTTAATATTAATAAAACAAACAACCCAATACAAAAATGGGCAGAAGATCTAAAGAGACGTTTCTTCAAAGAAGACACAGAGATGGCCAAGACGCACATGAAAAGCTGCTCAACATCACTAATTATTAGAGAAATGCAAATCAAAACTACAATGAGGTAAGACCTCACACCTGTTAGAATCGGCATCATCAGATAATCTACAAACAACAAATTCTGGGGAGGGTGTGGACAAAAGGAGCCCTCTTCCGCTATTGGTGGGAATGTAAATTGATACAGTCACTATGGAGAACAGTATGGAGGTTCCTTTAAAAAACTAAAAAGAGAATTACCATAGGATCCAGCAATCCCACTTCTGGGCATATACCCAGAGAAAACCATAAATCACAGAGACACATTCACCACAATGTTCATTGCAGCACTATTTACAATAGCCAAGTTATGGAAGCAACATAAATGCCCACAGACAGACGAATGGATAAAGATGTGGTACATAAATAAAATGGAATATTACTCAGCCATAAAAAGGAATGAAACTGGGTCATTTGTAGAGAAGTTGATGGATCTAGAGACTGTCATACAGAGTGAAGTAAGCCAGAAAGAGAAAAACAAATATTGTATATTAATGCCTATATGTGGAACCTAGAAAAATGGTAGAGATGAACTGGTTTGCAGGGCAGAAATAGAGACACAGAGGTAGAGAACAAACGTATGGACACAAAGTGGGGGAAGCCATGGGGTGGTGGTGGTGGGATGACTTGGGAGATTAGGATTGACCTGTATACATGTCTATGCATAAAATAGATAACTAATAATAACCTACTGTATAAAAAAATAACTAAAATTAAATTTCAAAATTTTAAAAAATAAAATGTAAAAATAAAACAGAAAAAAAGTTCTTCCATTCACACTGATGTATTTATACGAATGAATTATTTCCATGCTTATATCTATAAATACATAAATGAGGAATAAAATCTAACTTGAACCAAAAAAGAAAAAAAAAACTGAACCTAAGAATTATACAGAGGAAAACACTACCAAGGCACTTGCTCCAGTGGTAAACAATTCTGAAATTGGTCAGAGGTGGGGAATCATCTCCCATACAGCCAGCAGCCCCGCCCGCCCACGCAAATAGCATCCTCATTGCAAAGCTGGGAGACCGTGCCGAGGCCTCTGTGAGTAAACGTGAGCTGAGCCCCAGGCCAGATGCTGCTGAACTGTTCCCACCCTTCCCAGGTGAAACACCTGAATATGTACAAGGGCTTGAAAGCCTAGAGGAAGGGCCGTGGAGCCACACCAGCGACAGCACGCAGGCCAACTTGGTGCCTGCAGGTCAGCCAGGATGGTACTGGCCACGGGCGCTCTTCTGGAAGCTTTCTATTGCCCTGCCTGAGATACCCCTCCTGTCCCGGCCCCCACTCCTTTTTTTCCTTCCTCATCTCAGCCCGGAGAGATATTCCAGTGGAAGTTATGGGTGACACATCCTCTTCTTTACAGGTGGCAGCCTGGCAACTCCTGCCGAAAGTCCAGCAGAGCCCCACTCACACCGGGCCACCCACAAAGCCGTGGACCCTCACACCCTCCCACCAGCACAGCCCCGAGACTGCTGACGGGGCAGAGAATATGGAGTAAGGCACAGCTGCAGGGGCTATTGCTGCCTGGAGTGCTGTTTATATTGACCTCAACCCCTGCACACCTGGGGAGGGCTTGCCGGCAGGGTCAGGCTGCCCAGGTCAGCTAATCCTCAGCCCTCAGGGAATCACATTGCAGAAAATGGACCTCGCTAAGACAGAATATTCGCCAAGGAGAAAAAGGACACAATGCCATTTGCAGCACCGTAGATGAGTCTCGAGGTAATCACGTGACTTGGAGTAAGTCAGAAAGTGAAAGACACGTATCATATCATATCACTTATAGGTGTTACCTATAAATTGATACCAGGGCAGATATTTCCACGGAGAAGGGCAATCACAGATTCATTAAACAAACTTATGGTTCACCAAAGGAAAGGTGTGAGGATTGAATTCATTACGATATTGGGGTTAACAGACATATAAAAACACAGTAGGCATATATAATCACCAAAGACCTACGGAGTACCAAGAGAAGACTACTCAACATTCTGTCATAACGTACATGGGAAAAGGATCCCAGGAAGAACAGACATATGTATATGTGTAAAAGAACCCCCTCTTGCACACCTACAACATGCTAAACGTTGTACTCAAACTTGCTGTAATAAAAAATAAAAAAATGAATTAAAAACACAAACAAGAAGTAGTGAGACAAACTTGAGGGGCTTTCTCCTGGCACATTCCGTTCTACATTTCAATCTAGAACACGACTTCCATTGAGGCTCTGCTGCCCTAGTAACCAGATTTGGTAAGGGAGAACTGCTGCCACCTTGTGGCCGTTTCACACAACTGCAGGTTTAATGCCAGCGCTAATGGTCAGTGGATATTCCAAATCATTACAGGCCTGTAAATGACACCTGCCCTGAAAACAAATCCTGGGGTCATATATCGACCAAAAAATTCAAAAGACGTCCATATTTCAAAACGACAGTTTCAAGAGGCATATTTCACGCACATTAGTGTTCTGCTTCTTTTGCTTGCTTTCTTTCTTTGTTAAAAGAACGGGAATGGAAAAAGGCAACACTCAGAATGTGCAAAAACGTTCACAAACGAATCAATGGACAAAGGTTTAATCTCCAATATATATAAACAGCTCATGCAGCTTAATATTAATAAAACAAACAACCCAATACAAAAATGGGCAGAAGATCTAAAGAGACGTTTCTTCAAAGAAGACACAGAGATGGCCAAGACGCACATGAAAAGCTGCTCAACATCACTAATTATTAGAGAAATGCAAATCAAAACTACAATGAGGTAAGACCTCACACCTGTTAGAATCGGCATCATCAGATAATCTACAAACAACAAATTCTGGGGAGGGTGTGGACAAAAGGAACCCTCTTCCGCTATTGGTGGGAATGTAAATTGATACAGTCACTATGGAGAACAGTATGGAGGTTCTTTTAAAAAACTAAAAAGAGAATTACCATAGGATCCAGCAATCCCACTTCTGGGCATATACCCAGAGAAAACCATAAATCACAGAGACACATTCACCACAATGTTCATTGCAGCACTATTTACAATAGCCAGGTTATGGAAGCAACCTAAATGGCCACAGACAGACGAATGGATAAAGATGTGGTACATATATAAAATGGAATATTACTCAGCCATAAAAAGGAATGAAACTGGGTCATTTGTAGAGAAGTTGATGGATCTAGAGACTGTCATACAGAGTGAAGTAAGCCAGAAAGAGAAAAACAAATATTGTATATTAATGCCTGTATGTGGAACCTAGAAAAATGGTAGAGATGAACTGGTTTGCAGGGCAGAAATAGAGACACAGAGGTAGAGAACAAACATATGGACACAAAGTGGGGGAAGCCATGGGGTGGTGGTGGTGGGATGAGTTGGGAGATTAGGATTGACCTGTATACATGTCTATGCATAAAATAGATAACTAATAATAACCTACTGTATAAAAAAATTACTAAAATTAAATTTCAAAATTTTAAAAAATAAAATGTAAAAATAAAACAGAAAAAAAGTTCTTCCATTCACACTGATGTATTTATACGAATGAATTATTTCCATGCTTATATCTATAAATACATAAATGAGGAATAAAATCTAACTTGAACCAAAAAAGAAAAAAAAAACTGAACCTAAGAATTATACAGAGGAAAACACTACCAAGGCACTTGCTCCAGTGGTAAACAATTCTGAAATTGGTCAGAGGTGGGGAATCATCTCCCATACAGCCAGCAGCCCCGCCCGCCCACGCAAATAGCATCCTCATTGCAAAGCTGGGAGACCGTGCCGAGGCCTCTGTGAGTAAACGTGAGCTGAGCCCCAGGCCAGATGCTGCTGAACTGTTCCCACCCTTCCCAGGTGAAACACCTGAATATGTACAAGGGCTTGAAAGCCTAGAGGAAGGGCCGTGGAGCCACACCAGCGACAGCACGCAGGCCAACTTGGTGCCTGCAGGTCAGCCAGGATTGTACTGGCCACGGGCGCTCTTCTGGAAGCTTTCTATTACCCTGCCTGAGATACCCCTCCTGTCCCGGCCCCCACTCCTTTTTTTCCTTCCTCACCTCAGCCCGCAGAGATATTCCAGTGGAAGTTATGGGTGACACATCCTCTTCTTTACAGGTGGCAGCCTGGCAAATCCTGCCGAAAGTCCAGCAGAGCCCCACTCACACCGGGCCACCCACAAAGCCGTGGACCCTCACACCCTCCCACTAGCACAGCCCCGAGACTGCTGACGTGGCAGAGAATATGGAGTCAGGCACATCTGCAGGGTCTATTGCTGCCTGGAGTGCTGTTTATATTGACCTCAACCCAGGCACACCTGGGGAGGTCTTGCCGGCAGGGTCAGGCTGCCCAGGTCAGCTAATCCTCAGCCCTCAGGGAATCACATTGCAGAAAATGGACCTCGCTAAGACAGAATATTCGCCAAGGAGAAAAAGGACACAATGCCATTTGCAGCACCGTAGATGAGTCTCGAGGTAATCACGTGACTTGGAGTAAGTCAGAAAGTGAAAGACACATATCATATCATATCACTTATAGGTGTTACCTATAAATTGATACCAGGGCAGATATTTCCACGGAGAAGGGCAATCACAGATTCATTAAACAAACTTATGGTTCACCAAAGGAAAGGTGTGAGGATTGAATTCATTACGATATTGGGGTTAACAGACATATACAAACACAGTAGAAGTATATAATCACCAAAGACCTACGGAGTACCAAGAGAAGACTACTCAACATTCTGTCATAACGTACATGGGAAAAGGATCCCAGGAAGAACAGACATATGTATATGTGTAAAAGAACCACCTCTTGCACACCTACAACAAGCTAAACGTTGTACTCAAACTTGCTGTAATAAAAAATAAAAAATTAAATTAAAAACACGAACAAGAAGTAGTGAGACAAACTTGAGGGGCTTTCTCCTGGCACATTCCGTTCTACATTCCAATCTAGAAAGCGACTTCCATTGAGGCTCTGCTGCCCTAGTAACCAGATTTGGTAAGGGAGAACTGCTGCCACCTTGTGGCCGTTTCACACAACAGCAGCTTTAATCCCAGCGCTAATGGTCAGTGGATATTCCAAATCATTACAGGCCTGTAAATGACACCTGCCCTGAAAACAAATCCTGGGGTCATATATCGACCAAAAAATTCAAAAGACGTCCATATTTCAAAACGACAGTTTCAAGAGGCATATTTCACGCACATTAGTGTTCTGCTTCTTTTGCTTTCTTTCTTTCTTTGTTAAAAAAACGGGAATGGAAAAAGGCAACCCTCAGAATGGGCGAAAACGTTCACAAACGAATCAATGGACAAAGGTTTAATCTCCAATATATATAAACAGCTCATGCAGCTTAATATTAATAAAACAAACAACCGAATACAAAAATGGGCAGAAGATCTAAAGAGACGTTTCTTCAAAGAAGACACAGAGATGGCCAAGACGCACATGAAAAGCTGCTCAACATCACTAATTATTAGAGAAATGCAAATCAAAACTACAATGACGTAAGACCTCACACCTGTTAGAATCGGCATCATCAGATAATCTACAAACAACAAATTCTGGGGAGGGTGTGGACAAAAGGAACCCTCTTCCGCTATTGGTGGGAATGTAAATTGATACAGTCACTATGGAGAACAGTATGGAGGTTCCTTTAAAACACTCAAAAGAAAATTACCATAGGATCCAGCAATCCCACTTCTGGGCATATACCCAGAGAAAACCATAAATCACAGAGACACATTCACCACAATGTTCATTGCAGCACTATTTACAATAGCCAGGTAATGGAAGCAACCTAAATGCCCACAGACAGACGAATGGATAAAGATGTGGTACATATATAAAATGGAATATTACTCAGCCATAAAAAGGAATGAAACTGGGTCATTTGTAGAGAAGTTGATGGATCTAGAGACTGTCATACAGAGTGAAGTCAGTCAGAAAGAGAAAAACAAATATTGTATATTAATGACTATATGTGGAACCTAGAAAAATGGTACAGATGAACTGGTTTACAGGGCAGAAATAGAGACACAGAGGTAGAGAACAAACGTATGGACACAAAGTGGGGGAAGCCATAGGGTGGTGGTGGTGGGATGAGTTGGGCGATTGGGATTCACCTGTATACATGTTTATGCATAAAATAAATAACTACTAATAACCTAGTGTATAAAAAAATAAATAAAATTAAATTTCAAAGTTTTTGAAAATAAAATGTAAAAATAAAACAGAAAAAAAAGTTCTTCCATTCACACTGATGTATTTATAAGAATGAATTATTTCCATGCTTATATCCATAAATACATAAAAGAGGAATAAAATCTAACTTGAACCAAAAAAGAAAAAAAAAAACTGAACCTAACAGTTATACAGAGGAAAACACTACCAAGGCACTTGCTCCAGTGGTAAACAATTCTGAAATTGGTCAGAGGTGGGGAATCATCTCCCATACAGCCAGCAGCCCCGCCCGCCCACGCAAGGAGTGTCCTTATTGCAAAGCTGGGGGACCTTGCCGAGGCCTCTGTGAGTAAACGTGAGCTGAGCCCCAGGCCAGCTGCTGCTGAACTGTTCCCACCCTTCCCAGGTGAAACACCTGAATATGTACAAGGGCTTGAAAGCCTAGAGGAAGGGCCGTGGAGCCACACCAGCGACAGCACGCAGGCCAACTTGGTGCCTGCAGGTCAGCCAGGATGGTCCTGGCCACGGGCGCTCTTCTGGAAGCTTTCCATTGCCCTGCCTGAGATACCCCTCCTGTCCCGGCCCCCACTCCTTTTTTTCCTTCCTCACCTCAGCCCGGAGAGATATTCCAGTGGAAGTTATGGGTGACACATCCTCTTCTTTACAGGTGGCAGCCTGGCAACTCCTGCCGAAAGTCCAGCAGAGCCCCACTCACACCGGGCCACCCACAAAGCCATGGACCCTCACACCCTCCCACCAGCACAGCCCCGAGACTGCTGACGGGGCAGAGAATATGGTGTCAGGCACAGCTGCAGGCGCTATTGCTGCCTGGAGTGTTGTTTATATTGACCTCAACCCAGGCACACCTGGGGAGGGCTTGCCGGCAGGCTGAGGCTGCCCAGGTCAGCTAATCCTCAGCCCTCAGGGAATCACATTGCAGAAAATGGACCTCGCTAAGACAGAATATTCGCCAAGGAGAAAAAGGACACAATGCCATTTGCAGCACCGTAGATGCGTCTCGAGGTAATCACGTGACTTGGAGTAAGTCAGAAAGTGAAAGACACATATCATATCATATCACTTATAGGTGTTACCTATAAATTGATACCAGGGCAGATATTTCCACGGAGAAGGGCAATCACAGATTCATTAAACAAACTTATGGTTCACCAAAGGAAAGGTGTCAGGATTGAATTCATTACGATATTGGGGTTAACAGACAGATACAAACACAGTAGACGTATAGAATCACCAAAGACCTACGGAGTACCAAGAGTAGACTACTCAACATTCTGTCATAACGTACATGGGAAAAGGATCCCAGGAAGAACAGACATATGTATATGTGTAAAAGAACCACCTATTGCACACCTACAACAAGCTAAACGTTGTACTCAAACTTGCTGTAATAAAAAATAAAAAATTAGGGGCTTCCCTGGTGGCGCAGTGGTTGAGAGTCCACCTGCCGATGCAGGGGACACGGGTTCGTGCCCCTATCCCGGAAGATCCCACATGCCGCGCAGCGGCTGGGCCCGCGAGCCATGGCCGCGGAGCCTGTGTGTCCGGAGCCTGTGCTCCACAACGGTTGAGGCCACAGCAGTGAGAGGCCCGCGTACAGCAAAAAAAAATAAAAAAAAAATAAAAAAAATAAATAAAATAAAATAAAAAAATAAAAAATTAAATTAAAAACACGAACAAGAAGTAGTGAGACAAACTTGAGGGGCTTTCTCCTGGCACATTCCGTTCTACATTCCAATCTAGAACGCGACTTCCATTGAGGCTCTGCTGCCCTAGTAACCAGATTTGGTAAGGGAGAACTGCTGCCACCTTGTGGCCGTTTCACACAACAGCAGCTTTAATCCCAGCGCTAATGGTCAGTGGATATTCCAAATCATTACAGGCCTGTATATGACACCTGCCCTGAAAACAAATCCTGGGGTCATATATCGACCAAAAAATTCAAAAGACGTCCATATTTCAAAACGACAGTTTCAAGAGGCATATTTCACGCACATTAGTGTTCTGCTTCTTTTGCTTTCTTTCTTTCTTTGTTAAAAGAACGGGAATGGAAAAAGGCAACCCTCAGAATGGGCGAAAACATTCACAAACGAATCAATGGACAAAGGTTTAATCTCCCATATATATAAACAGCTCATGCAGCTTAATATTAATAAAACGAACAACCCAATACAAAAATGGGCAGAAGATCTAAAGAGACGTTTCTTCAAAGAAGACACAGAGATGGCCAAGACGCACATGAAAAGCTGCTCAACATCACTAATTATTAGAGAAATGCAAATCAAAACTACAATGAGGTAAGACCTCACACCTGTGAGAATCGGCATCATCAGATAATCTACAAACAACAAATTCTGGGGAGGGTGTGGACAAAAGGAACCCTCTTCCGCTATTGGTGGGAATGTAAATTGATACAGTCACTGTGGAGAAGAGTATGGAGGTTCCTTTAAAAAACTAAAAAGAGAATTACCATAGGTACAGCAATCCCACTTCTGGGCATATACCCAGAGAAAACCATAAATCACAAAGACACATTCACCACAATGTTCATTGCAGCACTATTTACAATAGCCAGGTAATGGAAGCAACCTAAATGCCCACAGACAGACGAATGGATAAAGATGTGGTACATATATAAAATGGAATATTACTCAGCCAATAAAAGGAATGAAACTGGGTCATTTGTAGAGAAGTTGATGGATCTAGAGACTGTCATACAGAGTGAAGTAAGCAAGAAAGAGAAAAACAAATACTGTATATTAATGCCTATATGTGGAACCTAGAAAAATGGTAGAGATGAACTGGTTTGCAGGGCAGAAATAGAGACACAGAGGTAGAGAACAAACGTATGGACACAAAGTGGGGGAAGCCATGGGGTGGTGGTGGTGGGATGAGTTGGGAGATTAGGATTGACCTGTATACATGTCTATGCATAAAATAGATAACTAATAATAACCTACTGTATAAAAAAATAACTAAAATTAAATTTCAAAATTTTAAAAAATAAAATGTAAAAATAAAACAGAAAAAAAGTTCTTCCATTCACACTGATGTATTTATACGAATGAATTATTTCCATGCTTATATCTATAAATACATAAATGAGGAATAAAATCTAACTTGAACCAAAAAAGAAAAAAAAAACTGAACCTAACAGTTATACAGAGGAAAACACTACCAAGGCACTTGCTCCAGTGGTAAACAATTCTGAAATTGGTCAGAGGTGGGGAATCATCTCCCATACAGCCAGCAGCCCCGCCCGCCCATGCAAGGAGCATCCTCATTGCAAAGCTGGGAGACCGTGCCGAGGCCTCTGTGAGTAAACGTGAGCTGAGCCCCAGGCCAGATGCTGCTGAACTGTTCCACCCTTCCCAGGTGAAACACCTGAATATGTACAAGGGCTTGAAAGCCTAGAGGAAGGGCCGTGGTGCCACACCAGCGACAGCACGCAGGCCAACTTGGTGCCTGCAGGTCAGCCAGGATGGTACTGGCCACGGGCGCTCTTCTGGAAGCTTTCTATTGCCCTGCCTGAGATACCCCTCCTGTCCCGGCCCCCACTCCTTTTTTTCCTTCCTCACCTCAGCCCGGAGAGATATTCCAGTGGAAGTTATGGGTGACACATCCTCTTCTTTACAGGTGGCAGCCTGGCAACTCCTGCCGAAAGTCCAGCAGAGCCCCACTCACACCGGGCCACCCACAAAGCCGTGGACCCTCACACCCTCCCACCAGCACAGCCCCGAGACTGCTGACGGGCCAGAGGATATGGAGTCAGGCACAGCTGCAGGGGCTATTGCTGCCTGGAGTGCTGTTTTTATTGACCTCAACCCAGGCACACCTGGGGAGGGCTTGCCGGCAGGGTCAGGCTGCCCAGGTCAGCTAATCCTCAGCCCTCAGGGAATCACATTGCAGAATATAGACCTCGCTAAGACAGAATATTCGCCAAGGAAAAAAAGGACACAATGCCATTTGCAGCACCGTAGATGAGTCTCGAGGTAATCACGTGACTTGGAGTAAGTCAGAAAGTGAAAGACACATATCATATCATATCACTTATAGGTGTTACCTATAAATTGATACCAGGGCAGATATTTCCACGGAGAAGGGCAATCACAGATTCATTAAACAAACTTATGGTTCACCAAAGGAAAGGTGTGAGGATTGAATTCATTACGATATTGGGGTTAACAGACATATACAAACACAGTAGACGTATATAATCACCAAAGACCTACGGAGTACCAAGAGAAGACTACTCAACATTCTGTCATAACGTACATGGGAAAAGGATCCCAGGAAGAACAGACATATGTATATGTGTAAAAGAACCACCTCTTGCACACCTACAACAAGCTAAACGTTGTACTCAAACTTGCTGTAATAAAAAATAAAAAATTAAATTAAAAACACGAACAAGAAGTAGTGAGACAAACTTGAGGGGCTTTCTCCTGGCACATTCCCTTCTACATTCCAATCTAGAACACGACTTCCATTGAGGCTCTGCTGCCCTAGTAACCAGATTTGGTAAGGGAGAACTGCTGCCACCTTGTGGCCGTTTCACACAACTGCAGGTTTAATGCCAGCGCTAATGGTCAGTGGATATTCCAAATCATTACAGGCCTGTAAATGACACCTGCCCTGAAAACAAATCCTGGGGTCATATATCGACCAAAAAATTCAAAAGACGTCCATATTTCAAAACGACAGTTTCAAGAGGCATATTTCACGCACATTAGTTTTCTGCTTCTTTTGCTTTCTTTCTTTCTTTGTTAAAAAAAACGGGAATGGAAAAAGGCAACCCTCAGAATGGGCGAAAACGTTCACAAACGAATCAATGGACAAAGGTTTAATCTCCAATATATATAAACAGCTCATGCAGCTTAATATTAATAAAACAAACAACCCAATACAAAAATGGGCAGAAGATCTAAAGAGACGTTTCTTCAAAGAAGACACAGAGATGGCCAAGACACACATGAAAAGCTGCTCAACATCACTAATTATTAGAGAAATGCAAATCAAAACTACAATGAGGTAAGACCTCACACCTGTTAGAATCGGCATCATCAGATAATCTACAAACAACAAATTCTGGGGAGGGTGTGGACAAAAGGAACCCTCTTCCGCTATTGGTGGGAATGTAAATTGATACAGTCACTATGGAGAACAGTATGGAGGTTCCTTTAAAAAACTAAAAAGAGAATTACCATAGGATCCAGCAATCCCACTTCTGGGCATATACGCAGAGAAAACCATAAATCACAGAGACACATTCACCACAATGTTCATTGCAGCACTATTTACAATAGCCAGGTAATGGAAGCAACCTAAACGCCCACAGACAGACGAATGGATAAAGATGTGGTACATATATAAAATGGAATATTACTCAGCCATAAAAAGGAATGAAACTGGGTCATTTGTAGAGAAGTTGATGGATCTAGAGATTGTCATACAGAGTGAAGTAAGTCAGAAAGAGAAAAACAAATATTGTATATTAATGCCTATATGTGGAACCTAGAAAAATGGTAGAGATGAACTGGTTTGCAGGGCAGAAATAGAGACACAGAGGTAGAGAACAAACGTATGGACACAAAGTGGGGGAAGCCATGGGGTGGTGGTGGTGGGATGAGTTGGGAGATTAGGATTGACCTGTATACATGTCTATGCATAAAATAGATAACTAATAATAACCTACTGTATAAAAAAATAACTAAAATTAAATTTCAAAATTTTAAAAAATAAAATGTAAAAATAAAACAGAAAAAAAGTTCTTCCATTCACACTGATGTATTTATACGAATGAATTATTTCCATGCTTATATCTATAAATACATAAATGAGGAATAAAATCTAACTTGAACCAAAAAAGAAAAAAAAAACTGAACCTAACAGTTATACAGAGGAAAACACTACCAAGGCACTTGCTCCAGTGGTAAACAATTCTGAAATTGGTCAGAGGTGGGGAATCATCTCCCATACAGCCAGCAGCCCCGCCCGCCCATGCAAGGAGCATCCTCATTGCAAAGCTGGGAGACCGTGCCGAGGCCTCTGTGAGTAAACGTGAGCTGAGCCCCAGGCCAGATGCTGCTGAACTGTTCCCACCCTTCCCAGGTGAAACACCTGAATATGTACAAGGGCTTGAAAGCCTAGAGGAAGGGCCGTGGAGCCACACCAGCGACAGCACGCAGGCCAACTTGGTGCCTGCAGGTCAGCCAGGATGGTACTGGCCACGGGTGCTCTTCTGGAAGCTTTCTATTGCGCTGCCTGAGATACCCCTCCTGTCCCGGCCCCCACTCCTTTTTTTCCTTCCTCACCTCAGCCCGGAGAGATATTCCAGTGGAAGTTATGGGTGACACATCCTCTTCTTTACAGGTGGCAGCCTGGCAACTCCTGCCGAAAGTCCAGCAGAGCCCCACTCACACCGGGCCACCCACAAAGCCGTGGACCCTCACACCCTCCCACCAGCACAGCCCCGAGACTGCTGACGGGCCAGAGGATATGGAGTCAGGCACAGCTGCAGGGGCTATTGCTGCCTGGAGTGCTGTTTTTATTGACCTCAACCCAGGCACACCTGGGGAGGGCTTGCCGGCAGGGTCAGGCTGCCCAGGTCAGCTAATCCTCAGCCCTCAGGGAATCACATTGCAGAATATAGACCTCGCTAAGACAGAATATTCGCCAAGGAAAAAAAGGACACAATGCCATTTGCAGCACCGTAGATGAGTCTCGAGGTAATCACGTGACTTGGAGTAAGTCAGAAAGTGAAAGACACATATCATATCATATCACTTATAGGTGTTACCTATAAATTGATACCAGGGCAGATATTTCCACGGAGAAGGGCAATCACAGATTCATTAAACAAACTTATGGTTCACCAAAGGAAAGGTGTGAGGATTGAATTCATTACGATATTGGGGTTAACAGACATATACAAACACAGTAGACGTATATAATCACCAAAGACCTACGGAGTACCAAGAGAAGACTACTCAACATTCTGTCATAACGTACATGGGAAAAGGATCCCAGGAAGAACAGACATATGTATATGTGTAAAAGAACCACCTCTTGCACACCTACAACAAGCTAAACGTTGTACTCAAACTTGCTGTAATAAAAAATAAAAAATTAAATTAAAAACACGAACAAGAAGTAGTGAGACAAACTTGAGGGGCTTTCTCCTGGCACATTCCGTTCTACATTCCAATCTAGAACACGACTTCCATTGAGGCTCTGCTGCCCTAGTAACCAGATCTGGTAAGGGAGAACTGCTGCCACCTTGTGGCCGTTTCACACAACTGCAGGTTTAATGCCAGCGCTAATGGTCAGTGGATATTCCAAATCATTACAGGCCTGTAAATGACACCTGCCCTGAAAACAAATCCTGGGGTCATATATCGACCAAAAAATTCAAAAGACGTCCATATTTCAAAACGACAGTTTCAAGAGGCATATTTCACGCACATTAGTTTTCTGCTTCTTTTGCTTTCTTTCTTTCTTTGTTAAAAAAAACGGGAATGGAAAAAGGCAACCCTCAGAATGGGCGAAAACGTTCACAAACGAATCAATGGACAAAGGTTTAATCTCCAATATATATAAACAGCTCATGCAGCTTAATATTAATAAAACAAACAACCCAATACAAAAATGGGCAGAAGATCTAAAGAGACGTTTCTTCAAAGAAGACACAGCGATGGCCAAGACACACATGAAAAGCTGCTCAACATCACTAATTATTAGAGAAATGCAAATCAAAACTACAATGAGGTAAGACCTCACACCTGTTAGAATTGGCATCATCAGATAATCTACAAACAACAAATTCTGGGGAGGGTGTGGACAAAAGGAACCCTCTTCCGCTATTGGTGGGAATGTAAATTGATACAGTCACTATGGAGAACAGTATGGAGGTTCCTTTAAAAAACTAAAAAGAGAATTACCATAGGATCCAGCAATCCCACTTCTGGGCATATACGCAGAGAAAACCATAAATCACAGAGACACATTCACCACAATGTTCATTGCAGCACTATTTACAATAGCCAGGTAATGGAAGCAACCTAAACGCCCACAGACAGACGAATGGATAAAGATGTGGTACATATATAAAATGGAATATTACTCAGCCATAAAAAGGAATGAAACTGGGTCATTTGTAGAGAAGTTGATGGATCTAGAGATTGTCATACAGAGTGAAGTAAGTCAGAAAGAGAAAAACAAATATTGTATATTAATGCCTATATGTGGAACCTAGAAAAATGGTAGAGATGAACTGGTTTGCAGGGCAGAAATAGAGACACAGAGGTAGAGAACAAACGTATGGACACAAAGTTGGGGAAGCCATGGGGTGGTGGTGGTGGGATGAGTTGGGAGATTAGGATTGACCTGTATACATGTCTATGCATAAAATAGATAACTAATAAAACCTACTGTATAAAAAAATAACTAAAATTAAATTTCAAAATTTTAAAAAATAAAATGTAAAGATAAAACAGAAAAAAAGTTCTTCCATTCACACTGATGTATTTATACGAATGAATTATTTCCATGCTTATATCTATAAATATATAAATGAGGAATAAAATCTAACTTGAACCAAAAAAGAAAAAAAAAAAACTGAACCTAACAGTTATACAGAGGAAAACATTACCAAGGCACTTGCTCCAGTGGTAAACAATTCTGAAATTGGTCAGAGGTGGGGAATCATCTCCCATACAGCCAGCAGCCCCGCCCGCCCACGCAAGGAGCATCCTCATTGCAAAGCTGGGAGACCGTGCCGAGGCCTCTGTGAGTAAACGTGAGCTGAGCCCCAGGCCAGATGCTGCTGAACTGTTCCACCCTTCCCAGGTGAAACACCTGAATATGTACAAGGGCTTGAAAGCCTAGAGGAAGGGCCGTGGAGCCACACCAGCGACAGCACGCAGGCCAACTTGGTGCCTGCAGGTCAGCCAGGATGGTACTGGCCACGGGCGCTCTTCTGGAAGCTTTCTATTGCCCTGCCTGAGATACCCCTCCTGTCCCGGCCCCCACTCCTTTTTTTCCTTCCTCACCTCAGCCCGGAGAGATATTCCAGTGGAAGTTATGGGTGACACATCCTCTTCTTTACAGGTGGCAGCCTGGCAACTCCTGCCGAAAGTCCAGCAGAGCCCCACTCACACCGGGCCACCCACAAAGCCGTGGACCCTCACACCCTCCCACCAGCACAGCCCCGAGACTGCTGACGGGCCAGAGGATATGGAGTCAGGCACAGCTGCAGGGGCTATTGCTGCCTGGAGTGCTGTTTTTATTGACCTCAACCCAGGCACACCTGGGGAGGGCTTGCCGGCAGGGTCAGGCTGCCCAGGTCAGCTAATCCTCAGCCCTCAGGGAATCACATTGCAGAATATAGACCTCGCTAAGACAGAATATTCGCCAAGGAAAAAAAGGACACAATGCCATTTGCAGCACCGTAGATGAGTCTCGAGGTAATCACGTGACTTGGAGTAAGTCAGAAAGTGAAAGACACATATCATATCATATCACTTATAGGTGTTACCTATAAATTGATACCAGGGCAGATATTTCCACGGAGAAGGGCAATCACAGATTCATTAAACAAACTTATGGTTCACCAAAGGAAAGGTGTGAGGATTGAATTCATTACGATATTGGGGTTAACAGACATATACAAACACAGTAGACGTATATAATCACCAAAGACCTACGGAGTACCAAGAGAAGACTACTCAACATTCTGTCATAACGTACATGGGAAAAGGATCCCAGGAAGAACAGACATATGTATATGTGTAAAAGAACCACCTCTTGCACACCTACAACAAGCTAAACGTTGTACTCAAACTTGCTGTAATAAAAAATAAAAAATTAAATTAAAAACACGAACAAGAAGTAGTGAGACAAACTTGAGGGGCTTTCTCCTGGCACATTCCGTTCTACATTCCAATCTAGAACACGACTTCCATTGAGGCTCTGCTGCCCTAGTAACCAGATTTGGTAAGGGAGAACTGCTGCCACCTTGTGGCCGTTTCACACAACTGCAGGTTTAATGCCAGCGCTAATGGTCAGTGGATATTCCAAATCATTACAGGCCTGTAAATGACACCTGCCCTGAAAACAAATCCTGGGGTCATATATCGACCAAAAAATTCAAAAGACGTCCATATTTCAAAACGACAGTTTCAAGAGGCATATTTCACGCACATTAGTTTTCTGCTTCTTTTGCTTTCTTTCTTTCTTTGTTAAAAAAAACGGGAATGGAAAAAGGCAACCCTCAGAATGGGCGAAAACGTTCACAAACGAATCAATGGACAAAGGTTTAATCTCCAATATATATAAACAGCTCATGCAGCTTAATATTAATAAAACAAACAACCCAATACAAAAATGGGCAGAAGATCTAAAGAGACGTTTCTTCAAAGAAGACACAGAGATGGCCAAGACACACATGAAAAGCTGCTCAACATCACTAATTATTAGAGAAATGCAAATCAAAACTACAATGAGGTAAGACCTCACACCTGTTAGAATCGGCATCATCAGATAATCTACAAACAACAAATTCTGGGGAGGGTGTGGACAAAAGGAACCCTCTTCCGCTATTGGTGGGAATGTAAATTGATACAGTCACTATGGAGAACAGTATGGAGGTTCCTTTAAAAAACTAAAAAGAGAATTACCATAGGATCCAGCAATCCCACTTCTGGGCATATACGCAGAGAAAACCATAAATCACAGAGACACATTCACCACAATGTTCATTGCAGCACTATTTACAATAGCCAGGTAATGGAAGCAACCTAAACGCCCACAGACAGACGAATGGATAAAGATGTGGTACATATATAAAATGGAATATTACTCAGCCATAAAAAGGAATGAAACTGGGTCATTTGTAGAGAAGTTGATGGATCTAGAGATTGTCATACAGAGTGAAGTAAGTCAGAAAGAGAAAAACAAATATTGTATATTAATGCCTATATGTGGAACCTAGAAAAATGGTAGAGATGAACTGGTTTGCAGGGCAGAAATAGAGACACAGAGGTAGAGAACAAACGTATGGACACAAAGTGGGGGAAGCCATGGGGTGGTGGTGGTGGGATGAGTTGGGAGATTAGGATTGACCTGTATACATGTCTATGCATAAAATAGATAACTAATAATAACCTACTGTATAAAAAAATAACTAAAATTAAATTTCAAAATTTTAAAAAATAAAATGTAAAAATAAAACAGAAAAAAAGTTCTTCCATTCACACTGATGTATTTATACGAATGAATTATTTCCATGCTTATATCTATAAATACATAAATGAGGAATAAAATCTAACTTGAACCAAAAAAGAAAAAAAAAACTGAACCTAACAGTTATACAGAGGAAAACACTACCAAGGCACTTGCTCCAGTGGTAAACAATTCTGAAATTGGTCAGAGGTGGGGAATCATCTCCCATACAGCCAGCAGCCCCGCCCGCCCATGCAAGGAGCATCCTCATTGCAAAGCTGGGAGACCGTGCCGAGGCCTCTGTGAGTAAACGTGAGCTGAGCCCCAGGCCAGATGCTGCTGAACTGTTCCCACCCTTCCCAGGTGAAACACCTGAATATGTACAAGGGCTTGAAAGCCTAGAGGAAGGGCCGTGGAGCCACACCAGCGACAGCACGCAGGCCAACTTGGTGCCTGCAGGTCAGCCAGGATGGTACTGGCCACGGGCGCTCTTCTGGAAGCTTTCTATTGCGCTGCCTGAGATACCCCTCCTGTCCCGGCCCCCACTCCTTTTTTTCCTTCCTCACCTCAGCCCGGAGAGATATTCCAGTGGAAGTTATGGGTGACACATCCTCTTCTTTACAGGTGGCAGCCTGGCAACTCCTGCCGAAAGTCCAGCAGAGCCCCACTCACACCGGGCCACCCACAAAGCCGTGGACCCTCACACCCTCCCACCAGCACAGCCCCGAGACTGCTGACGGGCCAGAGGATATGGAGTCAGGCACAGCTGCAGGGGCTATTGCTGCCTGGAGTGCTGTTTTTATTGACCTCAACCCAGGCACACCTGGGGAGGGCTTGCCGGCAGGGTCAGGCTGCCCAGGTCAGCTAATCCTCAGCCCTCAGGGAATCACATTGCAGAATATAGACCTCGCTAAGACAGAATATTCGCCAAGGAAAAAAAGGACACAATGCCATTTGCAGCACCGTAGATGAGTCTCGAGGTAATCACGTGACTTGGAGTAAGTCAGAAAGTGAAAGACACATATCATATCATATCACTTATAGGTGTTACCTATAAATTGATACCAGGGCAGATATTTCCACGGAGAAGGGCAATCACAGATTCATTAAACAAACTTATGGTTCACCAAAGGAAAGGTGTGAGGATTGAATTCATTACGATATTGGGGTTAACAGACATATACAAACACAGTAGACGTATATAATCACCAAAGACCTACGGAGTACCAAGAGAAGACTACTCAACATTCTGTCATAACGTACATGGGAAAAGGATCCCAGGAAGAACAGACATATGTATATGTGTAAAAGAACCACCTCTTGCACACCTACAACAAGCTAAACGTTGTACTCAAACTTGCTGTAATAAAAAATAAAAAATTAAATTAAAAACACGAACAAGAAGTAGTGAGACAAACTTGAGGGGCTTTCTCCTGGCACATTCCGTTCTACATTCCAATCTAGAACACGACTTCCATTGAGGCTCTGCTGCCCTAGTAACCAGATCTGGTAAGGGAGAACTGCTGCCACCTTGTGGCCGTTTCACACAACTGCAGGTTTAATGCCAGCGCTAATGGTCAGTGGATATTCCAAATCATTACAGGCCTGTAAATGACACCTGCCCTGAAAACAAATCCTGGGGTCATATATCGACCAAAAAATTCAAAAGACGTCCATATTTCAAAACGACAGTTTCAAGAGGCATATTTCACGCACATTAGTTTTCTGCTTCTTTTGCTTTCTTTCTTTCTTTGTTAAAAAAAACGGGAATGGAAAACGGCAACCCTCAGAATGGGCGAAAACGTTCACAAACGAATCAATGGACAAAGGTTTAATCTCCAATATATATAAACAGCTCATGCAGCTTAATATTAATAAAACAAACAACCCAATACAAAAATGGGCAGAAGATCTAAAGAGACGTTTCTTCAAAGAAGACACAGAGATGGCCAAGACACACATGAAAAGCTGCTCAACATCACTAATTATTAGAGAAATGCAAATCAAAACTACAATGAGGTAAGACCTCACACCTGTTAGAATTGGCATCATCAGATAATCTACAAACAACAAATTCTGGGGAGGGTGTGGACAAAAGGAACCCTCTTCCGCTATTGGTGGGAATGTAAATTGATACAGTCACTATGGAGAACAGTATGGAGGTTCCTTTAAAAAACTAAAAAGAGAATTACCATAGGATCCAGCAATCCCACTTCTGGGCATATACGCAGAGAAAACCATAAATCACAGAGACACATTCACCACAATGTTCATTGCAGCACTATTTACAATAGCCAGGTAATGGAAGCAACCTAAACGCCCACAGACAGACGAATGGATAAAGATGTGGTACATATATAAAATGGAATATTACTCAGCCATAAAAAGGAATGAAACTGGGTCATTTGTAGAGAAGTTGATGGATCTAGAGATTGTCATACAGAGTGAAGTAAGTCAGAAAGAGAAAAACAAATATTGTATATTAATGCCTATATGTGGAACCTAGAAAAATGGTAGAGATGAACTGGTTTGCAGGGCAGAAATAGAGACACAGAGGTAGAGAACAAACGTATGGACACAAAGTTGGGGAAGCCATGGGGTGGTGGTGGTGGGATGAGTTGGGAGATTAGGATTGACCTGTATACATGTCTATGCATAAAATAGATAACTAATAAAACCTACTGTATAAAAAAATAACTAAAATTAAATTTCAAAATTTTAAAAAATAAAATGTAAAGATAAAACAGAAAAAAAGTTCTTCCATTCACACTGATGTATTTATACGAATGAATTATTTCCATGCTTATATCTATAAATATATAAATGAGGAATAAAATCTAACTTGAACCAAAAAAGAAAAAAAAAAACTGAACCTAACAGTTATACAGAGGAAAACATTACCAAGGCACTTGCTCCAGTGGTAAACAATTCTGAAATTGGTCAGAGGTGGGGAATCATCTCCCATACAGCCAGCAGCCCCGCCCGCCCACGCAAGGAGCATCCTCATTGCAAAGCTGGGAGACCGTGCCGAGGCCTCTGTGAGTAAACGTGAGCTGAGCCACAGGCCAGATGCTGCTGAACTGTTCCCACCCTTCCCAGGTGAAACACCTGAATATGTACAAGGGCTTGAAAGCCTAGAGGAAGGGCCGTGGAGCCACACCAGCGACAGCACGCAGGCCAACTTGGTGCCTGCAGGTCAGCCAGGATGGTACTGGCCACGGGCGCTCTTCTGGAAGCTTTCTATTGCCCTGCCTGAGATACCCCTCCTGTCCCGGCCCCCACTCCTTTTTTTCCTTCCTCACCTCAGCCCGGAGAGATATTCCAGTGGAAGTTATGGGTGACACATCCTCTTCTTTACAGGTGGCAGCCTGGCAACTCCTGCCGAAAGTCCAGCAGAGCCCCACTCACACCGGGCCACCCACAAAGCCGTGGACCCTCACACCCTCCCACCAGCACAGCCCCGAGGATGCTGACGGGGCAGAGAATATGGAGTAAGGCACAGCTGCAGGGGCTATTGCTGCCTGGAGTGCTGTTTATATTGACCTCAACCCAGGCACACCTGGGGAGGGCTTGCCGGCAGGGTCAGGCTGCCCAGGTCAGCTAATCCTCAGCCCTCAGGGAATCACATTGCAGAAAATGGACCTCGCTAAGACAGAATATTCGCCAAGGAGAAAAAGGACACAATGCCATTTGCAGCACCGTAGATGAGTCTCGAGGTAATCACGTGACTTGGAGTAAGTCAGAAAGTGAAAGACACATATCATATCATATCACTTATAGGTGTTACCTATAAATTGATACCAGGGCAGATATTTCCACGGAGAAGGGCAATCACAGATTCATTAAACAAACTTATGGTTCACCAAAGGAAAGGTGTGAGGATTGAATTCATTACGATATTGGGGTTAACAGACATATAAAAACACAGTAGGCATATATAATCACCAAAGACCTACGGAGTACCAAGAGAAGACTACTCAACATTCTGTCATAACGTACATGGGAAAAGGATCCCAGGAAGAACAGACATATGTATATGTGTAAAAGAACCACATCTTGCACACCTACAACAAGCTAAACGTTGTACTCAAACTTGCTGTAATAAAAAATAAAAAATTAAATTAAAAACACGAACAAGAAGTAGTGAGACAAACTTGAGGGGCTTTCTCCTGGCACATTCCGTTCTACATTCCAATCTCGAACACGACTTCCATTGAGGCTCTGCTGCCCTAGTAACCAGATTTGGTAAGGGAGAACTGCTGCCACCTTGTGGCCGTTTCACACAACTGCAGGTTTAATGCCAGCGCTAATGGTCAGTGGATATTCCAAATCATTACAGGCCTGTAAATGACACCTGCCCTGAAAACAAATCCTGGGGTCATATATCGACCAAAAAATTCAAAAGACGTCCATATTTCAAAACGACAGTTTCAAGAGGCATATTTCACGCACATTAGTGTTCTGATTCTTTTGCTTTCTTTCTTTCTTTGTTAAAAAAAACGGGAATGGAAAAAGGCAACCCTCAGAATGGACGAAAACGTTCACAAATGAATCAATGGACAAAGGTTTAATCTCCAATATATATAAACAGCTCATGCAGCTTAATATTAATAAAACAAACAACCCAATACAAAAATGGGCAGAAGATCTAAAGAGACGTTTCTTCAAAGAAGACACAGAGATGGCCAAGACGCACATGAAAAGCTGCTCAATATCACTAATTATTAGAGAAATGCAAATCAAAACTACAATGAGGTAAGACCTCACACCTGTTAGAATCGGCATCATCAGATAATCTACAAACAACAAATTCTGGGGAGGGTGTGGACAAAAGGAACCCTCTTCCGCTATTGGTGGGAATGTAAATTGATACAGTCACTATGGAGAACAGTATGGAGGTTCCTTTAAAAAACTAAAAAGAGAATTACCATAGGATCCAGCAATCCCACTTCTGGGCATATACCCATAGAAAACCATAAATCACCGAGACACATGCACCACAATGTTCATTGCAGCACTATTTACAATAGCCAGGTAATGGAAGCAACCTAAATGCCCACAGACAGACGAATGGATAAAGATGTGGTACATATACAAAATGGAATATTACTCAGCCATAAAAAGGAATGAAACTGGGTCATTTGTAGAGGAGTTGATGGATCTAGAGACTGTCATACAGAGTGAAGTAAGTCAGAAAGAGAAAAACAAATATTGTATATTAATGCCTATATGTGGAACCTAGAAAAATGGTAGAGATGAACTGGTTTGCAGGGCAGAAATAGAGACACAGAGGTAGAGAACAAACGTATGGACACAAAGTGGTGGAAGCCATGGGGTGGTGGTGGTGGGATGAGTTGGGAGATTAGGATTGACCTGTATACATGTCTATGCATAAAATAGATAACTAATAATAACCTACTGTATAAAAAAAATAACTAAAATTAAATTTCAAAATTTTAAAAAATAAAATGTAAAAATAAAACAGAAAAAAAGTTCTTCCATTCACACTGATGTATTTATACGAATGAATTATTTCCATGCTTATATCTATAAATACATAAATGAGGAATAAAATCTAACTTGAACCAAAAAAGAAAAAAAAAAAAACTGAACCTAACAGTTATACAGAGGAAAACACTACCAAGGCACTTGCTCCAGTGGTAAACAATTCTGAAATTGGTCAGAGGTGGGGAATCATCTCCCATACAGCCAGCAGCCCCGCCCGCCCACGCAAGGAGCATCCTCATTGCAAAGCTGGGAGACCGTGCCAAGGCCTCTGTGAGTAAACGTGAGCTGAGCCCCAGGCCAGATGCTGCTGAACTGTTCCCACCCTTCCCAGGTGAAACACCTGAATATGTACAAGGGCTTGAAAGCCTAGAGGAAGGGCCGTGGAGCCACACCAGCGACAGCACGCAGGCCAACTTGGTGCCTGCAGGTCAGCCAGGATGGTACTGCCCACGGGCGCTCTTCTGGAAGCTTTCTATTGCCCTGCCTGAGATACCCCTCCTGTCCCGGCCCCCACTCCTTTTTTTCCTTCCTCACCTCAGCCCGGAGAGATATTCCAGTGGAAGTTATGGGTGACACATCCTCTTCTTTACAGGTGGCAGCCTGGCAACTCCTGCCGAAAGTCCAGCAGAGCCCCACTCACACCGGGCCACCCACAAAGCCGTGGACCCTCACACCCTCCCACCAGCACAGCCCCGAGACTGCTGACGGGGCAGAGAATATGGAGTCAGGCACAGCTGCAGGGGCTATTGCTGCCTGGAGTGCTGTTTATATTGACCTCAACCCAGGCACACCTGGGGAGGGCTTGCCGGCAGGGTCAGGCTGCCCAGGTCAGCTAATCCTCAGCCCTCAGGGAATCACATTGCAGAAAATGGACCTCGCTAAGACAGAATATTCGCCAAGGAGAAAAAGGACACAATGCCATTTGCAGCACCGTAGATGAGTCTCGAGGTAATCACGTGACTTGGAGTAAGTCAGAAAGTGAAAGACACATATCATATCATATCACTTATAGGTGTTACCTATAAATTGATACCAGGGCAGATATTTCCACGGAGAAGGGCAATCACAGATTCATTAAACAAACTTATGGTTCACCAAAGGAAAGGTGTGAGGATTGAATTCATTACGATATTGGGGTTAACAGACAGATACAAACACAGTAGACGTATATAATCACCAAAGACCTACGGAGTACCAAGAGAAGACTACTCAACATTCTGTCATAACGTACATGGGAAAAGGATCCCAGGAAGAACAGACATATGTATATGTGTAAAAGAACCACCTCTTGCACACCTACAACAAGCTAAACGTTGTACTCAAACTTGCTGTAATAAAAAATAAAAAATTAAATTAAAAACACGAACAAGAAGTAGTGAGACAAACTTGAGGGGCTTTCTCCTGGCACATTCCGTTCTACATTCCAATCTAGAACACGACTTCCATTGAGGCTCTGCTGCCCTAGTAACCAGATCTGGTAAGGGAGAACTGCTGCCACCTTGTGGCCGTTTCACACAACTGCAGGTTTAATGCCAGCGCTAATGGTCAGTGGATATTCCAAATCATTACAGGCCTGTAAATGACACCTGCCCTGAAAACAAATCCTGGGGTCATATATCGACCAAAAAATTCAAAAGACATCCATATTTCAAAACGACAGTTTCAAGAGGCATATTTCACGCACATTAGTGTTCTGCTTCTTTTGCTTTCTTTCTTTCTTTGTTAAAAGAAACGGGAATGGAGAAAGGCAACCCTCAGAATGGGCGAAAACGTTCACAAACGAATCAATGGACAAAGGTTTAATCTCCAATATATATAAACAGCTCATGCAGCTTAATATTAATAAAACAAACAACCCAATACAAAAATGGGCAGAAGATATAAAGAGACGTTTCTTCAAAGAAGACACAGAGATGGCCAAGACGCACATGAAAAGCTGCTCAACATCACTAATTATTAGAGAAATGCAAATCAAAACTACAATGAGGTAAGACCTCACACCTGTGAGAATCGGCATCATCAGATAATCTACAAACAACAAATTCTGGGGAGAGTGTGGACAAAAGGAACCCTCTTCCGCTATTGGTGGGAATGTAAATTGATACAGTCACTATGGAGAACAGTATGGAGGTTCCTTTAAAAAACTAAAAAGAGAATTACCATAGGATCCAGCAATCCCACTTCTGGGCATATACCCAGAGAAAACCATAAATCACAGAGACACATTCACCACAATGTTCATTGCAGCACTATTTACAATAGCCAGGTAATGGAAGCAACCTAAATGCCCACAGACAGACGAATGGATAAAGATGTGGTACATATACAAAATGGAATATTACTCAGCCATAAAAAGGAATGAAACTGGGACATTTGTAGAGAAGTTGATGGATCTAGAGACTGTCATACAGAGTGAAGTAAGTCAGAAAGAGAAAAACAAATATTGTATATTAATGCCTATATGTGGAACCTAGAAAAATGGTAGAGATGAACTGGTTTGCACGGCAGAAATAGAGACACAGAGGTAGAGAACAAACGTATGGACACAAAGTGGGGGAAGCCATGGGGTGGTGGTGGTGGGATGAGTTGGGAGATTAGGATTGACCTGTATACATGTCTATGCATAAAATAGATAACTAATAATAACCTACTGTATAAAAAAATAACTAAAATTAAATTTCAAAATTTAAAAAAATAAAATGTAAAAATAAAACAGAAAAAAAGTTCTTCCATTCACACTGATGTATTTATACGAATGAATTATTTCCATGCTTATATCTATAAATAAATAAATGAGGAATAAAATCTAACTTGAACCAAAAAAGAAAAAAAAAACTGAACCTAACAGTTATACAGAGGAAAACACTACCAAGGCACGTGCTCCACTGGAAAACAATTCTGAAATTGGTCAGAGGTGGGGAATCATCTCCCATACAGCCAGCAGCCCCGCCCGCCCACGCAAGGAGCATCCTCATTGCAAAGCTGGGAGAACGTGCCAAGGCCTCTGTGAGTAAACGTGAGCTGAGCCCCAGGCCAGATGCTGCTGAACTGTTCCCACCCTTCCCAGGTGAAACACCTGAATATGTACAAGGGCTTGAAAGCCTAGAGGAAGGGCCGTGGAGCCACACCAGCGACAGCACGCAGGCCAACTTGGTGCCTGCAGGTCAGCCAGGATGGTACTGGCCACGGGCGCTCTTCTGGAAGCTTTCTATTGCCCTGCCTGAGATACCCCTCTTGTCCCGGCCCCCACTCCTTTTTTTCCTTCCTCACCTCAGCCCGGAGAGATATTCCAGTGGAAGTTATGGGTGACACATCCTCTTCTTTACAGGTGGCAGCCTGGCAACTCCTGCCGAAAGTCCAGCAGAGCCCCACTCACACCGGGCCACCCACAAAGCCGTGGACCCTCACACCCTCCCACCAGCACAGCCCCGAGACTGCTGACGGGGCAGAGAATATGGAATCAGGCACAGCTGCAGGGGCTATTGCTGCCTGGAGTGCTGTTTATATTGACCTCAACGCAGGCAACCCTGGGGAGGGCTTGCCGGCAGGGTCAGGCTGCCCAGGTCAGCTAATCCTCAGCCCTCAGGGAATCACATTGCAGAATATGGACCTCGCTAAGACAGAATATTCGCCAAGGAAAAAAAGGACACAATGCCATTTGCAGCACCGTAGATGAGTCTCGAGGTAATCACGTGACTTGGAGTAAGTCAGAAAGTGAAAGACACATATCATATCATATCACTTATAGGTGTTACCTATAAATTGATACCAGGGCAGATATTTCCACGGAGAAGGGCAATCACAGATTCATTAAACAAACTTATGGTTCACCAAAGGAAAGGTGTGAGGATTGAATTCATTACGATATTGGGGTTAACAGACATATAAAAACACAGTAGGCATATATAATCACCAAAGACCTACGGAGTACCAAGAGAAGACTACTCAACATTCTGTCATAACGTACATGGGAAAAGGATCCCATGAAGAACAGACATATGTATATGTGTAAAAGAACCACCTCTTGCACACCTACAACAAGCTAAACGTTGTACTCAAACTTGCTGTAATAAAAAATAAAAAATTAAATTAAAAACACGAACAAGATGTAGTGAGACAAACTTGAGGGGCTTTCTCCTGGCACATTCCGTTCTACATTCCAATCTAGAACACGACTTCCATTGAGGCTCTGCTGCCCTAGTAACCAGATTTGGTAAGGGAGAACTGCTGCCACCTTGTGGCCGTTTCACACAACTGCAGGTTTAATGCCAGCGCTAATGGTCAGTGGATATTCCAAATCATTACAGGCCTGTAAATGACACCTGCCCTGAAAACAAATCCTGGGGTCATATATCGACCAAAAAATTCAAAAGACGTCCATATTTCAAAACGACAGTTTCAAGAGGCATATTTCACGCACATTAGTGTTCTGCTTCTTTTGCTTTCTTTCTTTCTTTGTTAAAAGATACGGGAATGGAGAAAGGCAACCCTCAGAATGGGCGAAAACGTTCACAAACGAATCAATGGACAAAGGTTTAATCTCCAATATATATAAACAGCTCATGCAGCTTAATATTAATAAAACAAACAACCGAATACAAAAATGGGCAGAAGATCTAAAGAGACGTTTCTTCAAAGAAGACACAGAGATGGCCAAGACGCACATGAAAAGCTGCTCAACATCACTAATTATTAGAGAAATGCAAATCAAAACTACAATGAGGTAAGACCTCACACCTGTTAGAATCGGCATCATCAGATAATCTACAATCAACAAATTCTGGGGACGGTGTGGACAAAAGGAACCCTCTTCCGCTATTGGTGGGAATGTAAATTGATACAGTCACTATGGAGAACAGTATGGAGGTTCCTTTAAAAAACTAAAAAGAGAATTACCATAGGATCCAGCAATCCCACTTCTGGGCATATACCCAGAGAAAACCATAAATCACAGAGACACATTCACCACAATGTTCATTGCAGCACTATTTACAATAGCCAGGTAATGGAAGCAACCTAAATGCCCACAGACAGACGAATGGATAAAGATGTGGTACATATACAAAATGGAATATTACTCAGCCATAAAAAGGAATAAAAGTGGGTCATTTGTAGAGAAGTTGATGGATCTAGAGACTGTCATACAGAGTGAAGTAAGCCAGAAAGAGAAAAACAAATATTGTATATTAATGCCTATATGTGGAACCTAGAAAAATGGTAGAGATGAACTGGTTTGCAGGGCATAAATAGAGACACAGAGGTAGAGAACAAACGTATGGACACAAAGTGGGGGAAGCCATGGGGTGGTGGTGGTGGGATGAGTTGGGAGATTAGGATTGACCTGTGTACATGTCTATGCATAAAATAGATAACTAATAATAACCTACTGTATAAAAAATAACTAAAATTAAATTTCAAAATTAAAAAAAATAAAATGTAAAAATAAAACAGAAAAAAAGTTCTTCCATTCACACTGATGTATTTATACGAATGAATTATTTCCATTCTTATATCTATAAATACATAAATGAGGAATAAAATCTAACTTGAACCAAAAAAGAAAAAAAAAACTGAACCTAAGAATTATACAGAGGAAAACACTACCAAGGCACTTGCTCCAGTGGTAAACAATTCTGAAATTGGTCAGAGGTGGGGAATCATCTCCCATACAGCCAGCAGCCCCGCCCGCCCACGCAAGGAGCATCCTCATTGCAAAGCTGGGAGACCGTGCCGAGGCCTCTGTGAGTAAACGTGAGCTGAGCCCCAGGCCAGATGCTGCTGAACTGTTCCCACCCTTCCCAGGTGAAACACCTGAATATGTACAAGGGCTTGAAAGCCTAGAGGAAGGGCCGTGGAGCCACACCAGCGACAGCACGCAGACCAACTTGGTGCCTGCAGGTCAGCCAGGATGGTACTGGCCACGGGCGCTCTTCTGGAAGCTTTCTATTGCCCTGCCTGAGATACCACTCCTGTCCCGGCCCCCACTCCTTTTTTTCCTTCCTCACCTCAGCCCGGAGAGATATTCCAGTGGAAGTTATGGGTGACACATCCTCTTCTTTACAGGTGGCAGCCTGGCAACTCCTGCCGAAAGTCCAGCAGAGCCCCACTCACACCGGGCCACCCACAAAGCCGTGGACCCTCACACCCTCCCACCAGCACAGCCCCGAGACTGCTGACGGGGCAGAGAATATGGAGTAAGGCACAGCTGCAGGGGCTATTGCTGCCTGGAGTGCTGTTTATATTGACCTCAACCCAGGCAACCCTGGGGAGGGCTTGCCGGCAGGGTCAGGCTGCCCAGGTCAGCTAATCCTCAGCCCTCAGGGAATCACATTGCAGAATATGGACCTCGCTAAGACAGAATATTCGCCAAGGAAAAAAAGGACACAATGCCATTTGCAGCACCGTAGATGAGTCTCGAGGTAATCACGTGACTTGGAGTAAGTCAGAAAGTGAAAGACACATATCATATCATATCACTTATAGGTGTTACCTATAAATTGATACCAGGGCAGTTATTTCCACGGAGAAGGGCAATCACAGATTCATTAAACAAACTTATGGTTCACCAAAGGAAAGGTGTGAGGATTGAATTCATTACGATATTGGGGTTAACAGACATATACAAACACAGTAGACGTATATAATCACCAAAGACCTACGGAGTACCAAGAGAAGACTACTCAACATTCTGTCATAACGTACATGGGAAAAGGATCCCAGGAAGAACAGACATATGTATATGTGTAAAAGAACCACCTCTTGCACACCTACAACATGCTAAAAGTTGTACTCAAACTTGCTGTAATAAAAAATAAAAAAATAAATTAAAAACACGAACAAGAAGTAGTGAGACAAACTTGAGGGTCTTACTCCTGGCACATTCCGTTCTACATTCCAATCTAGAACACGACTTCCATTGAGGCTCTGCTGCCCTAGTAACCAGATTTGGTAAGGGAGAACTGCTGCCACCTTGTGGCCGTTTCACACAACTGCAGGTTTAATGCCAGCGCTAATGGTCAGTGGATATTCCAAATCATTACAGGCCTGTAAATGACACCTGCCCTGAAAACAAATCCTGGGGTCATATATCGACCAAAAAATTCAAAAGACGTCCATATTTCAAAACGACAGTTTCAAGAGGCATATTTCACGCACATTAGTGTTCTGCTTCTTTTGCTTTCTTTCTTTCTTTGTTAAAAGAAACGGGAATGGAAAAAGGCAACCCTCAGAATGGGCGAAAACGTTCACAAACGAATCAATGGACAAAGGTTTAATCTCCAATATATATAAACAGCTCATGCAGCTTAATATTAATAAAACAAACAACCCAATACAAAAATGGGCAGAAGATCTAAAGAGACGTTTCTTCAAAGAAGACACAGAGATGGCCAAGACGCACATGAAAAGCTGCTCAACATCACTAATTATTAGAGAAATGCAAATCAAAACTACAATGAGGTAAGACCTCACACCTGTTAGAATCGGCATCATCAGATAATCTACAATCAACAAATTCTGGGGACGGTGTGGACAAAAGGAACCCTCTTCCGCTATTGGTGGGAATGTAAATTGATACAGTCACTATGGAGAACAGTATGGAGGTTCCTTTAAAAAACTAAAAAGAGAATTACCATAGGATCCAGCAATCCCACTTCTGGGCATATACCCAGAGAAAACCATAAATCACAGAGACACATTCACCACAATGTTCATTGCAGCACTATTTACAATAGCCAGGTAATGGAAGCAACCTAAATGCCCACAGACAGACGAATGGATAAAGATGTGGTACATATACAAAATGGAATATTACTCAGCCATAAAAAGGAATGAAACTGGGTCATTTGTAGAGAAGTTGATGGATCTAGAGACTGTCATACAGAGTGAAGTAAGCCAGAAAGAGAAAAACAAATATTGTATATTAATGCCTATATGTGGAACCTAGAAAAATGGTAGAGATGAACTGGTTTGCAGGGCATAAATAGAGACACAGAGGTAGAGAACAAACGTATGGACACAAAGTGGGGGAAGCCATGGGGTGGTGGTGGTGGGATGAGTTGGGAGATTAGGATTGACCTGTGTACATGTCTATGCATAAAATAGATAACTAATAATAACCTACTGTATAAAAAATAACTAAAATTAAATTTCAAAATTTAAAAAAATAAAATGTAAAAATAAAACAGAAAAAAAGTTCTTCCATTCACACTGATGTATTTATACGAATGAATTATTTCCATTCTTATATCTATAAATACATAAATGAGGAATAAAATCTAACTTGAACCAAAAAAGAAAAAAAAAACTGAACCTAAGAATTATACAGAGGAAAACACTACCAAGGCACTTGCTCCAGTGGTAAACAATTCTGAAATTGGTCAGAGGTGGGGAATCATCTCCCATACAGCCAGCAGCCCCGCCCGCCCACGCAAGGAGCATCCTCATTGCAAAGCTGGGAGACCGTGCCGAGGCCTCTGTGAGTAAACGTGAGCTGAGCCCCAGGCCAGATGCTGCTGAACTGTTCCCACCCTTCCCAGGTGAAACACCTGAATATGTACAAGGGCTTGAAAGCCTAGAGGAAGGGCCGTGGAGCCACACCAGCGACAGCACGCAGACCAACTTGGTGCCTGCAGGTCAGCCAGGATGGTACTGGCCACGGGCGCTCTTCTGGAAGCTTTCTATTGCCCTGCCTGAGATACCACTCCTGTCCCGGCCCCCACTCCTTTTTTTCCTTCCTCACCTCAGCCCGGAGAGATATTCCAGTGGAAGTTATGGGTGACACATCCTCTTCTTTACAGGTGGCAGCCTGGCAACTCCTGCCGAAAGTCCAGCAGAGCCCCACTCACACCGGGCCACCCACAAAGCCGTGGACCCTCACACCCTCCCACCAGCACAGCCCCGAGACTGCTGACGGGGCAGAGAATATGGAGTAAGGCACAGCTGCAGGGGCTATTGCTGCCTGGAGTGCTGTTTATATTGACCTCAACCCAGGCAACCCTGGGGAGGGCTTGCCGGCAGGGTCAGGCTGCCCAGGTCAGCTAATCCTCAGCCCTCAGGGAATCACATTGCAGAATATGGACCTCGCTAAGACAGAATATTCGCCAAGGAAAAAAAGGACACAATGCCATTTGCAGCACCGTAGATGAGTCTCGAGGTAATCACGTGACTTGGAGTAAGTCAGAAAGTGAAAGACACATATCATATCATATCACTTATAGGTGTTACCTATAAATTGATACCAGGGCAGTTATTTCCACGGAGAAGGGCAATCACAGATTCATTAAACAAACTTATGGTTCACCAAAGGAAAGGTGTGAGGATTGAATTCATTACGATATTGGGGTTAACAGACATATACAAACACAGTAGACGTATATAATCACCAAAGACCTACGGAGTACCAAGAGAAGACTACTCAACATTCTGTCATAACGTACATGGGAAAAGGATCCCAGGAAGAACAGACATATGTATATGTGTAAAAGAACCACCTCTTGCACACCTACAACATGCTAAAAGTTGTACTCAAACTTGCTGTAATAAAAAATAAAAAAATAAATTAAAAACACGAACAAGAAGTAGTGAGACAAACTTGAGGGTCTTACTCCTGGCACATTCCGTTCTACATTCCAATCTAGAACACGACTTCCATTGAGGCTCTGCTGCCCTAGTAACCAGATTTGGTAAGGGAGAACTGCTGCCACCTTGTGGCCGTTTCACACAACTGCAGGTTTAATGCCAGCGCTAATGGTCAGTGGATATTCCAAATCATTACAGGCCTGTAAATGACACCTGCCCTGAAAACAAATCCTGGGGTCATATATCGACCAAAAAATTCAAAAGACGTCCATATTTCAAAACGACAGTTTCAAGAGGCATATTTCACGCACATTAGTGTTCTGCTTCTTTTGCTTTCTTTCTTTCTTTGTTAAAAGAAACGGGAATGGAAAAAGGCAACCCTCAGAATGGGCGAAAACGTTCACAAACGAATCAATGGACAAAGGTTTAATCTCCAATATATATAAACAGCTCATGCAGCTTAATATTAATAAAACAAACAACCCAATACAAAAATGGGCAGAAGATCTAAAGAGACGTTTCTTCAAAGAAGACACAGAGATGGCCAAGACGCACATGAAAAGCTGCTCAACATCACTAATTATTAGAGAAATGCAAATCAAAACTACAATGAGGTAAGACCTCACACCTGTTAGAATCGGCATCATCAGATAATCTACAATCAACAAATTCTGGGGACGGTGTGGACAAAAGGAACCCTCTTCCGCTATTGGTGGGAATGTAAATTGATACAGTCACTATGGAGAACAGTATGGAGGTTCCTTTAAAAAACTAAAAAGAGAATTACCATAGGATCCAGCAATCCCACTTCTAGGCATATACCCAGAGAAAACCATAAATCACAGAGACACATTCACCACAATGTTCATTGCAGCACTATTTACAATAGCCAGGTAATGGAAGCAACCTAAATGCCCACAGACAGACGAATGGATAAAGATGTGGTACATATACAAAATGGAATATTACTCAGCCATAAAAAGGAATGAAACTGGGTCATTTGTAGAGAAGTTGATGGATCTAGAGACTGTCATACAGAGTGAAGTAAGCCAGAAAGAGAAAAACAAATATTGTATATTAATGCCTATATGTGGAACCTAGAAAAATGGTAGAGATGAACTGGTTTGCAGGGCAGAAATAGAGACACAGAGGTAGAGAACAAACGTATGGACACAAAGTGGGGGAAGCCATGGGGTGGTGGTGGTGGGATGACTCGGGAGATTAGGATTGACCTGTATACATGTCTATGCATAAAATAGATAACTAATAATAACCTACTGTATAAAATAATAACTAAAATTAAATTTCAAAATTTTAAAAAATAAAATGTAAAAATAAAACAGAAAAAAAGTTCTTCCATTCACACTGATGTATTTATACGAATGAATTATTTCCATGCTTATATCTATAAATACATAAATGAGGAATAAAATCTAACTTGAACCAAAAAAGAAAAAAAAATGAACCTAACAGTTATACAGAGGAAAACTCTACCAAGGCACTTGCTCCACTGGTAAACAATTATGAAATTGGTCAGAGGTGGGGAATCATCTCCCATACAGCCAGCAGCCCCGCCCGCCCACGCAAGGAGCATCCTCATTGCAAACCTGGGAGACCGTGCCAAGGCCTCTGTGAGTAAACGTGAGCTGAGCCCCAGGCCAGATGCTGCTGAACTGTTCCCACCCTTCCCAGGTGAAACACCTGAATATGTACAAGGGCTTGAAAGCCTAGAGGAAGGGCCGTGGAGCCACACCAGCGACAGCACGCAAGCCAACTTGGTGCCTGCAGGTCAGCCAGGATGGTACTGGCCACGGGCGCTCTTCTGGAAGCTTTCTATTGCCCTGCCTGAGATACCCCTCTTGTCCCGGCCCCCACTCCTTTTTTTCCTTCCTCACCTCAGCCCGGAGAGATATTCCAGTGGAAGTTATGGGTGACACATCCTCTTCTTTACAGGTGGCAGCCTGGCAACTCCTGCCGAAAGTCCAGCAGAGCCCCTCTCACACCGGGCCACCCACAAAGCCGTGGACCCTCACACCCTCCCACCAGCACAGCCCCGAGACTGCTGACGGGGCAGAGAATATGGAATCAGGCACAGCTGCAGGGGCTATTGCTGCCTGGAGTGCTGTTTATATTGACCTCAACGCAGGCAACCCTGGGGAGGGCTTGCCGGCAGGGTCAGGCTGCCCAGGTCAGCTAATCCTCAGCCCTCAGGGAATCACATTGCAGAATATGGACCTCGCTAAGACAGAATATTCGCCAAGGAAAAAAAGGACACAATGCCATTTGCAGCACCGTAGATGAGTCTCGAGGTAATCACGTGACTTGGAGTAAGTCAGAAAGTGAAAGACACATATCATATCATATCACGTATAGGTGTTACCTATAAATTGATACCAGGGCAGATATTTCCACGGAGAAGGGCAATCACAGATTCATTAAACAAACTTATGGTTCACCAAAGGAAAGGTGTGAGGATTGAATTCATTACGATATTCGTGTTAACAGACAGATACAAACACAGTAGACGTATATAATCACCAAAGACCTACGGAGTACCAAGAGAAGACTACTCAACATTCTGTCATAACGTACATGGGAAAAGGATCCCAGGAAGAACAGACATATGTATATGTGTAAAAGAACCACCTCTTGCACACCTACAACAAGCTAAACGTTGTACTCAAACTTGCTGTAATAAAAAATAAAAAATTAAATTAAAAACACGAACAAGAAGTAGTGAGACAAACTTGAGGGGCTTTCTCCTGGCACATTCCGTTCTACATTCCAATCTAGAACACGACTTCCATTGAGGCTCTGCTGCCCTAGTAACCAGATTTGGTAAGGGAGAACTGCTGCCACCTTGTGGCCGTTTCACACAACTGCAGGTTTAATGCCAGCGCTAATGGTCAGTGGATATTCCAAATCATTACAGGCCTGTAAATGACACCTGCCCTGAAAACAAATCCTGGGGTCATATATCGACCAAAAAATTCAAAAGACGTCCATATTTCAAAACGACAGTTTCAAGAGGCATATTTCACGCACATTAGTGTTCTGCTTCTTTTGCTTTCTTTCTTTCTTTGTTAAAAGATACGGGAATGGAGAAAGGCAACCCTCAGAATGGGCGAAAACGTTCACAAACGAATCAATGGACAAAGGTTTAATCTCCAATATATATAAACAGCTCATGCAGCTTAATATTAATAAAACAAACAACCGAATACAAAAATGGGCAGAAGATCTAAAGAGACGTTTCTTCAAAGAAGACACAGAGATGGCCAAGACGCACATGAAAAGCTGCTCAACATCACTAATTATTAGAGAAATGCAAATCAAAACTACAATGAGGTAAGACCTCACACCTGTTAGAATCGGCATCATCAGATAATCTACAATCAACAAATTCTGGGGACGGTGTGGACAAAAGGAACCCTCTTCCGCTATTGGTGGGAATGTAAATTGATACAGTCACTATGGAGAACAGTATGGAGGTTCCTTTAAAAAACTAAAAAGAGAATTACCATAGGATCCAGCAATCCCACTTCTGGGCATATACCCAGAGAAAACCATAAATCACAGAGACACATTCACCACAATGTTCATTGCAGCACTATTTACAATAGCCAGGTAATGGAAGCAACCTAAATGCCCACAGACAGACGAATGGATAAAGATGTGGTACATATACAAAATGGAATATTACTCAGCCATAAAAAGGAATAAAAGTGGGTCATTTGTAGAGAAGTTGATGGATCTAGAGACTGTCATACAGAGTGAAGTAAGCCAGAAAGAGAAAAACAAATATTGTATATTAATGCCTATATGTGGAACCTAGAAAAATGGTAGAGATGAACTGGTTTGCAGGGCATAAATAGAGACACAGAGGTAGAGAACAAACGTATGGACACAAAGTGGGGGAAGCCATGGGGTGGTGGTGGTGGGATGAGTTGGGAGATTAGGATTGACCTGTGTACATGTCTATGCATAAAATAGATAACTAATAATAACCTACTGTATAAAAAATAACTAAAATTAAATTTCAAAATTTAAAAAAATAAAATGTAAAAATAAAACAGAAAAAAAGTTCTTCCATTCACACTGATGTATTTATACGAATGAATTATTTCCATGCTTATATCTATAAATACATAAATGAGGAATAAAATCTAACTTGAACCAAAAAAGAAAAAAAAAAACTGAACCTAAGAATTATACAGAGGAAAACACTACCAAGGCACTTGCTCCAGTGGTAAACAATTCTGAAATTGGTCAGAGGTGGGGAATCATCTCCCATACAGCCAGCAGCCCCGCCCGCCCACGCAAGGAGCATCCTCATTGCAAAGCTGGGAGACCGTGCCGAGGCCTCTGTGAGTAAACGTGAGCTGAGCCCCAGGCCAGATGCTGCTGAACTGTTCCCACCCTTCCCAGGTGAAACACCTGAATATGTACAAGGGCTTGAAAGCCTAGAGGAAGGGCCGTGGAGCCACACCAGCGACAGCACGCAGACCAACTTGGTGCCTGCAGGTCAGCCAGGATGGTACTGGCCACGGGCGCTCTTCTGGAAGCTTTCTATTGCCCTGCCTGAGATACCACTCCTGTCCCGGCCCCCACTCCTTTTTTTCCTTCCTCACCTCAGCCCGGAGAGATATTCCAGTGGAAGTTATGGGTGACACATCCTCTTCTTTACAGGTGGCAGCCTGGCAACTCCTGCCGAAAGTCCAGCAGAGCCCCACTCACACCGGGCCACCCACAAAGCCGTGGACCCTCACACCCTCCCACCAGCACAGCCCCGAGACTGCTGACGGGGCAGAGAATATGGAGTAAGGCACAGCTGCAGGGGCTATTGCTGCCTGGAGTGCTGTTTATATTGACCTCAACCCAGGCAACCCTGGGGAGGGCTTGCCGGCAGGGTCAGGCTGCCCAGGTCAGCTAATCCTCAGCCCTCAGGGAATCACATTGCAGAATATGGACCTCGCTAAGACAGAATATTCGCCAAGGAAAAAAAGGACACAATGCCATTTGCAGCACCGTAGATGAGTCTCGAGGTAATCACGTGACTTGGAGTAAGTCAGAAAGTGAAAGACACATATCATATCATATCACTTATAGGTGTTACCTATAAATTGATACCAGGGCAGTTATTTCCACGGAGAAGGGCAATCACAGATTCATTAAACAAACTTATGGTTCACCAAAGGAAAGGTGTGAGGATTGAATTCATTACGATATTGGGGTTAACAGACATATACAAACACAGTAGACGTATATAATCACCAAAGACCTACGGAGTACCAAGAGAAGACTACTCAACATTCTGTCATAACGTACATGGGAAAAGGATCCCAGGAAGAACAGACATATGTATATGTGTAAAAGAACCACCTCTTGCACACCTACAACATGCTAAAAGTTGTACTCAAACTTGCTGTAATAAAAAATAAAAAAATAAATTAAAAACACGAACAAGAAGTAGTGAGACAAACTTGAGGGTCTTACTCCTGGCACATTCCGTTCTACATTCCAATCTAGAACACGACTTCCATTGAGGCTCTGCTGCCCTAGTAACCAGATTTGGTAAGGGAGAACTGCTGCCACCTTGTGGCCGTTTCACACAACTGCAGGTTTAATGCCAGCGCTAATGGTCAGTGGATATTCCAAATCATTACAGGCCTGTAAATGACACCTGCCCTGAAAACAAATCCTGGGGTCATATATCGACCAAAAAATTCAAAAGACGTCCATATTTCAAAACGACAGTTTCAAGAGGCATATTTCACGCACATTAGTGTTCTGATTCTTTTGCTTTCTTTCTTTCTTTGTTAAAAAAAACGGGAATGGAAAAAGGCAACCCTCAGAATGGACGAAAACGTTCACAAATGAATCAATGGACAAAGGTTTAATCTCCAATATATATAAACAGCTCATGCAGCTTAATATTAATAAAACAAACAACCCAATACAAAAATGGGCAGAAGATCTAAAGAGACGTTTCTTCAAAGAAGACACAGAGATGGCCAAGACGCACATGAAAAGCTGCTCAATATCACTAATTATTAGAGAAATGCAAATCAAAACTACAATGAGGTAAGACCTCACACCTGTTAGAATCGGCATCATCAGATAATCTACAAACAACAAATTCTGGGGAGGGTGTGGACAAAAGGAACCCTCTTCCGCTATTGGTGGGAATGTAAATTGATACAGTCACTATGGAGAACAGTATGGAGGTTCCTTTAAAAAACTAAAAAGAGAATTACCATAGGATCCAGCAATCCCACTTCTGGGCATATACCCATAGAAAACCATAAATCACCGAGACACATGCACCACAATGTTCATTGCAGCACTATTTACAATAGCCAGGTAATGGAAGCAACCTAAATGCCCACAGACAGACGAATGGATAAAGATGTGGTACATATACAAAATGGAATATTACTCAGCCATAAAAAGGAATGAAACTGGGTCATTTGTAGAGGAGTTGATGGATCTAGAGACTGTCATACAGAGTGAAGTAAGTCAGAAAGAGAAAAACAAATATTGTATATTAATGCCTATATGTGGAACCTAGAAAAATGGTAGAGATGAACTGGTTTGCAGGGCAGAAATAGAGACACAGAGGTAGAGAACAAACGTATGGACACAAAGTGGTGGAAGCCATGGGGTGGTGGTGGTGGGATGAGTTGGGAGATTAGGATTGACCTGTATACATGTCTATGCATAAAATAGATAACTAATAATAACCTACTGTATAAAAAAAATAACTAAAATTAAATTTCAAAATTTTAAAAAATAAAATGTAAAAATAAAACAGAAAAAAAGTTCTTCCATTCACACTGATGTATTTATACGAATGAATTATTTCCATGCTTATATCTATAAATACATAAATGAGGAATAAAATCTAACTTGAACCAAAAAAGAAAAAAAAAAAAACTGAACCTAACAGTTATACAGAGGAAAACACTACCAAGGCACTTGCTCCAGTGGTAAACAATTCTGAAATTGGTCAGAGGTGGGGAATCATCTCCCATACAGCCAGCAGCCCCGCCCGCCCACGCAAGGAGCATCCTCATTGCAAAGCTGGGAGACCGTGCCAAGGCCTCTGTGAGTAAACGTGAGCTGAGCCCCAGGCCAGATGCTGCTGAACTGTTCCCACCCTTCCCAGGTGAAACACCTGAATATGTACAAGGGCTTGAAAGCCTAGAGGAAGGGCCGTGGAGCCACACCAGCGACAGCACGCAGGCCAACTTGGTGCCTGCAGGTCAGCCAGGATGGTACTGCCCACGGGCGCTCTTCTGGAAGCTTTCTATTGCCCTGCCTGAGATACCCCTCCTGTCCCGGCCCCCACTCCTTTTTTTCCTTCCTCACCTCAGCCCGGAGAGATATTCCAGTGGAAGTTATGGGTGACACATCCTCTTCTTTACAGGTGGCAGCCTGGCAACTCCTGCCGAAAGTCCAGCAGAGCCCCACTCACACCGGGCCACCCACAAAGCCGTGGACCCTCACACCCTCCCACCAGCACAGCCCCGAGACTGCTGACGGGGCAGAGAATATGGAGTCAGGCACAGCTGCAGGGGCTATTGCTGCCTGGAGTGCTGTTTATATTGACCTCAACCCAGGCACACCTGGGGAGGGCTTGCCGGCAGGGTCAGGCTGCCCAGGTCAGCTAATCCTCAGCCCTCAGGGAATCACATTGCAGAAAATGGACCTCGCTAAGACAGAATATTCGCCAAGGAGAAAAAGGACACAATGCCATTTGCAGCACCGTAGATGAGTCTCGAGGTAATCACGTGACTTGGAGTAAGTCAGAAAGTGAAAGACACATATCATATCATATCACTTATAGGTGTTACCTATAAATTGATACCAGGGCAGATATTTCCACGGAGAAGGGCAATCACAGATTCATTAAACAAACTTATGGTTCACCAAAGGAAAGGTGTGAGGATTGAATTCATTACGATATTGGGGTTAACAGACAGATACAAACACAGTAGACGTATATAATCACCAAAGACCTACGGAGTACCAAGAGAAGACTACTCAACATTCTGTCATAACGTACATGGGAAAAGGATCCCAGGAAGAACAGACATATGTATATGTGTAAAAGAACCACCTCTTGCACACCTACAACAAGCTAAACGTTGTACTCAAACTTGCTGTAATAAAAAATAAAAAATTAAAATAAAACACGAACAAGAAGTAGTGAGACAAACTTGAGGGGCTTTCTCCTGGCACATTCCGTTCTACATTCCAATCTAGAACACGACTTCCATTGAGGCTCTGCTGCCCTAGTAACCAGATCTGGTAAGGGAGAACTGCTGCCACCTTGTGGCCGTTTCACACAACTGCAGGTTTAATGCCAGCGCTAATGGTCAGTGGATATTCCAAATCATTACAGGCCTGTAAATGACACCTGCCCTGAAAACAAATCCTGGGGTCATATATCGACCAAAAAATTCAAAAGACATCCATATTTCAAAACGACAGTTTCAAGAGGCATATTTCACGCACATTAGTGTTCTGCTTCTTTTGCTTTCTTTCTTTCTTTGTTAAAAGAAACGGGAATGGAGAAAGGCAACCCTCAGAATGGGCGAAAACGTTCACAAACGAATCAATGGACAAAGGTTTAATCTCCAATATATATAAACAGCTCATGCAGCTTAATATTAATAAAACAAACAACCCAATACAAAAATGGGCAGAAGATCTAAAGAGACGTTTCTTCAAAGAAGACACAGAGATGGCCAAGACGCACATGAAAAGCTGCTCAACATCACTAATTATTAGAGAAATGCAAATCAAAACTACAATGAGGTAAGACCTCACACCTGTGAGAATCGGCATCATCAGATAATCTACAAACAACAAATTCTGGGGAGAGTGTGGACAAAAGGAACCCTCTTCCGCTATTGGTGGGAATGTAAATTGATACAGTCACTATGGAGAACAGTATGGAGGTTCCTTTAAAAAACTAAAAAGAGAATTACCATAGGATCCAGCAATCCCACTTCTGGGCATATACCCAGAGAAAACCATAAATCACAGAGACACATTCACCACAATGTTCATTGCAGCACTATTTACAATAGCCAGGTAATGGAAGCAACCTAAATGCCCACAGACAGACGAATGGATAAAGATGTGGTACATATACAAAATGGAATATTACTCAGCCATAAAAAGGAATGAAACTGGGACATTTGTAGAGAAGTTGATGGATCTAGAGACTGTCATACAGAGTGAAGTAAGTCAGAAAGAGAAAAACAAATATTGTATATTAATGCCTATATGTGGAACCTAGAAAAATGGTAGAGATGAACTGGTTTGCACGGCAGAAATAGAGACACAGAGGTAGAGAACAAACGTATGGACACAAAGTGGGGGAAGCCATGGGGTGGTGGTGGTGGGATGAGTTGGGAGATTAGGATTGACCTGTATACATGTCTATGCATAAAATAGATAACTAATAATAACCTACTGTATAAAAAAATAACTAAAATTAAATTTCAAAATTTAAAAAAATAAAATGTAAAAATAAAACAGAAAAAAAGTTCTTCCATTCACACTGATGTATTTATACGAATGAATTATTTCCATGCTTATATCTATAAATAAATAAATGAGGAATAAAATCTAACTTGAACCAAAAAAGAAAAAAAAAACTGAACCTAACAGTTATACAGAGGAAAACACTACCAAGGCACGTGCTCCACTGGAAAACAATTCTGAAATTGGTCAGAGGTGGGGAATCATCTCCCATACAGCCAGCAGCCCCGCCCGCCCACGCAAGGAGCATCCTCATTGCAAAGCTGGGAGAACGTGCCAAGGCCTCTGTGAGTAAACGTGAGCTGAGCCCCAGGCCAGATGCTGCTGAACTGTTCCCACCCTTCCCAGGTGAAACACCTGAATATGTACAAGGGCTTGAAAGCCTAGAGGAAGGGCCGTGGAGCCACACCAGCGACAGCACGCAGGCCAACTTGGTGCCTGCAGGTCAGCCAGGATGGTACTGGCCACGGGCGCTCTTCTGGAAGCTTTCTATTGCCCTGCCTGAGATACCCCTCTTGTCCCGGCCCCCACTCCTTTTTTTCCTTCCTCACCTCAGCCCGGAGAGATATTCCAGTGGAAGTTATGGGTGACACATCCTCTTCTTTACAGGTGGCAGCCTGGCAACTCCTGCCGAAAGTCCAGCAGAGCCCCACTCACACCGGGCCACCCACAAAGCCGTGGACCCTCACACCCTCCCACCAGCACAGCCCCGAGACTGCTGACGGGGCAGAGAATATGGAATCAGGCACAGCTGCAGGGGCTATTGCTGCCTGGAGTGCTGTTTATATTGACCTCAACGCAGGCAACCCTGGGGAGGGCTTGCCGGCAGGGTCAGGCTGCCCAGGTCAGCTAATCCTCAGCCCTCAGGGAATCACATTGCAGAATATGGACCTCGCTAAGACAGAATATTCGCCAAGGAAAAAAAGGACACAATGCCATTTGCAGCACCGTAGATGAGTCTCGAGGTAATCACGTGACTTGGAGTAAGTCAGAAAGTGAAAGACACATATCATATCATATCACTTATAGGTGTTACCTATAAATTGATACCAGGGCAGATATTTCCACGGAGAAGGGCAATCACAGATTCATTAAACAAACTTATGGTTCACCAAAGGAAAGGTGTGAGGATTGAATTCATTACGATATTGGGGTTAACAGACATATAAAAACACAGTAGGCATATATAATCACCAAAGACCTACGGAGTACCAAGAGAAGACTACTCAACATTCTGTCATAACGTACATGGGAAAAGGATCCCATGAAGAACAGACATATGTATATGTGTAAAAGAACCACCTCTTGCACACCTACAACAAGCTAAACGTTGTACTCAAACTTGCTGTAATAAAAAATAAAAAATTAAATTAAAAACACGAACAAGATGTAGTGAGACAAACTTGAGGGGCTTTCTCCTGGCACATTCCGTTCTACATTCCAATCTAGAACACGACTTCCATTGAGGCTCTGCTGCCCTAGTAACCAGATTTGGTAAGGGAGAACTGCTGCCACCTTGTGGCCGTTTCACACAACTGCAGGTTTAATGCCAGCGCTAATGGTCAGTGGATATTCCAAATCATTACAGGCCTGTAAATGACACCTGCCCTGAAAACAAATCCTGGGGTCATATATCGACCAAAAAATTCAAAAGACGTCCATATTTCAAAACGACAGTTTCAAGAGGCATATTTCACGCACATTAGTGTTCTGCTTCTTTTGCTTTCTTTCTTTCTTTGTTAAAAGATACGGGAATGGAGAAAGGCAACCCTCAGAATGGGCGAAAACGTTCACAAACGAATCAATGGACAAAGGTTTAATCTCCAATATATATAAACAGCTCATGCAGCTTAATATTAATAAAACAAACAACCGAATACAAAAATGGGCAGAAGATCTAAAGAGACGTTTCTTCAAAGAAGACACAGAGATGGCCAAGACGCACATGAAAAGCTGCTCAACATCACTAATTATTAGAGAAATGCAAATCAAAACTACAATGAGGTAAGACCTCACACCTGTTAGAATCGGCATCATCAGATAATCTACAATCAACAAATTCTGGGGACGGTGTGGACAAAAGGAACCCTCTTCCGCTATTGGTGGGAATGTAAATTGATACAGTCACTATGGAGAACAGTATGGAGGTTCCTTTAAAAAACTAAAAAGAGAATTACCATAGGATCCAGCAATCCCACTTCTGGGCATATACCCAGAGAAAACCATAAATCACAGAGACACATTCACCACAATGTTCATTGCAGCACTATTTACAATAGCCAGGTTATGGAAGCAACATAAATGCCCACAGACAGACGAATGGATAAAGATGTGGTACATATACAAAATGGAATATTACTCAGCCATAAAAAGGAATGAAACTGGGTCATTTGTAGAGAAGTTGATGGATCTAGAGACTGTCATACAGAGTGAAGTAAGCCAGAAAGAGAAAAACAAATATTGTATATTAATGCCTATATGTGGAACCTAGAAAAATGGTAGAGATGAACTGGTTTGCAGGGCAGAAATAGAGACACAGAGGTAGAGAACAAACGTATGGACACAAAGTGGGGGAAGCCATGGGGTGGTGGTGGTGGGATGAGTTGGGAGATTAGGATTGACCTGTGTACATGTCTATGCATAAAATAGATAACTAATAATAACCTACTGTATAAAAAATAACTAAAATTAAATTTCAAAATTAAAAAAAATAAAATGTAAAAATAAAACAGAAAAAAAGTTCTTCCATTCACACTGATGTATTTATACGAATGAATTATTTCCATTCTTATATCTATAAATACATAAATGAGGAATAAAATCTAACTTGAACCAAAAAAGAAAAAAAAAACTGAACCTAAGAATTATACAGAGGAAAACACTACCAAGGCACTTGCTCCAGTGGTAAACAATTCTGAAATTGGTCAGAGGTGGGGAATCATCTCCCATACAGCCAGCAGCCCCGCCCGCCCACGCAAGGAGCATCCTCATTGCAAAGCTGGGAGACCGTGCCGAGGCCTCTGTGAGTAAACGTGAGCTGAGCCCCAGGCCAGATGCTGCTGAACTGTTCCCACCCTTCCCAGGTGAAACACCTGAATATGTACAAGGGCTTGAAAGCCTAGAGGAAGGGCCGTGGAGCCACACCAGCGACAGCACGCAGACCAACTTGGTGCCTGCAGGTCAGCCAGGATGGTACTGGCCACGGGCGCTCTTCTGGAAGCTTTCTATTGCCCTGCCTGAGATACCACTCCTGTCCCGGCCCCCACTCCTTTTTTTCCTTCCTCACCTCAGCCCGGAGAGATATTCCAGTGGAAGTTATGGGTGACACATCCTCTTCTTTACAGGTGGCAGCCTGGCAACTCCTGCCGAAAGTCCAGCAGAGCCCCACTCACACCGGGCCACCCACAAAGCCGTGGACCCTCACACCCTCCCACCAGCACAGCCCCGAGACTGCTGACGGGGCAGAGAATATGGAGTAAGGCACAGCTGCAGGGGCTATTGCTGCCTGGAGTGCTGTTTATATTGACCTCAACCCAGGCAACCCTGGGGAGGGCTTGCCGGCAGGGTCAGGCTGCCCAGGTCAGCTAATCCTCAGCCCTCAGGGAATCACATTGCAGAATATGGACCTCGCTAAGACAGAATATTCGCCAAGGAAAAAAAGGACACAATGCATTTGCAGCACCGTAGATGAGTCTCGAGGTAATCACGTGACTTGGAGTAAGTCAGAAAGTGAAAGACACATATCATATCATATCACTTATAGGTGTTACCTATAAATTGATACCAGGGCAGTTATTTCCACGGAGAAGGGCAATCACAGATTCATTAAACAAACTTATGGTTCACCAAAGGAAAGGTGTGAGGATTGAATTCATTACGATATTGGGGTTAACAGACATATACAAACACAGTAGACGTATATAATCACCAAAGACCTACGGAGTACCAAGAGAAGACTACTCAACATTCTGTCATAACGTACATGGGAAAAGGATCCCAGGAAGAACAGACATATGTATATGTGTAAAAGAACCACCTCTTGCACACCTACAACATGCTAAAAGTTGTACTCAAACTTGCTGTAATAAAAAATAAAAAAATAAATTAAAAACACGAACAAGAAGTAGTGAGACAAACTTGAGGGTCTTACTCCTGGCACATTCCGTTCTACATTCCAATCTAGAACACGACTTCCATTGAGGCTCTGCTGCCCTAGTAACCAGATTTGGTAAGGGAGAACTGCTGCCACCTTGTGGCCGTTTCACACAACTGCAGGTTTAATGCCAGCGCTAATGGTCAGTGGATATTCCAAATCATTACAGGCCTGTAAATGACACCTGCCCTGAAAACAAATCCTGGGGTCATATATCGACCAAAAAATTCAAAAGACGTCCATATTTCAAAACGACAGTTTCAAGAGGCATATTTCACGCACATTAGTGTTCTGCTTCTTTTGCTTTCTTTCTTTCTTTGTTAAAAGAAACGGGAATGGAAAAAGGCAACCCTCAGAATGGGCGAAAACGTTCACAAACGAATCAATGGACAAAGGTTTAATCTCCAATATATATAAACAGCTCATGCAGCTTAATATTAATAAAACAAACAACCCAATACAAAAATGGGCAGAAGATCTAAAGAGACGTTTCTTCAAAGAAGACACAGAGATGGCCAAGACGCACATGAAAAGCTGCTCAACATCACTAATTATTAGAGAAATGCAAATCAAAACTACAATGAGGTAAGACCTCACACCTGTTAGAATCGGCATCATCAGATAATCTACAATCAACAAATTCTGGGGACGGTGTGGACAAAAGGAACCCTCTTCCGCTATTGGTGGGAATGTAAATTGATACAGTCACTATGGAGAACAGTATGGAGGTTCCTTTAAAAAACTAAAAAGAGAATTACCATAGGATCCAGCAATCCCACTTCTGGGCATATACCCAGAGAAAACCATAAATCACAGAGACACATTCACCACAATGTTCATTGCAGCACTATTTACAATAGCCAGGTAATGGAAGCAACCTAAATGCCCACAGACAGACGAATGGATAAAGATGTGGTACATATACAAAATGGAATATTACTCAGCCATAAAAAGGAATGAAACTGGGTCATTTGTAGAGAAGTTGATGGATCTAGAGACTGTCATACAGAGTGAAGTAAGCCAGAAAGAGAAAAACAAATATTGTATATTAATGCCTATATGTGGAACCTAGAAAAATGGTAGAGATGAACTGGTTTGCAGGGCATAAATAGAGACACAGAGGTAGAGAACAAACGTATGGACACAAAGTGGGGGAAGCCATGGGGTGGTGGTGGTGGGATGACTCGGGAGATTAGGATTGACCTGTATACATGTCTATGCATAAAATAGATAACTAATAATAACCTACTGTATAAAATAATAACTAAAATTAAATTTCAAAATTTAAAAAAATAAAATGTAAAAATAAAACAGAAAAAAAGTTCTTCCATTCACACTGATGTATTTATACGAATGAATTATTTCCATGCTTATATCTATAAATACATAAATGAGGAATAAAATCTAACTTGAACCAAAAAAGAAAAAAAAAATGAACCTAACAGTTATACAGAGGAAAACTCTACCAAGGCACTTGCTCCACTGGTAAACAATTATGAAATTGGTCAGAGGTGGGGAATCATCTCCCATACAGCCAGCAGCCCCGCCCGCCCACGCAAGGAGCATCCTCATTGCAAAGCTGGGAGACCGTGCCGAGGCCTCTGTGAGTAAACGTGAGCTGAGCCCCAGGCCAGATGCTGCTGAACTGTTCCCACCCTTCCCAGGTGAAACACCTGAATATGTACAAGGGCTTGAAAGCCTAGAGGAAGGGCCGTGGAGCCACACCAGCGACAGCACGCAGACCAACTTGGTGCCTGCAGGTCAGCCAGGATGGTACTGGCCACGGGCGCTCTTCTGGAAGCTTTCTATTGCCCTGCCTGAGATACCACTCCTGTCCCGGCCCCCACTCCTTTTTTTCCTTCCTCACCTCAGCCCGGAGAGATATTCCAGTGGAAGTTATGGGTGACACATCCTCTTCTTTACAGGTGGCAGCCTGGCAACTCCTGCCGAAAGTCCAGCAGAGCCCCACTCACACCGGGCCACCCACAAAGCCGTGGACCCTCACACCCTCCCACCAGCACAGCCCCGAGACTGCTGACGGGGCAGAGAATATGGAGTAAGGCACAGCTGCAGGGGCTATTGCTGCCTGGAGTGCTGTTTATATTGACCTCAACCCAGGCAACCCTGGGGAGGGCTTGCCGGCAGGGTCAGGCTGCCCAGGTCAGCTAATCCTCAGCCCTCAGGGAATCACATTGCAGAATATGGACCTCGCTAAGACAGAATATTCGCCAAGGAAAAAAAGGACACAATGCCATTTGCAGCACCGTAGATGAGTCTCGAGGTAATCACGTGACTTGGAGTAAGTCAGAAAGTGAAAGACACATATCATATCATATCACTTATAGGTGTTACCTATAAATTGATACCAGGGCAGTTATTTCCACGGAGAAGGGCAATCACAGATTCATTAAACAAACTTATGGTTCACCAAAGGAAAGGTGTGAGGATTGAATTCATTACGATATTGGGGTTAACAGACATATACAAACACAGTAGACGTATATAATCACCAAAGACCTACGGAGTACCAAGAGAAGACTACTCAACATTCTGTCATAACGTACATGGGAAAAGGATCCCAGGAAGAACAGACATATGTATATGTGTAAAAGAACCACCTCTTGCACACCTACAACATGCTAAAAGTTGTACTCAAACTTGCTGTAATAAAAAATAAAAAAATAAATTAAAAACACGAACAAGAAGTAGTGAGACAAACTTGAGGGTCTTACTCCTGGCACATTCCGTTCTACATTCCAATCTAGAACACGACTTCCATTGAGGCTCTGCTGCCCTAGTAACCAGATTTGGTAAGGGAGAACTGCTGCCACCTTGTGGCCGTTTCACACAACTGCAGGTTTAATGCCAGCGCTAATGGTCAGTGGATATTCCAAATCATTACAGGCCTGTAAATGACACCTGCCCTGAAAACAAATCCTGGGGTCATATATCGACCAAAAAATTCAAAAGACGTCCATATTTCAAAACGACAGTTTCAAGAGGCATATTTCACGCACATTAGTGTTCTGCTTCTTTTGCTTTCTTTCTTTCTTTGTTAAAAGAAACGGGAATGGAAAAAGGCAACCCTCAGAATGGACGAAAACGTTCACAAACGAATCAATGGACAAAGGTTTAATCTCCAATATATATAAACAGCTCATGCAGCTTAATATTAATAAAACAAACAACCCAATACAAAAATGGGCAGAAGATCTAAAGAGACGTTTCTTCAAAGAAGACACAGAGATGGCCAAGACGCACATGAAAAGCTGCTCAACATCACTAATTATTAGAGAAATGCAAATCAAAACTACAATGAGGTAAGACCTCACACCTGTTAGAATCGGCATCTTCAGATAATCTACAATCAACAAATTCTGGGGAGGGTGTGGACAAAAGGAACCCTCTTCCGCTATTGGTGGGAATGTAAATTGATACAGTCACTATGGAGAACAGTATGGAGGTTCCTTTAAAAAACTAAAAAGAGAATTACCATAGGATCCAGCAATCCCACTTCTGGGCATATACCCAGAGAAAACCATAAATCACAGAGACACATTCACCACAATGTTCATTGCAGCACTATTTACAATAGCCAGGTAATGGAAGCAACATAAATGCCCACAGACAGACGAATGGATAAAGATGTGGTACATATACAAAATGGAATATTACTCAGCCATAAAAAGGAATGAAACTGGGTCATTTGTAGAGAAGTTGATGGATCTAGAGACTGTCATACAGAGTGAAGTAAGTCAGAAAGAGAAAAACAAATATTGTATATTAATGCCTATATTTGGAACCTAGAAAAATGGTAGAGATGAACTGGTTTGCAGGGCAGAAATAGAGACACAGAGGTAGAGAACAAACGTATGGACACAAAGTGGGGGAAGCCATGGGGTGGTGGTGGTGGGATGAGTTGGGAGATTAGGATTGACCTGTATACATGTCTATGCATAAAATAGATAACTAATAATAACCTACTGTATAAAAAAATAACTAAAATTAAATTTCAAAATTAAAAAAAATAAAATGTAAAAATAAAACAGAAAAAAAGTTCTTCCTTTCACACTGATGTATTTATACGAATGAATTATATCCATGCTTATATCTATAAATACATAAATGAGGAATAAAATCTAACTTGAACCAAAAAAGAAAAAAAAAACTGAACCTAACAGTTATATAGAGGAAAACACTACCAAGGCACTTGCTCCAGTGGTAAACAATTCTGAAATTGGTCAGAGGTGGGGAATCATCTCCCATACAGCCAGCAGCCCCGCCCGCCCACGCCAGGAGCATCCTCATTGGAAAGCTGGGAGACCGTGCCGAGGCCTCTGTGAGTAAACGTGAGCTGAGCCCCAGGCCAGCTGCTGATTAACTGTTCCCACCCTTCCCAGGTGAAACACCTGAATATGTACATGGCCTTGAAAGCCTAGAGGAAGGGCCGTGGAGCCACACCAGCGACAGCACGCAGGCCAACTTGGTGCCTGCAGGTCAGCCAGGATGGTCCTGGCCACGGGCGCTCATCTGGAAGCTTTCCATTGCCCTGCCTGAGATACCCCTCCTGTCCCGGCCCCCACTCCTTTTTTTCCTTCCTCACCTCAGCCCGGAGAGATATTCCAGTGGAAGTTATGGGTGACACATCCTCTTCTTTACAGGTGGCAGCCTGGCAACTCCTGCCGAAAGTCCAGCAGAGCCCCACTCACACCGGGCCACCCACAAAGCCGTGGACCCTCACACCCTCCCACCAGCACAGCCCCGAGACTGCTGACGGGGCAGAGAATATGGAGTAAGGCACAGCTGCAGGGGCTATTGCTGCCTGGAGTGCTGTTTATATTGACCTGAACCCAGGCACACCTGGGCAGGGCTTGCCGGCAGGGTCAGGCTGCCCAGGTCAGCTAATCCTCAGCCCTCAGGGAATCAAATTGCAGAAAATGGACCTCGCTAAGACAGAATATTCGCCAAGGAGAAAAAGGACACAATGCCATTTGCAGCACCGTAGATGAGTCTCGAGGTAATCACGTGACTTGGAGTAAGTCAGAAAGTGAAAGACACATATCATATCATAGCACTTATAGGTGTTACCTATAAATTGATACCAGGGCAGATATTTCCACGGAGAAGGGCAATCACAGATTCATTAAACAAACTTATGGTTCACCAAAGGAAAGGTGTGAGGATTGAATTCATTACGATATTGGGGTTAACAGACATATACAAACACAGTAGACGTATATAATCACCAAAGACCTACGGAGTACCAAGAGAAGACTACTCAACATTCTGTCATAACGTACATGGGAAAAGGATCCCAGGAAGAACAGACATATGTATATGTGTAAAAGAACCACCTCTTGCACACCTACAACAAGCTAAACGTTGTACTCAAACTTGCTGTAATAAAAAATAAAAAATTAAATTAAGAACACGAACAAGAAGTAGTGAGACAAACTTGAGGGGCTTTCTCCTGGCACATTCCGTTCTACATTCCAATCTAGAACACGACTTCCATTGAGTCTCTGCTGCCCTAGTAACCAGAATTGGTAAGGGAGAACTGCTGCCACCTTGTGGCCGTTTCACACAACTGCAGGTTTAATGCCAGCGCTAATGGTCAGTGGATATTCCCAATCATTACAGGCCTGTAAATGACACCTGCCCTGAAAACAAATCCTGGGGTCATATATCGACCAAAAAATTCAAAAGACGTCCATATTTCAAAACGACAGTTTCAAGAGGCATATTACACGCACATTAGTGTTCTGCTTCTTTTGCTTTCTTTCTTTCTTTGTTAAAAAAAACGGGAATGGAGAAAGGCAACCCTCAGAATGGGCGAAAACGTTCACAAACGAATCAATGGACAAAGGTTTAATCTCCAATATATATAAACAGCTCATGCAGCTTAATATTAATAAAACAAACAACCCAATACAAAAATGGGCAGAAGATCTAAAGAGACGTTTCTTCAAAGAAGACACAGAGATGGCCAAGACGCACATGAAAGCTGCTCAACATCACTAATTATTAGAGAAATGCAAATCAAAACTACAATGAGGTAAGACCTCACACCTGTTAGAATCGGAATCATCAGATAATCTACAAACAACAAACTCTGGGGAGGGTGTGGACAAAAGGAACCCTCTTCCGCTATTGGTGGGAATGTAAATTGATACAGTCACTATGGAGAACAGTATGGAGGTTCCTTTAAAAAACTAAAAAGAGAATTACAATAGGATCCAGCAATCCCACTTCTGGGCATATACCCAGAGAAAACCATAAATCACAAAGACACATTCACCACAATGTTCATTGCAGCACTATTTACAATAGCCAGGTAATGGAAGCAACCGAAATGCCCACAGACAGACGAATGGATAAAGATGTGGTACATATACAAAATGGAATATTACTCAGCCATAAAAAGGAATGAAACTGGGTCATTTGTAGAGAAGTTGATGGATCTAGAGACTGTCATACAGAGTCAAGTAAGCCAGAAAGAGAAAAACAAATATTGTATATTAATGCCTATATGTGGAACCTAGAAAAATGGTAGAGATGAACTGGTTTGCAGGGCAGAAATAGAGACACAGAGGTAGAGAACAAACATATGGACACAAAGGGGGGAAGCCATGGGGTGGTGGTGGTGGGATGGGTTGGGAGATTAGGATTGACCTGTATACATGTCTATGCATAAAATAGATAACTAATAATAACCTACTGTATAAAAAAATAACTAAAATTTAATTTCAAAATTTTAAAAAATAAAATGTAAAAATAAAACAGAAAAAAAGTTCTTCCATTCACACTGATGTATTTATACGAATGAATTATTTCCATGCTTATATCTATAAATACATAAATGAGGAATAAAATCTAACTTGAACCAAAAAAGAAAAAAAAACTGAACCTAAGAATTATACAGAGGAAAACACTACGAAGGCACTTGCTCCAGTGGTAAACAATTCTGAAATTGGTCAGAGGTGGGGAATCATCTCCCATACAGCCAGCAGCCCCGCCCGCCCACGCAAGGAGCATCCTCATTGCAAAGCTGGGAGACCGTGCCGAGGCCTCTGTGAGTAAACGTGAGCTGAGCCCCAGGCCAGATGCTGCTGAACTGTTCCCACCCTTCCCAGGTGAAACACCTGAATATGTACAAGGGCTTGAAAGCCTAGAGGAAGGGCCGTGGAGCCACACCAGCGACAGCACGCAGGCCAACTTGGTGCCTGCAGGTCAGCCAGGATGATACTGCCACGGGCGCTCTTCTGGAAGCTTTCTATTGCCCTGCCTGAGATACCCCTCCTGTCCCGGCCCCCACTCCTTTTTTTCCTTCCTCACCTCAGCCCGGAGAGATATTCCAGTGGAAGTTATGGGTGACACATCCTCTTCTTTACAGGTGGCAGCCTGGCAACTCCTGCCGAAAGTCCAGCAGAGCCCCACTCACACCGGGCCACCCACAAAGCCGTGGACCCTCACACCCTCCCACCAGCACAGCCCCGAGACTGCTGACGGGGCAGAGAATATGGAGTAAGGCACAGCTGCAGGGGCTATTGCTGCCTGGAGTGCTGTTTATATTGACCTCAACCCAGGCACACCTGAGGAGGGCTTGCCGGCAGGGTCAGGCTGCCCAGGTCAGCTAATCCTCAGCCCTCAGGGAATCACATTGCAGAAAATGGACCTCGCTAAGACAGAATATTCGCCAAGGAGAAAAAGGACACAATGCCATTTGCAGCACCGTAGATGAGTCTCGAGGTAATCACGTGACTTGGAGTAAGTCAGAAAGTGAAAGACACATATCATATCATAGCACTTATAGGTGTTACCTATAAATTGATACCAGGGCAGATATTTCCACGGAGAAGGGCAATCACAGATTCATTAAACAAACTTATGGTTCACCAAAGGAAAGGTGTGAGGATTGAATTCATTACGATATTGGGGTTAACAGACATATACAAACACAGTAGACGTATATAATCACCAAAGACCTACGGAGTACCAAGAGAAGACTACTCAACATTCTGTCATAACGTACATGGGAAAAGGATCCCAGGAAGAACAGACATATGTATATGTGTAAAAGAACCACCTCTTGCACACCTACAACAAGCTAAACGTTGTAATCAAACTTGCTGTAATAAAAAATAAAAAATTAAATTAAGAACACGAACAAGAAGTAGTGAGACAAACTTGAGGGGCTTTCTCCTGGCACATTCCGTTCTACATTCCAATCTAGAACACGACTTCCATTGAGTCTCTGCTGCCCTAGTAACCAGAATTGGTAAGGGAGAACTGCTGCCACCTTGTGGCCGTTTCACACAACTGCAGGTTTAATGCCAGCGCTAATGGTCAGTGGATATTCCCAATCATTACAGGCCTGTAAATGACACCTGCCCTGAAAACAAATCCTGGGGTCATATATCGACCAAAAAATTCAAAAGACGTCCATATTTCAAAACGACAGTTTCAAGAGGCATATTACACGCACATTAGTGTTCTGCTTCTTTTGCTTTCTTTCTTTCTTTGTTAAAAAAAACGGGAATGGAGAAAGGCAACCCTCAGAATGGGCGAAAACGTTCACAAACGAATCAATGGACAAAGGTTTAATCTCCAATATATATAAACAGCTCATGCAGCTTAATATTAATAAAACAAACAACCCAATACAAAAATGGGCAGAAGATCTAAAGAGACGTTTCTTCAAAGAAGACACAGAGATGGCCAAGACGCACATGAAAGCTGCTCAACATCACTAATTATTAGAGAAATGCAAATCAAAACTACAATGAGGTAAGACCTCACACCTGTTAGAATCGGCATCATCAGATAATCTACAAACAACAAACTCTGGGGAGGGTGTGGACAAAAGGAACCCTCTTCCGCTATTGGTGGGAATGTAAATTGATACAGTCACTATGGAGAACAGTATGGAGGTTCCTTTAAAAAACTAAAAAGAGAATTACAATAGGATCCAGCAATCCCACTTCTGGGCATATACCCAGAGAAAACCATAAATCACAAAGACACATTCACCACAATGTTCATTGCAGCACTATTTACAATAGCCAGGTAATGGAAGCAACCTAAATGCCCACAGACAGACGAATGGATAAAGATGTGGTACATATACAAAATGGAATATTACTCAGCCATAAAAAGGAATGAAACTGGGTCATTTGTAGAGAAGTTGATGGATCTAGAGACTGTCATACAGAGTGAAGTAAGCCAGAAAGAGAAAAACAAATATTGTATATTAATGCCTATATGTGGAACCTAGAAAAATGGTAGAGATGAACTGGTTTGCAGGGCAGAAATAGAGACACAGAGGTAGAGAACAAACGTATGGACACAAAGTGGGGGAAGCCATGGGGTGGTGGTGGTGGGATGAGTTGGGAGATTAGGATTGACCTGTATACATGTCTATGCATAAAATAGATAACTAATAATAACCTACTGTATAAAAAAATAACTAAAATTTAATTTCAAAATTTTAAAAAATAAAATGTAAAAATAAAACAGAAAAAAAGTTCTTCCATTCACACTGATGTATTTATACGAATGAATTATTTCCATGCTTATATCTATAAATACATAAATGAGGAATAAAATCTAACTTGAACCAAAAAAGAAAAAAAAAACTGAACCTAAGAATTATACAGAGGAAAACACTACGAAGGCACTTGCTCCAGTGGTAAACAATTCTGAAATTGGTCAGAGGTGGGGAATCATCTCCCATACAGCCAGCAGCCCCGCCCGCCCACGCAAGGAGCATCCTCATTGCAAAGCTGGGAGACCGTGCCGAGGCCTCTGTGAGTAAACGTGAGCTGAGCCCCAGGCCAGATGCTGCTGAACTGTTCCCACCCTTCCCAGGTGAAACACCTGAATATGTACAAGGGCTTGAAAGCCTAGAGGAAGGGCCGTGGAGCCACACCAGCGACAGCACGCAGGCCAACTTGGTGCCTGCAGGTCAGCCAGGATGGTACTGCCACGGGCGCTCTTCTGGAAGCTTTCTATTGCCCTGCCTGAGATACCCCTCCTGTCCCGGCCCCCACTCCTTTTTTTCCTTCCTCACCTCAGCCCGGAGAGATATTCCAGTGGAAGTTATGGGTGACACATCCTCTTCTTTACAGGTGGCAGCCTGGCAACTCCTGCCCAAAGTCCAGCAGAGCCCCACTCACACCGGGCCACCCACAAAGCCGTGGACCCTCACACCCTCCCACCAGCACAGCCCCGAGACTGCTGACGGGGCAGAGAATATGGAGTAAGGCACAGCTGCAGGGGCTATTGCTGCCTGGAGTGCTGTTTATATTGACCTCAACCCAGGCACACCTGGGGAGGGCTTGCCGGCAGGGTCAGGCTGCCCAGGTCAGCTAATCCTCAGCCCTCAGGGAATCACATTGCAGAAAATGGACCTCGCTAAGACAGAATATTCGCCAAGGAGAAAAAGGACACAATGCCATTTGCAGCACCGTAGATGAGTCTCGAGGTAATCACGTGACTTGGAGTAAGTCAGAAAGTGAAAGACACATATCATATCATATCACTTATAGGTGTTACCTATAAATTGATACCAGGGCAGATATTTCCACGGAGAAGGGCAATCACAGATTCATTAAACAAACTTATGGTTCACCAAAGGAAAGGTGTGAGGATTGAATTCATTACGATATTGGGGTTAACAGACAGATACAAACACAGTAGACGTATATAATCACCAAAGACCTACGGAGTACCAAGAGAACACTACTCAACATTCTGTCATAACGTACATGGGAAAAGGATCCCAGGAAGAACAGACATATGTATATGTGTAAAAGAACCACCTCTTGCACACCTACAACAAGCTAAACGTTGTACTCAAACTTGCTGTAATAAAAAATAAAAAATTAAATTAAAAACACGAACAAGAAGTAGTGAGACAAACTTGAGGGGCTTTCTCCTGGCACATTCCGTTCTACATTCCAATCTAGAACACGACTTCCATTGAGGCTCTGCTGCCCTAGTAACCAGATTTGGTAAGGGAGAACTGCTGCCACCTTGTGGCCGTTTCACACAACTGCAGGTTTAATGCCTGCGCTAATGGTCAGTGGATATTCCAAATCATTACAGGCCTGAAAATGACACCTGCCCTGAAAACAAATCCTGGGGTCATATATCGACCAAAAAATTCAAAAGACGTCCATATTTCAAAACGACAGTTTCAAGAGGCATATTTCACGCACATTAGTGTTCTGCTTCTTTTGCTTTCTTTCTTTCTTTGTTAAAAAAAACGGGAATGGAAAAAGGCAACCCTCAGAATGGGCAAAAACGTTCACAAACGAATCAATGGACAAAGGTTTAATCTCCAATATATATAAACAGCTCATGCAGCTTAATATTAATAAAACAAACAACCCAATACAAAAATGGGCAGAAGATCTAAAGAGACGTTTCTTCAAAGAAGACACAGAGATGGCCAAGACGCACATGAAAAGCTGCTCAACATCACTAATTATTAGAGAAATGCAAATCAAAACTACAATGAGGTAAGACCTCACACCTGTTAGAATCGGCATCATCAGATAATCTACAAACAACAAATTCTGGTGAGGGTGTGGACAAAAGGAACCCTCTTCCGCTATTGGTGGGAATGTAAATTGATACAGTCACTATGGAGAACAGTATGGAGGTTCCTTTAAAAAACTAAAAAGAGAATTACCATAGGATCCAGCAATCCCACTTCTGGGCATATACCCAGAGAAAACCATAAATCACAGAGACACATTCACCACAATGTTCATTGCAGCACTATTTACAATAGCCAGGTTATGGAAGCAACATAAATGCCCACAGACAGACGAATGGATAAAGATGTGGTACATATATAAAATGGAATATTACTCAGCCATAAAAAGGAATGAAACTGGGTCATTTGTAGAGAAGTTGATGGATCTAGAGACTGTCATACAGAGTCAAGTAAGCCAGAAAGAGAAAAACAAATATTGTATATTAATGCCTATATGTGGAACCTAGAAAAATGGTAGAGATGAACTGCTTTGCAGGGCAGAAATAGAGACACAGAGGTAGAGAACAAACGTATGGACACAAAGTGGGGGAAGCCATGGGGTGGTGGTGGTGGGATGAGTTGGGAGATTAGGATTGACCTGTATACATGTCTATGCATAAAATAGATAACTAATAATAACCTACTGTATAAAAAAATAACTAAAATTAAATTTCAAAATTTTAAAAAATAAAATGTAAAAATAAAACAGAAACAAAGTTCTTCCATTCACACTGATGTATTTATACGAATGAATTATTTCCATGCTTATATCTATAAATACATAAATGAGGAATAAAATCTAACTTGAACCAAAAAAGAAGAAAAAAAAAAACTGAACCTAACAGTTATACAGAGGAAAAAACTACCAAGGCACTTGCTCCAGTGGTAAACAATTCTGAAATTGGTCAGAGGTGGGGAATCATCTCCCATACAGCCAGCAGCCCCGCCCGCCCACGCAAGGAGCATCCTCATTGCAAAGCTGGGAGACCGTGCCGAGGCCTCTGTGAGTAAACGTGAGCTGAGCCCCAGGCCAGATGCTGCTGAACTGTTCCCACCCTTCCCAGGTGAAACACCTGAATATGTACAAGGGCTTGAAAGCCTAGAGGAAGGGCCGTGGAGCCACACCAGCGACAGCACGCAGGCCAACTTGGTGCCTGCAGGTCAGCCAGGATGGTACTGCCACGGGCGCTCTTCTGGAAGCTTTCTATTGCCCTGCCTGAGATACCCCTCCTGTCCCGGCCCCCACTCCTTTTTTTCCTTCCTCACCTCAGCCCGGAGAGATATTCCAGTGGAAGTTATGGGTGACACATCCTCTTCTTTACAGGTGGCAGCCTGGCAACTCCTGCCGAAAGTCCAGCAGAGCCCCACTCACACCGGGCCACCCACAAAGCCGTGGACCCTCACACCCTCCCACCAGCACAGCCCCGAGACTGCTGACGGGGCAGAGAATATGGAGTAAGGCACAGCTGCAGGGGCTATTGCTGCCTGGAGTGCTGTTTATATTGACCTCAACCCAGGCACACCTGGGGAGGGCTTGCCGGCAGGGTCAGGCTGCCCAGGTCAGCTAATCCTCAGCCCTCAGGGAATCACATTGCAGAAAATGGACCTCGCTAAGACAGAATATTCGCCAAGGAGAAAAAGGACACAATGCCATTTGCAGCACCGTAGATGAGTCTCGAGGTAATCACGTGACTTGGAGTAAGTCAGAAAGTGAAAGACACATATCATATCATAGCACTTATAGGTGTTACCTATAAATTGATACCAGGGCAGATATTTCCACGGAGAAGGGCAATCACAGATTCATTAAACAAACTTATGGTTCACCAAAGGAAAGGTGTGAGGATTGAATTCATTACGATATTGGGGTTAACAGACATATACAAACACAGTAGACGTATATAATCACCAAAGACCTACGGAGTACCAAGAGAAGACTACTCAACATTCTGTCATAACGTACATGGGAAAAGGATCCCAGGAAAAACAGACATATGTATATGTGTAAAAGAACCACCTCTTGCACACCTACAACAAGCTAAACGTTGTACTCAAACTTGCTGTAATAAAAAATAAAAAATTAAATTAAGAACACGAACAAGAAGTAGTGAGACAAACTTGAGGGGCTTTCTCCTGGCACATTCCGTTCTACATTCCAATCTAGAACACGACTTCCATTGAGTCTCTGCTGCCCTAGTAACCAGAATTGGTAAGGGAGAACTGCTGCCACCTTGTGGCCGTTTCACACAACTGCAGGTTTAATGCCAGCGCTAATGGTCAGTGGATATTCCCAATCATTACAGGCCTGTAAATGACACCTGCCCTGAAAACAAATCCTGGGGTCATATATCGACCAAAAAATTCAAAAGACGTCCATATTTCAAAACGACAGTTTCAAGAGGCATATTACACGCACATTAGTGTTCTGCTTCTTTTGCTTTCTTTCTTTCTTTGTTAAAAAAAACGGGAATGGAGAAAGGCATCCCTCAGAATGGGCGAAAACGTTCACAAACGAATCAATGGACAAAGGTTTAATCTCCAATATATATAAACAGCTCATGCAGCTTAATATTAATAAAACAAACAACCCAATACAAAAATGGGCAGAAGATCTAAAGAGACGTTTCTTCAAAGAAGACACAGAGATGGCCAAGACGCACATGAAAGCTGCTCAACATCACTAATTATTAGAGAAATGCAAATCAAAACTACAATGAGGTAAGACCTCACACCTGTTAGAATCGGCATCATCAGATAATCTACAAACAACAAACTCTGGGGAGGGTGTGGACAAAAGGAACCCTCTTCCGCTATTGGTGGGAATGTAAATTGATACAGTCACTATGGAGAACAGTATGGAGGTTCCTTTAAAAAACTAAAAAGAGAATTACAATAGGATCCAGCAATCCCACTTCTGGGCATATACCCAGAGAAAACCATAAGTCACAAAGACACATTCACCACAATGTTCATTGCAGCACTATTTACAATAGCCAGGTAATGGAAGCAACCTAAATGCCCACAGACAGACGAATGGATAAAGATGTGGTACATATACAAAATGGAATATTACTCAGCCATAAAAAGGAATGAAACTGGGTCATTTGTAGAGAAGTTGATGGATCTAGAGACTGTCATACAGAGTGAAGTAAGCCAGAAAGAGAAAAACAAATATTGTATATTAATGCCTATATGTGGAACCTAGAAAAATGGTAGAGATGAACTGGTTTGCAGGGCAGAAATAGAGACACAGAGGTAGAGAACAAACGTATGGACACAAAGTGGGGGAAGCCATGGGGTGGTGGTGGTGGGATGAGTTGGGAGATTAGGATTGACCTGTATACATGTCTATGCATAAAATAGATAACTAATAATAACCTACTGTATAAAAAAATAACTAAAATTAAATTTCAAAATTTTAAAAAATAAAATGTAAAAATAAAACAGAAAAAAAGTTCTTCCATTCACACTGATGTATTTATACGAATGAATTATTTCCATGCTTATATCTATAAATACATAAATGAGGAATAAAATCTAACTTGAACCAAAAAAGAAAAAAAAACTGAACCTAAGAATTATACAGAGGAAAACACTACGAAGGCACTTGCTCCAGTGGTAAACAATTCTGAAATTGGTCAGAGGTGGGGAATCATCTCCCATACAGCCAGCAGCCCCGCCCGCCCACGCAAGGAGCATCCTCATTGCAAAGCTGGGAGACCGTGCCGAGGCCTCTGTGAGTAAACGTGAGCTGAGCCCCAGGCCAGATGCTGCTGAACTGTTCCCACCCTTCCCAGGTGAAACACCTGAATATGTACAAGGGCTTGAAAGCCTAGAGGAAGGGCCGTGGAGCCACACCAGCGACAGCACGCAGGCCAACTTGGTGCCTGCAGGTCAGCCAGGATGGTACTGCCACGGGCGCTCTTCTGGAAGCTTTCTATTGCCCTGCCTGAGATACCCCTCCTGTCCCGGCCCCCACTCCTTTTTTTCCTTCCTCACCTCAGCCCGGAGAGATATTCCAGTGGAAGTTATGGGTGACACATCCTCTTCTTTACAGGTGGCAGCCTGGCAACTCCTGCCCAAAGTCCAGCAGAGCCCCACTCACACCGGGCCACCCACAAAGCCGTGGACCCTCACACCCTCCCACCAGCACAGCCCCGAGACTGCTGACGGGGCAGAGAATATGGAGTAAGGCACAGCTGCAGGGGCTATTGCTGCCTGGAGTGCTGTTTATATTGACCTCAACCCAGGCACACCTGGGGAGGGCTTGCCGGCAGGGTCAGGCTGCCCAGGTCAGCTAATCCTCAGCCCTCAGGGAATCACATTGCAGAAAATGGACCTCGCTAAGACAGAATATTCGCCAAGGAGAAAAAGGACACAATGCCATTTGCAGCACCGTAGATGAGTCTCGAGGTAATCACGTGACTTGGAGTAAGTCAGAAAGTGAAAGACACATATCATATCATAGCACTTATAGGTGTTACCTATAAATTGATACCAGGGCAGATATTTCCACGGAGAAGGGCAATCACAGATTCATTAAACAAACTTATGGTTCACCAAAGGAAAGGTGTGAGGATTGAATTCATTACGATATTGGGGTTAACAGACATATACAAACACAGTAGACGTATATAATCACCAAAGACCTACGGAGTACCAAGAGAAGACTACTCAACATTCTGTCATAACGTACATGGGAAAAGGATCCCAGGAAAAACAGACATATGTATATGTGTAAAAGAACCACCTCTTGCACACCTACAACAAGCTAAACGTTGTACTCAAACTTGCTGTAATAAAAAATAAAAAATTAAATTAAGAACACGAACAAGAAGTAGTGAGACAAACTTGAGGGGCTTTCTCCTGGCACATTCCGTTCTACATTCCAATCTAGAACACGACTTCCATTGAGTCTCTGCTGCCCTAGTAACCAGAATTGGTAAGGGAGAACTGCTGCCACCTTGTGGCCGTTTCACACAACTGCAGGTTTAATGCCAGCGCTAATGGTCAGTGGATATTCCCAATCATTACAGGCCTGTAAATGACACCTGCCCTGAAAACAAATCCTGGGGTCATATATCGACCAAAAAATTCAAAAGACGTCCATATTTCAAAACGACAGTTTCAAGAGGCATATTACACGCACATTAGTGTTCTGCTTCTTTTGCTTTCTTTCTTTCTTTGTTAAAAAAAACGGGAATGGAGAAAGGCATCCCTCAGAATGGGCGAAAACGTTCACAAACGAATCAATGGACAAAGGTTTAATCTCCAATATATATAAACAGCTCATGCAGCTTAATATTAATAAAACAAACAACCCAATACAAAAATGGGCAGAAGATCTAAAGAGACGTTTCTTCAAAGAAGACACAGAGATGGCCAAGACGCACATGAAAGCTGCTCAACATCACTAATTATTAGAGAAATGCAAATCAAAACTACAATGAGGTAAGACCTCACACCTGTTAGAATCGGCATCATCAGATAATCTACAAACAACAAACTCTGGGGAGGGTGTGGACAAAAGGAACCCTCTTCCGCTATTGGTGGGAATGTAAATTGATACAGTCACTATGGAGAACAGTATGGAGGTTCCTTTAAAAAACTAAAAAGAGAATTACAATAGGATCCAGCAATCCCACTTCTGGGCATATACCCAGAGAAAACCATAAGTCACAAAGACACATTCACCACAATGTTCATTGCAGCACTATTTACAATAGCCAGGTAATGGAAGCAACCTAAATGCCCACAGACAGACGAATGGATAAAGATGTGGTACATATACAAAATGGAATATTACTCAGCCATAAAAAGGAATGAAACTGGGTCATTTGTAGAGAAGTTGATGGATCTAGAGACTGTCATACAGAGTGAAGTAAGCCAGAAAGAGAAAAACAAATATTGTATATTAATGCCTATATGTGGAACCTAGAAAAATGGTAGAGATGAACTGGTTTGCAGGGCAGAAATAGAGACACAGAGGTAGAGAACAAACGTATGGACACAAAGTGGGGGAAGCCATGGGGTGGTGGTGGTGGGATGAGTTGGGAGATTAGGATTGACCTGTATACATGTCTATGCATAAAATAGATAACTAATAATAACCTACTGTATAAAAAAATAACTAAAATTAAATTTCAAAATTTTAAAAAATAAAATGTAAAAATAAAACAGAAAAAAAGTTCTTCCATTCACACTGATGTATTTATAAGAATGAAATATTTCCATGCTTATATCCATAAATACATAAAAGAGGAATAAAATCTAACTTGAACCAAAAAAGAAAAAAAAACTGAACCTAACATTTATACAGAGGAAAACACTACCAAGGCACTTGCTCCAGTGGTAAACAATTCTGAAATTGGTCAGAGGTGGGGAATCATCTCCCATACAGCCAGCAGCCCCGCCCGCCCACGCAAGGAGCGTCCTTATTGCAAAGCTGGGGGACCGTGCCGAGCCCTCTGTGAGGAAACGTGAGCTGAGCCCCAGGCGAGCTGCTGCTGAACTCTTCCCACCCTTCCCAGGTGAAACACCTGAATATGTACAAGGGCTTGAAAACCTAGAGGAAGGGCCGTGGAGCCACACCAGCGACAGCACGCAGGCCAACTTGGTGCCTGCAGGTCAGCCAGGATGGTCCTGGCCACGGACGCTCTTCTGGAAGCTTTCCATTGCCCTGCCTGAGATACCCCTCCTGTCCCGGCCCCCACTCCTTTTTTTCCTTCCTCACCTCAGCCCGGAGAGATATTCCAGTGGAAGTTATGGGTGACACATCCTCTTCTTTACAGGTGGCAGCCTGGCAACTCCTGCCGAAAGTGCAGCAGAGCCCCACTCACACCGGGCCACCCACAAAGCCGTGGACCCTCACACCCTCCCACCAGCACAGCCCCGAGACTGCTGACGGGGCAGAGAATATGGAGTCAGGCACAGCTGCAGGGGCTATTGCTGCCTGGAGTGCTGTTTATATTGACCTCAACCCAGGCACACCTGGGGAGGGCTTGCCGGCAGGGCCAGGCTGCCCAGGTCAGCTAATCCTCAGCCCTCGGGGAATCACACTGCAGAAAATGGACCTCGCTAAGACAGAATATTCGCCAAGGAAAACAAGGACACAATGCCATTTGCAGCACCGTAGATGAGTCTCGAGGTAATCACGTGACTTGGAGTAAGTCAGAAAGTGAAAGACACATATCATATCATATCACTTATAGGTGTTACCTATAAATTGATACCAGGGCAGATATTTCCACGGAGAAGGGCAATCACAGATTCATTAAACAAACTTATGGTTCACCAAAGGAAAGGTGTGAGGATTGAATTCATTACGATATTGGGGTTAACAGACATATACAAACACAGTAGACGTATATAATCACCAAAGACCTACGGAGTACCAAGAGAAGACTACTCAACATTCTGTCATAACGTACATGGGAAAAGGATCCCAGGAAGAACAGACATATGTATATGTGTAAAAGAACCACCTCTTGCACACCTACAACAAGCTAAACGTTGTACTCAAACTTGCTGTAATAAAAAATAAAAAATTAAATTAAAAACACGAACAACAAGTAGTGAGACAAACTTGAGGGGCTTTCTCCTGGCACATTCCGTTCTACATTCCAATCTAGAACGCGACTTCCATTGAGGCTCTGCTGCCCTAGTAACCAGATTTGGTAAGGGAGAACTGCTGCCACCTTGTGGCCGTTTCACACAACAGCAGCTTTAATCCCAGCGCTAATGGTCAGGGGATATTCCAAATCATTACAGGCCTGTAAATGACACCTGCCCTGAAAACAAATCCTGGGGTCATATATCGACCAAAGAATTCAAAAGACGTCCATATTTCAAAACGACAGTTTCAAGAGGCATATTTCACGCACATTAGTGTTCTGCTTCTTTTGCTTGCTTTCTTTCTTTGTTAAAAAAACGGGAATGGAAAAAGGCAACCCTCAGAATGGGCGAAAACGTTCACAAACGAATCAATGGACAAAGGTTTAATCTCCAATATATATAAACAGCTCATGCAGCTTAATATTAATAAAACAAACAACCCAATACAAAAATGGGCAGAAGATCTAAAGAGACGTTTCTTCAAAGAAGACACAGAGATGGCCAAGACGCACATGAAAAGCTGCTCAACATCACTAATTATTAGAGAAATGCAAATCAAAACTACAATGAGGTAAGACCTCACACCTGTGAGAATCGGCCTCATCAGATAATCTACAAACAACAAATTCTGGGGAGGGTGTGGACAAAAGGAACCCTCTTCCGCTATTGGTGGGAATGTAAATTGATACAGTCACTATGGAGAACAGTATGGAGGTTCCTTTAGAAAACTAAAAAGAGAATTACCATAGGATCCAGCAATCCCACTTCTGGGCATATACCCAGAGAAAACCATAAATCACAAAGACACATTCACCACAATGTTCATTGCAGCACTATTTACAATAGCCAGTTAATGGAAGCAACCTAAATGCCCACAGACAGACGAATGGATAAAGATGTGGTACATATATAAAATGGAATATTACTCAGCCAAAAAAAGGAATGAAACTGGGTCATTTGTAGAGAAGTTGATGGATCTAGAGACTGTCATACAGAGTGAAGTAAGTCAGAAAGAGAAAAACAAATATTGTATATTAATGCCTATATGTGGAACCTAGAAAAATGGTACAGATGAACTGGTTTGCAGGGCAGAAATAGAGACACAGACGTAGAGAACAAACGTATGGACATGGACACAAAGTGGGGGAAGCCATGGGGTGGTGGTGGTGGGATGAGTTGGGAGATTGGGATTGACCTGTATACATGTATATGCATAAAATAGATAACTAATAATAACCTACTGTATAAAAAAATAAATTAAATTTCAAAATTTTTAAATATAAAATGTAAAAATAAAACAGAAAAAAAGTTCTTCCATTCACACTGATGTATTTATAAGAATGAATTATTTCCATGCTTATATCCATAAATACATAAAAGAGGAATAAAATCTAACTTGAACCAAAAAAGAAAAAAAAAACTGAACCTAACATTTATACAGAGGAAAACACTACGAAGGCACTTGCTCCAGTGGTAAACAATTCTGAAATTGGTCAGAGGTGGGGAATCATCTCCCATACAGCCAGCAGCCCCGCCCGCCCACGCAAGGAGCGTCCTTATTGCAAAGCTGGGGGACCGTGCCGAGGCCTCTGTGAGGAAACGTGAGCTGAGCCCCAGGCGAGCTGCTGCTGAACTCTTCCCACCCTTCCCAGGTGAAACACCTGAATATGTACAAGGGCTTGAAAGCCTAGAGGAAGGGCCGTGGAGCCACACCAGCGACAGCACGCAGGCCAACTTGGTGCCTGCAGGTCAGCCAGGATGGTCCTGGCCACGGGCGCTCTTCTGGAAGCTTTCCATTGCCCTGCCTGAGAAACCCCTCCTGTCCCGGCCCCCACTCCTTTTTTTCCTTCCTCACCTCAGCCCGGAGAGATATTCCAGTGGAAGTTATGGGTGACACATCCTCTTCTTTACAGGTGGCAGCCTGGCAACTCCTGCCGAAAGTGCAGCAGAGCCCCACTCACACCGGGCCACCCACAAAGCCGTGGACCCTCACACCCTCCCACCAGCACAGCCCCGAGACTGCTGACGGGGCAGAGAATATGGAGTCAGGCACAGCTGCAGGGGCTATTGCTGCCTGGAGTGCTGTTTATATTGACCTCAACCCAGGCACACCTGGGGAGGGCTTGCCGGCAGGGCCAGGCTGCCCAGGTCAGCTAATCCTCAGCCCTCGGGGAATCACACTGCAGAAAATGGACCTCGCTAAGACAGAATATTCGCCAAGGAAAACAAGGACACAATGCCATTTGCAGCACCGTAGATGAGTCTCGAGGTAATCACGTGACTTGGAGTAAGTCAGAAAGTGAAAGACACATATCATATCATATCACTTATAGGTGTTACCTATAAATTGATCCCAGGGCAGATATTTCCACGGAGAAGGGCAATCACAGATTCATTAAACAAACTTATGGTTCACCAAAGGAAAGGTGTGAGGATTGAATTCATTACGATATTGGGGTTAACAGACATATACAAACACAGTAGACATATAGAATCACCAAAGACCTACGGAGTACCAAGAGAAGACTACTCAACATTCTGTCATAACGTACATGGGAAAAGGATCCCAGGAAGAACAGACATATGTATATGTGTAAAAGAACCACCTCTTGCACACCTACAACAAGCTAAACATTGTACTCAAACTTGCTGTAATAAAAAATAAAAAATTAAATTAGAAACACGAACAAGAAGTAGTGAGACAAACTTGAGGGGCTTTCTCCTGGCACATTCCGTTCTACATTCCAATCTAGAACGCGACTTCCATTGAGGCTCTGCTGCCCTAGTAAGCAGATTTGGTAAGGGAGAACTGCTGCCACCTTGTGGCCGTTTCACGCAACAGCAGCTTTAATCCCAGCGCTAACGGTCAGTGGATATTCCAAATCATTACAGGCCTGTAAAAGACACCTGCCCTGAAAATATATCCTGGGGACATATATCGACCAAAAAATTCAAAAGACGTCCATATTTCAAAACGACAGTTTCAAGAGGCATATTTCACGCACATTAGTGTTCTGCTTCTTTTGCTTGCTTTCTTTCTTTGTTAAAAAAACGGGAATGGAAAAAGGCAACCCTCAGAATGGGCGAAAACGTTCACAAACGAATCAATGGACAAAGGTTTAATCTCCAATATATATAAACAGCTCATGCAGCTTAATATTAATAAAACAAACAACCCAATACAAAAATGGGCAGAAGATCTAAAGAGACGTTTCTTCAAAGAAGACACAGAGATGGCCAAGACGCACATAAAAAGCTGCTCAACATCACTAATTATTAGAGAAATGCAAATCAAAACTACAATGAGGTAAGACCTCACACCTGTGAGAATCGGCATCATCAGATAATCTACAAACAACAAATTCTGGGGAGGGTGTGGACAAAAGGAACCCTCTTCCGCTATTGGTGGGAATGTAAATTGATACAGTCACTATGGAGAACAGTATGGAGGTTCCTTTCAAAAACTAAAAAGAGAATTACCATAGGATCCAGCAATCCCACTTCTGGGCATATACCCAGAGAAAACCATAAATCACAAAGACACATTCACCACAATGTTCATTGCAGCACTATTTACAATAGCCAGGTAATGGAAGCAACCTAAATGCCCACAGACAGACGAATGGATAAAGATGTGGTACATATATAAAATGGAATATGACTCAGCCAAAAAAAGGAATGAAACTGGGTCATTTGTAGAGAAGTTGATGGATCTAGAGACTGTCATACAGAGTGAAGTAAGTCAGAAAGAGAAAAACAAATATTGTATATTAATGCCTATATGTGGAACCTAGAAAAATGGTACAGATGAACTGGTTTGCAGGGCAGAAAGAGAGACACAGAGGTAGAGAACAATCGTATGGACATGGACACAAAGTGGGGGAAGCCATGGGGTGGTGGTGGTGGGATGAGTTGGGAGATTGGGATTGACCTGTATACATGTATATGCATAAAATAGATAACTAATAATAACCTACTGTATAAAAAATAAATTAAATTAAATTTCAAAAATTTTAAAAATAAAATGTAAAAATAAAACAGAAAAAAATTTCTTCCATTCACACTGATGTATTTATAAGAATGAATTATTTCCATGCTTATATCCATAAATACATAAAAGAGGAATAAAATCTAACTTGAACCAAAAAAGAAAAAAAAATCTGAATCTAACATTTATACAGAGGAAAACACTACCAAGGCACTTGCTCCAGTGGTAAACAATTCTGAAATTGGTCAGAGGTGGGGAATCATCTCCCATACAGCCAGCAGCCCCGCCCGCCCACGCAAGGAGCGTCCTTATTGCAAAGCTGGGGGACCGTGCCGAGGCCTCTGTGAGGAAACGTGAGCTGAGCCCCAGGCCAGCTGCTGCTGAACTCTTCCCACCCTTCCCAGGTGAAACTCCTGAATATGTACAAGGGCTTGAAAGCCTAGAGGAAGGGCCGTGGAGCCACACCAGCGACAGCACGCAGGCCAACTTGGTGCCTGCAGGTCAGCCAGGATGGTCCGGTCCACGGGCGCTCTTCTGGAAGCTTTCCATTGCCCTGCCTGAGATACCCCTCCTGTCCCGGCCCCCACTCCTTTTTTTCCTTCCTCACCTCAGCCCGGAGAGATATTCCAGTGGAAGTTATGGGTGACACATCCTCTTCTTTACAGGTGGCAGCCTGGCAACTCCTGCCGAAAGTCCAGCAGAGCCCCACTCACACCGGGCCCCCCACAAAGCCGTGGACCCTCACACCCTCCCGCCAGCACAGCCCCGAGACTGCTGACGGGGCAGAGAATATGGAGTCAGGCACAGCTGCAGGGGCTATTGCTGCCTGGAGTGCTGTTTATATTGACCTCAACCGAGGCACACCTGGGGAGGGCTTGCCGGCAGGGTCAGGCTGCCCAGGTCAGCTAATCCTCAGCCCTCGGATAAACACATTGCAGAAAATGGACCTCGCTAAGACAGAATATTCGCCAAGGTAAAAAAGGACACAATGCCATTTGCAGCACCATAGATGAGTCTCGAGGTAATCACGTGACTTGGAGTAAGTCAGAAAGTGAAAGACACATATCATATCATATCACTTATAGGTGTTACCTATAAATTGATACCAGGGCAGATATTTCCACGGAGAAGGGCAATCACAGATTCATTAAACAAACTTATGGTTCACCAAAGGAAAGGTGTGAGGATTGAATTTATTACGATATTGGGGTTAACAGACATATACAAACACAGTAGACGTATATAATCACCAAAGACCTACAGAGTACCAAGAGAAGACTACTCAACATTCTGTCATAACGTACATGGGAAAAGGATCCCAGGAAGAACAGACATATGTATATGTGTAAAAGAACCACCTCTTGCACACCTACAACAAGCTAAACGTTGTACTCAAACTTGCTGTAATAAAAAATAAAAAATTAAATTAAAAACACGAACAAGAAGTAGTGAGACAAACTTGAGGGGCTTTCACCTGGCACATTCCCTTCTACATTCCAATCTAGAACGCGACTTCCATTGAGGCTCTGCTGCCCTAGTAACCTGATTTGGTAAGGGAGAACTGCTGCCACCTTGTGGCCGTTTCACACAACAGCAGCTTTAATCCCAGCACTAATGGTCCGTGGATATTCCAAATCATTACAGGCCTGTAAATGACACCTAACCTGAAAACATATCCTGGGGTCATATATCGACAAAAAAATTCAAAAGACGTCCATATTTCAAAACGACAGTTTCAAGAGGCATATTTCACGCACATTAGTGTTCTGCTTCTTTTGCTTGCTTTCTTTCTTTGTTAAAAAAACGGGAATGGAAAAAGGCAACCCTCAGAATGGGCAAAAACGTTCACAAACGAATCAATGGACAAAGGTTTAATCTCCAATATATATAAACAGCTCATGCAGCTTAATATTAATAAAACAAACAACACAATACAAAAATGGGCAGAAGATCTAAAGAGACGTTTCTTCAAAGAAGACACAGAGATGGCCAAGACGCACATGAAAAGCTCCTCAACATCACTAATTATTAGAGAAATGCAAATCAAAACTACAATGAGGTAAGACCTCACACCTGTGAGAATCGGCCTCATCAGATAATCTACAATCAACAAATTCTGGGGAGGGTGTGGACAAAAGGAACCCTCTTCCGCTATTGGTGGGAATGTAAATTGATACAGTCAATATGGAGAACAGTATGGAGTTTCCTTTCAAAAACTAAAAAGAGAATTACCATAGGATCCAGCAATCCCACTTCTGGGCATATACCCAGAGAAAACCATAAATCACAAAGACACATTGACCACAATGTTCATTGCAGCACTATTTACAATAGCCAGGTAATGGAAGCAACCTAAATGCCCACAGACAGACGAATGGATAAAGATGTGGTACATATATAAAATGGAATATTACTCAGCCAAAAAAGGAATGAAACTGGGTCATTTGTAGAGAAGTTGATGGATCTAGAGACTGTCATACAGAGTGAAGTAAGTCAGAAAGAGAAAAACAAATATTGTATATTAATGCCTATACGTGGAACCTAGAAAAATGGTACAGATGAACTGGTTTGCAGGGCAGAAAGAGAGACACAGAGGTAGAGAACAAACGTATGGACACAAAGTGGGGGAAGCCATGGGGTGGTGGTGGTGGGATGAGTTGGGAGATTGGGATTGACCTGTATACATGTATATGCATAAAATAGATAACTAATAATAACCTACTGTATAAAAAAAATAAATTAAATTAAATTTCAAAATTTTTAAAAATAAAATGTAAAAATAAAACAGAAAAAGAGTTCTTCCATTCACACTGATGTATTTATAAGAATGAATTATTTCCATGCTTATATCCATAAATACATAAAAGAGGAATAAAATCTAACTTGAACCAAAAAAGAAAAAAAAAACTGAACCTAACATTTATACAGAGGAAAACACTACCAAGGCACTTGCTCCAGTGGTAAACAATTGTGAAATTGGTCAGAGGTGGGGAATCATGTCCCATACAGCCAGCAGCCCCGCCCGCCCACGCAAGGAGCGTCCTTATTGCAAAGCTGGGGGACCGTGCCGAGGCCTCTGTGAGGAAACGTGAGCTGAGCCCCAGGCCAGCTGCTGCTGAACTCTTCCCACCCTTCCCAGGTGAAACTCCTGAATATGTACAAGGGCTTGAAAGCCTAGAGGAAGGGCCGTGGAGCCACACCAGCGACAGCACGCAGGCCAACTTGGTGCCTGCAGGTCAGCCAGGATGGTCCGGGCCACGGGCGCTCTTCTGGAAGCTTTCCATTGCCCTGCCTGAGATACCCCTCCTGTCCCGGCCCCCACTCCTTTTTTTCCTTCCTCACCTCAGCCCGGAGAGATATTCCAGTGGAAGTTTGGGTGACACATCCTCTTATTTACAGTTGGCAGCCTGGCAACTCCTGCCGAAAGTCCAGCAGAGCACCACTCACACCGGGCCCCCCACAAAGCCGTGGACCCTCACACCCTCCCAGCAGCACAGCCCCGAGACTGCTGACGGGGCAGAGAATATGGAGTCAGGCACAGCTGCAGGGGCTTTTGCTGCCTGGAGTGCTGTTTATATTGACCTCAACCCAGGCACACCTGGGGAGGGCTTGCCGGCAGGATCAGGCTGCCCAGGTCAGCTAATCCTCAGCCCTCAGTGAATCACATTGCAGAAAATGGACCTCGCTTAGACAGAATATTCGCCAAGGAAAAAAGGACACAATGCCATTTGCAGCACCGTAGATGAGTCTCGAGGTAATCACGTGACTTGGAGTAAGTCAGAAAGTGAAAGACATATCATATCATATCACTTATAGGTGTTACCTATAAATTGATACCAGGGCAGATATTTCCACGGAGAAGGGCAATCACAGATTCATTAAACAAACTTATGGTTCACCAAAGGAAACGTGTGAGAATTGAATTCATTACGATATTGGGGTTAACAGACATATACAAACACAGTAGACGTATATAATCACCAAAGACCTACGGAGTACCAAGAGAAGACTACTCAACATTCTGTCATAACGTACATGGGAAAAGGATCCCAGGAAGAACAGACATATGTATATGTGTAAAAGAACCACCTATTGCACACCTACAACAAGCTAAACGTTGTACTCAAACTTGCTGTAATAAAAAATAAAAAATTAAATTAAAAACACGAACAAGAAGTAGTGAGACAAACTTGAGGGGCTTTCTCCTGGCACATTCCGTTCTACATTCCAATCTAGATCGCGACTTCCATTGAGGCTCTGCTGCCCTAGTAACCAGATTTGGTAAGGGAGAACTGCTGCCACCTTGTGGCCGTTTCACGCAACAGCAGCTTTAATCCCAGCGCTAATGGTCAGTGGATATTCCAAATCATTACAGGCCTGTAAATGACACCTGCCCTGAAAATATATCCTGGGGTCATATATCGACCAAAAAATTCAAAAGACGTCCATATTTCAAAACGACAGTTTCAAGAGGCATATTTCACGCACATTAGTGTTCTGCTTCTTTTGCTTGCTTTCTTTCTTTGTTAAAAAAACGGGAATGGAAAAAGGCAACCCTCAGAATGGGCGAAAACGTTCACAAACGAATCAATGGACAAAGGTTTAATCTCCAATATATATAAAGAGCTCATGCAGCTTAATATTAATAAAACAAAGAACCCAATACAAAAATGGGCAGAAGATCTAAAGAGACGTTTCTTCAAAGAAGACACAGAGATGGCCAAGACGCACATGAAAAGCTGCTCAACATCACTAATTATTAGAGAAATGCAAATCAAAACTACAATGAGGTAAGACCTCACACCTGTGAGAATCGGCATCATCAGATAATCTACAAACAACAAATTCTGGGGAGGGTGTGGACAAAAGGAACCCTCTTCCGCTATTGGTGGGAAAGTAAATTGATACAGTCACTATGGAGAACAGTATGGAGGTTCCTTTAAAAAACTAAAAAGAGAATTACCATAGGATCCAGCAATCCCACTTCTGGGCATATACCCAGAGAAAACCATAAATCACAAAGACACATTCACCACAATGTTCATTGCAGCACTATTTACAATAGCCAGGTAATGGAAGCAACCTAAATGCCCACAGACAGACGAATGGATAAAGATGTGGTACATATATAAAATGGAATATTACTCAGCCAAAAAAAGGAATGAAACTGGGTCATTTGTAGAGAAGTTGATGGATCTAGAGACTGTCATACAGAGTGAAGTAAGCCAGAAAGAGAAAAACAAATATTGTATATTAATGCCTATATGTGGAACCTAGAAAAATGGTACAGATGAACTGGTTTGCAGGGCAGAAAGAGAGACACAGAGGTAGAGAACAAACGTATGGACATGGACACAAAGTGGGGGAAGCCATGGGGTGGTGGTGGTGGGATGAGTTGGGAGATTGGGATTGACCTGTATACATGTATATGCATAAAATAGATAACTAATAATAACCTACTGTATAAAAAAATAAATTAAATTAAATTTCAAAATTTTTAAAAATAAAATGTAAAAATAAAACAGAAAAAAAGTTCTTCCATTCACACTGATGTATTTATAAGAATGAATTATTTCCATGCTTATATCCATAAATACATAAAAGAGGAATAAAATCTAACTTGAACCAAAAAAGAAAAAAAAAAACTGAACCTAACATTTATACAGAGGAAAACACTACCAAGGCACTTGCTCCAGTGGTAAACAATTGTGAAATTGGTCAGAGGTGGGGAATCATCTCCCATACAGCCAGCAGCCCCGCCCGCCCACGCAAGGAGCGTCCTTATTGCAAAGCTGGGGGACCGTGCCGAGGCCTCTGTGAGTAAACGTGAGCTGAGCCCCAGGCCAGCTGCTGCTGAACTCTTCCCACCCTTCCCAGGTGAAACACCTGAATATGTACAACGTCTTGAAAGCCTAGAGGAAGGGCCGTGGAGCCACACCAGCGACAGCACGCAGGCCAACTTGGTGCCTGCAGGTCAGCCAGGATGGTCCTGGCCACGGGTGCTCTTCTGGAAGCTTTCCATTGCCCTGCCTGAGATACCCCTCCTGTCCCGGCCCCCACTCCTTTTTTTCCTTCCTCACCTCAGCCCGGAGAGATATTCCAGTGGAAGTTATGGGTGACACATCCTCTTCTTTACAGGTGGCAGCCTGGCAACTCCTGCCGAAAGTCCAGCAGAGCCCCACTCACACCGGGCCCCCCACAAAGCCGTGGACCCTCACACCCTCCCACCAGCACAGCCCCGAGACTGCTGACGGGGCAGAGAATATGGAGTCAGGCACAGCTGCAGGGGCTATTGCTGCCTGGAGTGCTGTTTATATTGACCTCAACCCAGGCACACCTGGGGAGGGCTTGCTGGCAGGGTCAGGCTGCCCAGGTCAGCTAATCCTCAGCCCTCGGGGAATCACATTGCAGAAAATGGACCTCGCTAAGACAGAATATTCGCCAAGGAAAAAAAGGACACAATGCCATTTGCAGCACCGTAGATGAGTCTCGAGGTAATCACGTGACTTGGAGTAAGTCAGAAAGTGAAAGACCCATATCATATCATATCACTTATAGGTGTTACCTATAAATTGATACCAGGGCAGATATTTCCACGGAGAAGGGCAATCACAGATTCATTAAACAAACTTATGGTTCACCAAAGGAAAGGTGTGAGGATTGAATTCATTACGATATTGGGGTTAACAGACATATACAAACACAGTAGACGTATAGAATCACCAAAGACCTACGGAGTACCAAGAGAAGACTACTCAACATTCTGTCATAACGTACATGGGAAAAGGATCCCAGGAAGAACAGACATATGTATATGTGTAAAAGAAACACCTCTTGCACACCTACAACAAGCTAAACGTTGTACTCAAACTTGCTGTAATAAAAAATAAAAAATTAAATTAAAAACACGAACAAGAAGTAGTGAGACAAACTTGAGGGGCTTTCTCCTGGCACATTCCGTTCTACATTCCAATCTAGAACGCGACTTCCATTGAGGCTCTGCTGCCCTAGTAAGCAGATTTGGTAAGGGAGAACTGCTGCCACCTTGTGGCCGTTTCACACAACAGCAGTTTTAATCAAAGCGCTAATGGTCAGTGGATATTCCAAATCATTACAGGCCTGTAAATGACACCTGCCCTGAAAACAAATCCTGGGGTCACATATCGACCAAAAAATTCAAAGGACGTCCATATTTCAAAACGACCGTTTCAAAAGGCATATTTTATGCACATTAGTGTTCTGCTTCTTTGTCTTTCTTTCTTTTTTGGTTAAAAAGACGGGAATGGAAAAAGGCATCCCTCAGACTGGGCGAAAATCATTGCAAACGAATCAATGGACAAAGGTTTAATCTCCAATATATATAAACAGCTCATGCAGCGTAATATTAAAAAAACAAACAACCCAATACAAAAACGGGCAGAAGTTCTAAAGAGACGTTTCTTCAAAGAAGACACAGAGATGGCCAAGACGCACATGAAAAGCTGCTCAACAGCACTAATTATTAGAGAAATGCAAATCAAAACTACAATGAGGTATCACCTCACACCTGTTAGGATCGGCATCATCAGAAAATCTACAAACAACAAATTCTGGGGAGGGTGTGGACAAAAGGAGCCCTTTTCCGCTATTGGTGGGAATGTAAATTGATACCGTCACTATGGAGAACAGTATGGAGTTTCCTTTAAAAAACTAGAAATAGAATTACCATCTGATCCAGCAATCCATCTTCTGGGCATATACCCAGAGAAAACCATAAATCAAAAAGGCACATTCGGGCTTCCCTGGTGGTGCAGTGGTTGAGAATCTGCATGCTAATGCAGGGGACACGGGTTCGAGCCCTGGCCTGGGAGGATCCCACATGCCGCGGAGCAACTAGGCCCGTGAGCCACAACTACTGAGGTTGCACATCTGGACCCTGTGCTCCGCAACAAGAGAGGCCTTAATAGTGAGAGGCCCATGCAGCGCGATGAAGAAAGGCCCCCGCTTGCCACAACTAGGGAAAGCCCTCACACAGAAACGAAGATGCAACACAGCAAAAAATAAATTTAAAAAAAAAAAAAGGCACATTCACCACAATGTTCATTGCAGCACTATTTACAATAGCCAGGTAATGGAGGCAACCTAAATGCCCACAGACAGATGAATGGATAAAGATGGGGTACATATATAAAATGGAATATTACTCGGCCATAAAAAGGAATGAAACTGGGTCATTTGTAGAGACATCGATGGATCTAGAGACTGTCATATAGAATGAAGTAAGTCAGAAAGAGGAAAACAAATATTTTATATTAATGCATATATGTGGAACCTAAAAGATGGTACAGATGAACTGGTTTGCAGGGAAGAAATAGAGACACAGAGGTAGAGAACAAACGTATGGACACCAAGTGTGGGAAGCCATGGGGTGGTGGTGGTGGGATGAGTTGGGAGATTGGGATTGACCTGTATACATGTATATGCATATAATACATAACTGATAATAACCTGCTGTATGAAAAAGTAAATAAAATTAAATTTCAAAATTTTAAAAAATAAAATTTAAAAATAAAACAGAATAAAGTTCTTCCCTTCACACACATATATTTATAGGAATGAATTATTTCCATGCTTATATCTATAAATACATAAAAGAGGAATAAAATCTAACTTGAACCATAAACGAAAAAAAACCGAACCCACCAGTTATACAGAGGAAAACCCTATCAGGGCACTTGCTCCAGCGGTAAACAATTCTGAAATTGGTCAGAGGTGTGGAATCATCTCCCATCCGGCTAGCACCCATCCCCCACGCAAGGAGCTTCCTCATTGCAAAGTTGACAGACCATGCCCAGGCATCTCTGAGTAAAGGTGAGCTGATCCCCAGGCCAGCTGCTGCTGAACTGTTCCCACCCTTCGCAGCTAAAACACCTGAATATGTACAAGGGCTTGAAAGCCTAGAGGAAGGGCCGTGGAGCCACACTAGCGACAGCACGCAGGCCAACTTGGTGCCTGCAGGCCAGCCAGGGAGGTCCTGGCCCCGGGTACTCTTCCGGAAGCTTTCCACTGTCCTGCCTGTGATACCCCTCCTGTCCCGGCCCCCACTGCTTTTTTGCTTCCTCACCTCTGTCCGGAGAGAATTTCCAGCGGAAGGTATGGGTGACACATCCTCTTCTTTACAGGTTGCAGCCTGGCAAATCCTGCAGAAAGGCCAGCAGTGCCCCACTCACACCGGGCCGCCAACAAAGCTGTGGCCCCTCATTCCCTCCCACCAGCTCAGCCCCGAGACTGCTGACGGGGCAGAGAATATGGAGTCAGGCACAGCTTCAGGGGCTATTGCTGCCTGGAGCGCTGTTTATATTGACCTCAACCAGGCACACCTGGGGAGGGCCGGCCGGCAGGGTAAGGCTGCCCAGGTCAGCTAATCCACAACCCTCAGGAAATCACATTGTTGAAAATGGACCTCGCTAAGGCAGAATAGAAGCCAAGGAAAATAAGGACACAATGCCATTTGCAGCACCGTAGATGAGTCTAGAGGTAATCACGTGACTTGGAGTAAGTCAGAAAGTGAAAGACACATATCATATCATATCACGTATAGGTGTTACCTAAAAATGGATACCAGGGCAGATATTTCCACGGAGAACGGCAATCACAGATTCATTAAACAAACTTATGGTTCACCAATGGAAAGGTGTGAGGATTGGTTTCATTACGATATCGGGGTTAACAGACATATACAAACACAGGTGACATATATAATCACCAAAGACCTACGGAATACCAAGAGAAGACTACTCAACATTCTATCATAACGTACCTGGGAAAAGGATCCCAGGAAGAACAGACATCTGTATATGTGTAAAAGAACCACATCTTCAACAACTACAATAAGCCAAACATTGTAATCAAACTTGCTGTAATAAAAAATAAAAAAATTTAAATTAAAAATACGAACAAGAAGTAGGGAGACAAACTTGAGGTGCTTTCTCCTGGCACATTCCATTCTAAATTCCAATCTAGAACACGACATCCATTGAGGCTCTGCTGCCCTAGTAACCAGATTTGGTAAGGGAGAACTGCTGCCACCTTGTGGCCGTTTCACACAACAGCAGCTTTAATCCCAGCGCTAATGGTCAGTTGATATTGAAAATCATTGCAGCCCTGTAAATGACACCTGCCCTGAAAACAAATCCTGGGGTCACATATCGACCAAAAAATTCAAAGGACGTCCATATTTCAAAACGACCGTTTCAAAAGGCATATTTTATGCACATTAGTGTTCTGCTTCTTTGTCTTTCTTTCTTTTTTGGTTAAAAAGACGGGAATGGAAAAAGGCATCCCTCAGACTGGGCGAAAATCATTGCAAACGAATCAATGGACAAAGGTTTAATCTCCAATATATATAAACAGCTCATGCAGCTTAATATTAAAAAAACAAACAACCCAATACAAAAATGGGCAGAAGTTCTAAAGAGACGTTTCTTCAAAGAAGACACAGAGATGGCCAAGACGCACATGAAAAGCTGCTCAACAGCAATAATTATTAGAGAAATGCAAATCAAAACTACAATGAGGTATCACCTCACACCTGTTAGGATCGGCATCATCAGAAAATCTACAAACAACAAATTCTGGGGAGGGTGTGGACAAAAGGAGCCCTCTTCCACTATTGGTGGGAATGTAAATTGATACGGTCACTATGGAGAACAGTATGGAGTTCCCTTTAAAAAACTAGAAATCGAATTACCATCTGATCCAGCAATCCCACTTCTGGGCATATACCCAGAGAAAACCAAAAATCAAAAAGGCACATTCACCACAATGTTCATTGCATCACTATTTACAATAGCCAGGTAATGGAAGCAACCTAAATGCCCACAGACAGATGAATGGATAAAGATGGGGTACATATATAAAATGGAATATTACTCGGCCATAAAAAGGAATGAAACTAGGTCATTTGTAGAGACATCGATGGATCTAGAGACTGTCATATAGAATGAAGTAAGTCAGAAAGAGGAAAACAAATATTGTATATTAATGCATATATGTGGAACCTAAAAGATGGTACAGATGAACTGGTTTGCAGGGAAGAAATAGAGACACAGAGGTAGAGAACAAACGTATGGACACCAAGTGTGGGAAGCCATGGGGTGGTGGAGGTGGGATGAGTTGGGACATTGGGATTGACCTGTATACATGTATATGCATATAATACATAACTGATAATAACCTGCTGTATGAAAAAGTAAATAAAATTAAATTTCAAAATTTTAAAAAATAAAATTTAAAAATAAAACAGAATAAAGTTCTTCCCTTCACACACATATATTTATAGGAATGAATTATTTCCATGCTTATATCTATAAATACATAAAAGAGGAATAAAATCTAACTTGAACCATAAACGGAAAAAAACCTGAACCCACCAGTTATACAGAAGAAAACCCTATCAAGGCACTTGCTCCAGCCGTAAACAATTCTTAAATAGGTCAGAGGTGTGGAATCATCTCCCATCCAGCTAGCACCCACCCCCCACGCAAGGAGCGTCCTCATTGCAAAGCTGGGAGACCATGCCGAGGCATCTCTGAATAAAGGTGAGCTGAGCCCCAGGCCAGCTGCTGCTGAACTGTTCCCACCTTTCGCAGGTAAAACACCTGAATATGTACAAGGGCTTGAAAGCCTAGAGGAAGGGCCGTGGAGCCACACTAGCGACAGCACGCAGGCCAACTTGGTGCCTGCAGGCCAGCCAGGGAGGTCCTGGCCCCGGGTACTCTTCCGGAAGCTTTACACTGTCCTGCCTGTGATACCCCTCCTGTCCCGGCCCCCACTGCTTTTTTGCTTCCTCACCTCTGTCCGGAGAGAAATTCCAGCGTAAGGTATGGGTGACACATCCTCTTCTTTACAGGTTGCAGCCTGGCAACTCCTGCAGAAAGGCCAGCAGTGCCCCACTCACACCGGGCCGCCAACAAAGCTGTGGCCCCTCATTCCCTCCCACCAGCTCAGCCCCGAGACTGCTGACGGGGCAGAGAATATGGAGTCTGGCACAGCTTCAGGGGCTATTGCTGCCTGGAGCGCTGTTTATATTGACCTCAACCAGGCACACCTGGGGAGGGCCGGCCGGCAAGGTAAGGCTGCCCAGGTCAGCTAATCCACAACCCTCAGGGATTCACATTGTTGAAAATGGATCTCGCTAAGGCAGAATAGAAGCCAAGGAAAATAAGGACACAATGCCATTTGCAGCACCGTAGATGAGTCTAGAGGTAATCACGTGACTTGGAGTAAGTCAGAAAGTGAAAGACACATATCATATCATATCACTTATAGGTGTTACCTAAAAATGGATACCAGGGCTGATATTTCCACGGAGAAGGGCAATCACAGATTCATTAAACAAACATGGTTCACCAAAGGAAAGGTGTGATGATTGGTTTCATTACGATATCGGGGTTAACAGACATATACAAACACAGTTGACATATATAATCACCAAAGACCTACGGAATACCAAGAGAAGACTACTCAACATTCTGTCATAACGTACCTGGGAAAAGGATCCCAGGAAGAACAGACATCTGTATATATGTAAAAGAACCTCATCTTCGACACCTACAATAAGCCAAACATTGTAATCAAACTTGCTGTAATAAAAAATAAAAATTTAAATTAAAAATACGAACAAGAAGTAGGGAGACAAACTTGAGGGGCTTTCTCCTGGCACATTCCATTCTAAATTCCAATCTAGAACACGACTTCCATTGAGGCTCTGCTGCCCTAGTAACCAGATTTGGTAAGGGAGAACTGCTGCCACCTTGTGGCCGTTTCACACTACAGCAGCTTTAATCCCAGCGCTAATGGTCAGTTTATATTGAAAATCATTGCAGGCCTGTAAATGACACATGCCCTGAAAACAAATCCTGGGGTCACATATCGACCAAAAAATTCAAAGGACGTCCATATTTCAAAACGACCGTTTCAAAAGGCATATTTAATGCACATTAGTGTTCTGCTTCTTTGTCTTTCTTTCTTTTTTGGTTAAAAAGACGGGAATGGAAAAAGGCATCCCTCAGACTGGGCGAAAATCGTTGCAAACGAATCAATGGACAAAGGTTTAAAATCCAATATATATAAACAGCTCATGCAGCTTAATATTAAAAAAACAAACAACCCAATACAAAAATGGGCAGAAGTTCTAAAGAGACGTTTCTTCAAAGAAGACACAGAGATGGCCAAGACGCACATGAAAAGCTGCTCAACATCATTAATTATTAGGGAAATGCAAATCAAAACTACAATGAGGTATCACCTCACACCTGTTAGGATCGGCATCATCAGAAAATCTACAAACAACAAATTCTGGGGAGGGTGTGGACAAAAGGATCCCTATTCCACTATTGGTGGGAATGTAAATTGATACCGTCACTATGGAGAACAGTATGGAGTTTCCTTTAAAAAACTAGAAATAGAATTACCATCTGATCCAGCAATCCCACTTCTGGGCATATACCCAGAGAAAACCAAAAATCAAAAAGGCACATTCACCACAATGTTCATTGCATCACTATTTACAATAGCCAGGTAATGGAAGCAACCTAAATGCCCACAGACAGATGAATGGATAAAGATGGGGTACATATATAAAATGGAATATTACTCGGCCATAAAAGGGAATGAAACTGGGTCATTTGTAGTGACATCGATGGATCTAGAGACTGTCATATAGAATGAAGTAAGTCAGAAAGAGGAAAACAAATATTGTATATTAATGCATATATGTGGAACCTAAAAGATGGTACAGATGAACTGGTTTGCAGGGAAGAAATAGAGACACAGAGGTAGAGAACAAACGTATGGACACCAAGTGTGGGAAGCCATGGGGTGGTGGAGGTGGGATGAGTTGGGACATTGGGATTGACCTGTATACATGTATATGCATATAATACATAACTGATAATAACCTGCTGTATGAAAAAGTAAATAAAATTAAATTTCAAAATTTTAAAAAATAAAATTTAAAAATAAAACAGAATAAATTTCTTCCCTTCACACACATATATTTATAGGAATGAATTATTTCCATTCTTATATCTATAAATACATAAAAGAGGAATAAAATCTAACTTGAACCATAAACGGAAAAAAACCTGAACCCACCAGTTATACAGAGGAAAACCCTATCAGGGCACTTGCTCCAGCCGTAAACAATTCTGAAATTGGTCAGAGGTGTGGAATCATCTCCCATCCAGCTAGCACCCACCCCCCACGCAAGGAGCGTCCTCATTGCAAAGCTGGGAGACCATGCCGAGGCATCTCTGAATAAAGGTGAGCTGAGCCCCAGGCCAGCTGCTGCTGAACTGTTCCCACCTTTCGCAGGTAAAACACCTGAATATGTACAAGGGCTTGAAAGCCTAGAGGAAGGGCCGTGGAGCCACACTAGCGACAGCACGCAGGCCAACTTGGTGCCTGCAGGCCAGCCAGGGAGGTCCTGGCCCCGGGTACTCTTCCGGAAGCTTTCCACTGTCCTGCCTGTGATACCCCTCCTGTCCCGGCCCCCACTGCTTTTTTGCTTCCTCACCTCTGTCCGGAGAGAATTTCCAGCGGAAGGTATGGGTGACACATCCTCTTCTTTACAGGTTGCAGCCCGGCAAATCCTGCAGAAAGGCCAGCAGTGCCCCACTCACACCGGGCCGCCAACAAAGCTGTGGCCCCTCATTCCCTCCCACCAGCTCAGCCCCGAGACTGCTGACGGGGCAGAGAATATGGAGTCAGGCACAGCTTCAGGGGCTATTGCTGCCTGGAGCGCTGTTTATATTGACCTCAACCAGGCACACCTGGGGAGGGCCGGCCGGCAGGGTAAGGCTGCCCAGGTCAGCTAATCCACAACCCTCAGGAAATCACATTGTTGAAAATGGACCTCGCTAAGGCAGAATAGAAGCCAAGGAAAATAAGGACACAATGCCATTTGCAGCACCGTAGATGAGTCTAGAGGTAATCACGTGACTTGGAGTAAGTCAGAAAGTGAAAGACACATATCATATCATATCACTTATAGGTGTTACCTAAAAATGGATACCAGGGCAGATATTTCCACGGAGAACGGCAATCACAGATTCATTAAACAAACTTATGGTTCACCAATGGAAAGGTGTGAGGATTGGTTTCATTACGATATCGGGGTTAACAGACATATACAAACACAGGTGACATATATAATCACCAAAGACCTACGGAATACCAAGAGAAGACTACTCAACATTCTATCATAACGTACCTGGGAAAAGGATCCCAGGAAGAACAGACATCTGTATATGTGTAAAAGAACCACATCTTCAACAACTACAATAAGCCAAACATTGTAATCAAACTTGCTGTAATAAAAAATAAAAAAATTTAAATTAAAAATACGAACAAGAAGTAGGGAGACAAACTTGAGGGGCTTTCTCCTGGCACATTCCATTCTAAATTCCAATCTAGAACACGACATCCATTGAGGCTCTGCTGCCCTAGTAAGCAGATTTGGTAAGGGAGAACTGCTGCCACCTTGTGGCCGTTTTACACAACAGCAGCTTTAATCCCAGCGCTAATGGTCAGTTGATATTGAAAATCATTGCAGCCCTGTAAATTACACCTGCCCTGAAAACAAATCCTGGGGTCACATATCGACCAAAAATTTCAAAGGACGTCCATATTTCAAAACGACCGTTTCAAAAGGCATATTTTATGCACATTAGTGTTCTGCTTCTTTGTCTTTCTTTCTTTTTTGGTTAAAAAGACGGGAATGGAAAAAGGCATCCCTCAGACTGGGCGAAAATCATTGCAAACGAATCAATGGACAAAGGTTTAATCTCCAATATATATAAACAGCTCATGCAGCTTAATATTAAAAAAACAAACAACCCAATACAAAAATGGGCAGAAGTTCTAAAGAGACGTTTCTTCAAAGAAGACACAGAGATGGCCAAGACGCACATGAAAAGCTGCTCAACAGCACTAATTATTAGAGAAATGCAAATCAAAACTACAATGAGGTATCACCTCACACCTGTTAGGATCGGCATCATCAGAAAATCTACAAACAACAAATTCTGGGGAGGGTGTGGACAAAAGGAGCCCTCTTCCACTATTGGTGGGAATGTAAATTGATACGGTCACTATGGAGAACAGTATGGAGTTCCCTTTAAAAAACTAGAAATCGAATTACCATCTGATCCAGCAATCCTACTTCTGGGCATATACCCAGAGAAAACCAAAAATCAAAAAGGCACATTCACCACAATGTTCATTGCATCACTATTTACAATAGCCAGGTAATGGAAGCAACCTAAATGCCCACAGACAGATGAATGGATAAAGATGGGGTACATATATAAAATGGAATATTACTCGGCCATAAAAAGGAATGAAACTGGGTCATTTGTAGAGACATCGATGGATCTAGGGACTGTCAGATAGAATGAAGTAAGTCAGAAAGAGGAAAACAAATATTGTATATTAATGCATATATGTGGAACCTAAAAGATGGTACAGATGAACTGGTTTGCCGGGAAGAAATAGAGACACAGAGGTAGAGAACAAACGTATGGACACCAAGTGTGGGAAGCCATGGGGTGGTGGAGGTGGGATGAGTTGGGACATTGGGATTGACCTGTATACATGTATATGCATATAATACATAACTGATAATAACCTGCTGTATGAAAAAGTAAATAAAATTAAATTTCAAAATTTTAAAAAATAAAATTTAAAAATAAAACAGAATAAAGTTCTTCCCTTCACACACATATATTTATAGGAATGAATTATTTCCATGCTTATATCTATAAATACATAAAAGAGGAATAAAATCTAACTTGAACCATAAACGGAAAAAAACCTGAACCCACCAGTTATACAGAAGAAAACCCTATCAAGGCACTTGCTCCAGCCGTAAACAATTCTTAAATAGGTCAGAGGTGTGGAATCATCTCCCATCCAGCTAGCACCCACCCCCCACGCAAGGAGCATCCTCATTGCAAAGCTGGGAGACCATGCTGAGGCATCTCTGAATAAAGGTGAGCTGAGCCCCAGGCCAGCTGCTGCTGAACTGTTCCCACCTTTCGCAGGTAAAACACCTGAATATGTACAAGGGCTTGAAAGCCTAGAGGAAGGGCCGTGGAGCCACACTAGCGACAGCACGCAGGCCAACTTGGTGCCTGCAGGCCAGCCAGGGAGGTCCTGGCCCCGGGTACTCTTCCGGAAGCTTTCCACTGTCCTGCCTGTGATACCCCTCCTGTCCCGGCCCCCACTGCTTTTTTGCTTCCTCACCTCTGTCCGGAGAGAAATTCCAGCGTAAGGTATGGGTGACACATCCTCTTCTTTACAGGTTGCAGCCTGGCAACTCCTGCAGAAAGGCCAGCAGTGCCCCACTCACACCGGGCCGCCAACAAAGCTGTGGCCCCTCATTCCCTCCCACCAGCTCAGCCCCGAGACTGCTGACGGGGCAGAGAATATGGAGTCTGGCACAGCTTCAGGGGCTATTGCTGCCTGGAGCGCTGTTTATATTGACCTCAACCAGGCACACCTGGGGACGGCCGGCCTGCAGGGTAAGGCTGCCCAGGTCAGCTAATCCACAACCCTCAGGGATTCACATTGTTGAAAATGGATCTCGCTAAGGCAGAATAGAAGCCAAGGAAAATAAGGACACAATGCCATTTGCAGCACCGTAGATGAGTCTAGAGGTAATCACGTGACTTGGAGTAAGTCAGAAAGTGAAAGACACATATCATATCATATCACTTATAGGTGTTACCTAAAAATGGATACCAGGGCTGATATTTCCACGGAGAAGGGCAATCACAGATTCATTAAACAAACATGGTTCACCAAAGTAAAGGTGTGATGATTGGTTTCATTACGATATCGGGGTTAACAGACATATACAAACACAGCTGACATATATAATCACCAAAGACCTACGGAATACCAAGAGAAGACTACTCAACATTCTGTCATAACGTACCTGGGAAAAGGATCCCAGGAAGAACAGACATCTGTATATATGTAAAAGAACCTCATCTTCGACACCTACAATAAGCCAAACATTGTAATCAAACTTGCTGTAATAAAAAATAAAAATTTAAATTAAAAATACGAACAAGAAGTAGGGAGACAAACTTGAGGGGCTTTCTCCTGGCACATTCCATTCTAAATTCCAATCTAGAACACGACTTCCATTGAGGCTCTGCTGCCCTAGTAACCAGATTTGGTAAGGGAGAACTGCTGCCACCTTGTGGCCGTTTCACACTACAGCAGCTTTAATCCCAGCGCTAATGGTCAGTTTATATTGAAAATCATTGCAGGCCTGTAAATGACACCTGCCCTGAAAACAAATCCTGGGGTCACATATCGACCAAAAAATTCAAAGGACGTCCATATTTCAAAACGACCGTTTCAAAAGGCATATTTAATGCACATTAGTGTTCTGCTTCTTTGTCTTTCTTTCTTTTTTGGTTAAAAAGACGGGAATGGAAAAAGGCATCCCTGAAAATCGTTGCAAACGAATCAATGGACAAAGGTTTAATCTCCAATATATATAAACAGCTCATGCAGCTTAATATTAAAAAAACAAACAACCCAATACAAAAATGGGCAGAAGTTCTAAAGAGAAGTTTCTTCAAAGAAGACACAGAGATGGCCAAGACGCACATGAAAAGCTGCTCAACATCACTAATTATTAGAGAAATGCAAATCAAAACTACAATGAGGTATTACGTCACACCTGTTAGGATTGGCATCATCAGAAAATCTACAAACAACAAATTCTAGGGAGGGTGTGGACAAAAGGAGCCCTCTTCCACTATTGGTGGGAATGTAAATTGATACGGTCACTATGGAGAACAGTATGGAGTTTCCTTTAAAAAACTAGAAATAGAATTACCATCTGATCCAGCAATCCCACTTCTGGGCATATACCCAGAGAAAACCATAAAGCAAAAAGGCACATTCACCACAATGTTCATTGCAGCACTATTTACAATAGCCAGGTAATGGAAGCAACCTAAATGCCCACAGACAGATGAATGGATAAAGATGGGATACATATATAAAATGGAATATTACTCGGCCATATAAAGGAATGAAACTGGGTCATTTGTAGAGACATCGATGGATCTAGAGAGTGTCATATAGAATGAAGTAAGTCAGAAAGAGGAAAACAAATATTGTATATTAATGCATATATGTGGAACCTAAAAGAAGGTACAGATGAACTGGTTTGCAGGGCAGAAATAGAGACACAGAGGTAGGGAACAAACGTATGGACACAATGTGGGGGAAGCCATGGGGTGGTGGTGGTGGGATGAGTTGAGAGATTCGGATTAACCTGTATACATGTATATGCATAAAATAGATAACTAATAATAACCTACTGTATAAAAAAATAAATAAAATTAAATTTCAAAATTTTTAAAAATAAAATGTAAAAATAAAACAGAAAAAAAAGTTCTTCCATTCACATTGAAGTATTTATAAGAATGAATTATTTCCATGCTTATATCCATAAATACATAAAAGAGGAATAAAATCTAACTTGAACCAAAAAAAAAAAAAAAACTGAACCTAACAGTTATACAATGGAAAACACTACCAAGGCACCTCCTCCAGTGGTAAACAATTCTGAAATTGGTCAGAGGTGGGGAATCATCTCCCATACAGCCAGCTGTCCCGCCCGCCCACGCAAGGAGCGTCCTTATTGCAAAGCTGGGGGACCGTGCCGAGGCCTCTGTGTGTAAACGTGAGCTGAGCCACTGGCCAGCTGCTGCTGAACTCTTCCCACCCTTCCCAGGTGAAACACCTGAATATGTACAAGGGCTTGAAAGCCTAGAGGAAGGGCCGTGGAGCCACACCAGCGACAGCACGCAGGCCAACTTGGTGCCTGCAGGTCAGCCAGGATGGTCCTGGCCATGGGCGCTCTTCTGGAAGCTTTCCATTGCCCTGCCTGAGATACCCCTCCTGTCCCGGCCCCCACTCCTTTTTTTCCTTCCTCACCTCAGCCCGGAGAGATATTCCAGTGGAAGTTATGGGTGACACATCCTCTTCTATACAGGTGGCAGCCTGGCAACTCCTGCCGAAATTCCAGCAGAGCCCCACTCACACCGGGCCACCCACAAAGCCGTGGACCCTCACACCCTCCCACCAGCACAGCCCCGAAACTGCTGACGGGGCAGAGAATATGGAGTCAGGCACAGCGGCAGGGGCTATTGCTGCCTGGAGTGCTGTTTATATTGACCTCAACCAGGCACACCTGGGGAGGGCTTGCCGGCAGGGTCAGGCTGCCCAGGTCAGCTAATCCTCAGCCCTCAGGGAATCACATTGCAGAAAATGGACCTCGCTAACACAGAATATTCGCCAAGGAAAAAAGGACACAATGCCATTTGCAGCACCGTAGATGAGTCTAGATGTAATCACGTGACTTTGATTATGTCAGAAAGTGAAAGACACATATCATATCATATCACTTATAGGTGTTACCTATAAATTGATACCACGGCAGATATTTCCACGGAGAAGGGCAATCACAGATTCATTAAACAAACTTATGGTTCACCAAAGGAAAGGTGTGAGGATTGAATTCATTACGATATTGGGGTTAACAGACATATACAAACACAGTAGACGTATATAATCACCAAAGACCTACGGAGTACCAAGAGAAGACTACTCAACATTCTGTCATAACGTACATGGGAAAAGGATCCCAGGAAGAACAGACATATGTATATGTGTAAAAGAACCACCTCTTGCACACCTACAACAAGCTAAACGTTGTACTCAAACTTGCTGTAATAAAAAATAAAAAATTAAATTAAAAACACGAACAAGAAGTAGTGAGACAAACTTGAGGGGCTTTCTCCTGGCACATTCCGTTCTACATTACCATCTAGAACGCGACTTCCATTGAGGCTCTGCTGCCCTAGTAAGCAGATTTGGTAAGGGAGAACTGCTGCCACCTTGTGGCCGTTTCACACAACAGCAGCTTTAATCCCAGCGCTAATGGTCAGTGGATATTCCAAATCATTCCAGGCCTGTAAATGACACCTGCCCTGAAAACAAATCCTGGGGTCATATATCGACCAATAAATTCAAAAGACGTCCATATTTCAAAACGACAGTTTCAAGAGGCATATTTCATGCACATTAGTGTTCTGCTTCTTTTGCTTGCTTTCTTTCTTTGTTAAAAAAACGGGAATGGAAAAAGGCAACCCTCAGAATGGGCGAAAACGTTCACAAACGAATCAATGGACAAAGGTTTAATCTCCAATATATATAAACAGCTCATGCAGCTTAATATTAATAAAACAAACAACCCAATACAAAAATGGGCAGAAGATCTAAAGAGACGTTTCTTCAAAGAAGACACAGAGATGGCCAAGACGCACATGAAAAGCTGCTCAACATCACTAATTATTAGAGAAATGCAAATCAAAACTACAATGAGGTAAGACCTCACACCTGTGAGAATCGGCATCATCTGATAATCTACAAACAACAAATTCTGGGGAGGGTGTGGACAAAAGGAACCCTCTTCCGCTATTGGTGGGAATGTAAATTGATACAGTCACTATGGAGAACAGTATGGAGGTTCCTTTAAAAAACTAAAAAGAGAATTACCATAGGATCCAGCAATCCCACTTGTGGGCATATACCCAGAGAAAACCATAAATCACAAAGACACATTCACCACAATGTTCATTGCAGCACTATTTACAATAGCCAGGTAATGGAAGCAACCTAAATGCCCACAGACAGACGAATGGATAAAGAGGTGGTACATATATAAAATGGAATATTACTGAGCCAAAAAAAGGAATGAAACTGAGTCATTTGTAGAGAAGTTGATGGATCTAGAGACTGTCATACAGAGTGAAGTAAGTCAGAAAGAGAAAAGCAAATATTGTATATTAATGCCTATATGTGGAACCTAGAAAAATGGTACAGATGAACTGGTTTGCAGGGCAGAAATAGAGACACAGAGGTAGAGAACAAACGTATGGACATGGACACAAAGTGGGGGAAGCCATGGGGTGGTGGTGGTGGGATGAGTTGGGAGATTGGGATTGACCTGTATACATGTATATGCATAAAATAGATAACTAATAATAACCTACTGTATAAAAAAATAAATTAAATTAAATTTCAAAATATTTAAAAATAAAATGTAAAAGTAAAACAGAAAGAGTTCTTCCATTCACACTGATGTATTTATAAGAATGAATTATTTCCATGCTTATATCCATAAATACATAAAAGAGGAATAAAATCTAACTTGAACCAAAAAAGAAAAAAAAAAACTGAACCTAACGTTTATACAGAGGAAAACACTACCAAGGCACTTGCTCCAGTGGTAAACAATTCTGAAATTGGTCAGAGGTAGGGAATCATCTCCCATACAGCCAGCAACCCCGCCCGCCCATGCAAGGAGAGTCCTTATTGCAAAGCTGGGGGACCGTGCCGAGGCCTCTGTGAGTAAACGTGAGCTGAGCCCCAGGCCAGCTGCTGCTGAACTCCTCCCACCCTTCCCAGGTGAAACACCTGAATATGTACAAGGGCTTGAAAGCCTAGAAGAAGGGCCGTGGAGCCACACCAGCGACAGCACGCAGGCCAACTTGGTGCCTGCAGGTCAGCCAGGATGGTCCTGGCCATGGGCGCTCTTCTGGAAGCTTTCCATTGCCCTGCCTGAGATACCCCTCCTGTCCCGGCCCCCACTCCTTTTTTTCCTTCCTCACCTCAGCCCGGAGAGATATTCCAGTGGAAGTCATGGGTGACACATCCTCTTCTTTACAGGTGGCAGCCTGGCAACTCCTGCCGCAAGTCCAGCAGAGCCCCACTCACACCGGGCCACCCACAAAGCCGTGGACCCTCACACCCTCCCACCAGCACAGCCCCGAGACTGCTGACGGGGCAGAGAATATGGAGTCAGGCACAGCTGCAGGGGCTATTGCTGCCTGGAGTGCTGTTTATATTGACCTCAACCCAGGCACACCTGGGAAGGGCTTGCCGGCAGTGTCAGGCTGCCCAGGTCAGCTAATCCTCAGCCCTCGGGGAATCACATTGCAGAAAATGGACCTCGCTAAGACAGAATATTCGCCAAGGAAAAAAAGGACACAATGCCATTTGCAGCACCGTAGATGAGTCTCGAGGTAATCACGTGACTTGGAGTAAGTCAGAAAGTGAAAGACACATATCATATCATATCACTTATAGGTGTTACCTATAAATTGATACCAGGGCAGATATTTCCACGGAGAAGGGCAATCACAGATTCATTAAACAAACTTATGGTTCACCAAAGGCAAGGTGTGAGGATTGAATTCATTACGATATTGTGGTTAACAGACATATACAAACACAGTAGACGTATAGATTCACCAAAGACCTACGGAGTACCAAGAGAAGACTACTCAACATTCTGTCATAACATACATGGGAAAAGGATCCCAGGAAGAACAGACATATGTATATGTGTAAAAGAACCACCTCTTGCACACCTACAACAAGCTAAACGTTGTACTCAAACTTGCTGTAATAAAAAATAAAAAATTAAATTAAAAACACGAACAAGAAATAGTGAGACAAACTTGAGGGGCTTTCTCCTGGCACATTCCGTTCTACATTCCAATCTAGAAGGCGACTTCCATTGAGGCTCTGCTGCCCTAGTAACCAGATTTGGTAAGGGAGAACTGCTGCCACCTTGTGGCCGTTTCACACAACAGCAGCTTTAATCCCAGCGCTAATGGTCAGTGGATATTCCAAATCATTACAGGCCTGTAAATGACACCTGCCCTGAAAACATATCCTGGGGTCATATATCGACCAAAAAATTCAAAAGACGTCCATATTTCAAAACGACAGTTTCAAGAGGCATATTTCACGCACATTAGTGTTCTGCTTCTTTTGCTTGCTTTCTTTCTTTGTTAAAAAAACGGGAATGGAAAAAGGCAACCCTCAGAATGGGCGAAAACGTTCACAAACGAATCAATGGACAAAGGTTTAATCTCCAATATATATAAACAGCTCATGCAGCTTAATATTAATAAAACAAACAACCCAATACAAAAATGGGCAGAAGATCTAAAGAGACGTTTCTTCAAAGAAGACACAGAGATGGCCAAGACGCACATGAAAAGCTGCTCAACATCACTAATTATTAGAGAAATGCAAATCAAAACTACAATGAGGTAAGACCTCACACCTGTGAGAATCGGCATCATCAGATAATCTACAAACAACAAATTCTGGGGAGGGTGTGGACAAAAGGAACCCTCTTCCGCTATTGGTGGGAATGTAAATTGATACAGTCACTATGGAGAACAGTATGGAGGTTCCTTTAAAAAACTAAAAAGAGAATTACCATAGGATCCAGCAATCCCACTTCTGGGCATATACCCAGAGAAAACCATAAATCACAAAGACACATTCACCACAATGTTCATTGCAGCACTATTTACAATAGCCAGGTAATGGAAGCAACCTAAATGCCGACAGACAGACGAATGGATAAAGAGGTGGTACATATATAAAATGGAATATTACTCAGCCAAAAAAAGGAATGAAACTGAGTCATTTGTAGAGAAGTTGATGGATCTAGAGACTGTCATACAGAGTGAAGTAAGTCAGAAAGAGAAAAACAAATATTGTATATTAATGCCTATATGTGGAACCTAGAAAAATGGTACAGATGAACTGGTTTGCAGGGCAGAAATAGAGACACAGAGGTAGAGAACAAACGTATGGACATGGACACAAAGTGGGGGAAGCCATGGGGTGGTGGTGGTGGGATGAGTTGGGAGATTGGGATTGACCTGTATACATGTATATGCATAAAATAGATAACTAATAATAACCTAGTGTATAAAAAAATAAATTAAATTTCAAAATTTTTAAAAATAAAATGTAAAAATAAAACAGAAAAAGAGTTCTTCCATTCACACTGATGTATTTATAAGAATGAATTATTTCCATGCTTATATCCATAAATACATAAAAGAGGAATAAAATCTAACTTGAACCAAAAAAGAAAAACAAAACTGAACCTAACGTTTATACAGAGGAAAACACTACCAAGGCACTTGCTCCAGTGGTAAACAATTCTGAAATTGGTCAGAGGTGGGGAATCATCTCCCATACAGCCAGCAGCCCCGCCCGCCCACGCAAGGAGCGTCCTTATTGCAAAGCTGGGGGACCGTGCCGAGGCCTCTGTGAGTAAACGTGAGCTGAGCCCCAGGCCAGCTGCTGCTGAACTCTTCCCACCCTTCCCAGGTGAAACACCTGAATATGTACAAGGGCTTGAAAGCCTAGAGGAAGGGCCGTGGAGCCACACCACCGACAGCACGCAGGCCAACTTGGTGCCTGCAGGTCAGCCAGGATGGTCCTGGCCATGGGCGCTCTTCTGGAAGCTTTCCATTGCCCTGCCTGAGATATCCCTCCTGCCCCAGCCCCCACTCCTTTTTTTCCTTCCTCACCTCAGCCCGGAGAGATATTCCAGTGGAAGTTGTGGGTGACACATCCTCTTCTTTACAGGTGGCAGCCTGGCAACTCCTGCCGAAAGTCCAGCAGAGCCCCACTCACACCGGGCCACCCACAAAGCCGTGGACCCTCACACCCTCCCACCAGCACAGCCCCGAGACTGCTGACGGGGCAGAGAATATGGAGTCAGGCACAGCTGCAGGGGCTATTGCTGCCTGGAGTGCTGTTTATATTGACCTCAACCCAGGCACACCTGGGGAGGGCTTGCCAGCAGGGTGAGGCTGCCCATGTCAGCTAATCCTCAGCCCTCGGGGAATCACATTGCAGAAAATGGACCTCGCTAAGACAGAATATTCGCCAAGGAAAAAAAGGACACAATGCCATTTGCAGCACCGTAGATGAGTCTCGAGGTAATCACGTGACTTGGAGTAAGTCAGAAAGTGAAAGACACATATCATATCATACCACTTATAGGTGTTACCTATAAATTGATACCAGGGCAGATATTTCCACGGAGAAGGTCAATCACAGATTTATTAAACAAACTTACGGTTCACCAAAGGAAAGGTGTGAGGATTGAATTCATTACGATATTGGGGTTAACAGACATATACAAACACAGTAGACGTATAGATTCACCAAAGACCTACGGAGTACCAAGAGAAGACTACTCAACATTCTGTCATAACGTACATGGGAAAAGGATCCCAGGAAGAACAGACATATGTATATGTGTAAAAGAACCACCTCTTGCACACCTACAACAAGCTAAACGTTGTACTCAAACTTGCTGTAATAAAAAATAAAAAATTAAATTAAAAACACGAACAAGAAGTAGTGAGACAAACTTGAGGGGCTTTCTCCTGGCACATTCCGTTCTACATTCCAATCTAGAACGCGACTTCCATTGAGGCTCTGCTGCCCTAGTAACCAGATTTGGTAAGGGAGAACTGCTGCCACCTTGTGGCCGTTTCACACAACAGCAGCTTTAATCCCAGCGCTAATGGTCAGTGGATATTCCAAATCATTACAGGCCTGTAAATGACACCTGCCCTGAAAACATATCCTGGGGTCATATATCGACCAAAAAATTCAAAAGACGTCCATATTTCAAAACGACAGTTTCAAGAGGCATATTTCACGCACATTAGTGTTCTGCTTCTTTTGCTTGCTTTCTTTCTTTGTTAAAAAAACGGGAATGGAAAAAGGCAACCCTCAGAATGGGCGAAAACGTTCACAAACGAATCAATGGACATAGGTTAATCTCCAATAGATATAAACAGCTCATGCAGCTTAATATTAATAAAACAAACAACCCAATACAAAAATGGGCAGAAGATCTAAAGAGACGTTTCTTCAAAGAAGACACAGAGATGGCCAAGACGCACATGAAAAGCTGCTCAACATCACTAATTATTAGAGAAATGCAAATCAAAACTACAATGAGGTAAGACCTCACACCTGTGAGAATCGGCATCATCAGATAATCTACAAACAACAAATTCTGGGGAGGGTGTGGACAAAAGGAACCCTCTTCCGCTATTGGTGGGAATGTAAATTGATACAGTCACTATGGAGAACAGTATGGAGGTTCCTTTAAAAAACTAAAAAGAGAATTACCATAGGATCCAGCAATCCCACTTGTGGGCATATACCCAGAGAAAACCATAAATCACAAAGACACATTCACCACAATGTTCATTGCAGCACTATTTACAATAGCCAGGTAATGGAAGCAACCTAAATGCCCACAGACAGACGAATGGATAAAGATGTGGTACATATATAAAATAGAATATTACTCAGCCAAAAAAAGGAATGAAACTGAGTCATTTGTAGAGAAGTTGATGGATCTAGAGACTGTCATACAGAGTGAAGTAAGTCAGAAAGGGAAAAACAAATATTGTATATTAATGCCTATATGTGGAACCTAGAAAAATGGTACAGATGAACTGGTTTGCAGGGCAGAAATAGAGACACAGAGGTAGAGAACAAACATATGGACATGGACACAAAGTGGGGGAAGCCGTGGGGTGATGGTGGTGGGATGAGTTGGGAGATTGGGATTGACCTGTATACATGTATATGCATAAAATAGATAACTAATAATAACCTACTGTATAAAAAAATAAATTAAATTAAATTTCAAAATTTTTAAAAATAAAATGTAAAAATAAAACAGAAAAAAAGTTCTTCCATTCACACTGATGTATTTATAAGAATGAATTATTTCCATGCTTATATCCATAAATACATAAAAGAGGAATAAAATCTAACTTGAACCAAAAAAGAAAAAAAACTGAACCTAACGTTTATACAGAGGAAAACACTACCAAGGCACTTGCTCCAGTGGTAAACAATTCTGAAATTGGTCAGAGGTGGGGAATCATCTCCCATACAGCCAGCAGCCCCGCCCGCCCACGCAAGGAGCGTCCTTATTGCAAAGCTGGGGGACCGTGCCGAGGCCTCTGTGAGGAAACGTGAGCTGAGCCCCAGGCCAGCTGCTGCTGAACTCTTCCCACCCTTCCCAGGTGAAACACCTGAATATGTACAAGGGCTTGAAAGCCTAGAGGAAGGGCCGTGGAGCCACACCAGCGACAGCACGCAGGCCAACTTGGTGCCTGCAGGTCAGCCAGGATGGTCCTGGCCATGGGCGCTCTTCTGGAAGCTTTCCATTGCCCTGCCTGAGATATCCCTCCTGCCCCAGCCCCCACTCCTTTTTTTCCTTCCTCACCTCAGCCCGGAGAGATATTCCAGTGGAAGTTGTGGGTGACACATCCTCTTCTTTACAGGTGGCAGCCTGGCAACTCCTGCCGAAAGTCCAGCAGAGCCCCACTCACACCGGGCCACCCACAGAGCCGTGGACCCTCACACCCTCCCACCAGCACAGCCCCGAGACTGCTGACGGGGCAGAGAATATGGAGTCAGGCACAGCTGCAGGGGCTATTGCTGCCTGGAGTGCTGTTTATATTGACCTCAACCCAGGCACACCTGGGGAGGGCTTGCCAGCAGGGTGAGGCTGCCCAGGTCAGCTAATCCTCAGCCCTCGGGGAATCACATTGCAGAAAATGGACCTCGCTAAGACAGAATATTCGCCAAGGAAAAAAAGGACACAATGCCATTTGCAGCACCGTAGATGAGTCTCGAGGTAATCACGTGACTTGGAGTAAGTCAGAAAGTGAAAGACACATATCATATCATACCACTTATAGGTGTTACCTATAAATTGATACCAGGGCAGATATTTCCACGGAGAAGGTCAATCACAGATTTATTAAACAAACTTACGGTTCACCAAAGGAAAGGTGTGAGGATTGAATTCATTACGATATTGGGGTTAACAGACATATACAAACACAGTAGACGTATAGATTCACCAAAGACCTACGGAGTACCAAGAGAAGACTACTCAACATTCTGTCATAACGTACATGGGAAAAGGATCCCAGGAAGAACAGACATATGTATATGTGTAAAAGAACCACCTCTGCACACCTACAACAAGCTAAACGTTGTACTCAAACTTGCTGTAATAAAAAATAAAAAATTAAATTAAAAACACGAACAAGAAGTAGTGAGACAAACTTGAGGGGCTTTCTCCTGGCACATTCCGTTCTACATTCCAATCTAGAAGGCGACTTCCATTGAGGCTCTGCTGCCCTAGTAACCAGATTTGGTAAGGGAGAACTGCTGCCACCTTGTGGCCGTTTCACACAACAGCAGCTTTAATCCCAGCGCTAATGGTCAGTGGATATTCCAAATCATTACAGGCCTGTAAATGACACCTGCCCTGAAAACATATCCTGGGGTCATATATCGACCAAAAAATTCAAAAGACGTCCATATTTCAAAACGACAGTTTCAAGAGGCATATTTCACGCACATTAGTGTTCTGCTTCTTTTGCTTGCTTTCTTTCTTTGTTAAAAAAACGGGAATGGAAAAAGGCAACCCTCAGAATGGGCGAAAACGTTCACAAACGAATCAATGGACATAGGTTAATCTCCAATAGATATAAACAGCTCATGCAGCTTAATATTAATAAAACAAACAACCCAATACAAAAATGGGCAGAAGATCTAAAGAGACGTTTCTTCAAAGAAGACACAGAGATGGCCAAGACGCACATGAAAAGCTGCTCAACATCACTAATTATTAGAGAAATGCAAATCAAAACTACAATGAGGTAAGACCTCACACCTGTGAGAATCGGCATCATCAGATAATCTACAAACAACAAATTCTGGGGAGGGTGTGGACAAAAGGAACCCTCTTCCGCTATTGGTGGGAATGTAAATTGATACAGTCACTATGGAGAACAGTATGGAGGTTCCTTTAAAAAACTAAAAAGAGAATTACCATAGGATCCAGCAATCCCACTTGTGGGCATATACCCAGAGAAAACCATAAATCACAAAGACACATTCACCACAATGTTCATTGCAGCACTATTTACAATAGCCAGGTAATGGAAGCAACCTAAATGCCCACAGACAGACGAATGGATAAAGATGTGGTACATATATAAAATGGAATATTACTCAGCCAAAAAAAGGAATGAAACTGAGTCATTTGTAGAGAAGTTGATGGATCTAGAGACTGTCATACAGAGTGAAGTAAGTCAGAAAGAGAAAAACAAATATTGTATATTAATGCCTATATGTGGAACCTAGAAAAATGGTACAGATGAACTGGTTTGCAGGGCAGAAATAGAGACACAGAGGTAGAGAACAAACGTATGGACATGGACACAAAGTGGGGGAAGCCATGGGGTGATGGTGGTGGGATGAGTTGGGAGATTGGGATTGACCTGTATACATGTATATGCATAAAATAGATAACTAATAATAACCTACTGTATAAAAAAATAAATTAAATTAAATTTCAAAATTTTTAAAAATAAAATGTAAAAATAAAACAGAAAAAGAGTTCTTCCATTCACACTGATGTATTTATAAGAATGAATTATTTCCATGCTTATATCCATAAATACATAAAAGAGGAATAAATTCTAACTTGAACCAAAAAAGAAAAAAAACTGAACCTAACGTTTATACAGAGGAAAACACTACCAAGGCACTTGCTCCAGTGGTAAACAATTCTGAAATTGGTCAGAGGTGGGGAATCATCTCCCATACAGCCAGCAGCCCCGCCCGCCCACGCAAGGAGCGTCCTTATTGCAAAGCTGGGGGACCGTGCCGAGGCCTCTGTGAGTAAACGTGAGCTGAGCCCCAGGCCAGCTGCTGCTGAACTCTTCCCACCCTTCCCAGGTGAAACACCTGAATATGTACAAGGGCTTGAAAGCCTAGAGGAAGGGCCGTGGAGCCACACCAGCGACAGCACGCAGGCCAACTTGGTGCCTGCAGGTCAGCCAGGATGATCCTGGCCACGGGCGCTCTTCTGGAAGCTTTCCATTGCCCTCCCTGAGATACCCCTCCTGTCCCGGACCCCACTCCTTTTTTTCCTTCCTCACCTCAGCCCGGAGAGATATTCCAGTGGAAGTTATGGGTGACACATCCTCTTCTTTACAGGTGGCAGCCTGGCAACTCCTGCCGAAAGTCCAGCAGAGCCCCACTCACACCGGGCCCCCCACAAAGCCGTGGACCCTCACACCCTCCCACCAGCACAGCCCCGAGACTGCTGACGGGGCAGAGAATATGCAGTCAGGCACAGCTGCAGGGGCTATTGCTGCCTGGAGTGCTGTTTATATTGACCTCAACCCAGGCACACCTGGGGAGGGCTTGCCGGCAGGGTCAGGCTGCCCAGGTCAGCTAATCCTCAGCCCTTGGGGAATCACATTGCAGAAAATGGACCTCGCTAAGACACAATATTCGCCAAGGAAAAAAAGGACACAATGCCATTTGTAGCACCGTAGATGAGTCTCGAGGTAATCACGTGACTTGGAGTAAGTCAGAAAGTGAAAGACACATATCATATCATATCACTTATAGGTGTTACCTATAAATTGATACCAGGGCAGATATTTCCACGGAGAAGGGCAATCACAGATTCATTAAACAAACTTATGGTTCACCAAAGGAAAGGTGTGAGGATTGAATTCATTACGATATTGGGGTTAACAGACATATACAAACACAGTAGACGTATAGATTCAACAAAGACCTACGGAGTACCAAGAGAAGACTACTCAACATTCTGTCATAACGTACATGGGAAAAGGATCCCAGGAAGAACAGACATATGTATATGTGTAAAAGAACCACCTCTTGCACACCTACAACAAGCTAAAAGTTGTACTCAAACTTGCTCTAATAAAAAATAAAAAATTAAATTAAAAACACGAACAAGAAGTAGTGAGACAAACTTGAGGGGCTTTCTCCTGGCACATTCCGTTCTACATTCCAATCTAGAACGCGACTTCCATTGAGGCTCTGCTGCCCTAGTAACCAGATTGGGTAAGGGAGAACTGCTGCCACCTTGTGGCCGTTTCACACAACAGCAGCTTTAATCCCAGCGCTAATGGTCAGTGGATATTCCAAATCATTACAGGCCTGTAAATGACACCTGCACTGAAAACATATCCTGGGGTCATATATCGACCAAAAAATTCAAAAGACGTCCATATTTCAAAACGACAGTTTCAAGAGGCATATTTCACGCACATTAGTGTTCTGCTTCTTTTGCTTGCTTTCTTTCTTTGTTAAAAAAACGGGAATGGAAAAAGGCAACCCTCAGAATGGGCGAAAACGTTCACAAACGTATCAATGGACAAAGGTTTAATCTCCTATCTATATAAACAGCTCATGCAGCTTAATATTAATAAAACAAACAACCCAATACAAAAATGGGCAGAAGACCTAAAGAGACGTTTCTTCAAAGAAGACACAGAGATGGCCAAGACGCACATGAAAAGCTGCTCAACATCACTAATTATTAGAGAAATGCAAATCAAAACTACAATGAGGTAAGACCTCACAACTGTGAGAATCGGCATCATCAGATAATCTACAAACAACAAATTCTGGGGAGAGTGTGGACAAAAGGAACCCTCTTCCGCTATTGGTGGGAATGTAAATTGATACAGTCACTATGGAGAAGAGTATGGAGGTTCCTTTAAAAAACTGAAATGAGAATTACCATAGGATCCAGCAATCCCACTTCTGGGCATATACCCAGAGAAAACCATAAATCACAAAGACACATTCCCCACAATGTTCATTGCAGCACTATTTACAATAGCCAGGTAATGGAAGCAACCTAAATGCCCACAGACAGACGAATGGATAAAGATGTGGTACATATATAAAATGGAATATTACTCAGCCAAAAAAAGGAATGAAACTGAGTCATTTGTAGAGAAGTTGATGGATCTAGAGACTGTCATACAGAGTGAAGTAAGTCAGAAAGAGAAAAACAAATATTGTATATTAATGCCTATATGTGGAACCTAGAAAAATGGTACAGATGAACTGGTTTGCAGGGCAGAAATAGAGACACAGAGGTAGAGAACAAACGTATGGACATGGACACAAAGTGGGGAAAGCCATGGGGTGGTGGTGGTGGGATGAGTTGGGAGATTGGGATTGACCTGTATACATGTATATGCATAAAATAGATAACTAATAATAACCTACTGTATAAAAAAATAAATTAAATTAAATTTCAAAATTTTTAAAAATAAAATGTAAAACAGAAAAAGAGTTCTTCCATTCACACTGATGTATTTATAAGAATGAATTATTTCCATGCTTATATCCATAAATACATAAAAGTGGAATAAAATCTAACTTGAACCAAAAAAGAAAAAAAAAACTGAACCTAACGTTTATACAGAGGAAAACACTACCAAGGCACTTGCTCCAGTGGTAAACAATTCTGAAATTGGTCAGAGGTGGGGAATCATCTCCCATACAGCCAGCAGCCCCGCCCGCCCACGCAAGGAGCGTCCTTATTGCAAAGCTGGGGGACCGTGCCGAGGTCTCTGTGAGTAAACGTGAGCTGAGCCCCAGGCCAGCTGCTGCTGAACTCTTCCCACCCTTCCCAGGTGAAACACCTGAATATGTACAAGGGCTTGAAAGCCTAGAGGAAGGGCCGTGGAGCCACACCAGCGACAGCACGCAGGCCAACTTGGTGCCTGCAGGTCAGCCAGGATGGTCCTGGCCATGGGCGCTCTTCTGGAAGATTTCCATTGCCCTGCCTGAGATACCCCTCCTGTCCCGGCCCCCACTCCTTTTTTTCCTTCCTCACCTCAGCCCGGAGAGATATTCCAGTGGAAGTTATTGGTGACACATCCTCTTCTTTACAGGTGGCAGCCTGGCAACTCCTGCCGAAAGTCCAGCAGAGCCCCACTCACACCGGACCACCCACAAAGCCGTGGACCCTCACACCCTCCCACCAGCACAGCCCCGAGACTGCTGACGGGGCAGAGAATATGCAGTCAGGCACAGCTGCAGGGGATATTGCTGCCTGGAGTGCTGTTTATATTGACCTCAACCCAGGCACACCTGGGGAGGGCTTGCCGGCAGGGTCAGGCTGCCCAGGTCAGCTAATCCTCAGCCCTCGGGGAATCACATTGCAGAAAATGGACCTCGCTAAGACAGAATATTCGCCAAGGAAAAAAAGGACACAATGCCATTTGCAGCACCGTAGATGAGTCTCGAGGTAATCACGTGACTTGGAGTAAGTCAGAAAGTGAAAGACACATATCATATCATATCACTTATAGGTGTTACCTATAAATTGATACCAGGGCAGATATTTCCACGGAGAAGGGCAATCACAGATTCATTAAACAAACTTATGGTTCACAAAGGCAAGGTGTGAGGATTGAATTCATTACGATATTGTGGTTAACAGACATATACAAACACAGTAGACGTATAGATTCACCAAAGACCTACGGAGTACCAAGAGAAGACTACTCAACATTCTGTCATAACGTACATGGGAAAAGGATCCCAGGAAGAACAGACATATGTATATGTGTAAAAGAACCACCTCTTGCACACCTACAACAATCTAAACGTTGTACTCAAACTTGCTGTAATAAAAAATAAAAAATTAAATTAAAAACACGAACAAGAAGTAGTGAGACAAACTTGAGGGGCTTTCTCCTGGCACATTCCGTTCTACATTCCAATCTAGAACGCGACTTCCATTGAGGCTCTGCTGCCCTAGTAACCAGATTTGGTAAGGGAGAACTGCTGCCACCTTGTGGCCGTTTCACACAACAGCAGCTTTAATCCCAGCGCTAATGGTCAGTGGATATTCCAAATCATTACAGGCCTGTAATGACACCTGCCCTGAAAACATATCCTGGGGTCATATATCGACCAAAAAATTCAAAAGACGTCCATATTTCAAAACGACAGTTTCAAGAGGCATATTTCACGCACATTAGTGTTCTGCTTCTTTTGCTTGCTTTCTTTCTTTGTTAAAAAAACGGGAATGGAAAAAGGCAACCCTCAGAATGGGCGAAAACGTTCACAAACGAATCAATGGACAAAGGTTTAATCTCCAATATATATAAACAGCTCATGCAGCTTAATATTAATAAAACAAACAACCCAATACAAAAATGGGCAGAAGATCTAAAGAGACGTTTCTTCAAAGAAGACAGAGATGGCCAAGACGCACATGAAAAGCTGCTCAACATCACTAATTATTAGAGAAATGCAAATCAAAACTACAATGAGGAAAGACCTCACACCTGTGAGAATGGGCATCATCAGATAATCTACAAACAACAAATTCTGGGGAGAGTGTGGACAAAAGGAACCCTCTTCCGCTATTGGTGGGAATGTAAATTGATACAGTCACTATGGAGAACAGTATGGAGGTTCCTTTAAAAAACTGAAAAGAGAATTACCATAGGATCCAGCAATCCCACTTCTGGGCATATACCCAGAGAAAACCATAAATCACAAAGACACATTCACCACAATGTTCATTGCAGCACTATTTACAATAGCCAGGTACTGGAAGCAACCTAAATGCCCACAGACGGACGAATGGATAAAGAGGTGGTACATATATAAAATGGAATATTACTCAGCCAAAAAAAGGAATGAAACTGAGTCATTTGTAGAGAAGTTGATGGATCTAGAGACTGTCATACAGAGTGAAATAAGTCAGAAAGAGAAAAACAAATATTGTATATTAATGCCTATATGTGGAAGCTAGAAAAATGGTACAGATGAACTGGTTTGCAGGGCAGAAATAGAGACACAGAGGTAGAGAACAAACGTATGGACATGGACACAAAGTGGGGGAAGCCATGGGGTGATGGTGGTGGGATGAGTTGGGAGATTGGGATTGACCTGTATACATGTATATGCATAAAATAGATAACTAATAATAACCTACTGTATAAAAAAATAAATTAAATTAAATTTCAAAATTTTTAAAAATAAAATGTAAAAATAAAACAGAAAAAGAGTTCTTCCATTCACACTGATGTATTTATAAGAATGAATTATTTCCATGCTTATATCCATAAATACATAAAAGAGGAATAAAATCTAACTTGAACCAAAAAAGAAAAAAAACTGAACCTAACGTTTATACAGAGGAAAACACTACCAAGGCACTTGCTCCAGTGGTAAACAATTCTGAAATTGGTCAGAGGTGGGGAATCATCTCCCATACAGCCAGCAGCCCCGCCCGCCCACGCAAGGAGCGTCCTTATTGCAAAGCTTGGGGACCGTGCCGAGGCCTCTGTGAGGAAACGTGAGCTGAGCCCCAGGCCAGCTGCTGCTGAACTCTTCCCACCCTTCCCAGGTGAAACACCTGAATATGTACAAGGGCTTGAAAGCCTAGAGGAAGGGCCGTGGAGCCACACCAGCGACAGCACGCAGGCCAACTTGGTGCCTGCAGGTCAGCCAGGATGATCCTGGCCACGGGCGCTCTTCTGGAAGCTTTCCATTGCCCTGCCTGAGATACCCCTCCTGTCCCGGACCCCACTCCTTTTTTTCCTTCCTCACCTCAGCCCGGAGAGATATTCCAGTGGAAGTTATGGGTGACACATCCTCTTCTTTACAGGTGGCAGCCTGGCAACTCCTGCCGAAAGTCCAGCAGAGCCCCACTCACACCGGGCCCCCCACAAAGCCGTGGACCCTCACACCCTCCCACCAGCACAGCCCCGAGACTGCTGACGGGGCAGAGAATATGGAGTCAGGCACAGCTGCAGGGGCTATTGCTGCCTGGAGTGCTGTTTATATTGACCTCAACCCAGGCACACCTGGGGAGGGCTTGCCGGCAGGGTCAGGCTGCCCAGGTCAGCTAATCATCAGCCCTCGGGGAATCACATTGCAGAAAATGGACCTCGCTAAGACAGAATATTCGCCAAGGAAAAAAAGGACACAATGCCATTTGTAGCACCGTAGATGAGTCTCGAGGTAATCACGTGACTTGGAGTAAGTCAGAAAGTGAAAGACACATATCATATCATATCACTTATAGTTGTTACCTATAAATTGATACCAGGGCAGATATTTCCACGGAGAAGGGCAATCACAGATTCATTAAACAAACTTATGGTTCACCAAAGGAAAGGTGTGAGGATTGAATTCATTACGATATTGGGGTTAACAGACATATACAAACACAGTAGACGTATAGATTCAACAAAGACCTACGGAGTACCAAGAGAAGACTACTCAACATTCTGTCATAACGTACATGGGAAAAGGATCCCAGGAAGAACAGACATATGTATATGTGTAAAAGAACCACCTCTTGCACACCTACAACAATCTAAACGTTGTACTCAAACTTGCTGTAATAAAAAATAAAAAATTAAATTAAAAACACGAACAAGAAGTAGTGAGACAAACTTGAGGGGCTTTCTCCTGGCACATTCCGTTCTACATTCCAATCTAGAACGCGACTTCCATTGAGGCTCTGCTGCCCTAGTAACCAGATTGGGTAAGGGAGAACTGCTGCCACCTTGTGGCCGTTTCACACAACAGCAGCTTTAATCCCAGCGCTAATGGTCAGTGGATATTCCAAATCATTACAGGCCTGTAAATGACACCTGCCCTGAAAACATATCCTGGGGTCATATATCGACCAAAAAATTCAAAAGCCGTCCATATTTCAAAACGACAGTTTCAAGAGGCATATTTCACGCACATTAGTGTTCTGCTTCTTTTGCTTGCTTGCTTTCTTTGTTAAAAAAACGGGAATGGAAAAAGGCAACCCTCAGAATGGGCGAAAACGTTCACAAACGAATCAATGGACAAAGGTTTAATCTCCAATATATATAAACAGCTCATGCAGCTTAATATTAATAAAACAAACAACCCAATACAAAAATGGGCAGAAGATCTAAAGAGACGTTTCTTCAAAGAAGACACAGAGATGGCCAAGACGCACATGAAAAGCTGCTCAACATCACTAATTATTAGAGAAATGCAAATCAGAACTACAATGAGGTAAGACCTCACACCTGTGAGAATCGGCATCATCAGATAATCTACAAACAACAAATTCTGGGGAGGGTGTGGACAAAAGGAACCCTCTTCCGCTATTGGTGGGAATGTAAATTCATACAGTCACTATGGAGAACAGTATGGAGGTTCCTTTCAAAAACTAAAAAGAGAATTACCATAGGATCCTGCAATCCCACTTCTGGGCATATACCCAGAGAAAACCAGAAATCACAAAGACACATTCACCACAATGTTCATTGCAGCACTATTTACAATAGCCAGGTAATGGAAGCAACCTAAATGCCCACAGACAGACGAATGGACAAAGATGTGGTACATATATAAAATGGAATATTACTCAGCCAAAAAAAGGAATGAAACTGGGTCATTTTTAGAGAAGTTGATGGATCTAGAGACTGTGATGCAGAGTGAAGTAAGTCAGAAAGAGAAAAACAAATATTGTATATTAATGCCTATATGTGGAACCTAGAAAAATGGTACAGATGAACTGGTTTGCAGGGCAGAAAGAGAGACACAGAGGTAGAGAACAAACGTATGGACACAAAGTGGGGGAAGCCATGGGGTGGTGGTGGTGGGATGAGTTGGGAGATTGGGATTGACCTGTATACATGTATATGCATAAAATAGATAACTAATAATAACCCACTGTATAAAAAAATAAATTAAATTAAATTTCAAAATTTTTAAAAATAAAATGTAAAAATAAAACAGAAAAAAAGTTCTTCCATTCACACTGATGTATTTATAAGAATGAATTATTTCCATGCTTATATCCATAAATACATAAAAGAGGAATAAAATCTAACTTGACCCAAAAAAGAAAAAAAACTGAACCTAACATTTATACAGAGGAAAACACTACCAAGGCACTTGCTCCAGTGGTAAACAATTCTGAAATTGGTCAGAGGTGGGGAATCATCTCCCATACAGCCAGCAGCCCCGCCCACCCACGCAAGGAGCGTCCTCATTGCAAAGCTGGGGGACCGTGCCGAGGCCTCTGTGAGGAAACGTGAGCTGAGCCCCAGGCCAGCTGCTGCTGAACTCTTCCCACCCTTCCCAGGTGAAACACCTGAATATGTACAAGGGCTTGAAAGCCTAGAGGAAGGGCCGTGGAGCCACACCAGCGACAGCACGCAGGCCAACTTGGTGCCTGCAGGTCAGCCAGGATGGTCCTGGCCACGGGCGCTCTTCTGGAAGCTTTCCATTGCCCTGCCTGAGATACCCCCCCTGTCCCGGCCCCCACTCCTTTTTTTCCTTCCTCACCTCAGCCCGGAGAGATATTCCAGTGGAAGTTATGGGTGACACATCCTCTTCTTTACAGGTGGCAGCCTGGCAACTCCTGCCGAAAGTCCAGCAGAGCCCCACTCACACCGGGCCCCCCACAAAGCCGTGGACCCTCACACCCTCCCACCAGCACAGCCCCGAGACTGCTGACGGGGCAGAGGATATGGAGTCAGGCACAGCTGCAGGGGCTATTGCTGCCTGGAGTGCTGTTTATATTGACCCCTCCCCAGGCACACCTGGGGAGGGCTTGCCGGCAGGGTCAGGCTGCCCAGGTCAGCTAATCCTCAGCCCTCGGGGAATCACATTGCAGAAAATGGACCTCGCTAAGACAGAATATTCGCCAAGGAAAAAAAGGACACAATGCCATTTGCAGCACCGTAGATGAGTCTCGAGGTAATCACGTGACTTGGAGTAAGTCAGAAAGTGAAAGACACATATCATATCATATCACTTATAGGTGTTACCTATAAATTGATACCAGGGCAGATATTTCCACGGAGAAGGGCAATCACAGATTCATTAAACAAACTTACGGTTCACCAAAGGAAAGGTGTGAGGATTGAATTCATTACGATATTGGGTTTAACAGACATATACAAACACAGTAGACGTATATAATCACCAAAGACCTACGGAGTACCAAGAGAAGACTACTCAACATTCTGTCATAACGTACATGGGAAAAGGATCCCAGGAAGAACAGACATATGTATATGTGTAAAAGAACCACATCTTGCACACCTACAACAAGCTAAACGTTGTACTCAAACTTGCTGTAATAAAAAATAAAAAATTAAATTAAAAACATGAACAAGAAGTAGTGAGACAAACTTGAGGGGCTTTCTCCTGGCACATTCCGTTCTACATTCCAATCTAGAACGCGACTTCCATTGAGGCTCTGCTGCCCTAGTAACCAGATTTGGTAAGGGAGAACTGCTGCCACCTTGTGGCCGTTTCACACAACAGCAGCTTTAATCCCAGCGCTAATGGTCAGTGGATATTCCAAATCATTACAGGCCTGTAAATGACACCTGCCCTGAAAACAAATCCTGGGGTCATATATCGACCAAAAAATTCAAAAGACGTCCATATTTCAAAACGACAGTTTCAAGAGGCATATTTCACGCACATTAGTGTTCTGCTTCTTTTGCTTGCTTTCTTTCTTTGTTAAAAAAACGGGAATGGAAAAAGGCAACCCTCAGAATGGGCGAAAACGTTCACAAACGAATCAATGGACAAAGGTTTAATCTCCAATATATATAAACAGCTCATGCAGCTTAATATTAATAAAACAAACAACCCAATACAAAAATGGGCAGAAGATCTGAAGAGACGTTTCTTCAAAGAAGACACAGAGATGGCCAAGACGCACATGAAAAGCTGCTCAACATCACTAATTATTAGAGAAATGCAAATCAGAACTACAATGAGGTAAGACCTCACACCTGTGAGAATCGGCATCATCAGATAATCTACAAACAACAAATTCTGGGGAGGGTGTGGACAAAAGGAACCCTCTTCCGCTATTGGTGGGAATGTAAATTGATACAGTCACTATGGAGAACAGTATGGAGTTTCCTTTCAAAAACTAAAAAGAGAATTACCATAGGATCCAGCAATCCCACTTCTGGGCATATACCCAGAGAAAACCATAAATCACAAAGACACATTGACCACAATGTTCATTGCAGCACTATTTACAATAGCCAGGTAATGGAAGCAACCTAAATGCCCACAGACAGACGAATGGATAAAGATGTGGTACATATATAAAATGGAATATTACTCAGCCAAAAAAAGGAATGAAACTGGGTCATTTGTAGAGAAGTTGATGGATCTAGAGACTGTCATACAGAGTGAAGTAAGTCAGAAAGAGAAAAACAAATATTGTATATTAATGCCTATACGTGGAACCTAGAAAAATGGTACAGATGAACTGGTTTGCAGGGCAGAAAGAGAGACACAGAGGTAGAGAACAAACGTATGGACACAAAGTGGGGGAAGCCATGGGGTGGTGGTGGTGGGATGAGTTGGGAGATTGGGATTGACCTGTATACATGTATATGCATAAAATAGATAACTAATAATAACCTACTGTATAAAAAAATAAATTAAATTAAATTTCAAAATTTTTAAAAATAAAATGTAAAAATAAAACAGAAAAATGTTCTTCCATTCACACTGATGTATTTATAAGAATGAATTATTTCCATGCTTATATCCATAAATACATAAAAGAGGAATAAAATCTAACTTGAACCAAAAAAGAAAAAAAAAACTGAAGCTAACATTTATACAGAGGAAAACACTACCAAGGCACTTGCTCCAGTGGTAAACAATTGTGAAATTGGTCAGAGGTGGGGAATCATCTCCCATACAGCCAGCAGCCCCGCCCGCCCACGCAAGGAGCGTCCTTATTGCAAAGCTGGGGGACCGTGCCGAGGCCTCTGTGAGTAAACGTGAGCTGAGCCCCAGGCCAGCTGCTGCTGAACTCTTCCCACCCTTCCCAGGTGAAACTCCTGAATATGTACAAGGGCTTGAAAGCCTAGAGGAAGGGCCGTGGAGCCACACCAGCGACAGCACGCAGGCCAACTTGGTGCCTGCAGGTCAGCCAGGATGGTCCGGGCCACGGGCGCTCTTCTGGAAGCTTTCCATTGCCCTGCCTGAGATACCCCTCCTGTCCCGGCCCCCACTCCTTTTTTTCCTTCCTCACCTCAGCCCGGAGAGATATTCCAGTGGAAGTTTGGGTGACACATCCTCTTCTTTACAGTTGGCAGCCTGGCAACTCCTGCCGAAAGTCCAGCAGAGCCCCACTCACACCGGGCCCCCCACAAAGCCGTGGACCCTCACACCCTCCCAGCAGCACAGCCCCGAGACTGCTGACGGGGCAGAGAATATGGAGTCAGGCACAGCTGCAGGGGCTATTGCTGCCTGGAGTGCTGTTTATATTGACCTCAACCCAGGCACACCTGGGGAGGGCTTGCCGGCAGGATCAGGCTGCCCAGGTCAGCTAATCCTCAGCCCTCAGTGAATCACATTGCAGAAAATGGACCTCGCTTAGACAGAATATTCGCCAAGGAAAAAAGGACACAATGCCATTTGCAGCACCGTAGATGAGTCTCGAGGTAATCACGTGACTTGGAGTAAGTCAGAAAGTGAAAGACATATCATATCATATCACTTATAGGTGTTACCTATAAATTGATACCAGGGCAGATATTTCCACGGAGAAGGGCAATCACAGATTCATTAAACAAACTTATGGTTCACCAAAGGAAAGGTGTGGGAATTGAATTCATTACGATATTGGGGTTAACAGACATATACAAACACAGTAGACGTATATAATCACCAAAGACCTACGGAGTACCAAGAGAAGACTACTCAACATTCTGTTATAACGTACATGGGAAAAGGATCCCAGGAAGAACAGACATATGTATATGTGTAAAAGAACCACCTATTGCACACCTACAACAAGCTAAACGTTGTACTCAAACTTGCTGTAATAAAAAATAAAAAAATTAAATTAAAAACACGAACAAGAAGTAGTGAGACAAACTTGAGGGGCTTTCTCCTGGCACATTCCGTTCTACATTCCAATCTAGATCGCGACTTCCATTGAGGCTCTGCTGCCCTAGTAACCAGATTTGGTAAGGGAGAACTGCTGCCACCTTGTGGCCGTTTCACGCAACAGCAGCTTTAATCCCAGCGCTAATGGTCAGTGGATATTCCAAATCATTACAGGCCTGTAAATGACACCTGCCCTGAAAATATATCCTGGGGTCATATATCGACCAAAAAATTCAAAAGACGTCCATATTTCAAAACGACAGTTTCAAGAGGCATATTTCACGCACATTAGTGTTCTGCTTCTTTTGCTTGCTTTCTTTCTTTGTTAAAAAAACGGGAATGGAAAAAGGCAACCCTCAGAATGGGCGAAAACGTTCACAAACGAATCAATGGACAAAGGTTTAATCTCCAATATATATAAAGAGCTCATGCAGCTTAATATTAATAAAACAAAGAACCCAATACAAAAATGGGCAGAAGATCTAAAGAGACGTTTCTTCAAAGAAGACACAGAGATGGCCAAGACGCACATGAAAAGCTGCTCAACATCACTAATTATTAGAGAAATGCAAATCAAAACTACAATGAGGTAAGACCTCACACCTGTGAGAATCGGCATCATCAGATAATCTACAATCAACAAATTCTGGGGAGGGTGTGGACAAAAGGAACCCTCTTCCGCTATTGGTGGGAATGTAAATTGATACAGTCACTATGGAGAACAGTATGGAGGTTCCTTTAAAAAACTAAAAAGAGAATTACTATAGGATCCAGCAATCCCACTTCTGGGCATATACCCAGAGAAAACCATAAATCACAAAGACACATTGACCACAATGTTCATTGCAGCACTATTTACAATAGCCAGGTAATGGAAGCAACCTAAATGCCCACAGACAGACGAATGGATAAAGATGTGGTACATATATAAAATGGAATATTACTCAGCCAAAAAAATGAATGAAACTGGGTCATTTGTAGAGAAGTTGATGGATCTAGAGACTGTCATACAGAGTGAAGTAAGTCAGAAAGAGAAAAACAAATATTGTATATTAATGCCTATACGTGGAACCTAGAAAAATGGTACAGATGAACTGGTTTGCAGGGCAGAAAGAGAGACACAGAGGTAGAGAACAAACGTATGGACACAAAGTGGGGGAAGCCATGGGGTGGTGGTGGTGGGATGAGTTGGGAGATTGGGAGTGACCTGTATACATGTATATGCATAAAATAGATAACTAATAATAACCTACTGTATAAAAAAATAAATTAAATTAAATTTCAAAATTTTTAAAAATAAAATGTAAAAATAAAACAGAAAAAAAGTTCTTCCATTCACACTGATGTATTTATAAGAATGAATTATTTCCATGCTTATATCCATAAATACATAAAAGAGGAATAAAATCTAACTTGAACCAAAAAAGAAAAGAAAAACTGATCCTTACATTTATACAGAGGAAAACACTACCAAGGCACTTGCTCCAGTGGTAAACAATTCTGAAATTGGTCAGAGGTGGGGAATCATCTCCCATACAGCCAGCAGCCCCGCCCGCCCACGCAAGGAGCGTCCTTATTGCAAAGCTGGGGGACCCTGCCGAGGCCTCTGTGAGTAAACGTGAGCTGAGCCCCAGGCCAGCTGCTGCTGAACTCTTCCCACCCTTCCCAGGTGAAACACCTGAATATGTACAAGGGCTTGAAAGCCTAGAGGAAGGGCCGTGGAGCCACACCAGCGACAGCACGCAGGCCAACTTGGTGCCTGCAGGTCAGCCAGGATGGTCCTGGCCACGGGCGCTCTTCTGGAAGCTTTCCATTGCCCTGCCTGAGATACCCCTCCTGTCCCGGCCCCCACTCCTTTTTTTCCTTCCTCACCTCAGCCCGGAGAGATATTCCAGTGGAAGTTATGGGTGACACATCCTCTTCTTTACAGGTGGCAGCCTGGCAACTCCTGCCGAAAGTCCAGCAGAGCCCCACTCACACCGGGCCCCCCACAAAGCCGTGGACCCTCACACCCTCCCACCAGCACAGCCCCGAGACTGCTGACGGGGCAGAGAATATGGAGTCAGGCACAGCTGCAGGGGCTATTGCTGCCTGGAGTGCTGTTTATATTGACCTCAACCCAGGCACACCTGGGGAGGGCTTGCCGGCAGGGTCAGGCTGCCCAGGTCAGCTAATCCTCAGACCTCGGGGAATCACATTGCAGAAAATGGACCTCGCTAAGACAGAATATTCGCCAAGGAAAAAAAGGACACAATGCCATTTGCAGCACCGTAGATGAGTCTCGAGGTAATCACGTGACTTGGAGTAAGTCAGAAAGTGAAAGACCCATATCATATCATATCACTTATAGGTGTTACCTATAAATTGATACCAGGGCAGATATTTCCACGGAGAAGGGCAATCACAGATTCATTAAACAAACTTATGGTTCACCAAAGGAAAGGTGTGAGGATTGAATTCATTACGATATTGGGGTTAACAGACATATACAAACACAGTAGACGTATAGAATCACCAAAGACCTACGGAGTACCAAGAGAAGACTACTCAACATTCTGTCATAACGTACATGGGAAAAGGATCCCAGGAAGAACAGACATATGTATATGTGTAAAAGAACCACCTCTTGCACACCTACAACAAGCTAAACGTTGTACTCAAACTTGCTGTAATAAAAAATAAAAAATTAAATTAAAAACACGAACAAGAAGTAGTGAGACAAACTTGAGGGGCTTTCTCCTGGCACATTCCGTTCTACATTCCAATCTAGAACGCGACTTCCATTGAGGCTCTGCTGCCCTAGTAAGCAGATTTGGTAAGGGAGAACTGCTGCCACCTTGTGGCCGTTTCACACAACAGCAGTTTTAATCAAAGCGCTAATGGTCAGTGGATATTCCAAATCATTACAGGCCTGTAAATGACACCTGCCCTGAAAACAAATCCTGGGGTCACATATCGACCAAAAAATTCAAAGGACGTCCATATTTCAAAACGACCGTTTCAAAAGGCATATTTTATGCACATTAGTGTTCTGCTTCTTTGTCTTTCTTTCTTTTTTGGTTAAAAAGACGGGAATGGAAAAAGGCATCCCTCAGACTGGGCGAAAATCATTGCAAACGAATCAATGGACAAAGGTTTAATCTCCAATATATATAAACAGCTCATGCAGCGTAATATTAAAAAAACAAACAACCCAATACAAAAACGGGCAGAAGTTCTAAAGAGACGTTTCTTCAAAGAAGACACAGAGATGGCCAAGACGCACATGAAAAGCTGCTCAACAGCACTAATTATTAGAGAAATGCAAATCAAAACTACAATGAGGTATCACCTCACACCTGTTAGGATCGGCATCATCAGAAAATCTACAAACAACAAATTCTGGGGAGGGTGTGGACAAAAGGAGCCCTTTTCCGCTATTGGTGGGAATGTAAATTGATACCGTCACTATGGAGAACAGTATGGAGTTTCCTTTAAAAAACTAGAAATAGAATTACCATCTGATCCAGCAATCCATCTTCTGGGCATATACCCAGAGAAAACCATAAATCAAAAAGGCACATTCGGGCTTCCCTGGTGGTGCAGTGGTTGAGAATCTGCATGCTAATGCAGGGGACACGGGTTCGAGCCCTGGCCTGGGAGGATCCCACATGCCGCGGAGCAACTAGGCCCGTGAGCCACAACTACTGAGGTTGCACATCTGGACCCTGTGCTCCGCAACAAGAGAGGCCTTAATAGTGAGAGGCCCATGCAGCGCGATGAAGAAAGGCCCCCGCTTGCCACAACTAGGGAAAGCCCTCACACAGAAACGAAGATGCAACACAGCAAAAAATAAATTTAAAAAAAAAAAAAGGCACATTCACCACAATGTTCATTGCAGCACTATTTACAATAGCCAGGTAATGGAGGCAACCTAAATGCCCACAGACAGATGAATGGATAAAGATGGGGTACATATATAAAATGGAATATTACTCGGCCATAAAAAGGAATGAAACTGGGTCATTTGTAGAGACATCGATGGATCTAGAGACTGTCATATAGAATGAAGTAAGTCAGAAAGAGGAAAACAAATATTTTATATTAATGCATATATGTGGAACCTAAAAGATGGTACAGATGAACTGGTTTGCAGGGAAGAAATAGAGACACAGAGGTAGAGAACAAACGTATGGACACCAAGTGTGGGAAGCCATGGGGTGGTGGTGGTGGGATGAGTTGGGAGATTGGGATTGACCTGTATACATGTATATGCATATAATACATAACTGATAATAACCTGCTGTATGAAAAAGTAAATAAAATTAAATTTCAAAATTTTAAAAAATAAAATTTAAAAATAAAACAGAATAAAGTTCTTCCCTTCACACACATATATTTATAGGAATGAATTATTTCCATGCTTATATCTATAAATACATAAAAGAGGAATAAAATCTAACTTGAACCATAAACGAAAAAAAACCGAACCCACCAGTTATACAGAGGAAAACCCTATCAGGGCACTTGCTCCAGCGGTAAACAATTCTGAAATTGGTCAGAGGTGTGGAATCATCTCCCATCCGGCTAGCACCCATCCCCCACGCAAGGAGCTTCCTCATTGCAAAGTTGACAGACCATGCCCAGGCATCTCTGAGTAAAGGTGAGCTGATCCCCAGGCCAGCTGCTGCTGAACTGTTCCCACCCTTCGCAGCTAAAACACCTGAATATGTACAAGGGCTTGAAAGCCTAGAGGAAGGGCCGTGGAGCCACACTAGCGACAGCACGCAGGCCAACTTGGTGCCTGCAGGCCAGCCAGGGAGGTCCTGGCCCCGGGTACTCTTCCGGAAGCTTTCCACTGTCCTGCCTGTGATACCCCTCCTGTCCCGGCCCCCACTGCTTTTTTGCTTCCTCACCTCTGTCCGGAGAGAATTTCCAGCGGAAGGTATGGGTGACACATCCTCTTCTTTACAGGTTGCAGCCTGGCAAATCCTGCAGAAAGGCCAGCAGTGCCCCACTCACACCGGGCCGCCAACAAAGCTGTGGCCCCTCATTCCCTCCCACCAGCTCAGCCCCGAGACTGCTGACGGGGCAGAGAATATGGAGTCAGGCACAGCTTCAGGGGCTATTGCTGCCTGGAGCGCTGTTTATATTGACCTCAACCAGGCACACCTGGGGAGGGCCGGCCGGCAGGGTAAGGCTGCCCAGGTCAGCTAATCCACAACCCTCAGGAAATCACATTGTTGAAAATGGACCTCGCTAAGGCAGAATAGAAGCCAAGGAAAATAAGGACACAATGCCATTTGCAGCACCGTAGATGAGTCTAGAGGTAATCACGTGACTTGGAGTAAGTCAGAAAGTGAAAGACACATATCATATCATATCACGTATAGGTGTTACCTAAAAATGGATACCAGGGCAGATATTTCCACGGAGAACGGCAATCACAGATTCATTAAACAAACTTATGGTTCACCAATGGAAAGGTGTGAGGATTGGTTTCATTACGATATCGGGGTTAACAGACATATACAAACACAGGTGACATATATAATCACCAAAGACCTACGGAATACCAAGAGAAGACTACTCAACATTCTATCATAACGTACCTGGGAAAAGGATCCCAGGAAGAACAGACATCTGTATATGTGTAAAAGAACCACATCTTCAACAACTACAATAAGCCAAACATTGTAATCAAACTTGCTGTAATAAAAAATAAAAAAATTTAAATTAAAAATACGAACAAGAAGTAGGGAGACAAACTTGAGGTGCTTTCTCCTGGCACATTCCATTCTAAATTCCAATCTAGAACACGACATCCATTGAGGCTCTGCTGCCCTAGTAACCAGATTTGGTAAGGGAGAACTGCTGCCACCTTGTGGCCGTTTCACACAACAGCAGCTTTAATCCCAGCGCTAATGGTCAGTTGATATTGAAAATCATTGCAGCCCTGTAAATGACACCTGCCCTGAAAACAAATCCTGGGGTCACATATCGACCAAAAAATTCAAAGGACGTCCATATTTCAAAACGACCGTTTCAAAAGGCATATTTTATGCACATTAGTGTTCTGCTTCTTTGTCTTTCTTTCTTTTTTGGTTAAAAAGACGGGAATGGAAAAAGGCATCCCTCAGACTGGGCGAAAATCATTGCAAACGAATCAATGGACAAAGGTTTAATCTCCAATATATATAAACAGCTCATGCAGCTTAATATTAAAAAAACAAACAACCCAATACAAAAATGGGCAGAAGTTCTAAAGAGACGTTTCTTCAAAGAAGACACAGAGATGGCCAAGACGCACATGAAAAGCTGCTCAACAGCAATAATTATTAGAGAAATGCAAATCAAAACTACAATGAGGTATCACCTCACACCTGTTAGGATCGGCATCATCAGAAAATCTACAAACAACAAATTCTGGGGAGGGTGTGGACAAAAGGAGCCCTCTTCCACTATTGGTGGGAATGTAAATTGATACGGTCACTATGGAGAACAGTATGGAGTTCCCTTTAAAAAACTAGAAATCGAATTACCATCTGATCCAGCAATCCCACTTCTGGGCATATACCCAGAGAAAACCAAAAATCAAAAAGGCACATTCACCACAATGTTCATTGCATCACTATTTACAATAGCCAGGTAATGGAAGCAACCTAAATGCCCACAGACAGATGAATGGATAAAGATGGGGTACATATATAAAATGGAATATTACTCGGCCATAAAAAGGAATGAAACTAGGTCATTTGTAGAGACATCGATGGATCTAGAGACTGTCATATAGAATGAAGTAAGTCAGAAAGAGGAAAACAAATATTGTATATTAATGCATATATGTGGAACCTAAAAGATGGTACAGATGAACTGGTTTGCAGGGAAGAAATAGAGACACAGAGGTAGAGAACAAACGTATGGACACCAAGTGTGGGAAGCCATGGGGTGGTGGAGGTGGGATGAGTTGGGACATTGGGATTGACCTGTATACATGTATATGCATATAATACATAACTGATAATAACCTGCTGTATGAAAAAGTAAATAAAATTAAATTTCAAAATTTTAAAAAATAAAATTTAAAAATAAAACAGAATAAAGTTCTTCCCTTCACACACATATATTTATAGGAATGAATTATTTCCATGCTTATATCTATAAATACATAAAAGAGGAATAAAATCTAACTTGAACCATAAACGGAAAAAAACCTGAACCCACCAGTTATACAGAAGAAAACCCTATCAAGGCACTTGCTCCAGCCGTAAACAATTCTTAAATAGGTCAGAGGTGTGGAATCATCTCCCATCCAGCTAGCACCCACCCCCCACGCAAGGAGCGTCCTCATTGCAAAGCTGGGAGACCATGCCGAGGCATCTCTGAATAAAGGTGAGCTGAGCCCCAGGCCAGCTGCTGCTGAACTGTTCCCACCTTTCGCAGGTAAAACACCTGAATATGTACAAGGGCTTGAAAGCCTAGAGGAAGGGCCGTGGAGCCACACTAGCGACAGCACGCAGGCCAACTTGGTGCCTGCAGGCCAGCCAGGGAGGTCCTGGCCCCGGGTACTCTTCCGGAAGCTTTACACTGTCCTGCCTGTGATACCCCTCCTGTCCCGGCCCCCACTGCTTTTTTGCTTCCTCACCTCTGTCCGGAGAGAAATTCCAGCGTAAGGTATGGGTGACACATCCTCTTCTTTACAGGTTGCAGCCTGGCAACTCCTGCAGAAAGGCCAGCAGTGCCCCACTCACACCGGGCCGCCAACAAAGCTGTGGCCCCTCATTCCCTCCCACCAGCTCAGCCCCGAGACTGCTGACGGGGCAGAGAATATGGAGTCTGGCACAGCTTCAGGGGCTATTGCTGCCTGGAGCGCTGTTTATATTGACCTCAACCAGGCACACCTGGGGAGGGCCGGCCGGCAAGGTAAGGCTGCCCAGGTCAGCTAATCCACAACCCTCAGGGATTCACATTGTTGAAAATGGATCTCGCTAAGGCAGAATAGAAGCCAAGGAAAATAAGGACACAATGCCATTTGCAGCACCGTAGATGAGTCTAGAGGTAATCACGTGACTTGGAGTAAGTCAGAAAGTGAAAGACACATATCATATCATATCACTTATAGGTGTTACCTAAAAATGGATACCAGGGCTGATATTTCCACGGAGAAGGGCAATCACAGATTCATTAAACAAACATGGTTCACCAAAGGAAAGGTGTGATGATTGGTTTCATTACGATATCGGGGTTAACAGACATATACAAACACAGTTGACATATATAATCACCAAAGACCTACGGAATACCAAGAGAAGACTACTCAACATTCTGTCATAACGTACCTGGGAAAAGGATCCCAGGAAGAACAGACATCTGTATATATGTAAAAGAACCTCATCTTCGACACCTACAATAAGCCAAACATTGTAATCAAACTTGCTGTAATAAAAAATAAAAATTTAAATTAAAAATACGAACAAGAAGTAGGGAGACAAACTTGAGGGGCTTTCTCCTGGCACATTCCATTCTAAATTCCAATCTAGAACACGACTTCCATTGAGGCTCTGCTGCCCTAGTAACCAGATTTGGTAAGGGAGAACTGCTGCCACCTTGTGGCCGTTTCACACTACAGCAGCTTTAATCCCAGCGCTAATGGTCAGTTTATATTGAAAATCATTGCAGGCCTGTAAATGACACATGCCCTGAAAACAAATCCTGGGGTCACATATCGACCAAAAAATTCAAAGGACGTCCATATTTCAAAACGACCGTTTCAAAAGGCATATTTAATGCACATTAGTGTTCTGCTTCTTTGTCTTTCTTTCTTTTTTGGTTAAAAAGACGGGAATGGAAAAAGGCATCCCTCAGACTGGGCGAAAATCGTTGCAAACGAATCAATGGACAAAGGTTTAAAATCCAATATATATAAACAGCTCATGCAGCTTAATATTAAAAAAACAAACAACCCAATACAAAAATGGGCAGAAGTTCTAAAGAGACGTTTCTTCAAAGAAGACACAGAGATGGCCAAGACGCACATGAAAAGCTGCTCAACATCATTAATTATTAGGGAAATGCAAATCAAAACTACAATGAGGTATCACCTCACACCTGTTAGGATCGGCATCATCAGAAAATCTACAAACAACAAATTCTGGGGAGGGTGTGGACAAAAGGATCCCTATTCCACTATTGGTGGGAATGTAAATTGATACCGTCACTATGGAGAACAGTATGGAGTTTCCTTTAAAAAACTAGAAATAGAATTACCATCTGATCCAGCAATCCCACTTCTGGGCATATACCCAGAGAAAACCAAAAATCAAAAAGGCACATTCACCACAATGTTCATTGCATCACTATTTACAATAGCCAGGTAATGGAAGCAACCTAAATGCCCACAGACAGATGAATGGATAAAGATGGGGTACATATATAAAATGGAATATTACTCGGCCATAAAAAGGAATGAAACTGGGTCATTTGTAGTGACATCGATGGATCTAGAGACTGTCATATAGAATGAAGTAAGTCAGAAAGAGGAAAACAAATATTGTATATTAATGCATATATGTGGAACCTAAAAGATGGTACAGATGAACTGGTTTGCAGGGAAGAAATAGAGACACAGAGGTAGAGAACAAACGTATGGACACCAAGTGTGGGAAGCCATGGGGTGGTGGAGGTGGGATGAGTTGGGACATTGGGATTGACCTGTATACATGTATATGCATATAATACATAACTGATAATAACCTGCTGTATGAAAAAGTAAATAAAATTAAATTTCAAAATTTTAAAAAATAAAATTTAAAAATAAAACAGAATAAATTTCTTCCCTTCACACACATATATTTATAGGAATGAATTATTTCCATTCTTATATCTATAAATACATAAAAGAGGAATAAAATCTAACTTGAACCATAAACGGAAAAAAACCTGAACCCACCAGTTATACAGAGGAAAACCCTATCAGGGCACTTGCTCCAGCCGTAAACAATTCTGAAATTGGTCAGAGGTGTGGAATCATCTCCCATCCAGCTAGCACCCACCCCCCACGCAAGGAGCGTCCTCATTGCAAAGCTGGGAGACCATGCCGAGGCATCTCTGAATAAAGGTGAGCTGAGCCCCAGGCCAGCTGCTGCTGAACTGTTCCCACCTTTCGCAGGTAAAACACCTGAATATGTACAAGGGCTTGAAAGCCTAGAGGAAGGGCCGTGGAGCCACACTAGCGACAGCACGCAGGCCAACTTGGTGCCTGCAGGCCAGCCAGGGAGGTCCTGGCCCCGGGTACTCTTCCGGAAGCTTTCCACTGTCCTGCCTGTGATACCCCTCCTGTCCCGGCCCCCACTGCTTTTTTGCTTCCTCACCTCTGTCCGGAGAGAATTTCCAGCGGAAGGTATGGGTGACACATCCTCTTCTTTACAGGTTGCAGCCCGGCAAATCCTGCAGAAAGGCCAGCAGTGCCCCACTCACACCGGGCCGCCAACAAAGCTGTGGCCCCTCATTCCCTCCCACCAGCTCAGCCCCGAGACTGCTGACGGGGCAGAGAATATGGAGTCAGGCACAGCTTCAGGGGCTATTGCTGCCTGGAGCGCTGTTTATATTGACCTCAACCAGGCACACCTGGGGACGGCCGGCCGGCAGGGTAAGGCTGCCCAGGTCAGCTAATCCACAACCCTCAGGAAATCACATTGTTGAAAATGGACCTCGCTAAGGCAGAATAGAAGCCAAGGAAAATAAGGACACAATGCCATTTGCAGCACTGTAGATGAGTCTAGAGGTAATCACGTGACTTGGAGTAAGTCAGAAAGTGAAAGACACATATCATATCATATCACTTATAGGTGTTACCTAAAAATGGATACCAGGGCAGATATTTCCACGGAGAACGGCAATCACAGATTCATTAAACAAACTTATGGTTCACCAATGGAAAGGTGTGAGGATTGGTTTCATTACGATATCGGGGTTAACAGACATATACAAACACAGGTGACATATATAATCACCAAAGACCTACGGAATACCAAGAGAAGACTACTCAACATTCTATCATAACGTACCTGGGAAAAGGATCCCAGGAAGAACAGACATCTGTATATGTGTAAAAGAACCACATCTTCAACAACTACAATAAGCCAAACATTGTAATCAAACTTGCTGTAATAAAAAATAAAAAAATTTAAATTAAAAATACGAACAAGAAGTAGGGAGACAAACTTGAGGGGCTTTCTCCTGGCACATTCCATTCTAAATTCCAATCTAGAACACGACATCCATTGAGGCTCTGCTGCCCTAGTAAGCAGATTTGGTAAGGGAGAACTGCTGCCACCTTGTGGCCGTTTTACACAACAGCAGCTTTAATCCCAGCGCTAATGGTCAGTTGATATTGAAAATCATTGCAGCCCTGTAAATTACACCTGCCCTGAAAACAAATCCTGGGGTCACATATCGACCAAAAATTTCAAAGGACGTCCATATTTCAAAACGACCGTTTCAAAAGGCATATTTTATGCACATTAGTGTTCTGCTTCTTTGTCTTTCTTTCTTTTTTGGTTAAAAAGACGGGAATGGAAAAAGGCATCCCTCAGACTGGGCGAAAATCATTGCAAACGAATCAATGGACAAAGGTTTAATCTCCAATATATATAAACAGCTCATGCAGCTTAATATTAAAAAAACAAACAACCCAATACAAAAATGGGCAGAAGTTCTAAAGAGACGTTTCTTCAAAGAAGACACAGAGATGGCCAAGACGCACATGAAAAGCTGCTCAACAGCACTAATTATTAGAGAAATGCAAATCAAAACTACAATGAGGTATCACCTCACACCTGTTAGGATCGGCATCATCAGAAAATCTACAAACAACAAATTCTGGGGAGGGTGTGGACAAAAGGAGCCCTCTTCCACTATTGGTGGGAATGTAAATTGATACGGTCACTATGGAGAACAGTATGGAGTTCCCTTTAAAAAACTAGAAATCGAATTACCATCTGATCCAGCAATCCTACTTCTGGGCATATACCCAGAGAAAACCAAAAATCAAAAAGGCACATTCACCACAATGTTCATTGCATCACTATTTACAATAGCCAGGTAATGGAAGCAACCTAAATGCCCACAGACAGATGAATGGATAAAGATGGGGTACATATATAAAATGGAATATTACTCGGCCATAAAAAGGAATGAAACTGGGTCATTTGTAGAGACATCGATGGATCTAGGGACTGTCAGATAGAATGAAGTAAGTCAGAAAGAGGAAAACAAATATTGTATATTAATGCATATATGTGGAACCTAAAAGATGGTACAGATGAACTGGTTTGCAGGGAAGAAATAGAGACACAGAGGTAGAGAACAAACGTATGGACACCAAGTGTGGGAAGCCATGGGGTGGTGGAGGTGGGATGAGTTGGGACATTGGGATTGACCTGTATACATGTATATGCATATAATACATAACTGATAATAACCTGCTGTATGAAAAAGTAAATAAAATTAAATTTCAAAATTTTAAAAAATAAAATTTAAAAATAAAACAGAATAAAGTTCTTCCCTTCACACACATATATTTATAGGAATGAATTATTTCCATGCTTATATCTATAAATACATAAAAGAGGAATAAAATCTAACTTGAACCATAAACGGAAAAAAACCTGAACCCACCAGTTATACAGAAGAAAACCCTATCAAGGCACTTGCTCCAGCCGTAAACAATTCTTAAATAGGTCAGAGGTGTGGAATCATCTCCCATCCAGCTAGCACCCACCCCCCACGCAAGGAGCATCCTCATTGCAAAGCTGGGAGACCATGCTGAGGCATCTCTGAATAAAGGTGAGCTGAGCCCCAGGCCAGCTGCTGCTGAACTGTTCCCACCTTTCGCAGGTAAAACACCTGAATATGTACAAGGGCTTGAAAGCCTAGAGGAAGGGCCGTGGAGCCACACTAGCGACAGCACGCAGGCCAACTTGGTGCCTGCAGGCCAGCCAGGGAGGTCCTGGCCCCGGGTACTCTTCCGGAAGCTTTCCACTGTCCTGCCTGTGATACCCCTCCTGTCCCGGCCCCCACTGCTTTTTTGCTTCCTCACCTCTGTCCGGAGAGAAATTCCAGCGTAAGGTATGGGTGACACATCCTCTTCTTTACAGGTTGCAGCCTGGCAACTCCTGCAGAAAGGCCAGCAGTGCCCCACTCACACCGGGCCGCCAACAAAGCTGTGGCCCCTCATTCCCTCCCACCAGCTCAGCCCCGAGACTGCTGACGGGGCAGAGAATATGGAGTCTGGCACAGCTTCAGGGGCTATTGCTGCCTGGAGCGCTGTTTATATTGACCTCAACCAGGCACACCTGGGGACGGCCGGCCTGCAGGGTAAGGCTGCCCAGGTCAGCTAATCCACAACCCTCAGGGATTCACATTGTTGAAAATGGATCTCGCTAAGGCAGAATAGAAGCCAAGGAAAATAAGGACACAATGCCATTTGCAGCACCGTAGATGAGTCTAGAGGTAATCACGTGACTTGGAGTAAGTCAGAAAGTGAAAGACACATATCATATCATATCACTTATAGGTGTTACCTAAAAATGGATACCAGGGCTGATATTTCCACGGAGAAGGGCAATCACAGATTCATTAAACAAACATGGTTCACCAAAGTAAAGGTGTGATGATTGGTTTCATTACGATATCGGGGTTAACAGACATATACAAACACAGCTGACATATATAATCACCAAAGACCTACGGAATACCAAGAGAAGACTACTCAACATTCTGTCATAACGTACCTGGGAAAAGGATCCCAGGAAGAACAGACATCTGTATATATGTAAAAGAACCTCATCTTCGACACCTACAATAAGCCAAACATTGTAATCAAACTTGCTGTAATAAAAAATAAAAATTTAAATTAAAAATACGAACAAGAAGTAGGGAGACAAACTTGAGGGGCTTTCTCCTGGCACATTCCATTCTAAATTCCAATCTAGAACACGACTTCCATTGAGGCTCTGCTGCCCTAGTAACCAGATTTGGTAAGGGAGAACTGCTGCCACCTTGTGGCCGTTTCACACTACAGCAGCTTTAATCCCAGCGCTAATGGTCAGTTTATATTGAAAATCATTGCAGGCCTGTAAATGACACCTGCCCTGAAAACAAATCCTGGGGTCACATATCGACCAAAAAATTCAAAGGACGTCCATATTTCAAAACGACCGTTTCAAAAGGCATATTTAATGCACATTAGTGTTCTGCTTCTTTGTCTTTCTTTCTTTTTTGGTTAAAAAGACGGGAATGGAAAAAGGCATCCCTGAAAATCGTTGCAAACGAATCAATGGACAAAGGTTTAATCTCCAATATATATAAACAGCTCATGCAGCTTAATATTAAAAAAACAAACAACCCAATACAAAAATGGGCAGAAGTTCTAAAGAGAAGTTTCTTCAAAGAAGACACAGAGATGGCCAAGACGCACATGAAAAGCTGCTCAACATCACTAATTATTAGAGAAATGCAAATCAAAACTACAATGAGGTATTACGTCACACCTGTTAGGATTGGCATCATCAGAAAATCTACAAACAACAAATTCTAGGGAGGGTGTGGACAAAAGGAGCCCTCTTCCACTATTGGTGGGAATGTAAATTGATACGGTCACTATGGAGAACAGTATGGAGTTTCCTTTAAAAAACTAGAAATAGAATTACCATCTGATCCAGCAATCCCACTTCTGGGCATATACCCAGAGAAAACCATAAAGCAAAAAGGCACATTCACCACAATGTTCATTGCAGCACTATTTACAATAGCCAGGTAATGGAAGCAACCTAAATGCCCACAGACAGATGAATGGATAAAGATGGGATACATATATAAAATGGAATATTACTCGGCCATATAAAGGAATGAAACTGGGTCATTTGTAGAGACATCGATGGATCTAGAGAGTGTCATATAGAATGAAGTAAGTCAGAAAGAGGAAAACAAATATTGTATATTAATGCATATATGTGGAACCTAAAAGAAGGTACAGATGAACTGGTTTGCAGGGCAGAAATAGAGACACAGAGGTAGGGAACAAACGTATGGACACAATGTGGGGGAAGCCATGGGGTGGTGGTGGTGGGATGAGTTGAGAGATTCGGATTAACCTGTATACATGTTTATGCATAAAATAGATAACTAATAATAACCTACTGTATAAAAAAATAAATAAAATTAAATTTCAAAATTTTTAAAAATAAAATGTAAAAATAAAACAGAAAAAAAAGTTCTTCCATTCACATTGAAGTATTTATAAGAATGAATTATTTCCATGCTTATATCCATAAATACATAAAAGAGGAATAAAATCTAACTTGAACCAAAAAAAAAAAAAAAACTGAACCTAACAGTTATACAATGGAAAACACTACCAAGGCACCTCCTCCAGTGGTAAACAATTCTGAAATTGGTCAGAGGTGGGGAATCATCTCCCATACAGCCAGCTGTCCCGCCCGCCCACGCAAGGAGCGTCCTTATTGCAAAGCTGGGGGACCGTGCCGAGGCCTCTGTGTGTAAACGTGAGCTGAGCCACTGGCCAGCTGCTGCTGAACTCTTCCCACCCTTCCCAGGTGAAACACCTGAATATGTACAAGGGCTTGAAAGCCTAGAGGAAGGGCCGTGGAGCCACACCAGCGACAGCACGCAGGCCAACTTGGTGCCTGCAGGTCAGCCAGGATGGTCCTGGCCATGGGCGCTCTTCTGGAAGCTTTCCATTGCCCTGCCTGAGATACCCCTCCTGTCCCGGCCCCCACTCCTTTTTTTCCTTCCTCACCTCAGCCCGGAGAGATATTCCAGTGGAAGTTATGGGTGACACATCCTCTTCTATACAGGTGGCAGCCTGGCAACTCCTGCCGAAATTCCAGCAGAGCCCCACTCACACCGGGCCACCCACAAAGCCGTGGACCCTCACACCCTCCCACCAGCACAGCCCCGAAACTGCTGACGGGGCAGAGAATATGGAGTCAGGCACAGCGGCAGGGGCTATTGCTGCCTGGAGTGCTGTTTATATTGACCTCAACCAGGCACACCTGGGGAGGGCTTGCCGGCAGGGTCAGGCTGCCCAGGTCAGCTAATCCTCAGCCCTCAGGGAATCACATTGCAGAAAATGGACCTCGCTAACACAGAATATTCGCCAAGGAAAAAAGGACACAATGCCATTTGCAGCACCGTAGATGAGTCTAGATGTAATCACGTGACTTTGATTATGTCAGAAAGTGAAAGACACATATCATATCATATCACTTATAGGTGTTACCTATAAATTGATACCACGGCAGATATTTCCACGGAGAAGGGCAATCACAGATTCATTAAACAAACTTATGGTTCACCAAAGGAAAGGTGTGAGGATTGAATTCATTACGATATTGGGGTTAACAGACATATACAAACACAGTAGACGTATATAATCACCAAAGACCTACGGAGTACCAAGAGAAGACTACTCAACATTCTGTCATAACGTACATGGGAAAAGGATCCCAGGAAGAACAGACATATGTATATGTGTAAAAGAACCACCTCTTGCACACCTACAACAAGCTAAACGTTGTACTCAAACTTGCTGTAATAAAAAATAAAAAATTAAATTAAAAACACGAACAAGAAGTAGTGAGACAAACTTGAGGGGCTTTCTCCTGGCACATTCCGTTCTACATTACCATCTAGAACGCGACTTCCATTGAGGCTCTGCTGCCCTAGTAAGCAGATTTGGTAAGGGAGAACTGCTGCCACCTTGTGGCCGTTTCACACAACAGCAGCTTTAATCCCAGCGCTAATGGTCAGTGGATATTCCAAATCATTCCAGGCCTGTAAATGACACCTGCCCTGAAAACAAATCCTGGGGTCATATATCGACCAATAAATTCAAAAGACGTCCATATTTCAAAACGACAGTTTCAAGAGGCATATTTCATGCACATTAGTGTTCTGCTTCTTTTGCTTGCTTTCTTTCTTTGTTAAAAAAACGGGAATGGAAAAAGGCAACCCTCAGAATGGGCGAAAACGTTCACAAACGAATCAATGGACAAAGGTTTAATTTCCAATATATATAAACAGCTCATGCAGCTTAATATTAATAAAACAAACAACCCAATACAAAAATGGGCAGAAGATCTAAAGAGACGTTTCTTCAAAGAAGACACAGAGATGGCCAATACGCACATTAAAAGCTGCTCAACATCACTAATTATTAGAGAAATGCAAATCAAAACTACAATGAGGTAAGACCTCACACCTGTGAGAATCGGCATCATCAGATAATCTACAAACAACAAATTCTGGGGAGGGTGTGGACAAAAGGAACCCTCTTCCGCTATTGGTGGGAATGTAAATTGATACAGTCACTATGGAGAACAGTATGGAGGTTCCTTTAAAAAACTAAAAAGAGAATTACCATAGGATCCAGCAATCCCACTTGTGGGCATATACCCAGAGAAAACCATAAATCACAAAGACACATTCACCACAATGTTCATTGCAGCACTATTTACAATAGCCAGGTAATGGAAGCAACCTAAATGCCCACAGACAGACGAATGGATAAAGATGTGGTACATATATAAAATAGAATAATACTCAGCCAAAAAAAGGAATGAAACTGAGTCATTTGTAGAGAAGTTGATGGATCTAGAGACTGTCATACAGAGTGAAGTAAGTCAGAAAGAGAAAAACAAATATTGTATATTAATGCCTATATGTGGAACCTAGAAAAATGGTACAGATGAACTGGTTTGCAGGGCAGAAATAGAGACACAGAGGTAGAGAACAAACATATGGACATGGACACAAAGTGGGGGAAGCCGTGGGGTGATGGTGGTGGGATGAGTTGGGAGATTGGGATTGACCTGTATACATGTATATGCATAAAATAGATAACTAATAATAACCTACTGTATAAAAAAATAAATTAAATTAAATTTCAAAATTTTTAAAAATAAAATGTAAAAATAAAACAGAAAAAAAGTTCTTCCATTCACACTGATGTATTTATAAGAATGAATTATTTCCATGCTTATATCCATAAATACATAAAAGAGGAATAAAATCTAACTTGAACCAAAAAAGAAAAAAAACTGAACCTAACGTTTATACAGAGGAAAACACTACCAAGGCACTTGCTCCAGTGGTAAACAATTCTGAAATTGGTCAGAGGTGGGGAATCATCTCCCATACAGCCAGCAGCCCCGCCCGCCCACGCAAGGAGCGTCCTTATTGCAAAGCTGGGGGACCGTGCCGAGGCCTCTGTGAGTAAACGTGAGCTGAGCCCCAGGCCAGCTGCTTCTGAACTCTTCCCACCCTTCCCAGGTGAAACAGCTGAATATGTACAAGGGCTTGAAAGCCTAGAGGAAGGGCCGTGGAGCCACACCAGCGACAGCACGCAGGCCATCTTGGTGCCTGCAGGTCAGCCAGGATGATCCTGGCCATGGGCGCTCTTCTGGAATCTTTCCATTGACCTGCCTGAGATACCCTTCCTGTCCCGGCCGCCACTCCTTTTTTTCCTTCCTCACCTCAGCCCGGAGAGATATTCCAGTGGAAGTTATGGGTGACACATCCTCTTCTTTACAGGTGGCAGCCTGGCAACTCCTGCCGAAAGTCCAGCAGAGCCCCACTCACACCGGGCCCCCCACAAAGCCGTGGACCCTCACACCCTCCCACCAGCACAGCCCCGAGACTGCTGACGGGGCAGAGAATATGCAGTCAGGCACAGCTGCAGGGGCTATTGCTGCCAGGAGTGCTGTTTATATTGACCTCAACCCAGGCACACCTGGGGAGGGCTTGCCGGCAGGGTCAGGCTGCCCAGGTCAGCTAATCCTCAGCCCTCGGGGAATCACATTGCAGAAAATGGACCTCGCTAAGACAGAATATTCGCCAAGGAAAAAAAGGACACAATGCCATTTGCAGCACCGTAGATGAGTCTCGAGGTAATCACGTGACTTGGAGTAAGTCAGAAAGTGAAAGACACATATCATATCATATCACTTATAGGTGTTACCTATAAATTGATACCAGGGCAGATATTTCCACGGAGAAGGGCAATCACAGATTCATTAAACAAACTTATGGTTCACCAAAGGAAAGGTGTGAGGATTGAATTCATTACGATATTGTGGTTAACAGACATATACAAACACAGTAGACGTATATAATCGCCAAAGACCTACGGAGTACCAAGAGAAGACTACTCAACATTCTGTCATAACGTACATGGGAAAAGGATCCCAGGAAGAACAGACATATGTATATGTGTAAAAGAACCACCTCTTGCACACCTACAACAAGCTAAACGTTGTACTCAAACTTGCTGTAATAAAAAATAAAAAATTAAATTAAAAACACGAACAAGAAGTAGTGAGACAAACTTGAGGGGCTTTCTCCTGGCACATTCCGTTCTACATTCCAATCTAGAAGGCGACTTCCATTGAGGCTCTGCTGCCCTAGTAACCAGATTTGGTAAGGGAGAACTGCTGCCACCTTGTGGCCGTTTTACACAACAGCAGCTTTAATCCCAGCGCTAATGGTCAGTGGATATTCCAAATCATTACAGGCCTGTAAATGACACCTGCCCTGAAAACATATCCTGGGGTCATATATCGACCAAAAAATTCAAAAGACGTCCATATTTCAAAACGACAGTTTCAAGAGGCATATTTCACGCACATTAGTGTTCTGCTTCTTTTGCTTGCTTTCTTTCTTTGTTAAAAAAACGGGAATGGAAAAAGGCAACCCTCAGAATGGGCGAAAACGTTCACAAACGAATCAATGGACAAAGGTTTAATCTCCAATATATATAAACAGCTCATGCAGCTTAATATTAATAAAACAAACAACCCAATACAAAAATGGGCAGAAGATCTAAAGAGACGTTTCTTCAAAGAAGACACAGAGATGGCCAAGACGCACATGAAAAGCTGCTCAACATCACTAATTATTAGAGAAATGCAAATCAAAACTACAATGAGGTAAGACCTCACACCTGTGAGAATCGGCATCATCTGATAATCTACAAACAACAAATTCTGGGGAGGGTGTGGACAAAAGGAACCCTCTTCCGCTATTGGTGGGAATGTAAATTGATACAGTCACTATGGAGAACAGTATGGAGGTTCCTTTAAAAAACTAAAAAGAGAATTACCATAGGATCCAGCAATCCCACTTGTGGGCATATACCCAGAGAAAACCATAAATCACAAAGACACATTCACCACAATGTTCATTGCAGCACTATTTACAATAGCCAGGTAATGGAAGCAACCTAAATGCCCACAGACAGACGAATGGATAAAGAGGTGGTACATATATAAAATGGAATATTACTGAGCCAAAAAAAGGAATGAAACTGAGTCATTTGTAGAGAAGTTGATGGATCTAGAGACTGTCATACAGAGTGAAGTAAGTCAGAAAGAGAAAAGCAAATATTGTATATTAATGCCTATATGTGGAACCTAGAAAAATGGTACAGATGAACTGGTTTGCAGGGCAGAAATAGAGACACAGAGGTAGAGAACAAACGTATGGACATGGACACAAAGTGGGGGAAGCCATGGGGTGGTGGTGGTGGGATGAGTTGGGAGATTGGGATTGACCTGTATACATGTATATGCATAAAATAGATAACTAATAATAACCTACTGTATAAAAAAATAAATTAAATTAAATTTCAAAATATTTAAAAATAAAATGTAAAAGTAAAACAGAAAGAGTTCTTCCATTCACACTGATGTATTTATAAGAATGAATTATTTCCATGCTTATATCCATAAATACATAAAAGAGGAATAAAATCTAACTTGAACCAAAAAAGAAAAAAAAAAACTGAACCTAACGTTTATACAGAGGAAAACACTACCAAGGCACTTGCTCCAGTGGTAAACAATTCTGAAATTGGTCAGAGGTAGGGAATCATCTCCCATACAGCCAGCAACCCCGCCCGCCCATGCAAGGAGAGTCCTTATTGCAAAGCTGGGGGACCGTGCCGAGGCCTCTGTGAGTAAACGTGAGCTGAGCCCCAGGCCAGCTGCTGCTGAACTCCTCCCACCCTTCCCAGGTGAAACACCTGAATATGTACAAGGGCTTGAAAGCCTAGAAGAAGGGCCGTGGAGCCACACCAGCGACAGCACGCAGGCCAACTTGGTGCCTGCAGGTCAGCCAGGATGGTCCTGGCCATGGGCGCTCTTCTGGAAGCTTTCCATTGCCCTGCCTGAGATACCCCTCCTGTCCCGGCCCCCACTCCTTTTTTTCCTTCCTCACCTCAGCCCGGAGAGATATTCCAGTGGAAGTCATGGGTGACACATCCTCTTCTTTACAGGTGGCAGCCTGGCAACTCCTGCCGCAAGTCCAGCAGAGCCCCACACACACCGGGCCACCCACAAAGCCGTGGACCCTCACACCCTCCCACCAGCACAGCCCCGAGACTGCTGACGGGGCAGAGAATATGGAGTCAGGCACAGCTGCAGGGGCTATTGCTGCCTGGAGTGCTGTTTATATTGACCTCAACCCAGGCACACCTGGGAAGGGCTTGCCGGCAGTGTCAGGCTGCCCAGGTCAGCTAATCCTCAGCCCTCGGGGAATCACATTGCAGAAAATGGACCTCGCTAAGACAGAATATTCGCCAAGGAAAAAAAGGACACAATGCCATTTGCAGCACCGTAGATGAGTCTCGAGGTAATCACGTGACTTGGAGTAAGTCAGAAAGTGAAAGACACATATCATATCATATCACTTATAGGTGTTACCTATAAATTGATACCAGGGCAGATATTTCCACGGAGAAGGGCAATCACAGATTCATTAAACAAACTTATGGTTCACCAAAGGCAAGGTGTGAGGATTGAATTCATTACGATATTGTGGTTAACAGACATATACAAACACAGTAGACGTATAGATTCACCAAAGACCTACGGAGTACCAAGAGAAGACTACTCAACATTCTGTCATAACATACATGGGAAAAGGATCCCAGGAAGAACAGACATATGTATATGTGTAAAAGAACCACCTCTTGCACACCTACAACAAGCTAAACGTTGTACTCAAACTTGCTGTAATAAAAAATAAAAAATTAAATTAAAAACACGAACAAGAAATAGTGAGACAAACTTGAGGGGCTTTCTCCTGGCACATTCCGTTCTACATTCCAATCTAGAAGGCGACTTCCATTGAGGCTCTGCTGCCCTAGTAACCAGATTTGGTAAGGGAGAACTGCTGCCACCTTGTGGCCGTTTCACACAACAGCAGCTTTAATCCCAGCGCTAATGGTCAGTGGATATTCCAAATCATTACAGGCCTGTAAATGACACCTGCCCTGAAAACATATCCTGGGGTCATATATCGACCAAAAAATTCAAAAGACGTCCATATTTCAAAACGACAGTTTCAAGAGGCATATTTCACGCACATTAGTGTTCTGCTTCTTTTGCTTGCTTTCTTTCTTTGTTAAAAAAACGGGAATGGAAAAAGGCAACCCTCAGAATGGGCGAAAACGTTCACAAACGAATCAATGGACAAAGGTTTAATCTCCAATATATATAAACAGCTCATGCAGCTTAATATTAATAAAACAAACAACCCAATACAAAAATGGGCAGAAGATCTAAAGAGACGTTTCTTCAAAGAAGACACAGAGATGGCCAAGACGCACATGAAAAGCTGCTCAACATCACTAATTATTAGAGAAATGCAAATCAAAACTACAATGAGGTAAGACCTCACACCTGTGAGAATCGGCATCATCAGATAATCTACAAACAACAAATTCTGGGGAGGGTGTGGACAAAAGGAACCCTCTTCCGCTATTGGTGGGAATGTAAATTGATACAGTCACTATGGAGAACAGTATGGAGGTTCCTTTAAAAAACTAAAAAGAGAATTACCATAGGATCCAGCAATCCCACTTCTGGGCATATACCCAGAGAAAACCATAAATCACAAAGACACATTCACCACAATGTTCATTGCAGCACTATTTACAATAGCCAGGTAATGGAAGCAACCTAAATGCCGACAGACAGACGAATGGATAAAGAGGTGGTACATATATAAAATGGAATATTACTCAGCCAAAAAAAGGAATGAAACTGAGTCATTTGTAGAGAAGTTGATGGATCTAGAGACTGTCATACAGAGTGAAGTAAGTCAGAAAGAGAAAAACAAATATTGTATATTAATGCCTATATGTGGAACCTAGAAAAATGGTACAGATGAACTGGTTTGCAGGGCAGAAATAGAGACACAGAGGTAGAGAACAAACGTATGGACATGGACACAAAGTGGGGGAAGCCATGGGGTGGTGGTGGTGGGATGAGTTGGGAGATTGGGATTGACCTGTATACATGTATATGCATAAAATAGATAACTAATAATAACCTAGTGTATAAAAAAATAAATTAAATTTCAAAATTTTTAAAAATAAAATGTAAAAATAAAACAGAAAAAGAGTTCTTCCATTCACACTGATGTATTTATAAGAATGAATTATTTCCATGCTTATATCCATAAATACATAAAAGAGGAATAAAATCTAACTTGAACCAAAAAAGAAAAACAAAACTGAACCTAACGTTTATACAGAGGAAAACACTACCAAGGCACTTGCTCCAGTGGTAAACAATTCTGAAATTGGTCAGAGGTGGGGAATCATCTCCCATACAGCCAGCAGCCCCGCCCGCCCACGCAAGGAGCGTCCTTATTGCAAAGCTGGGGGACCGTGCCGAGGCCTCTGTGAGTAAACGTGAGCTGAGCCCCAGGCCAGCTGCTGCTGAACTCTTCCCACCCTTCCCAGGTGAAACACCTGAATATGTACAAGGGCTTGAAAGCCTAGAGGAAGGGCCGTGGAGCCACACCACCGACAGCACGCAGGCCAACTTGGTGCCTGCAGGTCAGCCAGGATGGTCCTGGCCATGGGCGCTCTTCTGGAAGCTTTCCATTGCCCTGCCTGAGATATCCCTCCTGCCCCAGCCCCCACTCCTTTTTTTCCTTCCTCACCTCAGCCCGGAGAGATATTCCAGTGGAAGTTGTGGGTGACACATCCTCTTCTTTACAGGTGGCAGCCTGGCAACTCCTGCCGAAAGTCCAGCAGAGCCCCACTCACACCGGGCCACCCACAAAGCCGTGGACCCTCACACCCTCCCACCAGCACAGCCCCGAGACTGCTGACGGGGCAGAGAATATGGAGTCAGGCACAGCTGCAGGGGCTATTGCTGCCTGGAGTGCTGTTTATATTGACCTCAACCCAGGCACACCTGGGGAGGGCTTGCCAGCAGGGTGAGGCTGCCCATGTCAGCTAATCCTCAGCCCTCGGGGAATCACATTGCAGAAAATGGACCTCGCTAAGACAGAATATTCGCCAAGGAAAAAAAGGACACAATGCCATTTGCAGCACCGTAGATGAGTCTCGAGGTAATCACGTGACTTGGAGTAAGTCAGAAAGTGAAAGACACATATCATATCATACCACTTATAGGTGTTACCTATAAATTGATACCAGGGCAGATATTTCCACGGAGAAGGTCAATCACAGATTTATTAAACAAACTTACGGTTCACCAAAGGAAAGGTGTGAGGATTGAATTCATTACGATATTGGGGTTAACAGACATATACAAACACAGTAGACGTATAGATTCACCAAAGACCTACGGAGTACCAAGAGAAGACTACTCAACATTCTGTCATAACGTACATGGGAAAAGGATCCCAGGAAGAACAGACATATGTATATGTGTAAAAGAACCACCTCTTGCACACCTACAACAAGCTAAACGTTGTACTCAAACTTGCTGTAATAAAAAATAAAAAATTAAATTAAAAACACGAACAAGAAGTAGTGAGACAAACTTGAGGGGCTTTCTCCTGGCACATTCCGTTCTACATTCCAATCTAGAACGCGACTTCCATTGAGGCTCTGCTGCCCTAGTAACCAGATTTGGTAAGGGAGAACTGCTGCCACCTTGTGGCCGTTTCACACAACAGCAGCTTTAATCCCAGCGCTAATGGTCAGTGGATATTCCAAATCATTACAGGCCTGTAAATGACACCTGCCCTGAAAACATATCCTGGGGTCATATATCGACCAAAAAATTCAAAAGACGTCCATATTTCAAAACGACAGTTTCAAGAGGCATATTTCACGCACATTAGTGTTCTGCTTCTTTTGCTTGCTTTCTTTCTTTGTTAAAAAAACGGGAATGGAAAAAGGCAACCCTCAGAATGGGCGAAAACGTTCACAAACGAATCAATGGACATAGGTTAATCTCCAATAGATATAAACAGCTCATGCAGCTTAATATTAATAAAACAAACAACCCAATACAAAAATGGGCAGAAGATCTAAAGAGACGTTTCTTCAAAGAAGACACAGAGATGGCCAAGACGCACATGAAAAGCTGCTCAACATCACTAATTATTAGAGAAATGCAAATCAAAACTACAATGAGGTAAGACCTCACACCTGTGAGAATCGGCATCATCAGATAATCTACAAACAACAAATTCTGGGGAGGGTGTGGACAAAAGGAACCCTCTTCCGCTATTGGTGGGAATGTAAATTGATACAGTCACTATGGAGAACAGTATGGAGGTTCCTTTAAAAAACTAAAAAGAGAATTACCATAGGATCCAGCAATCCCACTTGTGGGCATATACCCAGAGAAAACCATAAATCACAAAGACACATTCACCACAATGTTCATTGCAGCACTATTTACAATAGCCAGGTAATGGAAGCAACCTAAATGCCCACAGACAGACGAATGGATAAAGATGTGGTACATATATAAAATAGAATATTACTCAGCCAAAAAAAGGAATGAAACTGAGTCATTTGTAGAGAAGTTGATGGATCTAGAGACTGTCATACAGAGTGAAGTAAGTCAGAAAGGGAAAAACAAATATTGTATATTAATGCCTATATGTGGAACCTAGAAAAATGGTACAGATGAACTGGTTTGCAGGGCAGAAATAGAGACACAGAGGTAGAGAACAAACATATGGACATGGACACAAAGTGGGGGAAGCCGTGGGGTGATGGTGGTGGGATGAGTTGGGAGATTGGGATTGACCTGTATACATGTATATGCATAAAATAGATAACTAATAATAACCTACTGTATAAAAAAATAAATTAAATTAAATTTCAAAATTTTTAAAAATAAAATGTAAAAATAAAACAGAAAAAAAGTTCTTCCATTCACACTGATGTATTTATAAGAATGAATTATTTCCATGCTTATATCCATAAATACATAAAAGAGGAATAAAATCTAACTTGAACCAAAAAAGAAAAAAAACTGAACCTAACGTTTATACAGAGGAAAACACTACCAAGGCACTTGCTCCAGTGGTAAACAATTCTGAAATTGGTCAGAGGTGGGGAATCATCTCCCATACAGCCAGCAGCCCCGCCCGCCCACGCAAGGAGCGTCCTTATTGCAAAGCTGGGGGACCGTGCCGAGGCCTCTGTGAGGAAACGTGAGCTGAGCCCCAGGCCAGCTGCTGCTGAACTCTTCCCACCCTTCCCAGGTGAAACACCTGAATATGTACAAGGGCTTGAAAGCCTAGAGGAAGGGCCGTGGAGCCACACCAGCGACAGCACGCAGGCCAACTTGGTGCCTGCAGGTCAGCCAGGATGGTCCTGGCCATGGGCGCTCTTCTGGAAGCTTTCCATTGCCCTGCCTGAGATATCCCTCCTGCCCCAGCCCCCACTCCTTTTTTTCCTTCCTCACCTCAGCCCGGAGAGATATTCCAGTGGAAGTTGTGGGTGACACATCCTCTTCTTTACAGGTGGCAGCCTGGCAACTCCTGCCGAAAGTCCAGCAGAGCCCCACTCACACCGGGCCACCCACAGAGCCGTGGACCCTCACACCCTCCCACCAGCACAGCCCCGAGACTGCTGACGGGGCAGAGAATATGGAGTCAGGCACAGCTGCAGGGGCTATTGCTGCCTGGAGTGCTGTTTATATTGACCTCAACCCAGGCACACCTGGGGAGGGCTTGCCAGCAGGGTGAGGCTGCCCAGGTCAGCTAATCCTCAGCCCTCGGGGAATCACATTGCAGAAAATGGACCTCGCTAAGACAGAATATTCGCCAAGGAAAAAAAGGACACAATGCCATTTGCAGCACCGTAGATGAGTCTCGAGGTAATCACGTGACTTGGAGTAAGTCAGAAAGTGAAAGACACATATCATATCATACCACTTATAGGTGTTACCTATAAATTGATACCAGGGCAGATATTTCCACGGAGAAGGTCAATCACAGATTTATTAAACAAACTTACGGTTCACCAAAGGAAAGGTGTGAGGATTGAATTCATTACGATATTGGGGTTAACAGACATATACAAACACAGTAGACGTATAGATTCACCAAAGACCTACGGAGTACCAAGAGAAGACTACTCAACATTCTGTCATAACGTACATGGGAAAAGGATCCCAGGAAGAACAGACATATGTATATGTGTAAAAGAACCACCTCTGCACACCTACAACAAGCTAAACGTTGTACTCAAACTTGCTGTAATAAAAAATAAAAAATTAAATTAAAAACACGAACAAGAAGTAGTGAGACAAACTTGAGGGGCTTTCTCCTGGCACATTCCGTTCTACATTCCAATCTAGAAGGCGACTTCCATTGAGGCTCTGCTGCCCTAGTAACCAGATTTGGTAAGGGAGAACTGCTGCCACCTTGTGGCCGTTTCACACAACAGCAGCTTTAATCCCAGCGCTAATGGTCAGTGGATATTCCAAATCATTACAGGCCTGTAAATGACACCTGCCCTGAAAACATATCCTGGGGTCATATATCGACCAAAAAATTCAAAAGACGTCCATATTTCAAAACGACAGTTTCAAGAGGCATATTTCACGCACATTAGTGTTCTGCTTCTTTTGCTTGCTTTCTTTCTTTGTTAAAAAAACGGGAATGGAAAAAGGCAACCCTCAGAATGGGCGAAAACGTTCACAAACGAATCAATGGACATAGGTTAATCTCCAATAGATATAAACAGCTCATGCAGCTTAATATTAATAAAACAAACAACCCAATACAAAAATGGGCAGAAGATCTAAAGAGACGTTTCTTCAAAGAAGACACAGAGATGGCCAAGACGCACATGAAAAGCTGCTCAACATCACTAATTATTAGAGAAATGCAAATCAAAACTACAATGAGGTAAGACCTCACACCTGTGAGAATCGGCATCATCAGATAATCTACAAACAACAAATTCTGGGGAGGGTGTGGACAAAAGGAACCCTCTTCCGCTATTGGTGGGAATGTAAATTGATACAGTCACTATGGAGAACAGTATGGAGGTTCCTTTAAAAAACTAAAAAGAGAATTACCATAGGATCCAGCAATCCCACTTGTGGGCATATACCCAGAGAAAACCATAAATCACAAAGACACATTCACCACAATGTTCATTGCAGCACTATTTACAATAGCCAGGGAATGGAAGCAACCTAAATGCCCACAGACAGACGAATGGATAAAGATGTGGTACATATATAAAATAGAATATTACTCAGCCAAAAAAAGGAATGAAACTGAGTCATTTGTAGAGAAGTTGATGGATCTAGAGACTGTCATACAGAGTGAAGTAAGTCAGAAAGAGAAAAACAAATATTGTATATTAATGCCTATATGTGGAACCTAGAAAAATGGTACAGATGAACTGGTTTGCAGGGCAGAAATAGAGACACAGAGGTAGAGAACAAACATATGGACATGGACACAAAGTGGGGGAAGCCGTGGGGTGATGGTGGTGGGATGAGTTGGGAGATTGGGATTGACCTGTATACATGTATATGCATAAAATAGATAACTAATAATAACCTACTGTATAAAAAAATAAATTAAATTAAATTTCAAAATTTTGAAAAATAAAATGTAAAAATAAAACAGAAAAAAAGTTCTTCCATTCACACTGATGTATTTATAAGAATGAATTATTTCCATGCTTATATCCATAAATACATAAAAGAGGAATAAAATCTAACTTGAACCAAAAAAGAAAAAAAACTGAACCTAACGTTTATACAGAGGAAAACACTACCAAGGCACTTGCTCCAGTGGTAAACAATTCTGAAATTGGTCAGAGGTGGGGAATCATCTCCCATACAGCCAGCAGCCCCGCCCGCCCACGCAAGGAGCGTCCTTATTGCAAAGCTGGGGGACCGTGCCGAGGCCTCTGTGAGTAAACGTGAGCTGAGCCCCAGGCCAGCTGCTTCTGAACTCTTCCCACCCTTCCCAGGTGAAACACCTGAATATGTACAAGGGCTTGAAAGCCTAGAGGAAGGGCCGTGGAGCCACACCAGCGACAGCACGCAGGCCAACTTGGTACCTGCAGGTCAGCCAGGATGATCCTGGCCACGGGCGCTCTTCTGGAAGCTTTCTATTGCCCTGCCTGAGATACCCCTCCTGTCCCGGCCCCCACTCCTTTTTTTCCTTCCTCACCTCAGCCCGGAGAGATATTCCAGTGGAAGTTATGGGTGACACATCCTCTTCTTTACAGGTGGCAGCCTGGCAACTCCTGCCAAAAGTCCAGCAGAGCCCCACTCACACCGGGCCCCCCACAAAGCCGTGGACCCTCACACCCTCCCACCAGCACAGCCCCGAGACTGCTGACGGGGCAGAGAATATGGAGTCAGGCACAGCTGCAGGGGCTATTGCTGCCTGGTGTGCTGTTTATATTGACCTCAACCCAGGCACACCTGGGGAGGGCTTGCCGGCAGGGTCAGGCTGCCCAGGTCAGCTAATCCTCAGCCCTCGGGGAATCACATTGCAGAAAATGGACCTCGCTAAGACAGAATATTCGCCAAGGAAAAAAAGGACACAATGCCATTTGCAGCACCGTAGATGAGTCTCGAGGTAATCACGTGACTTGGAGTAAGTCAGAAAGTGAAAGACACATATCATATCATATCACTTATAGGTGTTACGTATAAATTGATACCAGGGCAGATATTTCCACGGAGAAGGGCAAACACAGATTCATTAAACAAACTTATGGTTCACCAAAGGAAAGGTGTGAGGATTGAATTCATTACGATATTGGGGTTAACAGACATATACAAACACAGTAGACGTATATAATCGCCAAAGACCTTCGGAGTTCCAAGAGAAGACTACTCAACATTCTGTCATAACGTACATGGGAAAAGGATCCCAGGAAGAACAGACATATGTATATGTGTAAAAGAACCACCTCTTGCACACCTACAACAATCTAAACGTTGTACTCAAACTTGCTGTAATAAAAAATAAAAAATTAAATTAAAAACACGAACAAGAAGTAGTGAGACAAACTTGAGGGGCTTTCTCCTGGCACATTCCGTTCTACATTCCAATCTAGAACGCGACTTCCATTGAGGCTCTGCTGCCCTAGTAACCAGATTTGGTAAGGGAGAACTGCTGCCACCTTGTGGCCGTTTCACACAACAGCAGCTTTAATCCCAGCGCTAATGGTCAGTGGATATTCCAAATCATTACAGGCCTGTAATGACACCTGCCCTGAAAACATATCCTGGGGTCATATATCGACCAAAAAATTCAAAAGACGTCCATATTTCAAAACGACAGTTTCAAGAGGCATATTTCACGCACATTAGTGTTCTGCTTCTTTTGCTTGCTTTCTTTCTTTGTTAAAAAAACGGGAATGGAAAAAGGCAACCCTCAGAATGGGCGAAAACGTTCACAAACGAATCAATGGACAAAGGTTTAATCTCCAATATATATAAACAGCTCATGCAGCTTAATATTAATAAAACAAACAACCCAATACAAAAATGGGCAGAAGATCTAAAGAGACGTTTCTTCAAAGAAGACAGAGATGGCCAAGACGCACATGAAAAGCTGCTCAACATCACTAATTATTAGAGAAATGCAAATCAAAACTACAATGAGGAAAGACCTCACACCTGTGAGAATGGGCATCATCAGATAATCTACAAACAACAAATTCTGGGGAGGGTGTGGACAAAAGGAACCCTCTTCCGCTATTGGTGGGAATGTAAATTGATACAGTCACTATGGAGAACAGTATGGAGGTTCCTTTAAAAAACTGAAAAGAGAATTACCATAGGATCCAGCAATCCCACTTCTGGGCATATACCCAGAGAAAACCATAAATTACAAAGACACATTCACCACAATGTTCATTGCAGCACTATTTACAATAGCCAGGTACTGGAAGCAACCTAAATGCCCACAGACGGACGAATGGATAAAGAGGTGGTACATATATAAAATGGAATATTACTCAGCCAAAAAAAGGAATGAAACTGAGTCATTTGTAGAGAAGTTGATGGATCTAGAGACTGTCATACAGAGTGAAGTAAGTCAGAAAGAGAAAAACAAATATTGTATATTAATGCCTATATGTGGAACCTAGAAAAATGGTACAGATGAACTGGTTTGCAGGGCAGAAATAGAGACACAGAGGTAGAGAACAAACGTATGGACATGGACACAAAGTGGGGGAAGCCATGGGGTGATGGTGGTGGGATGAGTTGGGAGATTGGGATTGACCTGTATACATGTATATGCATAAAATAGATAACTAATAATAACCTACTGTATAAAAAAATAAATTAAATTAAATTTCAAAATTTTTAAAAATAAAATGTAAAAATAAAACAGAAAAAGAGTTCTTCCATTCACACTGATGTATTTATAAGAATGAATTATTTCCATGCTTATATCCATAAATACATAAAAGAGGAATAAATTCTAACTTGAACCAAAAAAGAAAAAAAACTGAACCTAACGTTTATACAGAGGAAAACACTACCAAGGCACTTGCTCCAGTGGTAAACAATTCTGAAATTGGTCAGAGGTGGGGAATCATCTCCCATACAGCCAGCAGCCCCGCCCGCCCACGCAAGGAGCGTCCTTATTGCAAAGCTGGGGGACCGTGCCGAGGCCTCTGTGAGTAAACGTGAGCTGAGCCCCAGGCCAGCTGCTGCTGAACTCTTCCCACCCTTCCCAGGTGAAACACCTGAATATGTACAAGGGCTTGAAAGCCTAGAGGAAGGGCCGTGGAGCCACACCAGCGACAGCACGCAGGCCAACTTGGTGCCTGCAGGTCAGCCAGGATGATCCTGGCCACGGGCGCTCTTCTGGAAGCTTTCCATTGCCCTCCCTGAGATACCCCTCCTGTCCCGGACCCCACTCCTTTTTTTCCTTCCTCACCTCAGCCCGGAGAGATATTCCAGTGGAAGTTATGGGTGACACATCCTCTTCTTTACAGGTGGCAGCCTGGCAACTCCTGCCGAAAGTCCAGCAGAGCCCCACTCACACCGGGCCCCCCACAAAGCCGTGGACCCTCACACCCTCCCACCAGCACAGCCCCGAGACTGCTGACGGGGCAGAGAATATGCAGTCAGGCACAGCTGCAGGGGCTATTGCTGCCTGGAGTGCTGTTTATATTGACCTCAACCCAGGCACACCTGGGGAGGGCTTGCCGGCAGGGTCAGGCTGCCCAGGTCAGCTAATCCTCAGCCCTTGGGGAATCACATTGCAGAAAATGGACCTCGCTAAGACACAATATTCGCCAAGGAAAAAAAGGACACAATGCCATTTGTAGCACCGTAGATGAGTCTCGAGGTAATCACGTGACTTGGAGTAAGTCAGAAAGTGAAAGACACATATCATATCATATCACTTATAGGTGTTACCTATAAATTGATACCAGGGCAGATATTTCCACGGAGAAGGGCAATCACAGATTCATTAAACAAACTTATGGTTCACCAAAGGAAAGGTGTGAGGATTGAATTCATTACGATATTGGGGTTAACAGACATATACAAACACAGTAGACGTATAGATTCAACAAAGACCTACGGAGTACCAAGAGAAGACTACTCAACATTCTGTCATAACGTACATGGGAAAAGGATCCCAGGAAGAACAGACATATGTATATGTGTAAAAGAACCACCTCTTGCACACCTACAACAAGCTAAAAGTTGTACTCAAACTTGCTCTAATAAAAAATAAAAAATTAAATTAAAAACACGAACAAGAAGTAGTGAGACAAACTTGAGGGGCTTTCTCCTGGCACATTCCGTTCTACATTCCAATCTAGAACGCGACTTCCATTGAGGCTCTGCTGCCCTAGTAACCAGATTGGGTAAGGGAGAACTGCTGCCACCTTGTGGCCGTTTCACACAACAGCAGCTTTAATCCCAGCGCTAATGGTCAGTGGATATTCCAAATCATTACAGGCCTGTAAATGACACCTGCACTGAAAACATATCCTGGGGTCATATATCGACCAAAAAATTCAAAAGACGTCCATATTTCAAAACGACAGTTTCAAGAGGCATATTTCACGCACATTAGTGTTCTGCTTCTTTTGCTTGCTTTCTTTCTTTGTTAAAAAAACGGGAATGGAAAAAGGCAACCCTCAGAATGGGCGAAAACGTTCACAAACGTATCAATGGACAAAGGTTTAATCTCCTATCTATATAAACAGCTCATGCAGCTTAATATTAATAAAACAAACAACCCAATACAAAAATGGGCAGAAGACCTAAAGAGACGTTTCTTCAAAGAAGACACAGAGATGGCCAAGACGCACATGAAAAGCTGCTCAACATCACTAATTATTAGAGAAATGCAAATCAAAACTACAATGAGGTAAGACCTCACAACTGTGAGAATCGGCATCATCAGATAATCTACAAACAACAAATTCTGGGGAGAGTGTGGACAAAAGGAACCCTCTTCCGCTATTGGTGGGAATGTAAATTGATACAGTCACTATGGAGAAGAGTATGGAGGTTCCTTTAAAAAACTGAAATGAGAATTACCATAGGATCCAGCAATCCCACTTCTGGGCATATACCCAGAGAAAACCATAAATCACAAAGACACATTCCCCACAATGTTCATTGCAGCACTATTTACAATAGCCAGGTAATGGAAGCAACCTAAATGCCCACAGACAGACGAATGGATAAAGATGTGGTACATATATAAAATGGAATATTACTCAGCCAAAAAAAGGAATGAAACTGAGTCATTTGTAGAGAAGTTGATGGATCTAGAGACTGTCATACAGAGTGAAGTAAGTCAGAAAGAGAAAAACAAATATTGTATATTAATGCCTATATGTGGAACCTAGAAAAATGGTACAGATGAACTGGTTTGCAGGGCAGAAATAGAGACACAGAGGTAGAGAACAAACGTATGGACATGGACACAAAGTGGGGAAAGCCATGGGGTGGTGGTGGTGGGATGAGTTGGGAGATTGGGATTGACCTGTATACATGTATATGCATAAAATAGATAACTAATAATAACCTACTGTATAAAAAAATAAATTAAATTAAATTTCAAAATTTTTAAAAATAAAATGTAAAACAGAAAAAGAGTTCTTCCATTCACACTGATGTATTTATAAGAATGAATTATTTCCATGCTTATATCCATAAATACATAAAAGTGGAATAAAATCTAACTTGAACCAAAAAAGAAAAAAAAAACTGAACCTAACGTTTATACAGAGGAAAACACTACCAAGGCACTTGCTCCAGTGGTAAACAATTCTGAAATTGGTCAGAGGTGGGGAATCATCTCCCATACAGCCAGCAGCCCCGCCCGCCCACGCAAGGAGCGTCCTTATTGCAAAGCTGGGGGACCGTGCCGAGGTCTCTGTGAGTAAACGTGAGCTGAGCCCCAGGCCAGCTGCTGCTGAACTCTTCCCACCCTTCCCAGGTGAAACACCTGAATATGTACAAGGGCTTGAAAGCCTAGAGGAAGGGCCGTGGAGCCACACCAGCGACAGCACGCAGGCCAACTTGGTGCCTGCAGGTCAGCCAGGATGGTCCTGGCCATGGGCGCTCTTCTGGAAGATTTCCATTGCCCTGCCTGAGATACCCCTCCTGTCCCGGCCCCCACTCCTTTTTTTCCTTCCTCACCTCAGCCCGGAGAGATATTCCAGTGGAAGTTATTGGTGACACATCCTCTTCTTTACAGGTGGCAGCCTGGCAACTCCTGCCGAAAGTCCAGCAGAGCCCCACTCACACCGGACCACCCACAAAGCCGTGGACCCTCACACCCTCCCACCAGCACAGCCCCGAGACTGCTGACGGGGCAGAGAATATGCAGTCAGGCACAGCTGCAGGGGATATTGCTGCCTGGAGTGCTGTTTATATTGACCTCAACCCAGGCACACCTGGGGAGGGCTTGCCGGCAGGGTCAGGCTGCCCAGGTCAGCTAATCCTCAGCCCTCGGGGAATCACATTGCAGAAAATGGACCTCGCTAAGACAGAATATTCGCCAAGGAAAAAAAGGACACAATGCCATTTGCAGCACCGTAGATGAGTCTCGAGGTAATCACGTGACTTGGAGTAAGTCAGAAAGTGAAAGACACATATCATATCATATCACTTATAGGTGTTACCTATAAATTGATACCAGGGCAGATATTTCCACGGAGAAGGGCAATCACAGATTCATTAAACAAACTTATGGTTCACAAAGGCAAGGTGTGAGGATTGAATTCATTACGATATTGTGGTTAACAGACATATACAAACACAGTAGACGTATAGATTCACCAAAGACCTACGGAGTACCAAGAGAAGACTACTCAACATTCTGTCATAACGTACATGGGAAAAGGATCCCAGGAAGAACAGACATATGTATATGTGTAAAAGAACCACCTCTTGCACACCTACAACAATCTAAACGTTGTACTCAAACTTGCTGTAATAAAAAATAAAAAATTAAATTAAAAACACGAACAAGAAGTAGTGAGACAAACTTGAGGGGCTTTCTCCTGGCACATTCCGTTCTACATTCCAATCTAGAACGCGACTTCCATTGAGGCTCTGCTGCCCTAGTAACCAGATTTGGTAAGGGAGAACTGCTGCCACCTTGTGGCCGTTTCACACAACAGCAGCTTTAATCCCAGCGCTAATGGTCAGTGGATATTCCAAATCATTACAGGCCTGTAATGACACCTGCCCTGAAAACATATCCTGGGGTCATATATCGACCAAAAAATTCAAAAGACGTCCATATTTCAAAACGACAGTTTCAAGAGGCATATTTCACGCACATTAGTGTTCTGCTTCTTTTGCTTGCTTTCTTTCTTTGTTAAAAAAACGGGAATGGAAAAAGGCAACCCTCAGAATGGGCGAAAACGTTCACAAACGAATCAATGGACAAAGGTTTAATCTCCAATATATATAAACAGCTCATGCAGCTTAATATTAATAAAACAAACAACCCAATACAAAAATGGGCAGAAGATCTAAAGAGACGTTTCTTCAAAGAAGACAGAGATGGCCAAGACGCACATGAAAAGCTGCTCAACATCACTAATTATTAGAGAAATGCAAATCAAAACTACAATGAGGAAAGACCTCACACCTGTGAGAATGGGCATCATCAGATAATCTACAAACAACAAATTCTGGGGAGAGTGTGGACAAAAGGAACCCTCTTCCGCTATTGGTGGGAATGTAAATTGATACAGTCACTATGGAGAACAGTATGGAGGTTCCTTTAAAAAACTGAAAAGAGAATTACCATAGGATCCAGCAATCCCACTTCTGGGCATATACCCAGAGAAAACCATAAATCACAAAGACACATTCACCACAATGTTCATTGCAGCACTATTTACAATAGCCAGGTACTGGAAGCAACCTAAATGCCCACAGACGGACGAATGGATAAAGAGGTGGTACATATATAAAATGGAATATTACTCAGCCAAAAAAAGGAATGAAACTGAGTCATTTGTAGAGAAGTTGATGGATCTAGAGACTGTCATACAGAGTGAAGTAAGTCAGAAAGAGAAAAACAAATATTGTATATTAATGCCTATATGTGGAAGCTAGAAAAATGGTACAGATGAACTGGTTTGCAGGGCAGAAATAGAGACACAGAGGTAGAGAACAAACGTATGGACATGGACACAAAGTGGGGGAAGCCATGGGGTGATGGTGGTGGGATGAGTTGGGAGATTGGGATTGACCTGTATACATGTATATGCATAAAATAGATAACTAATAATAACCTACTGTATAAAAAAATAAATTAAATTAAATTTCAAAATTTTTAAAAATAAAATGTAAAAATAAAACAGAAAAAGAGTTCTTCCATTCACACTGATGTATTTATAAGAATGAATTATTTCCATGCTTATATCCATAAATACATAAAAGAGGAATAAAATCTAACTTGAACCAAAAAAGAAAAAAAACTGAACCTAACGTTTATACAGAGGAAAACACTACCAAGGCACTTGCTCCAGTGGTAAACAATTCTGAAATTGGTCAGAGGTGGGGAATCATCTCCCATACAGCCAGCAGCCCCGCCCGCCCACGCAAGGAGCGTCCTTATTGCAAAGCTGGGGGACCGTGCCGAGGCCTCTGTGAGGAAACGTGAGCTGAGCCCCAGGCCAGCTGCTGCTGAACTCTTCCCACCCTTCCCAGGTGAAACACCTGAATATGTACAAGGGCTTGAAAGCCTAGAGGAAGGGCCGTGGAGCCACACCAGCGACAGCACGCAGGCCAACTTGGTGCCTGCAGGTCAGCCAGGATGATCCTGGCCACGGGCGCTCTTCTGGAAGCTTTCCATTGCCCTGCCTGAGATACCCCTCCTGTCCCGGACCCCACTCCTTTTTTTCCTTCCTCACCTCAGCCCGGAGAGATATTCCAGTGGAAGTTATGGGTGACACATCCTCTTCTTTACAGGTGGCAGCCTGGCAACTCCTGCCGAAAGTCCAGCAGAGCCCCACTCACACCGGGCCCCCCACAAAGCCGTGGACCCTCACACCCTCCCACCAGCACAGCCCCGAGACTGCTGACGGGGCAGAGAATATGGAGTCAGGCACAGCTGCAGGGGCTATTGCTGCCTGGAGTGCTGTTTATATTGACCTCAACCCAGGCACACCTGGGGAGGGCTTGCCGGCAGGGTCAGGCTGCCCAGGTCAGCTAATCATCAGCCCTCGGGGAATCACATTGCAGAAAATGGACCTCGCTAAGACAGAATATTCGCCAAGGAAAAAAAGGACACAATGCCATTTGTAGCACCGTAGATGAGTCTCGAGGTAATCACGTGACTTGGAGTAAGTCAGAAAGTGAAAGACACATATCATATCATATCACTTATAGTTGTTACCTATAAATTGATACCAGGGCAGATATTTCCACGGAGAAGGGCAATCACAGATTCATTAAACAAACTTATGGTTCACCAAAGGAAAGGTGTGAGGATTGAATTCATTACGATATTGGGGTTAACAGACATATACAAACACAGTAGACGTATAGATTCAACAAAGACCTACGGAGTACCAAGAGAAGACTACTCAACATTCTGTCATAACGTACATGGGAAAAGGATCCCAGGAAGAACAGACATATGTATATGTGTAAAAGAACCACCTCTTGCACACCTACAACAATCTAAACGTTGTACTCAAACTTGCTGTAATAAAAAATAAAAAATTAAATTAAAAACACGAACAAGAAGTAGTGAGACAAACTTGAGGGGCTTTCTCCTGGCACATTCCGTTCTACATTCCAATCTAGAACGCGACTTCCATTGAGGCTCTGCTGCCCTAGTAACCAGATTGGGTAAGGGAGAACTGCTGCCACCTTGTGGCCGTTTCACACAACAGCAGCTTTAATCCCAGCGCTAATGGTCAGTGGATATTCCAAATCATTACAGGCCTGTAAATGACACCTGCCCTGAAAACATATCCTGGGGTCATATATCGACCAAAAAATTCAAAAGACGTCCATATTTCAAAACGACAGTTTCAAGAGGCATATTTCACGCACATTAGTGTTCTGCTTCTTTTGCTTGCTTGCTTTCTTTGTTAAAAAAACGGGAATGGAAAAAGGCAACCCTCAGAATGGGCGAAAACGTTCACAAACGAATCAATGGACAAAGGTTTAATCTCCAATATATATAAACAGCTCATGCAGCTTAATATTAATAAAACAAACAACCCAATACAAAAATGGGCAGAAGATCTAAAGAGACGTTTCTTCAAAGAAGACACAGAGATGGCCAAGACGCACATGAAAAGCTGCTCAACATCACTAATTATTAGAGAAATGCAAATCAGAACTACAATGAGGTAAGACCTCACACCTGTGAGAATCGGCATCATCAGATAATCTACAAACAACAAATTCTGGGGAGGGTGTGGACAAAAGGAACCCTCTTCCGCTATTGGTGGGAATGTAAATTCATACAGTCACTATGGAGAACAGTATGGAGGTTCCTTTCAAAAACTAAAAAGAGAATTACCATAGGATCCTGCAATCCCACTTCTGGGCATATACCCAGAGAAAACCAGAAATCACAAAGACACATTCACCACAATGTTCATTGCAGCACTATTTACAATAGCCAGGTAATGGAAGCAACCTAAATGCCCACAGACAGACGAATGGACAAAGATGTGGTACATATATAAAATGGAATATTACTCAGCCAAAAAAAGGAATGAAACTGGGTCATTTTTAGAGAAGTTGATGGATCTAGAGACTGTGATGCAGAGTGAAGTAAGTCAGAAAGAGAAAAACAAATATTGTATATTAATGCCTATATGTGGAACCTAGAAAAATGGTACAGATGAACTGGTTTGCAGGGCAGAAAGAGAGACACAGAGGTAGAGAACAAACGTATGGACACAAAGTGGGGGAAGCCATGGGGTGGTGGTGGTGGGATGAGTTGGGAGATTGGGATTGACCTGTATACATGTATATGCATAAAATAGATAACTAATAATAACCCACTGTATAAAAAAATAAATTAAATTAAATTTCAAAATTTTTAAAAATAAAATGTAAAAATAAAACAGAAAAAAAGTTCTTCCATTCACACTGATGTATTTATAAGAATGAATTATTTCCATGCTTATATCCATAAATACATAAAAGAGGAATAAAATCTAACTTGACCCAAAAAAGAAAAAAAACTGAACCTAACATTTATACAGAGGAAAACACTACCAAGGCACTTGCTCCAGTGGTAAACAATTCTGAAATTGGTCAGAGGTGGGGAATCATCTCCCATACAGCCAGCAGCCCCGCCCACCCACGCAAGGAGCGTCCTCATTGCAAAGCTGGGGGACCGTGCCGAGGCCTCTGTGAGGAAACGTGAGCTGAGCCCCAGGCCAGCTGCTGCTGAACTCTTCCCACCCTTCCCAGGTGAAACACCTGAATATGTACAAGGGCTTGAAAGCCTAGAGGAAGGGCCGTGGAGCCACACCAGCGACAGCACGCAGGCCAACTTGGTGCCTGCAGGTCAGCCAGGATGGTCCTGGCCACGGGCGCTCTTCTGGAAGCTTTCCATTGCCCTGCCTGAGATACCCCCCCTGTCCCGGCCCCCACTCCTTTTTTTCCTTCCTCACCTCAGCCCGGAGAGATATTCCAGTGGAAGTTATGGGTGACACATCCTCTTCTTTACAGGTGGCAGCCTGGCAACTCCTGCCGAAAGTCCAGCAGAGCCCCACTCACACCGGGCCCCCCACAAAGCCGTGGACCCTCACACCCTCCCACCAGCACAGCCCCGAGACTGCTGACGGGGCAGAGGATATGGAGTCAGGCACAGCTGCAGGGGCTATTGCTGCCTGGAGTGCTGTTTATATTGACCCCTCCCCAGGCACACCTGGGGAGGGCTTGCCGGCAGGGTCAGGCTGCCCAGGTCAGCTAATCCTCAGCCCTCGGGGAATCACATTGCAGAAAATGGACCTCGCTAAGACAGAATATTCGCCAAGGAAAAAAAGGACACAATGCCATTTGCAGCACCGTAGATGAGTCTCGAGGTAATCACGTGACTTGGAGTAAGTCAGAAAGTGAAAGACACATATCATATCATATCACTTATAGGTGTTACCTATAAATTGATACCAGGGCAGATATTTCCACGGAGAAGGGCAATCACAGATTCATTAAACAAACTTACGGTTCACCAAAGGAAAGGTGTGAGGATTGAATTCATTACGATATTGGGTTTAACAGACATATACAAACACAGTAGACGTATATAATCACCAAAGACCTACGGAGTACCAAGAGAAGACTACTCAACATTCTGTCATAACGTACATGGGAAAAGGATCCCAGGAAGAACAGACATATGTATATGTGTAAAAGAACCACATCTTGCACACCTACAACAAGCTAAACGTTGTACTCAAACTTGCTGTAATAAAAAATAAAAAATTAAATTAAAAACATGAACAAGAAGTAGTGAGACAAACTTGAGGGGCTTTCTCCTGGCACATTCCGTTCTACATTCCAATCTAGAACGCGACTTCCATTGAGGCTCTGCTGCCCTAGTAACCAGATTTGGTAAGGGAGAACTGCTGCCACCTTGTGGCCGTTTCACACAACAGCAGCTTTAATCCCAGCGCTAATGGTCAGTGGATATTCCAAATCATTACAGGCCTGTAAATGACACCTGCCCTGAAAACAAATCCTGGGGTCATATATCGACCAAAAAATTCAAAAGACGTCCATATTTCAAAACGACAGTTTCAAGAGGCATATTTCACGCACATTAGTGTTCTGCTTCTTTTGCTTGCTTTCTTTCTTTGTTAAAAAAACGGGAATGGAAAAAGGCAACCCTCAGAATGGGCGAAAACGTTCACAAACGAATCAATGGACAAAGGTTTCATCTCCAATATATATAAACAGCTCATGCAGCTTAATATTAATAAAACAAACAACCCAATACAAAAATGGGCAGAAGATCTGAAGAGACGTTTCTTCAAAGAAGACACAGAGATGGCCAAGACGCACATGAAAAGCTGCTCAACATCACTAATTATTAGAGAAATGCAAATCAGAACTACAATGAGGTAAGACCTCACACCTGTGAGAATCGGCATCATCAGATAATCTACAAACAACAAATTCTGGGGAGGGTGTGGACAAAAGGAACCCTCTTCCGCTATTGGTGGGAATGTAAATTGATACAGTCACTATGGAGAACAGTATGGAGTTTCCTTTCAAAAACTAAAAAGAGAATTACCATAGGATCCAGCAATCCCACTTCTGGGCATATACCCAGAGAAAACCATAAATCACAAAGACACATTGACCACAATGTTCATTGCAGCACTATTTACAATAGCCAGGTAATGGAAGCAACCTAAATGCCCACAGACAGACGAATGGATAAAGATGTGGTACATATATAAAATGGAATATTACTCAGCCAAAAAAAGGAATGAAACTGGGTCATTTGTAGAGAAGTTGATGGATCTAGAGACTGTCATACAGAGTGAAGTAAGTCAGAAAGAGAAAAACAAATATTGTATATTAATGCCTATACGTGGAACCTAGAAAAATGGTACAGATGAACTGGTTTGCAGGGCAGAAAGAGAGACACAGAGGTAGAGAACAAACGTATGGACACAAAGTGGGGGAAGCCATGGGGTGGTGGTGGTGGGATGAGTTGGGAGATTGGGATTGACCTGTATACATGTATATGCATAAAATAGATAACTAATAATAACCTACTGTATAAAAAAATAAATTAAATTAAATTTCAAAATTTTTAAAAATAAAATGTAAAAATAAAACAGAAAAATGTTCTTCCATTCACACTGATGTATTTATAAGAATGAATTATTTCCATGCTTATATCCATAAATACATAAAAGAGGAATAAAATCTAACTTGAACCAAAAAAGAAAAAAAAAACTGAAGCTAACATTTATACAGAGGAAAACACTACCAAGGCACTTGCTCCAGTGGTAAACAATTGTGAAATTGGTCAGAGGTGGGGAATCATCTCCCATACAGCCAGCAGCCCCGCCCGCCCACGCAAGGAGCGTCCTTATTGCAAAGCTGGGGGACCGTGCCGAGGCCTCTGTGAGGAAACGTGAGCTGAGCCCCAGGCCAGCTGCTGCTGAACTCTTCCCACCCTTCCCAGGTGAAACTCCTGAATATGTACAAGGGCTTGAAAGCCTAGAGGAAGGGCCGTGGAGCCACACCAGCGACAGCACGCAGGCCAACTTGGTGCCTGCAGGTCAGCCAGGATGGTCCGGGCCACGGGCGCTCTTCTGGAAGCTTTCCATTGCCCTGCCTGAGATACCCCTCCTGTCCCGGCCCCCACTCCTTTTTTTCCTTCCTCACCTCAGCCCGGAGAGATATTCCAGTGGAAGATTGGGTGACACATCCTCTTCTTTACAGTTGGCAGCCTGGCAACTCCTGCCGAAAGTCCAGCAGAGCCCCACTCACACCGGGCCCCCCACAAAGCCGTGGACCCTCACACCCTCCCAGCAGCACAGCCCCGAGACTGCTGACGGGGCAGAGAATATGGAGTCAGGCACAGCTGCAGGGGCTATTGCTGCCTGGAGTGCTGTTTATATTGACCTCAACCCAGGCACACCTGGGGAGGGCTTGCCGGCAGGATCAGGCTGCCCAGGTCAGCTAATCCTCAGCCCTCAGTGAATCACATTGCAGAAAATGGACCTCGCTTAGACAGAATATTCGCCAAGGAAAAAAGGACACAATGCCATTTGCAGCACCGTAGATGAGTCTCGAGGTAATCACGTGACTTGGAGTAAGTCAGAAAGTGAAAGACATATCATATCATATCACTTATAGGTGTTACCTATAAATTGATACCAGGGCAGATATTTCCACGGAGAAGGGCAATCACAGATTCATTAAACAAACTTATGGTTCACCAAAGGAAAGGTGTGGGAATTGAATTCATTACGATATTGGGGTTAACAGACATATACAAACACAGTAGACGTATATAATCACCAAAGACCTACGGAGTACCAAGAGAAGACTACTCAACATTCTGTTATAACGTACATGGGAAAAGGATCCCAGGAAGAACAGACATATGTATATGTGTAAAAGAACCACCTATTGCACACCTACAACAAGCTAAACGTTGTACTCAAACTTGCTGTAATAAAAAATAAAAAATTAAATTAAAAACACGAACAAGAAGTAGTGAGACAAACTTGAGGGGCTTTCTCCTGGCACATTCCGTTCTACATTCCAATCTAGATCGCGACTTCCATTGAGGCTCTGCTGCCCTAGTAACCAGATTTGGTAAGGGAGAACTGCTGCCACCTTGTGGCCGTTTCACGCAACAGCAGCTTTAATCCCAGCGCTAATGGTCAGTGGATATTCCAAATCATTACAGGCCTGTAAATGACACCTGCCCTGAAAATATATCCTGGGGTCATATATCGACCAAAAAATTCAAAAGACGTCCATATTTCAAAACGACAGTTTCAAGAGGCATATTTCACGCACATTAGTGTTCTGCTTCTTTTGCTTGCTTTCTTTCTTTGTTAAAAAAACGGGAATGGAAAAAGGCAACCCTCAGAATGGGCGAAAACGTTCACAAACGAATCAATGGACAAAGGTTTAATCTCCAATATATATAAAGAGCTCATGCAGCTTAATATTAATAAAACAAAGAACCCAATACAAAAATGGGCAGAAGATCTAAAGAGACGTTTCTTCAAAGAAGACACAGAGATGGCCAAGACGCACATGAAAAGCTGCTCAACATCACTAATTATTAGAGAAATGCAAATCAAAACTACAATGAGGTAAGACCTCACACCTGTGAGAATCGGCATCATCAGATAATCTACAATCAACAAATTCTGGGGAGGGTGTGGACAAAAGGAACCCTCTTCCGCTATTGGTGGGAATGTAAATTGATACAGTCACTATGGAGAACAGTATGGAGGTTCCTTTAAAAAACTAAAAAGAGAATTACTATAGGATCCAGCAATCCCACTTCTGGGCATATACCCAGAGAAAACCATAAATCACAAAGACACATTGACCACAATGTTCATTGCAGCACTATTTACAATAGCCAGGTAATGGAAGCAACCTAAATGCCCACAGACAGACGAATGGATAAAGATGTGGTACATATATAAAATGGAATATTACTCAGCCAAAAAAATGAATGAAACTGGGTCATTTGTAGAGAAGTTGATGGATCTAGAGACTGTCATACAGAGTGAAGTAAGTCAGAAAGAGAAAAACAAATATTGTATATTAATGCCTATACGTGGAACCTAGAAAAATGGTACAGATGAACTGGTTTGCAGGGCAGAAAGAGAGACACAGAGGTAGAGAACAAACGTATGGACACAAAGTGGGGGAAGCCATGGGGTGGTGGTGGTGGGATGAGTTGGGAGATTGGGAGTGACCTGTATACATGTATATGCATAAAATAGATAACTAATAATAACCTACTGTATAAAAAAATAAATTAAATTAAATTTCAAAATTTTTAAAAATAAAATGTAAAAATAAAACAGAAAAAAAGTTCTTCCATTCACACTGATGTATTTATAAGAATGAATTATTTCCATGCTTATATCCATAAATACATAAAAGAGGAATAAAATCTAACTTGAACCAAAAAAGAAAAGAAAAACTGATCCTTACATTTATACAGAGGAAAACACTACCAAGGCACTTGCTCCAGTGGTAAACAATTCTGAAATTGGTCAGAGGTGGGGAATCATCTCCCATACAGCCAGCAGCCCCGCCCGCCCACGCAAGGAGCGTCCTTATTGCAAAGCTGGGGGACCCTGCCGAGGCCTCTGTGAGTAAACGTGAGCTGAGCCCCAGGCCAGCTGCTGCTGAACTCTTCCCACCCTTCCCAGGTGAAACACCTGAATATGTACAAGGGCTTGAAAGCCTAGAGGAAGGGCCGTGGAGCCACACCAGCGACAGCACGCAGGCCAACTTGGTGCCTGCAGGTCAGCCAGGATGGTCCTGGCCACGGGCGCTCTTCTGGAAGCTTTCCATTGCCCTGCCTGAGATACCCCTCCTGTCCCGGCCCCCACTCCTTTTTTTCCTTCCTCACCTCAGCCCGGAGAGATATTCCAGTGGAAGTTATGGGTGACACATCCTCTTCTTTACAGGTGGCAGCCTGGCAACTCCTGCCGAAAGTCCAGCAGAGCCCCACTCACACCGGGCCCCCCACAAAGCCGTGGACCCTCACACCCTCCCACCAGCACAGCCCCGAGACTGCTGACGGGGCAGAGAATATGGAGTCAGGCACAGCTGCAGGGGCTATTGCTGCCTGGAGTGCTGTTTATATTGACCTCAACCCAGGCACACCTGGGGAGGGCTTGCCGGCAGGGTCAGGCTGCCCAGGTCAGCTAATCCTCAGACCTCGGGGAATCACATTGCAGAAAATGGACCTCGCTAAGACAGAATATTCGCCAAGGAAAAAAAGGACACAATGCCATTTGCAGCACCGTAGATGAGTCTCGAGGTAATCACGTGACTTGGAGTAAGTCAGAAAGTGAAAGACCCATATCATATCATATCACTTATAGGTGTTACCTATAAATTGATACCAGGGCAGATATTTCCACGGAGAAGGGCAATCACAGATTCATTAAACAAACTTATGGTTCACCAAAGGAAAGGTGTGAGGATTGAATTCATTACGATATTGGGGTTAACAGACATATACAAACACAGTAGACGTATAGAATCACCAAAGACCTACGGAGTACCAAGAGAAGACTACTCAACATTCTGTCATAACGTACATGGGAAAAGGATCCCAGGAAGAACAGACATATGTATATGTGTAAAAGAACCACCTCTTGCACACCTACAACAAGCTAAACGTTGTACTCAAACTTGCTGTAATAAAAAATAAAAAATTAAATTAAAAACACGAACAAGAAGTAGTGAGACAAACTTGAGGGGCTTTCTCCTGGCACATTCCGTTCTACATTCCAATCTAGAACGCGACTTCCATTGAGGCTCTGCTGCCCTAGTAAGCAGATTTGGTAAGGGAGAACTGCTGCCACCTTGTGGCCGTTTCACACAACAGCAGTTTTAATCAAAGCGCTAATGGTCAGTGGATATTCCAAATCATTACAGGCCTGTAAATGACACCTGCCCTGAAAACAAATCCTGGGGTCACATATCGACCAAAAAATTCAAAGGACGTCCATATTTCAAAACGACCGTTTCAAAAGGCATATTTTATGCACATTAGTGTTCTGCTTCTTTGTCTTTCTTTCTTTTTTGGTTAAAAAGACGGGAATGGAAAAAGGCATCCCTCAGACTGGGCGAAAATCATTGCAAACGAATCAATGGACAAAGGTTTAATCTCCAATATATATAAACAGCTCATGCAGCGTAATATTAAAAAAACAAACAACCCAATACAAAAATGGGCAGAAGTTCTAAAGAGACGTTTCTTCAAAGAAGACACAGAGATGGCCAAGACGCACATGAAAAGCTGCTCAACAGCACTAATTATTAGAGAAATGCAAATCAAAACTACAATGAGGTATCACCTCACACCTGTTAGGATCGGCATCATCAGAAAATCTACAAACAACAAATTCTGGGGAGGGTGTGGACAAAAGGAGCCCTTTTCCGCTATTGGTGGGAATGTAAATTGATACCGTCACTATGGAGAACAGTATGGAGTTTCCTTTAAAAAACTAGAAATAGAATTACCATCTGATCCAGCAATCCATCTTCTGGGCATATACCCAGAGAAAACCATAAATCAAAAAGGCACATTCGGGCTTCCCTGGTGGTGCAGTGGTTGAGAATCTGCATGCTAATGCAGGGGACACGGGTTCGAGCCCTGGCCTGGGAGGATCCCACATGCCGCGGAGCAACTAGGCCCGTGAGCCACAACTACTGAGGTTGCACATCTGGACCCTGTGCTCCGCAACAAGAGAGGCCTTAATAGTGAGAGGCCCATGCAGCGCGATGAAGAGAGGCCCCCGCTTGCCACAACTAGGGAAAGCCCTCACACAGAAACGAAGATGCAACACAGCAAAAAATAAATTTAAAAAAAAAAAAAAGGCACATTCACCACAATGTTCATTGCATCACTATTTACAATAGCCAGGTAATGGAAGCAACCTAAATGCCCACAGACAGATGAATGGATAAAGATGGGGTACATATATAAAATGGAATATTACTCGGCCATAAAAAGGAATGAAACTAGGTCATTTGTAGAGACATCGATGGATCTAGAGACTGTCATATAGAATGAAGTAAGTCAGAAAGAGGAAAACAAATATTGTATATTAATGCATATATGTGGAACCTAAAAGATGGTACAGATGAACTGGTTTGCAGGGAAGAAATAGAGACACAGAGGTAGAGAACAAACGTATGGACACCAAGTGTGGGAAGCCATGGGGTGGTGGAGGTGGGATGAGTTGGGACATTGGGATTGACCTGTATACATGTATATGCATATAATACATAACTGATAATAACCTGCTGTATGAAAAAGTAAATAAAATTAAATTTCAAAATTTTAAAAAATAAAATTTAAAAATAAAACAGAATAAAGTTCTTCCCTTCACACACATATATTTATAGGAATGAATTATTTCCATGCTTATATCTATAAATACATAAAAGAGGAATAAAATCTAACTTGAACCATAAACGGAAAAAAACCTGAACCCACCAGTTATACAGAAGAAAACCCTATCAAGGCACTTGCTCCAGCCGTAAACAATTCTTAAATAGGTCAGAGGTGTGGAATCATCTCCCATCCAGCTAGCACCCACCCCCCACGCAAGGAGCGTCCTCATTGCAAAGCTGGGAGACCATGCCGAGGCATCTCTGAATAAAGGTGAGCTGAGCCCCAGGCCAGCTGCTGCTGAACTGTTCCCACCTTTCGCAGGTAAAACACCTGAATATGTACAAGGGCTTGAAAGCCTAGAGGAAGGGCCGTGGAGCCACACTAGCGACAGCACGCAGGCCAACTTGGTGCCTGCAGGCCAGCCAGGGAGGTCCTGGCCCCGGGTACTCTTCCGGAAGCTTTCCACTGTCCTGCCTGTGATACCCCTCCTGTCCCGGCCCCCACTGCTTTTTTGCTTCCTCACCTCTGTCCGGAGAGAAATTCCAGCGTAAGGTATGGGTGACACATCCTCTTCTTTACAGGTTGCAGCCTGGCAACTCCTGCAGAAAGGCCAGCAGTGCCCCACTCACACCGGGCCGCCAACAAAGCTGTGGCCCCTCATTCCCTCCCACCAGCTCAGCCCCGAGACTGCTGACGGGGCAGAGAATATGGAGTCTGGCACAGCTTCAGGGGCTATTGCTGCCTGGAGCGCTGTTTATATTGACCTCAACCAGGCACACCTGGGGAGGGCCGGCCGGCAGGGTAAGGCTGCCCAGGTCAGCTAATCCACAACCCTCAGGGATTCACATTGTTGAAAATGGATCTCGCTAAGGCAGAATAGAAGCCAAGGAAAATAAGGACACAATGCCATTTGCAGCACCGTAGATGAGTCTAGAGGTAATCACGTGACTTGGAGTAAGTCAGAAAGTGAAAGACACATATCATATCATATCACTTATAGGTGTTACCTAAAAATGGATACCAGGGCTGATATTTCCACGGAGAAGGGCAATCACAGATTCATTAAACAAACATGGTTCACCAAAGGAAAGGTGTGATGATTGGTTTCATTACGATATCGGGGTTAACAGACATATACAAACACAGTTGACATATATAATCACCAAAGACCTACGGAATACCAAGAGAAGACTACTCAACATTCTGTCATAACGTACCTGGGAAAAGGATCCCAGGAAGAACAGACATCTGTATATATGTAAAAGAACCTCATCTTCGACACCTACAATAAGCCAAACATTGTAATCAAACTTGCTGTAATAAAAAATAAAAATTTAAATTAAAAATACGAACAAGAAGTAGGGAGACAAACTTGAGGGGCTTTCTCCTGGCACATTCCATTCTAAATTCCAATCTAGAACACGACTTCCATTGAGGCTCTGCTGCCCTAGTAACCAGATTTGGTAAGGGAGAACTGCTGCCACCTTGTGGCCGTTTCACACTACAGCAGCTTTAATCCCAGCGCTAATGGTCAGTTTATATTGAAAATCATTGCAGGCCTGTAAATGACACCTGCCCTGAAAACAAATCCTGGGGTCACATATCGACCAAAAAATTCAAAGGACGTCCATATTTCAAAACGACCGTTTCAAAAGGCATATTTAATGCACATTAGTGTTCTGCTTCTTTGTCTTTCTTTCTTTTTTGGTTAAAAAGACGGGAATGGAAAAAGGCATCCCTCAGACTGGGCGAAAATCGTTGCAAACGAATCAATGGACAAAGGTTTAATCTCCAATATATATAAACAGCTCATGCAGCTTAATATTAAAAAAACAAACAACCCAATACAAAAATGGGCAGAAGTTCTAAAGAGACGTTTCTTCAAAGAAGACACAGAGATGGCCAAGACGCACATGAAAAGCTGATCAACATCACTAATTATTAGGGAAATGCAAATCAAAACTACAATGAGGTATCACCTCACACCTGTTAGGATCGGCATCATCAGAAAATCTACAAACAACAAATTCTGGGGAGGGTGTGGACAAAAGGATCCCTATTCCACTATTGGTGGGAATGTAAATTGATACCGTCACTATGGAGAACAGTATGGAGTTTCCTTTAAAAAACTAGAAATAGAATTACCATCTGATCCAGCAATCCCACTTCTGGGCATATACCCAGAGAAAACCAAAAATCAAAAAGGCACATTCACCACAATGTTCATTGCATCACTATTTACAATAGCCAGGTAATGGAAGCAACCTAAATGCCCACAGACAGATGAATGGATAAAGATGGGGTACATATATAAAATGGAATATTACTCGGCCATAAAAAGGAATGAAACTGGGTCATTTGTAGTGACATCGATGGATCTAGAGACTGTCATATAGAATGAAGTAAGTCAGAAAGAGGAAAACAAATATTGTATATTAATGCATATATGTGGAACCTAAAAGATGGTACAGATGAACTGGTTTGCAGGGAAGAAATAGAGACACAGAGGTAGAGAACAAACGTATGGACACCAAGTGTGGGAAGCCATGGGGTGGTGGAGGTGGGATGAGTTGGGAGATTGGGATTGACCTGTATACATGTATATGCATATAATACATAACTGATAATAACCTGCTGTATGAAAAAGTAAATAAAATTAAATTTCAAAATTTTAAAAAATAAAATTTAAAAATAAAACAGAATAAATTTCTTCCCTTCACACACATATATTTATAGGAATGAATTATTTCCATTCTTATATCTATAAATACATAAAAGAGGAATAAAATCTAACTTGAACCATAAACGGAAAAAAACCTGAACCCACCAGTTATACAGAGGAAAACCCTATCAGGGCACTTGCTCCAGCCGTAAACAATTCTGAAATTGGTCAGAGGTGTGGAATCATCTCCCATCCAGCTAGCACCCACCCCCCACGCAAGGAGCGTCCTCATTGCAAAGCTGGGAGACCATGCCGAGGCATCTCTGAATAAAGGTGAGCTGAGCCCCAGGCCAGCTGCTGCTGAACTGTTCCCACCTTTCGCAGGTAAAACACCTGAATATGTACAAGGGCTTGAAAGCCTAGAGGAAGGGCCGTGGAGCCACACTAGCGACAGCACGCAGGCCAACTTGGTGCCTGCAGGCCAGCCAGGGAGGTCCTGGCCCCGGGTACTCTTCCGGAAGCTTTCCACTGTCCTGCCTGTGATACCCCTCCTGTCCCGGCCCCCACTGCTTTTTTGCTTCCTCACCTCTGTCCGGAGAGAATTTCCAGCGGAAGGTATGGGTGACACATCCTCTTCTTTACAGGTTGCAGCCTGGCAAATCCTGCAGAAAGGCCAGCAGTGCCCCACTCACACCGGGCCGCCAACAAAGCTGTGGCCCCTCATTCCCTCCCACCAGCTCAGCCCCGAGACTGCTGACGGGGCAGAGAATATGGAGTCAGGCACAGCTTCAGGGGCTATTGCTGCCTGGAGCGCTGTTTATATTGACCTCAACCAGGCACACCTGGGGACGGCCGGCCGGCAGGGTAAGGCTGCCCAGGTCAGCTAATCCACAACCCTCAGGAAATCACATTGTTGAAAATGGACCTCGCTAAGGCAGAATAGAAGCCAAGGAAAATAAGGACACAATGCCATTTGCAGCACTGTAGATGAGTCTAGAGGTAATCACGTGACTTGGAGTAAGTCAGAAAGTGAAAGACACATATCATATCATATCACTTACAGGTGTTACCTAAAAATGGATACCAGGGCAGATATTTCCACGGAGAACGGCAATCACAGATTCATTAAACAAACTTATGGTTCACCAATGGAAAGGTGTGAGGTTTGGTTTCATTACGATATCGGGGTTAACAGACATATACAAACACAGGTGACATATATAATCACCAAAGACCTACGGAATACCAAGAGAAGACTACTCAACATTCTATCATAACGTACCTGGGAAAAGGATCCCAGGAAGAACAGACATCTGTATATGTGTAAAAGAACCACATCTTCAACAACTACAATAAGCCAAACATTGTAATCAAACTTGCTGTAATAAAAAATAAAAAAATTTAAATTAAAAATACGAACAAGAAGTAGGGAGACAAACTTGAGGGGCTTTCTCCTGGCACATTCCATTCTAAATTCCAATCTAGAACACGACATCCATTGAGGCTCTGCTGCCCTAGTAAGCAGATTTGGTAAGGGAGAACTGCTGCCACCTTGTGGCCGTTTTACACAACAGCAGCTTTAATCCCAGCGCTAATGGTCAGTTGATATTGAAAATCATTGCAGCCCTGTAAATGACACCTGCCCTGAAAACAAATCCTGGGGTCACATATCGACCAAAAATTTCAAAGGACGTCCATATTTCAAAACGACCGTTTCAAAAGGCATATTTTATGCACATTAGTGTTCTGCTTCTTTGTCTTTCTTTCTTTTTTGGTTAAAAAGACGGGAATGGAAAAAGGCATCCCTCAGACTGGGCGAAAATCATTGCAAACGAATCAATGGACAAAGGTTTAATCTCCAATATATATAAACAGCTCATGCAGCTTAATATTAAAAAAACAAACAACCCAATACAAAAATGGGCAGAAGTTCTAAAGAGACGTTTCTTCAAAGAAGACACAGAGATGGCCAAGACACACATGAAAAGCTGCTCAACAGCACTAATTATTAGAGAAATGCAAATCAAAACTACAATGAGGTATCACCTCACACCTGTTAGGATCGGCATCATCAGAAAATCTACAAACAACAAATTCTGGGGAGGGTGTGGACAAAAGGAGCCCTCTTCCACTATTGGTGGGAATGTAAATTGATACCGTCACTATGGAGAACAGTATGGAGTTCCCTTTAAAAAACTAGAAATCGAATTACCATCTGATCCAGCAATCCTACTTCTGGGCATATACCCAGAGAAAACCAAAAATCAAAAAGGCACATTCACCACAATGTTCATTGCATCACTATTTACAATAGCCAGGTAATGGAAGCAACCTAAATGCCCACAGACAGATGAATGGATAAAGATGGGGTACATATATAAAATGGAATATTACTCGGCCATAAAAAGGAATGAAACTGGGTCATTTGTAGAGACATCGATGGATCTAGGGACTGTCATATAGAATGAAGTAAGTCAGAAAGAGGAAAACAAATATTGTATATTAATGCATATATGTGGAACCTAAAAGATGGTACAGATGAACTGGTTTGCAGGGAAGAAATAGAGACACAGAGGTAGAGAACAAACGTATGGACACCAAGTGTGGGAAGCCATGGGGTGGTGGAGGTGGGATGAGTTGGGACATTGGGATTGACCTGTATACATGTATATGCATATAATACATAACTGATAATAACCTGCTGTATGAAAAAGTAAATAAAATTAAATTTCAAAATTTTAAAAAATAAAATTTAAAAATAAAACAGAATAAAGTTCTTCCCTTCACACACATATATTTATAGGAATGAATTATTTCCATGCTTATATCTATAAATACATAAAAGAGGAATAAAATCTAACTTGAACCATAAACGGAAAAAAACCTGAACCCACCAGTTATACAGAAGAAAACCCTATCAAGGCACTTGCTCCAGCCGTAAACAATTCTTAAATAGGTCAGAGGTGTGGAATCATCTCCCATCCAGCTAGCACCCACCCCCCACGCAAGGAGCATCCTCATTGCAAAGCTGGGAGACCATGCCGAGGCATCTCTGAATAAAGGTGAGCTGAGCCCCAGGCCAGCTGCTGCTGAACTGTTCCCACCTTTCGCAGGTAAAACACCTGAATATGTACAAGGGCTTGAAAGCCTAGAGGAAGGGCCGTGGAGCCACACTAGCGACAGCACGCAGGCCAACTTGGTGCCTGCAGGCCAGCCAGGGAGGTCCTGGCCCCGGGTACTCTTCCGGAAGCTTTCCACTGTCCTGCCTGTGATACCCCTCCTGTCCCGGCCCCCACTGCTTTTTTGCTTCCTCACCTCTGTCCGGAGAGAAATTCCAGCGTAAGGTATGGGTGACACATCCTCTTCTTTACAGGTTGCAGCCTGGCAACTCCTGCAGAAAGGCCAGCAGTGCCCCACTCACACCGGGCCGCAAACAAAGCTGTGGCCCCTCATTCCCTCCCACCAGCTCAGCCCCGAGACTGCTGACGGGGCAGAGAATATGGAGTCTGGCACAGCTTCAGGGGCTATTGCTGCCTGGAGCGCTGTTTATATTGACCTCAACCAGGCACACCTGGGGAGGGCCGGCCGGCAGGGTAAGGCTGCCCAGGTCAGCTAATCCACAACCCTCAGGGATTCACATTGTTGAAAATGGATCTCGCTAAGGCAGAATAGAAGCCAAGGAAAATAAGGACACAATGCCATTTGCAGCACCGTAGATGAGTCTAGAGGTAATCACGTGACTTGGAGTAAGTCAGAAAGTGAAAGACACATATCATATCATATCACTTATAGGTGTTACCTAAAAATGGATACCAGGGCTGATATTTCCACGGAGAAGGGCAATCACAGATTCATTAAACAAACATGGTTCACCAAAGGAAAGGTGTGATGATTGGTTTCATTACGATATCGGGGTTAACAGACATATACAAACACAGCTGACATATATAATCACCAAAGACCTACGGAATACCAAGAGAAGACTACTCAACATTCTGTCATAACGTACCTGGGAAAAGGATCCCAGGAAGAACAGACATCTGTATATATGTAAAAGAACCTCATCTTCGACACCTACAATAAGCCAAACATTGTAATCAAACTTGCTGTAATAAAAAATAAAAATTTAAATTAAAAATACGAACAAGAAGTAGGGAGACAAACTTGAGGGGCTTTCTCCTGGCACATTCCATTCTAAATTCCAATCTAGAACACGACTTCCATTGAGGCACTGCTGCCCTAGTAACCAGATTTGGTAAGGGAGAACTGCTGCCACCTTGTGGCCGTTTCACACTACAGCAGCTTTAATCCCAGCGCTAATGGTCAGTTTATATTGAAAATCATTGCAGGCCTGTAAATGACACCTGCCCTGAAAACAAATCCTGGGGTCACATATCGACCAAAAAATTCAAAGGACGTCCATATTTCAAAACGACCGTTTCAAAAGGCATATTTAATGCACATTAGTGTTCTGCTTCTTTGTCTTTCTTTCTTTTTTGGTTAAAAAGACGGGAATGGAAAAAGGCATCCCTGAAAATCGTTGCAAACGAATCAATGGACAAAGGTTTAATCTCCAATATATATAAACAGCTCATGCAGCTTAATATTAATAAAACAAACAACCCAATACAAAAATGGGCAGAAGATCTAAAGAGACGTTTCTTCAAAGAAGACACAGAGATGGCCAAGACGCACATTAAAAGCTGCTCAACATCACTAATTATTAGAGAAATGCAAATCAAAACTACAATGAGGTAAGACCTCACACCTGTGAGAATCGGCATCATCAGATAATCTACAAACAACAAATTCTGGGGAGGGTGTGGACAAAAGGAACCCTCTTCCGCTATTGGTGGGAATGTAAATTGATACAGTCACTATGGAGAACAGTATGGAGGTTCCTTTAAAAAACTAAAAAGAGAATTACCATAGGATCCAGCAATCCCACTTCTGGGCATATACCCAGAGAAAACCATAAATCACAAAGACACATTCACCACAATGTTCATTGCAGCACTATTTACAATATCCAGGTAATGGAAGCAACCTAAATGCCCACAGACAGACGAATGGATAAAGAGGTGGTACATATATAAAATGGAATATTACTCAGCCAAAAAAAGGAATGAAACTGAGTCATTTGTAGAGAAGTTGATGGATCTAGAGACTGTCATACAGAGTGAAGTATGTCAGAAAGAGAAAAACAAATATTGTATATTAATGCCTATATGTGGAACCTAGAAAAATGGTACAGATGAACTGGTTTGCAGGGCAGAAATAGAGACACAGAGGTAGAGAACAAACGTATGGACATGGACACAAAGTGGGGGAAGCCATGGGGTGGTGGTGGTGGGATGAGTTGGGAGATTGGGATTGACCTGTATACATGTATATGCATAAAATAGATAACTAATAATAACCTAGTGTATAAAAAAATAAATTAAATTTCAAAATTTTTAAAAATAAAATGTAAAAATAAAACAGAAAAAGAGTTCTTCCATTCACACTGATGTATTTATAAGAATGAATTATTTCCATGCTTATATCCATAAATACATAAAAGAGGAATAAAATCTAACTTGAACCAAAAAAGAAAAACAAAACTGAACCTAACGTTTATACAGAGGAAAACACTACCAAGGCACTTGCTCCAGTGGTAAACAATTCTGAAATTGGTCAGAGGTGGGGAATCATCTCCCATACAGCCAGCAGCCCCGCCCGCCCACGCAAGGAGCGTCCTTATTGCAAAGCTGGGGGACCGTGCCGAGGCCTCTGTGAGTAAACGTGAGCTGAGCCCCAGGCCAGCTGCTGCTGAACTCTTCCCACCCTTCCCAGGTGAAACACCTGAATATGTACAAGGGCTTGAAAGCCTAGAGGAAGGGCCGTGGAGCCACACCAGCGACAGCACGCAGGCCAACTTGGTGCCTGCAGGTCAGCCAGGATGGTCCTGGCCATGGGCGCTCTTCTGGAAGCTTTCCATTGCCCTGCCTGAGATATCCCTCCTGCCCCAGCCCCCACTCCTTTTTTTCCTTCCTCACCTCAGCCCGGAGAGATATTCCAGTGGAAGTTGTGGGTGACACATCCTCTTCTTTACAGGTGGCAGCCTGGCAACTCCTGCCGAAAGTCCAGCAGAGCCCCACTCACACCGGGCCACCCACAAAGCCGTGGACCCTCACACCCTCCCACCAGCACAGCCCCGAGACTGCTGACGGGGCAGAGAATATGGAGTCAGGCACAGCTGCAGGGGCTATTGCTGCCTGGAGTGCTGTTTATATTGACCTCAACCCAGGCACACCTGGGGAGGGCTTGCCAGCAGGGTCAGGCTGCCCAGGTCAGCTAATCCTCAGCCCTCGGGGAATCACATTGCAGAAAATGGACCTCGCTAAGACAGAATATTCGCCAAGGAAAAAAAGGACACAATGCCATTTGCAGCACCGTAGATGAGTCTCGAGGTAATCACGTGACTTGGAGTAAGTCAGAAAGTGAAAGACACATATCATATCATACCACTTATAGGTGTTACCTATAAATTGATACCAGGGCAGATATTTCCACGGAGAAGGTCAATCACAGATTTATTAAACAAACTTACGGTTCACCAAAGGAAAGGTGTGAGGATTGAATTCATTACGATATTGGGGTTAACAGACATATACAAACACAGTAGACGTATATAATCACCAAAGACCTACGGAGTACCAAGAGAAGACTACTCAACATTCTGTCATAACGTACATGGGAAAAGGATCCCAGGAAGAACAGACATATGTATATGTGTAAAAGAACCACCTCTTGCACACCTACAACAAGCTAAACGTTGTACTCAAACTTGCTGTAATAAAAAATAAAAAATTAAATTAAAAACACGAACAAGAAGTAGTGAGACAAACTTGAGGGGCTTTCTCCTGGCACATTCCGTTCTACATTCCAATCTAGAACGCGACTTCCATTGAGGCTCTGCTGCCCTAGTAAGCAGATTTGGTAAGGGAGAACTGCTGCCACCTTGTGGCCGTTTCACACAACAGCAGCTTTAATCCCAGCGCTAATGGTCAGTGGATATTCCAAATCATTACAGGCCTGTAAATGACACCTGCCCTGAAAACATATCCTGGGGTCATATATCGACCAAAAAATTCAAAAGACGTCCATATTTCAAAACGACAGTTTCAAGAGGCATATTTCACGCACATTAGTGTTCTGCTTCTTTTGCTTGCTTTCTTTCTTTGTTAAAAAAACGGGAATGGAAAAAGGCAACCCTCAGAATGGGCGAAAACGTTCACAAACGAATCAATGGACATAGGTTAATCTCCAATAGATATAAACAGCTCATGCAGCTTAATATTAATAAAACAAACAACCCAATACAAAAATGGGCAGAAGATCTAAAGAGACGTTTCTTCAAAGAAGACACAGAGATGGCCAAGACGCACATGAAAAGCTGCTCAACATCACTAATTATTAGAGAAATGCAAATCAAAACTACAATGAGGTAAGACCTCACACCTGTGAGAATCGGCATCATCAGATAATCTACAAACAACAAATTCTGGGGAGGGTGTGGACAAAAGGAACCCTCTTCCGCTATTGGTGGGAATGTAAATTGATACAGTCACTATGGAGAACAGTATGGAGGTTCCTTTAAAAAACTAAAAAGAGAATTACCATAGGATCCAGCAATCCCACTTGTGGGCATATACCCAGAGAAAACCATAAATCACAAAGACACATTCACCACAATGTTCATTGCAGCACTATTTACAATAGCCAGGTAATGGAAGCAACCTAAATGCCCACAGACAGACGAATGGATAAAGATGTGGTACATATATAAAATAGAATATTACTCAGCCAAAAAAAGGAATGAAACTGAGTCATTTGTAGAGAAGTTGATGGATCTAGAGACTGTCATACAGAGTGAAGTAAGTCAGAAAGAGAAAAACAAATATTGTATATTAATGCCTATATGTGGAACCTAGAAAAATGGTACAGATGAACTGGTTTGCAGGGCAGAAATAGAGACACAGAGGTAGAGAACAAACATATGGACATGGACACAAAGTGGGGGAAGCCGTGGGGTGATGGTGGTGGGATGAGTTGGGAGATTGGGATTGACCTGTATACATGTATATGCATAAAATAGATAACTAATAATAACCTACTGTATAAAAAAATAAATTAAATTAAATTTCAAAATTTTTAAAAATAAAATGTAAAAATAAAACAGAAAAAAAGTTCTTCCATTCACACTGAAGTATTTATAAGAATGAATTATTTCCATGCTTATATCCATAAATACATAAAAGAGGAATAAAATCTAACTTGAACCAAAAAAGAAAAAAAACTGAACCTAACGTTTATACAGAGGAAAACACTACCAAGGCACTTGCTCCAGTGGTAAACAATTCTGAAATTGGTCAGAGGTGGGGAATCATCTCCCATACAGCCAGCAGCCCCGCCCGCCCACGCAAGGAGCGTCCTTATTGCAAAGCTGGGGGACCGTGCCGAGGCCTCTGTGAGGAAACGTGAGCTGAGCCCCAGGCCAGCTGCTGCTGAACTCTTCCCACCCTTCCCAGGTGAAACACCTGAATATGTACAAGGGCTTGAAAGCCTAGAGGAAGGGCCGTGGAGCCACACCAGCGACAGCACGCAGGCCAACTTGGTGCCTGCAGGTCAGCCAGGATGATCCTGGCCACGGGCGCTCTTCTGGAAGCTTTCCATTGCCCTGCCTGAGATACCCCTCCTGTCCCGGACCCCACTCCTTTTTTTCCTTCCTCACCTCAGCCCGGAGAGATATTCCAGTGGAAGTTATGGGTGACACATCCTCTTCTTTACAGGTGGCAGCCTGGCAACTCCTGCCGAAAGTCCAGCAGAGCCCCACTCACACCGGGCCCCCCACAAAGCCGTGGACCCTCACACCCTCCCACCAGCACAGCCCCGAGACTGCTGACGGGGCAGAGAATATGGAGTCAGGCACAGCTGCAGGGGCTATTGCTGCCTGGTGTGCTGTTTATATTGACCTCAACCCAGGCACACCTGGGGAGGGCTTGCCGGCAGGGTCAGGCTGCCCAGGTCAGCTAATCCTCAGCCCTCGGGGAATCACATTGCAGAAAATGGACCTCGCTAAGACAGAATATTCGCCAAGGAAAAAAAGGACACAATGCCATTTGCAGCACCGTAGATGAGTCTCGAGGTAATCACGTGACTTGGAGTAAGTCAGAAAGTGAAAGACACATATCATATCATATCACTTATAGGTGTTACCTATAAATTGATACCAGGGCAGATATTTCCACGGAGAAGGGCAATCACAGATTCATTAAACAAACTTATGGTTCACAAAGGCAAGGTGTGAGGATTGAATTCATTACGATATTGTGGTTAACAGACATATACAAACACAGTAGACGTATAGATTCACCAAAGACCTACGGAGTACCAAGAGAAGACTACTCAACATTCTGTCATAACGTACATGGGAAAAGGATCCCAGGAAGAACAGACATATGTATATGTGTAAAAGAACCACCTCTTGCACACCTACAACAATCTAAACGTTGTACTCAAACTTGCTGTAATAAAAAATAAAAAATTAAATTAAAAACACGAACAAGAAGTAGTGAGACAAACTTGAGGGGCTTTCTCCTGGCACATTCCGTTCTACATTCCAATCTAGAACGCGACTTCCATTGAGGCTCTGCTGCCCTAGTAACCAGATTTGGTAAGGGAGAACTGCTGCCACCTTGTGGCCGTTTCACACAACAGCAGCTTTAATCCCAGCGCTAATGGTCAGTGGATATTCCAAATCATTACAGGCCTGTAATGACACCTGCCCTGAAAACATATCCTGGGGTCATATATCGACCAAAAAATTCAAAAGACGTCCATATTTCAAAACGACAGTTTCAAGAGGCATATTTCACGCACATTAGTGTTCTGCTTCTTTTGCTTGCTTTCTTTCTTTGTTAAAAAAACGGGAATGGAAAAAGGCAACCCTCAGAATGGGCGAAAACGTTCACAAACGAATCAATGGACAAAGGTTTAATCTCCAATATATATAAACAGCTCATGCAGCTTAATATTAATAAAACAAACAACCCAATACAAAAATGGGCAGAAGATCTAAAGAGACGTTTCTTCAAAGAAGACAGAGATGGCCAAGACGCACATGAAAAGCTGCTCAACATCACTAATTATTAGAGAAATGCAAATCAAAACTACAATGAGGAAAGACCTCACACCTGTGAGAATGGGCATCATCAGATAATCTACAAACAACAAATTCTGGGGAGAGTGTGGACAAAAGGAACCCTCTTCCGCTATTGGTGGGAATGTAAATTGATACAGTCACTATGGAGAACAGTATGGAGGTTCCTTTAAAAAAATGAAAAGAGAATTACCATAGGATCCAGCAATCCCACTTCTGGGCATATACCCAGAGAAAACCATAAATCACAAAGACACATTCACCACAATGTTCATTGCAGCACTATTTACACTAGCCAGGTACTGGAAGCAACCTAAATGCCCACAGACGGACGAATGGATAAAGAGGTGGTACATATATAAAATGGAATATTACTCAGCCAAAAAAAGGAATGAAACTGAGTCATTTGTAGAGAAGTTGATGGATCTAGAGACTGTCATACAGAGTGAAGTAAGTCAGAAAGAGAAAAACAAATATTGTATATTAATGCCTATATGTGGAACCTAGAAAAATGGTACAGATGAACTGGTTTGCAGGGCAGAAATAGAGACACAGAGGTAGAGAACAAACGTATGGACATGGACACAAAGTGGGGGAAGCCATGGGGTGATGGTGGTGGGATGAGTTGGGAGATTGGGATTGACCTGTATACATGTATATGCATAAAATAGATAACTAATAATAACCTAGTGTATAAAAAAATAAATTAAATTAAATTTCAAAATTTTTAAAAATAAAATGTAAAAATAAAACAGAAAAAGAGTTCTTCCATTCACACTGATGTATTTATAAGAATGAATTATTTCCATGCTTATATCCATAAATACATAAAAGAGGAATAAAATCTAACTTGAACCAAAAAAGAAAAAAAAACTGAACCTAACGTTTATACAGAGGAAAACACTACCAAGGCACTTGCTCCAGTGGTAAACAATTCTGAAATTGGTCAGAGGTGGGGAATCATCTCCCATACAGCCAGCAGCCCCGCCCGCCCACGCAAGGAGCGTCCTTATTGCAAAGCTGGGGGACCGTGCCGAGGTCTCTGTGAGTAAACGTGAGCTGAGCCCCAGGCCAGCTGCTGCTGAACTCTTCCCACCCTTCCCAGGTGAAACACCTGAATATGTACAAGGGCTTGAAAGCCTAGAGGAAGGGCCGTGGAGCCACACCAGCGACAGCACGCAGGCCAACTTGGTGCCTGCAGGTCAGCCAGGATGGTCCTGGCCATGGGCGCTCTTCTGGAAGCTTTCCATTGCCCTGCCTGAGATACCCCTCCTGTCCCGGCCCCCACTCCTTTTTTTCCTTCCTCACCTCAGCCCGGAGAGATATTCCAGTGGAAGTTATGGGTGACACATCCTCTTCTTTACAGGTGGCAGCCTGGCAACTCCTGCCGAAAGTCCAGCAGAGCCCCACTCACACCGGACCACCCACAAAGCCGTGGACCCTCACACCCTCCCACCAGCACAGCCCCGAGACTGCTGACGGGGCAGAGAATATGCAGTCAGGCACAGCTGCAGGGGCTATTGCTGCCTGGAGTGCTGTTTATATTGACCTCAACCCAGGCACACCTGGGGAGGGCTTGCCGGCAGGGTCAGGCTGCCCAGGTCAGCTAATCCTCAGCCCTCGGGGAATCACATTGCAGAAAATGGACCTCGCTAAGACAGAATATTCGCCAAGGAATAAAAGGACACAATGCCATTTGCAGCACCGTAGATGAGTCTCGAGGTAATCACGTGACTTGGAGTAAGTCAGAAAGTGAAAGACACGTATCATATCATATCACTTATAGGGGTTACCTATAAATTGATACCAGGGCAGATATTTCCACGGAGAAGGGCAATCACAGATTCATTCAACAAACTTATGGTTCACCAAAGGAAAGGTGTGAGGATTGAATTCATTACGATATTGGGGTTAACAGACATATACAAACACAGTAGACGTATATAATCACCAAAGACCTACGGAGTACCAAGAGAAGACTACTCAACATTCTGTCATAACGTACATGGGAAAAGGATCCCAGGAAGAACAGACATATGTATATGTGGAAAAGAACCACCTCTTGCACACCTACAACAAGCTAAACGTTGTACTCAAACTTGCTGTAATAAAAAATAAAAAATTAAATTAAAAACACGAACAAGAAGTAGTGAGACAAACTTGAGGGGCTTTCTCCTGGCACATTCCGTTCTACATTCCAATCTAGAAGGCGACTTCCATTGAGGCTCTGCTGCCCTAGTAACCAGATTTGGTAAGGGAGAACTGCTGCCACCTTGTGGCCGTTTCACACAACAGCAGCTTTAATCCCAGCGCTAATGGTCAGTGGATATTCCAAATCATTACAGGCCTGTAAATGACACCTGCCCTGAAAACATATCCTGGGGTCATATATCGACCAAAAAATTCAAAAGACGTCCATATTTCAAAACGACAGTTTCAAGAGGCATATTTCACGCACATTAGTGTTCTGCTTCTTTTGCTTGCTTTCTTTCTTTGTTAAAAAAACGGGAATGGAAAAAGGCAACCCTCAGAATGGGCGAAAACGTTCACAAACGAATCAATGGACAAAGATTTAATCTCCAATATATATAAACAGCTCATGCAGCTTAATATTAATAAAACAAACAACCCAATACAAAAATGGGGAGAAGATCTGAAGAGACGTTTCTTCAAAGAAGACACAGAGATGGCCAAGACGCACATGAAAAGCTGCTCAACATCACTAATTATTAGAGAAATGCAAATCAGAACTACAATGAGGTAAGACCTCACACCTGTGAGAATCGGCATCATCAGATAATCTACAAACAACAAATTCTGGGGAGGGTGTGGACAAAAGGAACCCTCTTCCGCTATTGGTGGGAATGTAAATTGATACAGTCACTATGGAGAACAGTATGGAGGTTCCTTTCAAAAACTAAAAAGAGAATTACCATAGGATCCAGCAATCCCACTTCTGGGCATATACCCAGAGAAAACCATAAATCACAAAGACACATTGACCACAATGTTCATTGCAGCACTATTTACAATAGCCAGGTAATGGAAGCAACCTAAATGCCCACAGACAGACGAATGGACAAAGATGTGGTACATATATAAAATGGAATATTACTCAGCCAAAAAAAGGAATGAAACTGGGTCATTTGTAGAGAAGTTGATGGATCTAGAGACTGTCATGCAGAGTGAAGTAAGTCAGAAAGAGAAAAACAAATATTGTATATTAATGCCTATATGTGGAACCTAGAAAAATGGTACAGATGAACTGGTTTGCAGGGCAGAAAGAGAGACACAGAGGTAGAGAACAAACGTATGGACACAAAGTGGGGGAAGCCATGGGGTGGTGGTGGTGGGATGAGTTGGGAGATTGGGATTGACCTGTATACATGTATATGCATAAAATAGATAACTAATAATAACCTACTGTATAAAAAAGATAAATTAAATTAAATTTCAAAATTTTGAAAAATAAAATGTAAAAATAAAACAGAAAAAGAGTTCTTCCATTCACACTGATGTATTTATAAGAATGAATTATTTCCATGCTTATATCCATAAATACATAAAAGAGGAATAAAATCTAACTTGAACCAAAAAAGAAAAAAAACTGAACCTAACGTTTATACAGAGGAAAACACTACCAAGGCACTTGCTCCAGTGGTAAACAATTCTGAAATTGGTCAGAGGTGGGGAATCATCTCCCATACAGCCAGCAGCCCCGCCCGCCCACGCAAGGAGCGTCCTTATTGCAAAGCTGGGGGACTGTGCCGAGGCCTCTGTGAGTAAACGTGAGCTGAGCCCCAGGCCAGCTGCTGCTGAACTCTTCCCACCCTTCCCAGGTGAAACACCTGAATATGTACAAGGGCTTGAAAGCCTAGAGGAAGGGCCGTGGAGCCACACCAGCGACAGCACGCAGGCCAACTTGGTGCCTGCAGGTCAGCCAGGATGATCCTGGCCACGGGCGCTCTTCTGGAAGCTTTCCATTGCCCTGCCTGAGATACCCCTCCTGTCCCGGACCCCACTCCTTTTTCTCCTTCCTCACCTCAGCCCGGAGAGATATTCCAGTGGAAGTTATGGGTGACACAGCCTCTTCTTTACAGGTGGCAGCCTGGCAACTCCTGCCGAAAGTCCAGCAGAGCCCCACTCACACCGGGCCCCCCACAAAGCCGTGGACCCTCACACCCTCCCACCAGCACAGCCCCGAGACTGCTGACGGGGCAGAGAATATGGAGTCAGGCACAGCTGCAGGGGCTATTGATGCCTGGTGTGCTGTTTATATTGACCTCAACCCAGGCACACCTGGGGAGGGCTTGCCGGCAGGGTCAGGCTGCCCAGGTCAGCTAATCCTCAGCCCTCGGGGAATCACATTGCAGAAAATGGACCTCGCTAAGACAGAATATTCGCCAAGGAAAAAAAGGACACAATGCCATTTGCAGCACCGTAGATGAGTCTCGAGGTAATCACGTGACTTGGAGTAAGTCAGAAAGTGAAAGACACATATCATATCATATCACTTATAGGTGTTACCTATAAATTGATACCAGGGCAGATATTTCCACGGAGAAGGGCAATCACAGATTCATTAAACAAACTTATGGTTCACAAAGGCAAGGTGTGAGGATTGAATTCATTACGATATTGTGGTTAACAGACATATACAAACACAGTAGACGTATAGATTCACCAAAGACCTACGGAGTACCAAGAGAAGACTACTCAACATTCTGTCATAACGTACATGGGAAAAGGATCCCAGGAAGAACAGACATATGTATATGTGTAAAAGAAACACCTCTTGCACACCTACAACAATCTAAACGTTGTACTCAAACTTGCTGTAATAAAAAATAAAAAATTAAATTAAAAACACGAACAAGAAGTAGTGAGACAAACTTGAGGGGCTTTCTCCTGGCACATTCCGTTCTACATTCCAATCTAGAACGCGACTTCCATTGAGGCTCTGCTGCCCTAGTAACCAGATTTGGTAAGGGAGAACTGCTGCCACCTTGTGGCCGTTTCACACAACAGCAGCTTTAATCCCAGCGCTAATGGTCAGTGGATATTCCAAATCATTACAGGCCTGTAATGACACCTGCCCTGAAAACATATCCTGGGGTCATATATCGACCAAAAAATTCAAAAGACGTCCATATTTCAAAACGACAGTTTCAAGAGGCATATTTCACGCACATTAGTGTTCTGCTTCTTTTGCTTGCTTTCTTTCTTTGTTAAAAAAACGGGAATGGAAAAAGGCAACCCTCAGAATGGGCGAAAACGTTCACAAACGAATCAATGGACAAAGGTTTAATCTCCAATATATATAAACAGCTCATGCAGCTTAATATTAATAAAACAAACAACCCAATACAAAAATGGGCAGAAGATCTAAAGAGACGTTTCTTCAAAGAAGACAGAGATGGCCAAGACGCACATGAAAAGCTGCTCAACATCACTAATTATTAGAGAAATGCAAATCAAAACTACAATGAGGAAAGACCTCACACCTGTGAGAATGGGCATCATCAGATAATCTACAAACAACAAATTCTGGGGAGAGTGTGGACAAAAGGAACCCTCTTCCGCTATTGGTGGGAATGTAAATTGATACAGTCACTATGGAGAACAGTATGGAGGTTCCTTTAAAAAACTGAAAAGAGAATTACCATAGGATCCAGCAATCCCACTTCTGGGCATATACCCAGAGAAAACCATAAATCACAAAGACACATTCACCACAATGTTCATTGCAGCACTATTTACAATAGCCAGGTACTGGAAGCAACCTAAATGCCCACAGACGGACGAATGGATAAAGAGGTGGTACATATATAAAATGGAATATTACTCAGCCAAAAAAAGGAATGAAACTGAGTCATTTGTAGAGAAGTTGATGGATCTAGAGACTGTCATACAGAGTGAAGTAAGTCAGAAAGAGAAAAACAAATATTGTATATTAATGCCTATATGTGGAACCTAGAAAAATGGTACAGATGAACTGGTTTGCAGGGCAGAAATAGAGACACAGAGTTAGAGAACAAACGTATGGACATGGACACAAAGTGGGGGAAGCCATGGGGTGATGGTGGTGGGATGAGTTGGGAGATTGGGATTGACCTGTATACATGTATATGCATAAAATAGATAACTAATAATAACCTACTGTATAAAAAAATAAATTAAATTAAATTTCAAAATTTTTAAAAATAAAATGTAAAAATAAAACAGAAAAAGAGTTCTTCCATTCACACTGATGTATTTATAAGAATGAATTATTTCCATGCTTATATCCATAAATACATAAAAGAGGAATAAAATCTAACTTGAACCAAAAAAGAAAAAAAAACTGAACCTAACATTTATACAGAGGAAAACACTACCAAGGCACTTGCTCCAGTGGTAAACAATTGTGAAATTGGTCAGAGGTGGGGAATCATCTCCCATACAGCCAGCAGCCCCGCCCGCCCACGCAAGGAGCGTCCTCATTGCAAAGCTGGGGGACCGTGCCGAGGCCTCTGTGAGGAAACGTGAGCTGAGCCCCAGGCCAGCTGCTGCTGAACTCTTCCCACCCTTCCCAGGTGAAACACCTGAATATGTACAAGGGCTTGAAAGCCTAGAGGAAGGGCCGTGGAGCCACACCAGCGACAGCACGCAGGCCAATTTGGTGCCTGAAGGTCAGCCAGGATGGTCCTGGCCACGGGCGCTCTTCTGGAAGCTTTCCATTGCCCTGCCTGAGATACCCCTCCTGTCCCGGCCCCCACTCCTTTTTTTCCTTCCTCACCTCAGCCCGGAGAGATATTCCAGTGGAAGTTATGGGTGACACATCCTCTTCTTTACAGGTGGCAGCCTGGCAACTCCTGCCGAAAGTCCAGCAGAGCCCCACTCACACCGGGCCCCCCACAAAGCCGTGGACCCTCACACCCTCCCACCAGCACAGCCCCGAGACTGCTGACGGGGCAGAGAATATGGAGTCAGGCACAGCGGCAGGGGCTATTGCTGCCTGGAGTGCTGTTTATATTGACCTCAACCCAGGCACACCGGGGGAGGGCTTGCCGGCAGGGTCAGGCTGCCCAGGTCAGCTAATCCTCAGCCCTCGGGGAATCACATTGCAGAAAATGGACCTCGCTAAGACAGAATATTCGCCAAGGAAAAAAAGGACACAATGCCATTTGCAGCACCGTAGATGAGTCTCGAGGTAATCACGTGACTTGGAGTAAGTCAGAAAGTGAAAGACACATATCATATCATATCACTTATAGGGGTTACCTATAAATTGATACCAGGGCAGATATTTCCACGGAGAAGGGCAATCACAGATTCATTCAACAAACTTATGGTTCACCAAAGGAAAGGTGTGAGGATTGAATTCATTACGATATTGGGGTTAACAGACATATACAAACACAGTAGACGTATATAATCACCAAAGACCTACGGAGTACCAAGAGAAGACTACTCAACATTCTGTCATAACGTACATGGGAAAAGGATCCCAGGAAGAACAGACATATGTATATGTGTAAAAGAACCACCTCTTGCACACCTACAACAAGCTAAACGTTGTACTCAAACTTGCTGTAATAAAAAATAGAAAATTAAATTAAAAACACGAACAAGAAGTAGTGAGACAAACTTGAGGGGCTTTCTCCTGGCACATTCCGTTCTACATTCCAATCTAGAACGCGACTTCCATTGAGGCTCTGCTGCCCTAGTAAGCAGATTTGGTAAGGGAGAACTGCTGCCACCTTGTGGCCGTTTCACACAACAGCAGCTTTAATCCCAGCGCTAATGGTCAGTGGATATTCCAAATCATTACAGGCCTGTAAATGACACCTGCCCTGAAAACATATCCTGGGGTCATATATCGACCAAAAAATTCAAAAGACGTCCATATTTCAAAACGACAGTTTCAAGAGGCATATTTCACGCACATTAGTGTTCTGCTTCTTTTGCTTGCTTTCTTTCTTTGTTAAAAAAACGGGAATGGAAAAAGGCAACCCTCAGAATGGGCGAAAACGTTCACAAACGAATCAATGGACAAAGATTTAATCTCCAATATATATAAACAGCTCATGCAGCTTAATATTAATAAAACAAACAACCCAATACAAAAATGGGGAGAAGATCTGAAGAGACGTTTCTTCAAAGAAGACACAGAGATGGCCAAGACGCACATGAAAAGCTGCTCAACATCACTAATTATTAGAGAAATGCAAATCAGAACTACAATGAGGTAAGACCTCACACCTGTGAGAATCGGCATCATCAGATAATCTACAAACAACAAATTCTGGGGAGGGTGTGGACAAAAGGAACCCTCTTCCGCTATTGGTGGGAATGTAAATTGATACAGTCACTATGGAGAACAGTATGGAGGTTCCTTTCAAAAACTAAAAAGAGAATTACCATAGGATCCAGCAATCCCACTTCTGGGCATATACCCAGAGAAAACCATAAATCACAAAGACACATTGACCACAATGTTCATTGCAGCACTATTTACAATAGCCAGGTAATGGAAGCAACCTAAATGCCCACAGAAAGACGAATGGACAAAGATGTGGTACATATTTAAAATGGAATATTACTCAGCCAAAAAAAGGAATGAAACTGGGTCATTTGTAGAGAAGTTGATGGATCTAGAGACTGTCATGCAGAGTGAAGTAAGTCAGAAAGAGAAAAACAAATATTGTATATTAATGCCTATATGTGGAACCTAGAAAAATGGTACAGATGAACTGGTTTGCAGGGCAGAAAGAGAGACACAGAGGTAGAGAACAAACGTATGGACACAAAGTGGGGGAAGCCATGGGGTGGTGGTGGTGGGATGAGTTGGGAGATTGGGATTGACCTGTATACATGTATATGCATAAAATAGATAACTAATAATAACCTACTGTATAAAAAAGATAAATTAAATTAAATTTCAAAATTTTTAAAAATAAAATGTAAAAATAAAACAGAAAAAAAGTTCTTCCATTCACACTGATGTATTTATAAGAATGAATTATTTCCATGCTTATATCCATAAATACATAAAAGAGGAATCAAATCTAACTTGAACCAAAAAAGAAAAAAAAACTGAACCTAACATTTATACAGAGGAAAACACTACCAAGGCACTTGCTCCAGTGGTAAACAATTGTGAAATTGGTCAGAGGTGGGGAATCATCTCCCATACAGCCAGCAGCCCCGCCCGCCCACGCAAGGAGCGTCCTCATTGCAAAGCTGGGGGACCGTGCCGAGGCCTCTGTGAGGAAACGTGAGCTGAGCCCCAGGCCAGCTGCTGCTGAACTCTTCCCACCCTTCCCAGGTGAAACACCTGAATATGTACAAGGGCTTGAAAGCCTAGAGGAAGGGCCGTGGAGCCACACCAGCGACAGCACGCAGGCCAACTTGGTGCCTGCAGGTCAGCCAGGATGGTCCTGGCCACGGGCGCTCTTCTGGAAGCTTTCCATTGCCCTGCCTGAGATACCCCTCCTGTCCCGGCCCCCACTCCTTTTTTTCCTTCCTCACCTCAGCCCGGAGAGATATTCCAGTGGAAGTTATGGGTGACACATCCTCTTCTTTACAGGTGGCAGCCTGGCAACTCCTGCCGAAAGTCCAGCAGAGCCCCACTCACACCGGGCCCCCCACAAAGCCGTGGACCCTCACACCCTCCCACCAGCACAGCCCCGAGACTGCTGACGGGGCAGAGAATATGGAGTCAGGCACAGCTGCAGGGGCTATTGCTGCCTGGAGTGCTGTTTATATTGACCTCAACCCAGGCACACCTGGGGAGGGCTTGCCGGCAGGGTCAGGCTGCCCAGGTCAGCTAATCCTCAGCCCTCGGGGAATCACATTGCAGAAAATGGACCTCGCTAAGACAGAATATTCGCCAAGGAAAAAAAGGACACAATGCCATTTGCAGCACCGTAGATGAGTCTCGAGGTAATCACGTGACTTGGAGTAAGTCAGAAAGTGAAAGACCCATATCATATCATATCACTTATAGGTGTTACCTATAAATTGATACCAGGGCAGATATTTCCACGGAGAAGGGCAATCACAGATTCATTAAACAAACTTATGGTTCACCAAAGGAAAGGTGTGAGGATTGAATTCATTACGATATTGGGGTTAACAGACATATACAAACACAGTAGACGTATATAATCACCAAAGACCTACGGAGTACCAAGAGAAGACTACTCAACATTCTGTCATAACGTACATGGGAAAAGGATCCCAGGAAGAACAGACATATGTATATGTGTAAAAGAACCACCTCTTGCACACCTACAACAAGCTAAACGTTGTACTCAAACTTGCTGTAATAAAAAATAAAAAATTAAATTAAAAACACGAACAAGAAGTAGTGAGACAAACTTGAGGGGCTTTCTCCTGGCACATTCCGTTCTACATTCCAATCTAGAACGCGACTTCCATTGAGGCTCTGCTGCCCTAGTAAGCAGATTTGGTAAGGGAGAACTGCTGCCACCTTGTGGCCGTTTCACACAACAGCAGCTTTAATCCCAGCGCTAATGGTCAGTGGATATTCCAAATCATTACAGGCCTGTAATGACACCTGCCCTGAAAACATATCCTGGGGTCATATATCGACCAAAAAATTCAAAAGACGTCCATATTTCAAAACGACAGTTTCAAGAGGCATATTTCACGCACATTAGTGTTCTGCTTCTTTTGCTTGCTTTCTTTCTTTGTTAAAAAAACGGGAATGGAAAAAGGCAACCCTCAGAATGGGCGAAAACGTTCACAAACGAATCAATGGACAAAGGTTTAATCTCCAATATATATAAACAGCTCATGCAGCTTAATATTAATAAAACAAACAACCCAATACAAAAATGGGCAGAAGATCTAAAGAGACGTTTCTTCAAAGAAGACAGAGATGGCCAAGACGCACATGAAAAGCTGCTCAACATCACTAATTATTAGAGAAATGCAAATCAAAACTACAATGAGGAAAGACCTCACACCTGTGAGAATGGGCATCATCAGATAATCTACAAACAACAAATTCTGGGGAGAGTGTGGACAAAAGGAACCCTCTTCCGCTATTGGTGGGAATGTAAATTGATACAGTCACTATGGAGAACAGTATGGAGGTTCCTTTAAAAAACTGAAAAGAGAATTACCATAGGATCCAGCAATCCCACTTCTGGGCATATACCCAGAGAAAACCATAAATCACAAAGACACATTCACCACAATGTTCATTGCAGCACTATTTACAATAGCCAGGTACTGGAAGCAACCTAAATGCCCACAGACGGACGAATGGATAAAGAGGTGGTACATATATAAAATGGAATATTACTCAGCCAAAAAAAGGAATGAAACTGAGTCATTTGTAGAGAAGTTGATGGATCTAGAGACTGTCATACAGAGTGAAGTAAGTCAGAAAGAGAAAAACAAATATTGTATATTAATGCCTATATGTGGAACCTAGAAAAATGGTACAGATGAACTGGTTTGCAGGGCAGAAATAGAGACACAGAGGTAGAGAACAAACGTATGGACATGGACACAAAGTGGGGGAAGCCATGGGGTGATGGTGGTGGGATGAGTTGGGAGATTGGGATTGACCTGTATACATGTATATGCATAAAATAGATAACTAATAATAACCTACTGTATAAAAAAATAAATTAAATTAAATTTCAAAATTTTTAAAAATAAAATGTAAAAATAAAACAGAAAAAGAGTTCTTCCATTCACACTGATGTATTTATAAGAATGAATTATTTCCATGCTTATATCCATAAATACATAAAAGAGGAATAAAATCTAACTTGAACCAAAAAAGAAAAAAAAAACTGAACCTAACATTTATACAGAGGAAAACACTACCAAGGCACTTGCTCCAGTGGTAAACAATTGTGAAATTGGTCAGAGGTGGGGAATCATCTCCCATACAGCCAGCAGCCCCGCCCGCCCACGCAAGGAGCGTCCTCATTGCAAAGCTGGGGGACCGTGCCGAGGCCTCTGTGAGGAAACGTGAGCTGAGCCCCAGGCCAGCTGCTGCTGAACTCTTCCCACCCTTCCCAGGTGAAACACCTGAATATGTACAAGGGCTTGAAAGCCTAGAGGAAGGGCCGTGGAGCCACACCAGCGACAGCACGCAGGCCAATTTGGTGCCTGAAGGTCAGCCAGGATGGTCCTGGCCACGGGCGCTCTTCTGGAAGCTTTCCATTGCCCTGCCTGAGATACCCCTCCTGTCCCGGCCCCCACTCCTTTTTTTCCTTCCTCACCTCAGCCCGGAGAGATATTCCAGTGGAAGTTATGGGTGACACATCCTCTTCTTTACAGGTGGCAGCCTGGCAACTCCTGCCGAAAGTCCAGCAGAGCCCCACTCACACCGGGCCCCCCACAAAGCCGTGGACCCTCACACCCTCCCACCAGCACAGCCCCGAGACTGCTGACGGGGCAGAGAATATGGAGTCAGGCACAGCGGCAGGGGCTATTGCTGCCTGGAGTGCTGTTTATATTGACCTCAACCCAGGCACACCGGGGGAGGGCTTGCCGGCAGGGTCAGGCTGCCCAGGTCAGCTAATCCTCAGCCCTCGGGGAATCACATTGCAGAAAATGGACCTCGCTAAGACAGAATATTCGCCAAGGAAAAAAAGGACACAATGCCATTTGCAGCACCGTAGATGAGTCTCGAGGTAATCACGTGACTTGGAGTAAGTCAGAAAGTGAAAGACACATATCATATCATATCACTTATAGGGGTTACCTATAAATTGATACCAGGGCAGATATTTCCACGGAGAAGGGCAATCACAGATTCATTCAACAAACTTATGGTTCACCAAAGGAAAGGTGTGAGGATTGAATTCATTACGATATTGGGGTTAACAGACATATACAAACACAGTAGACGTATATAATCACCAAAGACCTACGGAGTACCAAGAGAAGACTACTCAACATTCTGTCATAACGTACATGGGAAAAGGATCCCAGGAAGAACAGACATATGTATATGTGTAAAAGAACCACCTCTTGCACACCTACAACAAGCTAAACGTTGTACTCAAACTTGCTGTAATAAAAAATAGAAAATTAAATTAAAAACACGAACAAGAAGTAGTGAGACAAACTTGAGGGGCTTTCTCCTGGCACATTCCGTTCTACATTCCAATCTAGAACGCGACTTCCATTGAGGCTCTGCTGCCCTAGTAAGCAGATTTGGTAAGGGAGAACTGCTGCCACCTTGTGGCCGTTTCACACAACAGCAGCTTTAATCCCAGCGCTAATGGTCAGTGGATATTCCAAATCATTACAGGCCTGTAAATGACACCTGCCCTGAAAACATATCCTGGGGTCATATATCGACCAAAAAATTCAAAAGACGTCCATATTTCAAAACGACAGTTTCAAGAGGCATATTTCACGCACATTAGTGTTCTGCTTCTTTTGCTTGCTTTCTTTCTTTGTTAAAAAAACGGGAATGGAAAAAGGCAACCCTCAGAATGGGCGAAAACGTTCACAAACGAATCAATGGACAAAGATTTAATCTCCAATATATATAAACAGCTCATGCAGCTTAATATTAATAAAACAAACAACCCAATACAAAAATGGGGAGAAGATCTGAAGAGACGTTTCTTCAAAGAAGACACAGAGATGGCCAAGACGCACATGAAAAGCTGCTCAACATCACTAATTATTAGAGAAATGCAAATCAGAACTACAATGAGGTAAGACCTCACACCTGTGAGAATCGGCATCATCAGATAATCTACAAACAACAAATTCTGGGGAGGGTGTGGACAAAAGGAACCCTCTTCCGCTATTGGTGGGAATGTAAATTGATACAGTCACTATGGAGAACAGTATGGAGGTTCCTTTCAAAAACTAAAAAGAGAATTACCATAGGATCCAGCAATCCCACTTCTGGGCATATACCCAGAGAAAACCATAAATCACAAAGACACATTGACCACAATGTTCATTGCAGCACTATTTACAATAGCCAGGTAATGGAAGCAACCTAAATGCCCACAGGAAGACGAATGGACAAAGATGTGGTACATATATAAAATGGAATATTACTCAGCCAAAAAAAGGAATGAAACTGGGTCATTTGTAGAGAAGTTGATGGATCTAGAGACTGTCATGCAGAGTGAAGTAAGTCAGAAAGAGAAAAACAAATATTGTATATTAATGCCTATATGTGGAACCTAGAAAAATGGTACAGATGAACTGGTTTGCAGGGCAGAAAGAGAGACACAGAGGTAGAGAACAAACGTATGGACACAAAGTGGGGGAAGCCATGGGGTGATGGTGGTGGGATGAGTTGGGAGATTGGGATTGACCTGTATACATGTATATGCATAAAATAGATAACTAATAATAACCTACTGTATAAAAAAGATAAATTAAATTAAATTTCAAAATTTTTAAAAATAAAATGTAAAAATAAAACAGAAAAAAAGTTCTTCCATTCACACTGATGTATTTATAAGAATGAATTATTTCCATGCTTATATCCATAAATACATAAAAGAGGAATCAAATCTAACTTGAACCAAAAAAGAAAAAAAAACTGAACCTAACATTTATACAGAGGAAAACACTACCAAGGCACTTGCTCCAGTGGTAAACAATTGTGAAATTGGTCAGAGGTGGGGAATCATCTCCCATACAGCCAGCAGCCCCGCCCGCCCACGCAAGGAGCGTCCTCATTGCAAAGCTGGGGGACCGTGCCGAGGCCTCTGTGAGGAAACGTGAGCTGAGCCCCAGGCCAGCTGCTGCTGAACTCTTCCCACCCTTCCCAGGTGAAACACCTGAATATGTACAAGGGCCGGAAAGCCTAGAGGAAGGGCCGTGGAGCCACACCAGCGACAGCACGCAGGCCAACTTGGTGCCTGCAGGTCAGCCAGGATGGTCCTGGCCACGGGCGCTCTTCTGGAAGCTTTCCATTGCCCTGCCTGAGATACCCCTCCTGTCCCGGCCCCCACTCCTTTTTTTCCTTCCTCACCTCAGCCCGGAGAGATATTCCAGTGGAAGTTATGGGTGACACATCCTCTTCTTTACAGGTGGCAGCCTGGCAACTCCTGCCGAAAGTCCAGCAGAGCCCCACTCACACCGGGCCCCCCACAAAGCCGTGGACCCTCACACCCTCCCACCAGCACAGCCCCGAGACTGCTGACGGGGCAGAGAATATGGAGTCAGGCACAGCTGCAGGGGCTATTGCTGCCTGGAGTGCTGTTTATATTGACCTCAACCCAGGCACACCTGGGGAGGGCTTGCCGGCAGGGTCAGGCTGCCCAGGTCAGCTAATCCTCAGCCCTCGGGGAATCACATTGCAGAAAATGGACCTCGCTAAGACAGAATATTCGCCAAGGAAAAAAAGGACACAATGCCATTTGCAGCACCGTAGATGAGTCTCGAGGTAATCACGTGACTTGGAGTAAGTCAGAAAGTGAAAGACACATATCATATCATATCACTTATAGGTGTTACCTATAAATTGATACCAGGGCAGATATTTCCACGGAGAAGGGCAATCACAGATTCATTAAACAAACTTATGGTTCACCAAAGGAAAGGTGTGAGGATTGAATTCATTACGATATTGGGGTTAACAGACATATACAAACACAGTAGACGTATATAATCACCAAAGACCTACGGAGTACCAAGAGAAGACTACTCAACATTCTGTCATAACGTACATGGGAAAAGGATCCCAGGAAGAACAGACATATGTATATGTGTAAAAGAACCACCTCTTGCACACCTACAACAAGCTAAACGTTGTACTCAAACTTGCTGTAATAAAAAATAAAAAATTAAATTAAAAACACGAACAAGAAGTAGTGAGACAAACTTGAGGGGCTTTCTCCTGGCACATTCCGTTCTACATTCCAATCTAGAACGCGACTTCCATTGAGGCTCTGCTGCCCTAGTAACCAGATTTGGTAAGGGAGAACTGCTGCCACCTTGTGGCCGTTTCACACAACAGCAGCTTTAATCCCAGCGCTATTGGTCAGTGGATATTCCAAATCATTACAGGCCTGTAAATGACACCTGCCCTGAAAACAAATCCTGGGGTCATATATCGACCAAAAAATTCAAAAGACGTCCATATTTCAAAACGACAGTTTCAAGAGGCATATTTCACGCACATTAGTGTTCTGCTTCTTTTGCTTTCTTTCTTTCTTTGTTAAAAGAACGGGAATGGAAAAAGGCAACCCTCAGAATGGGCGAAAACATTCACAAACGAATCAATGGACAAAGGTTTAATCTCCCATATATATAAACAGCTCATGCAGCTTAATATTAATAAAACGAACAACCCAATACAAAAATGGGCAGAAGATCTAAAGAGACGTTTCTTCAAAGAAGACACAGAGATGGCCAAGACGCACATGAAAAGCTGCTCAACATCACTAATTATTAGAGAAATGCAAATCAAAACTACAATGAGGTAAGACCTCACACCTGTGAGAATCGGCATCATCAGATAATCTACAAACAACAAATTCTGGGGAGGGTGTGGACAAAAGGAACCCTCTTCCGCTATTGGTGGGAATGTAAATTGATACAGTCACTGTGGAGAAGAGTATGGAGGTTCCTTTAAAAAACTAAAAAGAGAATTACCATAGGATACAGCAATCCCACTTCTGGGCATATACCCAGAGAAAACCATAAATCACAAAGACACATTCACCACAATGTTCATTGCAGCACTATTTACAATAGCCAGGTAATGGAAGCAACCTAAATGCCCACAGACAGACGAATGGATAAAGATGTGGTACATATATAAAATAGAATATTACTCAGCCAATAAAAGGAATGAAACTGAGTCATTTGTAGAGAAGTTGATGGATCTAGAGACTGTCATACAGAGTGAAGTAAGTCAGAAAGAGAAAAACAAATATTGTATATTAATGCCTATATGTGGAACCTAGAAAAATGGTACAGATGAACTGGTTTGCAGGGCAGAAATAGAGACACAGAGGTAGAGAACAAACGTATGGACATGGACACAAAGTGGGGGAAGCCATGGGGTGGTGGTGGTGGGATGAGTTGGGAGATTGGGATTGACCTGTATACATGTATATGCATAAAATAGATAACTAATAATAACCTACTGTATAAAAAAATAAATTAAATTAAATTTCAAAATATTTAAAAATAAAATGTAAAAGTAAAACAGAAAGAGTTCTTCCATTCACACTGATGTATTTATAAGAATGAATTATTTCCATGCTTATATCCATAAATACATAAAAGAGGAATAAAATCTAACTTGAACCAAAAAAGAAAAAAAAAAACTGAACCTAACGTTTATACAGAGGAAAACACTACCAAGGCACTTGCTCCAGTGGTAAACAATTCTGAAATTGGTCAGAGGTAGGGAATCATCTCCCATACAGCCAGCAACCCCGCCCGCCCATGCAAGGAGAGTCCTTATTGCAAAGCTGGGGGACCGTGCCGAGGCCTCTGTGAGTAAACGTGAGCTGAGCCCCAGGCCAGCTGCTGCTGAACTCCTCCCACCCTTCCCAGGTGAAACACCTGAATATGTACAAGGGCTTGAAAGCCTAGAAGAAGGGCCGTGGAGCCACACCAGCGACAGCACGCAGGCCAACTTGGTGCCTGCAGGTCAGCCAGGATGGTCCTGGCCATGGGCGCTCTTCTGGAAGCTTTCCATTGCCCTGCCTGAGATACCCCTCCTGTCCCGGCCCCCACTCCTTTTTTTCCTTCCTCACCTCAGCCCGGAGAGATATTCCAGTGGAAGTCATGGGTGACACATCCTCTTCTTTACAGGTGGCAGCCTGGCAACTCCTGCCGCAAGTCCAGCAGAGCCCCACTCACACCGGGCCACCCACAAAGCCGTGGACCCTCACACCCTCCCACCAGCACAGCCCCGAGACTGCTGACGGGGCAGAGAATATGGAGTCAGGCACAGCTGCAGGGGCTATTGCTGCCTGGAGTGCTGTTTATATTGACCTCAACCCAGGCACACCTGGGAAGGGCTTGCCGGCAGTGTCAGGCTGCCCAGGTCAGCTAATCCTCAGCCCTCGGGGAATCACATTGCAGAAAATGGACCTCGCTAAGACAGAATATTCGCCAAGGAAAAAAAGGACACAATGCCATTTGCAGCACCGTAGATGAGTCTCGAGGTAATCACGTGACTTGGAGTAAGTCAGAAAGTGAAAGACACATATCATATCATATCACTTATAGGTGTTACCTATAAATTGATACCAGGGCACATATTTCCACGGAGAAGGGCAATCACAGATTCATTAAACAAACTTATGGTTCACCAAAGGCAAGGTGTGAGGATTGAATTCATTACGATATTGTGGTTAACAGACATATACAAACACAGTAGACGTATAGATTCACCAAAGACCTACGGAGTACCAAGAGAAGACTACTCAACATTCTGTCATAACATACATGGGAAAAGGATCCCAGGAAGAACAGACATATGTATATGTGTAAAAGAACCACCTCTTGCACACCTACAACAAGCTAAACGTTGTACTCAAACTTGCTGTAATAAAAAATAAAAAATTAAATTAAAAACACGAACAAGAAATAGTGAGACAAACTTGAGGGGCTTTCTCCTGGCACATTCCGTTCTACATTCCAATCTAGAAGGCGACTTCCATTGAGGCTCTGCTGCCCTAGTAACCAGATTTGGTAAGGGAGAACTGCTGCCACCTTGTGGCCGTTTCACACAACAGCAGCTTTAATCCCAGCGCTAATGGTCAGTGGATATTCCAAATCATTACAGGCCTGTAAATGACACCTGCCCTGAAAACATATCCTGGGGTCATATATCGACCAAAAAATTCAAAAGACGTCCATATTTCAAAACGACAGTTTCAAGAGGCATATTTCACGCACATTAGTGTTCTGCTTCTTTTGCTTGCTTTCTTTCTTTGTTAAAAAAACGGGAATGGAAAAAGGCAACCCTCAGAATGGGCGAAAACGTTCACAAACGAATCAATGGACAAAGGTTTAATCTCCAATATATATAAACAGCTCATGCAGCTTAATATTAATAAAACAAACAACCCAATACAAAAATGGGCAGAAGATCTAAAGAGACGTTTCTTCAAAGAAGACACAGAGATGGCCAAGACGCACATGAAAAGCTGCTCAACATCACTAATTATTAGAGAAATGCAAATCAAAACTACAATGAGGTAAGACCTCACACCTGTGAGAATCGGCATCATCAGATAATCTACAAACAACAAATTCTGGGGAGGGTGTGGACAAAAGGAACCCTCTTCCGCTATTGGTGGGAATGTAAATTGATACAGTCACTATGGAGAACAGTATGGAGGTTCCTTTAAAAAACTAAAAAGAGAATTACCATAGGATCCAGCAATCCCACTTCTGGGCATATACCCAGAGAAAACCATAAATCACAAAGACACATTCACCACAATGTTCATTGCAGCACTATTTACAATAGCCAGGTAATGGAAGCAACCTAAATGCCGACAGACAGACGAATGGATAAAGAGGTGGTACATATATAAAATGGAATATTACTCAGCCAAAAAAAGGAATGAAACTGAGTCATTTGTAGAGAAGTTGATGGATCTAGAGACTGTCATACAGAGTGAAGTAAGTCAGAAAGAGAAAAACAAATATTGTATATTAATGCCTATATGTGGAACCTAGAAAAATGGTACAGATGAACTGGTTTGCAGGGCAGAAATAGAGACACAGAGGTAGAGAACAAACGTATGGACATGGACACAAAGTGGGGGAAGCCATGGGGTGGTGGTGGTGGGATGAGTTGGGAGATTGGGATTGACCTGTATACATGTATATGCATAAAATAGATAACTAATAATAACCTAGTGTATAAAAAAATAAATTAAATTTCAAAATTTTTAAAAATAAAATGTAAAAATAAAACAGAAAAAGAGTTCTTCCATTCACACTGATGTATTTATAAGAATGAATTATTTCCATGCTTATATCCATAAATACATAAAAGAGGAATAAAATCTAACTTGAACCAAAAAAGAAAAACAAAACTGAACCTAACGTTTATACAGAGGAAAACACTACCAAGGCACTTGCTCCAGTGGTAAACAATTCTGAAATTGGTCAGAGGTGGGGAATCATCTCCCATACAGCCAGCAGCCCCGCCCGCCCACGCAAGGAGCGTCCTTATTGCAAAGCTGGGGGACCGTGCCGAGGCCTCTGTGAGTAAACGTGAGCTGAGCCCCAGGCCAGCTGCTGCTGAACTCTTCCCACCCTTCCCAGGTGAAACACCTGAATATGTACAAGGGCTTGAAAGCCTAGAGGAAGGGCCGTGGAGCCACACCACCGACAGCACGCAGGCCAACTTGGTGCCTGCAGGTCAGCCAGGATGGTCCTGGCCATGGGCGCTCTTCTGGAAGCTTTCCATTGCCCTGCCTGAGATATCCCTCCTGCCCCAGCCCCCACTCCTTTTTTTCCTTCCTCACCTCAGCCCGGAGAGATATTCCAGTGGAAGTTGTGGGTGACACATCCTCTTCTTTACAGGTGGCAGCCTGGCAACTCCTGCCGAAAGTCCAGCAGAGCCCCACTCACACCGGGCCACCCACAAAGCCGTGGACCCTCACACCCTCCCACCAGCACAGCCCCGAGACTGCTGACGGGGCAGAGAATATGGAGTCAGGCACAGCTGCAGGGGCTATTGCTGCCTGGAGTGCTGTTTATATTGACCTCAACCCAGGCACACCTGGGGAGGGCTTGCCAGCAGGGTGAGGCTGCCCATGTCAGCTAATCCTCAGCCCTCGGGGAATCACATTGCAGAAAATGGACCTCGCTAAGACAGAATATTCGCCAAGGAAAAAAAGGACACAATGCCATTTGCAGCACCGTAGATGAGTCTCGAGGTAATCACGTGACTTGGAGTAAGTCAGAAAGTGAAAGACACATATCATATCATACCACTTATAGGTGTTACCTATAAATTGATACCAGGGCAGATATTTCCACGGAGAAGGTCAATCACAGATTTATTAAACAAACTTACGGTTCACCAAAGGAAAGGTGTGAGGATTGAATTCATTACGATATTGGGGTTAACAGACATATACAAACACAGTAGACGTATAGATTCACCAAAGACCTACGGAGTACCAAGAGAAGACTACTCAACATTCTGTCATAACGTACATGGGAAAAGGATCCCAGGAAGAACAGACATATGTATATGTGTAAAAGAACCACCTCTTGCACACCTACAACAAGCTAAACGTTGTACTCAAACTTGCTGTAATAAAAAATAAAAAATTAAATTAAAAACACGAACAAGAAGTAGTGAGACAAACTTGAGGGGCTTTCTCCTGGCACATTCCGTTCTACATTCCAATCTAGAACGCGACTTCCATTGAGGCTCTGCTGCCCTAGTAACCAGATTTGGTAAGGGAGAACTGCTGCCACCTTGTGGCCGTTTCACACAACAGCAGCTTTAATCCCAGCGCTAATGGTCAGTGGATATTCCAAATCATTACAGGCCTGTAAATGACACCTGCCCTGAAAACATATCCTGGGGTCATATATCGACCAAAAAATTCAAAAGACGTCCATATTTCAAAACGACAGTTTCAAGAGGCATATTTCACGCACATTAGTGTTCTGCTTCTTTTGCTTGCTTTCTTTCTTTGTTAAAAAAACGGGAATGGAAAAAGGCAACCCTCAGAATGGGCGAAAACGTTCACAAACGAATCAATGGACATAGGTTAATCTCCAATAGATATAAACAGCTCATGCAGCTTAATATTAATAAAACAAACAACCCAATACAAAAATGGGCAGAAGATCTAAAGAGACGTTTCTTCAAAGAAGACACAGAGATGGCCAAGACGCACATGAAAAGCTGCTCAACATCACTAATTATTAGAGAAATGCAAATCAAAACTACAATGAGGTAAGACCTCACACCTGTGAGAATCGGCATCATCAGATAATCTACAAACAACAAATTCTGGGGAGGGTGTGGACAAAAGGAACCCTCTTCCGCTATTGGTGGGAATGTAAATTGATACAGTCACTATGGAGAACAGTATGGAGGTTCCTTTAAAAAACTAAAAAGAGAATTACCATAGGATCCAGCAATCCCACTTGTGGGCATATACCCAGAGAAAACCATAAATCACAAAGACACATTCACCACAATGTTCATTGCAGCACTATTTACAATAGCCAGGTAATGGAAGCAACCTAAATGCCCACAGACAGACGAATGGATAAAGATGTGGTACATATATAAAATAGAATATTACTCAGCCAAAAAAAGGAATGAAACTGAGTCATTTGTAGAGAAGTTGATGGATCTAGAGACTGTCATACAGAGTGAAGTAAGTCAGAAAGGGAAAAACAAATATTGTATATTAATGCCTATATGTGGAACCTAGAAAAATGGTACAGATGAACTGGTTTGCAGGGCAGAAATAGAGACACAGAGGTAGAGAACAAACATATGGACATGGACACAAAGTGGGGGAAGCCGTGGGGTGATGGTGGTGGGATGAGTTGGGAGATTGGGATTGACCTGTATACATGTATATGCATAAAATAGATAACTAATAATAACCTACTGTATAAAAAAATAAATTAAATTAAATTTCAAAATTTTTAAAAATAAAATGTAAAAATAAAACAGAAAAAAAGTTCTTCCATTCACACTGATGTATTTATAAGAATGAATTATTTCCATGCTTATATCCATAAATACATAAAAGAGGAATAAAATCTAACTTGAACCAAAAAAGAAAAAAAACTGAACCTAACGTTTATACAGAGGAAAACACTACCAAGGCACTTGCTCCAGTGGTAAACAATTCTGAAATTGGTCAGAGGTGGGGAATCATCTCCCATACAGCCAGCAGCCCCGCCCGCCCACGCAAGGAGCGTCCTTATTGCAAAGCTGGGGGACCGTGCCGAGGCCTCTGTGAGGAAACGTGAGCTGAGCCCCAGGCCAGCTGCTGCTGAACTCTTCCCACCCTTCCCAGGTGAAACACCTGAATATGTACAAGGGCTTGAAAGCCTAGAGGAAGGGCCGTGGAGCCACACCAGCGACAGCACGCAGGCCAACTTGGTGCCTGCAGGTCAGCCAGGATGGTCCTGGCCATGGGCGCTCTTCTGGAAGCTTTCCATTGCCCTGCCTGAGATATCCCTCCTGCCCCAGCCCCCACTCCTTTTTTTCCTTCCTCACCTCAGCCCGGAGAGATATTCCAGTGGAAGTTGTGGGTGACACATCCTCTTCTTTACATGTGGCAGCCTGGCAACTCCTGCCGAAAGTCCAGCAGAGCCCCACTCACACCGGGCCACCCACAGAGCCGTGGACCCTCACACCCTCCCACCAGCACAGCCCCGAGACTGCTGACGGGGCAGAGAATATGGAGTCAGGCACAGCTGCAGGGGCTATTGCTGCCTGGAGTGCTGTTTATATTGACCTCAACCCAGGCACACCTGGGGAGGGCTTGCCAGCAGGGTGAGGCTGCCCAGGTCAGCTAATCCTCAGCCCTCGGGGAATCACATTGCAGAAAATGGACCTCGCTAAGACAGAATATTCGCCAAGGAAAAAAAGGACACAATGCCATTTGCAGCACCGTAGATGAGTCTCGAGGTAATCACGTGACTTGGAGTAAGTCAGAAAGTGAAAGACACATATCATATCATACCACTTATAGGTGTTACCTATAAATTGATACCAGGGCAGATATTTCCACGGAGAAGGTCAATCACAGATTTATTAAACAAACTTACGGTTCACCAAAGGAAAGGTGTGAGGATTGAATTCATTACGATATTGGGGTTAACAGACATATACAAACACAGTAGACGTATAGATTCACCAAAGACCTACGGAGTACCAAGAGAAGACTACTCAACATTCTGTCATAACGTACATGGGAAAAGGATCCCAGGAAGAACAGACATATGTATATGTGTAAAAGAACCACCTCTGCACACCTACAACAAGCTAAACGTTGTACTCAAACTTGCTGTAATAAAAAATAAAAAATTAAATTAAAAACACGAACAAGAAGTAGTGAGACAAACTTGAGGGGCTTTCTCCTGGCACATTCCGTTCTACATTCCAATCTAGAAGGCGACTTCCATTGAGGCTCTGCTGCCCTAGTAACCAGATTTGGTAAGGGAGAACTGCTGCCACCTTGTGGCCGTTTCACACAACAGCAGCTTTAATCCCAGCGCTAATGGTCAGTGGATATTCCAAATCATTACAGGCCTGTAAATGACACCTGCCCTGAAAACATATCCTGGGGTCATATATCGACCAAAAAATTCAAAAGACGTCCATATTTCAAAACGACAGTTTCAAGAGGCATATTTCACGCACATTAGTGTTCTGCTTCTTTTGCTTGCTTTCTTTCTTTGTTAAAAAAACGGGAATGGAAAAAGGCAACCCTCAGAATGGGCGAAAACGTTCACAAACGAATCAATGGACATAGGTTAATCTCCAATAGATATAAACAGCTCATGCAGCTTAATATTAATAAAACAAACAACCCAATACAAAAATGGGCAGAAGATCTAAAGAGACGTTTCTTCAAAGAAGACACAGAGATGGCCAAGACGCACATGAAAAGCTGCTCAACATCACTAATTATTAGAGAAATGCAAATCAAAACTACAATGAGGTAAGACCTCACACCTGTGAGAATCGGCATCATCAGATAATCTACAAACAACAAATTCTGGGGAGGGTGTGGACAAAAGGAACCCTCTTCCGCTATTGGTGGGAATGTAAATTGATACAGTCACTATGGAGAACAGTATGGAGGTTCCTTTAAAAAACTAAAAAGAGAATTACCATAGGATCCAGCAATCCCACTTGTGGGCATATACCCAGAGAAAACCATAAATCACAAAGACACATTCACCACAATGTTCATTGCAGCACTATTTACAATAGCCAGGTAATGGAAGCAACCTAAATGCCCACAGACAGACGAATGGATAAAGATGTGGTACATATATAAAATAGAATATTACTCAGCCAAAAAAAGGAATGAAACTGAGTCATTTGTAGAGAAGTTGATGGATCTAGAGACTGTCATACAGAGTGAAGTAAGTCAGAAAGAGAAAAACAAATATTGTATATTAATGCCTATATGTGGAACCTAGAAAAATGGTACAGATGAACTGGTTTGCAGGGCAGAAATAGAGACACAGAGGTAGAGAACAAACATATGGACATGGACACAAAGTGGGGGAAGCCGTGGGGTGATGGTGGTGGGATGAGTTGGGAGATTGGGATTGACCTGTATACATGTATATGCATAAAATAGATAACTAATAATAACCTACTGTATAAAAAAATAAATTAAATTAAATTTCAAAATTTTGAAAAATAAAATGTAAAAATAAAACAGAAAAAAAGTTCTTCCATTCACACTGATGTATTTATAAGAATGAATTATTTCCATGCTTATATCCATAAATACATAAAAGAGGAATAAAATCTAACTTGAACCAAAAAAGAAAAAAAACTGAACCTAACGTTTATACAGAGGAAAACACTACCAAGGCACTTGCTCCAGTGGTAAACAATTCTGAAATTGGTCAGAGGTGGGGAATCATCTCCCATACAGCCAGCAGCCCCGCCCGCCCACGCAAGGAGCGTCCTTATTGCAAAGCTGGGGGACCGTGCCGAGGCCTCTGTGAGTAAACGTGAGCTGAGCCCCAGGCCAGCTGCTTCTGAACTCTTCCCACCCTTCCCAGGTGAAACACCTGAATATGTACAAGGGCTTGAAAGCCTAGAGGAAGGGCCGTGGAGCCACACCAGCGACAGCACGCAGGCCAACTTGGTACCTGCAGGTCAGCCAGGATGATCCTGGCCACGGGCGCTCTTCTGGAAGCTTTCTATTGCCCTGCCTGAGATACCCCTCCTGTCCCGGCCCCCACTCCTTTTTTTCCTTCCTCACCTCAGCCCGGAGAGATATTCCAGTGGAAGTTATGGGTGACACATCCTCTTCTTTACAGGTGGCAGCCTGGCAACTCCTGCCAAAAGTCCAGCAGAGCCCCACTCACACCGGGCCCCCCACAAAGCCGTGGACCCTCACACCCTCCCACCAGCACAGCCCCGAGACTGCTGACGGGGCAGAGAATATGGAGTCAGGCACAGCTGCAGGGGCTATTGCTGCCTGGTGTGCTGTTTATATTGACCTCAACCCAGGCACACCTGGGGAGGGCTTGCCGGCAGGGTCAGGCTGCCCAGGTCAGCTAATCCTCAGCCCTCGGGGAATCACATTGCAGAAAATGGACCTCGCTAAGACAGAATATTCGCCAAGGAAAAAAAGGACACAATGCCATTTGCAGCACCGTAGATGAGTCTCGAGGTAATCACGTGACTTGGAGTAAGTCAGAAAGTGAAAGACACATATCATATCATATCACTTATAGGTGTTACGTATAAATTGATACCAGGGCAGATATTTCCACGGAGAAGGGCAAACACAGATTCATTAAACAAACTTATGGTTCACCAAAGGAAAGGTGTGAGGATTGAATTCATTACGATATTGGGGTTAACAGACATATACAAACACAGTAGACGTATATAATCGCCAAAGACCTTCGGAGTTCCAAGAGAAGACTACTCAACATTCTGTCATAACGTACATGGGAAAAGGATCCCAGGAAGAACAGACATATGTATATGTGTAAAAGAACCACCTCTTGCACACCTACAACAATCTAAACGTTGTACTCAAACTTGCTGTAATAAAAAATAAAAAATTAAATTAAAAACACGAACAAGAAGTAGTGAGACAAACTTGAGGGGCTTTCTCCTGGCACATTCCGTTCTACATTCCAATCTAGAACGCGACTTCCATTGAGGCTCTGCTGCCCTAGTAACCAGATTTGGTAAGGGAGAACTGCTGCCACCTTGTGGCCGTTTCACACAACAGCAGCTTTAATCCCAGCGCTAATGGTCAGTGGATATTCCAAATCATTACAGGCCTGTAATGACACCTGCCCTGAAAACATATCCTGGGGTCATATATCGACCAAAAAATTCAAAAGACGTCCATATTTCAAAACGACAGTTTCAAGAGGCATATTTCACGCACATTAGTGTTCTGCTTCTTTTGCTTGCTTTCTTTCTTTGTTAAAAAAACGGGAATGGAAAAAGGCAACCCTCAGAATGGGCGAAAACGTTCACAAACGAATCAATGGACAAAGGTTTAATCTCCAATATATATAAACAGCTCATGCAGCTTAATATTAATAAAACAAACAACCCAATACAAAAATGGGCAGAAGATCTAAAGAGACGTTTCTTCAAAGAAGACAGAGATGGCCAAGACGCACAAGAAAAGCTGCTCAACATCACTAATTATTAGAGAAATGCAAATCAAAACTACAATGAGGAAAGACCTCACACCTGTGAGAATGGGCATCATCAGATAATCTACAAACAACAAATTCTGGGGAGAGTGTGGACAAAAGGAACCCTCTTCCGCTATTGGTGGGAATGTAAATTGATACAGTCACTATGGAGAACAGTATGGAGGTTCCTTTAAAAAACTGAAAAGAGAATTACCATAGGATCCAGCAATCCCACTTCTGGGCATATACCCAGAGAAAACCATAAATCACAAAGACACATTCACCACAATGTTCATTGCAGCACTATTTACAATAGCCAGGTACTGGAAGCAACCTAAATGCCCACAGACGGACGAATGGATAAAGAGGTGGTACATATATAAAATGGAATATTACTCAGCCAAAAAAAGGAATGAAACTGAGTCATTTGTAGAGAAGTTGATGGATCTAGAGACTGTCATACAGAGTGAAGTAAGTCAGAAAGAGAAAAACAAATATTGTATATTAATGCCTATATGTGGAACCTAGAAAAATGGTACAGATGAACTGGTTTGCAGGGCAGAAATAGAGACACAGAGGTAGAGAACAAACGTATGGACATGGACACAAAGTGGGGGAAGCCATGGGGTGATGGTGGTGGGATGAGTTGGGAGATTGGGATTGACCTGTATACATGTATATGCATAAAATAGATAACTAATAATAACCTACTGTATAAAAAAATAAATTAAATTAAATTTCAAAATTTTTAAAAATAAAATGTAAAAATAAAACAGAAAAAGAGTTCTTCCATTCACACTGATGTATTTATAAGAATGAATTATTTCCATGCTTATATCCATAAATACATAAAAGAGGAATAAATTCTAACTTGAACCAAAAAAGAAAAAAAACTGAACCTAACGTTTATACAGAGGAAAACACTACCAAGGCACTTGCTCCAGTGGTAAACAATTCTGAAATTGGTCAGAGGTGGGGAATCATCTCCCATACAGCCAGCAGCCCCGCCCGCCCACGCAAGGAGCGTCCTTATTGCAAAGCTGGGGGACCGTGCCGAGGCCTCTGTGAGTAAACGTGAGCTGAGCCCCAGGCCAGCTGCTGCTGAACTCTTCCCACCCTTCCCAGGTGAAACACCTGAATATGTACAAGGGCTTGAAAGCCTAGAGGAAGGGCCGTGGAGCCACACCAGCGACAGCACGCAGGCCAACTTGGTGCCTGCAGGTCAGCCAGGATGATCCTGGCCACGGGCGCTCTTCTGGAAGCTTTCCATTGCCCTCCCTGAGATACCCCTCCTGTCCCGGACCCCACTCCTTTTTTTCCTTCCTCACCTCAGCCCGGAGAGATATTCCAGTGGAAGTTATGGGTGACACATCCTCTTCTTTACAGGTGGCAGCCTGGCAACTCCTGCCGAAAGTCCAGCAGAGCCCCACTCACACCGGGCCCCCCACAAAGCCGTGGACCCTCACACCCTCCCACCAGCACAGCCCCGAGACTGCTGACGGGGCAGAGAATATGCAGTCAGGCACAGCTGCAGGGGCTATTGCTGCCTGGAGTGCTGTTTATATTGACCTCAACCCAGGCACACCTGGGGAGGGCTTGCCGGCAGGGTCAGGCTGCCCAGGTCAGCTAATCCTCAGCCCTTGGGGAATCACATTGCAGAAAATGGACCTCGCTAAGACACAATATTCGCCAAGGAAAAAAAGGACACAATGCCATTTGTAGCACCGTAGATGAGTCTCGAGGTAATCACGTGACTTGGAGTAAGTCAGAAAGTGAAAGACACATATCATATCATATCACTTATAGGTGTTACCTATAAATTGATACCAGGGCAGATATTTCCACGGAGAAGGGCAATCACAGATTCATTAAACAAACTTATGGTTCACCAAAGGAAAGGTGTGAGGATTGAATTCATTACGATATTGGGGTTAACAGACATATACAAACACAGTAGACGTATAGATTCAACAAAGACCTACGGAGTACCAAGAGAAGACTACTCAACATTCTGTCATAACGTACATGGGAAAAGGATCCCAGGAAGAACAGACATATGTATATGTGTAAAAGAACCACCTCTTGCACACCTACAACAAGCTAAAAGTTGTACTCAAACTTGCTCTAATAAAAAATAAAAAATTAAATTAAAAACACGAACAAGAAGTAGTGAGACAAACTTGAGGGGCTTTCTCCTGGCACATTCCGTTCTACATTCCAATCTAGAACGCGACTTCCATTGAGGCTCTGCTGCCCTAGTAACCAGATTGGGTAAGGGAGAACTGCTGCCACCTTGTGGCCGTTTCACACAACAGCAGCTTTAATCCCAGCGCTAATGGTCAGTGGATATTCCAAATCATTACAGGCCTGTAAATGACACCTGCACTGAAAACATATCCTGGGGTCATATATCGACCAAAAAATTCAAAAGACGTCCATATTTCAAAACGACAGTTTCAAGAGGCATATTTCACGCACATTAGTGTTCTGCTTCTTTTGCTTGCTTTCTTTCTTTGTTAAAAAAACGGGAATGGAAAAAGGCAACCCTCAGAATGGGCGAAAACGTTCACAAACGTATCAATGGACAAAGGTTTAATCTCCTATCTATATAAACAGCTCATGCAGCTTAATATTAATAAAACAAACAACCCAATACAAAAATGGGCAGAAGACCTAAAGAGACGTTTCTTCAAAGAAGACACAGAGATGGCCAAGACGCACATGAAAAGCTGCTCAACATCACTAATTATTAGAGAAATGCAAATCAAAACTACAATGAGGTAAGACCTCACAACTGTGAGAATCGGCATCATCAGATAATCTACAAACAACAAATTCTGGGGAGAGTGTGGACAAAAGGAACCCTCTTCCGCTATTGGTGGGAATGTAAATTGATACAGTCACTATGGAGAAGAGTATGGAGGTTCCTTTAAAAAACTGAAATGAGAATTACCATAGGATCCAGCAATCCCACTTCTGGGCATATACCCAGAGAAAACCATAAATCACAAAGACACATTCCCCACAATGTTCATTGCAGCACTATTTACAATAGCCAGGTAATGGAAGCAACCTAAATGCCCACAGACAGACGAATGGATAAAGATGTGGTACATATATAAAATGGAATATTACTCAGCCAAAAAAAGGAATGAAACTGAGTCATTTGTAGAGAAGTTGATGGATCTAGAGACTGTCATACAGAGTGAAGTAAGTCAGAAAGAGAAAAACAAATATTGTATATTAATGCCTATATGTGGAACCTAGAAAAATGGTACAGATGAACTGGTTTGCAGGGCAGAAATAGAGACACAGAGGTAGAGAACAAACGTATGGACATGGACACAAAGTGGGGAAAGCCATGGGGTGGTGGTGGTGGGATGAGTTGGGAGATTGGGATTGACCTGTATACATGTATATGCATAAAATAGATAACTAATAATAACCTACTGTATAAAAAAATAAATTAAATTAAATTTCAAAATTTTTAAAAATAAAATGTAAAACAGAAAAAGAGTTCTTCCATTCACACTGATGTATTTATAAGAATGAATTATTTCCATGCTTATATCCATAAATACATAAAAGTGGAATAAAATCTAACTTGAACCAAAAAAGAAAAAAAAAACTGAACCTAACGTTTATACAGAGGAAAACACTACCAAGGCACTTGCTCCAGTGGTAAACAATTCTGAAATTGGTCAGAGGTGGGGAATCATCTCCCATACAGCCAGCAGCCCCGCCCGCCCACGCAAGGAGCGTCCTTATTGCAAAGCTGGGGGACCGTGCCGAGGTCTCTGTGAGTAAACGTGAGCTGAGCCCCAGGCCAGCTGCTGCTGAACTCTTCCCACCCTTCCCAGGTGAAACACCTGAATATGTACAAGGGCTTGAAAGCCTAGAGGAAGGGCCGTGGAGCCACACCAGCGACAGCACGCAGGCCAACTTGGTGCCTGCAGGTCAGCCAGGATGGTCCTGGCCATGGGCGCTCTTCTGGAAGCTTTCCATTGCCCTGCCTGAGATACCCCTCCTGTCCCGGCCCCCACTCCTTTTTTTCCTTCCTCACCTCAGCCCGGAGAGATATTCCAGTGGAAGTTATTGGTGACACATCCTCTTCTTTACAGGTGGCAGCCTGGCAACTCCTGCCGAAAGTCCAGCAGAGCCCCACTCACACCGGACCACCCACAAAGCCGTGGACCCTCACACCCTCCCACCAGCACAGCCCCGAGACTGCTGACGGGGCAGAGAATATGCAGTCAGGCACAGCTGCAGGGGATATTGCTGCCTGGAGTGCTGTTTATATTGACCTCAACCCAGGCACACCTGGGGAGGGCTTGCCGGCAGGGTCAGGCTGCCCAGGTCAGCTAATCCTCAGCCCTCGGGGAATCACATTGCAGAAAATGGACCTCGCTAAGACAGAATATTCGCCAAGGAAAAAAAGGACACAATGCCATTTGCAGCACCGTAGATGAGTCTCGAGGTAATCACGTGACTTGGAGTAAGTCAGAAAGTGAAAGACACATATCATATCATATCACTTATAGGTGTTACCTATAAATTGATACCAGGGCAGATATTTCCACGGAGAAGGGCAATCACAGATTCATTAAACAAACTTATGGTTCACAAAGGCAAGGTGTGAGGATTGAATTCATTACGATATTGTGGTTAACAGACATATACAAACACAGTAGACGTATAGATTCACCAAAGACCTACGGAGTACCAAGAGAAGACTACTCAACATTCTGTCATAACGTACATGGGAAAAGGATCCCAGGAAGAACAGACATATGTATATGTGTAAAAGAACCACCTCTTGCACACCTACAACAATCTAAACGTTGTACTCAAACTTGCTGTAATAAAAAATAAAAAATTAAATTAAAAACACGAACAAGAAGTAGTGAGACAAACTTGAGGGGCTTTCTCCTGGCACATTCCGTTCTACATTCCAATCTAGAACGCGACTTCCATTGAGGCTCTGCTGCCCTAGTAACCAGATTTGGTAAGGGAGAACTGCTGCCACCTTGTGGCCGTTTCACACAACAGCAGCTTTAATCCCAGCGCTAATGGTCAGTGGATATTCCAAATCATTACAGGCCTGTAATGACACCTGCCCTGAAAACATATCCTGGGGTCATATATCGACCAAAAAATTCAAAAGACGTCCATATTTCAAAACGACAGTTTCAAGAGGCATATTTCACGCACATTAGTGTTCTGCTTCTTTTGCTTGCTTTCTTTCTTTGTTAAAAAAACGGGAATGGAAAAAGGCAACCCTCAGAATGGGCGAAAACGTTCACAAACGAATCAATGGACAAAGGTTTAATCTCCAATATATATAAACAGCTCATGCAGCTTAATATTAATAAAACAAACAACCCAATACAAAAATGGGCAGAAGATCTAAAGAGACGTTTCTTCAAAGAAGACAGAGATGGCCAAGACGCACATGAAAAGCTGCTCAACATCACTAATTATTAGAGAAATGCAAATCAAAACTACAATGAGGAAAGACCTCACACCTGTGAGAATGGGCATCATCAGATAATCTACAAACAACAAATTCTGGGGAGAGTGTGGACAAAAGGAACCCTCTTCCGCTATTGGTGGGAATGTAAATTGATACAGTCACTATGGAGAACAGTATGGAGGTTCCTTTCAAAAACTGAAAAGAGAATTACCATAGGATCCAGCAATCCCACTTCTGGGCATATACCCAGAGAAAACCATAAATCACAAAGACACATTCACCACAATGTTCATTGCAGCACTATTTACAATAGCCAGGTACTGGAAGCAACCTAAATGCCCACAGACGGACGAATGGATAAAGAGGTGGTACATATATAAAATGGAATATTACTCAGCCAAAAAAAGGAATGAAACTGAGTCATTTGTAGAGAAGTTGATGGATCTAGAGACTGTCATACAGAGTGAAGTAAGTCAGAAAGAGAAAAACAAATATTGTATATTAATGCCTATATGTGGAAGCTAGAAAAATGGTACAGATGAACTGGTTTGCAGGGCAGAAATAGAGACACAGAGGTAGAGAACAAACGTATGGACATGGACACAAAGTGGGGGAAGCCATGGGGTGATGGTGGTGGGATGAGTTGGGAGATTGGGATTGACCTGTATACATGTATATGCATAAAATAGATAACTAATAATAACCTACTGTATAAAAAAATAAATTAAATTAAATTTCAAAATTTTTAAAAATAAAATGTAAAAATAAAACAGAAAAAGAGTTCTTCCATTCACACTGATGTATTTATAAGAATGAATTATTTCCATGCTTATATCCATAAATACATAAAAGAGGAATAAAATCTAACTTGAACCAAAAAAGAAAAAAAACTGAACCTAACGTTTATACAGAGGAAAACACTACCAAGGCACTTGCTCCAGTGGTAAACAATTCTGAAATTGGTCAGAGGTGGGGAATCATCTCCCATACAGCCAGCAGCCCCGCCCGCCCACGCAAGGAGCGTCCTTATTGCAAAGCTGGGGGACCGTGCCGAGGCCTCTGTGAGGAAACGTGAGCTGAGCCCCAGGCCAGCTGCTGCTGAACTCTTCCCACCCTTCCCAGGTGAAACACCTGAATATGTACAAGGGCTTGAAAGCCTAGAGGAAGGGCCGTGGAGCCACACCAGCGACAGCACGCAGGCCAACTTGGTGCCTGCAGGTCAGCCAGGATGATCCTGGCCACGGGCGCTCTTCTGGAAGCTTTCCATTGCCCTGCCTGAGATACCCCTCCTGTCCCGGACCCCACTCCTTTTTTTCCTTCCTCACCTCAGCCCGGAGAGATATTCCAGTGGAAGTTATGGGTGACACATCCTCTTCTTTACAGGTGGCAGCCTGGCAACTCCTGCCGAAAGTCCAGCAGAGCCCCACTCACACCGGGCCCCCCACAAAGCCGTGGACCCTCACACCCTCCCACCAGCACAGCCCCGAGACTGCTGACGGGGCAGAGAATATGGAGTCAGGCACAGCTGCAGGGGCTATTGCTGCCTGGAGTGCTGTTTATATTGACCTCAACCCAGGCACACCTGGGGAGGGCTTGCCGGCAGGGTCAGGCTGCCCAGGTCAGCTAATCCTCAGCCCTCGGGGAATCACATTGCAGAAAATGGACCTCGCTAAGACAGAATATTCGCCAAGGAAAAAAAGGACACAATGCCATTTGTAGCACCGTAGATGAGTCTCGAGGTAATCACGTGACTTGGAGTAAGTCAGAAAGTGAAAGACACATATCATATCATATCACTTATAGTTGTTACCTATAAATTGATACCAGGGCAGATATTTCCACGGAGAAGGGCAATCACAGATTCATTAAACAAACTTATGGTTCACCAAAGGAAAGGTGTGAGGATTGAATTCATTACGATATTGGGGTTAACAGACATATACAAACACAGTAGACGTATAGATTCAACAAAGACCTACGGAGTACCAAGAGAAGACTACTCAACATTCTGTCATAACGTACATGGGAAAAGGATCCCAGGAAGAACAGACATATGTATATGTGTAAAAGAACCACCACTTGCACACCTACAACAAGCTAAACGTTGTACTCAAACTTGCTGTAATAAAAAATAAAAAATTAAATTAAAAACACGAACAAGAAGTAGTGAGACAAACTTGAGGGGCTTTCTCCTGGCACATTCCGTTCTACATTCCAATCTAGAACGCGACTTCCATTGAGGCTCTGCTGCCCTAGTAACCAGATTGGGTAAGGGAGAACTGCTGCCACCTTGTGGCCGTTTCACACAACAGCAGCTTTAATCCCAGCGCTAATGGTCAGTGGATATTCCAAATCATTACAGGCCTGTAAATGACACCTGCCCTGAAAACATATCCTGGGGTCATATATCGACCAAAAAATTCAAAAGACGTCCATATTTCAAAACGACAGTTTCAAGAGGCATATTTCACGCACATTAGTGTTCTGCTTCTTTTGCTTGCTTGCTTTCTTTGTTAAAAAAACGGGAATGGAAAAAGGCAACCCTCAGAATGGGCGAAAACGTTCACAAACGAATCAATGGACAAAGGTTTAATCTCCAATATATATAAACAGCTCATGCAGCTTAATATTAATAAAACAAACAACCCAATACAAAAATGGGCAGAAGATCTAAAGAGACGTTTCTTCAAAGAAGACACAGAGATGGCCAAGACGCACATGAAAAGCTGCTCAACATCACTAATTATTAGAGAAATGCAAATCAGAACTACAATGAGGTAAGACCTCACACCTGTGAGAATCGGCATCATCAGATAATCTACAAACAACAAATTCTGGGGAGGGTGTGGACAAAAGGAACCCTCTTCCGCTATTGGTGGGAATGTAAATTCATACAGTCACTATGGAGAACAGTATGGAGGTTCCTTTCAAAAACTAAAAAGAGAATTACCATAGGATCCTGCAATCCCACTTCTGGGCATATACCCAGAGAAAACCAGAAATCACAAAGACACATTCACCACAATGTTCATTGCAGCACTATTTACAATAGCCAGGTAATGGAAGCAACCTAAATGCCCACAGACAGACGAATGGACAAAGATGTGGTACATATATAAAATGGAATATTACTCAGCCAAAAAAAGGAATGAAACTGGGTCATTTTTAGAGAAGTTGATGGATCTAGAGACTGTGATGCAGAGTGAAGTAAGTCAGAAAGAGAAAAACAAATATTGTATATTAATGCCTATATGTGGAACCTAGAAAAATGGTACAGATGAACTGGTTTGCAGGGCAGAAAGAGAGACACAGAGGTAGAGAACAAACGTATGGACACAAAGTGGGGGAAGCCATGGGGTGGTGGTGGTGGGATGAGTTGGGAGATTGGGATTGACCTGTATACATGTATATGCATAAAATAGATAACTAATAATAACCCACTGTATAAAAAAATAAATTAAATTAAATTTCAAAATTTTTAAAAATAAAATGTAAAAATAAAACAGAAAAAAAGTTCTTCCATTCACACTGATGTATTTATAAGAATGAATTATTTCCATGCTTATATCCATAAATACATAAAAGAGGAATAAAATCTAACTTGACCCAAAAAAGAAAAAAAACTGAACCTAACATTTATACAGAGGAAAACACTACCAAGGCACTTGCTCCAGTGGTAAACAATTCTGAAATTGGTCAGAGGTGGGGAATCATCTCCCATACAGCCAGCAGCCCCGCCCACCCACGCAAGGAGCGTCCTCATTGCAAAGCTGGGGGACCGTGCCGAGGCCTCTGTGAGGAAACGTGAGCTGAGCCCCAGGCCAGCTGCTGCTGAACTCTTCCCACCCTTCCCAGGTGAAACACCTGAATATGTACAAGGGCTTGAAAGCCTAGAGGAAGGGCCGTGGAGCCACACCAGCGACAGCACGCAGGCCAACTTGGTGCCTGCAGGTCAGCCAGGATGGTCCTGGCCACGGGCGCTCTTCTGGAAGCTTTCCATTGCCCTGCCTGAGATACCCCCCCTGTCCCGGCCCCCACTCCTTTTTTTCCTTCCTCACCTCAGCCCGGAGAGATATTCCAGTGGAAGTTATGGGTGACACATCCTCTTCTTTACAGGTGGCAGCCTGGCAACTTCTGCCGAAAGTCCAGCAGAGCCCCACTCACACCGGGCCCCCCACAAAGCCGTGGACCCTCACACCCTCCCACCAGCACAGCCCCGAGACTGCTGACGGGGCAGAGGATATGGAGTCAGGCACAGCTGCAGGGGCTATTGCTGCCTGGAGTGCTGTTTATATTGACCCCTCCCCAGGCACACCTGGGGAGGGCTTGCCGGCAGGGTCAGGCTGCCCAGGTCAGCTAATCCTCAGCCCTCGGGGAATCACATTGCAGAAAATGGACCTCGCTAAGACAGAATATTCGCCAAGGAAAAAAAGGACACAATGCCATTTGCAGCACCGTAGATGAGTCTCGAGGTAATCACGTGACTTGGAGTAAGTCAGAAAGTGAAAGACACATATCATATCATATCACTTATAGGTGTTACCTATAAATTGATACCAGGGCAGATATTTCCACGGAGAAGGGCAATCACAGATTCATTAAACAAACTTACGGTTCACCAAAGGAAAGGTGTGAGGATTGAATTCATTACGATATTGGGTTTAACAGACATATACAAACACAGTAGACGTATATAATCACCAAAGACCTACGGAGTACCAAGAGAAGACTACTCAACATTCTGTCATAACGTACATGGGAAAAGGATCCCAGGAAGAACAGACATATGTATATGTGTAAAAGAACCACATCTTGCACACCTACAACAAGCTAAACGTTGTACTCAAACTTGCTGTAATAAAAAATAAAAAATTAAATTAAAAACATGAACAAGAAGTAGTGAGACAAACTTGAGGGGCTTTCTCCTGGCACATTCCGTTCTACATTCCAATCTAGAACGCGACTTCCATTGAGGCTCTGCTGCCCTAGTAACCAGATTTGGTAAGGGAGAACTGCTGCCACCTTGTGGCCGTTTCACACAACAGCAGCTTTAATCCCAGCGCTAATGGTCAGTGGATATTCCAAATCATTACAGGCCTGTAAATGACACCTGCCCTGAAAACAAATCCTGGGGTCATATATCGACCAAAAAATTCAAAAGACGTCCATATTTCAAAACGACAGTTTCAAGAGGCATATTTCACGCACATTAGTGTTCTGCTTCTTTTGCTTGCTTTCTTTCTTTGTTAAAAAAACGGGAATGGAAAAAGGCAACCCTCAGAATGGGCGAAAACGTTCACAAACGAATCAATGGACAAAGGTTTAATCTCCAATATATATAAACAGCTCATGCAGCTTAATATTAATAAAACAAACAACCCAATACAAAAATGGGCAGAAGATCTGAAGAGACGTTTCTTCAAAGAAGACACAGAGATGGCCAAGACGCACATGAAAAGCTGCTCAACATCACTAATTATTAGAGAAATGCAAATCAGAACTACAATGAGGTAAGACCTCACACCTGTGAGAATCGGCATCATCAGATAATCTACAAACAACAAATTCTGGGGAGGGTGTGGACAAAAGGAACCCTCTTCCGCTATTGGTGGGAATGTAAATTGATACAGTCACTATGGAGAACAGTATGGAGTTTCCTTTCAAAAACTAAAAAGAGAATTACCATAGGATCCAGCAATCCCACTTCTGGGCATATACCCAGAGAAAACCATAAATCACAAAGACACATTGACCACAATGTTCATTGCAGCACTATTTACAATAGCCAGGTAATGGAAGCAACCTAAATGCCCACAGACAGACGAATGGATAAAGATGTGGTACATATATAAAATGGAATATTACTCAGCCAAAAAAAGGAATGAAACTGGGTCATTTTTAGAGAAGTTGATGGATCTAGAGACTGTCATACAGAGTGAAGTAAGTCAGAAAGAGAAAAACAAATATTGTATATTAATGCCTATACGTGGAACCTAGAAAAATGGTACAGATGAACTGGTTTGCAGGGCAGAAAGAGAGACACAGAGGTAGAGAACAAACGTATGGACACAAAGTGGGGGAAGCCATGGGGTGGTGGTGGTGGGATGAGTTGGGAGATTGGGATTGACCTGTATACATGTATATGCATAAAATAGATAACTAATAATAACCTACTGTATAAAAAAATAAATTAAATTAAATTTCAAAATTTTTAAAAATAAAATGTAAAAATAAAACAGAAAAATGTTCTTCCATTCACACTGATGTATTTATAAGAATGAATTATTTCCATGCTTATATCCATAAATACATAAAAGAGGAATAAAATCTAACTTGAACCAAAAAAGAAAAAAAAAACTGAAGCTAACATTTATACAGAGGAAAACACTACCAAGGCACTTGCTCCAGTGGTAAACAATTGTGAAATTGGTCAGAGGTGGGGAATCATCTCCCATACAGCCAGCAGCCCCGCCCGCCCACGCAATGAGCGTCCTTATTGCAAAGCTGGGGGACCGTGCCGAGGCCTCTGTGAGGAAACGTGAGCTGAGCCCCAGGCCAGCTGCTGCTGAACTCTTCCCACCCTTCCCAGGTGAAACTCCTGAATATGTACAAGGGCTTGAAAGCCTAGAGGAAGGGCCGTGGAGCCACACCAGCGACAGCACGCAGGCCAACTTGGTGCCTGCAGGTCAGCCAGGATGGTCCGGGCCACGGGCGCTCTTCTGGAAGCTTTCCATTGCCCTGCCTGAGATACCCCTCCTGTCCCGGCCCCCACTCCTTTTTTTCCTTCCTCACCTCAGCCCGGAGAGATATTCCAGTGGAAGTTTGGGTGACACATCCTCTTCTTTACAGTTGGCAGCCTGGCAACTCCTGCCGAAAGTCCAGCAGAGCCCCACTCACACCGGGCCCCCCACAAAGCCGTGGACCCTCACACCCTCCCAGCAGCACAGCCCCGAGACTGCTGACGGGGCAGAGAATATGGAGTCAGGCACAGCTGCAGGGGCTATTGCTGCCTGGAGTGCTGTTTATATTGACCTCAACCCAGGCACACCTGGGGAGGGCTTGCCGGCAGGATCAGGCTGCCCAGGTCAGCTAATCCTCAGCCCTCAGTGAATCACATTGCAGAAAATGGACCTCGCTTAGACAGAATATTCGCCAAGGAAAAAAGGACACAATGCCATTTGCAGCACCGTAGATGAGTCTCGAGGTAATCACGTGACTTGGAGTAAGTCAGAAAGTGAAAGACATATCATATCATATCACTTATAGGTGTTACCTATAAATTGATACCAGGGCAGATATTTCCACGGAGAAGGGCAATCACAGATTCATTAAACAAACTTATGGTTCACCAAAGGAAAGGTGTGGGAATTGAATTCATTACGATATTGGGGTTAACAGACATATACAAACACAGTAGACGTATATAATCACCAAAGACCTACGGAGTACCAAGAGAAGACTACTCAACATTCTGTTATAACGTACATGGGAAAAGGATCCCAGGAAGAACAGACATATGTATATGTGTAAAAGAACCACCTATTGCACACCTACAACAAGCTAAACGTTGTACTCAAACTTGCTGTAATAAAAAATAAAAAATTAAATTAAAAACACGAACAAGAAGTAGTGAGACAAACTTGAGGGGCTTTCTCCTGGCACATTCCGTTCTACATTCCAATCTAGATCGCGACTTCCATTGAGGCTCTGCTGCCCTAGTAACCAGATTTGGTAAGGGAGAACTGCTGCCACCTTGTGGCCGTTTCACGCAACAGCAGCTTTAATCCCAGCGCTAATGGTCAGTGGATATTCCAAATCATTACAGGCCTGTAAATGACACCTGCCCTGAAAATATATCCTGGGGTCATATATCGACCAAAAAATTCAAAAGACGTCCATATTTCAAAACGACAGTTTCAAGAGGCATATTTCACGCACATTAGTGTTCTGCTTCTTTTGCTTGCTTTCTTTCTTTGTTAAAAAAACGGGAATGGAAAAAGGCAACCCTCAGAATGGGCGAAAACGTTCACAAACGAATCAATGGACAAAGGTTTAATCTCCAATATATATAAAGAGCTCATGCAGCTTAATATTAATAAAACAAAGAACCCAATACAAAAATGGGCAGAAGATCTAAAGAGACGTTTCTTCAAAGAAGACACAGAGATGGCCAAGACGCACATGAAAAGCTGCTCAACATCACTAATTATTAGAGAAATGCAAATCAAAACTACAATGAGGTAAGACCTCACACCTGTGAGAATCGGCATCATCAGATAATCTACAATCAACAAATTCTGGGGAGGGTGTGGACAAAAGGAACCCTCTTCCGCTATTGGTGGGAATGTAAATTGATACAGTCACTATGGAGAACAGTATGGAGGTTCCTTTAAAAAACTAAAAAGAGAATTACTATAGGATCCAGCAATCCCACTTCTGGGCATATACCCAGAGAAAACCATAAATCACAAAGACACATTGACCACAATGTTCATTGCAGCACTATTTACAATAGCCAGGTAATGGAAGCAACCTAAATGCCCACAGACAGACGAATGGATAAAGATGTGGTACATATATAAAATGGAATATTACTCAGCCAAAAAAATGAATGAAACTGGGTCATTTGTAGAGAAGTTGATGGATCTAGAGACTGTCATACAGAGTGAAGTAAGTCAGAAAGAGAAAAACAAATATTGTATATTAATGCCTATACGTGGAACCTAGAAAAATGGTACAGATGAACTGGTTTGCAGGGCAGAAAGAGAGACACAGAGGTAGAGAACAAACGTATGGACACAAAGTGGGGGAAGCCATGGGGTGGTGGTGGTGGGATGAGTTGGGAGATTGGGAGTGACCTGTATACATGTATATGCATAAAATAGATAACTAATAATAACCTACTGTATAAAAAAATAAATTAAATTAAATTTCAAAATTTTTAAAAATAAAATGTAAAAATAAAACAGAAAAAAAGTTCTTCCATTCACACTGATGTATTTATAAGAATGAATTATTTCCATGCTTATATCCATAAATACATAAAAGAGGAATAAAATCTAACTTGAACCAAAAAAGAAAAGAAAAACTGATCCTTACATTTATACAGAGGAAAACACTACCAAGGCACTTGCTCCAGTGGTAAACAATTCTGAAATTGGTCAGAGGTGGGGAATCATCTCCCATACAGCCAGCAGCCCCGCCCGCCCACGCAAGGAGCGTCCTTATTGCAAAGCTGGGGGACCCTGCCGAGGCCTCTGTGAGTAAACGTGAGCTGAGCCCCAGGCCAGCTGCTGCTGAACTCTTCCCACCCTTCCCAGGTGAAACACCTGAATATGTACAAGGGCTTGAAAGCCTAGAGGAAGGGCCGTGGAGCCACACCAGCGACAGCACGCAGGCCAACTTGGTGCCTGCAGGTCAGCCAGGATGGTCCTGGCCACGGGCGCTCTTCTGGAAGCTTTCCATTGCCCTGCCTGAGATACCCCTCCTGTCCCGGCCCCCACTCCTTTTTTTCCTTCCTCACCTCAGCCCGGAGAGATATTCCAGTGGAAGTTATGGGTGACACATCCTCTTCTTTACAGGTGGCAGCCTGGCAACTCCTGCCGAAAGTCCAGCAGAGCCCCACTCACACCGGGCCCCCCACAAAGCCGTGGACCCTCACACCCTCCCACCAGCACAGCCCCGAGACTGCTGACGGGGCAGAGAATATGGAGTCAGGCACAGCTGCAGGGGCTATTGCTGCCTGGAGTGCTGTTTATATTGACCTCAACCCAGGCACACCTGGGGAGGGCTTGCCGGCAGGGTCAGGCTGCCCAGGTCAGCTAATCCTCAGCCCTCGGGGAATCACATTGCAGAAAATGGACCTCGCTAAGACAGAATATTCGCCAAGGAAAAAAAGGACACAATGCCATTTGCAGCACCGTAGATGAGTCTCGAGGTAATCACGTGACTTGGAGTAAGTCAGAAAGTGAAAGACCCATATCATATCATATCACTTATAGGTGTTACCTATAAATTGATACCAGGGCAGATATTTCCACGGAGAAGGGCAATCACAGATTCATTAAACAAACTTATGGTTCACCAAAGGAAAGGTGTGAGGATTGAATTCATTACGATATTGGGGTTAACAGACATATACAAACACAGTAGACGTATAGAATCACCAAAGACCTACGGAGTACCAAGAGAAGACTACTCAACATTCTGTCATAACGTACATGGGAAAAGGATCCCAGGAAGAACAGACATATGTATATGTGTAAAAGAACCACCTCTTGCACACCTACAACAAGCTAAACGTTGTACTCAAACTTGCTGTAATAAAAAATAAAAAATTAAATTAAAAACACGAACAAGAAGTAGTGAGACAAACTTGAGGGGCTTTCTCCTGGCACATTCCGTTCTACATTCCAATCTAGAACGCGACTTCCATTGAGGCTCTGCTGCCCTAGTAAGCAGATTTGGTAAGGGAGAACTGCTGCCACCTTGTGGCCGTTTCACACAACAGCAGTTTTAATCAAAGCGCTAATGGTCAGTGGATATTCCAAATCATTACAGGCCTGTAAATGACACCTGCCCTGAAAACAAATCCTGGGGTCACATATCGACCAAAAAATTCAAAGGACGTCCATATTTCAAAACGACCGTTTCAAAAGGCATATTTTATGCACATTAGTGTTCTGCTTCTTTGTCTTTCTTTCTTTTTTGGTTAAAAAGACGGGAATGGAAAAAGGCATCCCTCAGACTGGGCGAAAATCATTGCAAACGAATCAATGGACAAAGGTTTAATCTCCAATATATATAAACAGCTCATGCAGCGTAATATTAAAAAAACAAACAACCCAATACAAAAATGGGCAGAAGTTCTAAAGAGACGTTTCTTCAAAGAAGACACAGAGATGGCCAAGACGCACATGAAAAGCTGCTCAACAGCACTAATTATTAGAGAAATGCAAATCAAAACTACAATGAGGTATCACCTCACACCTGTTAGGATCGGCATCATCAGAAAATCTACAAACAACAAATTCTGGGGAGGGTGTGGACAAAAGGAGCCCTTTTCCGCTATTGGTGGGAATGTAAATTGATACCGTCACTATGGAGAACAGTATGGAGTTTCCTTTAAAAAACTAGAAATAGAATTACCATCTGATCCAGCAATCCATCTTCTGGGCATATACCCAGAGAAAACCATAAATCAAAAAGGCACATTCGGGCTTCCCTGGTGGTGCAGTGGTTGAGAATCTGCATGCTAATGCAGGGGACACGGGTTCGAGCCCTGGCCTGGGAGGATCCCACATGCCGCGGAGCAACTAGGCCCGTGAGCCACAACTACTGAGGTTGCACATCTGGACCCTGTGCTCCGCAACAAGAGAGGCCTTAATAGTGAGAGGCCCATGCAGCGCGATGAAGAGAGGCCCCCGCTTGCCACAACTAGGGAAAGCCCTCACACAGAAACGAAGATGCAACACAGCAAAAAATAAATTTAAAAAAAAAAAAAAGGCACATTCACCACAATGTTCATTGCATCACTATTTACAATAGCCAGGTAATGGAAGCAACCTAAATGCCCACAGACAGATGAATGGATAAAGATGGGGTACATATATAAAATGGAATATTACTCGGCCATAAAAAGGAATGAAACTAGGTCATTTGTAGAGACATCGATGGATCTAGAGACTGTCATATAGAATGAAGTAAGTCAGAAAGAGGAAAACAAATATTGTATATTAATGCATATATGTGGAACCTAAAAGATGGTACAGATGAACTGGTTTGCAGGGAAGAAATAGAGACACAGAGGTAGAGAACAAACGTATGGACACCAAGTGTGGGAAGCCATGGGGTGGTGGAGGTGGGATGAGTTGGGACATTGGGATTGACCTGTATACATGTATATGCATATAATACATAACTGATAATAACCTGCTGTATGAAAAAGTAAATAAAATTAAATTTCAAAATTTTAAAAAATAAAATTTAAAAATAAAACAGAATAAAGTTCTTCCCTTCACACACATATATTTATAGGAATGAATTATTTCCATGCTTATATCTATAAATACATAAAAGAGGAATAAAATCTAACTTGAACCATAAACGGAAAAAAACCTGAACCCACCAGTTATACAGAAGAAAACCCTATCAAGGCACTTGCTCCAGCCGTAAACAATTCTTAAATAGGTCAGAGGTGTGGAATCATCTCCCATCCAGCTAGCACCCACCCCCCACGCAAGGAGCGTCCTCATTGCAAAGCTGGGAGACCATGCCGAGGCATCTCTGAATAAAGGTGAGCTGAGCCCCAGGCCAGCTGCTGCTGAACTGTTCCCACCTTTCGCAGGTAAAACACCTGAATATGTACAAGGGCTTGAAAGCCTAGAGGAAGGGCCGTGGAGCCACACTAGCGACAGCACGCAGGCCAACTTGGTGCCTGCAGGCCAGCCAGGGAGGTCCTGGCCCCGGGTACTCTTCCGGAAGCTTTCCACTGTCCTGCCTGTGATACCCCTCCTGTCCCGGCCCCCACTGCTTTTTTGCTTCCTCACCTCTGTCCGGAGAGAAATTCCAGCGTAAGGTATGGGTGACACATCCTCTTCTTTACAGGTTGCAGCCTGGCAACTCCTGCAGAAAGGCCAGCAGTGCCCCACTCACACCGGGCCGCCAACAAAGCTGTGGCCCCTCATTCCCTCCCACCAGCTCAGCCCCGAGACTGCTGACGGGGCAGAGAATATGGAGTCTGGCACAGCTTCAGGGGCTATTGCTGCCTGGAGCGCTGTTTATATTGACCTCAACCAGGCACACCTGGGGAGGGCCGGCCGGCAGGGTAAGGCTGCCCAGGTCAGCTAATCCACAACCCTCAGGGATTCACATTGTTGAAAATGGATCTCGCTAAGGCAGAATAGAAGCCAAGGAAAATAAGGACACAATGCCATTTGCAGCACCGTAGATGAGTCTAGAGGTAATCACGTGACTTGGAGTAAGTCAGAAAGTGAAAGACACATATCATATCATATCACTTATAGGTGTTACCTAAAAATGGATACCAGGGCTGATATTTCCACGGAGAAGGGCAATCACAGATTCATTAAACAAACATGGTTCACCAAAGGAAAGGTGTGATGATTGGTTTCATTACGATATCGGGGTTAACAGACATATACAAACACAGTTGACATATATAATCACCAAAGACCTACGGAATACCAAGAGAAGACTACTCAACATTCTGTCATAACGTACCTGGGAAAAGGATCCCAGGAAGAACAGACATCTGTATATATGTAAAAGAACCTCATCTTCGACACCTACAATAAGCCAAACATTGTAATCAAACTTGCTGTAATAAAAAATAAAAATTTAAATTAAAAATACGAACAAGAAGTAGGGAGACAAACTTGAGGGGCTTTCTCCTGGCACATTCCATTCTAAATTCCAATCTAGAACACGACTTCCATTGAGGCTCTGCTGCCCTAGTAACCAGATTTGGTAAGGGAGAACTGCTGCCACCTTGTGGCCGTTTCACACTACAGCAGCTTTAATCCCAGCGCTAATGGTCAGTTTATATTGAAAATCATTGCAGGCCTGTAAATGACACCTGCCCTGAAAACAAATCCTGGGGTCACATATCGACCAAAAAATTCAAAGGACGTCCATATTTCAAAACGACCGTTTCAAAAGGCATATTTAATGCACATTAGTGTTCTGCTTCTTTGTCTTTCTTTCTTTTTTGGTTAAAAAGACGGGAATGGAAAAAGGCATCCCTCAGACTGGGCGAAAATCGTTGCAAACGAATCAATGGACAAAGGTTTAATCTCCAATATATATAAACAGCTCATGCAGCTTAATATTAAAAAAACAAACAACCCAATACAAAAATGGGCAGAAGTTCTAAAGAGACGTTTCTTCAAAGAAGACACAGAGATGGCCAAGACGCACATGAAAAGCTGATCAACATCACTAATTATTAGGGAAATGCAAATCAAAACTACAATGAGGTATCACCTCACACCTGTTAGGATCGGCATCATCAGAAAATCTACAAACAACAAATTCTGGGGAGGGTGTGGACAAAAGGATCCCTATTCCACTATTGGTGGGAATGTAAATTGATACCGTCACTATGGAGAACAGTATGGAGTTTCCTTTAAAAAACTAGAAATAGAATTACCATCTGATCCAGCAATCCCACTTCTGGGCATATACCCAGAGAAAACCAAAAATCAAAAAGGCACATTCACCACAATGTTCATTGCATCACTATTTACAATAGCCAGGTAATGGAAGCAACCTAAATGCCCACAGACAGATGAATGGATAAAGATGGGGTACATATATAAAATGGAATATTACTCGGCCATAAAAAGGAATGAAACTGGGTCATTTGTAGTGACATCGATGGATCTAGAGACTGTCATATAGAATGAAGTAAGTCAGAAAGAGGAAAACAAATATTGTATATTAATGCATATATGTGGAACCTAAAAGATGGTACAGATGAACTGGTTTGCAGGGAAGAAATAGAGACACAGAGGTAGAGAACAAACGTATGGACACCAAGTGTGGGAAGCCATGGGGTGGTGGAGGTGGGATGAGTTGGGAGATTGGGATTGACCTGTATACATGTATATGCATATAATACATAACTGATAATAACCTGCTGTATGAAAAAGTAAATAAAATTAAATTTCAAAATTTTAAAAAATAAAATTTAAAAATAAAACAGAATAAATTTCTTCCCTTCACACACATATATTTATAGGAATGAATTATTTCCATTCTTATATCTATAAATACATAAAAGAGGAATAAAATCTAACTTGAACCATAAACGGAAAAAAACCTGAACCCACCAGTTATACAGAGGAAAACCCTATCAGGGCACTTGCTCCAGCCGTAAACAATTCTGAAATTGGTCAGAGGTGTGGAATCATCTCCCATCCAGCTAGCACCCACCCCCCACGCAAGGAGCGTCCTCATTGCAAAGCTGGGAGACCATGCCGAGGCATCTCTGAATAAAGGTGAGCTGAGCCCCAGGCCAGCTGCTGCTGAACTGTTCCCACCTTTCGCAGGTAAAACACCTGAATATGTACAAGGGCTTGAAAGCCTAGAGGAAGGGCCGTGGAGCCACACTAGCGACAGCACGCAGGCCAACTTGGTGCCTGCAGGCCAGCCAGGGAGGTCCTGGCCCCGGGTACTCTTCCGGAAGCTTTCCACTGTCCTGCCTGTGATACCCCTCCTGTCCCGGCCCCCACTGCTTTTTTGCTTCCTCACCTCTGTCCGGAGAGAATTTCCAGCGGAAGGTATGGGTGACACATCCTCTTCTTTACAGGTTGCAGCCTGGCAAATCCTGCAGAAAGGCCAGCAGTGCCCCACTCACACCGGGCCGCCAACAAAGCTGTGGCCCCTCATTCCCTCCCACCAGCTCAGCCCCGAGACTGCTGACGGGGCAGAGAATATGGAGTCAGGCACAGCTTCAGGGGCTATTGCTGCCTGGAGCGCTGTTTATATTGACCTCAACCAGGCACACCTGGGGACGGCCGGCCGGCAGGGTAAGGCTGCCCAGGTCAGCTAATCCACAACCCTCAGGAAATCACATTGTTGAAAATGGACCTCGCTAAGGCAGAATAGAAGCCAAGGAAAATAAGGACACAATGCCATTTGCAGCACTGTAGATGAGTCTAGAGGTAATCACGTGACTTGGAGTAAGTCAGAAAGTGAAAGACACATATCATATCATATCACTTACAGGTGTTACCTAAAAATGGATACCAGGGCAGATATTTCCACGGAGAACGGCAATCACAGATTCATTAAACAAACTTATGGTTCACCAATGGAAAGGTGTGAGGATTGGTTTCATTACGATATCGGGGTTAACAGACATATACAAACACAGGTGACATATATAATCACCAAAGACCTACGGAATACCAAGAGAAGACTACTCAACATTCTATCATAACGTACCTGGGAAAAGGATCCCAGGAAGAACAGACATCTGTATATGTGTAAAAGAACCACATCTTCAACAACTACAATAAGCCAAACATTGTAATCAAACTTGCTGTAATAAAAAATAAAAAAATTTAAATTAAAAATACGAACAAGAAGTAGGGAGACAAACTTGAGGGGCTTTCTCCTGGCACATTCCATTCTAAATTCCAATCTAGAACACGACATCCATTGAGGCTCTGCTGCCCTAGTAAGCAGATTTGGTAAGGGAGAACTGCTGCCACCTTGTGGCCGTTTTACACAACAGCAGCTTTAATCCCAGCGCTAATGGTCAGTTGATATTGAAAATCATTGCAGCCCTGTAAATGACACCTGCCCTGAAAACAAATCCTGGGGTCACATATCGACCAAAAATTTCAAAGGACGTCCATATTTCAAAACGACCGTTTCAAAAGGCATATTTTATGCACATTAGTGTTCTGCTTCTTTGTCTTTCTTTCTTTTTTGGTTAAAAAGACGGGAATGGAAAAAGGCATCCCTCAGACTGGGCGAAAATCATTGCAAACGAATCAATGGACAAAGGTTTAATCTCCAATATATATAAACAGCTCATGCAGCTTAATATTAAAAAAACAAACAACCCAATACAAAAATGGGCAGAAGTTCTAAAGAGACGTTTCTTCAAAGAAGACACAGAGATGGCCAAGACACACATGAAAAGCTGCTCAACAGCACTAATTATTAGAGAAATGCAAATCAAAACTACAATGAGGTATCACCTCACACCTGTTAGGATCGGCATCATCAGAAAATCTACAAACAACAAATTCTGGGGAGGGTGTGGACAAAAGGAGCCCTCTTCCACTATTGGTGGGAATGTAAATTGATACCGTCACTATGGAGAACAGTATGGAGTTCCCTTTAAAAAACTAGAAATCGAATTACCATCTGATCCAGCAATCCTACTTCTGGGCATATACCCAGAGAAAACCAAAAATCAAAAAGGCACATTCACCACAATGTTCATTGCATCACTATTTACAATAGCCAGGTAATGGAAGCAACCTAAATGCCCACAGACAGATGAATGGATAAAGATGGGGTACATATATAAAATGGAATATTACTCGGCCATAAAAAGGAATGAAACTGGGTCATTTGTAGAGACATCGATGGATCTAGGGACTGTCATATAGAATGAAGTAAGTCAGAAAGAGGAAAACAAATATTGTATATTAATGCATATATGTGGAACCTAAAAGATGGTACAGATGAACTGGTTTGCAGGGAAGAAATAGAGACACAGAGGTAGAGAACAAACGTATGGACACCAAGTGTGGGAAGCCATGGGGTGGTGGAGGTGGGATGAGTTGGGACATTGGGATTGACCTGTATACATGTATATGCATATAATACATAACTGATAATAACCTGCTGTATGAAAAAGTAAATAAAATTAAATTTCAAAATTTTAAAAAATAAAATTTAAAAATAAAACAGAATAAAGTTCTTCCCTTCACACACATATATTTATAGGAATGAATTATTTCCATGCTTATATCTATAAATACATAAAAGAGGAATAAAATCTAACTTGAACCATAAACGGAAAAAAACCTGAACCCACCAGTTATACAGAAGAAAACCCTATCAAGGCACTTGCTCCAGCCGTAAACAATTCTTAAATAGGTCAGAGGTGTGGAATCATCTCCCATCCAGCTAGCACCCACCCCCCACGCAAGGAGCATCCTCATTGCAAAGCTGGGAGACCATGCCGAGGCATCTCTGAATAAAGGTGAGCTGAGCCCCAGGCCAGCTGCTGCTGAACTGTTCCCACCTTTCGCAGGTAAAACACCTGAATATGTACAAGGGCTTGAAAGCCTAGAGGAAGGGCCGTGGAGCCACACTAGCGACAGCACGCAGGCCAACTTGGTGCCTGCAGGCCAGCCAGGGAGGTCCTGGCCCCGGGTACTCTTCCGGAAGCTTTCCACTGTCCTGCCTGTGATACCCCTCCTGTCCCGGCCCCCACTGCTTTTTTGCTTCCTCACCTCTGTCCGGAGAGAAATTCCAGCGTAAGGTATGGGTGACACATCCTCTTCTTTACAGGTTGCAGCCTGGCAACTCCTGCAGAAAGGCCAGCAGTGCCCCACTCACACCGGGCCGCAAACAAAGCTGTGGCCCCTCATTCCCTCCCACCAGCTCAGCCCCGAGACTGCTGACGGGGCAGAGAATATGGAGTCTGGCACAGCTTCAGGGGCTATTGCTGCCTGGAGCGCTGTTTATATTGACCTCAACCAGGCACACCTGGGGAGGGCCGGCCGGCAGGGTAAGGCTGCCCAGGTCAGCTAATCCACAACCCTCAGGGATTCACATTGTTGAAAATGGATCTCGCTAAGGCAGAATAGAAGCCAAGGAAAATAAGGACACAATGCCATTTGCAGCACCGTAGATGAGTCTAGAGGTAATCACGTGACTTGGAGTAAGTCAGAAAGTGAAAGACACATATCATATCATATCACTTATAGGTGTTACCTAAAAATGGATACCAGGGCTGATATTTCCACGGAGAAGGGCAATCACAGATTCATTAAACAAACATGGTTCACCAAAGGAAAGGTGTGATGATTGGTTTCATTACGATATCGGGGTTAACAGACATATACAAACACAGCTGACATATATAATCACCAAAGACCTACGGAATACCAAGAGAAGACTACTCAACATTCTGTCATAACGTACCTGGGAAAAGGATCCCAGGAAGAACAGACATCTGTATATATGTAAAAGAACCTCATCTTCGACACCTACAATAAGCCAAACATTGTAATCAAACTTGCTGTAATAAAAAATAAAAATTTAAATTAAAAATACGAACAAGAAGTAGGGAGACAAACTTGAGGGGCTTTCTCCTGGCACATTCCATTCTAAATTCCAATCTAGAACACGACTTCCATTGAGGCACTGCTGCCCTAGTAACCAGATTTGGTAAGGGAGAACTGCTGCCACCTTGTGGCCGTTTCACACTACAGCAGCTTTAATCCCAGCGCTAATGGTCAGTTTATATTGAAAATCATTGCAGGCCTGTAAATGACACCTGCCCTGAAAACAAATCCTGGGGTCACATATCGACCAAAAAATTCAAAGGACGTCCATATTTCAAAACGACCGTTTCAAAAGGCATATTTAATGCACATTAGTGTTCTGCTTCTTTGTCTTTCTTTCTTTTTTGGTTAAAAAGACGGGAATGGAAAAAGGCATCCCTGAAAATCGTTGCAAACGAATCAATGGACAAAGGTTTAATCTCCAATATATATAAACAGCTCATGCAGCTTAATATTAATAAAACAAACAACCCAATACAAAAATGGGCAGAAGATCTAAAGAGACGTTTCTTCAAAGAAGACACAGAGATGGCCAAGACGCACATTAAAAGCTGCTCAACATCACTAATTATTAGAGAAATGCAAATCAAAACTACAATGAGGTAAGACCTCACACCTGTGAGAATCGGCATCATCAGATAATCTACAAACAACAAATTCTGGGGAGGGTGTGGACAAAAGGAACCCTCTTCCGCTATTGGTGGGAATGTAAATTGATACAGTCACTATGGAGAACAGTATGGAGGTTCCTTTAAAAAACTAAAAAGAGAATTACCATAGGATCCAGCAATCCCACTTCTGGGCATATACCCAGAGAAAACCATAAATCACAAAGACACATTCACCACAATGTTCATTGCAGCACTATTTACAATATCCAGGTAATGGAAGCAACCTAAATGCCCACAGACAGACGAATGGATAAAGAGGTGGTACATATATAAAATGGAATATTACTCAGCCAAAAAAAGGAATGAAACTGAGTCATTTGTAGAGAAGTTGATGGATCTAGAGACTGTCATACAGAGTGAAGTATGTCAGAAAGAGAAAAACAAATATTGTATATTAATGCCTATATGTGGAACCTAGAAAAATGGTACAGATGAACTGGTTTGCAGGGCAGAAATAGAGACACAGAGGTAGAGAACAAACGTATGGACATGGACACAAAGTGGGGGAAGCCATGGGGTGGTGGTGGTGGGATGAGTTGGGAGATTGGGATTGACCTGTATACATGTATATGCATAAAATAGATAACTAATAATAACCTAGTGTATAAAAAAATAAATTAAATTTCAAAATTTTTAAAAATAAAATGTAAAAATAAAACAGAAAAAGAGTTCTTCCATTCACACTGATGTATTTATAAGAATGAATTATTTCCATGCTTATATCCATAAATACATAAAAGAGGAATAAAATCTAACTTGAACCAAAAAAGAAAAACAAAACTGAACCTAACGTTTATACAGAGGAAAACACTACCAAGGCACTTGCTCCAGTGGTAAACAATTCTGAAATTGGTCAGAGGTGGGGAATCATCTCCCATACAGCCAGCAGCCCCGCCCGCCCACGCAAGGAGCGTCCTTATTGCAAAGCTGGGGGACCGTGCCGAGGCCTCTGTGAGTAAACGTGAGCTGAGCCCCAGGCCAGCTGCTGCTGAACTCTTCCCACCCTTCCCAGGTGAAACACCTGAATATGTACAAGGGCTTGAAAGCCTAGAGGAAGGGCCGTGGAGCCACACCAGCGACAGCACGCAGGCCAACTTGGTGCCTGCAGGTCAGCCAGGATGGTCCTGGCCATGGGCGCTCTTCTGGAAGCTTTCCATTGCCCTGCCTGAGATATCCCTCCTGCCCCAGCCCCCACTCCTTTTTTTCCTTCCTCACCTCAGCCCGGAGAGATATTCCAGTGGAAGTTGTGGGTGACACATCCTCTTCTTTACAGGTGGCAGCCTGGCAACTCCTGCCGAAAGTCCAGCAGAGCCCCACTCACACCGGGCCACCCACAAAGCCGTGGACCCTCACACCCTCCCACCAGCACAGCCCCGAGACTGCTGACGGGGCAGAGAATATGGAGTCAGGCACAGCTGCAGGGGCTATTGCTGCCTGGAGTGCTGTTTATATTGACCTCAACCCAGGCACACCTGGGGAGGGCTTGCCAGCAGGGTCAGGCTGCCCAGGTCAGCTAATCCTCAGCCCTCGGGGAATCACATTGCAGAAAATGGACCTCGCTAAGACAGAATATTCGCCAAGGAAAAAAAGGACACAATGCCATTTGCAGCACCGTAGATGAGTCTCGAGGTAATCACGTGACTTGGAGTAAGTCAGAAAGTGAAAGACACATATCATATCATACCACTTATAGGTGTTACCTATAAATTGATACCAGGGCAGATATTTCCACGGAGAAGGTCAATCACAGATTTATTAAACAAACTTACGGTTCACCAAAGGAAAGGTGTGAGGATTGAATTCATTACGATATTGGGGTTAACAGACATATACAAACACAGTAGACGTATATAATCACCAAAGACCTACGGAGTACCAAGAGAAGACTACTCAACATTCTGTCATAACGTACATGGGAAAAGGATCCCAGGAAGAACAGACATATGTATATGTGTAAAAGAACCACCTCTTGCACACCTACAACAAGCTAAACGTTGTACTCAAACTTGCTGTAATAAAAAATAAAAAATTAAATTAAAAACACGAACAAGAAGTAGTGAGACAAACTTGAGGGGCTTTCTCCTGGCACATTCCGTTCTACATTCCAATCTAGAACGCGACTTCCATTGAGGCTCTGCTGCCCTAGTAAGCAGATTTGGTAAGGGAGAACTGCTGCCACCTTGTGGCCGTTTCACACAACAGCAGCTTTAATCCCAGCGCTAATGGTCAGTGGATATTCCAAATCATTACAGGCCTGTAAATGACACCTGCCCTGAAAACATATCCTGGGGTCATATATCGACCAAAAAATTCAAAAGACGTCCATATTTCAAAACGACAGTTTCAAGAGGCATATTTCACGCACATTAGTGTTCTGCTTCTTTTGCTTGCTTTCTTTCTTTGTTAAAAAAACGGGAATGGAAAAAGGCAACCCTCAGAATGGGCGAAAACGTTCACAAACGAATCAATGGACATAGGTTAATCTCCAATAGATATAAACAGCTCATGCAGCTTAATATTAATAAAACAAACAACCCAATACAAAAATGGGCAGAAGATCTAAAGAGACGTTTCTTCAAAGAAGACACAGAGATGGCCAAGACGCACATGAAAAGCTGCTCAACATCACTAATTATTAGAGAAATGCAAATCAAAACTACAATGAGGTAAGACCTCACACCTGTGAGAATCGGCATCATCAGATAATCTACAAACAACAAATTCTGGGGAGGGTGTGGACAAAAGGAACCCTCTTCCGCTATTGGTGGGAATGTAAATTGATACAGTCACTATGGAGAACAGTATGGAGGTTCCTTTAAAAAACTAAAAAGAGAATTACCATAGGATCCAGCAATCCCACTTGTGGGCATATACCCAGAGAAAACCATAAATCACAAAGACACATTCACCACAATGTTCATTGCAGCACTATTTACAATAGCCAGGTAATGGAAGCAACCTAAATGCCCACAGACAGACGAATGGATAAAGATGTGGTACATATATAAAATAGAATATTACTCAGCCAAAAAAAGGAATGAAACTGAGTCATTTGTAGAGAAGTTGATGGATCTAGAGACTGTCATACAGAGTGAAGTAAGTCAGAAAGAGAAAAACAAATATTGTATATTAATGCCTATATGTGGAACCTAGAAAAATGGTACAGATGAACTGGTTTGCAGGGCAGAAATAGAGACACAGAGGTAGAGAACAAACATATGGACATGGACACAAAGTGGGGGAAGCCGTGGGGTGATGGTGGTGGGATGAGTTGGGAGATTGGGATTGACCTGTATACATGTATATGCATAAAATAGATAACTAATAATAACCTACTGTATAAAAAAATAAATTAAATTAAATTTCAAAATTTTTAAAAATAAAATGTAAAAATAAAACAGAAAAAAAGTTCTTCCATTCACACTGAAGTATTTATAAGAATGAATTATTTCCATGCTTATATCCATAAATACATAAAAGAGGAATAAAATCTAACTTGAACCAAAAAAGAAAAAAAACTGAACCTAACGTTTATACAGAGGAAAACACTACCAAGGCACTTGCTCCAGTGGTAAACAATTCTGAAATTGGTCAGAGGTGGGGAATCATCTCCCATACAGCCAGCAGCCCCGCCCGCCCACGCAAGGAGCGTCCTTATTGCAAAGCTGGGGGACCGTGCCGAGGCCTCTGTGAGGAAACGTGAGCTGAGCCCCAGGCCAGCTGCTGCTGAACTCTTCCCACCCTTCCCAGGTGAAACACCTGAATATGTACAAGGGCTTGAAAGCCTAGAGGAAGGGCCGTGGAGCCACACCAGCGACAGCACGCAGGCCAACTTGGTGCCTGCAGGTCAGCCAGGATGATCCTGGCCACGGGCGCTCTTCTGGAAGCTTTCCATTGCCCTGCCTGAGATACCCCTCCTGTCCCGGACCCCACTCCTTTTTTTCCTTCCTCACCTCAGCCCGGAGAGATATTCCAGTGGAAGTTATGGGTGACACATCCTCTTCTTTACAGGTGGCAGCCTGGCAACTCCTGCCGAAAGTCCAGCAGAGCCCCACTCACACCGGGCCCCCCACAAAGCCGTGGACCCTCACACCCTCCCACCAGCACAGCCCCGAGACTGCTGACGGGGCAGAGAATATGGAGTCAGGCACAGCTGCAGGGGCTATTGCTGCCTGGTGTGCTGTTTATATTGACCTCAACCCAGGCACACCTGGGGAGGGCTTGCCGGCAGGGTCAGGCTGCCCAGGTCAGCTAATCCTCAGCCCTCGGGGAATCACATTGCAGAAAATGGACCTCGCTAAGACAGAATATTCGCCAAGGAAAAAAAGGACACAATGCCATTTGCAGCACCGTAGATGAGTCTCGAGGTAATCACGTGACTTGGAGTAAGTCAGAAAGTGAAAGACACATATCATATCATATCACTTATAGGTGTTACCTATAAATTGATACCAGGGCAGATATTTCCACGGAGAAGGGCAATCACAGATTCATTAAACAAACTTATGGTTCACAAAGGCAAGGTGTGAGGATTGAATTCATTACGATATTGTGGTTAACAGACATATACAAACACAGTAGACGTATAGATTCACCAAAGACCTACGGAGTACCAAGAGAAGACTACTCAACATTCTGTCATAACGTACATGGGAAAAGGATCCCAGGAAGAACAGACATATGTATATGTGTAAAAGAACCACCTCTTGCACACCTACAACAATCTAAACGTTGTACTCAAACTTGCTGTAATAAAAAATAAAAAATTAAATTAAAAACACGAACAAGAAGTAGTGAGACAAACTTGAGGGGCTTTCTCCTGGCACATTCCGTTCTACATTCCAATCTAGAACGCGACTTCCATTGAGGCTCTGCTGCCCTAGTAACCAGATTTGGTAAGGGAGAACTGCTGCCACCTTGTGGCCGTTTCACACAACAGCAGCTTTAATCCCAGCGCTAATGGTCAGTGGATATTCCAAATCATTACAGGCCTGTAATGACACCTGCCCTGAAAACATATCCTGGGGTCATATATCGACCAAAAAATTCAAAAGACGTCCATATTTCAAAACGACAGTTTCAAGAGGCATATTTCACGCACATTAGTGTTCTGCTTCTTTTGCTTGCTTTCTTTCTTTGTTAAAAAAACGGGAATGGAAAAAGGCAACCCTCAGAATGGGCGAAAACGTTCACAAACGAATCAATGGACAAAGGTTTAATCTCCAATATATATAAACAGCTCATGCAGCTTAATATTAATAAAACAAACAACCCAATACAAAAATGGGCAGAAGATCTAAAGAGACGTTTCTTCAAAGAAGACAGAGATGGCCAAGACGCACATGAAAAGCTGCTCAACATCACTAATTATTAGAGAAATGCAAATCAAAACTACAATGAGGAAAGACCTCACACCTGTGAGAATGGGCATCATCAGATAATCTACAAACAACAAATTCTGGGGAGAGTGTGGACAAAAGGAACCCTCTTCCGCTATTGGTGGGAATGTAAATTGATACAGTCACTATGGAGAACAGTATGGAGGTTCCTTTAAAAAAATGAAAAGAGAATTACCATAGGATCCAGCAATCCCACTTCTGGGCATATACCCAGAGAAAACCATAAATCACAAAGACACATTCACCACAATGTTCATTGCAGCACTATTTACACTAGCCAGGTACTGGAAGCAACCTAAATGCCCACAGACGGACGAATGGATAAAGAGGTGGTACATATATAAAATGGAATATTACTCAGCCAAAAAAAGGAATGAAACTGAGTCATTTGTAGAGAAGTTGATGGATCTAGAGACTGTCATACAGAGTGAAGTAAGTCAGAAAGAGAAAAACAAATATTGTATATTAATGCCTATATGTGGAACCTAGAAAAATGGTACAGATGAACTGGTTTGCAGGGCAGAAATAGAGACACAGAGGTAGAGAACAAACGTATGGACATGGACACAAAGTGGGGGAAGCCATGGGGTGATGGTGGTGGGATGAGTTGGGAGATTGGGATTGACCTGTATACATGTATATGCATAAAATAGATAACTAATAATAACCTAGTGTATAAAAAAATAAATTAAATTAAATTTCAAAATTTTTAAAAATAAAATGTAAAAATAAAACAGAAAAAGAGTTCTTCCATTCACACTGATGTATTTATAAGAATGAATTATTTCCATGCTTATATCCATAAATACATAAAAGAGGAATAAAATCTAACTTGAACCAAAAAAGAAAAAAAAACTGAACCTAACGTTTATACAGAGGAAAACACTACCAAGGCACTTGCTCCAGTGGTAAACAATTCTGAAATTGGTCAGAGGTGGGGAATCATCTCCCATACAGCCAGCAGCCCCGCCCGCCCACGCAAGGAGCGTCCTTATTGCAAAGCTGGGGGACCGTGCCGAGGTCTCTGTGAGTAAACGTGAGCTGAGCCCCAGGCCAGCTGCTGCTGAACTCTTCCCACCCTTCCCAGGTGAAACACCTGAATATGTACAAGGGCTTGAAAGCCTAGAGGAAGGGCCGTGGAGCCACACCAGCGACAGCACGCAGGCCAACTTGGTGCCTGCAGGTCAGCCAGGATGGTCCTGGCCATGGGCGCTCTTCTGGAAGCTTTCCATTGCCCTGCCTGAGATACCCCTCCTGTCCCGGCCCCCACTCCTTTTTTTCCTTCCTCACCTCAGCCCGGAGAGATATTCCAGTGGAAGTTATGGGTGACACATCCTCTTCTTTACAGGTGGCAGCCTGGCAACTCCTGCCGAAAGTCCAGCAGAGCCCCACTCACACCGGACCACCCACAAAGCCGTGGACCCTCACACCCTCCCACCAGCACAGCCCCGAGACTGCTGACGGGGCAGAGAATATGCAGTCAGGCACAGCTGCAGGGGCTATTGCTGCCTGGAGTGCTGTTTATATTGACCTCAACCCAGGCACACCTGGGGAGGGCTTGCCGGCAGGGTCAGGCTGCCCAGGTCAGCTAATCCTCAGCCCTCGGGGAATCACATTGCAGAAAATGGACCTCGCTAAGACAGAATATTCGCCAAGGAATAAAAGGACACAATGCCATTTGCAGCACCGTAGATGAGTCTCGAGGTAATCACGTGACTTGGAGTAAGTCAGAAAGTGAAAGACACGTATCATATCATATCACTTATAGGGGTTACCTATAAATTGATACCAGGGCAGATATTTCCACGGAGAAGGGCAATCACAGATTCATTCAACAAACTTATGGTTCACCAAAGGAAAGGTGTGAGGATTGAATTCATTACGATATTGGGGTTAACAGACATATACAAACACAGTAGACGTATATAATCACCAAAGACCTACGGAGTACCAAGAGAAGACTACTCAACATTCTGTCATAACGTACATGGGAAAAGGATCCCAGGAAGAACAGACATATGTATATGTGGAAAAGAACCACCTCTTGCACACCTACAACAAGCTAAACGTTGTACTCAAACTTGCTGTAATAAAAAATAAAAAATTAAATTAAAAACACGAACAAGAAGTAGTGAGACAAACTTGAGGGGCTTTCTCCTGGCACATTCCGTTCTACATTCCAATCTAGAACGCGACTTCCATTGAGGCTCTGCTGCCCTAGTAACCAGATTTGGTAAGGGAGAACTGCTGCCACCTTGTGGCCGTTTCACACAACAGCAGCTTTAATCCCAGCGCTAATGGTCAGTGGATATTCCAAATCATTACAGGCCTGTAAATGACACCTGCCCTGAAAACATATCCTGGGGTCATATATCGACCAAAAAATTCAAAAGACGTCCATATTTCAAAACGACAGTTTCAAGAGGCATATTTCACGCACATTAGTGTTCTGCTTCTTTTGCTTGCTTTCTTTCTTTGTTAAAAAAACGGGAATGGAAAAAGGCAACCCTCAGAATGGGCGAAAACGTTCACAAACGAATCAATGGACAAAGATTTAATCTCCAATATATATAAACAGCTCATGCAGCTTAATATTAATAAAACAAACAACCCAATACAAAAATGGGGAGAAGATCTGAAGAGACGTTTCTTCAAAGAAGACACAGAGATGGCCAAGACGCACATGAAAAGCTGCTCAACATCACTAATTATTAGAGAAATGCAAATCAGAACTACAATGAGGTAAGACCTCACACCTGTGAGAATCGGCATCATCAGATAATCTACAAACAACAAATTCTGGGGAGGGTGTGGACAAAAGGAACCCTCTTCCGCTATTGGTGGGAATGTAAATTGATACAGTCACTATGGAGAACAGTATGGAGGTTCCTTTCAAAAACTAAAAAGAGAATTACCATAGGATCCAGCAATCCCACTTCTGGGCATATACCCAGAGAAAACCATAAATCACAAAGACACATTGACCACAATGTTCATTGCAGCACTATTTACAATAGCCAGGTAATGGAAGCAACCTAAATGCCCACAGACAGACGAATGGACAAAGATGTGGTACATATATAAAATGGAATATTACTCAGCCAAAAAAAGGAATGAAACTGGGTCATTTGTAGAGAAGTTGATGGATCTAGAGACTGTCATGCAGAGTGAAGTAAGTCAGAAAGAGAAAAACAAATATTGTATATTAATGCCTATATGTGGAACCTAGAAAAATGGTACAGATGAACTGGTTTGCAGGGCAGAAAGAGAGACACAGAGGTAGAGAACAAACGTATGGACACAAAGTGGGGGAAGCCATGGGGTGGTGGTGGTGGGATGAGTTGGGAGATTGGGATTGACCTGTATACATGTATATGCATAAAATAGATAACTAATAATAACCTACTGTATAAAAAAGATAAATTAAATTAAATTTCAAAATTTTTAAAAATAAAATGTAAAAATAAAACAGAAAAAAAGTTCTTCCATTCACACTGATGTATTTATAAGAATGAATTATTTCCATGCTTATATCCATAAATACATAAAAGAGGAATCAAATCTAACTTGAACCAAAAAAGAAAAAAAAACTGAACCTAACATTTATACAGAGGAAAACACTACCAAGGCACTTGCTCCAGTGGTAAACAATTGTGAAATTGGTCAGAGGTGGGGAATCATCTCCCATACAGCCAGCAGCCCCGCCCGCCCACGCAAGGAGCGTCCTCATTGCAAAGCTGGGGGACCGTGCCGAGGCCTCTGTGAGGAAACGTGAGCTGAGCCCCAGGCCAGCTGCTGCTGAACTCTTCCCACCCTTCCCAGGTGAAACACCTGAATATGTACAAGGGCCGGAAAGCCTAGAGGAAGGGCCGTGGAGCCACACCAGCGACAGCACGCAGGCCAACTTGGTGCCTGCAGGTCAGCCAGGATGGTCCTGGCCACGGGCGCTCTTCTGGAAGCTTTCCATTGCCCTGCCTGAGATACCCCTCCTGTCCCGGCCCCCACTCCTTTTTTTCCTTCCTCACCTCAGCCCGGAGAGATATTCCAGTGGAAGTTATGGGTGACACATCCTCTTCTTTACAGGTGGCAGCCTGGCAACTCCTGCCGAAAGTCCAGCAGAGCCCCACTCACACCGGGCCCCCCACAAAGCCGTGGACCCTCACACCCTCCCACCAGCACAGCCCCGAGACTGCTGACGGGGCAGAGAATATGGAGTCAGGCACAGCTGCAGGGGCTATTGCTGCCTGGAGTGCTGTTTATATTGACCTCAACCCAGGCACACCTGGGGAGGGCTTGCCGGCAGGGTCAGGCTGCCCAGGTCAGCTAATCCTCAGCCCTCGGGGAATCACATTGCAGAAAATGGACCTCGCTAAGACAGAATATTCGCCAAGGAAAAAAAGGACACAATGCCATTTGCAGCACCGTAGATGAGTCTCGAGGTAATCACGTGACTTGGAGTAAGTCAGAAAGTGAAAGACACATATCATATCATATCACTTATAGGTGTTACCTATAAATTGATACCAGGGCAGATATTTCCACGGAGAAGGGCAATCACAGATTCATTAAACAAACTTATGGTTCACCAAAGGAAAGGTGTGAGGATTGAATTCATTACGATATTGGGGTTAACAGACATATACAAACACAGTAGACGTATATAATCACCAAAGACCTACGGAGTACCAAGAGAAGACTACTCAACATTCTGTCATAACGTACATGGGAAAAGGATCCCAGGAAGAACAGACATATGTATATGTGTAAAAGAACCACATCTTGCACACCTACAACAAGCTAAACGTTGTACTCAAACTTGCTGTAATAAAAAATAAAAAATTAAATTAAAAACACGAACAAGAAGTAGTGAGACAAACTTGAGGGGCTTTCTCCTGGCACATTCCGTTCTACATTCCAATCTAGAACGCGACTTCCATTGAGGCTCTGCTGCCCTAGTAACCAGATTTGGTAAGGGAGAACTGCTGCCACCTTGTGGCCGTTTCACACAACAGCAGCTTTAATCCCAGCGCTAATGGTCAGTGGATATTCCAAATCATTACAGGCCTGTAATGACACCTGCCCTGAAAACATATCCTGGGGTCATATATCGACCAAAAAATTCAAAAGACGTCCATATTTCAAAACGACAGTTTCAAGAGGCATATTTCACGCACATTAGTGTTCTGCTTCTTTTGCTTGCTTTCTTTCTTTGTTAAAAAAACGGGAATGGAAAAAGGCAACCCTCAGAATGGGCGAAAACGTTCAAAAACGAATCAATGGACAAAGGTTTAATCTCCAATATATATAAACAGCTCATGCAGCTTAATATTAATAAAACAAACAACCCAATACAAAAATGGGCAGAAGATCTAAAGAGACGTTTCTTCAAAGAAGACAGAGATGGCCAAGACGCACATGAAAAGCTGCTCAACATCACTAATTATTAGAGAAATGCAAATCAAAACTACAATGAGGAAAGACCTCACACCTGTGAGAATGGGCATCATCAGATAATCTACAAACAACAAATTCTGGGGAGAGTGTGGACAAAAGGAACCCTCTTCCGCTATTGGTGGGAATGTAAATTGATACAGTCACTATGGAGAACAGTATGGAGGTTCCTTTAAAAAACTGAAAAGAGAATTACCATAGGATCCAGCAATCCCACTTCTGGGCATATACCCAGAGAAAACCATAAATCACAAAGACACATTCACCACAATGTTCATTGCAGCACTATTTACAATAGCCAGGTACTGGAAGCAACCTAAATGCCCACAGACGGACGAATGGATAAAGAGGTGGTACATATATAAAATGGAATATTACTCAGCCAAAAAAAGGAATGAAACTGAGTCATTTGTAGAGAAGTTGATGGATCTAGAGACTGTCATACAGAGTGAAGTAAGTCAGAAAGAGAAAAACAAATATTGTATATTAATGCCTATATGTGGAACCTAGAAAAATGGTACAGATGAACTGGTTTGCAGGGCAGAAATAGAGACACAGAGGTAGAGAACAAACGTATGGACATGGACACAAAGTGGGGGAAGCCATGGGGTGATGGTGGTGGGATGAGTTGGGAGATTGGGATTGACCTGTATACATGTATATGCATAAAATAGATAACTAATAATAACCTACTGTATAAAAAAATAAATTAAATTAAATTTCAAAATTTTTAAAAATAAAATGTAAAAATAAAACAGAAAAAGAGTTCTTCCATTCACACTGATGTATTTATAAGAATGAATTATTTCCATGCTTATATCCATAAATACATAAAAGAGGAATAAAATCTAACTTGAACCAAAAAAGAAAAAAAAACTGAACCTAACATTTATACAGAGGAAAACACTACCAAGGCACTTGCTCCAGTGGTAAACAATTGTGAAATTGGTCAGAGGTGGGGAATCATCTCCCATACAGCCAGCAGCCCCGCCCGCCCACGCAAGGAGCGTCCTCATTGCAAAGCTGGGGGACCGTGCCGAGGCCTCTGTGAGGAAACGTGAGCTGAGCCCCAGGCCAGCTGCTGCTGAACTCTTCCCACCCTTCCCAGGTGAAACACCTGAATATGTACAAGGGCTTGAAAGCCTAGAGGAAGGGCCGTGGAGCCACACCAGCGACAGCACGCAGGCCAATTTGGTGCCTGAAGGTCAGCCAGGATGGTCCTGGCCACGGGCGCTCTTCTGGAAGCTTTCCATTGCCCTGCCTGAGATACCCCTCCTGTCCCGGCCCCCACTCCTTTTTTTCCTTCCTCACCTCAGCCCGGAGAGATATTCCAGTGGAAGTTATGGGTGACACATCCTCTTCTTTACAGGTGGCAGCCTGGCAACTCCTGCCGAAAGTCCAGCAGAGCCCCACTCACACCGGGCCCCCCACAAAGCCGTGGACCCTCACACCCTCCCACCAGCACAGCCCCGAGACTGCTGACGGGGCAGAGAATATGGAGTCAGACACAGCGGCAGGGGCTATTGCTGCCTGGAGTGCTGTTTATATTGACCTCAACCCAGGCACACCGGGGGAGGGCTTGCCGGCAGGGTCAGGCTGCCCAGGTCAGCTAATCCTCAGCCCTCGGGGAATCACATTGCAGAAAATGGACCTCGCTAAGACAGAATATTCGCCAAGGAAAAAAAGGACACAATGCCATTTGCAGCACCGTAGATGAGTCTCGAGGTAATCACGTGACTTGGAGTAAGTCAGAAAGTGAAAGACACATATCATATCATATCACTTATAGGGGTTACCTATAAATTGATACCAGGGCAGATATTTCCACGGAGAAGGGCAATCACAGATTCATTCAACAAACTTATGGTTCACCAAAGGAAAGGTGTGAGGATTGAATTCATTACGATATTGGGGTTAACAGACATATACAAACACAGTAGACGTATATAATCACCAAAGACCTACGGAGTACCAAGAGAAGACTACTCAACATTCTGTCATAACGTACATGGGAAAAGGATCCCAGGAAGAACAGACATATGTATATGTGTAAAAGAACCACCTCTTGCACACCTACAACAAGCTAAACGTTGTACTCAAACTTGCTGTAATAAAAAATAGAAAATTAAATTAAAAACACGAACAAGAAGTAGTGAGACAAACTTGAGGGGCTTTCTCCTGGCACATTCCGTTCTACATTCCAATCTAGAACGCGACTTCCATTGAGGCTCTGCTGCCCTAGTAAGCAGATTTGGTAAGGGAGAACTGCTGCCACCTTGTGGCCGTTTCACACAACAGCAGCTTTAATCCCAGCGCTAATGGTCAGTGGATATTCCAAATCATTACAGGCCTGTAAATGACACCTGCCCTGAAAACATATCCTGGGGTCATATATCGACCAAAAAATTCAAAAGACGTCCATATTTCAAAACGACAGTTTCAAGAGGCATATTTCACGCACATTAGTGTTCTGCTTCTTTTGCTTGCTTTCTTTCTTTGTTAAAAAAACGGGAATGGAAAAAGGCAACCCTCAGAATGGGCGAAAACGTTCACAAACGAATCAATGGACAAAGATTTAATCTCCAATATATATAAACAGCTCATGCAGCTTAATATTAATAAAACAAACAACCCAATACAAAAATGGGGAGAAGATCTGAAGAGACGTTTCTTCAAAGAAGACACAGAGATGGCCAAGACGCACATGAAAAGCTGCTCAACATCACTAATTATTAGAGAAATGCAAATCAGAACTACAATGAGGTAAGACCTCACACCTGTGAGAATCGGCATCATCAGATAATCTACAAACAACAAATTCTGGGGAGGGTGTGGACAAAAGGAACCCTCTTCCGCTATTGGTGGGAATGTAAATTGATACAGTCACTATGGAGAACAGTATGGAGGTTCCTTTCAAAAACTAAAAAGAGAATTACCATAGGATCCAGCAATCCCACTTCTGGGCATATACCCAGAGAAAACCATAAATCACAAAGACACATTGACCACAATGTTCATTGCAGCACTATTTACAATAGCCAGGTAATGGAAGCAACCTAAATGCCCACAGAAAGACGAATGGACAAAGATGTGGTACATATTTAAAATGGAATATTACTCAGCCAAAAAAAGGAATGAAACTGGGTCATTTGTAGAGAAGTTGATGGATCTAGAGACTGTCATGCAGAGTGAAGTAAGTCAGAAAGAGAAAAACAAATATTGTATATTAATGCCTATATGTGGAACCTAGAAAAATGGTACAGATGAACTGGTTTGCAGGGCAGAAAGAGAGACACAGAGGTAGAGAACAAACGTATGGACACAAAGTGGGGGAAGCCATGGGGTGGTGGTGGTGGGATGAGTTGGGAGATTGGGATTGACCTGTATACATGTATATGCATAAAATAGATAACTAATAATAACCTACTGTATAAAAAAGATAAATTAAATTAAATTTCAAAATTTTTAAAAATAAAATGTAAAAATAAAACAGAAAAAAAGTTCTTCCATTCACACTGATGTATTTATAAGAATGAATTATTTCCATGCTTATATCCATAAATACATAAAAGAGGAATCAAATCTAACTTGAACCAAAAAAGAAAAAAAAACTGAACCTAACATTTATACAGAGGAAAACACTACCAAGGCACTTGCTCCAGTGGTAAACAATTGTGAAATTGGTCAGAGGTGGGGAATCATCTCCCATACAGCCAGCAGCCCCGCCCGCCCACGCAAGGAGCGTCCTCATTGCAAAGCTGGGGGACCGTGCCGAGGCCTCTGTGAGGAAACGTGAGCTGAGCCCCAGGCCAGCTGCTGCTGAACTCTTCCCACCCTTCCCAGGTGAAACACCTGAATATGTACAAGGGCCGGAAAGCCTAGAGGAAGGGCCGTGGAGCCACACCAGCGACAGCACGCAGGCCAACTTGGTGCCTGCAGGTCAGCCAGGATGGTCCTGGCCACGGGCGCTCTTCTGGAAGCTTTCCATTGCCCTGCCTGAGATACCCCTCCTGTCCCGGCCCCCACTCCTTTTTTTCCTTCCTCACCTCAGCCCGGAGAGATATTCCAGTGGAAGTTATGGGTGACACATCCTCTTCTTTACAGGTGGCAGCCTGGCAACTCCTGCCGAAAGTCCAGCAGAGCCCCACTCACACCGGGCCCCCCACAAAGCCGTGGACCCTCACACCCTCCCACCAGCACAGCCCCGAGACTGCTGACGGGGCAGAGAATATGGAGTCAGGCACAGCTGCAGGGGCTATTGCTGCCTGGAGTGCTGTTTATATTGACCTCAACCCAGGCACACCTGGGGAGGGCTTGCCGGCAGGGTCAGGCTGCCCAGGTCAGCTAATCCTCAGCCCTCGGGGAATCACATTGCAGAAAATGGACCTCGCTAAGACAGAATATTCGCCAAGGAAAAAAAGGACACAATGCCATTTGCAGCACCGTAGATGAGTCTCGAGGTAATCACGTGACTTGGAGTAAGTCAGAAAGTGAAAGACCCATATCATATCATATCACTTATAGGTGTTACCTATAAATTGATACCAGGGCAGATATTTCCACGGAGAAGGGCAATCACAGATTCATTAAACAAACTTATGGTTCACCAAAGGAAAGGTGTGAGGATTGAATTCATTACGATATTGGGGTTAACAGACATATACAAACACAGTAGACGTATATAATCACCAAAGACCTACGGAGTACCAAGAGAAGACTACTCAACATTCTGTCATAACGTACATGGGAAAAGGATCCCAGGAAGAACAGACATATGTATATGTGTAAAAGAACCACATCTTGCACACCTACAACAAGCTAAACGTTGTACTCAAACTTGCTGTAATAAAAAATAAAAAATTAAATTAAAAACACGAACAAGAAGTAGTGAGACAAACTTGAGGGGCTTTCTCCTGGCACATTCCGTTCTACATTCCAATCTAGAACGCGACTTCCATTGAGGCTCTGCTGCCCTAGTAACCAGATTTGGTAAGGGAGAACTGCTGCCACCTTGTGGCCGTTTCACACAACAGCAGCTTTAATCCCAGCGCTAATGGTCAGTGGATATTCCAAATCATTACAGGCCTGTAATGACACCTGCCCTGAAAACATATCCTGGGGTCATATATCGACCAAAAAATTCAAAAGACGTCCATATTTCAAAACGACAGTTTCAAGAGGCATATTTCACGCACATTAGTGTTCTGCTTCTTTTGCTTGCTTTCTTTCTTTGTTAAAAAAACGGGAATGGAAAAAGGCAACCCTCAGAATGGGCGAAAACGTTCACAAACGAATCAATGGACAAAGGTTTAATCTCCAATATATATAAACAGCTCATGCAGCTTAATATTAATAAAACAAACAACCCAATACAAAAATGGGCAGAAGATCTAAAGAGACGTTTCTTCAAAGAAGACAGAGATGGCCAAGACGCACATGAAAAGCTGCTCAACATCACTAATTATTAGAGAAATGCAAATCAAAACTACAATGAGGAAAGACCTCACACCTGTGAGAATGGGCATCATCAGATAATCTACAAACAACAAATTCTGGGGAGAGTGTGGACAAAAGGAACCCTCTTCCGCTATTGGTGGGAATGTAAATTGATACAGTCACTATGGAGAACAGTATGGAGGTTCCTTTAAAAAACTGAAAAGAGAATTACCATAGGATCCAGCAATCCCACTTCTGGGCATATACCCAGAGAAAACCATAAATCACAAAGACACATTCACCACAATGTTCATTGCAGCACTATTTACAATAGCCAGGTACTGGAAGCAACCTAAATGCCCACAGACGGACGAATGGATAAAGAGGTGGTACATATATAAAATGGAATATTACTCAGCCAAAAAAAGGAATGAAACTGAGTCATTTGTAGAGAAGTTGATGGATCTAGAGACTGTCATACAGAGTGAAGTAAGTCAGAAAGAGAAAAACAAATATTGTATATTAATGCCTATATGTGGAACCTAGAAAAATGGTACAGATGAACTGGTTTGCAGGGCAGAAATAGAGACACAGAGGTAGAGAACAAACGTATGGACATGGACACAAAGTGGGGGAAGCCATGGGGTGATGGTGGTGGGATGAGTTGGGAGATTGGGATTGACCTGTATACATGTATATGCATAAAATAGATAACTAATAATAACCTACTGTATAAAAAAATAAATTAAATTAAATTTCAAAATTTTTAAAAATAAAATGTAAAAATAAAACAGAAAAAGAGTTCTTCCATTCACACTGATGTATTTATAAGAATGAATTATTTCCATGCTTATATCCATAAATACATAAAAGAGGAATAAAATCTAACTTGAACCAAAAAAGAAAAAAAAACTGAACCTAACATTTATACAGAGGAAAACACTACCAAGGCACTTGCTCCAGTGGTAAACAATTGTGAAATTGGTCAGAGGTGGGGAATCATCTCCCATACAGCCAGCAGCCCCGCCCGCCCACGCAAGGAGCGTCCTCATTGCAAAGCTGGGGGACCGTGCCGAGGCCTCTGTGAGGAAACGTGAGCTGAGCCCCAGGCCAGCTGCTGCTGAACTCTTCCCACCCTTCCCAGGTGAAACACCTGAATATGTACAAGGGCTTGAAAGCCTAGAGGAAGGGCCGTGGAGCCACACCAGCGACAGCACGCAGGCCAATTTGGTGCCTGAAGGTCAGCCAGGATGGTCCTGGCCACGGGCGCTCTTCTGGAAGCTTTCCATTGCCCTGCCTGAGATACCCCTCCTGTCCCGGCCCCCACTCCTTTTTTTCCTTCCTCACCTCAGCCCGGAGAGATATTCCAGTGGAAGTTATGGGTGACACATCCTCTTCTTTACAGGTGGCAGCCTGGCAACTCCTGCCGAAAGTCCAGCAGAGCCCCACTCACACCGGGCCCCCCACAAAGCCGTGGACCCTCACACCCTCCCACCAGCACAGCCCCGAGACTGCTGACGGGGCAGAGAATATGGAGTCAGGCACAGCGGCAGGGGCTATTGCTGCCTGGAGTGCTGTTTATATTGACCTCAACCCAGGCACACCGGGGGAGGGCTTGCCGGCAGGGTCAGGCTGCCCAGGTCAGCTAATCCTCAGCCCTCGGGGAATCACATTGCAGAAAATGGACCTCGCTAAGACAGAATATTCGCCAAGGAAAAAAAGGACACAATGCCATTTGCAGCACCGTAGATGAGTCTCGAGGTAATCACGTGACTTGGAGTAAGTCAGAAAGTGAAAGACACATATCATATCATATCACTTATAGGGGTTACCTATAAATTGATACCAGGGCAGATATTTCCACGGAGAAGGGCAATCACAGATTCATTCAACAAACTTATGGTTCACCAAAGGAAAGGTGTGAGGATTGAATTCATTACGATATTGGGGTTAACAGACATATACAAACACAGTAGACGTATATAATCACCAAAGACCTACGGAGTACCAAGAGAAGACTACTCAACATTCTGTCATAACGTACATGGGAAAAGGATCCCAGGAAGAACAGACATATGTATATGTGTAAAAGAACCACCTCTTGCACACCTACAACAAGCTAAACGTTGTACTCAAACTTGCTGTAATAAAAAATAGAAAATTAAATTAAAAACACGAACAAGAAGTAGTGAGACAAACTTGAGGGGCTTTCTCCTGGCACATTCCGTTCTACATTCCAATCTAGAACGCGACTTCCATTGAGGCTCTGCTGCCCTAGTAAGCAGATTTGGTAAGGGAGAACTGCTGCCACCTTGTGGCCGTTTCACACAACAGCAGCTTTAATCCCAGCGCTAATGGTCAGTGGATATTCCAAATCATTACAGGCCTGTAAATGACACCTGCCCTGAAAACATATCCTGGGGTCATATATCGACCAAAAAATTCAAAAGACGTCCATATTTCAAAACGACAGTTTCAAGAGGCATATTTCACGCACATTAGTGTTCTGCTTCTTTTGCTTGCTTTCTTTCTTTGTTAAAAAAACGGGAATGGAAAAAGGCAACCCTCAGAATGGGCGAAAACGTTCACAAACGAATCAATGGACAAAGATTTAATCTCCAATATATATAAACAGCTCATGCAGCTTAATATTAATAAAACAAACAACCCAATACAAAAATGGGGAGAAGATCTGAAGAGACGTTTCTTCAAAGAAGACACAGAGATGGCCAAGACGCACATGAAAAGCTGCTCAACATCACTAATTATTAGAGAAATGCAAATCAGAACTACAATGAGGTAAGACCTCACACCTGTGAGAATCGGCATCATCAGATAATCTACAAACAACAAATTCTGGGGAGGGTGTGGACAAAAGGAACCCTCTTCCGCTATTGGTGGGAATGTAAATTGATACAGTCACTATGGAGAACAGTATGGAGGTTCCTTTCAAAAACTAAAAAGAGAATTACCATAGGATCCAGCAATCCCACTTCTGGGCATATACCCAGAGAAAACCATAAATCACAAAGACACATTGACCACAATGTTCATTGCAGCACTATTTACAATAGCCAGGTAATGGAAGCAACCTAAATGCCCACAGAAAGACGAATGGACAAAGATGTGGTACATATATAAAATGGAATATTACTCAGCCAAAAAAAGGAATGAAACTGGGTCATTTGTAGAGAAGTTGATGGATCTAGAGACTGTCATGCAGAGTGAAGTAAGTCAGAAAGAGAAAAACAAATATTGTATATTAATGCCTATATGTGGAACCTAGAAAAATGGTACAGATGAACTGGTTTGCAGGGCAGAAAGAGAGACACAGAGGTAGAGAACAAACGTATGGACACAAAGTGGGGGAAGCCATGGGGTGATGGTGGTGGGATGAGTTGGGAGATTGGGATTGACCTGTATACATGTATATGCATAAAATAGATAACTAATAATAACCTACTGTATAAAAAAGATAAATTAAATTAAATTTCAAAATTTTTAAAAATAAAATGTAAAAATAAAACAGAAAAAAAGTTCTTCCATTCACACTGATGTATTTATAAGAATGAATTATTTCCATGCTTATATCCATAAATACATAAAAGAGGAATCAAATCTAACTTGAACCAAAAAAGAAAAAAAAACTGAACCTAACATTTATACAGAGGAAAACACTACCAAGGCACTTGCTCCAGTGGTAAACAATTGTGAAATTGGTCAGAGGTGGGGAATCATCTCCCATACAGCCAGCAGCCCCGCCCGCCCACGCAAGGAGCGTCCTCATTGCAAAGCTGGGGGACCGTGCCGAGGCCTCTGTGAGGAAACGTGAGCTGAGCCCCAGGCCAGCTGCTGCTGAACTCTTCCCACCCTTCCCAGGTGAAACACCTGAATATGTACAAGGGCCGGAAAGCCTAGAGGAAGGGCCGTGGAGCCACACCAGCGACAGCACGCAGGCCAACTTGGTGCCTGCAGGTCAGCCAGGATGGTCCTGGCCACGGGCGCTCTTCTGGAAGCTTTCCATTGCCCTGCCTGAGATACCCCTCCTGTCCCGGCCCCCACTCCTTTTTTTCCTTCCTCACCTCAGCCCGGAGAGATATTCCAGTGGAAGTTATGGGTGACACATCCTCTTCTTTACAGGTGGCAGCCTGGCAACTCCTGCCGAAAGTCCAGCAGAGCCCCACTCACACCGGGCCCCCCACAAAGCCGTGGACCCTCACACCCTCCCACCAGCACAGCCCCGAGACTGCTGACGGGGCAGAGAATATGGAGTCAGGCACAGCTGCAGGGGCTATTGCTGCCTGGAGTGCTGTTTATATTGACCTCAACCCAGGCACACCTGGGGAGGGCTTGCCGGCAGGGTCAGGCTGCCCAGGTCAGCTAATCCTCAGCCCTCGGGGAATCACATTGCAGAAAATGGACCTCGCTAAGACAGAATATTCGCCAAGGAAAAAAAGGACACAATGCCATTTGCAGCACCGTAGATGAGTCTCGAGGTAATCACGTGACTTGGAGTAAGTCAGAAAGTGAAAGACACATATCATATCATATCACTTATAGGTGTTACCTATAAATTGATACCAGGGCAGATATTTCCACGGAGAAGGGCAATCACAGATTCATTAAACAAACTTATGGTTCACCAAAGGAAAGGTGTGAGGATTGAATTCATTACGATATTGGGGTTAACAGACATATACAAACACAGTAGACGTATATAATCACCAAAGACCTACGGAGTACCAAGAGAAGACTACTCAACATTCTGTCATAACGTACATGGGAAAAGGATCCCAGGAAGAACAGACATATGTATATGTGTAAAAGAACCACCTCTTGCACACCTACAACAAGCTAAACGTTGTACTCAAACTTGCTGTAATAAAAAATAAAAAATTAAATTAAAAACACGAACAAGAAGTAGTGAGACAAACTTGAGGGGCTTTCTCCTGGCACATTCCGTTCTACATTCCAATCTAGAACGCGACTTCCATTGAGGCTCTGCTGCCCTAGTAACCAGATTTGGTAAGGGAGAACTGCTGCCACCTTGTGGCCGTTTCACACAACAGCAGCTTTAATCCCAGCGCTAATGGTCAGTGGATATTCCAAATCATTACAGGCCTGTAAATGACACCTGCCCTGAAAACAAATCCTGGGGTCATATATCGACCAAAAAATTCAAAAGACGTCCATATTTCAAAACGACAGTTTCAAGAGGCATATTTCACGCACATTAGTGTTCTGCTTCTTTTGCTTTCTTTCTTTCTTTGTTAAAAGAACGGGAATGGAAAAAGGCAACCCTCAGAATGGGCGAAAACATTCACAAACGAATCAATGGACAAAGGTTTAATCTCCCATATATATAAACAGCTCATGCAGCTTAATATTAATAAAACGAACAACCCAATACAAAAATGGGCAGAAGATCTAAAGAGACGTTTCTTCAAAGAAGACACAGAGATGGCCAAGACGCACATGAAAAGCTGCTCAACATCACTAATTATTAGAGAAATGCAAATCAAAACTACAATGAGGTAAGACCTCACACCTGTGAGAATCGGCATCATCAGATAATCTACAAACAACAAATTCTGGGGAGGGTGTGGACAAAAGGAACCCTCTTCCGCTATTGGTGGGAATGTAAATTGATACAGTCACTGTGGAGAAGAGTATGGAGGTTCCTTTAAAAAACTAAAAAGAGAATTACCATAGGATACAGCAATCCCACTTCTGGGCATATACCCAGAGAAAACCATAAATCACAAAGACACATTCACCACAATGTTCATTGCAGCACTATTTACAATAGCCAGGTAATGGAAGCAACCTAAATGCCCACAGACAGACGAATGGATAAAGATGTGGTACATATATAAAATGGAATATTACTCAGCCAATAAAAGGAATGAAACTGGGTCATTTGTAGAGAAGTTGATGGATCTAGAGACTGTCATACAGAGTGAAGTAAGTCAGAAAGAGAAAAACAAATATTGTATATTAATGCCTATATGTGGAAGCTAGAAAAATGGTACAGATGAACTGGTTTGCAGGGCAGAAAGAGAGACACAGAGGTAGAGAACAAACGTATGGACACAAAGTGGGGGAAGCCATGGGGTGGTGGTGGTGGGATGAGTTGGGAGATTGGGATTGACCTGTATACATGTATATGCATAAAATAGATAACTAATAATAACCTACTGTATAAAAAAATAAATTAAATTAAATTTCAAAATTTTTAAAAATAAAATGTAAAAATAAAACAGAAAAAGAGTTCTTCCATTCACACTGATGTATTTATAAGAATGAATTATTTCCATGCTTATATCCATAAATACATAAAAGAGGAATAAAATCTAACTTGAACCAAAAAAGAAAAAAAAACTGAACCTAACATTTATACAGAGGAAAACACTACCAAGGCACTTGCTCCAGTGGTAAACAATTGTGAAATTGGTCAGAGGTGGGGAATCATCTCCCATACAGCCAGCAGCCCCGCCCGCCCACGCAAGGAGCGTCCTCATTGCAAAGCTGGGGGACCGTGCCGAGGCCTCTGTGAGGAAACGTGAGCTGAGCCCCAGGCCAGCTGCTGCTGAACTCTTCCCACCCTTCCCAGGTGAAACACCTGAATATGTACAAGGGCTTGAAAGCCTAGAGGAAGGGCCGTGGAGCCACACCAGCGACAGCACGCAGGCCAATTTGGTGCCTGAAGGTCAGCCAGGATGGTCCTGGCCACGGGCGCTCTTCTGGAAGCTTTCCATTGCCCTGCCTGAGATACCCCTCCTGTCCCGGCCCCCACTCCTTTTTTTCCTTCCTCACCTCAGCCCGCAGAGATATTCCAGTGGAAGTTATGGGTGACACATCCTCTTCTTTACAGGTGGCAGCCTGGCAACTCCTGCCGAAAGTCCAGCAGAGCCCCACTCACACCGGGCCCCCCACAAAGCCGTGGACCCTCACACCCTCCCACCAGCACAGCCCCGAGACTGCTGACGGGGCAGAGAATATGGAGTCAGGCACAGCGGCAGGGGCTATTGCTGCCTGGAGTGCTGTTTATATTGACCTCAACCCAGGCACACCGGGGGAGGGCTTGCCGGCAGGGTCAGGCTGCCCAGGTCAGCTAATCCTCAGCCCTCGGGGAATCACATTGCAGAAAATGGACCTCGCTAAGACAGAATATTCGCCAAGGAAAAAAAGGACACAATGCCATTTGCAGCACCGTAGATGAGTCTCGAGGTAATCACGTGACTTGGAGTAAGTCAGAAAGTGAAAGACACATATCATATCATATCACTTATAGGGGTTACCTATAAATTGATACCAGGGCAGATATTTCCACGGAGAAGGGCAATCACAGATTCATTCAACAAACTTATGGTTCACCAAAGGAAAGGTGTGAGGATTGAATTCATTACGATATTGGGGTTAACAGACATATACAAACACAGTAGACGTATATAATCACCAAAGACCTACGGAGTACCAAGAGAAGACTACTCAACATTCTGTCATAACGTACATGGGAAAAGGATCCCAGGAAGAACAGACATATGTATATGTGTAAAAGAACCACCTCTTGCACACCTACAACAAGCTAAACGTTGTACTCAAACTTGCTGTAATAAAAAATAGAAAATTAAATTAAAAACACGAACAAGAAGTAGTGAGACAAACTTGAGGGGCTTTCTCCTGGCACATTCCGTTCTACATTCCAATCTAGAACGCGACTTCCATTGAGGCTCTGCTGCCCTAGTAAGCAGATTTGGTAAGGGAGAACTGCTGCCACCTTGTGGCCGTTTCACACAACAGCAGCTTTAATCCCAGCGCTAATGGTCAGTGGATATTCCAAATCATTACAGGCCTGTAAATGACACCTGCCCTGAAAACATATCCTGGGGTCATATATCGACCAAAAAATTCAAAAGACGTCCATATTTCAAAACGACAGTTTCAAGAGGCATATTTCACGCACATTAGTGTTCTGCTTCTTTTGCTTGCTTTCTTTCTTTGTTAAAAAAACGGGAATGGAAAAAGGCAACCCTCAGAATGGGCGAAAACGTTCACAAACGAATCAATGGACAAAGATTTAATCTCCAATATATATAAACAGCTCATGCAGCTTAATATTAATAAAACAAACAACCCAATACAAAAATGGGGAGAAGATCTGAAGAGACGTTTCTTCAAAGAAGACACAGAGATGGCCAAGACGCACATGAAAAGCTGCTCAACATCACTAATTATTAGAGAAATGCAAATCAGAACTACAATGAGGTAAGACCTCACACCTGTGAGAATCGGCATCATCAGATAATCTACAAACAACAAATTCTGGGGAGGGTGTGGACAAAAGGAACCCTCTTCCGCTATTGGTGGGAATGTAAATTGATACAGTCACTATGGAGAACAGTATGGAGGTTCCTTTCAAAAACTAAAAAGAGAATTACCATAGGATCCAGCAATCCCACTTCTGGGCATATACCCAGAGAAAACCATAAATCACAAAGACACATTGACCACAATGTTCATTGCAGCACTATTTACAATAGCCAGGTAATGGAAGCAACCTAAATGCCCACAGAAAGACGAATGGACAAAGATGTGGTACATATATAAAATGGAATATTACTCAGCCAAAAAAAGGAATGAAACTGGGTCATTTGTAGAGAAGTTGATGGATCTAGAGACTGTCATGCAGAGTGAAGTAAGTCAGAAAGAGAAAAACAAATATTGTATATTAATGCCTATATGTGGAACCTAGAAAAATGGTACAGATGAACTGGTTTGCAGGGCAGAAAGAGAGACACAGAGGTAGAGAACAAACGTATGGACACAAAGTGGGGGAAGCCATGGGGTGGTGGTGGTGGGATGAGTTGGGAGATTGGGATTGACCTGTATACATGTATATGCATAAAATAGATAACTAATAATAACCTACTGTATAAAAAAGATAAATTAAATTAAATTTCAAAATTTTTAAAAATAAAATGTAAAAATAAAACAGAAAAAAAGTTCTTCCATTCACACTGATGTATTTATAAGAATGAATTATTTCCATGCTTATATCCATAAATACATAAAAGAGGAATCAAATCTAACTTGAACCAAAAAAGAAAAAAAAACTGAACCTAACATTTATACAGAGGAAAACACTACCAAGGCACTTGCTCCAGTGGTAAACAATTGTGAAATTGGTCAGAGGTGGGGAATCATCTCCCATACAGCCAGCAGCCCCGCCCGCCCACGCAAGGAGCGTCCTCATTGCAAAGCTGGGGGACCGTGCCGAGGCCTCTGTGAGGAAACGTGAGCTGAGCCCCAGGCCAGCTGCTGCTGAACTCTTCCCACCCTTCCCAGGTGAAACACCTGAATATGTACAAGGGCCGGAAAGCCTAGAGGAAGGGCCGTGGAGCCACACCAGCGACAGCACGCAGGCCAACTTGGTGCCTGCAGGTCAGCCAGGATGGTCCTGGCCACGGGCGCTCTTCTGGAAGCTTTCCATTGCCCTGCCTGAGATACCCCTCCTGTCCCGGCCCCCACTCCTTTTTTTCCTTCCTCACCTCAGCCCGGAGAGATATTCCAGTGGAAGTTATGGGTGACACATCCTCTTCTTTACAGGTGGCAGCCTGGCAACTCCTGCCGAAAGTCCAGCAGAGCCCCACTCACACCGGGCCCCCCACAAAGCCGTGGACCCTCACACCCTCCCACCAGCACAGCCCCGAGACTGCTGACGGGGCAGAGAATATGGAGTCAGGCACAGCTGCAGGGGCTATTGCTGCCTGGAGTGCTGTTTATATTGACCTCAACCCAGGCACACCTGGGGAGGGCTTGCCGGCAGGGTCAGGCTGCCCAGGTCAGCTAATCCTCAGCCCTCGGGGAATCACATTGCAGAAAATGGACCTCGCTAAGACAGAATATTCGCCAAGGAAAAAAAGGACACAATGCCATTTGCAGCACCGTAGATGAGTCTCGAGGTAATCACGTGACTTGGAGTAAGTCAGAAAGTGAAAGACACATATCATATCATATCACTTATAGGTGTTACCTATAAATTGATACCAGGGCAGATATTTCCACGGAGAAGGGCAATCACAGATTCATTAAACAAACTTATGGTTCACCAAAGGAAAGGTGTGAGGATTGAATTCATTACGATATTGGGGTTAACAGACATATACAAACACAGTAGACGTATATAATCACCAAAGACCTACGGAGTACCAAGAGAAGACTACTCAACATTCTGTCATAACGTACATGGGAAAAGGATCCCAGGAAGAACAGACATATGTATATGTGTAAAAGAACCACCTCTTGCACACCTACAACAAGCTAAACGTTGTACTCAAACTTGCTGTAATAAAAAATAAAAAATTAAATTAAAAACACGAACAAGAAGTAGTGAGACAAACTTGAGGGGCTTTCTCCTGGCACATTCCGTTCTACATTCCAATCTAGAACGCGACTTCCATTGAGGCTCTGCTGCCCTAGTAACCAGATTTGGTAAGGGAGAACTGCTGCCACCTTGTGGCCGTTTCACACAACAGCAGCTTTAATCCCAGCGCTAATGGTCAGTGGATATTCCAAATCATTACAGGCCTGTAATGACACCTGCCCTGAAAACATATCCTGGGGTCATATATCGACCAAAAAATTCAAAAGACGTCCATATTTCAAAACGACAGTTTCAAGAGGCATATTTCACGCACATTAGTGTTCTGCTTCTTTTGCTTGCTTTCTTTCTTTGTTAAAAAAACGGGAATGGAAAAAGGCAACCCTCAGAATGGGCGAAAACGTTCACAAACGAATCAATGGACAAAGATTTAATCTCCAATATATATAAACAGCTCATGCAGCTTAATATTAATAAAACAAACAACCCAATACAAAAATGGGGAGAAGATCTGAAGAGACGTTTCTTCAAAGAAGACACAGAGATGGCCAAGACGCACATGAAAAGCTGCTCAACATCACTAATTATTAGAGAAATGCAAATCAGAACTACAATGAGGTAAGACCTCACACCTGTGAGAATCGGCATCATCAGATAATCTACAAACAACAAATTCTGGGGAGGGTGTGGACAAAAGGAACCCTCTTCCGCTATTGGTGGGAATGTAAATTGATACAGTCACTATGGAGAACAGTATGGAGGTTCCTTTCAAAAACTAAAAAGAGAATTACCATAGGATCCAGCAATCCCACTTCTGGGCATATACCCAGAGAAAACCATAAATCACAAAGACACATTGACCACAATGTTCATTGCAGCACTATTTACAATAGCCAGGTAATGGAAGCAACCTAAATGCCCACAGAAAGACGAATGGACAAAGATGTGGTACATATATAAAATGGAATATTACTCAGCCAAAAAAAGGAATGAAACTGGGTCATTTGTAGAGAAGTTGATGGATCTAGAGACTGTCATGCAGAGTGAAGTAAGTCAGAAAGAGAAAAACAAATATTGTATATTAATGCCTATATGTGGAAGCTAGAAAAATGGTACAGATGAACTGGTTTGCAGGGCAGAAAGAGAGACACAGAGGTAGAGAACAAACGTATGGACACAAAGTGGGGGAAGCCATGGGGTGATGGTGGTGGGATGAGTTGGGAGATTGGGATTGACCTGTATACATGTATATGCATAAAATAGATAACTAATAATAACCTACTGTATAAAAAAGATAAATTAAATTAAATTTCAAAATTTTTAAAAATAAAATGTAAAAATAAAACAGAAAAAAAGTTCTTCCATTCACACTGATGTATTTATAAGAATGAATTATTTCCATGCTTATATCCATAAATACATAAAAGAGGAATCAAATCTAACTTGAACCAAAAAAGAAAAAAAAACTGAACCTAACATTTATACAGAGGAAAACACTACCAAGGCACTTGCTCCAGTGGTAAACAATTGTGAAATTGGTCAGAGGTGGGGAATCATCTCCCATACAGCCAGCAGCCCCGCCCGCCCACGCAAGGAGCGTCCTCATTGCAAAGCTGGGGGACCGTGCCGAGGCCTCTGTGAGGAAACGTGAGCTGAGCCCCAGGCCAGCTGCTGCTGAACTCTTCCCACCCTTCCCAGGTGAAACACCTGAATATGTACAAGGGCCGGAAAGCCTAGAGGAAGGGCCGTGGAGCCACACCAGCGACAGCACGCAGGCCAACTTGGTGCCTGCAGGTCAGCCAGGATGGTCCTGGCCACGGGCGCTCTTCTGGAAGCTTTCCATTGCCCTGCCTGAGATACCCCTCCTGTCCCGGCCCCCACTCCTTTTTTTCCTTCCTCACCTCAGCCCGGAGAGATATTCCAGTGGAAGTTATGGGTGACACATCCTCTTCTTTACAGGTGGCAGCCTGGCAACTCCTGCCGAAAGTCCAGCAGAGCCCCACTCACACCGGGCCCCCCACAAAGCCGTGGACCCTCACACCCTCCCACCAGCACAGCCCCGAGACTGCTGACGGGGCAGAGAATATGGAGTCAGGCACAGCTGCAGGGGCTATTGCTGCCTGGAGTGCTGTTTATATTGACCTCAACCCAGGCACACCTGGGGAGGGCTTGCCGGCAGGGTCAGGCTGCCCAGGTCAGCTAATCCTCAGCCCTCGGGGAATCACATTGCAGAAAATGGACCTCGCTAAGACAGAATATTCGCCAAGGAAAAAAAGGACACAATGCCATTTGCAGCACCGTAGATGAGTCTCGAGGTAATCACGTGACTTGGAGTAAGTCAGAAAGTGAAAGACACATATCATATCATATCACTTATAGGTGTTACCTATAAATTGATACCAGGGCAGATATTTCCACGGAGAAGGGCAATCACAGATTCATTAAACAAACTTATGGTTCACCAAAGGAAAGGTGTGAGGATTGAATTCATTACGATATTGGGGTTAACAGACATATACAAACACAGTAGACGTATATAATCACCAAAGACCTACGGAGTACCAAGAGAAGACTACTCAACATTCTGTCATAACGTACATGGGAAAAGGATCCCAGGAAGAACAGACATATGTATATGTGTAAAAGAACCACCTCTTGCACACCTACAACAAGCTAAACGTTGTACTCAAACTTGCTGTAATAAAAAATAAAAAATTAAATTAAAAACACGAACAAGAAGTAGTGAGACAAACTTGAGGGGCTTTCTCCTGGCACATTCCGTTCTACATTCCAATCTAGAACGCGACTTCCATTGAGGCTCTGCTGCCCTAGTAACCAGATTTGGTAAGGGAGAACTGCTGCCACCTTGTGGCCGTTTCACACAACAGCAGCTTTAATCCCAGCGCTAATGGTCAGTGGATATTCCAAATCATTACAGGCCTGTAAATGACACCTGCCCTGAAAACAAATCCTGGGGTCATATATCGACCAAAAAATTCAAAAGACGTCCATATTTCAAAACGACAGTTTCAAGAGGCATATTTCACGCACATTAGTGTTCTGCTTCTTTTGCTTTCTTTCTTTCTTTGTTAAAAGAACGGGAATGGAAAAAGGCAACCCTCAGAATGGGCGAAAACATTCACAAACGAATCAATGGACAAAGGTTTAATCTCCCATATATATAAACAGCTCATGCAGCTTAATATTAATAAAACGAACAACCCAATACAAAAATGGGCAGAAGATCTAAAGAGACGTTTCTTCAAAGAAGACACAGAGATGGCCAAGACGCACATGAAAAGCTGCTCAACATCACTAATTATTAGAGAAATGCAAATCAAAACTACAATGAGGTAAGACCTCACACCTGTGAGAATCGGCATCATCAGATAATCTACAAACAACAAATTCTGGGGAGGGTGTGGACAAAAGGAACCCTCTTCCGCTATTGGTGGGAATGTAAATTGATACAGTCACTGTGGAGAAGAGTATGGAGGTTCCTTTAAAAAACTAAAAAGAGAATTACCATAGGATACAGCAATCCCACTTCTGGGCATATACCCAGAGAAAACCATAAATCACAAAGACACATTCACCACAATGTTCATTGCAGCACTATTTACAATAGCCAGGTAATGGAAGCAACCTAAATGCCCACAGACAGACGAATGGATAAAGATGTGGTACATATATAAAATGGAATATTACTCAGCCAATAAAAGGAATGAAACTGGGTCATTTGTAGAGAAGTTGATGGATCTAGAGACTGTCATACAGAGTGAAGTAAGTCAGAAAGAGAAAAACAAATATTGTATATTAATGCCTATATGTGGAAGCTAGAAAAATGGTACAGATGAACTGGTTTGCAGGGCAGAAAGAGAGACACAGAGGTAGAGAACAAACGTATGGACACAAAGTGGGGGAAGCCATGGGGTGGTGGTGGTGGGATGAGTTGGGAGATTGGGATTGACCTGTATACATGTATATGCATAAAATAGATAACTAATAATAACCTACTGTATAAAAAAAATAAATTAAATTAAATTTCAAAATTTTTAAAAATAAAATGTAAAAATAAAACAGAAAAAAAGTTCTTCCATTCACACTGATGTATTTATAAGAATGAATTATTTCCATGCTTATATCCATAAATACATAAAAGAGGAATAAAATCTAACTTGAACCAAAAAAGAAAAAAAAAACTGAACCTAACATTTATACAGAGGAAAACACTACCAAGGCACTTGCTCCAGTGGTAAACAATTGTGAAATTGGTCAGAGGTGGGGAATCATCTCCCATACAGCCAGCAGCCCCGCCCGCCCACGCAAGGAGCGTCCTCATTGCAAAGCTGGGGGACCGTGCCGAGGCCTCTGTGAGGAAACGTGAGCTGAGCCCCAGGCCAGCTGCTGCTGAACTCTTCCCACCCTTCCCAAGTGAAACACCTGAATATGTACAAGGGCCGGAAAGCCTAGAGGAAGGGCCGTGGAGCCACACCAGCGACAGCACGCAGGCCAACTTGGTGCCTGCAGGTCAGCCAGGATGGTCCTGGCCACGGGCGCTCTTCTGGAAGCTTTCCATTGCCCTGCCTGAGATACCCCTCCTGTCCCGGCCCCCACTCCTTTTTTTCCTTCCTCACCTCAGCCCGGAGAGATATTCCAGTGGAAGTTATGGGTGACACATCCTCTTCTTTACAGGTGGCAGCCTGGCAACTCCTGCCGAAAGTCCAGCAGAGCCCCACTCACACCGGGCCACCCACAAAGCCGTGGACCCTCACACTCTCCCACCAGCACAGCCCCGAGACTGCTGACGGGGCAGAGAATATGGAGTCAGGCACAGCTGCAGGGGCTATTGCTGCCTGGAGTGCTGTTTATATTGACCTCAACCCAGGCACACCTGGGGAGGGCTTGCCGGCAGGGTCAGGCTGCCCAGGTCAGCTAATCCTCAGCCCTCGGGGAATCACATTGCAGAAAATGGACCTCGCTAAGACAGAATATTCGCCAAGGAAAAAAAGGACACAATGCCATTTGCAGCACCGTAGATGAGTCTCGAGGTAATCACGTGACTTGGAGTAAGTCAGAAAGTGAAAGACACATATCATATCATATCACTTATAGGTGTTACCTATAAATTGATACCAGGGCAGATATTTCCACGGAGAAGGGCAATCACAGATTCATTAAACAAACTTACGGTTCACCAAAGGAAAGGTGTGAGGATTGAATTCATTACGATATTGGGGTTAACAGACATATACAAACACAGTAGACGTATATAATCACCAAAGACCTACGGAGTACCAAGAGAAGACTACTCAACATTCTGTCATAACGTACATGGGAAAAGGATCCCAGGAAGAACAGACATATGTATATGTGTAAAAGAACCACATCTTGCACACCTACAACAAGCTAAACGTTGTACTCAAACTTGCTGTAATAAAAAATAAAAAAATAAATTAAAAACACGAACAAGAAGTAGTGAGACAAACTTGAGGGGCTTTCTCCTGGCACATTCCGTTCTACATTCCAATCTAGATCGCGACTTCCATTGAGGCTCTGCTGCCCTAGTAACCAGATTTGGTAAGGGAGAACTGCTGCCACCTTGTGGCCGTTTCACACAACAGCAGCTTTAATCCCAGCGCTAATGGTCAGTGGATATTCCAAATCATTACAGGCCTGTAAATGACACCTGCCCTGAAAACAAATCCTGGGGTCATATATCGACCAAAAAATTCAAAAGACGTCCATATTTCAAAACGACAGTTTCAAGAGGCATATTTCACGCACATTAGTGTTCTGCTTCTTTTGCTTTCTTTCTTTCTTTGTTAAAAGAACGGGAATGGAAAAAGGCAACCCTCAGAATGGGCGAAAACATTCACAAACGAATCAATGGACAAAGGTTTAATCTCCCATATATATAAACAGCTCATGCAGCTTAATATTAATAAAATGAACAACCCAATACAAAAATGGGCAGAAGATCTAAAGAGACGTTTCTTCAAAGAAGACACAGAGATGGCCAAGACGCACATGAAAAGCTGCTCAACATCACTAATTATTAGAGAAATGCAAATCAGAACTACAATGAGGTAAGACCTCACACCTGTGAGAATCGGCATCATCAGATAATCTACAAACAACAAATTCTGGGGAGGGTGTGGACAAAAGGAACCCTCTTCCGCTATTGGTGGGAATGTAAATTGATACAGTCACTGTGGAGAAGAGTATGGAGGTTCCTTTAAAAAACTAAAAAGAGAATTACCATAGGATACAGCAATCCCACTTCTGGGCATATACCCAGAGAAAACCATAAATCACAAAGACACATTCACCACAATGTTCATTGCAGCACTATTTACAATAGCCAGGTAATGGAAGCAACCTAAATGCCCACAGACAGACGAATGGATAAAGATGTGGTACATATATAAAATGGAATATTACTCAGCCAATAAAAGGAATGAAACTGGGTCATTTGTAGAGAAGTTGATGGATCTAGAGACTGTCATAGAGAGTGAAGTAAGTCAGAAAGAGAAAAACAAATATTGTATATTAATGCCTATATGTGGAACCTAGAAAAATGGTACAGATGAACTGGTTTGCAGGGCAGAAAGAGAGACACAGAGGTAGAGAACAAACGTATGGACACAAAGTGGCGGAAGCCATGGGGTGGTGGTGGTGGGATGAGTTGGGAGATTGGGATTGACCTGTATACATGTATATGCATAAAATAGATAACTAATAATAACCTACTGTATAAAAAAATAAATTAAATTAAATTTCAAAATTTTTAAAAATAAAATGTAAAAATAAAACAGAAAAAAAGTTCTTCCATTCACACTGATGTATTTATAAGAATGAATTATTTCCATGCTTATATCCATAAATACATAAAAGAGGAATCAAATCTAACTTGAACCAAAAAAGAAAAAAAAACTGAACCTAACATTTATACAGAGGAAAACACTACCAAGGCACTTGCTCCAGTGGTAAACAATTGTGAAATTGGTCAGAGGTGGGGAATCATCTCCCATACAGCCAGCAGCCCCGCCCGCCCACGCAAGGAGCGTCCTCATTGCAAAGCTGGGGGACCGTGCCGAGGCCTCTGTGAGGAAACGTGAGCTGAGCCCCAGGCCAGCTGCTGCTGAACTCTTCCCACCCTTCCCAGGTGAAACACCTGAATATGTACAAGGGCCGGAAAGCCTAGAGGAAGGGCCGTGGAGCCACACCAGCGACAGCACGCAGGCCAACTTGGTGCCTGCAGGTCAGCCAGGATGGTCCTGGCCACGGGCGCTCTTCTGGAAGCTTTCCATTGCCCTGCCTGAGATACCCCTCCTGTCCCGGCCCCCACTCCTTTTTTTCCTTCCTCACCTCAGCCCGGAGAGATATTCCAGTGGAAGTTATGGGTGACACATCCTCTTCTTTACAGGTGGCAGCCTGGCAACTCCTGCCGAAAGTCCAGCAGAGCCCCACTCACACCGGGCCGCCCACAAAGCCGTGGACCCTCACACTCTCCCACCAGCACAGCCCCGAGACTGCTGACGGGGCAGAGAATATGGAGTCAGGCACAGCTGCAGGGGCTATTGCTGCCTGGAGTGCTGTTTATATTGACCTCAACCCAGGCACACCTGGGGAGGGCTTGCCGGCAGGGTCAGGCTGCCCAGGTCAGCTAATCCTCAGCCCTCGGGGAATCACATTGCAGAAAATGGACCTCGCTAAGACAGAATATTCGCCAAGGAAAAAAAGGACACAATGCCATTTGCAGCACCGTAGATGAGTCTCGAGGTAATCACGTGACTTGGAGTAAGTCAGAAAGTGAAAGACACATATCATATCATATCACTTATAGGTGTTACCTATAAATTGATACCAGGGCAGATATTTCCATGGAGAAGGGCAATCACAGATTCATTAAACAAACTTACGGTTCACCAAAGGAAAGGTGTGAGGATTGAATTCATTACGATATTGGGGTTAACAGACATATACAAACACAGTAGACGTATATAATCACCAAAGACCTACGGAGTACCAAGAGAAGACTACTCAACATTCTGTCATAACGTACATGGGAAAAGGATCCCAGGAAGAACAGACATATGTATATGTGTAAAAGAACCACATCTTGCACACCTACAACAAGCTAAACGTTGTACTCAAACTTGCTGTAATAAAAAATAAAAAATTAAATTAAAAACACGAACAAGAAGTAGTGAGACAAACTTGAGGGGCTTTCTCCTGGCACATTCCGTTCTACATTCCAATCTAGAACGCGACTTCCATTGAGGCTCTGCTGCCCTAGTAACCAGATTTGGTAAGGGAGAACTGCTGCCACCTTGTGGCCGTTTCACACAACAGCAGCTTTAATCCCAGCGCTAATGGTCAGTGGATATTCCAAATCATTACAGGCCTGTAAATGACACCTGCCCTGAAAACAAATCCTGGGGTCATATATCGACCAAAAAATTCAAAAGACGTCCATATTTCAAAACGACAGTTTCAAGAGGCATATTTCACGCACATTAGTGTTCTGCTTCTTTTGCTTTCTTTCTTTCTTTGTTAAAAGAACGGGAATGGAAAAAGGCAACCCTCAGAATGGGCGAAAACATTCACAAACGAATCAATGGACAAAGGTTTAATCTCCCATATATATAAACAGCTCATGCAGCTTAATATTAATAAAACGAACAACCCAATACAAAAATGGGCAGAAGATCTAAAGAGACGTTTCTTCAAAGAAGACACAGAGATGGCCAAGACGCACATGAAAAGCTCTAATTTTCTCTAATTATTAGAGAAATGCAAATCAAAACTACAATGAGGTAAGACCTCACACCTGTGAGAATCGGCATCATCAGATAATCTACAAACAACAAATTCTGGGGAGGGTGTGGACAAAAGGAACCCTCTTCCGCTATTGGTGGGAATGTAAATTGATACAGTCACTGTGGAGAAGAGTATGGAGGTTCCTTTAAAAAACTAAAAAGAGAATTACCATAGGATACAGCAATCCCACTTCTGGGCATATACCCAGAGAAAACCATAAATCACAAAGACACATTCACCACAATGTTCATTGCAGCACTATTTACAATAGCCAGGTAATGGAAGCAACCTAAATGCCCACAGACAGACGAATGGATAAAGATGTGGTACATATATAAAATGGAATATTACTCAGCCAATAAAAGGAATGAAACTGGGTCATTTGTAGAGAAGTTGATGGATCTAGAGACTGTCATACAGAGTGAAGTAAGTCAGAAAGAGAAAAACAAATATTGTATATTAATGCCTCTATGTGGAACCTAGAAAAATGGTACAGATGAACTGGTTTGCAGGGCAGAAAGAGAGACACAGAGGTAGAGAACAAACGTATGGACACAAAGTGGGGGAAGCCATGGGGTGGTGGTGGTGGGATGAGTTGGGAGATTGGGATTGACCTGTATACATGTATATGCATAAAATAGATAACTAATAATAACCTACTGTATAAAAAAAATAAATTAAATTAAATTTCAAAATTTTTAAAAATAAAATGTAAAAATAAAACAGAAAAAAAGTTCTTCCATTCACACTGATGTATTTATAAGAATGAATTATTTCCATGCTTATATCCATAAATACATAAAAGAGGAATCAAATCTAACTTGAACCAAAAAAGAAAAAAAAAACTGAACCTAACATTTATACAGAGGAAAACACTACCAAGGCACTTGCTCCAGTGGTAAACAATTGTGAAATTGGTCAGAGGTGGGGAATCATCTCCCATAGAGCCAGCAGCCCCGCCCGCCCACGCAAGGAGTGTCCTCATTGCAAAGCTGGGGGACTGTGCCGAGGCCTCTGTGAGGAAACGTGAGCTGAGCCCCAGGCCAGCTGCTGCTGAACTCTTCCCACCCTTCCCAGGTGAAACACCTGAATATGTACAAGGGCCGGAAAGCCTAGAGGAAGGGCCGTGGAGCCACACCAGCGACAGCACGCAGGCCAACTTGGTGCCTGCAGGTCAGCCAGGATGGTCCTGGCCACGGGCGCTCTTCTGGAAGCTTTCCATTGCCCTGCCTGAGATACCCCTCCTGTCCCGGCCCCCACTCCTTTTTTTCCTTCCTCACCTCAGCCCGGAGAGATATTCCAGTGGAAGTTATGGGTGACACATCCTCTTCTTTACAGGTGGCAGCCTGGCAACTCCTGCCGAAAGTCCAGCAGAGCCCCACTCACACCGGGCCGCCCACAAAGCCGTGGACCCTCACACTCTCCCACCAGCACAGCCCCGAGACTGCTGACGGGGCAGAGAATATGGAGTCAGGCACAGCTGCAGGGGCTATTGCTGCCTGGAGTGCTGTTTATATTGACCTCAACCCAGGCACACCTGGGGAGGGCTTGCCGGCTGGGTCAGGCTGCCCAGGTCAGCTAATCCTCAGCCCTCGGGGAATCACATTGCAGAAAATGGACCTCGCTAAGACAGAATATTCGCCAAGGAAAAAAAGGACACAATGCCATTTGCAGCACCGTAGATGAGTCTCGAGGTAATCACGTGACTTGGAGTAAGTCAGAAAGTGAAAGACACATATCATATCATATCACTTATAGGTGTTACCTATAAATTGATACCAGGGCAGATATTTCCACGGAGAAGGGCAATCACAGATTCATTAAACAAACTTACGGTTCACCAAAGGAAAGGTGTGAGGATTGAATTCATTACGATATTGGGGTTAACAGACATATACAAACACAGTAGACGTATATAATCACCAAAGACCTACGGAGTACCAAGAGAAGACTACTCAACATTCTGTCATAACGTACATGGGAAAAGGATCCCAGGAAGAACAGACATATGTATATGTGTAAAAGAACCACATCTTGCACACCTACAACAAGCTAAACGTTGTACTCAAACTTGCTGTAATAAAAAATAAAAAATTAAATTAAAAACACGAACAAGAAGTAGTGAGACAAACTTGAGGGGCTTTCTCCTGGCACATTCCGTTCTACATTCCAATCTAGATCGCGACTTCCATTGAGGCTCTGCTGCCCTAGTAACCAGATTTGGTAAGGGAGAACTGCTGCCACCTTGTGGCCGTTTCACACAACAGCAGCTTTAATCCCAGCGCTAATGGTCAGTGGATATTCCAAATCATTACAGGCCTGTAAATGACACCTGCCCTGAAAACAAATCCTGGGGTCATATATCGACCAAAAAATTCAAAAGACGTCCATATTTCAAAACGACAGTTTCAAGAGGCATATTTCATGCACATTAGTGTTCTGCTTCTTTTGCTTTCTTTCTTTTTTTGTTAAAAAAACGGGAATGGAAAAAGGCAACCCTCAGAATGGGCGAAAACATTCACAAACGAATCAATGGACAAAGGTTTAATCTCCCATATATATAAACAGCTCATGCAGCTTAATATTAATAAAATGAACAACCCAATACAAAAATGGGCAGAAGATCTAAAGAGACGTTTCTTCAAAGAAGACACAGAGATGGCCAAGACGCACATGAAAAGCTGCTCAACATCACTAATTATTAGAGAAATGCAAATCAGAACTACAATGAGGTAAGACCTCACACCTGTGAGAATCGGCATCATCAGATAATCTACAAACAACAAATTCTGGGGAGGGTGTGGACAAAAGGAACCCTCTTCCGCTATTGGTGGGAATGTAAATTGATACAGTCACTGTGGAGAAGAGTATGGAGGTTCCTTTAAAAAACTAAAAAGAGAATTACCATAGGATACAGCAATCCCACTTCTGGGCATATACCCAGAGAAAACCATAAATCACAAAGACACATTCACCACAATGTTCATTGCAGCACTATTTACAATAGCCAGGTAATGGAAGCAACCTAAATGCCCACAGACAGACGAATGGATAAAGATGTGGTACATATATAAAATGGAATATTACTCAGCCAATAAAAGGAATGAAACTGGGTCATTTGTAGAGAAGTTGATGGATCTAGAGACTGTCAAACAGAGTGAAGTAAGTCAGAAAGAGAAAAACAAATATTGTATATTAATGCCTATATGTGTAAGCTAGAAAAATGGTACAGATGAACTGGTTTGCAGGGCAGAAAGAGAGACACAGAGGTAGAGAACAAACGTATGGACACAAAGTGGGGGAAGCCATGGGGTGGTGGTGGTGGGATGAGTTGGGAGATTGGGATTGACCTGTATACATGTATATGCATAAAATAGATAACTAATATTAACCTACTGTATAAAAAAATAAATTAAATTAAATTTCAAAATTTTTAAAAATAAAATGTAAAAATAAAACAGAAAAAAAGTTCTTCCATTCACACTGATGTATTTATAAGAATGAATTATTTCCATGCTTATATCCATAAATACATAAAAGAGGAATCAAATCTAACTTGAACCAAAAAAGAAAAAAAAAACTGAACCTAACATTTATACAGAGGAAAACACTACCAAGGCACTTGCTCCAGTGGTAAACAATTGTGAAATTGGTCAGAGGTGGGGAATCATCTCCCATACAGCCAGCAGCCCCGCCCGCCCACGCAAGGAGCGTCCTCATTGCAAAGCTGGGGGACCGTGCCGAGGCCTCTGTGAGGAAACGTGAGCTGAGCCCCAGACCAGCTGCTGCTGAACTCTTCCCACCCTTCCCAGGTGAAACACCTGAATATGTACAAGGGCCGGAAAGCCTAGAGGAAGGGCCGTGGAGCCACACCAGCGACAGCACGCAGGCCAACTTGGTGCCTGCAGGTCAGCCAGGATGGTCCTGGCCACGGGCGCTCTTCTGGAAGCTTTCCATTGCCCTGCCTGAGATACCCCTCCTGTCCCGGCCCCCACTCCTTTTTTTCCTTCCTCACCTCAGCCCGGAGAGATATTCCAGTGGAAGTTATGGGTGACACATCCTCTTCTTTACAGGTGGCAGCCTGACAACTCCTGCCGAAAGTCCAGCAGAGCCCCACTCACACCGGGCCCCCCACAAAGCCGTGGACCCTCACACTCTCCCACCAGCACAGCCCCGAGACTGCTGACGGGGCAGAGAATATGGAGTCAGGCACAGCTGCAGGGGCTATTGCTGCCTGGAGTGCTGTTTATATTGATCTCAACCCAGGCACACCTGGGGAGGGCTTGCCGGCAGGGTCAGGCTGCCCAGGTCAGCTAATCCTCAGCCCTCGGGGAATCACATTGCAGAAAATGGACCTCGCTAAGACAGAATATTCGCCAAGGAAAAAAAGGACACAATGCCATTTGCAGCACCGTAGATGAGTCTCGAGGTAATCACGTGACTTGGAGTAAGTCAGAAAGTGAAACACACATATCATATCGTATCACTTATAGGTGTTACCTATAAATTGATACCAGGGCAGATATTTCCACGGAGAAGGGCAATCACAGATTCATTAAACAAACTTATGGTTCACCAAAGGAAAGGTGTGAGGATTGAATTCATTACGATATTGGGGTTAACAGACATATACAAACACAGTAGACGTATATAATCACCAAAGACCTACGGAGTACCAAGAGAAGACTACTCAACATTCTGTCATAACGTACATGGGAAAAGGATCCCAGGAAGAACAGACATATGTATATGTGTAAAAGAACCACATCTTGCACACCTACAACAAGCTAAACGTTGTACTCAAACTTGCTGTAATAAAAAATAAAAAATTAAATTAAAAACACGAACAAGAAGTAGTGAGACAAACTTGAGGGGCTTTCTCCTGGCACATTCCGTTCTACATTCCAATCTAGAACGCGACTTCCATTGAGGCTCTGCTGCCCTAGTAACCAGATTTGGTAAGGGAGAACTGCTGCCACCTTGTGGCCGTTTCACACAACAGCAGCTTTAAACCCAGCGCTAATGGTCAGTGGATATTCCAAATCATTACAGGCCTGTAAATGACACCTTCCCTGAAAACAAATCCTGGGGTCATATATCGACCAAAAAATTCAAAAGACGTCCATATTTCAAAACGACAGTTTCAAGAGGCATATTTCACGCACATTAGTGTTCTGCTTCTTTTGCTTGCTTTCTTTCTTTGTTAAAAAAACGGGAATGGAAAAAGGCAACCCTCAGAATGGGCGAAAACGTTCACAAACGAATCAATGGACAAAGGTTTAATCTCCAATATATATAAACAGCTCATGCAGCATAATATTAATAAAACAAACAACCCAATACAAAAATGGGCAGAAGATCTGAAGAGACGTTTCTTCAAAGAAGACACAGAGATGGCCAAGACGCACATGAAAAGCTGCTCAACATCACTAATTATTAGAGAAATGCAAATCAGAACTACAATGAGGTAAGACCTCACACCTGTGAGAATCGGCATCATCAGATAATCTACAAACAACAAATTCTGGGGAGGGTGTGGACAAAAGGAACCCTCTTCCGCTATTGGTGGGAATGTAAATTGATACAGTCACTATGGAGAACAGTATGGAGGTTCCTTTCAAAAACTAAAAAGAGAATTACCATAGGATCCAGCAATCCCACTTCTGGGCATATACCCAGAGAAAACCAGAAATCACAAAGACACATTCACCACAATGTTCATTGCAGCACTATTTACAATAGCCAGGTAATGGAAGCAACCTAAATGCCCACAGACAGACGAATGGATAAAGATGTGGTACATATATAAAATGGAATATTACTCAGCCAATAAAAGGAATGAAACTGGGTCATTTGTAGAGAAGTTGATGGATCTAGAGACTGTCATACAGAGTGAAGTAAGTCAGAAAGAGAAAAACAAATATTGTATATTAATGCCTATATGTGGAAGCTAGAAAAATGGTACAGATGAACTGGTTTGCAGGGCAGAAAGAGAGACACAGAGGTAGAGAACAAACGTATGGACACAAAGTGGGGGAAGCCATGGGGTGGTGGTGGTGGGATGAGTTCGGAGATTGGGATTGACCTGTATACATGTATATGCATAAAATAGATAACTAATAATAACCTACTGTATAAAAAAAATAAATTAAATTAAATTTCAAAATTTTTAAAAATAAAATGTAAAAATAAAACAGAAAAAAAGTTCTTCCATTTACACTGATGTATTTATAAGAATGAATTATTTCCATGCTTATATCCATAAATACATAAAAGAGGAATAAAATCTAACTTGACCCAAAAAAGAAAAAAAAACTGAACCTAACATTTATACAGAGGAAAACACTACCAAGGCACTTGCTCCAGTGGTAAACAATTGTGAAATTGGTCAGAGGTGGGGAATCATCTCCCATACAGCCAGCAGCCCCGCCCGCCCACGCAAGGAGCGTCCTCATTGCAAAGCTGGGGGACCGTGCCGAGGCCTCTGTGAGGAAACGTGAGCTGAGCCCCAGGCCAGCTGCTGCTGAACTCTTCCCACCCTTCCCAGGTGAAACACCTGAATATGTACAAGGGCTTGAAAGCCTAGAGGAAGGGCCGTGGAGCCACACCAGCGACAGCACGCAGGCCAACTTGGTGCCTGCAGGTCAGCCAGGATGGTCCTGGCCACGGGCGGTCTTCTGGAAGCTTTCCATTGCCCTGCCTGAGATACCCCTCCTGTCCCGGCCCCCACTCCTTTTTTTCCTTCCTCACCTCAGCCCGGAGAGATATTCCAGTGGAAGTTATGGGTGACACATCCTCTTCTTTACAGGTGGCAGCCTGGCAACTCCTGCCGAAAGTCCAGCAGAGCCCCACTCACACCGGGCCCCCCACAAAGCCGTGGACCCTCACACCCTCCCACCAGCACAGCCCCGAGACTGCTGACGGGGCAGACAATATGGAGTCAGGCACAGCTGCAGGGGCTATTGCTGCCTGGAGTGCTGTTTATATTGACCCCTCCCCAGGCACACCTGGGGAGGGCTTGCCGGCAGGGTCAGGCTGCCCAGGTCAGCTAATCCTCAGCCCTCGGGGAATCACATTGCAGAAAATGGACCTCGCTAAGACAGAATATTCGCCAAGGAGAAAAAGGACACAATGCCATTTGCAGCACCGTAGATGAGTCTCGAGGTAATCACGTGACTTGGAGTAAGTCAGAAAGTGAAAGACACATATCATATCATATCACTTATAGGGGTTACCTATAAATTGATACCAGGGCAGATATTTCCACGGAGAAGGGCAATCACAGATTCATTAAACAAACTTATGGTTCACCAAAGGAAAGGTGTGAGGATTGAATTCATTACGATATTGGGGTTAACAGACATATACAAACACAGTAGACGTATATAATCACCAAAGACCTACGGAGTACCAAGAGAAGACTACTCAACATTCTGTCATAACGTACATGGGAAAAGGATCCCAGGAAGAACAGACATATGTATATGTGTAAAAGAACCACATCTTGCACACCTACAACAAGCTAAACGTTGTACTCAAACTTGCTGTAATAAAAAATAAAAAATTAAATTAAAAACACGAACAAGAAGTAGTGAGACAAACTTGAGTGGCTTTCTCCTGGCACATTCCGTTCTACATTCCAATCTAGAACGCAACTTCCATTGAGACTCTGCTGCCCTAGTAACCAGATTTGGTAAGGGAGAACTGCTGCCACCTTGTGGCCGTTTCACACAACAGCAGCTTTAATCCCAGCGCTAAAGGTCAGTGGATATTCCAAATCATTACAGGCCTGTAAATGACACCTGCCCTGAAAACAAATCCTGGGGTCATATATCGACCAAAAAATTCAAAAGACGTCCATATTTCAAAACGACAGTTTCAAGAGGCATATTTCACGCACATTAGTGTTCTGCTTCTTTTGCTTGCTTTCTTTCTTTGTTAAAAAAACGGGAATGGAAAAAGGCAACCCTCAGAATGGGCGAAAACGTTCACAAACGAATCAATGGACAAAGGTTTAATCTCCAATATATATAAACAGCTCATGCAGCTTAATATTAATAAAACAAACAACCCAATACAAAAATGGGCAGAAGATCTAAAGAGACGTTTCTTCAAAGAAGACACAGAGATGGCCAAGACGCACATGAAAAGCTGCTCAACATCACTAATTATTAGAGAAATGCAAATCAGAACTACAATGAGGTAAGACCTCACACCTGTGAGAATCGGCATCATCAGATAATCTACAAACAACAAATTCTGGGGAGGGTGTGGACAAAAGGAACCCTCTTCCGCTATTGGTGGGAATGTAAATTAATACAGTCACTATGGAGAACAGTATGGAGGTTCCTTTCAAAAACTAAAAAGAGAATTACCATAGGATCCAGCAATCCCACTTCTGGGCATATACCCAGAGAAAACCATAAATCACAAAGACACATTCACCACAATGTTCATTGCAGCACTATTTACAATAGCCAGGTAATGGAAGCAACCTAAATGCCCACAGACAGACGAATGGATAAAGATGTGGTACATATATAAAATGGAATATTACTCAGCCAAAAAAAGGAATGAAACTGGGTCATTTGTAGAGAAGTTGATGGATCTAGAGACTGTCATGCAGAGTGAAGTAAGTCAGAAAGAGAAAAACAAATATTGTATATTAATGCCTATATGTGGAACCTAGAAAAATGGTACAGATGAACTGGTTTGCAGGGCAGAAAGAGAGACACAGAGGTAGAGAACAAACGTATGGACACAAAGTGGGGGAAGCCATGGGGTGGTGGTGGTGGGATGAGTTGGGAGATTGGGATTGACCTGTATACATGTATATGCATAAAATAGATAACTAATAATAACCCACTGTATAAAAAAAATAAATTAAATTAAATTTCAAAATTTTTAAAAATAAAATGTAAAAATAAAACAGAAAAAAAGTTCTTCCATTCACACTGATGTATTTATAAGAATGAATTATTTCCATGCTTATATCCATAAATACATAAAAGAGGAATAAAATCTAACTTGACCCAAAAAAGAAAAATAAACTGAACCTAACATTTATACAGAGGAAAACACTACCAAGGCACTTGCTCCAGTGGTAAACAATTCTGAAATTGGTCAGAGGTGGGGAATCATCTCCCATACAGCCAGCAGCCCCGCCCGCCCACGCAAGGAGCGTCCTCATTGCAAAGCTGGGGGACCGTGCCGAGGCCTCTGTGAGGAATCGTGAGCTGAGCCCCAGGCCAGCTGCTGCTGAACTCTTCCCACCCTTCCCAGGTGAAACACCTGAATATGTACAAGGGCTTGAAAGCCTAGAGGAAGGGCCGTGGAGCCACACCAGCGACAGCACGCAGGCCAACTTGGTGCCTGCAGGTCAGCCAGGATGGTCCTGGCCACGGGCGCTCTTCTGGAAGCTTTCCATTGCCCTGCCTGAGATACCCCTCCTGTCCCGGCCCCCACTCCTTTTTTTCCTTCCTCACCTCAGCCCGGAGAGATATTCCAGTGGAAGTTATGGGTGACACATCCTCTTCTTTACAGGTGGCAGCCTGGCAACTCCTGCCGAAAGTCCAGCAGAGCCCCACTCACACCGGGCCCCCCACAAAGCCGTGGACCCTCACACCCTCCCACCAGCACAGCCCCGAGACTGCTGACGGGGCAGAGAATATGGAGTCAGGCACAGCTGCAGGGGCTATTGCTGCCTGGAGTGCTGTTTATATTGACCTCAACCCAGGCACACCTGGGGAGGGCTAGCCGGCAGGGTCAGGCTGCCCAGGTCAGCTAATCCTCAGCCCTCGGGGAATCACATTGCAGAAAATGGACCTCGCTAAGACAGAATATTCGCCAAGGAAAAAAAGGACACAATGCCATTTGCAGCACCGTAGATGAGTCTCGAGGTAATCACGTGACTTGGAGTAAGTCAGAAAGTGAAAGACACATATCATATCATATCACTTATAGGTGTTACCTATAAATTGATACCAGGGCAGATATTTCCACGGAGAAGGGCAATCACAGATTCATTAAACAAACTTATGGTTCACCAAAGGAAAGGTGTGAGGATTGAATTCATTACGATATTGGGGTTAACAGACATATACAAACACAGTAGACGTATATAATCACCAAAGACCTACGGAGTACCAAGAGAAGACTACTCAACATTCTGTCATAACGTACATGGGAAAAGGATCCCAGGAAGAACAGACATATGTATATGTGTAAAAGAACCACCTCTTGCACACCTACAACAAGCTAAACGTTGTACTCAAACTTGCTGTAATAAAAAATAAAAAATTAAATTAAAAACACGAACAAGAAGTAGTGAGACAAACTTGAGGGGCTTTCTCCTGGCACATTCCGTTCTACATTCCAATCTAGAACGCGACTTCCATTGAGGCTCTGCTGCCCTAGTAACCAGATTTGGTAAGGGAGAACTGCTGCCACCTTGTGGCCGTTTCACACAACAGCAGCTTTAATCCCAGCGCTAATTGTCAGTGGATATTCCAAATCATTACAGGCCTGTAAATGACACCTGCCCTGAAAACAAATCCTGGGGTCATATATCGACCAAAAAATTCAAAAGACGTCCATATTTCAAAACGACAGTTTCAAGAGGCATATTTCACGCACATTAGTGTTCTGCTTCTTTTGCTTGCTTTCTTTCTTTGTTAAAAAAACGGGAATGGAAAAAGGCAACCCTCAGAATGGGCGAAAACGTTCACAAACGAATCAATGGACAAAGGTTTAATCTCCAATATATATAAACAGCTCATGCAGCTTAATATTAATAAAACGAACAACCCAATACAAAAATGGGCAGAAGATCTGAAGAGACGTTTCTTCAAAGAAGACACAGAAATGGACAAGACGCACATGAAAAGCTGCTCAACATCACTAATTATTAGAGAAATGCAAATCAGAACTACAATGAGGTAAGACCTCACACCTGTGAGAATCGGCATCATCAGATAATCTACAAACAACAAATTCTGGGGAGAGTGTGGACAAAAGGAACCCTCTTCCGCTATTGGTGGGAATGTAAATTGATACAGTCACTATGGAGAACAGTATGGAGGTTCCTTTCAAAAACTAAAAAGAGAATTACCATAGGATCCAGCAATCCCACTTCTGGGCATATACCCAGAGAAAACCATAAATCACAAAGACACATTCACCACAATGTTCATTGCAGCACTATTTACAATAGCCAGGTAATGGAAGCAACCTAAATGCCCACAGACAGACGAATGGATAAAGATGTGGTACATATATAAAATTGAATATTACTCAGCCAAAAAAAGGAATGAAACTGGGTCATTTGTAGAGAAGTTGATGGATCTAGAGACTGTCATACAGAGTGAAGTAAGTCACAAAGAGAAAAACAAATATTGTATATTAATGCCTATATGTGGAACCTAGAAAAATGGTACAGATGAACTGGTTTGCAGGGCAGAAAGAGAGACACAGAGGTAGAGAACAAACGTATGGACACAAAGTGGGGGAAGCCATGGGGTGGTGGTGGTGTGATGAGTTGGGAGATTGGGATTGACCTGTATACATGTATATGCATAAAATAGATAACTAATAATAACCTACAGTATAAAAAAAATAAATTAAATTAAATTTCAAAATTTTTAAAAATAAAATGTAAAAATAAAACAGAAAAAATGTTCTTCCATTCACACTGATGTATTTGTAAGAATGAATTATTTCCATGCTTATATCCATAAATACATAAAAGAGGAATAAAATCTAATTTGAACCTAAAAAGAAAAAAAAACTGAACCTAACATTTATACAGAGGAAAACACTACCAAGGCACTTGCTCCAGTGGTAAACAATTGTGAAATTGGTCAGAGGTGGGGAATCATCTCCCATACAGCCAGCAGCCCCGCCCGCCCACACAAGGAGCGTCCTTATTGCAAAGCTGGGGGACCGTGCCGAGGCCTCTGTGAGTAAACGTGAGCTGAGCCCCAGGCCAGCTGCTGCTGAACTCTTCCCACCCTTCCCAGGTGAAACACCTGAATATGTACAAGGGCCGGAAAGCCTAGAGGAAGGGCCGTGGAGCCACACCAGCGACAGCACGCAGGCCAACTTGGTGCCTGCAGGTCAGCCAGGATGGTCCTGGCCACGGGCGCTCTTCTGGAAGCTTTCCATTGCCCTGCCTGAGATACCCCTCCTGTCCCGGCCCCCACTCCTTTTTTTCCTTCCTCACCTCAGCCCGGAGAGATATTCCAGTGGAAGTTATGGGTGACACATCCTCTTCTTTACAGGTGGCAGCCTGGCAACTCCTGCCGAAAGTCCAGCAGAGCCCCACTCACACCGGGCCCCCCACAAAGCCGTGGACCCTCACACTCTCCCACCAGCACAGCCCCGAGACTGCTGACGGGGCAGAGAATATGGAGTCAGGCACAGCTGCAGGGGCTATTGCTGCCTGGAGTGCTGTTTATATTGACCTCAACCCAGGCACACCTGGGGAGGGCTTGCCGGCAGGGTCAGGCTGCCCAGGTCAGCTAATCCTCAGCCCTCGGGGAATCACATTGCAGAAAATGGACCTCGCTAAGACAGAATATTCGCCAAGGAAAAAAAGGACACAATGCCATTTGCAGCACCGTAGATGAGTCTTGAGGTAATCACGTGACTTGGAGTAAGTCACAAAGTGAAAGACACATATCATATCATATCACTTATAGGTGTTACCTATAAATTGATACCAGGGCAGATATTTCCACGGAGAAGGGCAATCACAGATTCATTAAACAAACTTCTGGTTCACCAAAGGAAAGGTATGAGGATTGAATTCATTACGATATTGGGGTTAACAGACATATACAAACACAGTAGACGTATATAATCACCAAAGACCTACGGAGTACCAAGAGAAGACTACTCAACATTCTGTCATAACGTACATGGGAAAAGGATCCCAGGAAGAACAGACATATGTATATGTGTAAAAGAACCACCTCTTGCACACCTACAACAAGCTAAACGTTGTACTCAAACTTGCTGTAATAAAAAATAAAAAATTAAATTAAAAACACGAACAAGAAGTAGTGAGACAAACTTGAGGGGCTTTCTCCTGGCACATTCCGTTCTACATTCCAATCTAGAACGCGACTTCCATTGAGGCTCTGCTGCCCTAGTAACCAGATTTGGTAAGGGAGAACTGCTGCCACCTTGTGGCCGTTTCACACAACAGCAGCTTTAATCCCAGCGCTAATGGTCAGTGGATATTCCAAATCATTACAGGCCTGTAAATGACACCTGCCCTGAAAACAAATCCTGGGGTCATATATCGACCAAAAAATTCAAAAGACGTCCATATTTCAAAACGACAGTTTCAAGAGGCATATTTCACGCACATTAGTGTTCTGCTTCTTTTGCTTGCTTTCTTTCTTTGTTAAAAGAACGGGAATGGAAAAAGGCAACCCTCAGAATGGGCGAAAACATTCACAAACGAATCAATGGACAAAGGTTTAATCTCCCATATATATAAACAGCTCATGCAGCTTAATATTAATAAAACGAACAACCCAATACAAAAATGGGCAGAAGATCTAAAGAGACGTTTCTTCAAAGAAGACACAGAGATGGCCAAGACGCACATGAAAAGCTGCTCAACATCACTAATTATTAGAGAAATGCAAATCAGAACTACAATGAGGTAAGACCTCACACCTGTGAGAATCGGCATCATCAGATAATCTACAAACAACAAATTCTGGGGAGGGTGTGGACAAAAGGAACCCTCTTCCGCTATTGGTGGGAATGTAAATTGATACAGTCACTGTGGAGAAGAGTATGGAGGTTCCTTTAAAAAACTAAAAAGAGAATTACCATAGGATACAGCAATCCCACTTCAGGGCATATACCCAGAGAAAACCATAAATCACAAAGACACATTCACCACAATGTTCATTGCAGCACTATTTACAATAGCCAGGTAATGGAAGCAACCTAAATGCCCACAGACAGACGAATGGATAAAGATGTGGTACATATATAAAATGGAATATTACTCAGCCAATAAAAGGAATGAAACTGGGTCATTTGTAGAGAATTTGATGGATCTAGAGACTGTCATACAGAGTGAAGTAAGTCAGAAAGAGAAAAACAAATATTGTATATTAATGCCTATACGAGGAACCTAGAAAAATGGTACAGATGAACTGGTTTGCAGGGCAGAAAGAGAGACACAGAGGTAGAGAACAAACGTATGGACACAAAGTGGGGGAAGCCATGGGGTGGTGGTGGTGGGATGAGTTGGGAGATTGGGATTGACCTGTATACATGTATATGCATAAAATAGATAACTAATAATAACCTACTGTATAAAAAAAATAAATTAAATTAAATTTCAAAATTTTTAAAAATAAAATGTAAAAATAAAACAGCAAAAAAGTTCTTCCATTCACACTGATGTATTTATAAGAATGAATTATTTCCATGCTTATATCCATAAATACATAAAAGAGGAATCAAATCTAACTTGAACCAAAAAAGAAAAAAAAAACTGAACCTAACATTTATACAGAGGAAAACACTACCAAGGCACTTGCTCCAGTGGTAAACAATTGTGAAATTGGTCAGAGGTGGGGAATCATCTCCCATACAGCCAGCAGCCCCGCCCACCCACGCAAGGAGCTTCCTCATTGCAAAGCTGGGGTCCGTGCCGAGGCCTCTGTGAGGAAACGTGAGCTGAGCCCCAGGCCAGCTGCTGCTGAACTCTTCCCACCCTTCCCAGGTGAAACACCTGAATATGTACAAGGGCCGGAAAGCCTAGAGGAAGGGCCGTGGAGCCACACCAGCGACAGCACGCAGGCCAACTTGGTGCCTGCAGGTCAGCCAGGATGGTCCTGGCCACGGGCGCTCTTCTGGAAGCTTTCCATTGCCCTGCCTGAGATACCCCTCCTGTCCCGGCCCCCACTCCTTTTTTTCCTTCCTCACCTCAGCCCGGAGAGATATTCCAGTGGAAGTTATGGGTGACACATCCTCTTCTTTACAGGTGGCAGCCTGGCAACTCCTGCCGAAAGTCCAGCAGAGCCCCACTCACACCGGGCCCCCCACAAAGCCGTGGACCCTCACACTCTCCCACCAGCACAGCCCCGAGACTGCTGACGGGGCGGAGAATATGGAGTCAGGCACAGCTGCAGGGGCTATTGCTGCCTGGAGTGCTGTTTATATTGACCTCAACCCAGGCACACCTGGGGAGGGCTTGCCGGCAGGGTCAGGCTGCCCTGGTCAGCTAATCCTCAGCCCTCGGGGAATCACATTGCAGAAAATGGACCTCGCTAAGACAGAATATTCGCCAAGGAAAAAAAGGACACAATGCCATTTGCAGCACCGTAGATGAGTCTCGAGGTAATCACGTGACTTGGAGTAAGTCAGAAAGTGAAAGACACATATCATATCATATCACTTATAGGTGTTACCTATAAATTGATACCAGGGCAGATATTTCCACGGAGAAGGGCAATCACAGATTCATTAAACAAACTTATGGTTCACCAAAGGAAAGGTGTGAGGATTGAATTCATTACGATATTGGGGTTAACAGACAGATACAAACACAGTAGACGTATATAATCACCAAAGACCTACGGAGTACCAAGAGAAGACTACTCAACATTCTGAGATAACGTACATGGGAAAAGGATCCCAGGAAGAACAGACATATGTATATGTGTAAAAGAACCACCTCTTGCACACCTACAACAAGCTAAACGTTGTACTCAAACTTGCTGTAATAAAAAATAAAAAATTAAATTAAAAACACGAACAAGAAGTAGTGAGACAAACTTGAGGGGCTTTCTCCTGGCACATTCCGTTCTACATTCCAATCTAGAACGCGACTTCCACTGAGGCTCTGCTGCCCTAGTAACCAGATTTGGTAAGGGAGAACTGCTGCCACCTTGTGGCCGTTTCACACAACAGCAGCTTTAATCCCAGCGCTAATTGTCAGTGGATATTCCAAATCATTACAGGCCTGTAAATGACACCTGCCCTGAAAACAAATCCTGGGGTCATATATCGACCAAAAAATTCAAAAGACGTCCATATTTCAAAACGACAGTTTCAAGAGGCATATTTCACGCACATTAGTGTTCTGCTTCTTTTGCTTGCTTTCTTTCTTTGTTAAAAAAACGGGAATGGAAAAAGGCAACCCTCAGAATGGGCGAAAACGTTCACAAACGAATCAATGGACAAAGGTTTAATCTCCCATATATATAAACAGCTCATGCAGCTTAATATTAATAAAACGAACAACCCAATACAAAAATGGGCAGAAGATCTAAAGAGACGTTTCTTCAAAGAAGACACAGAGATGGCCAAGACGCACATGAAAAGCTGCTCAACATCACTAATTATTAGAGATATGCAAATCAGAACTACAATGAGGTAAGACCTCACACCTGTGAGAATCGGCATCATCAGATAATCTACAAACAACAAATTCTGGGGAGAGTGTGGACAAAAGGAACCCTCTTCCGCTATTGGTGGGAATGTAAATTCATACAGTCACTATGGAGAACAGTATGGAGGTTCCTTTCAAAAACTAAAAAGAGAATTACCATAGGATCCAGCAATCCCACTTCTGGGCATATACCCAGAGAAAACCATAAATCACAGAGACACATTCACCACAATGTTCATTGCAGCACTATTTACAATAGCCAGGTTATGGAAGCAACATAAATGCCCACAGACAGACGAATGGATAAAGATGTGGTACATATATAAAATGGAATATTACTCAGCCATAAAAAGGAATGAAACTGGGTCATTTGTAGAGAAGTTGATGGATCTAGAGACTGTCATACAGAGTGAAGTAAGCCAGAAAGAGAAAAACAAATATTGTATATTAATGCCTATATGTGGAACCTAGAAAAATGGTAGAGATGAACTGGTTTGCAGGGTAGAAATAGAGACACAGAGGTAGAGAACAAACGTATGGACACAAAGTGGGGGAAGCCATGGGGTGGTGGTGGTGGGATGACTTGGGAGATTAGGATTGACCTGTATACATGTCTATGCATAAAATAGATAACTAATAATAACCTACTGTATAAAAAAATAACTAAAATTAAATTTCAAAATTTTAAAAAATAAAATGTAAAAATAAAACAGAAAAAAAGTTCTTCCATTCACACTGATGTATTTATAGGAATGAATTATTTCCATGCTTATATCTATAAATACATAAATGAGGAATAAAATCTAACTTGAACCAAAAAAGAAAAAAAAAAAAAAACTGAACCTAACAGTTATACAGAGGAAAACACTACCAAGGCACTTGCTCCAGTGGTAAACAATTCTGAAATTGGTCAGAGGTGGGGAATCATCTCCCATACAGCCAGCAGCCCCGCCCGCCCTCGCCAGGAGCATCCTCATTGCAAAGCTGGGAGACCGTGCCGAGGCCTCTGTGAGTAAACGTGAGCTGAGCCCCAGGCCAGATGCTGCTGAGCTGTTCCCACCCTTCCCAGGTGAAACACCTGAATATGTACAAGGGCTTGAAAGCCTAGAGGAAGGGCCGTGGAGCCACACCAGCGAAAGCACGCAGGCCAACTTGGTGCCTGCAGGTCAGCCAGGATGGTCCTGGCCACGGGCGCTCTTCTGGAAGCTTTCTATTGCCCTGCCTGAGATACCCCTCCTGTCCCGGCCCCCACTCCTTTTTTTCCTTCCTCATCTCAGCCCGGAGAGATATTCCAGTGGAAGTTATGGGTGACACATCCTCTTCTTTACAGGTGGCAGCCTGGCAACTCCTGCCGGAAGTCCAGCAGAGCCCCACTCACACCGGGCCACCCACAAAGCCGTGGACCCTCACACACTCCCACCAGCACAGCCCCGAGACTGCTGACGGGGCAGAGAATATGGAGTAAGGCACAGCTGCAGGGGCTATTGCTGCCTGGAGTGCTGTTTATATTGACCTCAACCCAGGCACACCTGGGGAGGGCTTGCCGGCAGGGTCAGGCTGCCCAGGTCAGCTAATCCTCAGCCCTCAGGGAATCACATTGCAGAAAATGGACCTCGCTAAGACAGAATATTCGCCAAGGAGAAAAAGGACACAATGCCATTTGCAGCACCGTAGATGAGTCTCGAGGTAATCACGTGACTTGGAGTAAGTCAGAAAGTGAAAGACACATATCATATCATATCACTTATAGGTGTTACCTATAAATTGATACCAGGGCAGATATTTCCACGGAGAAGGGCAATCACAGATTCATTAAACAAACTTATGGTTCACCAAAGGAAAGGTGTGAGGATTGAATTCATTACGATATTGGGGTTAGCAGACAGATACAAACACAGTAGACGTATATAATCACCAAAGACCTACGGAGTACCAAGAGAAGACTACTCAACATTCTGTCATAACGTACATGGGAAAAGGATCCCAGGAAGAACAGACATATGTATATGTGTAAAAGAACCACCTCTTGCACACCTACAACAAGCTAAACGTTGTACTCAAACTTGCTGTAATAAAAAATAAAAAATTAAATTAAAAACACGAACAAGAAGTAGTGAGACAAACTTGAGGGGCTTTCTCCTGGCACATTCCGTTCTACATTCCAATCTAGAACGCGACTTCCATTGAGGCTCTGCTGCCCTAGTAACCAGATTTGGTAAGGGAGAACTGCTGCCACCTTGTGGCCGTTTCACACAACAGCAGCTTTAATCCCAGCGCTAATGGTCAGTGGATATTCCAAATCATTACAGGCCTGTAAATGACACCTGCCCTGAAAACAAATCCTGGGGTCATATATCGACCAAAAAATTCAAAAGACGTCCATATTTCAAAACGACAGTTTCAAGAGGCATATTTCACGCACATTAGTGTTCTGCTTCTTTTGCTTGCTTTCTTTCTTTGTTAAAAGAACGGGAATGGAAAAAGGCAACCCTCAGAATGGGCGAAAACATTCACAAACGAATCAATGGACAAAGGTTTAATCTCCCATATATATAAACAGCTCATGCAGCTTAATATTAATAAAACGAACAACCCAATACAAAAATGGGCAGAAGATCTAAAGAGACGTTTCTTCAAAGAAGACACAGAGATGGCCAAGACGCACATGAAAAGCTGCTCAACATCACTAATTATTAGAGAAATGCAAATCAGAACTACAATGAGGTAAGACCTCACACCTGTGAGAATCGGCATCATCAGATAATCTACAAACAACAAATTCTGGGGAGGGTGTGGACAAAAGGAACCCTCTTCCGCTATTGGTGGGAATGTAAATTGATACAGTCACTGTGGAGAAGAGTATGGAGGTTCCTTTAAAAAACTAAAAAGAGAATTACCATAGGATACAGCAATCCCACTTCAGGGCATATACCCAGAGAAAACCATAAATCACAAAGACACATTCACCACAATGTTCATTGCAGCACTATTTACAATAGCCAGGTAATGGAAGCAACCTAAATGCCCACAGACAGACGAATGGATAAAGATGTGGTACATATATAAAATGGAATATTACTCAGCCAATAAAAGGAATGAAACTGGGTCATTTGTAGAGAATTTGATGGATCTAGAGACTGTCATACAGAGTGAAGTAAGTCAGAAAGAGAAAAACAAATATTGTATATTAATGCCTATACGAGGAACCTAGAAAAATGGTACAGATGAACTGGTTTGCAGGGCAGAAAGAGAGACACAGAGGTAGAGAACAAACGTATGGACACAAAGTGGGGGAAGCCATGGGGTGGTGGTGGTGGGATGAGTTGGGAGATTGGGATTGACCTGTATACATGTATATGCATAAAATAGATAACTAATAATAACCTACTGTATAAAAAAAATAAATTAAATTAAATTTCAAAATTTTTAAAAATAAAATGTAAAAATAAAACAGCAAAAAAGTTCTTCCATTCACACTGATGTATTTATAAGAATGAATTATTTCCATGCTTATATCCATAAATACATAAAAGAGGAATCAAATCTAACTTGAACCAAAAAAGAAAAAAAAAACTGAACCTAACATTTATACAGAGGAAAACACTACCAAGGCACTTGCTCCAGTGGTAAACAATTGTGAAATTGGTCAGAGGTGGGGAATCATCTCCCATACAGCCAGCAGCCCCGCCCACCCACGCAAGGAGCTTCCTCATTGCAAAGCTGGGGTCCGTGCCGAGGCCTCTGTGAGGAAACGTGAGCTGAGCCCCAGGCCAGCTGCTGCTGAACTCTTCCCACCCTTCCCAGGTGAAACACCTGAATATGTACAAGGGCCGGAAAGCCTAGAGGAAGGGCCGTGGAGCCACACCAGCGACAGCACGCAGGCCAACTTGGTGCCTGCAGGTCAGCCAGGATGGTCCTGGCCACGGGCGCTCTTCTGGAAGCTTTCCATTGCCCTGCCTGAGATACCCCTCCTGTCCCGGCCCCCACTCCTTTTTTTCCTTCCTCACCTCAGCCCGGAGAGATATTCCAGTGGAAGTTATGGGTGACACATCCTCTTCTTTACAGGTGGCAGCCTGGCAACTCCTGCCGAAAGTCCAGCAGAGCCCCACTCACACCGGGCCCCCCACAAAGCCGTGGACCCTCACACTCTCCCACCAGCACAGCCCCGAGACTGCTGACGGGGCGGAGAATATGGAGTCAGGCACAGCTGCAGGGGCTATTGCTGCCTGGAGTGCTGTTTATATTGACCTCAACCCAGGCACACCTGGGGAGGGCTTGCCGGCAGGGTCAGGCTGCCCTGGTCAGCTAATCCTCAGCCCTCGGGGAATCACATTGCAGAAAATGGACCTCGCTAAGACAGAATATTCGCCAAGGAAAAAAAGGACACAATGCCATTTGCAGCACCGTAGATGAGTCTCGAGGTAATCACGTGACTTGGAGTAAGTCAGAAAGTGAAAGACACATATCATATCATATCACTTATAGGTGTTACCTATAAATTGATACCAGGGCAGATATTTCCACGGAGAAGGGCAATCACAGATTCATTAAACAAACTTATGGTTCACCAAAGGAAAGGTGTGAGGATTGAATTCATTACGATATTGGGGTTAACAGACAGATACAAACACAGTAGACGTATATAATCACCAAAGACCTACGGAGTACCAAGAGAAGACTACTCAACATTCTGAGATAACGTACATGGGAAAAGGATCCCAGGAAGAACAGACATATGTATATGTGTAAAAGAACCACCTCTTGCACACCTACAACAAGCTAAACGTTGTACTCAAACTTGCTGTAATAAAAAATAAAAAATTAAATTAAAAACACGAACAAGAAGTAGTGAGACAAACTTGAGGGGCTTTCTCCTGGCACATTCCGTTCTACATTCCAATCTAGAACGCGACTTCCACTGAGGCTCTGCTGCCCTAGTAACCAGATTTGGTAAGGGAGAACTGCTGCCACCTTGTGGCCGTTTCACACAACAGCAGCTTTAATCCCAGCGCTAATTGTCAGTGGATATTCCAAATCATTACAGGCCTGTAAATGACACCTGCCCTGAAAACAAATCCTGGGGTCATATATCGACCAAAAAATTCAAAAGACGTCCATATTTCAAAACGACAGTTTCAAGAGGCATATTTCACGCACATTAGTGTTCTGCTTCTTTTGCTTGCTTTCTTTCTTTGTTAAAAAAACGGGAATGGAAAAAGGCAACCCTCAGAATGGGCGAAAACGTTCACAAACGAATCAATGGACAAAGATTTAATCTCCCATATATATAAACAGCTCATGCAGCTTAATATTAATAAAACGAACAACCCAATACAAAAATGGGCAGAAGATCTAAAGAGACGTTTCTTCAAAGAAGACACAGAGATGGCCAAGACGCACATGAAAAGCTGCTCAACATCACTAATTATTAGAGATATGCAAATCAGAACTACAATGAGGTAAGACCTCACACCTGTGAGAATCGGCATCATCAGATAATCTACAAACAACAAATTCTGGGGAGAGTGTGGACAAAAGGAACCCTCTTCCGCTATTGGTGGGAATGTAAATTCATACAGTCACTATGGAGAACAGTATGGAGGTTCCTTTCAAAAACTAAAAAGAGAATTACCATAGGATCCAGCAATCCCACTTCTGGGCATATACCCAGAGAAAACCATAAATCACAGAGACACATTCACCACAATGTTCATTGCAGCACTATTTACAATAGCCAGGTTATGGAAGCAACATAAATGCCCACAGACAGACGAATGGATAAAGATGTGGTACATATATAAAATGGAATATTACTCAGCCATAAAAAGGAATGAAACTGGGTCATTTGTAGAGAAGTTGATGGATCTAGAGACTGTCATACAGAGTGAAGTAAGCCAGAAAGAGAAAAACAAATATTGTATATTAATGCCTATATGTGGAACCTAGAAAAATGGTAGAGATGAACTGGTTTGCAGGGTAGAAATAGAGACACAGAGGTAGAGAACAAACGTATGGACACAAAGTGGGGGAAGCCATGGGGTGGTGGTGGTGGGATGACTTGGGAGATTAGGATTGACCTGTATACATGTCTATGCATAAAATAGATAACTAATAATAACCTACTGTATAAAAAAATAACTAAAATTAAATTTCAAAATTTTAAAAAATAAAATGTAAAAATAAAACAGAAAAAAAGTTCTTCCATTCACACTGATGTATTTATAGGAATGAATTATTTCCATGCTTATATCTATAAATACATAAATGAGGAATAAAATCTAACTTGAACCAAAAAAGAAAAAAAAAAAAAAACTGAACCTAACAGTTATACAGAGGAAAACACTACCAAGGCACTTGCTCCAGTGGTAAACAATTCTGAAATTGGTCAGAGGTGGGGAATCATCTCCCATACAGCCAGCAGCCCCGCCCGCCCTCGCCAGGAGCATCCTCATTGCAAAGCTGGGAGACCGTGCCGAGGCCTCTGTGAGTAAACGTGAGCTGAGCCCCAGGCCAGATGCTGCTGAGCTGTTCCCACCCTTCCCAGGTGAAACACCTGAATATGTACAAGGGCTTGAAAGCCTAGAGGAAGGGCCGTGGAGCCACACCAGCGAAAGCACGCAGGCCAACTTGGTGCCTGCAGGTCAGCCAGGATGGTCCTGGCCACGGGCGCTCTTCTGGAAGCTTTCTATTGCCCTGCCTGAGATACCCCTCCTGTCCCGGCCCCCACTCCTTTTTTTCCTTCCTCATCTCAGCCCGGAGAGATATTCCAGTGGAAGTTATGGGTGACACATCCTCTTCTTTACAGGTGGCAGCCTGGCAACTCCTGCCGGAAGTCCAGCAGAGCCCCACTCACACCGGGCCACCCACAAAGCCGTGGACCCTCACACACTCCCACCAGCACAGCCCCGAGACTGCTGACGGGGCAGAGAATATGGAGTAAGGCACAGCTGCAGGGGCTATTGCTGCCTGGAGTGCTGTTTATATTGACCTCAACCCAGGCACACCTGGGGAGGGCTTGCCGGCAGGGTCAGGCTGCCCAGGTCAGCTAATCCTCAGCCCTCAGGGAATCACATTGCAGAAAATGGACCTCGCTAAGACAGAATATTCGCCAAGGAGAAAAAGGACACAATGCCATTTGCAGCACCGTAGATGAGTCTCGAGGTAATCACGTGACTTGGAGTAAGTCAGAAAGTGAAAGACACATATCATATCATATCACTTATAGGTGTTACCTATAAATTGATACCAGGGCAGATATTTCCACGGAGAAGGGCAATCACAGATTCATTAAACAAACTTATGGTTCACCAAAGGAAAGGTGTGAGGATTGAATTCATTACGATATTGGGGTTAGCAGACAGATACAAACACAGTAGACGTATATAATCACCAAAGACCTACGGAGTACCAAGAGAAGACTACTCAACATTCTGTCATAACGTACATGGGAAAAGGATCCCAGGAAGAACAGACATATGTATATGTGTAAAAGAACCACCTCTTGCACACCTACAACAAGCTAAACGTTGTACTCAAACTTGCTGTAATAAAAAATAAAAAATTAAATTAAAAACACGAACAAGAAGTAGTGAGACAAACTTGAGGGGCTTTCTCCTGGCACATTCCGTTCTACATTCCAATCTAGAACGCGACTTCCATTGAGGCTCTGCTGCCCTAGTAACCAGATTTGGTAAGGGAGAACTGCTGCCACCTTGTGGCCGTTTCACACAACTGCAGGTTTAATGCCAGCGCTAATGGTCAGTGGATATTCCAAATCATTACAGGCCTGTAAATGACACCTGCCCTGAAAACAAATCCTGGGGTCATATATCGACCAAAAAATTCAAAAGACGTCCATATTTCAAAACGACAGTTTCAAGAGGCATATTTCACGCACATTAGTGTTCTGCTTCTTTTGCTTTCTTTCTTTCTTTGTTAAAAAAAACGGGAATGGAAAAAGGCAACCCTCAGAATGGGCGAAAACGTTCACAAATGAATCAATGGACAAAGGTTTAATCTCCAATATATATAAACAGCTCATGCAGCTTAATATTAATAAAACAAACAACCCAATACAAAAATGGGCAGAAGATCTAAAGAGACGTTTCTTCAAAGAAGACACAGAGATGGCCAAGACGCACATGAAAAGCTGCTCAACATCACTAATTATTAGAGAAATGCAAATCAAAACTACAATGAGGTAAGACCTCACACCTGTTAGAATCGGCATCATCAGATAATCTACAAACAACAAATTCTGGGGAGGGTGTGGACAAAAGGAACCCTCTTCCGCTATTGGTGGGAATGTAAATTGATACAGTCACTATGGAGAACAGTATGGAGGTTCCTTTCAAAAACTAAAAAGAGAATTACCATAGGATCCAGCAATCCCACTTCTGGGCATATACCCAGAGAAAACCATAAATCACAGAGACACATTCACCACAATGTTCATTGCAGCACTATTTACAATAGCCAGGTTATGGAAGCAACATAAATGCCCACAGACAGACGAATGGATAAAGATGTGGTACATATATAAAATGGAATATTACTCAGCCATAAAAAGGAATGAAACTGGGTCATTTGTAGAGAAGTTGATGGATCTAGAGACTGTCATACAGAGTGAAGTAAGCCAGAAAGAGAAAAACAAATATTGTATATTAATGCCTATATGTGGAACCTAGAAAAATGGTAGAGATGAACTGGTTTGCAGGGTAGAAATAGAGACACAGAGGTAGAGAACAAACGTATGGACACAAAGTGGGGGAAGCCATGGGGTGGTGGTGGTGGGATGACTTGGGAGATTAGGATTGACCTGTATACATGTCTATGCATAAAATAGATAACTAATAATAACCTACTGTATAAAAAAATAACTAAAATTAAATTTCAAAATTTTAAAAAATAAAATGTAAAAATAAAACAGAAAAAAAGTTCTTCCATTCACACTGATGTATTTATAGGAATGAATTATTTCCATGCTTATATCTATAAATACATAAATGAGGAATAAAATCTAACTTGAACCAAAAAAGAAAAAAAAAAAAAAACTGAACCTAACAGTTATACAGAGGAAAACACTACCAAGGCACTTGCTCCAGTGGTAAACAATTGTGAAATTGGTCAGAGGTGGGGAATCATCTCCCATACAGCCAGCAGCCCCGCCCGCCCTCGCCAGGAGCATCCTCATTGCAAAGCTGGGAGACCGTGCCGAGGCCTCTGTGAGTAAACGTGAGCTGAGCCCCAGGCCAGATGCTGCTGAACTGTTCCCACCCTTCCCAGGTGAAACACCTGAATATGTACAAGGGCTTGAAAGCCTAGAGGAAGGGCCGTGGAGCCACACCAGCGAAAGCACGCAGGCCAACTTGGTGCCTGCAGGTCAGCCAGGATGGTCCTGGCCACGGGCGCTCTTCTGGAAGCTTTCTATTGCCCTGCCTGAGATATCCCTCCTGTCCCGGCCCCCACTCCTTTTTTTCCTTCCTCATCTCAGCCCGGAGAGATATTCCAGTGGAAGTTATGGGTGACACATCCTCTTCTTTACAGGTGGCAGCCTGGCAACTCCTGCCGAAAGTCCAGCAGAGCCCCACTCACACCGGGCCACCCACAAAGCCGTGGACCCTCACACACTCCCACCAGCACAGCCCCGAGACTGCTGACGGGGCAGAGAATATGGAGTAAGGCACAGCTGCAGGGGCTATTGCTGCCTGGAGTGCTGTTTATATTGACCTCAACCCAGGCACACCTGGGGAGGGCTTGCCGGCAGGGTCAGGCTGCCCAGGTCAGCTAATCCTCAGCCCTCAGGGAATCACATTGCAGAAAATGGACCTCGCTAAGACAGAATATTCGCCAAGGAGAAAAAGGACACAATGCCATTTGCAGCACCGTAGATGAGTCTCGAGGTAATCACGTGACTTGGAGTAAGTCAGAAAGTGAAAGACACATATCATATCATATCACTTATAGGTGTTACCTATAAATTGATACCAGGGCAGATATTTCCACGGAGAAGGGCAATCACAGATTCATTAAACAAACTTATGGTTCACCAAAGGAAAGGTGTGAGGATTGAATTCATTACGATATTGGGGTTAGCAGACAGATACAAACACAGTAGACGTATATAATCACCAAAGACCTACGGAGTACCAAGAGAAGACTACTCAACATTCTGTCATAACGTACATGGGAAAAGGATCCCAGGAAGAACAGACATATGTATATGTGTAAAAGAACCACCTCTTGCACACCTACAACAAGCTAAACGTTGTACTCAAACTTGCTGTAATAAAAAATAAAAAATTAAATTAAAAACACGAACAAGAAGTAGTGAGACAAACTTGAGGGGCTTTCTCCTGGCACATTCCGTTCTACATTCCAATCTAGAACGCGACTTCCATTGAGGCTCTGCTGCCCTAGTAACCAGATTTGGTAAGGGAGAACTGCTGCCACCTTGTGGCCGTTTCACACAACTGCAGGTTTAATGCCAGCGCTAATGGTCAGTGGATATTCCAAATCATTACAGGCCTGTAAATGACACCTGCCCTGAAAACAAATCCTGGGGTCATATATCGACCAAAAAATTCAAAAGACGTCCATATTTCAAAACGACAGTTTCAAGAGGCATATTTCACGCACATTAGTGTTCTGCTTCTTTTGCTTTCTTTCTTTCTTTGTTAAAAAAAACGGGAATGGAAAAAGGCAACCCTCAGAATGGGCGAAAACGTTCACAAATGAATCAATGGACAAAGGTTTAATCTCCAATATATATAAACAGCTCATGCAGCTTAATATTAATAAAACAAACAACCCAATACAAAAATGGGCAGAAGATCTAAAGAGACGTTTCTTCAAAGAAGACACAGAGATGGCCAAGACGCACATGAAAAGCTGCTCAACATCACTAATTATTAGAGAAATGCAAATCAAAACTACAATGAGGTAAGACCTCACACCTGTTAGAATCGGCATCATCAGATAATCTACAAACAACAAATTCTGGGGAGGGTGTGGACAAAAGGAACCCTCTTCCGCTATTGGTGGGAATGTAAATTGATACAGTCACTATGGAGAACAGTATGGAGGTTCCTTTAAAAAACTAAAAAGAGAATTACCATAGGATCCAGCAATCCCACTTCTGGGCATATACCCAGAGAAAACCATAAATCACAGAGACACATTCACCACAATGTTCATTGCAGCACTATTTACAATAGCCAGGTTATGGAAGCAACATAAATGCCCACAGACAGACGAATGGATAAAGATGTGGTACATATATAAAATGGAATATTACTCAGCCATAAAAAGGAATGAAACTGGGTCATTTGTAGAGAAGTTGATGGATCTAGAGACTGTCATACAGAGTGAAGTAAGCCAGAAAGAGAAAAACAAATATTGTATATTAATGCCTATATGTGGAACCTAGAAAAATGGTAGAGATGAACTGGTTTGCAGGGTAGAAATAGAGACACAGAGGTAGAGAACAAACGTATGGACACAAAGTGGGGGAAGCCATGGGGTGGTGGTGGTGGGATGACTTGGGAGATTAGGATTGACCTGTATACATGTCTATGCATAAAATAGATAACTAATAATAACCTACTGTATAAAAAAATAACTAAAATTAAATTTCAAAATTTTAAAAAATAAAATGTAAAAATAAAACAGAAAAAAAGTTCTTCCATTCACACTGATGTATTTATAGGAATGAATTATTTCCATGCTTATATCTATAAATACATAAATGAGGAACAAAATCTAACTTGAACCAAAAAAGAAAAAAAAAAACTGAACCTAACAGTTATACAGAGGAAAACACTACCAAGGCACTTGCTCCAGTGGTAAACAATTCTGAAATTGGTCAGAGGTGGGGAATCATCTCCCATACAGCCAGCAGCCCCGCCCGCCCTCGCCAGGAGCATCCTCATTGCAAAGCTGGGAGACCGTGCCGAGGCCTCTGTGAGTAAACGTGAGCTGAGCCCCAGGCCAGATGCTGCTGAACTGTTCCCACCCTTCCCAGGTGAAACACCTGAATATGTACAAGGGCTTGAAAGCCTAGAGGAAGGGCCGTGGAGCCACAGCAGCGACAGCACGCAGGCCAACTTGGTGCCTGCAGGTCAGCCAGGATGGTACTGGCCACGGGCGCTCTTCTGGAAGCTTTCTATTGCCCTGCCTGAGATACCCCTCCTGTCCCGGCCCCCACTCCTTTTTTTCCTTCCTCATCTCAGCCCGGAGAGATATTCCAGTGGAAGTTATGGGTGACACATCCTCTTCTTTACAGGTGGCAGCCTGGCAACTCCTGCCGAAAGTCCAGCAGAGCCCCACTCACACCGGGCCACCCACAAAGCCGTGGACCCTCACACCCTCCCACCAGCACAGCCCCGAGACTGCTGACGGGGCAGAGAATATGGAGTAAGGCACAGCTGCAGGGGCTATTGCTGCCTGGAGTGCTGTTTATATTGACCTCAACCCAGGCACACCTGGGGAGGGCTTGCCGGCAGGGTCAGGCTGCCCAGGTCAGCTAATCCTCAGCCCTCAGGGAATCACTTTGCAGAAAATGGACCTCGCTAAGACAGAATATTCGCCAAGGAGAAAAAGGACACAATGCCATTTGCAGCACCGTAGATGAGTCTCGAGGTAATCACGTGACTTGGAGTAAGTCAGAAAGTGAAAGACACATATCATATCATATCACTTATAGGTGTTACCTATAAATTGATACCAGGGCAGATATTTCCACGGAGAAGGGCAATCACAGATTCATTAAACAAACTTATGGTTCACCAAAGGAAAGGTGTGAGGATTGAATTCATTACGATATTGGGGTTAACAGACATATACAAACACAGTAGACGTATATAATCACCAAAGACCTACGGAGTACCAAGAGAAGACTACTCAACATTCTGTCATAACGTACATGGGAAAAGGATCCCAGGAAGAACAGACATATGTATATGTGTAAAAGAACCACCTCTTGCACACCTACAACAAGCTAAACGTTGTACTCAAACTTGCTGTAATAAAAAATAAAAAATTAAATTAAAAACACGAACAAGAAGTAGTGAGACAAACTTGAGGGGCTTTCTCCTGGCACATTCCGTTCTACATTCCAATCTAGAACGCGACTTCCATTGAGGCTCTGCTGCCCTAGTAACCAGATTTGGTAAGGGAGAACTGCTGCCACCTTGTGGCCGTTTCACACAACTGCAGGTTTAATGCCAGCGCTAATGGTCAGTGGATATTCCAAATCATTACAGGCCTGTAAATGACACCTGCCCTGAAAACAAATCCTGGGGTCATATAGCGACCAAAAAATTCAAAAGACGTCCATATTTCAAAACGACAGTTTCAAGAGGCATATTTCACGCACATTAGTGTTCTGCTTCTTTTGCTTTCTTTCTTTCTTTGTTAAAAAAAACGGGAATGGTAAAAGGCAACCCTCAGAATGGGCGAAAACGTTCACAAACGAATCAATGGACAAAGGTTTAATCTCCAATATATATAAACAGCGCATGCAGCTTAATATTAATAAAACAAACAACCCAATACAAAAATGGGCAGAAGATCTAAAGAGACGTTTCTTCAAAGAAGACACAGAGATGGCCAAGACGCACATGAAAAGCTGCTCAACATCACTAATTATTAGAGAAATGCAAATCAAAACTACAATGAGGTAAGACCTCACACCTGTTAGAATCGGCATCATCAGATAATCTACAAACAACAAATTCTGGGGAGGGTGTGGACAAAAGGAACCCTCTTCCGCTATTGGTGGGAATGTAAATTGATACAGTCACTATGGAGAACAGTATGGAGGTTCCTTTAAAAAACTAAAAAGAGAATTACCATAGGATCCAGCAATCCCACTTCTGGGCATATACCCAGAGAAAACCATAAATCACAGAGACACATTCACCACAATGTTCATTGCAGCACTATTTACAATAGCCAGGTTATGGAAGCAACATAAATGCCCACAGACAGACGAATGGATAAAGATGTGGTACATATATAAAATGGAATATTACTCAGCCATAAAAAGGAATGAAACTGGGTCATTTGTAGAGAAGTTGATGGATCTAGAGACTGTCATACAGAGTGAAGTAAGCCAGAAAGAGAAAAACAAATATGGTATATTAATGCCTATATGTGGAACCTAGATAAATGGTAGAGATGAACTGGTTTGCAGGGCAGAAATAGAGACACAGAGGTAGAGAACAAACGTATGGACACAAAGTGGGGGAAGCCATGGGGTGGTGGTGGTGGGATGAGTTGGGAGATTGGGATTGACCTGTATACATGTCTATGCATAAAATAGATAACTAATAATAACCTACTGTATAAAAAATAACTAAAATTAAATTTCAAAATTTTAAAAAATAAAATGTAAAAATAAAACAGAAAAAAAGTTCTTCCATTCACACAGATGTATTTATACGAATGAATTATTTCCATGCTTATATCTATAAATACATAAATGAGGAATAAAATCTAACTTGAACCAAAAAAGAAAAAAAAAAAACTGAACCTAACATTTATACAGAGGAAAACACTACCAAGGCACTTGCTCCAGTGGTAAACAATTCTGAAATTGGTCAGAGGTGGGGAATCATCTCCCATACAGCCAGCAGCCCCGCCCGCCCTCGCCAGGAGCATCCTGATTGCAAAGCTGGGAGACCGTGCCGAGGCCTCTGTGAGTAAACGTGAGCTGAGCCCCAGGCCAGATGCTGCTGAACTCTTCCCACCCTTCCCAGGTGAAACACCTGAATATGTACAAGGGCTTGAAAGCCTAGAGGAAGGGCCGTGGAGCCACACCAGCGACAGCACGCAGGCCAACTTGGTGCCTGCAGGTCAGCCAGGATGGTACTGGCCACGGGCGCTCTTCTGGAAGCTTTCTATTGCCCTGCCTGAGATACCCCTCCTGTCCCGGCCCCCACTCCTTTTTTTCCTTCCTCACCTCAGCCCGCAGAGATATTCCAGTGGAAGTTATGGGTGACACATCCTCTTCTTTACAGGTGGCAGCCTGGCAACTCCTGCCGAAAGTCCAGCAGAGCCCCACTCACACCGGGCCACCCACAAAGCCGTGGACCCTCACACCCTCCCACCAGCACAGCCCCGAGACTGCTGACGGGGCAGAGAATATGGAGTAAGGCACAGCTGCAGGGGCTATTGCTGCCTGGAGTGCTGTTTATATTGACCTCAACCCAGGCACACCTGGGGAGGGCTTGCTGGCAGGGTCAGGCTGCCCAGGTCAGCTAATCCTCAGCCCTCAGGGAATCACATTGCAGAAAATGGACCTCGCTAAGACAGAATATTCGCCAAGGAGAAAAAGGACACAATGCCATTTGCAGCACCGTAGATGAGTCTCGAGGTAATCACGTGACTTGGAGTAAGTCAGAAAGTGAAAGACACATATCATATCATATCACTTATAGGTGTTACCTATAAATTGATACCAGGGCAGATATTTCCACGGAGAAGGGCAATCACAGATTCATTAAACAAACTTATGGTTCACCAAAGGAAAGGTGTGAGGATTGAATTCATTACGATATTGGGGTTAGCAGACAGATACAAACACAGTAGACGTATATAATCACCAAAGACCTACGGAGTACCAAGAGAAGACTACTCAACATTCTGTCATAACGTACATGGGAAAAGGATCCCAGGAAGAACAGACATATGTATATGTGTAAAAGAACCACCTCTTGCACACCTACAACAAGCTAAACGTTGTACTCAAACTTGCTGTAATAAAAAATAAAAAATTATATTAAAAACACGAACAAGAAGTAGTGAGACAAACTTGAGGGGCTTTCTCCTGGCACATTCCGTTCTACATTCCAATCTCGAACACGACTTCCATTGAGGCTCTGCTGCCCTAGTAACCAGATTTGGTAAGGGAGAACTGCTGCCACCTTGTGGCCGTTTCACACAACTGCAGGTTTAATGCCAGCGCTAATGGTCAGTGGATATTCCAAATCATTACAGGCCTGTAAATGACACCTGCCCTGAAAACAAATCCTGGGGTCATATATCGACCAAAAAATTCAAAAGACGTCCATATTTCAAAACGACAGTTTCAAGAGGCATATTTCACGCACATTAGTGTTCTGCTTCTTTTGCTTTCTTTCTTTCTTTGTTAAAAAAAACGGGAATGGAAAAAGGCAACCCTCAGAATGGGCGAAAACGTTCACAAACGAATCAATGGACAAAGGTTTAATCTCCAATATATATAAACAGCTCATGCAGCTTAATATTAATAAAACAAACAACCCAATACAAAAATGGGCAGAAGATCTAAAGAGACGTTTCTTCAAAGAAGACACAGAGATGGCCAAGACGCACATGAAAAGCTGCTCAACATCACTAATTATTAGAGAAATGCAAATCAAAACTACAATGAGGTAAGACCTCACACCTGTTAGAATCGGCATCATCAGATAATCTACAAACAACAAATTCTGGGGAGGGTGTGGACAAAAGGAACCCTCTTCCGCTATTGGTGGGAATGTAAATTGATACAGTCACTATGGAGAACAGTATGGAGGTTCCTTTAAAAAACTAAAAAGAGAATTACCATAGGATCCAGCAATCCCACTTCTGGGCATATACCCAGAGAAAACCATAAATCACAGAGACACATTCACCACAATGTTCATTGCAGCACTATTTACAATAGCCAGGTTATGGAAGCAACATAAATGCCCACAGACAGACGAATGGATAAAGATGTGGTACATATATAAAATGGAATATTACTCAGCCATAAAAAGGAATGAAACTGGGTCATTTGTAGAGAAGTTGATGGATCTAGAGACTGTCATACAGAGTGAAGTAAGCCAGAAAGAGAAAAACAAATATTGTATATTAATGCCTATATGTGGAACCTAGAAAAATGGTAGAGATGAACTGGTTTGCAGGGTAGAAATAGAGACACAGAGGTAGAGAACAAACGTATGGACACAAAGTGGGGGAAGCCATGGGGTGGTGGTGGTGGGATGACTTGGGAGATTAGGATTGACCTGTATACATGTCTATGCATAAAATAGATAACTAATAATAACCTACTGTATAAAAAAATAACTAAAATTAAATTTCAAAATTTTAAAAAATAAAATGTAAAAATAAAACAGAAAAAAAGTTCTTCCATTCACACTGATGTATTTATAGGAATGAATTATTTCCATGCTTATATCTATAAATACATAAATGAGGAATAAAATCTAACTTGAACCAAAAAAGAAAAAAAAAAAAACTGAACCTAACAGTTATACAGAGGAAAACACTACCAAGGCACTTGCTCCAGTGGTAAACAATTCTGAAATTGGTCAGAGGTGGGGAATCATCTCCCATACAGCCAGCAGCCCCGCCCGCCCTCGCCAGGAGCATCCTCATTGCAAAGCTGGGAGACCGTGCCGAGGCCTCTGTGAGTAAACGTGAGCTGAGCCCCAGGCCAGATGCTGCTGAACTGTTCCCACCCTTCCCAGGTGAAACACCTGAATATGTACAAGGGCTTGAAAGCCTAGAGGAAGGGCCGTGGAGCCACAGCAGCGACAGCACGCAGGCCAACTTGGTGCCTGCAGGTCAGCCAGGATGGTACTGGCCACGGGCGCTCTTCTGGAAGCTTTCTATTGCCCTGCCTGAGATACCCCTCCTGTCCCGGCCCCCACTCCTTTTTTTCCTTCCTCATCTCAGCCCGGAGAGATATTCCAGTGGAAGTTATGGGTGACACATCCTCTTCTTTACAGGTGGCAGCCTGGCAACTCCTGCCGAAAGTCCAGCAGAGCCCCACTCACACCGGGCCACCCACAAAGCCGTGGACCCTCACACCCTCCCACCAGCACAGCCCCGAGACTGCTGACGGGGCAGAGAATATGGAGTAAGGCACAGCTGCAGGGGCTATTGCTGCCTGGAGTGCTGTTTATATTGACCTCAACCCAGGCACACCTGGGGAGGGCTTGCCGGCAGGGTCAGGCTGCCCAGGTCAGCTAATCCTCAGCCCTCAGGGAATCACATTGCAGAAAATGGACCTCGCTAAGACAGAATATTCGCCAAGGAGAAAAAGGACACAATGCCATTTGCAGCACCGTAGATGAGTCTCGAGGTAATCACGTGACTTGGAGTAAGTCAGAAAGTGAAAGACACATATCATATCATATCACTTATAGGTGTTACCTATAAATTGATACCAGGGCAGATATTTCCACGGAGAAGGGCAATCACAGATTCATTAAACAAACTTATGGTTCACCAAAGGAAAGGTGTGAGGATTGAATTCATTACGATATTGGGGTTAACAGACATATACAAACACAGTAGACGTATATAATCACCAAAGACCTACGGAGTACCAAGAGAAGACTACTCAACATTCTGTCATAACGTACATGGGAAAAGGATCCCAGGAAGAACAGACATATGTATATGTGTAAAAGAACCACCTCTTGCACACCTACAACAAGCTAAACGTTGTACTCAAACTTGCTGTAATAAAAAATAAAAAATTAAATTAAAAACACGAACAAGAAGTAGTGAGACAAACTTGAGGGTCTTTCTCCTGGCACATTCCGTTCTACATTCCAATCTAGAACGCGACTTCCATTGAGGCTCTGCTGCCCTAGTAACCAGATTTGGTAAGGGAGAACTGCTGCCACCTTGTGGCCGTTTCACACAACTGCAGGTTTAATGCCAGCGCTAATGGTCAGTGGATATTCCAAATCATTACAGGCCTGTAAATGACACCTGCCCTGAAAACAAATCCTGGGGTCATATATCGACCAAAAAATTCAAAAGACGTCCATATTTCAAAACGACAGTTTCAAGAGGCATATTTCACGCACATTAGTGTTCTGCTTCTTTTGCTTTCTTTCTTTCTTTGTTAAAAAAAACGGGAATGGAAAAAGGCAACCCTCAGAATGGGCGAAAACGTTCACAAATGAATCAATGGACAAAGGTTTAATCTCCAATATATATAAACAGCGCATGCAGTTTAATATTAATAAAACAAACAACCCAATACAAAAATGGGCAGAAGATCTAAAGAGACGTTTCTTCAAAGAAGACACAGAGATGGCCAAGACGCACATGAAAAGCTGCTCAACATCACTAATTATTAGAGAAATGCAAATCAAAACTACAATGAGGTAAGACCTCACACCTGTTAGAATCGGCATCATCAGATAATCTACAAACAACAAATTCTGGGGAGGGTGTGGACAAAAGGAACCCTCTTCCGCTATTGGTGGGAATGTAAATTGATACAGTCACTATGGAGAACAGTATGGAGGTTCCTTTAAAAAACTAAAAAGAGAATTACCATAGGATCCAGCAATCCCACTTCTGGGCATATACCCAGAGAAAACCATAAATCACAGAGACACATTCACCACAATGTTCATTGCAGCACTATTTACAATAGCCAGGTTATGGAAGCAACATAAATGCCCACAGACAGACGAATGGATAAAGATGTGGTACATATATAAAATGGAATATTACTCAGCCATAAAAAGGAATGAAACTGGGTCATTTGTAGAGAAGTTGATGGATCTAGAGACTGTCATACAGAGTGAAGTAAGCCAGAAAGAGAAAAACAAATATTGTATATTAATGCCTATATGTGGAACCTAGAAAAATGGTAGAGATGAACTGATTTGCAGGGTAGAAATAGAGACACAGAGGTAGAGAACAAACGTATGGACACAAAGTGGGGGAAGCCATGGGGTGGTGGTGGTGGGATGACTTGGGAGATTAGGATTGACCTGTATACATGTCTATGCATAAAATAGATAACTAATAATAACCTACTGTATAAAAAAATAACTAAAATTAAATTTCAAAATTTTAAAAAATAAAATGTAAAAATAAAACAGAAAAAAAGTTCTTCCATTCACACTGATGTATTTATAGGAATGAATTATTTCCATGCTTATATCTATAAATACATAAATGAGGAATAAAATCTAACTTGAACCAAAAAAGAAAAAAAAAAAACTGAACCTAACAGTTATACAGAGGAAAACACTACCAAGGCACTTGCTCCAGTGGTAAACAATTCTGAAATTGGTCAGAGGTGGGGAATCATCTCCCATACAGCCAGCAGCCCCGCCCGCCCTCGCCAGGAGCATCCTCATTGCAAAGCTGGGAGACCGTGCCGAGGCCTCTGTGAGTAAACGTGAGCTGAGCCCCAGGCCAGATGCTGCTGAACTGTTCCCACCCTTCCCAGGTGAAACACCTGAATATGTACAAGGGCTTGAAAGCCTAGAGGAAGGGCCGTGGAGCCACACCAGCGACAGCACGCAGGCCAACTTGGTGCCTGCAGGTCAGCCAGGATGGTCCTGGCCACGGGCGCTCTTCTGGAAGCTTTCTATTGCCCTGCCTGAGATACCCCTCCTGTCCCGGCCCCCACTCCTTTTTTTCCTTCCTCACCTCAGCCCGGAGAGATATTCCAGTGGAAGTTATGGGTGACACATCCTCTTCTTTACAGGTGGCAGCCTGGCAACTCCTGCCGAAAGTCCAGCAGAGCCCCACTCACACCGGGCCACCCACAAAGCCGTGGACCCTCACACCCTCCCACCAGCACAGCCCCGAGACTGCTGACGGGGCAGAGAATATGGAGTAAGGCACAGCTGCAGGGGCTATTGCTGCCTGGAGTGCTGTTTATATTGACCTCAACCCAGGCACACCTGGGGAGGGCTTGCCGGCAGGGTCAGGCTGCCCAGGTCAGCTAATCCTCAGCCCTCAGGGAATCACATTGCAGAAAATGGACCTCGCTAAGACAGAATATTCGCCAAGGAGAAAAAGGACACAATGCCATTTGCAGCACCGTAGATGAGTCTCGAGGTAATCACGTGACTTGGAGTAAGTCAGAAAGTGAAAGACACATATCATATCATATCACTTATAGGTGTTACCTATAAATTGATACCAGGGCAGATATTTCCACGGAGAAGGGCAATCACAGATTCATTAAACAAACTTATGGTTCACCAAAGGAAAGGTGTGAGGATTGAATTCATTACGATATTGGGGTTAACAGACATATACAAACACAGTAGACGTATATAATCACCAAAGACCTACGGAGTACCAAGAGAAGACTACTCAACATTCTGTCATAACGTACATGGGAAAAGGATCCCAGGAAGAACAGACATATGTATATGTGTAAAAGAACCACCTCTTGCACACCTACAACAAGCTAAACGTTGTACTCAAACTTGCTGTAATAAAAAATAAAAAATTAAATTAAAAACACGAACAAGAAGTAGTGAGACAAACTTGAGGGGCTTTCTCCTGGCACATTCCGTTCTACATTCCAATCTCGAACACGACTTCCATTGAGGCTCTGCTGCCCTAGTAACCAGATTTGGTAAGGGAGAACTGCTGCCACCTTGTGGCCGTTTCACACAACTGCAGGTTTAATGCCAGCACTAATGGTCAGTGGATATTCCAAATCATTACAGGCCTGTAAATGACACCTGCCCTGAAAACAAATCCTGGGGTCATATAGCGACCAAAAAATTCAAAAGACGTCCATATTTCAAAACGACAGTTTCAAGAGGCATATTTCACGCACATTAGTGTTCTGCTTCTTTTGCTTTCTTTCTTTCTTTGTTAAAAAAAACGGGAATGGTAAAAGGCAACCCTCAGAATGGGCGAAAACGTTCACAAACGAATCAATGGACAAAGGTTTAATCTCCAATATATATAAACAGCTCATGCAGCTTAATATTAATAAAACAAACAACCCAATACAAAAATGGGCAGAAGATCTAAAGAGACGTTTCTTCAAAGAAGACACAGAGATGGCCAAGACGCACATGAAAAGCTGCTCAACATCACTAATTATTAGAGAAATGCAAATCAAAACTACAATGAGGTAAGACCTCACACCTGTTAGAATCGGCATCATCAGATAATCTACAAACAACAAATTCTGGGGAGGGTGTGGACAAAAGGAACCCTCTTCCGCTATTGGTGGGAATGTAAATTGATACAGTCACTATGGAGAACAGTATGGAGGTTCCTTTAAAAAACTAAAAAGAGAATTACCATAGGATCCAGCAATCCCACTTCTGGGCATATACCCAGAGAAAACCATAAATCACAGAGACACATTCACCACAATGTTCATTGCAGCACTATTTACAATAGCCAGGTTATGGAAGCAACATAAATGCCCACAGACAGACGAATGGATAAAGATGTGGTACATATATAAAATGGAATATTACTCAGCCATAAAAAGGAATGAAACTGGGTCATTTGTAGAGAAGTTGATGGATCTAGAGACTGTCATACAGAGTGAAGTAAGCCAGAAAGAGAAAAACAAATATGGTATATTAATGCCTATATGTGGAACCTAGAAAAATGGTAGAGATGAACTGGTTTGCAGGGCAGAAATAGAGACACAGAGGTAGAGAACAAACGTATGGACACAAAGTGGGGGAAGCCATGGGGTGGTGGTGGTGGGATGAGTTGGGAGATTGGGATTGACCTGTATACATGTCTATGCATAAAATAGATAACTAATAATAACCTACTGTATAAAAAATAACTAAAATTAAATTTCAAAATTTTAAAAAATAAAATGTAAAAATAAAACAGAAAAAAAGTTCTTCCATTCACACAGATGTATTTATACGAATGAATTATTTCCATGCTTATATCTATAAATACATAAATGAGGAATAAAATCTAACTTGAACCAAAAAAGAAAAAAAAAAAACTGAACCTAACAGTTATACAGAGGAAAACACTACCAAGGCACTTGCTCCAGTGGTAAACAATTCTGAAATTGGTCAGAGGTGGGGAATCATCTCCCATACAGCCAGCAGCCCCGCCCGCCCTCGCCAGGAGCATCCTGATTGCAAAGCTGGGAGACCGTGCCGAGGCCTCTGTGAGTAAACGTGAGCTGAGCCCCAGGCCAGATGCTGCTGAACTCTTCCCACCCTTCCCAGGTGAAACACCTGAATATGTACAAGGGCTTGAAAGCCTAGAGGAAGGGCCGTGGAGCCACACCAGCGACAGCACGCAGGCCAACTTGGTGCCTGCAGGTCAGCCAGGATGGTACTGGCCACGGGCGCTCTTCTGGAAGCTTTCTATTGCCCTGCCTGAGATACCCCTCCTGTCCCGGCCCCCACTCCTTTTTTTCCTTCCTCACCTCAGCCCGCAGAGATATTCCAGTGGAAGTTATGGGTGACACATCCTCTTCTTTACAGGTGGCAGCCTGGCAACTCCTGCCGAAAGTCCAGCAGAGCCCCACTCACACCGGGCCACCCACAAAGCCGTGGACCCTCACACCCTCCCACCAGCACAGCCCCGAGACTGCTGACGGGGCAGAGAATATGGAGTAAGGCACAGCTGCAGGGGCTATTGCTGCCTGGAGTGCTGTTTATATTGACCTCAACCCAGGCACACCTGGGGAGGGCTTGCCGGCAGGGTCAGGCTGCCCAGGTCAGCTAATCCTCAGCCCTCAGGGAATCACATTGCAGAAAATGGACCTCGCTAAGACAGAATATTCGCCAAGGAGAAAAAGGACACAATGCCATTTGCAGCACCGTAGATGAGTCTCGAGGTAATCACGTGACTTGGAGTAAGTCAGAAAGTGAAAGACACATATCATATCATATCACTTATAGGTGTTACCTATAAATTGATACCAGGGCAGATATTTCCACGGAGAAGGGCAATCACAGATTCATTAAACAAACTTATGGTTCACCAAAGGAAAGGTGTGAGGATTGAATTCATTACGATATTGGGGTTAGCAGACAGATACAAACACAGTAGACGTATATAATCACCAAAGACCTACGGAGTACCAAGAGAAGACTACTCAACATTCTGTCATAACGTACATGGGAAAAGGATCCCAGGAAGAACAGACATATGTATATGTGTAAAAGAACCACCTCTTGCACACCTACAACAAGCTAAACGTTGTACTCAAACTTGCTGTAATAAAAAATAAAAAATTATATTAAAAACACGAACAAGAAGTAGTGAGACAAACTTGAGGGGCTTTCTCCTGGCACATTCCGTTCTACATGCCAATCTCGAACACGACTTCCATTGAGGCTCTGCTGCCCTAGTAACCAGATTTGGTAAGGGAGAACTGCTGCCACCTTGTGGCCGTTTCACACAACTGCAGGTTTAATGCCAGCGCTAATGGTCAGTGGATATTCCAAATCATTACAGGCCTGTAAATGACACCTGCCCTGAAAACAAATCCTGGGGTCATATATCGACCAAAAAATTCAAAAGACGTCTATATTTCAAAACGACAGTTTCAAGAGGCATATTTCACGCACATTAGTGTTCTGCTTCTTTTGCTTTCTTTCTTTCTTTGTTAAAAAAAACGGGAATGGAAAAAGGCAACCCTCAGAATGGGCGAAAACGTTCACAAACGAATCAATGGACAAAGGTTTAATCTCCAATATATATAAACAGCTCATGCAGCTTAATATTAATAAAACAAACAACCCAATACAAAAATGGGCAGAAGATCTAAAGAGACGTTTCTTCAAAGAAGACACAGAGATGGCCAAGACGCACATGAAAAGCTGCTCAACATCACTAATTATTAGAGAAATGCAAATCAAAACTACAATGAGGTAAGACCTCACACCTGTTAGAATCGGCATCATCAGATAATCTACAAACAACAAATTCTGGGGAGGGTGTGGACAAAAGGAACCCTCTTCCGCTATTGGTGGGAATGTAAATTGATACAGTCACTATGGAGAACAGTATGGAGGTTCCTTTAAAAAACTAAAAAGAGAATTACCATAGGATCCAGCAATCCCACTTCTGGGCATATACCCAGAGAAAACCATAAATCACAGAGACACATTCACCACAATGTTCATTGCAGCACTATTTACAATAGCCAGGTTATGGAAGCAACATAAATGCCCACAGACAGACGAATGGATAAAGATGTGGTACATATATAAAATGGAATATTACTCAGCCATAAAAAGGAATGAAACTGGGTCATTTGTAGAGAAGTTGATGGATCTAGAGACTGTCATACAGAGTGAAGTAAGCCAGAAAGAGAAAAACAAATATGGTATATTAATGCCTATATGTGGAACCTAGAAAAATGGTAGAGATGAACTGGTTTGCAGGGCAGAAATAGAGACACAGAGGTAGAGAACAAACGTATGGACACAAAGTGGGGGAAGCCATGGGGTGGTGGTGGTGGGATGAGTTGGGAGATTGGGATTGACCTGTATACATGTCTATGCATAAAATAGATAACTAATAATAACCTACTGTATAAAAAAATAACTAAAATTAAATTTCAAAATTTTAAAAAATAAAATGTAAAAATAAAACAGAAAAAAAGTTCTTCCATTCACACTGATGTATTTATACGAATGAATTATTTCCATGCTTATATCTATAAATACATAAATGAGGAATAAAATCTAACTTGAACCAAAAAAGAAAAAAAAAAACTGAACCTAACAGTTATACAGAGGAAAACACTACCAAGGCACTTGCTCCAGTGGTAAACAATTCTGAAATTGGTCAGAGGTGGGGAATCATCTCCCATACAGCCAGCAGCCCCGCCCGCCCTCGCCAGGAGCATCCTCATTGCAAAGCTGGGAGACCGTGCCGAGGCCTCTGTGAGTAAACGTGAGCTGAGCCCCAGGCCAGATGCTGCTGAACTCTTCCCACCCTTCCCAGGTGAAACACCTGAATATGTACAAGGGCTTGAAAGCCTAGAGGAAGGGCCGTGGAGCCACACCAGCGACAGCACGCAGGCCAACTTGGTGCCTGCAGGTCAGCCAGGATGGTACTGGCCACGGGCGCTCTTCTGGAAGCTTTCTATTGCCCTGCCTGAGATACCCCTCCTGTCCCGGCCCCCACTCCTTTTTTTCCTTCCTCACCTCAGCCCGCAGAGATATTCCAGTGGAAGTTATGGGTGACACATCCTCTTCTTTACAGGTGGCAGCCTGGCAACTCCTGCCGAAAGTCCAGCAGAGCCCCACTCACACCGGGCCACCCACAAAGCCGTGGACCCTCACACCCTCCCACCAGCACAGCCCCGAGACTGCTGACGGGGCAGAGAATATGGAGTAAGGCACAGCTGCAGGGGCTATTGCTGCCTGGAGTGCTGTTTATATTGACCTCAACCCAGGCACACCTGGGGAGGGCTTGCCGGCAGGGTCAGGCTGCCCAGGTCAGCTAATCCTCAGCCCTCAGGGAATCACATTGCAGAAAATGGACCTCGCTAAGACAGAATATTCGCCAAGGAGAAAAAGGACACAATGCCATTTGCAGCACCGTAGATGAGTCTCGAGGTAATCACGTGACTTGGAGTAAGTCAGAAAGTGAAAGACACATATCATATCATATCACTTATAGGTGTTACCTATAAATTGATACCAGGGCAGATATTTCCACGGAGAAGGGCAATCACAGATTCATTAAACAAACTTATGGTTCACCAAAGGAAAGGTGTGAGGATTGAATTCATTACGATATTGGGGTTAACAGACATATACAAACACAGTAGACGTATATAATCACCAAAGACCTACGGAGTACCAAGAGAAGACTACTCAACATTCTGTCATAACGTACATGGGAAAAGGATCCCAGGAAGAACAGACATATGTATATGTGTAAAAGAACCACCTCTTGCACACCTACAACAAGCTAAACGTTGTACTCAAACTTGCTGTAATAAAAAATAAAAAATTAAATTAAAAACACGAACAAGAAGTAGTGAGACAAACTTGAGGGGCTTTCTCCTGGCACATTCCGTTCTACATTCCAATCTAGAACGCGACTTCCATTGAGGCTCTGCTGCCCTAGTAACCAGATTTGGTAAGGGAGAACTGCTGCCACCTTGTGGCCGTTTCACACAACTGCAGGTTTAATGCCAGCGCTAATGGTCAGTGGATATTCCAAATCATTACAGGCCTGTAAATGACACCTGCCCTGAAAACAAATCCTGGGGTCATATAGCGACCAAAAAATTCAAAAGACGTCCATATTTCAAAACGACAGTTTCAAGAGGCATATTTCACGCACATTAGTGTTCTGCTTCTTTTGCTTTCTTTCTTTCTTTGTTAAAAAAAACGGGAATGGAAAAAGGCAACCCTCAGAATGGGCGAAAACGTTCACAAACGAATCAATGGACAAAGGTTTAATCTCCAATATATATAAACAGCGCATGCAGTTTAATATTAATAAAACAAACAACCCAATACAAAAATGGGCAGAAGATCTAAAGAGACGTTTCTTCAAAGAAGACACAGAGATGGCCAAGACGCACATGAAAAGCTGCTCAACATCACTAATTATTAGAGAAATGCAAATCAAAACTACAATGAGGTAAGACCTCACACCTGTTAGAATCGGCATCATCAGATAATCTACAAACAACAAATTCTGGGGAGGGTGTGGACAAAAGGAACCCTCTTCCGCTATTGGTGGGAATGTAAATTGATACAGTCACTATGGAGAACAGTATGGAGGTTCCTTTCAAAAACTAAAAAGAGAATTACCATAGGATCCAGCAATCCCACTTCTGGGCATATACCCAGAGAAAACCATAAATCACAGAGACACATTCACCACAATGTTCATTGCAGCACTATTTACAATAGCCAGGTTATGGAAGCAACATAAATGCCCACAGACAGACGAATGGATAAAGATGTGGTACATATATATAATGGAATATTACTCAGCCATAAAAAGGAATGAAACTGGGTCATTTGTAGAGAAGTTGATGGATCTAGAGACTGTCATACAGAGTGAAGTAAGCCAGAAAGAGAAAAACAAATATTGTATATTAATGCCTATATGTGGAACCTAGAAAAATGGTAGAGATGAACTGGTTTGCAGGGTAGAAATAGAGACACAGAGGTAGAGAACAAACGTATGGACACAAAGTGGGGGAAGCCATGGGGTGGTGGTGGTGGGATGACTTGGGAGATTAGGATTGACCTGTATACATGTCTATGCATAAAATAGATAACTAATAATAACCTACTGTATAAAAAAATAACTAAAATTAAATTTCAAAATTTTAAAAAATAAAATGTAAAAATAAAACAGAAAAAAAGTTCTTCCATTCACACTGATGTATTTATAGGAATGAATTATTTCCATGCTTATATCTATAAATACATAAATGAGGAATAAAATCTAACTTGAACCAAAAAAGAAAAAAAAAAAAACTGAACCTAACAGTTATACAGAGGAAAACACTACCAAGGCACTTGCTCCAGTGGTAAACAATTCTGAAATTGGTCAGAGGTGGGGAATCATCTCCCATACAGCCAGCAGCCCCGCCCGCCCTCGCCAGGAGCATCCTCATTGCAAAGCTGGGAGACCGTGCCGAGGCCTCTGTGAGTAAACGTGAGCTGAGCCCCAGGCCAGATGCTGCTGAACTGTTCCCACCCTTCCCAGGTGAAACACCTGAATATGTACAAGGGCTTGAAAGCCTAGAGGAAGGGCCGTGGAGCCACAGCAGCGACAGCACGCAGGCCAACTTGGTGCCTGCAGGGCAGCCAGGATGGTACTGGCCACGGGCGCTCTTCTGGAAGCTTTCTATTGCCCTGCCTGAGATACCCCTCCTGTCCCGGCCCCCACTCCTTTTTTTCCTTCCTCATCTCAGCCCGGAGAGATATTCCAGTGGAAGTTATGGGTGACACATCCTCTTCTTTACAGGTGGCAGCCTGGCAACTCCTGCCGAAAGTCCAGCAGAGCCCCACTCACACCGGGCCACCCACAAAGCCGTGGACCCTCACACCCTCCCACCAGCACAGCCCCGAGACTGCTGACGGGGCAGAGAATATGGAGTAAGGCACAGCTGCAGGGGCTATTGCTGCCTGGAGTGCTGTTTATATTGACCTCAACCCAGGCACACCTGGGGAGGGCTTGCCGGCAGGGTCAGGCTGCCCAGGTCAGCTAATCCTCAGCCCTCAGGGAATCACTTTGCAGAAAATGGACCTCGCTAAGACAGAATATTCGCCAAGGAGAAAAAGGACACAATGCCATTTGCAGCACCGTAGATGAGTCTCGAGGTAATCACGTGACTTGGAGTAAGTCAGAAAGTGAAAGACACATATCATATCATATCACTTATAGGTGTTACCTATAAATTGATACCAGGGCAGATATTTCCACGGAGAAGGGCAATCACAGATTCATTAAACAAACTTATGGTTCACCAAAGGAAAGGTGTGAGGATTGAATTCATTACGATATTGGGGTTAGCAGACAGATACAAACACAGTAGACGTATATAATCACCAAAGACCTACGGAGTACCAAGAGAAGACTACTCAACATTCTGTCATAACGTACATGGGAAAAGGATCCCAGGAAGAACAGACATATGTATATGTGTAAAAGAACCACCTCTTGCACACCTACAACAAGCTAAACGTTGTACTCAAACTTGCTGTAATAAAAAATAAAAAATTAAATTAAAAACACGAACAAGAAGTAGTGAGACAAACTTGAGGGGCTTTCTCCTGGCACATTCCGTTCTACATTCCAATCTAGAACGCGACTTCCATTGAGGCTCTGCTGCCCTAGTAACCAGATTTGGTAAGGGAGAACTGCTGCCACCTTGTGGCCGTTTCACACAACTGCAGGTTTAATGCCAGCGCTAATGGTCAGTGGATATTCCAAATCATTACAGGCCTGTAAATGACACCTGCCCTGAAAACAAATCCTGGGGTCATATATCGACCAAAAAATTCAAAAGACGTCCATATTTCAAAACGACAGTTTCAAGAGGCATATTTCACGCACATTAGTGTTCTGCTTCTTTTGCTTTCTTTCTTTCTTTGTTAAAAAAAACGGGAATGGAAAAAGGCAACCCTCAGAATGGGCGAAAACGTTCACAAATGAATCAATGGACAAAGGTTTAATCTCCAATATATATAAACAGCTCATGCAGCTTAATATTAATAAAACAAACAACCCAATACAAAAATGGGCAGAAGATCTAAAGAGACGTTTCTTCAAAGAAGACACAGAGATGGCCAAGACGCACATGAAAAGCTGCTCAACATCACTAATTATTAGAGAAATGCAAATCAAAACTACAATGAGGTAAGACCTCACACCTGTTAGAATCGGCATCATCAGATAATCTACAAACAACAAATTCTGGGGAGGGTGTGGACAAAAGGAACCCTCTTCCGCTATTGGTGGGAATGTAAATTGATACAGTCACTATGGAGAACAGTATGGAGGTTCCTTTCAAAAACTAAAAAGAGAATTACCATAGGATCCAGCAATCCCACTTCTGGGCATATACCCAGAGAAAACCATAAATCACAGAGACACATTCACCACAATGTTCATTGCAGCACTATTTACAATAGCCAGGTTATGGAAGCAACATAAATGCCCACAGACAGACGAATGGATAAAGATGTGGTACATATATAAAATGGAATATTACTCAGCCATAAAAAGGAATGAAACTGGGTCATTTGTAGAGAAGTTGATGGATCTAGAGACTGTCATACAGAGTCAAGTAAGCCAGAAAGAGAAAAACAAATATTGTATATTAATGCCTATATGTGGAACCTAGAAAAATGGTAGAGATGAACTGGTTTGCAGGGTAGAAATAGAGACACAGAGGTAGAGAACAAACGTATGGACACAAAGTGGGGGAAGCCATGGGGTGGTGGTGGTGGGATGACTTGGGAGATTAGGATTGACCTGTATACATGTCTATGCATAAAATAGATAACTAATAATAACCTAATGTATAAAAAAATAACTAATATTAAATTTCAAAATTTTAAAAAATAAAATGTAAAAATAAAACAGAAAAAAAGTTCTTCCATTCACACTGATGTATTTATAGGAATGAATTATTTCCATGCTTATATCTATAAATACATAAATGAGGAATAAAATCTAACTTGAACCAAAAAAGAAAAAAAAAAAAAAACTGAACCTAACAGTTATACAGAGGAAAACACTACCAAGGCACTTGCTCCAGTGGTAAACAATTCTGAAATTGGTCAGAGGTGGGGAATCATCTCCCATACAGCCAGCAGCCCCGCCCGCCCTCGCCAGGAGCATCCTCATTGCAAAGCTGGGAGACCGTGCCGAGGCCTCTGTGAGTAAACGTGAGCTGAGCCCCAGGCCAGATGCTGCTGAACTGTTCCCACCCTTCCCAGGTGAAACACCTGAATATGTACAAGGGCTTGAAAGCCTAGAGGAAGGGCCGTGGAGCCACAGCAGCGACAGCACGCAGGCCAACTTGGTGCCTGCAGGTCAGCCAGGATGGTACTGGCCACGGGCGCTCTTCTGGAAGCTTTCTATTGCCCTGCCTGAGATACCCCTCCTGTCCCGGCCCCCACTCCTTTTTTTCCTTCCTCATCTCAGCCCGGAGAGATATTCCAGTGGAAGTTATGGGTGACACATCCTCTTCTTTACAGGTGGCAGCCTGGCAACTCCTGCCGAAAGTCCAGCAGAGCCCCACTCACACCGGGCCACCCACAAAGCCGTGGACCCTCACACCCTCCCACCAGCACAGCCCCGAGACTGCTGACGGGGCAGAGAATATGGAGTAAGGCACAGCTGCAGGGGCTATTGCTGCCTGGAGTGCTGTTTATATTGACCTCAACCCAGGCACACCTGGGGAGGGCTTGCCGGCAGGGTCAGGCTGCCCAGGTCAGCTAATCCTCAGCCCTCAGGGAATCACTTTGCAGAAAATGGACCTCGCTAAGACAGAATATTCGCCAAGGAGAAAAAGGACACAATGCCATTTGCAGCACCGTAGATGAGTCTCGAGGTAATCACGTGACTTGGAGTAAGTCAGAAAGTGAAAGACACATATCATATCATATCACTTATAGGTGTTACCTATAAATTGATACCAGGGCAGATATTTCCACGGAGAAGGGCAATCACAGATTCATTAAACAAACTTATGGTTCACCAAAGGAAAGGTGTGAGGATTGAATTCATTACGATATTGGGGTTAACAGACATATACAAACACAGTAGACGTATATAATCACCAAAGACCTACGGAGTACCAAGAGAAGACTACTCAACATTCTGTCATAACGTACATGGGAAAAGGATCCCAGGAAGAACAGACATATGTATATGTGTAAAAGAACCACCTCTTGCACACCTACAACAAGCTAAACGTTGTACTCAAACTTGCTGTAATAAAAAATAAAAAATTAAATTAAAAACACGAACAAGAAGTAGTGAGACAAACTTGAGGGGCTTTCTCCTGGCACATTCCGTTCTACATTCCAATCTAGAACGCGACTTCCATTGAGGCTCTGCTGCCCTAGTAACCAGATTTGGTAAGGGAGAACTGCTGCCACCTTGTGGCCGTTTCACACAACTGCAGGTTTAATGCCAGCGCTAATGGTCAGTGGATATTCCAAATCATTACAGGCCTGTAAATGACACCTGCCCTGAAAACAAATCCTGGGGTCATATAGCGACCAAAAAATTCAAAAGACGTCCATATTTCAAAACGACAGTTTCAAGAGGCATATTTCACGCACATTAGTGTTCTGCTTCTTTTGCTTTCTTTCTTTCTTTGTTAAAAAAAACGGGAATGGTAAAAGGCAACCCTCAGAATGGGCGAAAACGTTCACAAACGAATCAATGGACAAAGGTTTAATCTCCAATATATATAAACAGCTCATGCAGCTTAATATTAATAAAACAAACAACCCAATACAAAAATGGGCAGAAGATCTAAAGAGACGTTTCTTCAAAGAAGACACAGAGATGGCCAAGACGCACATGAAAAGCTGCTCAACATCACTAATTATTAGAGAAATGCAAATCAAAACTACAATGAGGTAAGACCTCACACCTGTTAGAATCGGCATCATCAGATAATCTACAAACAACAAATTCTGGGGAGGGTGTGGACAAAAGGAACCCTCTTCCGCTATTGGTGGGAATGTAAATTGATACAGTCACTATGGAGAACAGTATGGAGGTTCCTTTAAAAAACTAAAAAGAGAATTACCATAGGATCCAGCAATCCCACTTCTGGGCATATACCCAGATAAAACCATAAATCACAGAGACACATTCACCACAATGTTCATTGCAGCACTATTTACAATAGCCAGGTTATGGAAGCAACATAAATGCCCACAGACAGACGAATGGATAAAGATGTGGTACATATATAAAATGGAATATTACTCAGCCATAAAAAGGAATGAAACTGGGTCATTTGTAGAGAAGTTGATGGATCTAGAGACTGTCATACAGAGTGAAGTAAGCCAGAAAGAGAAAAACAAATATGGTATATTAATGCCTATATGTGGAACCTAGATAAATGGTAGAGATGAACTGGTTTGCAGGGCAGAAATAGAGACACAGAGGTAGAGAACAAACGTATGGACACAAAGTGGGGGAAGCCATGGGGTGGTGGTGGTGGGATGAGTTGGGAGATTGGGATTGACCTGTATACATGTCTATGCATAAAATAGATAACTAATAATAACCTACTGTATAAAAAATAACTAAAATTAAATTTCAAAATTTTAAAAAATAAAATGTAAAAATAAAACAGAAAAAAAGTTCTTCCATTCACACAGATGTATTTATACGAATGAATTATTTCCATGCTTATATCTATAAATACATAAATGAGGAATAAAATCTAACTTGAACCAAAAAAGAAAAAAAAAAAACTGAACCTAACATTTATACAGAGGAAAACACTACCAAGGCACTTGCTCCAGTGGTAAACAATTCTGAAATTGGTCAGAGGTGGGGAATCATCTCCCATACAGCCAGCAGCCCCGCCCGCCCTCGCCAGGAGCATCCTGATTGCAAAGCTGGGAGACCGTGCCGAGGCCTCTGTGAGTAAACGTGAGCTGAGCCCCAGGCCAGATGCTGCTGAACTCTTCCCACCCTTCCCAGGTGAAACACCTGAATATGTACAAGGGCTTGAAAGCCTAGAGGAAGGGCCGTGGAGCCACACCAGCGACAGCACGCAGGCCAACTTGGTGCCTGCAGGTCAGCCAGGATGGTACTGGCCACGGGCGCTCTTCTGGAAGCTTTCTATTGCCCTGCCTGAGATACCCCTCCTGTCCCGGCCCCCACTCCTTTTTTTCCTTCCTCACCTCAGCCCGCAGAGATATTCCAGTGGAAGTTATGGGTGACACATCCTCTTCTTTACAGGTGGCAGCCTGGCAACTCCTGCCGAAAGTCCAGCAGAGCCCCACTCACACCGGGCCACCCACAAAGCCGTGGACCCTCACACCCTCCCACCAGCACAGCCCCGAGACTGCTGACGGGGCAGAGAATATGGAGTAAGGCACAGCTGCAGGGGCTATTGCTGCCTGGAGTGCTGTTTATATTGACCTCAACCCAGGCACACCTGGGGAGGGCTTGCTGGCAGGGTCAGGCTGCCCAGGTCAGCTAATCCTCAGCCCTCAGGGAATCACATTGCAGAAAATGGACCTCGCTAAGACAGAATATTCGCCAAGGAGAAAAAGGACACAATGCCATTTGCAGCACCGTAGATGAGTCTCGAGGTAATCACGTGACTTGGAGTAAGTCAGAAAGTGAAAGACACATATCATATCATATCACTTATAGGTGTTACCTATAAATTGATACCAGGGCAGATATTTCCACGGAGAAGGGCAATCACAGATTCATTAAACAAACTTATGGTTCACCAAAGGAAAGGTGTGAGGATTGAATTCATTACGATATTGGGGTTAGCAGACAGATACAAACACAGTAGACGTATATAATCACCAAAGACCTACGGAGTACCAAGAGAAGACTACTCAACATTCTGTCATAACGTACATGGGAAAAGGATCCCAGGAAGAACAGACATATGTATATGTGTAAAAGAACCACCTCTTGCACACCTACAACAAGCTAAACGTTGTACTCAAACTTGCTGTAATAAAAAATAAAAAATTATATTAAAAACACGAACAAGAAGTAGTGAGACAAACTTGAGGGGCTTTCTCCTGGCACATTCCGTTCTACATTCCAATCTCGAACACGACTTCCATTGAGGCTCTGCTGCCCTAGTAACCAGATTTGGTAAGGGAGAACTGCTGCCACCTTGTGGCCGTTTCACACAACTGCAGGTTTAATGCCAGCGCTAATGGTCAGTGGATATTCCAAATCATTACAGGCCTGTAAATGACACCTGCCCTGAAAACAAATCCTGGGGTCATATATCGACCAAAAAATTCAAAAGACGTCCATATTTCAAAACGACAGTTTCAAGAGGCATATTTCACGCACATTAGTGTTCTGCTTCTTTTGCTTTCTTTCTTTCTTTGTTAAAAAAAACGGGAATGGAAAAAGGCAACCCTCAGAATGGGCGAAAACGTTCACAAACGAATCAATGGACAAAGGTTTAATCTCCAATATATATAAACAGCTCATGCAGCTTAATATTAATAAAACAAACAACCCAATACAAAAATGGGCAGAAGATCTAAAGAGACGTTTCTTCAAAGAAGACACAGAGATGGCCAAGACGCACATGAAAAGCTGCTCAACATCACTAATTATTAGAGAAATGCAAATCAAAACTACAATGAGGTAAGACCTCACACCTGTTAGAATCGGCATCATCAGATAATCTACAAACAACAAATTCTGGGGAGGGTGTGGACAAAAGGAACCCTCTTCCGCTATTGGTGGGAATGTAAATTGATACAGTCACTATGGAGAACAGTATGGAGGTTCCTTTAAAAAACTAAAAAGAGAATTACCATAGGATCCAGCAATCCCACTTCTGGGCATATACCCAGAGAAAACCATAAATCACAGAGACACATTCACCACAATGTTCATTGCAGCACTATTTACAATAGCCAGGTTATGGAAGCAACATAAATGCCCACAGACAGACGAATGGATAAAGATGTGGTACATATATAAAATGGAATATTACTCAGCCATAAAAAGGAATGAAACTGGGTCATTTGTAGAGAAGTTGATGGATCTAGAGACTGTCATACAGAGTCAAGTAAGCCAGAAAGAGAAAAACAAATATTGTATATTAATGCCTATATGTGGAACCTAGAAAAATGGTAGAGATGAACTGGTTTGCAGGGTAGAAATAGAGACACAGAGGTAGAGAACAAACGTATGGACACAAAGTGGGGGAAGCCATGGGGTGGTGGTGGTGGGATGACTTGGGAGATTAGGATTGACCTGTATACATGTCTATGCATAAAATAGATAACTAATAATAACCTACTGTATAAAAAAATAACTAAAATTAAATTTCAAAATTTTAAAAAATAAAATGTAAAAATAAAACAGAAAAAAAGTTCTTCCATTCACACTGATGTATTTATAGGAATGAATTATTTCCATGCTTATATCTATAAATACATAAATGAGGAATAAAATCTAACTTGAACCAAAAAAGAAAAAAAAAAACTGAACCTAACAGTTATACAGAGGAAAACACTACCAAGGCACTTGCTCCAGTGGTAAACAATTCTGAAATTGGTCAGAGGTGGGGAATCATCTCCCATACAGCCAGCAGCCCCGCCCGCCCTCGCCAGGAGCATCCTCATTGCAAAGCTGGGAGACCGTGCCGAGGCCTCTGTGAGTAAACGTGAGCTGAGCCCCAGGCCAGATGCTGCTGAACTGTTCCCACCCTTCCCAGGTGAAACACCTGAATATGTACAAGGGCTTGAAAGCCTAGAGGAAGGGCCGTGGAGCCACAGCAGCGACAGCACGCAGGCCAACTTGGTGCCTGCAGGTCAGCCAGGATGGTACTGGCCACGGGCGCTCTTCTGGAAGCTTTCTATTGCCCTGCCTGAGATACCCCTCCTGTCCCGGCCCCCACTCCTTTTTTTCCTTCCTCATCTCAGCCCGGAGAGATATTCCAGTGGAAGTTATGGGTGACACATCCTCTTCTTTACAGGTGGCAGCCTGGCAACTCCTGCCGAAAGTCCAGCAGAGCCCCACTCACACCGGGCCACCCACAAAGCCGTGGACCCTCACACCCTCCCACCAGCACAGCCCCGAGACTGCTGACGGGGCAGAGAATATGGAGTAAGGCACAGCTGCAGGGGATATTGCTGCCTGGAGTGCTGTTTATATTGACCTCAACCCAGGCACACCTGGGGAGGGCTTGCCGGCAGGGTCAGGCTGCCCAGGTCAGCTAATCCTCAGCCCTCAGGGAATCACATTGCAGAAAATGGACCTCGCTAAGACAGAATATTCGCCAAGGAGAAAAAGGACACAATGCCATTTGCAGCACCGTAGATGAGTCTCGAGGTAATCACGTGACTTGGAGTAAGTCAGAAAGTGAAAGACACATATCATATCATATCACTTATAGGTGTTACCTATAAATTGATACCAGGGCAGATATTTCCACGGAGAAGGGCAATCACAGATTCATTAAACAAACTTATGGTTCACCAAAGGAAAGGTGTGAGGATTGAATTCATTACGATATTGGGGTTAACAGACATATACAAACACAGTAGACGTATATAATCACCAAAGACCTACGGAGTACCAAGAGAAGACTACTCAACATTCTGTCATAACGTACATGGGAAAAGGATCCCAGGAAGAACAGACATATGTATATGTGTAAAAGAACCACCTCTTGCACACCTACAACAAGCTAAACGTTGTACTCAAACTTGCTGTAATAAAAAATAAAAAATTAAATTAAAAACACGAACAAGAAGTAGTGAGACAAACTTGAGGGGCTTTCTCCTGGCACATTCCGTTCTACATTCCAATCTAGAACGCGACTTCCATTGAGGCTCTGCTGCCCTAGTAACCAGATTTGGTAAGGGAGAACTGCTGCCACCTTGTGGCCGTTTCACACAACTGCAGGTTTAATGCCAGCGCTAATGGTCAGTGGATATTCCAAATCATTACAGGCCTGTAAATGACACCTGCCCTGAAAACAAATCCTGGGGTCATATAGCGACCAAAAAATTCAAAAGACGTCCATATTTCAAAACGACAGTTTCAAGAGGCATATTTCACGCACATTAGTGTTCTGCTTCTTTTGCTTTCTTTCTTTCTTTGTTAAAAAAAACGGGAATGGAAAAAGGCAACCCTCAGAATGGGCGAAAACGTTCACAAATGAATCAATGGACAAAGGTTTAATCTCCAATATATATAAACAGCGCATGCAGTTTAATATTAATAAAACAAACAACCCAATACAAAAATGGGCAGAAGATCTAAAGAGACGTTTCTTCAAAGAAGACACAGAGATGGCCAAGACGCACATGAAAAGCTGCTCAACATCACTAATTATTAGAGAAATGCAAATCAAAACTACAATGAGGTAAGACCTCACACCTGTTAGAATCGGCATCATCAGATAATCTACAAACAACAAATTCTGGGGAGGGTGTGGACAAAAGGAACCCTCTTCCGCTATTGGTGGGAATGTAAATTGATACAGTCACTATGGAGAACAGTATGGAGGTTCCTTTAAAAAACTAAAAAGAGAATTACCATAGGATCCAGCAATCCCACTTCTGGGCATATACCCAGAGAAAACCATAAATCACAGAGACACATTCACCACAATGTTCATTGCAGCACTATTTACAATAGCCAGGTTATGGAAGCAACATAAATGCCCACAGACAGACGAATGGATAAAGATGTGGTACATATATAAAATGGAATATTACTCAGCCATAAAAAGGAATGAAACTGGGTCATTTGTAGAGAAGTTGATGGATCTAGAGACTGTCATACAGAGTGAAGTAAGCCAGAAAGAGAAAAACAAATATTGTATATTAATGCCTATATGTGGAACCTAGAAAAATGGTAGAGATGAACTGATTTGCAGGGTAGAATTAGAGACACAGAGGCAGAGAACAAACGTATGGACACAAAGTGGGGGAAGCCATGGGGTGGTGGTGGTGGGATGACTTGGGAGATTAGGATTGACCTGTATACATGTCTATGCATAAAATAGATAACTAATAATAACCTACTGTATAAAAAAATAACTAAAATTAAATTTCAAAATTTTAAAAAATAAAATGTAAAAATAAAACAGAAAAAAAGTTCTTCCATTCACACTGATGTATTTATAGGAATGAATTATTTCCATGCTTATATCTATAAATACATAAATGAGGAATAAAATCTAACTTGAACCAAAAAAGAAAAAAAAAAAACTGAACCTAACAGTTATACAGAGGAAAACACTACCAAGGCACTTGCTCCAGTGGTAAACAATTCTGAAATTGGTCAGAGGTGGGGAATCATCTCCCATACAGCCAGCAGCCCCGCCCGCCCTCGCCAGGAGCATCCTCATTGCAAAGCTGGGAGACCGTGCCGAGGCCTCTGTGAGTAAACGTGAGCTGAGCCCCAGGCCAGATGCTGCTGAACTGTTCCCACCCTTCCCAGGTGAAACACCTGAATATGTACAAGGGCTTGAAAGCCTAGAGGAAGGGCCGTGGAGCCACAGCAGCGACAGCACGCAGGCCAACTTGGTGCCTGCAGGTCAGCCAGGATGGTACTGGCCACGGGCGCTCTTCTGGAAGCTTTCTATTGCCCTGCCTGAGATACCCCTCCTGTCCCGGCCCCCACTCCTTTTTTTCCTTCCTCATCTCAGCCCGGAGAGATATTCCAGTGGAAGTTATGGGTGACACATCCTCTTCTTTACAGGTGGCAGCCTGGCAACTCCTGCCGAAAGTCCAGCAGAGCCCCACTCACACCGGGCCACCCACAAAGCCGTGGACCCTCACACCCTCCCACCAGCACAGCCCCGAGACTGCTGACGGGGCAGAGAATATGGAGTAAGGCACAGCTGCAGGGGCTATTGCTGCCTGGAGTGCTGTTTATATTGACCTCAACCCAGGCACACCTGGGGAGGGCTTGCCGGCAGGGTCAGGCTGCCCAGGTCAGCTAATCCTCAGCCCTCAGGGAATCACATTGCAGAAAATGGACCTCGCTAAGACAGAATATTCGCCAAGGAGAAAAAGGACACAATGCCATTTGCAGCACCGTAGATGAGTCTCGAGGTAATCACGTGACTTGGAGTAAGTCAGAAAGTGAAAGACACATATCATATCATATCACTTATAGGTGTTACCTATAAATTGATACCAGGGCAGATATTTCCACGGAGAAGGGCAATCACAGATTCATTAAACAAACTTATGGTTCACCAAAGGAAAGGTGTGAGGATTGAATTCATTACGATATTGGGGTTAACAGACATATACAAACACAGTAGACGTATATAATCACCAAAGACCTACGGAGTACCAAGAGAAGACTACTCAACATTCTGTCATAACGTACATGGGAAAAGGATCCCAGGAAGAACAGACATATGTATATGTGTAAAAGAACCACCTCTTGCACACCTACAACAAGCTAAACGTTGTACTCAAACTTGCTGTAATAAAAAATAAAAAATTAAATTAAAAACACGAACAAGAAGTAGTGAGACAAACTTGAGGGGCTTTCTCCTGGCACATTCCGTTCTACATTCCAATCTCGAACACGACTTCCATTGAGGCTCTGCTGCCCTAGTAACCAGATTTGGTAAGGGAGAACTGCTGCCACCTTGTGGCCGTTTCACACAACTGCAGGTTTAATGCCAGCACTAATGGTCAGTGGATATTCCAAATCATTACAGGCCTGTAAATGACACCTGCCCTGAAAACAAATCCTGGGGTCATATAGCGACCAAAAAATTCAAAAGACGTCCATATTTCAAAACGACAGTTTCAAGAGGCATATTTCACGCACATTAGTGTTCTGCTTCTTTTGCTTTCTTTCTTTCTTTGTTAAAAAAAACGGGAATGGTAAAAGGCAACCCTCAGAATGGGCGAAAACGTTCACAAACGAATCAATGGACAAAGGTTTAATCTCCAATATATATAAACAGCTCATGCAGCTTAATATTAATAAAACAAACAACCCAATACAAAAATGGGCAGAAGATCTAAAGAGACGTTTCTTCAAAGAAGACACAGAGATGGCCAAGACGCACATGAAAAGCTGCTCAACATCACTAATTATTAGAGAAATGCAAATCAAAACTACAATGAGGTAAGACCTCACACCTGTTAGAATCGGCATCATCAGATAATCTACAAACAACAAATTCTGGGGAGGGTGTGGACAAAAGGAACCCTCTTCCGCTATTGGTGGGAATGTAAATTGATACAGTCACTATGGAGAACAGTATGGAGGTTCCTTTAAAAAACTAAAAAGAGAATTACCATAGGATCCAGCAATCCCACTTCTGGGCATATACCCAGAGAAAACCATAAATCACAGAGACACATTCACCACAATGTTCATTGCAGCACTATTTACAATAGCCAGGTTATGGAAGCAACATAAATGCCCACAGACAGACGAATGGATAAAGATGTGGTACATATATAAAATGGAATATTACTCAGCCATAAAAAGGAATGAAACTGGGTCATTTGTAGAGAAGTTGATGGATCTAGAGACTGTCATACAGAGTGAAGTAAGCCAGAAAGAGAAAAACAAATATGGTATATTAATGCCTATATGTGGAACCTAGAAAAATGGTAGAGATGAACTGGTTTGCAGGGCAGAAATAGAGACACAGAGGTAGAGAACAAACGTATGGACACAAAGTGGGGGAAGCCATGGGGTGGTGGTGGTGGGATGAGTTGGGAGATTGGGATTGACCTGTATACATGTCTATGCATAAAATAGATAACTAATAATAACCTACTGTATAAAAAATAACTAAAATTAAATTTCAAAATTTTAAAAAATAAAATGTAAAAATAAAACAGAAAAAAAGTTCTTCCATTCACACAGATGTATTTATACGAATGAATTATTTCCATGCTTATATCTATAAATACATAAATGAGGAATAAAATCTAACTTGAACCAAAAAAGAAAAAAAAAAAACTGAACCTAACAGTTATACAGAGGAAAACACTACCAAGGCACTTGCTCCAGTGGTAAACAATTCTGAAATTGGTCAGAGGTGGGGAATCATCTCCCATACAGCCAGCAGCCCCGCCCGCCCTCGCCAGGAGCATCCTCATTGCAAAGCTGGGAGACCGTGCCGAGGCCTCTGTGAGTAAACGTGAGCTGAGCCCCAGGCCAGATGCTGCTGAACTCTTCCCACCCTTCCCAGGTGAAACACCTGAATATGTACAAGGGCTTGAAAGCCTAGAGGAAGGGCCGTGGAGCCACAGCAGCGACAGCACGCAGGCCAACTTGGTGCCTGCAGGTCAGCCAGGATGGTACTGGCCACGGGCGCTCTTCTGGAAGCTTTCTATTGCCCTGCCTGAGATACCCCTCCTGTCCCGGCCCCCACTCCTTTTTTTCCTTCCTCACCTCAGCCCGCAGAGATATTCCAGTGGAAGTTATGGGTGACACATCCTCTTCTTTACAGGTGGCAGCCTGGCAACTCCTGCCGAAAGTCCAGCAGAGCCCCACTCACACCGGGCCACCCACAAAGCCGTGGACCCTCACACCCTCCCACCAGCACAGCCCCGAGACTGCTGACGGGGCAGAGAATATGGAGTAAGGCACAGCTGCAGGGGCTATTGCTGCCTGGAGTGCTGTTTATATTGACCTCAACCCAGGCACACCTGGGGAGGGCTTGCCGGCAGGGTCAGGCTGCCCAGGTCAGCTAATCCTCAGCCCTCAGGGAATCACATTGCAGAAAATGGACCTCGCTAAGACAGAATATTCGCCAAGGAGAAAAAGGACACAATGCCATTTGCAGCACCGTAGATGAGTCTCGAGGTAATCACGTGACTTGGAGTAAGTCAGAAAGTGAAAGACACATATCATATCATATCACTTATAGGTGTTACCTATAAATTGATACCAGGGCAGATATTTCCACGGAGAAGGGCAATCACAGATTCATTAAACAAACTTATGGTTCACCAAAGGAAAGGTGTGAGGATTGAATTCATTACGATATTGGGGTTAGCAGACAGATACAAACACAGTAGACGTATATAATCACCAAAGACCTACGGAGTACCAAGAGAAGACTACTCAACATTCTGTCATAACGTACATGGGAAAAGGATCCCAGGAAGAACAGACATATGTATATGTGTAAAAGAACCACCTCTTGCACACCTACAACAAGCTAAACGTTGTACTCAAACTTGCTGTAATAAAAAATAAAAAATTATATTAAAAACACGAACAAGAAGTAGTGAGACAAACTTGAGGGGCTTTCTCCTGGCACATTCCGTTCTACATTCCAATCTCGAACACGACTTCCATTGAGGCTCTGCTGCCCTAGTAACCAGATTTGGTAAGGGAGAACTGCTGCCACCTTGTGGCCGTTTCACACAACTGCAGGTTTAATGCCAGCGCTAATGGTCAGTGGATATTCCAAATCATTACAGGCCTGTAAATGACACCTGCCCTGAAAACAAATCCTGGGGTCATATATCGACCAAAAAATTCAAAAGACGTCCATATTTCAAAACGACAGTTTCAAGAGGCATATTTCACGCACATTAGTGTTCTGCTTCTTTTGCTTTCTTTCTTTCTTTGTTAAAAAAAACGGGAATGGAAAAAGGCAACCCTCAGAATGGGCGAAAACGTTCACAAACGAATCAATGGACAAAGGTTTAATCTCCAATATATATAAACAGCTCATGCAGCTTAATATTAATAAAACAAACAACCCAATACAAAAATGGGCAGAAGATCTAAAGAGACGTTTCTTCAAAGAAGACACAGAGATGGCCAAGACGCACATGAAAAGCTGCTCAACATCACTAATTATTAGAGAAATGCAAATCAAAACTACAATGAGGTAAGACCTCACACCTGTTAGAATCGGCATCATCAGATAATCTACAAACAACAAATTCTGGGGAGGGTGTGGACAAAAGGAACCCTCTTCCGCTATTGGTGGGAATGTAAATTGATACAGTCACTATGGAGAACAGTATGGAGGTTCCTTTAAAAAACTAAAAAGAGAATTACCATAGGATCCAGCAATCCCACTTCTGGGCATATACCCAGAGAAAACCATAAATCACAGAGACACATTCACCACAATGTTCATTGCAGCACTATTTACAATAGCCAGGTTATGGAAGCAACATAAATGCCCACAGACAGACGAATGGATAAAGATGTGGTACATATATAAAATGGAATATTACTCAGCCATAAAAAGGAATGAAACTGGGTCATTTGTAGAGAAGTTGATGGATCTAGAGACTGTCATACAGAGTGAAGTAAGCCAGAAAGAGAAAAACAAATATGGTATATTAATGCCTATATGTGGAACCTAGAAAAATGGTAGAGATGAACTGGTTTGCAGGGCAGAAATAGAGACACAGAGGTAGAGAACAAACGTATGGACACAAAGTGGGGGAAGCCATGGGGTGGTGGTGGTGGGATGAGTTGGGAGATTGGGATTGACCTGTATACATGTCTATGCATAAAATAGATAACTAATAATAACCTACTGTATAAAAAAATAACTAAAATTAAATTTCAAAATTTTAAAAAATAAAATGTAAAAATAAAACAGAAAAAAAGTTCTTCCATTCACACTGATGTATTTATACGAAAGAATTATTTCCATGCTTATATCTATAAATACAAAAATGAGGAATAAAATCTAACTTGAACCAAAAAAGAAAAAATAAACTGAACCTAACAGTTATACAGAGGAAAACACTACCAAGGCACTTGCTCCAGTGGTAAACAATTCTGAAATTGGTCAGAGGTGGGGAATCATCTCCCATACAGCCAGCAGCCCCGCCCGCCCACGCAAGGAGCATACTCATTGCAAAGCTGGGAGACCGTGCCGAGGCCTCTGTGAGTAAACGTGAGCTGAGCCCCAGGCCAGATGCTGCTGAACTGTTCCCACCCTTCCCAGGTGAAACACCTGAATATGTACAAGGGCTTGAAAGCCTAGAGGAAGGGCCGTGGAGCCACACCCGCGACAGCACGCAGGCCAACTTGGTGCCTGCAGGTCAGCCAGGATGGTACTGGCCACGGGCGCTCTTCTGGAAGCTTTCTATTGCCCTGCCTCAGATACCCCTCCTGTCCCGGCCCCCACACCTTTTTTTCCTTACTCACCTCAGCCCGGAGAGATATTCCAGTGGAAGTTATGGGTGACACATCCTCTTCTTTACAGGTGGCAGCCTGGCAACTCCTGCCGAAAGTCCAGCAGAGCCCCACTCACACCGGGCCACCCACAAAGCCGTGGACCCTCACACCCTCCCACCAGCACAGCCCCGAGACTGCTGACGGGGCAGAGAATATGGAGTAAGGCACAGCTGCAGGGACTATTGCTGCCTGGAGTGCTGTTTATATTGACCTCAACGCAGGCACACCTGGGGAGGGCTTGCCGGCAGGGTCAGGCTGCCCAGGTCAGCTAATCCTCAGCCCTCAGGGAATCACATTGCAGAAAATGGACCTCGCTAATGCAGAATATTCGCCAAGGAGAAAAAGGACACAATGCCATTTGCAGCACCGTAGATGAGTCTCGAGGTAATCACGTGACTTGGAGTAAGTCAGAAAGTGAAAGACACATATCATATCATATCACTTATAGGTGTTACCTATAAATTGATACCAGGGCAGATATTTCCACGGAGAAGGGCAATCACAGATTCATTAAACAAACTTATGGTTCACCAAAGGAAAGGTGTGAGGATTGAATTCATTACGATATTGGGGTTAGCAGACAGATACAAACACAGTAGACGTATATAATCACCAAAGACCTACGGAGTACCAAGAGAAGACTACTCAACATTCTGTCATAACGTACATGGGAAAAGGATCCCAGGAAGAACAGACATATGTATATGTGTAAAAGAACCACCTCTTGCACACCTACAACAAGCTAAACGTTGTACTCAAACTTGCTGTAATAAAAAATAAAAAATTAAATTAAAAACACGAACAAGAAGTAGTGAGACAAACTTGAGGGGCTTTCTCCTGGCACATTCCGTTCTACATTCCAATCTCGAACACGACTTCCATTGAGGCTCTGCTGCCCTAGTAACCAGAATTGGTAAGGGAGAACTGCTGCCACCTTGTGGCCGTTTCACACAACTGCAGGTTTAATGCCAGCGCTAATGGTCAGTGGATATTCCAAATCATTACAGGCCTGTAAATGACACCTGCCCTGAAAACAAATCCTGGGGTCCTATATCGACCAAAAAATTCAAAAGACGTCCATATTTCAAAACGACAGTTTCAAGAGGCATATTTCACGCACATTAGTGTTCTGCTTCTTTTGCTTTCTTTCTTTCTTTGTTAAAAAAACGGGAATGGAAAAAGGCAACCCTCAGAATGGGCGAAAACGTTCACAAACGAATCAATGGACAAAGGTTTAATCTCCAATATATATAAACAGCGCATGCAGCTTAATATTAATAAAACAAACAACCCAATACAAAAATGGGCAGAAGATCTAAAGAGACGTTTCTTCAAAGAAGACACAGAGATGGCCAAGACGCACATGAAAAGCTGCTCAACATCACTAATTATTAGAGAAATGCAAATCAAAACTACAATGAGGTAAGACCTCACACCTGTTAGAATCGGCATCATCAGATAATCTACAAACAACAAATTCTGGGGAGGGTGTGGACAAAAGGAACCCTCTTCCGCTATTGGTGGGAATGTAAATTGATACAGTCACTATGGAGAACAGTATGGAGGTTCCTTTAAAAAACTAAAAAGAGAATTACCATAGGATCCAGCAATCCCACTTCTGGGCATATACCCAGAGAAAACCATAAATCACAGAGACACATTCACCACAATGTTCATTGCAGCACTATTTACAATAGCCAGGTTATGGAAGCAACATAAATGCCCACAGACAGACGAATGGATAAAGATGTGGTACATATATAAAATGGAATATTACTCAGCCATAAAAAGGAATGAAACTGGGTCATTTGTAGAGAAGTTGATGGATCTAGAGACTGTCATACAGAGTCAAGTAAGCCAGAAAGAGAAAAACAAATATTGTATATTAATGCCTATATGTGGAACCTAGAAAAATGGTAGAGATGAACTGGTTTGCAGGGCAGAAATAGAGACACAGAGGTAGAGAACAAACGTATGGACAAAAAGTGGGGGAAGCCATGGGGTGGTGGTGGTGGGATGACTTGGGAGATTAGGATTGACCTGTATACATGTCTATGCATAAAATAGATAACTAATAATAACCTACTGTATAAAAAAATAACTAAAATTAAATTTCAAAATTTTAAAAAATAAAATGTAAAAATAAAACAGAAAAAAAGTTCTTCCATTCACACTGATGTATTTATACGAATGAATTATTTCCATGCTTATATCTATAAATACATAAATGAGGAATAAAATCTAACTTGAACCAAAAAAGAAAAAAAAAACTGAACCTAAGAATTATACAGAGGAAAACACTACCAAGGCACTTGCTCCAGTGGTAAACAATTCTGAAATTGGTCAGAGGTGGGGAATCATCTCCCATACAGCCAGCAGCCCCGCCCGCCCACGCAAATAGCATCCTCATTGCAAAGCTGGGAGACCGTGCCGAGGCCTCTGTGAGTAAACGTGAGCTGAGCCCCAGGCCAGATGCTGCTGAACTGTTCCCACCCTTCCCAGGTGAAACACCTGAATATGTACAAGGGCTTGAAAGCCTACAGGAAGGGCCGTGGAGCCACAGCAGCGACAGCACGCAGGCCAACTTGGTGCCTGCAGGTCAGCCAGGATGGTACTGGCCACGGGCGCTCTTCTGGAAGCTTTCTATTGCCCTGCCTGAGATACCCCTCCTGTCCCGGCCCCCACTCCTTTTTTTCCTTCCTCATCTCAGCCCGGAGAGATATTCCAGTGGAAGTTATGGGTGACACATCCTCTTCTTTACAGGTGGCAGCCTGGCAACTCCTGCCGAAAGTCCAGCAGAGCCCCACTCACACCAGGCCACCCACAAAGCCGTGGACCCTCACACCCTCCCACCAGCACAGCCCCGAGACTGCTGACGGGGCAGAGAATATGGAGTAAGGCACAGCTGCAGGGGCTATTGCTGCCTGGAGTGCTGTTTATATTGACCTCAACCCAGGCACACCTGGGGAGGGCTTGCCGGCAGGGTCAGGCTGCCCAGGTCAGCTAATCCTCAGCCCTCAGGGAATCACATTGCAGAAAATGGACCTCGCTAAGACAGAATATTCGCCAAGGAGAAAAAGGACACAATGCCATTTGCAGCACCGTAGATGAGTCTCGAGGTAATCACGTGACTTGGAGTAAGTCAGAAAGTGAAAGACACATATCATATCATATCACTTATAGGTGTTACCTATAAATTGATACCAGGGCAGATATTTCCACGGAGAAGGGCAATCACAGATTCATTAAACAAACTTATGGTTCACCAAAGGAAAGGTGTGAGGATTGAATTCATTACGATATTGGGGTTAACAGACATATACAAACACAGTAGACGTATATAATCACCAAAGACCTACGGAGTACCAAGAGAAGACTACTCAACATTCTGTCATAACGTACATGGGAAAAGGATCCCAGGAAGAACAGACATATGTATATGTGTAAAAGAACCACCTCTTGCACACCTACAACAAGCTAAACGTTGTACTCAAACTTGCTGTAATAAAAAATAAAAAATTAAATTAAAAACACGAACAAGAAGTAGTGAGACAAACTTGAGGGGCTTTCTCCTGGCACATTCCGTTCTACATTCCAATCTAGAACACGACTTCCATTGAGGCTCTGCTGCCCTAGTAACCAGATTTGATAAGGGAGAACTGCTGCCACCTTGTGGCCGTTTCACACAACTGCAGGTTTAATGCCAGCGCTAATGGTCAGTGGATATTCCAAATCATTACAGGCCTGTAAATGACACCTGCCCTGAAAACAAATCCTGGGGTCATATATCGACCAAAAAATTCAAAAGACGTCCATATTTCAAAACGACAGTTTCAAGAGGCATATTTCACGCACATTAGTGTTCTGCTTCTTTTGCTTTCTTTCTTTCTTTGTTAAAAAAAACGGGAATGGAAAAAGGCAACCCTCAGAATGGGCGAAAACGTTCACAAATGAATCAATGGACAAAGGTTTAATCTCCAATATATATAAACAGCGCATGCAGCTTAATATTAATAAAACAAACAACCCAATACAAAAATGGGCAGAAGATCTAAAGAGACGTTTCTTCAAAGAAGACACAGAGATGGCCAAGACGCACATGAAAAGCTGCTCAACATCACTAATTATTAGAGAAATGCAAATCAAAACTACAATGAGGTAAGACCTCACACCTGTTAGAATCGGCATCATCAGATAATCTACAAACAACAAATTCTGGGGAGGGTGTGGACAAAAGGAACCCTCTTCCGCTATTGGTGGGAATGTAAATTGATACAGTCACTATGGAGAACAGTATGGAGGTTCCTTTAAAAAACAAAAAAGAGAATTACCATAGGATCCAGCAATCCCACTTCTGGGCATATACCCAGAGAAAACCATAAATCACAGAGACACATTCACCACAATGTTCATTGCAGCACTATTTACAATAGCCAGGTTATGGAAGCAACATAAATGCCCACAGACAGACGAATGGATAAAGATGTGGTACATATATAAAATGGAATATTACTCAGCCATAAAAAGGAATGAAACTGGGTCATTTGTAGAGAAGTTGATGGATCTAGAGACTGTCATACAGAGTGAAGTAAGCCAGAAAGAGAAAAACAAATATTGTATATTAATGCCTATATGTGGAACCTAGAAAAATGGTAGAGATGAACTGGTTTGCAGGGTAGAAATAGAGACACAGAGGTAGAGAACAAACGTATGGACACAAAGTGGGGGAAGCCATGGGGTGGTGGTGGTGGGATGACTTGGGAGATTAGGATTGACCTGTATACATGTCTATGCATAAAATAGATAACTAATAATAACCTACTGTATAAAAAAATAACTAAAATTAAATTTCAAAATTTTAAAAAATAAAATGTAAAAATAAAACAGAAAAAAAGTTCTTCCATTCACACTGATGTATTTATACGAATGAATTATTTCCATGCTTATATCTATAAATACATAAATGAGGAATAAAATCTAACTTGAACCAAAAAAGAAAAAAAAAAAAACTGAACCTAACAGTTATACAGAGGAAAACACTACCAAGGCACTTGCTCCAGTGGTAAACAATTCTGAAATTGGTCAGAGGTGGGGAATCATCTCCCATACAGCCAGCAGCCCCGCCCGCCCTCGCCAGGAGCATCCTCATTGCAAAGCTGGGAGACCGTGCCGAGGCCTCTGTGAGTAAACGTGAGCTGAGCCCCAGGCCAGATGCTGCTGAACTGTTCCCACCCTTCCCAGGTGAAACACCTGAATATGTACAAGGGCTTGAAAGCCTAGAGGAAGGGCCGTGGAGCCACGGCAGCGACAGCACGCAGGCCAACTTGGTGCCTGCAGGTCAGCCAGGATGGTACTGGCCACGGGCGCTCTTCTGGAAGCTTTCTATTGCCCTGCCTGAGATACCCCTCCTGTCCCGGCCCCCACTCCTTTTTTTCCTTCCTCATCTCAGCCCGGAGAGATATTCCAGTGGAAGTTATGGGTGACACATCCTCTTCTTTACAGGTGGCAGCCTGGCAACTCCTGCCGAAAGTCCAGCAGAGCCCCACTCACACCGGGCCACCCACAAAGCCGTGGACCCTCACACCCTCCCACCAGCACAGCCCCGAGACTGCTGACGGGGCAGAGAATATGGAGTAAGGCACAGCTGCAGGGGCTATTGCTGCCTGGAGTGCTGTTTATATTGACCTCAACCCAGGCACACCTGGGGAGGGCTTGCCGGCAGGGTCAGGCTGCCCAGGTCAGCTAATCCTCAGCCCTCAGGGAATCACATTGCAGAAAATGGACCTCGCTAAGACAGAATATTCGCCAAGGAGAAAAAGGACACAATGCCATTTGCAGCACCGTAGATGAGTCTCGAGGTAATCACGTGACTTGGAGTAAGTCAGAAAGTGAAAGACACATATCATATCATATCACTTATAGGTGTTACCTATAAATTGATACCAGGGCAGATATTTCCACGGAGAAGGGCAATCACAGATTCATTAAACAAACTTATGGTTCACCAAAGGAAAGGTGTGAGCATTGAATTCATTACGATATTGGGGTTAACAGACATATACAAACACAGTAGACGTATATAATCACCAAAGACCTACGGAGTACCAAGAGAAGACTACTCAACATTCTGTCATAACGTACATGGGAAAAGGATCCCAGGAAGAACAGACATATGTATATGTGTAAAAGAACCACCTCTTGCACACCTACAACAAGCTAAACGTTGTACTCAAACTTGCTGTAATAAAAAATAAAAAATTAAATTAAAAACACGAACAAGAAGTAGTGAGACAAACTTGAGGGGCTTTCTCCTGGCACATTCCGTTCTACATTCCAATCTAGAACACGACTTCCATTGAGGCTCTGCTGCCCTAGTAACCAGATTTGGTAAGGGAGAACTGCTGCCACCTTGTGGCCGTTTCACACAACTGCAGGTTTAATGCCAGCGCTAATGGTCAGTGGATATTCCAAATCATTACAGGCCTGTAAATGACACCTGCCCTGAAAACAAATCCTGGGGTCATATATCGACCAAAAAATTCAAAAGACGTCCATATTTCAAAACGACAGTTTCAAGAGGCATATTTCACGCACATTAGTGTTCTGCTTCTTTTGCTTTCTTTCTTTCTTTGTTAAAAAAAACGGGAATGGAAAAAGGCAACCCTCAGAATGGGCGAAAACGTTCACAAATGAATCAATGGACAAAGGTTTAATCTCCAATATATATAAACAGCGCATGCAGTTTAATATTAATAAAACAAACAACCCAATACAAAAATGGGCAGAAGATCTAAAGAGATGTTTCTTCAAAAAAGACACAGAGATGGCCAAGACGCACATGAAAAGCTGCTCAACATCACTAATTATTAGAGAAATGCAAATCAAAACTACAATGAGGTAAGACCTCACACCTGTTAGAATCGGCATCATCAGATAATCTACAAACAACAAATTCTGGGGAGGGTGTGGACAAAAGGAACCCTCTTCCGCTATTGGTGGGAATGTAAATTGATACAGTCACTATGGAGAACAGTATGGAGGTTCCTTTAAAAAACTAAAAAGAGAATTACCATAGGATCCAGCAATCCCACTTCTGGGCATATACCCAGAGAAAACCATAAATCACAGAGACACATTCACCACAATGTTCATTGCAGCACTATTTACAATAGCCAGGTTATGGAAGCAACATAAATGCCCACAGACAGACGAATGGATAAAGATGTGGTACATATATAAAATGGAATATTACTCAGCCATAAAAAGGAATGAAACTGGGTCATTTGTAGAGAAGTTGATGGATCTAGAGACTGTCATACAGAGTGAAGTAAGCCAGAAAGAGAAAAACAAATATGGTATATTAATGCCTATATGTGGAACCTAGAAAAATGGTAGAGATGAACTGGTTTGCAGGGCAGAAATAGAGACACAGAGGTAGAGAACAAACGTATGGACACAAAGTGGGGGAAGCCATGGGGTGGTGGTGGTGGGATGAGTTGGGAGATTGGGATTGACCTGTATACATGTCTATGCATAAAATAGATAACTAATAATAACCTACTGTATAAAAAATAACTAAAATTAAATTTCAAAATTTTAAAAAATAAAATGTAAAAATAAAACAGAAAAAAAGTTCTTCCATTCACACAGATGTATTTATACGAATGAATTATTTCCATGCTTATATCTATAAATACATAAATGAGGAATAAAATCTAACTTGAACCAAAAAAGAAAAAAAAAAAACTGAACCTAACAGTTATACAGAGGAAAACACTACCAAGGCACTTGCTCCAGTGGTAAACAATTCTGAAATTGGTCAGAGGTGGGGAATCATCTCCCATACAGCCAGCAGCCCCGCCCGCCCTCGCCAGGAGCATCCTGATTGCAAAGCTGGGAGACCGTGCCGAGGCCTCTGTGAGTAAACGTGAGCTGAGCCCCAGGCCAGATGCTGCTGAACTGTTCCCACCCTTCCCAGGTGAAACACCTGAATATGTACAAGGGCTTGAAAGCCTAGAGGAAGGGCCGTGGAGCCACACCAGCGACAGCACGCAGGCCAACTTGGTGCCTGCAGGTCAGCCAGGATGGTACTGGCCACGGGCGCTCTTCTGGAAGCTTTCTATTGCCCTGCCTGAGATACCCCTCCTGTCCCGGCCCCCACTCCTTTTTTTCCTTCCTCATCTCAGCCCGGAGAGATATTCCAGTGGAAGTTATGGGTGACACATCCTCTTCTTTACAGGTGGCAGCCTGGCAACTCCTGCCGAAAGTCCAGCAGAGCCCCACTCACACCGGGCCACCCACAAAGCCGTGGACCCTCACACCCTCCCACCAGCACAGCTCCGAGACTGCTGACGGGGCAGAGAATATGGAGTAAGGCACAGCTGCAGGGGCTATTGCTGCCTGGAGTGCTGTTTATATTGACCTCAACCCAGGCACACCTGGGGAGGGCTTGCCGGCAGGGTCAGGCTGCCCAGGTCAGCTAATCCTCAGCCCTCAGGGAATCACTTTGCAGAAAATGGACCTCGCTAAGACAGAATATTCGCCAAGGAGAAAAAGGACACAATGCCATTTGCAGCACCGTAGATGAGTCTCGAGGTAATCACGTGACTTGGAGTAAGTCAGAAAGTGAAAGACACATATCATATCATATCACTTATAGGTGTTACCTATAAATTGATACCAGGGCAGATATTTCCACGGAGAAGGGCAATCACAGATTCATTAAACAAACTTATGGTTCACCAAAGGAAAGGTGTGAGGATTGAATTCATTACGATATTGGGGTTAACAGACATATACAAACACAGTAGACGTATATAATCACCAAAGACCTACGGAGTACCAAGAGAAGACTACTCAACATTCTGTCATAACGTACATGGGAAAAGGATCCCAGGAAGAACAGACATATGTATATGTGTAAAAGAACCACCTCTTGCACACCTACAACAAGCTAAACGTTGTACTCAAACTTGCTGTAATAAAAAATAAAAAATTAAATTAAAAACACGAACAAGAAGTAGTGAGACAAACTTGAGGGGCTTTCTCCTGGCACATTCCGTTCTACATTCCAATCTCGAACCCGACTTCCATTGAGGCTCTGCTGCCCTAGTAACCAGATTTGGTAAGGGAGAACTGCTGCCACCTTGTGGCCGTTTCACACAACTGCAGGTTTAATGCCAGCGCTAATGGTCAGTGGATATTCCAAATCATTACAGGCCTGTAAATGACACCTGCCCTGAAAACAAATCCTGGGGTCATATAGCGACCAAAAAATTCAAAAGACGTCCATATTTCAAAACGACAGTTTCAAGAGGCATATTTCACGCACATTAGTGTTCTGCTTCTTTTGCTTTCTTTCTTTCTTTGTTAAAAAAAACGGGAATGGTAAAAGGCAACCCTCAGAATGGGCGAAAACGTTCACAAACGAATCAATGGACAAAGGTTTAATCTCCAATATATATAAACAGCTCATGCAGCTTAATATTAATAAAACAAACAACCCAATACAAAAATGGGCAGAAGATCTAAAGAGACGTTTCTTCAAAGAAGACACAGAGATGGCCAAGACGCACATGAAAAGCTGCTCAACATCACTAATTATTAGAGAAATGCAAATCAAAACTACAATGAGGTAAGACCTCACACCTGTTAGAATCGGCATCATCAGATAATCTACAAACAACAAATTCTGGGGAGGGTGTGGACAAAAGGAACCCTCTTCCGCTATTGGTGGGAATGTAAATTGATACAGTCACTATGGAGAACAGTATGGAGGTTCCTTTAAAAAACTAAAAAGAGAATTACCATAGGATCCAGCAATCCCACTTCTGGGCATATACCCAGAGAAAACCATAAATCACAGAGACACATTCACCACAATGTTCATTGCAGCACTATTTACAATAGCCAGGTTATGGAAGCAACATAAATGCCCACAGACAGACGAATGGATAAAGATGTGGTACATATATAAAATGGAATATTACTCAGCCATAAAAAGGAATGAAACTGGGTCATTTGTAGAGAAGTTGATGGATCTAGAGACTGTCATACAGAGTGAAGTAAGCCAGAAAGAGAAAAACAAATATGGTACATTAATGCCTATATGTGGAACCTAGAAAAATGGTAGAGATGAACTGGTTTGCAGGGCAGAAATAGAGACACAGAGGTAGAGAACAAACGTATGGACACAAAGTGGGGGAAGCCATGGGGTGGTGGTGGTGGGATGAGTTGGGAGATTGGGATTGACCTGTATACATGTCTATGCATAAAATAGATAACTAATAATAACCTACTGTATAAAAAATAACTAAAATTAAATTTCAAAATTTTAAAAAATAAAATGTAAAAATAAAACAGAAAAAAAGTTCTTCCATTCACACAGATGTATTTATACGAATGAATTATTTCCATGCTTATATCTATAAATACATAAATGAGGAATAAAATCTAACTTGAACCAAAAAAGAAAAAAAAAAAACTGAACCTAACAGTTATACAGAGGAAAACACTACCAAGGCACTTGCTCCAGTGGTAAACAATTCTGAAATTGGTCAGAGGTGGGGAATCATCTCCCATACAGCCAGCAGCCCCGCCCGCCCTCGCCAGGAGCATCCTCATTGCAAAGCTGGGAGACCGTGCCGAGGCCTCTGTGAGTAAACGTGAGCTGAGCCCCAGGCCAGATGCTGCTGAACTGTTCCCACCCTTCCCAGGTGAAACACCTGAATATGTACAAGGGCTTGAAAGCCTAGAGGAAGGGCCGTGGAGCCACACCAGCGACAGCACGCAGGCCAACTTGGTGCCTGCAGGTCAGCCAGGATGGTACTGGCCACGGGCGCTCTTCTGGAAGCTTTCTATTGCCCTGCCTGAGATACCCCTCCTGTCCCGGCCCCCACTCCTTTTTTTCCTTCCTCATCTCAGCCCGGAGAGATATTCCAGTGGAAGTTATGGGTGACACATCCTCTTCTTTACAGGTGGCAGCCTGGCAACTCCTGCCGAAAGTCCAGCAGAGCCCCACTCACACCGGGCCACCCACAAAGCCGTGGACCCTCACACCCTCCCACCAGCACAGCTCCGAGACTGCTGACGGGGCAGAGAATATGGAGTAAGGCACAGCTGCAGGGGCTATTGCTGCCTGGAGTGCTGTTTATATTGACCTCAACCCAGGCACACCTGGGGAGGGCTTGCCGGCAGGGTCAGGCTGCCCAGGTCAGCTAATCCTCAGCCCTCAGGGAATCACTTTGCAGAAAATGGACCTCGCTAAGACAGAATATTCGCCAAGGAGAAAAAGGACACAATGCCATTTGCAGCACCGTAGATGAGTCTCGAGGTAATCACGTGACTTGGAGTAAGTCAGAAAGTGAAAGACACATATCATATCATATCACTTATAGGTGTTACCTATAAATTGATACCAGGGCAGATATTTCCACGGAGAAGGGCAATCACAGATTCATTAAACAAACTTATGGTTCACCAAAGGAAAGGTGTGAGGATTGAATTCATTACGATATTGGGGTTAACAGACATATACAAACACAGTAGACGTATATAATCACCAAAGACCTACGGAGTACCAAGAGAAGACTACTCAACATTCTGTCATAACGTACATGGGAAAAGGATCCCAGGAAGAACAGACATATGTATATGTGTAAAAGAACCACCTCTTGCACACCTACAACAAGCTAAACGTTGTACTCAAACTTGCTGTAATAAAAAATAAAAAATTAAATTAAAAACACGAACAAGAAGTAGTGAGACAAACTTGAGGGGCTTTCTCCTGGCACATTCCGTTCTACATTCCAATCTCGAACACGACTTCCATTGAGGCTCTGCTGCCCTAGTAACCAGATTTGGTAAGGGAGAACTGCTGCCACCTTGTGGCCGTTTCACACAACTGCAGGTTTAATGCCAGCGCTAATGGTCAGTGGATATTCCAAATCATTACAGGCCTGTAAATGACACCTGCCCTGAAAACAAATCCTGGGGTCATATAGCGACCAAAAAATTCAAAAGACGTCCATATTTCAAAACGACAGTTTCAAGAGGCATATTTCACGCACATTAGTGTTCTGCTTCTTTTGCTTTCTTTCTTTCTTTGTTAAAAAAAACGGGAATGGTAAAAGGCAACCCTCAGAATGGGCGAAAACGTTCACAAACGAATCAATGGACAAAGGTTTAATCTCCAATATATATAAACAGCTCATGCAGCTTAATATTAATAAAACAAACAACCCAATACAAAAATGGGCAGAAGATCTAAAGAGACGTTTCTTCAAAGAAGACACAGAGATGGCCAAGACGCACATGAAAAGCTGCTCAACATCACTAATTATTAGAGAAATGCAAATCAAAACTACAATGAGGTAAGACCTCACACCTGTTAGAATCGGCATCATCAGATAATCTACAAACAACAAATTCTGGGGAGGGTGTGGACAAAAGGAACCCTCTTCCGCTATTGGTGGGAATGTAAATTGATACAGTCACTATGGAGAACAGTATGGAGGTTCCTTTAAAAAACTAAAAAGAGAATTACCATAGGATCCAGCAATCCCACTTCTGGGCATATACCCAGAGAAAACCATAAATCACAGAGACACATTCACCACAATGTTCATTGCAGCACTATTTACAATAGCCAGGTTATGGAAGCAACATAAATGCCCACAGACAGACGAATGGATAAAGATGTGGTACATATATAAAATGGAATATTACTCAGCCATAAAAAGGAATGAAACTGGGTCATTTGTAGAGAAGTTGATGGATCTAGAGACTGTCATACAGAGTGAAGTAAGCCAGAAAGAGAAAAACAAATATGGTATATTAATGCCTATATGTGGAACCTAGAAAAATGGTAGAGATGAACTGGTTTGCAGGGCAGAAATAGAGACACAGAGGTAGAGAACAAACGTATGGACACAAAGTGGGGGAAGCCATGGGGTGGTGGTGGTGGGATGAGTTGGGAGATTGGGATTGACCTGTATACATGTCTATGCATAAAATAGATAACTAATAATAACCTACTGTATAAAAAATAACTAAAATTAAATTTCAAAATTTTAAAAAATAAAATGTAAAAATAAAACAGAAAAAAAGTTCTTCCATTCACACAGATGTATTTATACGAATGAATTATTTCCATGCTTATATCTATAAATACATAAATGAGGAATAAAATCTAACTTGAACCAAAAAAGAAAAAAAAAAAACTGAACCTAACAGTTATACAGAGGAAAACACTACCAAGGCACTTGCTCCAGTGGTAAACAATTCTGAAATTGGTCAGAGGTGGGGAATCATCTCCCATACAGCCAGCAGCCCCGCCCGCCCTCGCCAGGAGCATCCTGATTGCAAAGCTGGGAGACCGTGCCGAGGCCTCTGTGAGTAAACGTGAGCTGAGCCCCAGGCCAGATGCTGCTGAACTGTTCCCACCCTTCCCAGGTGAAACACCTGAATATGTACAAGGGCTTGAAAGCCTAGAGGAAGGGCCGTGGAGCCACACCAGCGACAGCACGCAGGCCAACTTGGTGCCTGCAGGTCAGCCAGGATGGTACTGGCCACGGGCGCTCTTCTGGAAGCTTTCTATTGCCCTGCCTGAGATACCCCTCCTGTCCCGGCCCCCACTCCTTTTTTTCCTTCCTCACCTCAGCCCGCAGAGATATTCCAGTGGAAGTTATGGGTGACACATCCTCTTCTTTACAGGTGGCAGCCTGGCAACTCCTGCCGAAAGTCCAGCAGAGCCCCACTCACACCGGGCCACCCACAAAGCCGTGGACCCTCACACCCTCCCACCAGCACAGCCCCGAGACTGCTGACGGGGCAGAGAATATGGAGTAAGGCACAGCTGCAGGGGATATTGCTGCCTGGAGTGCTGTTTATATTGACCTCAACCCAGGCACACCTGGGGAGGGCTTGCCGGCAGGGTCAGGCTGCCCAGGTCAGCTAATCCTCAGCCCTCAGGGAATCACATTGCAGAAAATGGACCTCGCTAAGACAGAATATTCGCCAAGGAGAAAAAGGACACAATGCCATTTGCAGCACCGTAGATGAGTCTCGAGGTAATCACGTGACTTGGAGTAAGTCAGAAAGTGAAAGACACATATCATATCATATCACTTATAGGTGTTACCTATAAATTGATACCAGGGCAGATATTTCCACGGAGAAGGGCAATCACAGATTCATTAAACAAACTTATGGTTCACCAAAGGAAAGGTGTGAGGATTGAATTCATTACGATATTGGGGTTAGCAGACAGATACAAACACAGTAGACGTATATAATCACCAAAGACCTACGGAGTACCAAGAGAAGACTACTCAACATTCTGTCATAACGTACATGGGAAAAGGATCCCAGGAAGAACAGACATATGTATATGTGTAAAAGAACCACCTCTTGCACACCTACAACAAGCTAAACGTTGTACTCAAACTTGCTGTAATAAAAAATAAAAAATTAAATTAAAAACACGAACAAGAAGTAGTGAGACAAACTTGAGCGGCTTTCTCCTGGCACATTCCGTTCTACATTCCAATCTCGAACACGACTTCCATTGAGGCTCTGCTGCCCTAGTAACCAGATTTGGTAAGGGAGAACTGCTGCCACCTTGTGGCCGTTTCACACAACTGCAGGTTTAATGCCAGCGCTAATGGTCAGTGGATATTCCAAATCATTACAGGCCTGTAAATGACACCTGCCCTGAAAACAAATCCTGGGGTCATATAGCGACCAAAAAATTCAAAAGACGTCCATATTTCAAAACGACAGTTTCAAGAGGCATATTTCACGCACATTAGTGTTCTGCTTCTTTTGCTTTCTTTCTTTCTTTGTTAAAAAAAACGGGAATGGAAAAAGGCAACCCTCAGAATGGGCGAAAACGTTCACAAACGAATCAATGGACAAAGGTTTAATCTCCAATATATATAAACAGCTCATGCAGCTTAATATTAATAAAACAAACAACCCAATACAAAAATGGGCAGAAGATCTAAAGAGACGTTTCTTCAAAGAAGACACAGAGATGGCCAAGACGCACATGAAAAGCTGCTCAACATCACTAATTATTAGAGAAATGCAAATCAAAACTACAATGAGGTAAGACCTCACACCTGTTAGAATCGGCATCATCAGATAATCTACAAACAACAAATTCTGGGGAGGGTGTGGACAAAAGGAACCCTCTTCCGCTATTGGTGGGAATGTAAATTGATACAGTCACTATGGAGAACAGTATGGAGGTTCCTTTAAAAAACTAAAAAGAGAATTACCATAGGATCCAGCAATCCCACTTCTGGGCATATACCCAGAGAAAACCATAAATCACAGAGACACATTCACCACAATGTTCATTGCAGCACTATTTACAATAGCCAGGTTATGGAAGCAAAATAAATGCCCACAGACAGACGAATGGATAAAGATGTGGTACATATATAAAATGGAATATTACTCAGCCATAAAAAGGAATGAAACTGGGTCATTTGTAGAGAAGTTGATGGATCTAGAGACTGTCATACAGAGTGAAGTAAGCCAGAAAGAGAAAAACAAATATTGTATATTAATGCCTATATGTGGAACCTAGAAAAATGGTAGAGATGAACTGGTTTGCAGGGCAGAAATAGAGACACAGAGGTAGAGAACAAACGTATGGACACAAAGTGGGGGAAGCCATGGGGTGGTGGTGGTTGGATGACTTGGGAGATTAGGATTGACCTGTATACATGTCTATGCATAAAATAGATAACTAATAATAACCTACTGTATAAAAAATAGCTAAAATTAAATTTCAAAATTTTAAAAAATAAAATGTAAAAATAAAACAGAAAAAATGTTCTTCCATTCACACTGATGTATTTATACGAATGAATTATTTCCATGCTTATATCTATAAATACATAAATGAGGAATAAAATCTAACTTGAACCAAAAAAGAAAAAAAAAAAACTGAACCTAACAGTTATACAGAGGAAAACACTACCAAGGCACTTGCTCCAGTGGTAAACAATTCTGAAATTGGTCAGAGGTGGGGAATCATCTCCCATACAGCCAGCAGCCCCGCCCGCCCTCGCCAGGAGCATCCTCATTGCAAAGCTGGGAGACCGTGCCGAGGCCTCTGTGAGTAAACGTGAGCTGAGCCCCAGGCCAGATGCTGCTGAACTGTTCCCACCCTTCCCAGGTGAAACACCTGAATATGTACAAGGGCTTGAAAGCCTAGAGGAAGGGCCGTGGAGCCACACCAGCGACAGCACGCAGGCCAACTTGGTGCCTGCAGGTCAGCCAGGATGGTACTGGCCACGGGCGCTCTTCTGGAAGCTTTCTATTGCCCTGCCTGAGATACCCCTCCTGTCCCGGCCCCCACTCCTTTTTTTCCTTCCTCACCTCAGCCCGGAGAGATATTCCAGTGGAAGTTATGGGTGACACATCCTCTTCTTTACAGGTGGCAGCCTGGCAACTCCTGCCGAAAGTCCAGCAGAGCCCCACTCACACCGGGCCACCCACAAAGCCGTAGACCCTCACACCCTCCCACCAGCACAGCCCCGAGACTGCTGACGGGGCAAAGAATATGGAGTAAGGCACAGCTGCAGGGGCTATTGCTGCCTGGAGTGCTGTTTATATTGACCTCAACCCAGGCACACCTGGGGAGGGCTTGCCGGCAGGGTCAGGCTGCCCAGGTCAGCTAATCCTCAGCCCTCAGGGAATCACATTGCAGAAAATGGACCTCGCTAAGACAGAATATTCGCCAAGGAGAAAAAGTTCACAATGCCATTTGCAGCACCGTAGATGAGTCTCGAGGTAATCACGTGACTTGGAGTAAGTCAGAAAGTGAAAGACACATATCATATCATATCACTTATAGGTGTTACCTATAAATTGATAACAGGGCAGATATTTCCACGGAGAAGGGCAATCACAGATTCATTAAACACACTTATGGTTCACCAAAGGAAAGGTGTGAGGATTGAATTCATTACGATATTGGTGTTAGCAGACAGATACAAACACAGTAGACGTATATAATCACCAAAGACCTACGGAGTACCAAGAGAAAACTACTCAACATTCTGTCATAACGTACATGGGAAAAGGATCCCAGGAAGAACAGACATATGTATATGTGTAAAAGAACCACCTCTTGCACACCTACAACAAGCTAAACGTTGTACTCAAACTTGCTGTAATAAAAAATAAAAAATTAAATTAAAAACACGAACAAGAAGTAGTGAGACAAACTTGAGCGGCTTTCTCCTGGCACATTCCGTTCTACATTCCAATCTCGAACACGACTTCCATTGAGGCTCTGCTGCCCTAGTAACCAGATTTGGTAAGGGGGAACTGCTGCCACCTTGTGGCCGTTTCACACAACTGCAGGTTTAATGCCAGCGCTAATGGTCAGTGGATATTCCAAATCATTACAGGCCTGTAAATGACACCTGCCCTGAAAACAAATCCTGGGGTCATATATCGACCAAAAAATTCAAAAGACGTCCATATTTCAAAACGACAGTTTCAAGAGGCATATTTCACGCACATTAGTGTTCTGCTTCTTTTGCTTTCTTTCTTTCTTTGTTAAAAAAAAGGGAATGGAAAAAGGAAACCCTCAGAATGGGCGGAAACGTTCACAAACGAATCAATGGACAAAGGTTTAATCTCCAATATATATAAACAGCTCATGCAGCTTAATATTAATAAAACAAACAACCCAATACAAAAATGGGCAGAAGATCTAAAGAGACGTGTCTTCAAAGAAGACACAGAGATGGCCAAAACGCACATGAAAAGCTGCGCAACATCACTAATTATTAGAGAAATGCAAATCAAAACTACAATGAGGTAAGACCTCACACCTGTTAGAATCGGCATCATCAGATAATCTACAAACAACAAATTCTGGGGAGGGTGTGGACAAAAGGAACCCTCTTCCACTATTGGTGGGAATGTAAATTGATACAGTCACTATGGAGAACAGTATGGAGGTTCCTTTAAAAAACTAAAAAGAGAATTACCATAGGATCCAGCAATCCCACTTCTGGGCATATACCCAGAGAAAACCATAAATCACAGAGACACATTCACCACAATGTTCATTGCAGCACTATTTACAATAGCCAGGTTATGGAAGCAACATAAATGCCCACAGACAGACGAATGGATAAAGATGTGGTACATATATAAAATGGAATATTACTCAGCCATAAAAAGGAATGAAACTGGGTCATTTGTAGAGAAGTTGATGGATCTAGAGACTGTCATACAGAGTGAAGTAAGCCAGAAAGAGAAAAACAAATATTGTATATTAATGCTTATATGTGGAACCTAGAAAAATGGTAGAGATGAACTGGTTTGCAGGGCAGAAATAGAGACACAGAGGTAGAGAACAAACGTATGGACACAAAGTGGGGGAAGCCATGGGGTGGTGGTGGTGGGATGAGTTGGGAGATTGGGATTGACCTGTATACATGTCTATGCATAAAATAGATAACTAATAATAACCTACTGTATAAAAAATAACTAAAATTAAATTTCAAAATTTTAAAAAATAAAATGTAAAAATAAAACAGAAAAAAAGTTCTTCCATTCACACAGATGTATTTATACGAATGAATTATTTCCATGCTTATATCTATAAATACATAAATGAGGAATAAAATCTAACTTGAACCAAAAAAGAAAAAAAAAAAACTGAACCTAACAGTTATACAGAGGAAAACACTACCAAGGCACTTGCTCCAGTGGTAAACAATTCTGAAATTGGTCAGAGGTGGGGAATCATCTCCCATACAGCCAGCAGCCCCGCCCGCCCTCGCCAGGAGCATCCTCATTGCAAAGCTGGGAGACCGTGCCGAGGCCTCTGTGAGTAAACGTGAGCTGAGCCCCAGGCCAGATGCTGCTGAACTGTTCCCACCCTTCCCATGTGAAACACCTGAATATGTACAAGGGCTTGAAAGCCTAGAGGAAGGGCCGTGGAGCCACACCAGCGACAGCACGCAGGCCAACTTGGTGCCTGCAGGTCAGCCAGGATGGTCCTGGCCACGGGCGCTCTTCTGGAAGCTTTCTATTGCCCTGCCTGAGATACCCCTCCTGTCCCGGCCCCCACTCCTTTTTTTCCTTCCTCACCTCAGCCCGCAGAGATATTCCAGTGGAAGTTATGGGTGACACATCCTCTTCTTTACAGGTGGCAGCCTGGCAACTCCTGCCGAAAGTCCAGCAGAGCCCCACTCACACCGGGCCACCCACAAAGCCGTGGACCCTCACACCCTCCCACCAGCACAGCCCCGAGACTGCTGACGGGGCAGAGGATATGGAGTCAGGCACAGCTGCAGGGACTATTGCTGCCTGGAGTGCTGTTTATATTGACCTCAACGCAGGCACACCTGGGGAGGGCTTGCCGGCAGGGTCAGGCTGCCCAGGTCAGCTAATCCTCAGCCCTCAGGGAATCACATTGCAGAAAATGGACCTCGCTAAGACAGAATATTCGCCAAGGAAAAAAAGGACACAATGCCATTTGCAGCACCGTAGATGAGTCTCGAGGTAATCACGTGACTTGGAGTAAGTCAGAAAGTGAAAGACACATATCATATCATATCACTTATAGGTGTTACCTATAAATTGATACCAGGGCAGATATTTCCACGGAGAAGGGCAATCACAGATTCATTAAACAAACTTATGGTTCACCAAAGGAAAGGTGTGAGGATTGAATTCATTACGATATTGGGGTTAGCAGACAGATACAAACACAGTAGACGTATATAATCACCAAAGACCTACGGAGTACCAAGAGAAGACTACTCAACATTCTGTCATAACGTACATGGGAAAAGGATCCCAGGAAGAACAGACATATGTATATGTGTAAAAGAACCACCTCTTGCACACCTACAACAAGCTAAACGTTGTACTCAAACTTGCTGTAATAAAAAATAAAAAATTAAATTAAAAACACGAACAAGAAGTAGTGAGACAAACTTGAGGGGCTTTCTCCTGGCACATTCCGTTCTACATTCCAATCTCGAACACGACTTCCATTGAGGCTCTGCTGCCCTAGTAACCAGATTTGGTAAGGGAGAACTGCTGCCACCTTGTGGCCGTTTCACACAACTGCAGGTTTAATGCCAGCGCTAATGGTCAGTGGATATTCCAAATCATTACAGGCCTGTAAATGACACCTGCCCTGAAAACAAATCCTGGGGTCATATATCGACCAAAAAATTCAAAAGACGTCCATATTTCAAAACGACAGTTTCAAGAGGCATATTTCACGCACATTAGTGTTCTGCTTCTTTTGCTTTCTTTCTTTCTTTGTTAAAAAAAACGGGAATGGAAAAAGGCAACCCTCAGAGTGGGCGAAAACGTTCACAAACGAATCAATGGACAAAGGTTTAATCTCCAATATATATAAACAGCTCATGCAGCTTAATATTAATAAAACAAACAACCCAATACAAAAATGGGCAGAAGATCTAAAGAGACGTTTCTTCACAGAAGACACAGAGATGGCCAAGACGCACATGAAAAGCTGCTCAACATCACTAATTATTAGAGAAATGCAAATCAAAACTACAATGAGGTAAGACCTCACACCTGTTAGAATCGGCATCATCAGATAATCTACAAACAACAAATTCTGGGGAGGGTGTGGACAAAAGGAACCCTCTTCCGCTATTGGTGGGAATGTAAATTGATACAGTCACTATGGAGAACAGTATGGAGGTTCCTTTAAAAAACTAAAAAGAGAATTACCATAGGATCCAGCAATCCCACTTCTGGGCATATACCCAGAGAAAACCATAAATCACAGAGACACATTCACCACAATGTTCATTGCAGCACTATTTACAATAGCCAGGTTATGGAAGCAACATAAATGCCCACAGACAGACGAATGGATAAAGATGTGGTACATATATAAAATGGAATATTACTCAGCCATAAAAAGGAATGAAACTGGGTCATTTGTAGAGAAGTTGATGGATCTAGAGACTGTCATACAGAGTGAAGTAAGCCAGAAAGAGAAAAACAAATATGGTATATTAATGCCTATATGTGGAACCTAGAAAAATGGTAGAGATGAACTGGTTTGCAGGGCAGAAATAGAGACACAGAGGAAGAGAACAAACGTATGGACACAAAGTGGGGGAAGCCATGGGGTTGTGGTGGTGGGATGAGTTGGGAGATTGGGATTGACCTGTATACATGTCTATGCATAAAATAGATAACTAATAATAACCTACTGTATAAAAAAATAACTAAAATTAAATTTCAAAATTTTAAAAAATTAAATGTAAAAATAAAACAGAAAAAAAGTTCTTCCATTCACACTGATGTATTTATACGAATGAATTATTTCCATGCTTATATCTATAAATACATAAATGAGGAATAAAATCTAACTTGAACCAAAAAAGAAAAAAAAAACTGAACCTAACAGTTATACAGAGGAAAACACTACCAAGGCACTTGCTCCAGTGGTAAACAATTCTGAAATTGGTCAGAGGTGGGGAATCATCTCCCATACAGCCAGCAGCCCCGCCCGCCCACGCAAGGAGCATCCTCATTGCAAAGCTGGGAGACCGTGCCGAGGCCTCTGTGAGTAAACGTGAGCTGAGCCCCAGGCCAGATGCTGCTGAACTGTTCCCACCCTTCCCAGGTGAAACACCTGAATATGTACAAGGGCTTGAAAGCCTAGAGGAAGGGCCGTGGAGCCACACCAGCGACAGCACGCAGGCCAACTTAGTGCCTGCAGGTCAGCGAGGATGGTACTGGCCACGGGCGCTCTTCTGGAAGCTTTCTATTGCCCTGCCTGAGATACCCCTCCTGTCCCGGCCCCCACTCCTTTTTTTCCTTCCTCACCTCAGCCCGCAGAGATATTCCAGTGGAAGTTATGGGTGACACATCCTCTTCTTTACAGGTGGCAGCCTGGCAACTCCTGCCGAAAGTCCAGCAGAGCCCCACTCACACCGGGCCACCCACAAAGCCGTGGACCCTCACACCCTCCCACCAGCACAGCCCCGAGACTGCTGACGGGGCAAAGAATATGGAGTAAGGCACAGCTGCAGGGGCTATTGCTGCCTGGAGTGCTGTTTATATTGACCTCAACCCAGGCACACCTGGGGAGGGCTTGCCGGCAGGGTCAGGCTGCCCAGGTCAGCTAATCCTCAGCCCTCAGGGAATCACATTGCAGAAAATGGACCTCGCTAAGACAGAATATTCGCCAAGGAGAAAAAGTTCACAATGCCATTTGCAGCACCGTAGATGAGTCTCGAGGTAATCACGTGACTTGGAGTAAGTCAGAAAGTGAAAGACACATATCATATCATATCACTTATAGGTGTTACCTATCAATTGATAACAGGGCAGATATTTCCACGGAGAAGGGCAATCACAGATTCATTAAACACACTTATGGTTCACCAAAGGAAAGGTGTGAGGATTGAATTCATTACGATATTGGTGTTAGCAGACAGATACAAACACAGTAGACGTATATAATCACCAAAGACCTACGGAGTACCAAGAGAAAACTACTCAACATTCTGTCATAACGTACATGGGAAAAGGATCCCAGGAAGAACAGACATATGTATATGTGTAAAAGAACCACCTCTTGCACACCTACAACAAGCTAAACGTTGTACTCAAACTTGCTGTAATAAAAAATAAAAAATTAAATTAAAAACACGAACAAGAAGTAGTGAGACAAACTTGAGCGGCTTTCTCCTGGCACATTCCGTTCTACATTCCAATCTCGAACACGACTTCCATTGAGGCTCTGCTGCCCTAGTAACCAGATTTGGTAAGGGAGAACTGCTGCCACCTTGTGGCCGTTTCACACAACTGCAGGTTTAATGCCAGCGCTAATGGTCAGTGGATATTCCAAATCATTACAGGCCTGTAAATGACACCTGCCCTGAAAACAAATCCTGGGGTCATATATCGACCAAAAAATTCAAAAGACGTCCATATTTCAAAACGACAGTTTCAAGAGGCATATTTCACGCACATTAGTGTTCTGCTTCTTTTGCTTTCTTTCTTTCTTTGTTAAAAAAAAGGGAATGGAAAAAGGAAACCCTCAGAATGGGCGGAAACGTTCACAAACGAATCAATGGACAAAGGTTTAATCTCCAATATATATAAACAGCTCATGCAGCTTAATATTAATAAAACAAACAACCCAATACAAAAATGGGCAGAAGATCTAAAGAGACGTGTCTTCAAAGAAGACACAGAGATGGCCAAAACGCACATGAAAAGCTGCGCAACATCACTAATTATTAGAGAAATGCAAATCAAAACTACAATGAGGTAAGACCTCACACCTGTTAGAATCGGCATCATCAGATAATCTACAAACAACAAATTCTGGGGAGGGTGTGGACAAAAGGAACCCTCTTCCACTATTGGTGGGAATGTAAATTGATACAGTCACTATGGAGAACAGTATGGAGGTTCCTTTAAAAAACTAAAAAGAGAATTACCATAGGATCCAGCAATCCCACTTCTGGGCATATACCCAGAGAAAACCATAAATCACAGAGACACATTCACCACAATGTTCATTGCAGCACTATTTACAATAGCCAGGTTATGGAAGCAACATAAATGCCCACAGACAGACGAATGGATAAAGATGTGGTACATATATAAAATGGAATATTACTCAGCCATAAAAAGGAATGAAACTGGGTCATTTGTAGAGAAGTTGATGGATCTAGAGACTGTCATACAGAGTGAAGTAAGCCAGAAAGAGAAAAACAAATATTGTATATTAATGCCTATATGTGGAACCTAGAAAAATGGTAGAGATGAACTGGTTTGCAGGGCAGAAATAGAGACACAGAGGTAGAGAACAAACGTATGGACACAAAGTGGGGGAAGCCATGGGGTGGTGGTGGTGGGATGAGTTGGGAGATTGGGATTGACCTGTATACATGTCTATGCATAAAATAGATAACTAATAATAACCTACTGTATAAAAAATAACTAAAATTAAATTTCAAAATTTTAAAAAATAAAATGTAAAAATAAAACAGAAAAAAAGTTCTTCCATTCACACAGATGTATTTATACGAATGAATTATTTCCATGCTTATATCTATAAATACATAAATGAGGAATAAAATCTAACTTGAACCAAAAAAGAAAAAAAAAAAACTGAACCTAACAGTTATACAGAGGAAAACACTACCAAGGCACTTGCTCCAGTGGTAAACAATTCTGAAATTGGTCAGAGGTGGGGAATCATCTCCCATACAGCCAGCAGCCCCGCCCGCCCTCGCCAGGAGCATCCTCATTGCAAAGCTGGGAGACCGTGCCGAGGCCTCTGTGAGTAAACGTGAGCTGAGCCCCAGGCCAGATGCTGCTGAACTGTTCCCACCCTTCCCATGTGAAACACCTGAATATGTACAAGGGCTTGAAAGCCTAGAGGAAGGGCCGTGGAGCCACACCAGCGACAGCACGCAGGCCAACTTGGTGCCTGCAGGTCAGCCAGGATGGTACTGGCCACGGGCGCTCTTCTGGAAGCTTTCTATTGCCCTGCCTGAGATACCCCTCCTGTCCCGGCCCCCACTCCTTTTTTTCCTTCCTCACCTCAGCCCGCAGAGATATTCCAGTGGAAGTTATGGGTGACACATCCTCTTCTTTACAGGTGGCAGCCTGGCAACTCCTGCCGAAAGTCCAGCAGAGCCCCACTCACACCGGGCCACCCACAAAGCCGTGGACCCTCACACCCTCCCACCAGCACAGCCCCGAGACTGCTGACGGGGCAGAGGATATGGAGTCAGGCACAGCTGCAGGGACTATTGCTGCCTGGAGTGCTGTTTATATTGACCTCAACGCAGGCACACCTGGGGAGGGCTTGCCGGCAGGGTCAGGCTGCCCAGGTCAGCTAATCCTCAGCCCTCAGGGAATCACATTGCAGAAAATGGACCTCGCTAAGACAGAATATTCGCCAAGGAAAAAAAGGACACAATGCCATTTGCATCACCGTAGATGAGTCTCGAGGTAATCACTTGACTTGGAGTAAGTCAGAAAGTGAAAGACACATATCATATCATATCACTTATAGGTGTTACCTATAAATTGATACCAGGGCAGATATTTCCACGGAGAAGGGCAATCACAGATTCATTAAACAAACTTATGGTTCACCAAAGAAAAGGTGTGAGGATTGAATTCATTACGATATTGGGGTTAGCAGACAGATACAAACACAGTAGACGTATATAATCACCAAAGACGTACGGAGTACCAAGAGAAGACTACTCAACATTCTGTCATAACGTACATGGGAAAAGGATCCCAGGAAGAACAGACATATGTATATGTGTAAAAGAACCACCTCTTGCACACCTACAACAAGCTAAACGTTGTACTCAAACTTGCTGTAATAAAAAATAAAAAATTAAATTAAAAACACGAACAAGAAGTAGTGAGACAAACTTGAGGGGCTTTCTCCTGGCACATTCCGTTCTACATTCCAATCTCGAACACGACTTCCATTGAGGCTCTGCTGCCCTAGTAACCAGATTTGGTAAGGGAGAACTGCTGCCACCTTGTGGCCGTTTCACACAACTGCAGGTTTAATGCCAGCGCTAATGGTCAGTGGATATTCCAAATCATTACAGGCCTGTAAATGACACCTGCCCTGAAAACAAATCCTGGGGTCATATATCGACCAAAAAATTCAAAAGACGTCCACATTTCAAAACGACAGTTTCAAGAGGCATATTTCACGCACATTAGTGTTCTGCTTCTTTTGCTTTCTTTCTTTCTTTGTTAAAAAAAACGGGAATGGAAAAAGGCAACCCTCAGAGTGGGCGAAAACGTTCACAAACGAATCAATGGACAAAGGTTTAATCTCCAATATATATAAACAGCTCATGCAGCTTAATATTAATAAAACAAACAACCCAATACAAAAATGGGCAGAAGATCTAAAGAGACGTTTCTTCAAAGAAGACACAGAGATGGCCAAAACGCACATGAAAAGCTGCGCAACATCACTAATTATTAGAGAAATGCAAATCAAAACTACAATGAGGTAAGACCTCACACCTGTTAGAATCAGCATCATCAGATAATCTACAAACAACAAATTCTGGGGAGGGTGTGGACAAAAGGAACCCTCTTCCGCTATTGGTGGGAATGTAAATTGATACAGTCACTATGGAGAACAGTATGGAGGTTCCTTTAAAAAACTAAAAAGAGAATTACCATAGGATCCAGCAATCCCACTTCTGGGCATATACCCAGAGAAAACCATAAATCACAGAGACACATTCACCACAATGTTCATTGCAGCACTATTTACAATAGCCAGGTTATGGAAGCAACATAAATGCCCACAGACAGACGAATGGATAAAGATGTGGTACATATATAAAATGGAATATTACTCAGCCATAAAAAGGAATGAAACTGGGTCATTTGTAGAGAAGTTGATGGATCTAGAGACTGTCATACAGAGTGAAGTAAGCCAGAAAGAGAAAAACAAATATGGTATATTAATGCCTATATGTGGAACCTAGAAAAATGGTAGAGATGAACTGGTTTGCAGGGCAGAAATAGAGACACAGAGGTAGAGAACAAACGTATGGACACAAAGTGGGGGAAGCCATGGGGTTGTGGTGGTGGGATGAGTTGGGAGATTGGGATTGACCTGTATACATGTCTATGCATAAAATAGATAACTAATAATAACCTACTGTATAAAAAAATAACTAAAATTAAATTTCAAAATTTTAAAAAATTAAATGTAAAAATAAAACAGAAAAAAAGTTCTTCCATTCACACTGATGTATTTATACGAATGAATTATTTCCATGCTTATATCTATAAATACATAAATGAGGAATAAAATCTAACTTGAACCAAAAAAGAAAAAAAAAACTGAACCTAACAGTTATACAGAGGAAAACACTACCAAGGCACTTGCTCCAGTGGTAAACAATTCTGAAATTGGTCAGAGGTGGGGAATCATCTCCCATACAGCCAGCAGCCCCGCCCGCCCACGCAAGGAGCATCCTCATTGCAAAGCTGGGAGACCGTGCCGAGGCCTCTGTGAGTAAACGTGAGCTGAGCCCCAGGCCAGATGCTGCTGAACTGTTCCCACCCTTCCCAGGTGAAACACCTGAATATGTACAAGGGCTTGAAAGCCTAGAGGAAGGGCCGTGGAGCCACACCAGCGACAGCACGCAGGCCAACTTGGTGCCTGCAGGTCAGCCAGGATGGTACTGGCCACGGGCGCTCTTCTGGAAGCTTTCTATTGCCCTGCCTGAGATACCCCTCCTGTCCCGGCCCCCACTCCTTTTTTTCCTTCCTCACCTCAGCCCGCAGAGATATTCCAGTGGAAGTTATGGGTGACACATCCTCTTCTTTACAGGTGGCAGCCTGGCAACTCCTGCCGAAAGTCCAGCAGAGCCCCACTCACACCGGGCCACCCACAAAGCCGTGGACCCTCACACCCTCCCACCAGCACAGCCCCGAGACTGCTGACGGGGCAGAGGATATGGAGTCAGGCACAGCTGCAGGGACTATTGCTGCCTGGAGTGCTGTTTATATTGACCTCAACGCAGGCACACCTGGGGAGGGCTTGCCGGCAGGGTCAGGCTGCCCAGGTCAGCTAATCCTCAGCCCTCAGGGAATCACATTGCAGAATATGGACCTCGCTAAGACAGAATATTCGCCAAGGAAAAAAAGGACACAATGCCATTTGCAGCACCGTAGATGAGTCTCGAGGTAATCACGTGACTTGGAGTAAGTCAGAAAGTGAAAGACACATATCATATCATATCACTTATAGGTGTTACCTATAAATTGATACCAGGGCAGATATTTCCACGGAGAAGGGCAATCACAGATTCATTAAACAAACTTATGGTTCACCAAAGGAAAGGTGTGAGGATTGAATTCATTACGATATTGGGGTTAACAGACAGATACAAACACAGTAGACGTATATAATCACCAAAGACCTACGGAGTACCAAGAGAAGAATACTCAACTTTCTGTCATAACGTACATGGGAAAAGGATCCCAGGAAGAACAGACATATGTATATGTGTAAAAGAACCACCTCTTGCACACCTACAACAAGCTAAACGTTGTACTCAAACTTGCTGTAATAAAAAATAAAAAAATTAAATTAAAAACACGAACAAGAAGTAGTGAGACAAACTTGAGGGGCTTTCTCCTGGCACATTCCGTTCTACATTCCAATCTCGAACATGACTTCCATTGAGGCTCTGCTGCCCTAGTAACCAGATTTGGTAAGGGAGAACTGCTGCCACCTTGTGGCCGTTTCACACAACTGCAGGTTTAATGCCAGCGCTAATGGTCAGTGGATATTCCAAATCATTACAGGCCTGTAAATGACACCTGCCCTGAAAACAAATCCTGGGGTCATATAGCGACCAAAAAATTCAAAAGACGTCCATATTTCAAAACGACAGTTTCAAGAGGCATATTTCACGCACATTAGTGTTCTGCTTCTTTTGCTTTCTTTCTTTCTTTGTTAAAAGAAACGGGAATGGAGAAAGGCAACCCTCAGAATGGGCGAAAACGTTCACAAACGAATCAATGGACAAAGGTTTAATCTCCAATATATATAAACAGCTCATGCAGCTTAATATTAATAAAACAAACAACCCAATACAAAAATGGGCAGAAGATCTAAAGAGACGTTTCTTCAAAGAAGACACAGAGATGGCCAAGACGCACATGAAAAGCTGCTCAACATCACTAATTATTAGAGAAATGCAAATCAAAACTACAATGAGGTAAGACCTCACACCTGTTAGAATCGGCATCATCAGATAATCTACAAACAACAAATTCTGGGGAGGGTGTGGACAAAAGGAACCCTCTTCCGCTATTGGTGGGAATGTAAATTGATACAGTCACTATGGAGAACAGTATGGAGGTTCCTTTAAAAAACTAAAAAGAGAATTACCATAGGATCCAGCAATCCCACTTCTGGGCATATACCCAGAGAAAACCATAAATCACAGAGACACATTCACCACAATGTTCATTGCAGCACTATTTACAATAGCCAGGTTATGGAAGCAACATAAATGCCCACAGACAGACGAATGGATAAAGATGTGGTACATATATAAAATGGAATATTACTCAGCCATAAAAAGGAATGAAACTGGGTCATTTGTAGAGAAGTTGATGGATCTGGAGACTGTCATACAGAGTGAAGTAAGCCAGAAAGAGAAAAACAAATATTGTATATTAATGCCTATATGTGGAACCTAGAAAAATGGTAGAGATGAACTGGTTTGCAGGGTAGAAATAGAGACACAGAGGTAGAGAACAAACGTATGGACACAAAGTGGGGGAAGCCATGGGGTTGTGGTGGTGGGATGAGTTGGGAGATTGGGATTGACCTGTATACATGTCTATGCATAAAATAGATAACTAATAATAACCTACTGTATAAAAAAATAACTAAAATTAAATTTCAAAATTTTAAAAAATTAAATGTAAAAATAAAACAGAAAAAAAGTTCTTCCATTCACACTGATGTATTTATACGAATGAATTATTTCCATGCTTATATCTATAAATACATAAATGAGGAATAAAATCTAACTTGAACCAAAAAAGAAAAAAAAAACTGAACCTAACAGTTATACAGAGGAAAACACTACCAAGGCACTTGCTCCAGTGGTAAACAATTCTGAAATTGGTCAGAGGTGGGGAATCATCTCCCATACAGCCAGCAGCCCCGCCCGCCCACGCAAGGAGCATCCTCATTGCAAAGCTGGGAGACCGTGCCGAGGCCTCTGTGAGTAAACGTGAGCTGAGCCCCAGGCCAGATGCTGCTGAACTGTTCCCACCCTTCCCAGGTGAAACACCTGAATATGTACAAGGGCTTGAAAGCCTAGAGGAAGGGCCGTGGAGCCACACCAGCGACAGCACGCAGGCCAACTTAGTGCCTGCAGGTCAGCGAGGATGGTACTGGCCACGGGCGCTCTTCTGGAAGCTTTCTATTGCCCTGCCTGAGATACCCCTCCTGTCCCGGCCCCCACTCCTTTTTTTCCTTCCTCACCTCAGCCCGCAGAGATATTCCAGTGGAAGTTATGGGTGACACATCCTCTTCTTTACAGGTGGCAGCCTGGCAACTCCTGCCGAAAGTCCAGCAGAGCCCCACTCACACCGGGCCACCCACAAAGCCGTGGACCCTCACACCCTCCCACCAGCACAGCCCCGAGACTACTGACGGGGCAAAGAATATGGAGTAAGGCACAGCTGCAGGGGCTATTGCTGCCTGGAGTGCTGTTTATATTGACCTCAACCCAGGCACACCTGGGGAGGGCTTGCCGGCAGGGTCAGGCTGCCCAGGTCAGCTAATCCTCAGCCCTCAGGGAATCACATTGCAGAAAATGGACCTCGCTAAGACAGAATATTCGCCAAGGAGAAAAAGTTCACAATGCCATTTGCAGCACCGTAGATGAGTCTCGAGGTAATCACGTGACTTGGAGTAAGTCAGAAAGTGAAAGACACATATCATATCATATCACTTATAGGTGTTACCTATCAATTGATAACAGGGCAGATATTTCCACGGAGAAGGGCAATCACAGATTCATTAAACACACTTATGGTTCACCAAAGGAAAGGTGTGAGGATTGAATTCATTACGATATTGGTGTTAGCAGACAGATACAAACACAGTAGACGTATATAATCACCAAAGACCTACGGAGTACCAAGAGAAAACTACTCAACATTCTGTCATAACGTACATGGGAAAAGGATCCCAGGAAGAACAGACATATGTATATGTGTAAAAGAACCACCTCTTGCACACCTACAACAAGCTAAACGTTGTACTCAAACTTGCTGTAATAAAAAATAAAAAATTAAATTAAAAACACGAACAAGAAGTAGTGAGACAAACTTGAGCGGCTTTCTCCTGGCACATTCCGTTCTACATTCCAATCTAGAACACGACTTCCATTGAGGCTCTGCTGCCCTAGTAACCAGATTTGGTAAGGGAGAACTGCTGCCACCTTGTGGCCGTTTCACACAACTGCAGGTTTAATGCCAGCGCTAATGGTCAGTGGATATTCCAAATCATTACAGGCCTGTAAATGACACCTGCCCTGAAAACAAATCCTGGGGTCATATATCGACCAAAAAATTCAAAAGACGTCCATATTTCAAAACGACAGTTTCAAGAGGCATATTTCACGCACATTAGTGTTCTGCTTCTTTTGCTTTCTTTCTTTCTTTGTTAAAAAAAAGGGAATGGAAAAAGGAAACCCTCAGAATGGGCGGAAACGTTCACAAACGAATCAATGGACAAAGGTTTAATCTCCAATATATATAAACAGCTCATGCAGCTTAATATTAATAAAACAAACAACCCAATACAAAAATGGGCAGAAGATCTAAAGAGACGTGTCTTCAAAGAAGACACAGAGATGGCCAAAACGCACATGAAAAGCTGCGCAACATCACTAATTATTAGAGAAATGCAAATCAAAACTACAATGAGGTAAGACCTCACACCTGTTAGAATCGGCATCATCAGATAATCTACAAACAACAAATTCTGGGGAGGGTGTGGACAAAAGGAACCCTCTTCCACTATTGGTGGGAATGTAAATTGATACAGTCACTATGGAGAACAGTATGGAGGTTCCTTTAAAAAACTAAAAAGAGAATTACCATAGGATCCAGCAATCCCACTTCTGGGCATATACCCAGAGAAAACCATAAATCACAGAGACACATTCACCACAATGTTCATTGCAGCACTATTTACAATAGCCAGGTTATGGAAGCAACATAAATGCCCACAGACAGACGAATGGATAAAGATGTGGTACATATATAAAATGGAATATTACTCAGCCATAAAAAGGAATGAAACTGGGTCATTTGTAGAGAAGTTGATGGATCTAGAGACTGTCATACAGAGTGAAGTAAGCCAGAAAGAGAAAAACAAATATTGTATATTAATGCCTATATGTGGAACCTAGAAAAATGGTAGAGATGAACTGGTTTGCAGGGCAGAAATAGAGACACAGAGGTAGAGAACAAACGTATGGACACAAAGTGGGGGAAGCCATGGGGTGGTGGTGGTGGGATGAGTTGGGAGATTGGGATTGACCTGTATACATGTCTATGCATAAAATAGATAACTAATAATAACCTACTGTATAAAAAATAACTAAAATTAAATTTCAAAATTTTAAAAAATAAAATGTAAAAATAAAACAGAAAAAAAGTTCTTCCATTCACACAGATGTATTTATACGAATGAATTATTTCCATGCTTATATCTATAAATACATAAATGAGGAATAAAATCTAACTTGAACCAAAAAAGAAAAAAAAAAAACTGAACCTAACAGTTATACAGAGGAAAACACTACCAAGGCACTTGCTCCAGTGGTAAACAATTCTGAAATTGGTCAGAGGTGGGGAATCATCTCCCATACAGCCAGCAGCCCCGCCCGCCCTCGCCAGGAGCATCCTCATTGCAAAGCTGGGAGACCGTGCCGAGGCCTCTGTGAGTAAACGTGAGCTGAGCCCCAGGCCAGATGCTGCTGAACTGTTCCCACCCTTCCCATGTGAAACACCTGAATATGTACAAGGGCTTGAAAGCCTAGAGGAAGGGCCGTGGAGCCACACCAGCGACAGCACGCAGGCCAACTTGGTGCCTGCAGGTCAGCCAGGATGGTACTGGCCACGGGCGCTCTTCTGGAAGCTTTCTATTGCCCTGCCTGAGATACCCCTCCTGTCCCGGCCCCCACTCCTTTTTTTCCTTCCTCACCTCAGCCCGCAGAGATATTCCAGTGGAAGTTATGGGTGACACATCCTCTTCTTTACAGGTGGCAGCCTGGCAACTCCTGCCGAAAGTCCAGCAGAGCCCCACTCACACCGGGCCACCCACAAAGCCGTGGACCCTCACACCCTCCCACCAGCACAGCCCCGAGACTGCTGACGGGGCAGAGGATATGGAGTCAGGCACAGCTGCAGGGACTATTGCTGCCTGGAGTGCTGTTTATATTGACCTCAACGCAGGCACACCTGGGGAGGGCTTGCCGGCAGGGTCAGGCTGCCCAGGTCAGCTAATCCTCAGCCCTCAGGGAATCACATTGCAGAAAATGGACCTCGCTAAGACAGAATATTCGCCAAGGAAAAAAAGGACACAATGCCATTTGCATCACCGTAGATGAGTCTCGAGGTAATCACTTGACTTGGAGTAAGTCAGAAAGTGAAAGACACATATCATATCATATCACTTATAGGTGTTACCTATAAATTGATACCAGGGCAGATATTTCCACGGAGAAGGGCAATCACAGATTCATTAAACAAACTTATGGTTCACCAAAGAAAAGGTGTGAGGATTGAATTCATTACGATATTGGGGTTAGCAGACAGATACAAACACAGTAGACGTATATAATCACCAAAGACGTACGGAGTACCAAGAGAAGACTACTCAACATTCTGTCATAACGTACATGGGAAAAGGATCCCAGGAAGAACAGACATATGTATATGTGTAAAAGAACCACCTCTTGCACACCTACAACAAGCTAAACGTTGTACTCAAACTTGCTGTAATAAAAAATAAAAAATTAAATTAAAAACACGAACAAGAAGTAGTGAGACAAACTTGAGGGGCTTTCTCCTGGCACATTCCGTTCTACATTCCAATCTCGAACACGACTTCCATTGAGGCTCTGCTGCCCTAGTAACCAGATTTGGTAAGGGAGAACTGCTGCCACCTTGTGGCCGTTTCACACAACTGCAGGTTTAATGCCAGCGCTAATGGTCAGTGGATATTCCAAATCATTACAGGCCTGTAAATGACACCTGCCCTGAAAACAAATCCTGGGGTCATATATCGACCAAAAAATTCAAAAGACGTCCACATTTCAAAACGACAGTTTCAAGAGGCATATTTCACGCACATTAGTGTTCTGCTTCTTTTGCTTTCTTTCTTTCTTTGTTAAAAAAAACGGGAATGGAAAAAGGCAACCCTCAGAGTGGGCGAAAACGTTCACAAACGAATCAATGGACAAAGGTTTAATCTCCAATATATATAAACAGCTCATGCAGCTTAATATTAATAAAACAAACAACCCAATACAAAAATGGGCAGAAGATCTAAAGAGACGTTTCTTCAAAGAAGACACAGAGATGGCCAAAACGCACATGAAAAGCTGCGCAACATCACTAATTATTAGAGAAATGCAAATCAAAACTACAATGAGGTAAGACCTCACACCTGTTAGAATCAGCATCATCAGATAATCTACAAACAACAAATTCTGGGGAGGGTGTGGACAAAAGGAACCCTCTTCCGCTATTGGTGGGAATGTAAATTGATACAGTCACTATGGAGAACAGTATGGAGGTTCCTTTAAAAAACTAAAAAGAGAATTACCATAGGATCCAGCAATCCCACTTCTGGGCATATACCCAGAGAAAACCATAAATCACAGAGACACATTCACCACAATGTTCATTGCAGCACTATTTACAATAGCCAGGTTATGGAAGCAACATAAATGCCCACAGACAGACGAATGGATAAAGATGTGGTACATATATAAAATGGAATATTACTCAGCCATAAAAAGGAATGAAACTGGGTCATTTGTAGAGAAGTTGATGGATCTAGAGACTGTCATACAGAGTGAAGTAAGCCAGAAAGAGAAAAACAAATATGGTATATTAATGCCTATATGTGGAACCTAGAAAAATGGTAGAGATGAACTGGTTTGCAGGGCAGAAATAGAGACACAGAGGTAGAGAACAAACGTATGGACACAAAGTGGGGGAAGCCATGGGGTTGTGGTGGTGGGATGAGTTGGGAGATTGGGATTGACCTGTATACATGTCTATGCATAAAATAGATAACTAATAATAACCTACTGTATAAAAAAATAACTAAAATTAAATTTCAAAATTTTAAAAAATTAAATGTAAAAATAAAACAGAAAAAAAGTTCTTCCATTCACACTGATGTATTTATACGAATGAATTATTTCCATGCTTATATCTATAAATACATAAATGAGGAATAAAATCTAACTTGAACCAAAAAAGAAAAAAAAAACTGAACCTAACAGTTATACAGAGGAAAACACTACCAAGGCACTTGCTCCAGTGGTAAACAATTCTGAAATTGGTCAGAGGTGGGGAATCATCTCCCATACAGCCAGCAGCCCCGCCCGCCCACGCAAGGAGCATCCTCATTGCAAAGCTGGGAGACCGTGCCGAGGCCTCTGTGAGTAAACGTGAGCTGAGCCCCAGGCCAGATGCTGCTGAACTGTTCCCACCCTTCCCAGGTGAAACACCTGAATATGTACAAGGGCTTGAAAGCCTAGAGGAAGGGCCGTGGAGCCACACCAGCGACAGCACGCAGGCCAACTTGGTGCCTGCAGGTCAGCCAGGATGGTACTGGCCACGGGCGCTCTTCTGGAAGCTTTCTATTGCCCTGCCTGAGATACCCCTCCTGTCCCGGCCCCCACTCCTTTTTTTCCTTCCTCACCTCAGCCCGCAGAGATATTCCAGTGGAAGTTATGGGTGACACATCCTCTTCTTTACAGGTGGCAGCCTGGCAACTCCTGCCGAAAGTCCAGCAGAGCCCCACTCACACCGGGCCACCCACAAAGCCGTGGACCCTCACACCCTCCCACCAGCACAGCCCCGAGACTGCTGACGGGGCAGAGGATATGGAGTCAGGCACAGCTGCAGGGACTATTGCTGCCTGGAGTGCTGTTTATATTGACCTCAACGCAGGCACACCTGGGGAGGGCTTGCCGGCAGGGTCAGGCTGCCCAGGTCAGCTAATCCTCAGCCCTCAGGGAATCACATTGCAGAATATGGACCTCGCTAAGACAGAATATTCGCCAAGGAAAAAAAGGACACAATGCCATTTGCAGCACCGTAGATGAGTCTCGAGGTAATCACGTGACTTGGAGTAAGTCAGAAAGTGAAAGACACATATCATATCATATCACTTATAGGTGTTACCTATAAATTGATACCAGGGCAGATATTTCCACGGAGAAGGGCAATCACAGATTCATTAAACAAACTTATGGTTCACCAAAGGAAAGGTGTGAGGATTGAATTCATTACGATATTGGGGTTAACAGACAGATACAAACACAGTAGACGTATATAATCACCAAAGACCTACGGAGTACCAAGAGAAGACTACTCAACTTTCTGTCATAACGTACATGGGAAAAGGATCCCAGGAAGAACAGACATATGTATATGTGTAAAAGAACCACCTCTTGCACACCTACAACAAGCTAAACGTTGTACTCAAACTTGCTGTAATAAAAAATAAAAAATTAAATTAAAAACACGAACAAGAAGTAGTGAGACAAACTTGAGGGGCTTTCTCCTGGCACATTCCGTTCTACATTCCAATCTCGAACACGACTTCCATTGAGGCTCTGCTGCCCTAATAACCAGATATGGTAAGGGAGAACTGCTGCCACCTTGTGGCCGTTTCACACAACTGCAGGTTTAATGCCAGCGCTAATGGTCAGTGGATATTCCAAATCATTACAGGCCTGTAAATGACACCTGCCCTGAAAACAAATCCTGGGGTCATATATCGACCAAAAAATTCAAAAGACGTCCATATTTCAAAACGACAGTTTCAAGAGGCATATTTCACGCACATTAGTGTTCTGCTTCTTTTGCTTTCTTTCTTTCTTTGTTAAAAGAAACGGGAATGGAGAAAGGCAACCCTCAGAATGGGCGAAAACGTTCACAAACGAATCAATGGACAAAGGTTTAATCTCCAATATATATAAACAGCTCATGCAGCTTAATATTAATAAAACAAACAACCCAATACAAAAATGGGCAGAAGATCTAAAGAGACGTTTCTTCAAAGAAGACACAGAGATGGCCAAGACGCACATGAAAAGCTGCTCAACATCACTAATTATTAGAGAAATGCAAATCAAAACTACAATGAGGTAAGACCTCACACCTGTTAGAATCGGCATCATCAGATAATCTACAAACAACAAATTCTGGGGAGGGTGTGGACAAAAGGAACCCTCTTCCGCTATTGGTGGGAATGTAAATTGATACAGTCACTATGGAGAACAGTATGGAGGTTCCTTTAAAAAACTAAAAAGAGAATTACCATAGGATCCAGCAATCCCACTTCTGGGCATATACCCAGAGAAAACCATAAATCACAGAGACACATTCACCACAATGTTCATTGCAGCACTATTTACAATAGCCAGGTTATGGAAGCAACATAAATGCCCACAGACAGACGAATGGATAAAGATGTGGTACATATATAAAATGGAATATTACTCAGCCATAAAAAGGAATGAAACTGGGTCATTTGTAGAGAAGTTGATGGATCTAGAGACTGTCATACAGAGTGAAGTAAGCCAGAAAGAGAAAAACAAGTATTGTATATTAATGCCTATATGTGGAACCTAGAAAAATGGTAGAGATGAACTGGTTTGCAGGGCAGAAATAGAGACACAGAGGTAGAGAACAAACATATGGACACAAAGTGGGGGAAGCCATGGGGTGGTGGTGGTGGGATGACTTGGGAGATTAGGATTGACCTGTATACATGTCTATGCATAAAATAGATAACTAATAATAACCTACTGTATAAAAAATAACTAAAATTAAATTTCAAAATTTTAAAAAATAAAATGTAAAAATAAAACAGAAAAAATGTTCTTCCATTCACACTGATGTATTTATACGAATGAATTATTTCCATGCTTATATCTATAAATACATAAATGAGGAATAAAATCTAACTTGAACCAAAAAAGAAAAAAAAAAAAACTGAACCTAACAGTTATACAGAGGAAAACACTACCAAGGCACTTGCTCCAGTGGTAAACAATTCTGAAATTGGTCAGAGGTGGGGAATCATCTCCCATACAGCCAGCAGCCCCGCCCACCCTCGCCAGGAGCATCCTCATTGCAAAGCTGGGAGACCGTGCCGAGGCCTCTGTGAGTAAACGTGAGCTGAGCCCCAGGCCAGATGCTGCTGAACTGTTCCCACCCTTCCCAGGTGAAACACCTGAATATGTACAAGGGCTTGAAAGCCTAGAGGAAGGGCCGTGGAGCCACACCAGCGACAGCACGCAGGCCAACTTGGTGCCTGCAGGTCAGCCAGGATGGTACTGGCCACGGGCGCTCTTCTGGAAGCTTTCTATTGCCCTGCCTGAGATACCCCTCCTGTCCCGGCCCCCACTCCTTTTTTTCCTTCCTCACCTCAGCCCGCAGAGATATTCCAGTGGAAGTTATGGGTGACACATCCTCTTCTTTACAGGTGGCAGCCTGGCAACTCCTGCCGAAAGTCCAGCAGAGCCCCACTCACACCGGGCCACCCACAAAGCCGTGGACCCTCACACCCTCCCACCAGCACAGCCCCGAGACTGCTGACGGGGCAGAGGATATGGAGTCAGGCACAGCTGCAGGGACTATTGCTGCCTGGAGTGCTGTTTATATTGACCTCAACGCAGGCACACCTGGGGAGGGCTTGCCGGCAGGGTCAGGCTGCCCAGGTCAGCTAATCCTCAGCCCTCAGGGAATCACATTGCAGAATATGGACCTCGCTAAGTCAGAATATTCACCAAGGAAAAAAAGGACACAATGCCATTTGCAGCACCGTAGATGAGTCTCGAGGTAATCACGTGACTTGGAGTAAGTCAGAAAGTGAAAGACACATATCATATCATATCACTTATAGGTGTTACCTATAAATTGATACCAGGGCAGATATTTCCACGGAGAAGGGCAATCACAGATTCATTAAACAAACTTATGGTTCACCAAAGGAAAGGTGTGAGGATTGAATTCATTACGATATTGGGGTTAACAGACAGATACAAACACAGTAGACGTATATAATCACCAAAGACCTACGGAGTACCAAGAGAAGACTACTCAACATTCTGTCATAACGTACATGGGAAAAGGATCCCAGGAAGAACAGACATATGTATATGTGTAAAAGAACCACCTCTTGCACACCTACAACAAGCTAAACGTTGTACTCAAACTTGCTGTAATAAAAAATAAAAAAATTAAATTAAAAACACGAACAAGAAGTAGTGAGACAAACTTGAGGGGCTTTCTCCTGGCACATTCCGTTCTACATTCCAATCTCGAACACGACTTCCATTGAGGCTCTGCTGCCCTAGTAACCAGATTTGGTAAGGGAGAACTGTTGCCACCTTGTGGCCGTTTCACACAACTGCAGGTTTAATGCCAGCGCTAATGGTCAGTGGATATTCCAAATCATTACAGGCCTGTAAATGACACCTGCCCTGAAAACAAATCCTGGGGTCATATATCGACCAAAAAATTCAAAAGACGTCCATATTTCAAAACGACAGTTTCAAGAGGCATATTTCACGCACATTAGTGTTCTGCTTCTTTTGCTTTCTTTCTTTCTTTGTTAAAAGAAACGGGAATGGAGAAAGGCAACCCTCATAATGGGCGAAAACGTTCACAAACGAATCAATGGACAAAGGTTTAATCTCCAATATATATAAACAGCTCATGCAGCTTAATATTAATAAAACAAACAACCCAATACAAAAATGGGCAGAAGATCTAAAGAGACGTTTCTTCAAAGAAGACACAGAGATGGCCAAGACGCACATGAAAAGCTGCTCAACATCACTAATTATTAGAGAAATGCAAATCAAAACTACAATGAGGTAAGACCTCACACCTGTTAGAATCGGCATCATCAGATAATCTACAAACAACAAATTCTGGGGAGGGTGTGGACAAAAGGAACCCTCTTCCGCTATTGGTGGGAATGTAAATTGATACAGTCACTATGGAGAACAGTATGGAGGTTCCTTTAAAAAACTAAAAAGAGAATTACCATAGGATCCAGCAATCCCACTTCTGGGCATATACCCAGAGAAAACCATAAATCACAGAGACACATTCACCACAATGTTCATTGCAGCACTATTTACAATAGCCAGGTTATGGAAGCAACATAAATGCCCACAGACAGACGAATGGATAAAGATGTGGTACATATATAAAATGGAATATTACTCAGCCATAAAAAGGAATGAAACTGGGTCATTCGTAGAGAAGTTGATGGATCTAGAGACTGTCATACAGAGTGAAGTAAGCCAGAAAGAGAAAAACAAATATGGTATATTAATGCCTATATGTGGAACCTAGAAAAATGGTAGAGATGAACTGGTTTGCAGGGCAGAAATAGAGACACAGAGGTAGAGAACAAACGTATGGACACAAAGTGGGGGAAGCCATGGGGTGGTGGTGGTGGGATGAGTTGGGAGATTGGGATTGACCTGTATACATGTCTATGCATAAAATAGATAACTAATAATAACCTACTGTATAAAAAAATAACTAAAATTAAATTTCAAAATTTTAAAAAATAAAATGTAAAAATAAAACAGAAAAAAAGTTCTTCCATTCACACTGATGTATTTATACGAATGAATTATTTCCATGCTTATATCTATAAATACATAAATGAGGAATAAAATCTAACTTGAACCAAAAAAGAAAAAAAAAAACTGAACCTAACAGTTATACAGAGGAAAACACTACCAAGGCACTTGCTCCAGTGGTAAACAATTCTGAAATTGGTCAGAGGTGGGGAATCATCTCCCATACAGCCAGCAGCCCCGCCCGCCCACACAAGGAGCATCCTCATTGCAAAGCTGGGAGACCGTGCCGAGGCCTCTGTGAGTAAACGTGAGCTGAGCCCCAGGCCAGATGCTGCTGAACTGTTCCCACCCTTCCCAGGTGAAACACCTGAATATGTACAAGGGCTTGAAAGCCTAGAGGAAGGGCCGTGGAGCCACACCAGCGACAGCACGCAGGCCAACTTGGTGCCTGCAGGTCAGCCAGGATGGTACTGGCCACGGGCGCTCTTCTGGAAGCTTTCTATTGCCCTGCCTGAGATACCCCTCCTGTCCCGGCCCCCACTCCTTTTTTTCCTTCCTCACCTCAGCCCGCAGAGATATTCCAGTGGAAGTTATGGGTGACACATCCTCTTCTTTACAGGTGGCAGCCTGGCAACTCCTGCCGAAAGTCCAGCAGAGCCCCACTCACACCGGGCCACCCACAAAGCCGTGGACCCTCACACCCTCCCACCAGCACAGCCCCGAGACTGCTGACGGGGCAGAGGATATGGAGTCAGGCACAGCTGCAGGGACTATTGCTGCCTGGAGTGCTGTTTATATTGACCTCAACGCAGGCACACCTGGGGAGGGCTTGCCGGCAGGGTCAGGCTGCCCAGGTCAGCTAATCCTCAGCCCTCAGGGAATCACATTGCAGAATATGGACCTCGCTAAGACAGAATATTCACCAAGGAAAAAAAGGACACAATGCCATTTGCAGCACCGTAGATGAGTCTCGAGGTAATCACGTGACTTGGAGTAAGTCAGAAAGTGAAAGACACATATCATATCATATCACTTATAGGTGTTACCTATAAATTGATACCAGGGCAGATATTTCCACGGAGAAGGGCAATCACAGATTCATTAAACAAACTTATGGTTCACCAAAGGAAAGGTGTGAGGATTGAATTCATTACGATATTGGGGTTAACAGACAGATACAAACACAGTAGACGTATATAATCACCAAAGACCTACGGAGTACCAAGAGAAGAATACTCAACTTTCTGTCATAACGTACATGGGAAAAGGATCCCAGGAAGAACAGACATATGTATATGTGTAAAAGAACCACCTCTTGCACACCTACAACAAGCTAAACGTTGTACTCAAACTTGCTGTAATAAAAAATAAAAAAATTAAATTAAAAACACGAACAAGAAGTAGTGAGACAAACTTGAGGGGCTTTCTCCTGGCACATTCCGTTCTACATTCCAATCTCGAACATGACTTCCATTGAGGCTCTGCTGCCCTAGTAACCAGATTTGGTAAGGGAGAACTGCTGCCACCTTGTGGCCGTTTCACACAACTGCAGGTTTAATGCCAGCGCTAATGGTCAGTGGATATTCCAAATCATTACAGGCCTGTAAATGACACCTGCCCTGAAAACAAATCCTGGGGTCATATAGCGACCAAAAAATTCAAAAGACGTCCATATTTCAAAACGACAGTTTCAAGAGGCATATTTCACGCACATTAGTGTTCTGCTTCTTTTGCTTTCTTTCTTTCTTTGTTAAAAGAAACGGGAATGGAGAAAGGCAACCCTCAGAATGGGCGAAAACGTTCACAAACGAATCAATGGACAAAGGTTTAATCTCCAATATATATAAACAGCTCATGCAGCTTAATATTAATAAAACAAACAACCCAATACAAAAATGGGCAGAAGATCTAAAGAGACGTTTCTTCAAAGAAGACACAGAGATGGCCAAGACGCACATGAAAAGCTGCTCAACATCACTAATTATTAGAGAAATGCAAATCAAAACTACAATGAGGTAAGACCTCACACCTGTTAGAATCGGCATCATCAGATAATCTACAAACAACAAATTCTGGGGAGGGTGTGGACAAAAGGAACCCTCTTCCGCTATTGGTGGGAATGTAAATTGATACAGTCACTATGGAGAACAGTATGGAGGTTCCTTTAAAAAACTAAAAAGAGAATTACCATAGGATCCAGCAATCCCACTTCTGGGCATATACCCAGAGAAAACCATAAATCACAGAGACACATTCACCACAATGTTCATTGCAGCACTATTTACAATAGCCAGGTTATGGAAGCAACATAAATGCCCACAGACAGACGAATGGATAAAGATGTGGTACATATATAAAATGGAATATTACTCAGCCATAAAAAGGAATGAAACTGGGTCATTTGTAGAGAAGTTGATGGATCTAGAGACTGTCATACAGAGTGAAGTAAGCCAGAAAGAGAAAAACAAATATTGTATATTAATGCCTATATGTGGAACCTAGAAAAATGGTAGAGATGAACTGGTTTGCAGGGCAGAAATAGAGACACAGAGGTAGAGAACAAACGTATGGACACAAAGTGGGGGAAGCCATGGGGTGGTGGTGGTGGGATGACTTGGGAGATTAGGATTGACCTGTATACATGTCTATGCATAAAATAGATAACTAATAATAACCTACTGTATAAAAAATAACTAAAATTAAATTTCAAAATTTTAAAAAATAAAATGTAAAAATAAAACAGAAAAAATGTTATTCCATTCACACTGATGTATTTATACGAATGAATTATTTCCATGCTTATATCTATAAATACATAAATGAGGAATAAAATCTAACTTGAACCAAAAAAGAAAAAAAAAAAAACTGAACCTAACAGTTATACAGAGCAAAACACTACCAAGGCACTTGCTCCAGTGGTAAACAATTCTGAAATTTGTCAGAGGTGGGGAATCATCTTCCATACAGCCAGCAGCCCCGCCCGCCCTCGCCAGGAGCATCCTCATTGCAAAGCTGGGAGACCGTGCCGAGGCCTCTGTGAGTAAACGTGAGCTGAGCCCCAGGCCAGATGCTGCTGAACTGTTCCCACCCTTCCCAGGTGAAACACCTGAATATGTACAAGGGCTTGAAAGCCTAGAGGAAGGGCCGTGGAGCCACACCAGCGACAGCACGCAGGCCAACTTGGTGCCTGCAGGTCAGCCAGGATGGTACTGGCCACGGGCGCTCTTCTGGAAGCTTTCTATTGCCCTGCCTGAGATACCCCTCCTGTCCCGGCCCCCACTCCTTTTTTTCCTTCCTCACCTCAGCCCGCAGAGATATTCCAGTGGAAGTTATGGGTGACACATCCTCTTCTTTACAGGTGGCAGCCTGGCAACTCCTGCCGAAAGTCCAGCAGAGCCCCACTCACACCGGGCCACCCACAAAGCCGTGGACCCTCACACCCTCCCACCAGCACAGCCCCGAGACTGCTGACGGGGCAGAGAATATGGAGTAAGGCACAGCTGCAGGGGCTATTGCTGCCTGGAGTGCTGTTTATATTGACCTCAACCCAGGCACACCTGGGGAGGGCTTGCCGGCAGGGTCAGGCTGCCCAGGTCAGCTAATCCTCAGCCCTCAGGGAATCACATTGCAGAAAATGGACCTCGCTAAGACAGAATATTCGCCAAGGAAAAAAAGGACACAATGCCATTTGCAGCACTGTAGATGAGTCTCGAGGTAATCACGTGACTTGGAGTAAGTCAGAAAGTGAAAGACACATATCATATCATATCACTTATAGGTGTTACCTATAAATTGATACCAGGGCAGATATTTCCACGGAGAAGGGCAATCACAGATTCATTAAACAAACTTATGGTTCACCAAAGGAAAGGTGTGAGGATTGAATTCATTACGATATTGGGGTTAGCAGACAGATACAAACACAGTAGACGTATATAATCACCAAAGACCTACGGAGTACCAAGAAAAGACTACTCAACATTCTGTCATAACGTACATGGGAAAAGGATCCCAGGAAGAACATACATATGTATATGTGTAAAAGAACCACCTCTTGCACACCTACAACAAGCTAAACGTTGTACTCAAACTTGCTGTAATAAAAAATAAAAAAATTATATTAAAAACACGAACAAGAAGTAGTGAGACAAACTTGAGGGGCTTTCTCCTGGCACATTCCGTTCTACATTCCAATCTCGAACACGACTTCCATTGAGGCTCTGCTGCCCTAGTAACCAGATTTGGTAAGGGAGAACTGCTGCCACCTTGTGGCCGTTTCACACAACTGCAGGTTTAATGCCAGCGCTAATGGTCAGTGGATATTCCAAATCATTACAGGCCTGTAAATGACACCTGCCCTGAAAACAAATCCTGGGGTCATATATCGACCAAAAAATTCAAAAGACGTCCATATTTCAAAACGACAGTTTCAAGAGGCATATTTCACGCACATTAGTGTTCTGCTTCTTTTGCTTTCTTTCTTTCTTTGTTAAAAAAAACGGGAATGGAAAAAGGCAACCCTCAGAATGGGCGAAAACGTTCACAAACGAATCAATGGACAAAGGTTTAATCTCCAATATATATAAACAGCTCATGCAGCTTAATATTAATAAAACAAACAACCCAATACAAAAATGGGCAGAAGATCTAAAGAGACGTTTCTTCAAAGAAGACACAGAGATGGCCAAGACGCACATGAAAAGCTGCTCAACATCACTAATTATTAGAGAAATGCAAATCAAAACTACAATGAGGTAAGACCTCACACCTGTTAGAATCGGCATCATCAGATAATCTACAAACAACAAATTCTGGGGAGGGTGTGGACAAAAGGAACCCTCTTCCGCTATTGGTGGGAATGTAAATTGATACAGTCACTATGGAGAACAGTATGGAGGTTCCTTTAAAAAACTAAAAAGAGAATTACCATAGGATCCAGCAATCCCACTTCTGGGCTTATACCCAGAGAAAACCATAAATCACAGAGACACATTCACCACAATGTTCATTGCAGCACTATTTACAATAGCCAGGTTATGGAAGCAACATAAATGCCCACAGACAGACGAATGGATAAAGATGTGGTACATATATAAAATGGAATATTACTCAGCCATAAAAAGGAATGAAACTGGGTCATTTGTAGAGAAGTTGATGGATCTAGAGACTGTCATACAGAGTGAAGTAAGCCAGAAAGAGAAAAACAAATATGGTATATTAATGCCTATATGTGGAACCTAGAAAAATGGTAGAGATGAACTGGTTTGCAGGGCAGAAATAGAGACACAGAGGTAGAGAACAAACGTATGGACACAAAGTGGGGGAAGCCATGGGGTGGTGGTGGTGGGATGAGTTGGGAGATTGGGATTGACCTGTATACATGTCTATGCATAAAATAGATAACTAATAATAACCTACTGTATAAAAAAATAACTAAAATTAAATTTCAAAATTTTAAAAAATAAAATGTAAAAATAAAACAGAAAAAAAGTTCTTCCATTCACACTGATGTATTTATACGAATGAATTATTTCCATGCTTATATCTATAAATACATAAATGAGGAATAAAATCTAACTTGAACCAAAAAAGAAAAAAAAAACTGAACCTAACAGTTATACAGAGGAAAACACTACCAAGGCACTTGCTCCAGTGGTAAACAATTCTGAAATTGGTCAGAGGTGGGGAATCATCTCCCATACAGCCAGCAGCCCCGCCCGCCCACGCAAGGAGCATCCTCATTGCAAAGCTGGGAGACCGTGCCGAGGCCTCTGTGAGTAAACGTGAGCTGAGCCCCAGGCCAGATGCTGCTGAACTGTTCCCACCCTTCCCAGGTGAAACACCTGAATATGTACAAGGGCTTGAAAGCCTAGAGGAAGGGCCGTGGAGCCACACCAGCGACAGCACGCAGGCCAACTTGGTGCCTGCAGGTCAGCCAGGATGGTACTGGCCACGGGCGCTCTTCTGGAAGCTTTCTATTGCCCTGCCTGAGATACCCCTCCTGTCCCGGCCCCCACTCCTTTTTTTCCTTCCTCACCTCAGCCCGCAGAGATATTCCAGTGGAAGTTATGGGTGACACATCCTCTTCTTTACAGGTGGCAGCCTGGCAACTCCTGCCGAAAGTCCAGCAGAGCCCCACTCACACCGGGCCACCCACAAAGCCGTGGACCCTCACACCCTCCCACCAGCACAGCCCCGAGACTGCTGACGGGGCAGAGGATATGGAGTCAGGCACAGCTGCAGGGACTATTGCTGCCTGGAGTGCTGTTTATATTGACCTCAACGCAGGCACACCTGGGGAGGGCTTGCCGGCAGGGTCAGGCTGCCCAGGTCAGCTAATCCTCAGCCCTCAGGGAATCACATTGCAGAAAATGGACCTCGCTAAGACAGAATATTCGCCAAGGAAAAAAAGGACACAATGCCATTTGCAGCACCGTAGATGAGTCTCGAGGTAATCACGTGACTTGGAGTAAGTCAGAAAGTGAAAGACACATATCATATCATATCACTTATAGGTGTTACCTATAAATTGATACCAGGGCAGATATTTCCACGGAGAAGGGCAATCACAGATTCATTAAACAAACTTATGGTTCACCAAAGGAAAGGTGTGAGGATTGAATTCATTACGATATTGGGGTTAGCAGACAGATACAAACACAGTAGACGTATATAATCACCAAAGACCTACGGAGTACCAAGAGAAGACTACTCAACATTCTGTCATAACGTACATGGGAAAAGGATCCCAGGAAGAACAGACATATGTATATGTGTAAAAGAACCACCTCTTGCACACCTACAACAAGCTAAACGTTGTACTCAAACTTGCTGTAATAAAAAATAAAAAATTATATTAAAAACACGAACAAGAAGTAGTGAGACAAACTTGAGGGGCTTTCTCCTGGCACATTCCGTTCTACATTCCAATCTCGAACACGACTTCCATTGAGGCTCTGCTGCCCTAGTAACCAGATTTGGTAAGGGAGAACTGCTGCCACCTTGTGGCCGTTTCACACAACTGCAGGTTTAATGCCAGCGCTAATGGTCAGTGGATATTCCAAATCATTACAGGCCTGTAAATGACACCTGCCCTGAAAACAAATCCTGGGGTCCTATATCGACCAAAAAATTCAAAAGACGTCCATATTTCAAAACGACAGTTTCAAGAGGCATATTTCACGCACATTAGTGTTCTGCTTCTTTTGCTTTCTTTCTTTCTTTGTTAAAAAAACGGGAATGGAAAAAGGCAACCCTCAGAATGGGCGAAAACGTTCACAAACGAATCAATGGACAAAGGTTTAATCTCCAATATATATAAACAGCGCATGCAGCTTAATATTAATAAAACAAACAACCCAATACAAAAATGGGCAGAAGATCTAAAGAGACGTTTCTTCAAAGAAGACACAGAGATGGCCAAGACGCACATGAAAAGCTGCTCAACATCACTAATTATTAGAGAAATGCAAATCAAAACTACAATGAGGTAAGACCTCACACCTGTTAGAATCGGCATCATCAGATAATCTACAAACAACAAATTCTGGGGAGGGTGTGGACAAAAGGAACCCTCTTCCGCTATTGGTGGGAATGTAAATTGATACAGTCACTATGGAGAACAGTATGGAGGTTCCTTTAAAAAACTAAAAAGAGAATTACCATAGGATCCAGCAATCCCACTTCTGGGCATATACCCAGAGAAAACCATAAATCACAGAGACACATTCACCACAATGTTCATTGCAGCACTATTTACAATAGCCAGGTTATGGAAGCAACATAAATGCCCACAGACAGACGAATGGATAAAGATGTGGTACATATATAAAATGGAATATTACTCAGCCATAAAAAGGAATGAAACTGGGTCATTTGTAGAGAAGTTGATGGATCTAGAGACTGTCATACAGAGTGAAGTAAGCCAGAAAGAGAAAAACAAATATGGTATATTAATGCCTATATGTGGAACCTAGAAAAATGGTAGAGATGAACTGGTTTGCAGGGCAGAAATAGAGACACAGAGGTAGAGAACAAACGTATGGACACAAAGTGGGGGAAGCCATGGGGTGGTGGTGGTGGGATGAGTTGGGAGATTGGGATTGACCTGTATACATGTCTATGCATAAAATAGATAACTAATAATAACCTACTGTATAAAAAAATAACTAAAATTAAATTTCAAAATTTTAAAAAATAAAATGTAAAAATAAAACAGAAAAAAAGTTCTTCCATTCACACTGATATATTTATACGAATGAATTATTTCCATGCTTATATCTATAAATACATAAATGAGGAATAAAATCTAACTTGAACCAAAAAAGAAAAAAAAAACTGAACCTAACAGTTATACAGAGGAAAACACTACCAAGGCACTTGCTCCAGTGGTAAACAATTCTGAAATTGGTCAGAGGTGGGGAATCATCTCCCATACAGCCAGCAGCCCCGCCCGCCCACGCAAGGAGCATCCTCATTGCAAAGCTGGGAGACCGTGCCGAGGCCTCTGTGAGTAAACGTGAGCTGAGCCCCAGGCCAGATGCTGCTGAACTGTTCCCACCCTTCCCAGGTGAAACACCTGAATATGTACAAGGGCTTGAAAGCCTAGAGGAAGGGCCGTGGAGCCACACCAGCGACAGCACGCAGGCCAACTTGGTGCCTGCAGGTCAGCCAGGATGGTACTGGCCACGGGCGCTCTTCTGGAAGCTTTCTATTGCCCTGCCTGAGATACCCCTCCTGTCCCGGCCCCCACTCCTTTTTTTCCTTCCTCACCTCAGCCCGCAGAGATATTCCAGTGGAAGTTATGGGTGACACATCCTCTTCTTTACAGGTGGCAGCCTGGCAACTCCTGCCGAAAGTCCAGCAGAGCCCCACTCACACCGGGCCACCCACAAAGCCGTGGACCCTCACACCCTCCCACCAGCACAGCCCCGAGACTGCTGACGGGGCAGAGGATATGGAGTCAGGCACAGCTGCAGGGACTATTGCTGCCTGGAGTGCTGTTTATATTGACCTCAACGCAGGCACACCTGGGGAGGGCTTGCCGGCAGGGTCAGGCTGCCCAGGTCAGCTAATCCTCAGCCCTCAGGGAATCACATTGCAGAAAATGGACCTCGCTAAGACAGAATATTCGCCAAGGAAAAAAAGGACACAATGCCATTTGCAGCACCGTAGATGAGTCTCGAGGTAATCACGTGACTTGGAGTAAGTCAGAAAGTGAAAGACACATATCATATCATATCACTTATAGGTGTTACCTATAAATTGATACCAGGGCAGATATTTCCACGGAGAAGGGCAATCACAGATTCATTAAACAAACTTATGGTTCACCAAAGGAAAGGTGTGAGGATTGAATTCATTACGATATTGGGGTTAGCAGACAGATACAAACACAGTAGACGTATATAATCACCAAAGACCTACGGAGTACCAAGAGAAGACTACTCAACATTCTGTCATAACGTACATGGGAAAAGGATCCCAGGAAGAACAGACATATGTATATGTGTAAAAGAACCACCTCTTGCACACCTACAACAAGCTAAACGTTGTACTCAAACTTGCTGTAATAAAAAATAAAAAATTATATTAAAAACACGAACAAGAAGTAGTGAGACAAACTTGAGGGGCTTTCTCCTGGCACATTCCGTTCTACATTCCAATCTCGAACACGACTTCCATTGAGGCTCTGCTGCCCTAGTAACCAGATTTGGTAAGGGAGAACTGCTGCCACCTTGTGGCCGTTTCACACAACTGCAGGTTTAATGCCAGCGCTAATGGTCAGTGGATATTCCAAATCATTACAGGCCTGTAAATGACACCTGCCCTGAAAACAAATCCTGGGGTCCTATATCGACCAAAAAATTCAAAAGACGTCCATATTTCAAAACGACAGTTTCAAGAGGCATATTTCACGCACATTAGTGTTCTGCTTCTTTTGCTTTCTTTCTTTCTTTGTTAAAAAAACGGGAATGGAAAAAGGCAACCCTCAGAATGGGCGAAAACGTTCACAAACGAATCAATGGACAAAGGTTTAATCTCCAATATATATAAACAGCGCATGCAGCTTAATATTAATAAAACAAACAACCCAATACAAAAATGGGCAGAAGATCTAAAGAGACGTTTCTTCAAAGAAGACACAGAGATGGCCAAGACGCACATGAAAAGCTGCTCAACATCACTAATTATTAGAGAAATGCAAATCAAAACTACAATGAGGTAAGACCTCACACCTGTTAGAATCGGCATCATCAGATAATCTACAAACAACAAATTCTGGGGAGGGTGTGGACAAAAGGAACCCTCTTCCGCTATTGGTGGGAATGTAAATTGATACAGTCACTATGGAGAACAGTATGGAGGTTCCTTTAAAAAACTAAAAAGAGAATTACCATAGGATCCAGCAATCCCACTTCTGGGCATATACCCAGAGAAAACCATAAATCACAGAGACACATTCACCACAATGTTCATTGCAGCACTATTTACAATAGCCAGGTTATGGAAGCAACATAAATGCCCACAGACAGACGAATGGATAAAGATGTGGTACATATATAAAATGGAATATTACTCAGCCATAAAAAGGAATGAAACTGGGTCATTTGTAGAGAAGTTGATGGATCTAGAGACTGTCATACAGAGTGAAGTAAGCCAGAAAGAGAAAAACAAATATGGTATATTAATGCCTATATGTGGAACCTAGAAAAATGGTAGAGATGAACTGGTTTGCAGGGCAGAAATAGAGACACAGAGGTAGAGAACAAACGTATGGACACAAAGTGGGGGAAGCCATGGGGTGGTGGTGGTGGGATGAGTTGGGAGATTGGGATTGACCTGTATACATGTCTATGCATAAAATAGATAACTAATAATAACCTACTGTATAAAAAAATAACTAAAATTAAATTTCAAAATTTTAAAAAATAAAATGTAAAAATAAAACAGAAAAAAAGTTCTTCCATTCACACTGATATATTTATACGAATGAATTATTTCCATGCTTATATCTATAAATACATAAATGAGGAATAAAATCTAACTTGAACCAAAAAAGAAAAAAAAAACTGAACCTAACAGTTATACAGAGGAAAACACTACCAAGGCACTTGCTCCAGTGGTAAACAATTCTGAAATTGGTCAGAGGTGGGGAATCATCTCCCATACAGCCAGCAGCCCCGCCCGCCCACGCAAGGAGCATCCTCATTGCAAAGCTGGGAGACCGTGCCGAGGCCTCTGTGAGTAAACGTGAGCTGAGCCCCAGGCCAGATGCTGCTGAACTGTTCCCACCCTTCCCAGGTGAAACACCTGAATATGTACAAGGGCTTGAAAGCCTAGAGGAAGGGCCGTGGAGCCACACCAGCGACAGCACGCAGGCCAACTTGGTGCCTGCAGGTCAGCCAGGATGGTACTGGCCACGGGCGCTCTTCTGGAAGCTTTCTATTGCCCTGCCTGAGATACCCCTCCTGTCCCGGCCCCCACTCCTTTTTTTCCTTCCTCACCTCAGCCCGCAGAGATATTCCAGTGGAAGTTATGGGTGACACATCCTCTTCTTTACAGGTGGCAGCCTGGCAACTCCTGCCGAAAGTCCAGCAGAGCCCCACTCACACCGGGCCACCCACAAAGCCGTGGACCCTCACACCCTCCCACCAGCACAGCCCCGAGACTGCTGACGGGGCAGAGGATATGGAGTCAGGCACAGCTGCAGGGACTATTGCTGCCTGGAGTGCTGTTTATATTGACCTCAACGCAGGCACACCTGGGGAGGGCTTGCCGGCAGGGTCAGGCTGCCCAGGTCAGCTAATCCTCAGCCCTCAGGGAATCACATTGCAGAAAATGGACCTCGCTAAGACAGAATATTCGCCAAGGAAAAAAAGGACACAATGCCATTTGCAGCACCGTAGATGAGTCTCGAGGTAATCACGTGACTTGGAGTAAGTCAGAAAGTGAAAGACACATATCATATCATATCACTTATAGGTGTTACCTATAAATTGATACCAGGGCAGATATTTCCACGGAGAAGGGCAATCACAGATTCATTAAACAAACTTATGGTTCACCAAAGGAAAGGTGTGAGGATTGAATTCATTACGATATTGGGGTTAGCAGACAGATACAAACACAGTAGACGTATATAATCACCAAAGACCTACGGAGTACCAAGAGAAGACTACTCAACATTCTGTCATAACGTACATGGGAAAAGGATCCCAGGAAGAACAGACATATGTATATGTGTAAAAGAACCACCTCTTGCACACCTACAACAAGCTAAACGTTGTACTCAAACTTGCTGTAATAAAAAATAAAAAATTATATTAAAAACACGAACAAGAAGTAGTGAGACAAACTTGAGGGGCTTTCTCCTGGCACATTCCGTTCTACATTCCAATCTCGAACACGACTTCCATTGAGGCTCTGCTGCCCTAGTAACCAGATTTGGTAAGGGAGAACTGCTGCCACCTTGTGGCCGTTTCACACAACTGCAGGTTTAATGCCAGCGCTAATGGTCAGTGGATATTCCAAATCATTACAGGCCTGTAAATGACACCTGCCCTGAAAACAAATCCTGGGGTCATATAGCGACCAAAAAATTCAAAAGACGTCCATATTTCAAAACGACAGTTTCAAGAGGCATATTTCACGCACATTAGTGTTCTGCTTCTTTTGCTTTCTTTCTTTCTTTGTTAAAAAAAACGGGAATGGAAAAAGGCAACCCTCAGAATGGGCGAAAACGTTCACAAACGAATCAATGGACAAAGGTTTAATCTCCAATATATATAAACAGCTCATGCAGCTTAATATTAATAAAACAAACAACCCAATACAAAAATGGGCAGAAGATCTAAAGAGACGTTTCTTCAAAGAAGACACAGAGATGGCCAAGACGCACATGAAAAGCTGCTCAACATCACTAATTATTAGAGAAATGCAAATCAAAACTACAATGAGGTAAGACCTCACACCTGTTAGAATCGGCATCATCAGATAATCTACAAACAACAAATTCTGGGGAGGGTGTGGACAAAAGGAACCCTCTTCCGCTATTGGTGGGAATGTAAATTGATACAGTCACTATGGAGAACAGTATGGAGGTTCCTTTAAAAAACTAAAAAGAGAATTACCATAGGATCCAGCAATCCCACTTCTGGGCATATACCCAGAGAAAACCATAAATCACAGAGACACATTCACCACAATGTTCATTGCAGCACTATTTACAATAGCCAGGTTATGGAAGCAACATAAATGCCCACAGACAGACGAATGGATAAAGATGTGGTACATATATAAAATGGAATATTACTCAGCCATAAAAAGGAATGAAACTGGGTCATTCGTAGAGAAGTTGATGGATCTAGAGACTGTCATACAGAGTGAAGTAAGCCAGAAAGAGAAAAACAAATATGGTATATTAATGCCTATATGTGGAACCTAGAAAAATGGTAGAGATGAACTGGTTTGCAGGGCAGAAATAGAGACACAGAGGTAGAGAACAAACGTATGGACACAAAGTGGGGGAAGCCATGGGGTGGTGGTGGTGGGATGAGTTGGGAGATTGGGATTGACCTGTATACATGTCTATGCATAAAATAGATAACTAATAATAACCTACTGTATAAAAAAATAACTAAAATTAAATTTCAAAATTTTAAAAAATAAAATGTAAAAATAAAACAGAAAAAAAGTTCTTCCATTCACACTGATGTATTTATACGAATGAATTATTTCCATGCTTATATCTATAAATACATAAATGAGGAATAAAATCTAACTTGAACCAAAAAAGAAAAAAAAAACTGAACCTAACAGTTATACAGAGGAAAACACTACCAAGGCACTTGCTCCAGTGGTAAACAATTCTGAAATTGGTCAGAGGTGGGGAATCATCTCCCATACAGCCAGCAGCCCCGCCCGCCCACACAAGGAGCATCCTCATTGCAAAGCTGGGAGACCGTGCCGAGGCCTCTGTGAGTAAACGTGAGCTGAGCCCCAGGCCAGATGCTGCTGAACTGTTCCCACCCTTCCCAGGTGAAACACCTGAATATGTACAAGGGCTTGAAAGCCTAGAGGAAGGGCCGTGGAGCCACACCAGCGACAGCACGCAGGCCAACTTGGTGCCTGCAGGTCAGCCAGGATGGTACTGGCCACGGGCGCTCTTCTGGAAGCTTTCTATTGCCCTGCCTGAGATACCCCTCCTGTCCCGGCCCCCACTCCTTTTTTTCCTTCCTCACCTCAGCCCGCAGAGATATTCCAGTGGAAGTTATGGGTGACACATCCTCTTCTTTACAGGTGGCAGCCTGGCAACTCCTGCCGAAAGTCCAGCAGAGCCCCACTCACACCGGGCCACCCACAAAGCCGTGGACCCTCACACCCTCCCACCAGCACAGCCCCGAGACTGCTGACGGGGCAGAGGATATGGAGTCAGGCACAGCTGCAGGGACTATTGCTGCCTGGAGTGCTGTTTATATTGACCTCAACGCAGGCACACCTGGGGAGGGCTTGCCGGCAGGGTCAGGCTGCCCAGGTCAGCTAATCCTCAGCCCTCAGGGAATCACATTGCAGAAAATGGACCTCGCTAAGACAGAATATTCGCCAAGGAAAAAAAGGACACAATGCCATTTGCAGCACCGTAGATGAGTCTCGAGGTAATCACGTGACTTGGAGTAAGTCAGAAAGTGAAAGACACATATCATATCATATCACTTATAGGTGTTACCTATAAATTGATACCAGGGCAGATATTTCCACGGAGAAGGGCAATCACAGATTCATTAAACAAACTTATGGTTCACCAAAGGAAAGGTGTGAGGATTGAATTCATTACGATATTGGGGTTAGCAGACAGATACAAACACAGTAGACGTATATAATCACCAAAGACCTACGGAGTACCAAGAGAAGACTACTCAACATTCTGTCATAACGTACATGGGAAAAGGATCCCAGGAAGAACAGACATATGTATATGTGTAAAAGAACCACCTCTTGCACACCTACAACAAGCTAAACGTTGTACTCAAACTTGCTGTAATAAAAAATAAAAAATTATATTAAAAACACGAACAAGAAGTAGTGAGACAAACTTGAGGGGCTTTCTCCTGGCACATTCCGTTCTACATTCCAATCTCGAACACGACTTCCATTGAGGCTCTGCTGCCCTACTAACCAGATTTGGTAAGGGAGAACTGCTGCCACCTTGTGGCCGTTTCACACAACTGCAGGTTTAATGCCAGCGCTAATGGTCAGTGGATATTCCAAATCATTACAGGCCTGTAAATGACACCTGCCCTGAAAACAAATCCTGGGGTCATATAGCGACCAAAAAATTCAAAAGACGTCCATATTTCAAAACGACAGTTTCAAGAGGCATATTTCACGCACATTAGTGTTCTGCTTCTTTTGCTTTCTTTCTTTCTTTGTTAAAAAAAACGGGAATGGAAAAAGGCAACCCTCAGAATGGGCGAAAACGTTCACAAACGAATCAATGGACAAAGGTTTAATCTCCAATATATATAAACAGCTCATGCAGCTTAATATTAATAAAACAAACAACCCAATACAAAAATGGGCAGAAGATCTAAAGAGACGTTTCTTCAAAGAAGACACAGAGATGGCCAAGACGCACATGAAAAGCTGCTCAACACCACTAATTATTAGAGAAATGCAAATCAAAACTACAATGAGGTAAGACCTCACACCTGTTAGAATCGGCATCATCAGATAATCTACAAACAACAAATTCTGGGGAGGGTGTGGACAAAAGGAACCCTCTTCCGCTATTGGTGGGAATGTAAATTGATACAGTCACTATGGAGAACAGTATGGAGGTTCCTTTAAAAAACTAAAAAGAGAATTACCATAGGATCCAGCAATCCCACTTCTGGGCATATACCCAGAGAAAACCATAAATCACAGAGACACATTCACCACAATGTTCATTGCAGCACTATTTACAATAGCCAGGTTATGGAAGCAACATAAATGCCCACAGACAGACGAATGGATAAAGATGTGGTACATATATAAAATGGAATATTACTCAGCCATAAAAAGGAATGAAACTGGGTCATTTGTAGAGAAGTTGATGGATCTAGAGACTGTCATACAGAGTGAAGTAAGCCAGAAAGAGAAAAACAAGTATTGTATATTAATGCCTATATGTGGAACCTAGAAAAATGGTAGAGATGAACTGGTTTGCAGGGCAGAAATAGAGACACAGAGGTAGAGAACAAACGTATGGACACAAAGTGGGGGAAGCCATGGGGTGGTGGTGGTGGGATGACTTGGGAGATTAGGATTGACCTGTATACATGTCTATGCATAAAATAGATAACTAATAATAACCTACTGTATAAAAAATAACTAAAATTAAATTTCAAAATTTTAAAAAATAAAATGTAAAAATAAAACAGAAAAAAAGTTCTTCCATTCACACTGATGTATTTATACGAATGAATTATTTCCATGCTTATATCTATAAATACATAAATGAGGAATAAAATCTAACTTGAACCAAAAAAGAAAAAAAAAAAACTGAACCTAACAGTTATACAGAGGAAAACACTACCAAGGCACTTGCTCCAGTGGTAAACAATTCTGAAATTGGTCAGAGGTGGGGAATCATCTCCCATACAGCCAGCAGCCCCGCCCGCCCTCGCCAGGAGCATCCTCATTACAAAGCTGGGAGACCGTGCCGAGGCCTCTGTGAGTAAACGTGAGCTGAGCCCCAGGCCAGATGCTGCTGAACTGTTCCCACCCTTCCCAGGTGAAACACCTGAATATGTACAAGGGCTTGAAAGCCTAGAGGAAGGGCCGTGGAGCCACAGCAGCGACAGCACGCTGGCCAACTTGGTGCCTGCAGGTCAGCCAGGATGGTACTGGCCACGGGCGCTCTTCTGGAAGCTTTCTATTGCCCTGCCTGAGATACCCCTCCTGTCCCGGCCCCCACTCCTTTTTTTCCTTCCTCACCTCAGCCCGGAGAGATATTCCAGTGGAAGTTATGGGTGACACATCCTCTTCTTTACAGGTGGCAGCCTGGCAACTCCTGCCGAAAGTCCAGCAGAGCCCCACTCACACCGGGCCACCCACAAAGCCGTGGACCCTCACACCCTCCCACCAGCACGGCCCCGAGACTGCTGACGGGGCAGAGAATATGGAGTAAGGCACAGCTGCAGGGACTATTGCTGCCTGGAGTGCTGTTTATATTGACCTCAACGCAGGCACACCTGGGGAGGGCTTGCCGGCAGGGTCAGGCTGCCCAGGTCAGCTAATCCTCAGCCCTCAGGGAATCACATTGCAGAAAATGGACCTCGCTAAGACAGAATATTCGCCAAGGAAAAAAAGGACACAATGCCATTTGCAGCACCGTAGATGAGTCTCGAGGTAATCACGTGACTTGGAGTAAGTCAGAAAGTGAAAGACACATATCATATCATATCACTTATAGGTGTTACCTATAAATTGATACCAGGGCAGATATTTCCACGGAGAAGGGCAATCACAGATTCATTAAACAAACTTATGGTTCACCAAAGGAAAGGTGTGAGGATTGAATTCATTACGATATTGGGGTTAACAGACAGATACAAACACAGTAGACGTATATAATCACCAAAGACCTACGGAGTACCAAGAGAAGACTACTCAACATTCTGTCATAACGTACATGGGAAAAGGATCCCAGGAAGAACAGACATATGTATATGTGTAAAAGAACCACCTCTTGCACACCTACAACAAGCTAAACGTTGTACTCAAACTTGCTGTAATAAAAAATAAAAAATTATATTAAAAACACGAACAAGAAGTAGTGAGACAAACTTGAGGGGCTTTCTCCTGGCACATTCCGTTCTACATTCCAATCTCGAACACGACTTCCATTGAGGCTCTGCTGCCCTAGTAACCAGATTTGGTAAGGGAGAACTGCTGCCACCTTGTGGCCGTTTCACACAACTGCAGGTTTAATGCCAGCGCTAATGGTCAGTGGATATTCCAAATCATTACAGGCCTGTAAATGACACCTGCCCTGAAAACAAATCCTGGGGTCCTATAGCGACCAAAAAATTCAAAAGACGTCCATATTTCAAAACGACAGTTTCAAGAGGCATATTTCACGCACATTAGTGTTCTGCTTCTTTTGCTTTCTTTCTTTCTTTGTTAAAAAAACGGGAATGGAAAAAGGCAACCCTCAGAATGGGCGAAAACGTTCACAAACGAATCAATGGACAAAGGTTTAATCTCCAATATATATAAACAGCGCATGCAGCTTAATATTAATAAAACAAACAACCCAATACAAAAATGGGCAGAAGATCTAAAGAGACGTTTCTTCAAAGAAGACACAGAGATGGCCAAGACGCACATGAAAAGCTGCTCAACATCACTAATTATTAGAGAAATGCAAATCAAAACTACAATGAGGTAAGACCTCACACCTGTTAGAATCGGCATCATCAGATAATCTACAAACAACAAATTCTGGGGAGGGTGTGGACAAAAGGAACCCTCTTCCGCTATTGGTGGGAATGTAAATTGATACAGTCACTATGGAGAACAGTATGGAGGTTCCTTTAAAAAACTAAAAAGAGAATTACCATAGGATCCAGCAATCCCACTTCTGGGCATATACCCAGAGAAAACCATAAATCACAGAGACACATTCACCACAATGTTCATTGCAGCACTATTTACAATAGCCAGGTTATGGAAGCAACATAAATGCCCACAGACAGACGAATGGATAAAGATGTGGTACATATATAAAATGGAATATTACTCAGCCATAAAAAGGAATGAAACTGGGTCATTTGTAGAGAAGTTGATGGATCTAGAGACTGTCATACAGAGTGAAGTAAGCCAGAAAGAGAAAAACAAATATTGTATATTAATGCCTATATGTGGAACCTAGAAAAATGGTAGAGATGAACTGGTTTGCAGGGCAGAAATAGAGACACAGAGGTAGAGAACAAACGTATGGACACAAAGTGGGGGAAGCCATGGGGTGGTGGTGGTGGGATGACTTGGGAGATTAGGATTGACCTGTATACATGTCTATGCATAAAATAGATAACTAATAATAACCTACTGTATAAAAAAATAACTAAAATTAAATTTCAAAATTTTAAAAAATAAAATGTAAAAATAAAACAGAAAAAAAGTTCTTCCATTCACACTGATGTATTTATACGAATGAATTATTTCCATGCTTATATCTATAAATACATAAATGAGGAATAAAATCTAACTTGAACCAAAAAAGAAAAAAAAATGAACCTAAGAATTATACAGAGGAAAACACTACCAAGGCACTTGCTCCAGTGGTAAACAATTCTGAAATTGGTCAGAGGTGGGGAATCATCTCCCATACAGCCAGCAGCCCCGCCCGCCCACGCAAATAGCATCCATATTGCAAAGCTGGGAGACCATGCCGAGGCCTCTGTGAGTAAACGTGAGCTGAGCCCCAGGCCAGATGCTGCTGAACTGTTCCCACCCTTCCCAGGTGAAACACCTGAATATGTACAAGGGCTTGAAAGCCTAGAGGAAGGGCCGTGGAGCCACACCAGCGACAGCACGCAGGCCAACTTGGAGCCTGCAGGTCAGCCAGGATGGTACTGGCCACGGGCGCTCTTCTGGAAGCTTTCTATTGCCCTGCCTGAGATACCCCTCCTGTCCCGGCCCCCACTCCTTTTTTTCCTTCCTCACCTCAGCCCGCAGAGATATTCCAGTGGAAGTTATGGGTGACACATCCTCTTCTTTACAGGTGGCAGCCTGGCAACTCCTGCCGAAAGTCCAGCAGAGCCCCACTCACACCGGGCCACCCACAAAGCCGTGGACCCTCACACCCTCCCACCAGCACAGCCCCGAGACTGCTGACGGGGCAGAGAATATGGAGTCAGGCACAGCTGCAGGGGCTATTGCTGCCTGGAGTGCTGTTTATATTGACCTCAACCCAGGCACACCTGGGGAGGGCTTGCCGGCAGGGTCAGGCTGCCCAGGTCAGCTAATCCTCAGCCCTCAGGGAATCACATTGCAGAAAATGGACCTCGCTAAGACAGAATATTCGCCAAGGAGAAAAAGGACACAATGCCATTTGCAGCACCGTAGATGAGTCTCGAGGTAATCACGTGACTTGGAGTAAGTCAGAAAGTGAAAGACACATATCATATCATATCACTTATAGGTGTTACCTATAAATTGATACCAGGGCAGATATTTCCACGGAGAAGGGCAATCACAGATTCATTAAACAAACTTATGGTTCACCAAAGGAAAGGTGTGAGGATTGAATTTATTACGATATTGGGGTTAGCAGACAGATACAAACACAGTAGACGTATATAATCACCAAAGACCTACGGAGTACCAAGAGAAGACTACTCAACATTCTGTCATAACGTACATGGGAAAAGGATCCCAGGAAGAACAGACATATGTGTATGTGTAAAAGAACCACCTCTTGCACACCTACAACAAGCTAAACGTTGTACTCAAACTTGCTGTAATAAAAAATAAAAAATTAAATTAAAAACACGAACAAGAAGTAGTGAGACAAACTTGAGCGGCTTTCTCCTGGCACATTCCGTTCTACATTCCAATCTCGAACACGACTTCCATTGAGGCTCTGCTGCCCTAGTAACCAGATTTGGTAAGGGAGAACTGCTGCCACCTTGTGGCCGTTTCACACAACTGCAGGTTTAATGCCAGCGCTAATGGTCAGTGGATATTCCAAATCATTACAGGCCTGTAAATGACACCTGCCCTGAAAACAAATCCTGGGGTCATATATCGACCAAAAAATTCAAAAGACGTCCATATTTCAAAACGACAGTTTCAAGAGGCATATTTCACGCACATTAGTGTTCTGCTTCTTTTGCTTTCTTTCTTTCTTTGTTAAAAAAAACGGGAATGGAAAAAGGCAACCCTCAGAATGGGCGAAAACGTTCACAAACGAATCAATGGACAAAGGTTTAATCTCCAATATATATAAACAGCTCATGCAGCTTAATATTAATAAAACAAACAACCCAATACAAAAATGGGCAGAAGATCTAAAGAGACGTTTCTTCAAAGAAGACACAGAGATGGCCAAGACGCACATGAAAAGCTGCTCAACACCACTAATTATTAGAGAAATGCAAATCAAAACTACAATGAGGTAAGACCTCACACCTGTTAGAATCGGCATCATCAGATAATCTACAAACAACAAATTCTGGGGAGGGTGTGGACAAAAGGAACCCTCTTCCGCTATTGGTGGGAATGTAAATTGATACAGTCACTATGGAGAACAGTATGGAGGTTCCTTTAAAAAACTAAAAAGAGAATTACCATAGGATCCAGCAATCCCACTTCTGGGCATATACCCAGAGAAAACCATAAATCACAGAGACACATTCACCACAATGTTCATTGCAGCACTATTTACAATAGCCAGGTTATGGAAGCAACATAAATGCCCACAGACAGACGAATGGATAAAGATGTGGTACATATATAAAATGGAATATTACTCAGCCATAAAAAGGAATGAAACTGGGTCATTTGTAGAGAAGTTGATGGATCTAGAGACTGTCATACAGAGTGAAGTAAGCCAGAAAGAGAAAAACAAATATTGTATATTAATGCCTATATGTGGAACCTAGAAAAATGGTAGAGATGAACTGGTTTGCAGGGCAGAAATAGAGACACAGAGGTAGAGAACAAACGTATGGACACAAAGTGGGGGAAGCCATGGGGTGGTGGTGGTGGGATGAGTTGGGAGATTGGGATTGACCTGTATACATGTCTATGCATAAAATAGATAACTAATAATAACCTACTGTATAAAAAAATAACTAAAATTAAATTTCAAAATTTTAAAAAATTAAATGTAAAAATAAAACAGAAAAAAAGTTCTTCCATTCACACTGATGTATTTATACGAATGAATTATTTCCATGCTTATATCTATAAATACATAAATGAGGAATAAAATCTAACTTGAACCAAAAAAGAAAAAAAAAACTGAACCTAACAGTTATACAGAGGAAAAGACTACCAAGGCACTTGCTCCAGTGGTAAACAATTCTGAAATTGGTCAGAGGTGGGGAATCATCTCCCATACAGCCAGCAGCCCCGCCCGCCCACGCAAGGAGCATCCTCATTGCAAAGCTGGGAGACCGTGCCGAGGCCTCTGTGAGTAAACGTGAGCTGAGCCCCAGGCCAGATGCTGCTGAACTGTTCCCACCCTTCCCAGGTGAAACACCTGAATATGTACAAGGGCTTGAAAGCCTAGAGGAAGGGCCGTGGAGCCACACCAGCGACAGCACGCAGGCCAACTTGGTGCCTGCAGGTCAGCCAGGATGGTACTGGCCACGGGCGCTCTTCTGGAAGCTTTCTATTGCCCTGCCTGTGATACCCCTCCTGTCCCGGCCCCCACTCCTTTTTTTCCTTCCTCACCTCAGCCCGCAGAGATATTCCAGTGGAAGTTATGGGTGACACATCCTCTTCTTTACAGGTGGCAGCCTGGCAACTCCTGCCGAAAGTCCAGCAGAGCCCCACTCACACCGGGCCACCCACAAAGCCGTGGACCCTCACACCCTCCCACCAGCACAGCCCCGAGACTGCTGACGGGGCAGAGGATATGGAGTCAGGCACAGCTGCAGGGACTATTGCTGCCTGGAGTGCTGTTTATATTGACCTCAACGCAGGCACACCTGGGGAGGGCTTGCCGGCAGGGTCAGGCTGCCCAGGTCAGCTAATCCTCAGCCCTCAGGGAATCACATTGCAGAAAATGGACCTCGCTAAGACAGAATATTCGCCAAGGAAAAAAAGGACACAATGCCATTTGCAGCACCGTAGATGAGTCTCGAGGTAATCACGTGACTTGGAGTAAGTCAGAAAGTGAAAGACACATATCATATCATATCACTTATAGGTGTTACCTATAAATTGATACCAGGGCAGATATTTCCACGGAGAAGGGCAATCACAGATTCATTAAACAAACTTATGGTTCACCAAAGGAAAGGTGTGAGGATTGAATTCATTACGATATTGGGGTTAGCAGACAGATACAAACACAGTAGACGTATATAATCACCAAAGACCTACGGAGTACCAAGAGAAGACTACTCAACATTCTGTCATAACGTACATGGGAAAAGGATCCCAGGAAGAACAGACATATGTATATGTGTAAAAGAACCACCTCTTGCACACCTACAACAAGCTAAACGTTGTACTCAAACTTGCTGTAATAAAAAATAAAAAATTAAATTAAAAACACGAACAAGAAGTAGTGAGACAAACTTGAGGGGCTTTCTCCTGGCACATTCCGTTCTACATTCCAATCTCGAACACGACTTCCATTGAGGCTCTGCTGCCCTAGTAACCAGATTTGGTAAGGGAGAACTGCTGCCACCTTGTGGCCGTTTCACACAACTGCAGGTTTAATGCCAGCGCTAATGGTCAGTGGATATTCCAAATCATTACAGGCCTGTAAATGACACCTGCCCTGAAAATAAATCCTGGGGTCATATATCGACCAAAAAATTCAAAAGACGTCCATATTTCAAAACGACAGTTTCAAGAGGCATATTTCACGCACATTAGTGTTCTGCTTCTTTTGCTTTCTTTCTTTCTTTGTTAAAAAAAAACGGGAATGGAAAAAGGCAACCCTCAGAGTGGGCGAAAACGTTCACAAACGAATCAATGGACAAAGGTTTAATCTCCAATATATATAAACAGCTCATGCAGCTTAATATTAATAAAACAAACAACCCAATACAAAAATGGGCAGAAGATCTAAAGAGACGTTTCTTCACAGAAGACACAGAGATGGCCAAGACGCACATGAAAAGCTGCTCAACATCACTAATTATTAGAGAAATGCAAATCAAAACTACAATGAGGTAAGACCTCACACCTGTTAGAATCGGCATCATCAGATAATCTACAAACAACAAATTCTGGGGAGGGTGTGGAAAAAGGAACCCTCTTCCGCTATTGGTGGGAATGTAAATTGATACAGTCACTATGGAGAACAGTATGGAGGTTCCTTTAAAAAACTAAAAAGAGAATTACCATAGGATCCAGCAATCCCACTTCTGGGCATATACCCAGAGAAAACCATAAATCACAGAGACACATTCACCACAATGTTCATTGCAGCACTATTTACAATAGCCAGGTTATGGAAGCAACATAAATGCCCACAGACAGACGAATGGATAAAGATGTGGTACATATATAAAATGGAATATTACTCAGCCATAAAAAGGAATGAAACTGGGTCATTTGTAGAGAAGTTGATGGATCTAGAGACTGTCATACAGAGTGAAGTAAGCCAGAAAGAGAAAAACAAATATGGTATATTAATGCCTATATGTGGAACCTAGAAAAATGGTAGAGATGAACTGGTTTGCAGGGCAGAAATAGAGACACAGAGGTAGAGAACAAACGTATGGACACAAAGTGGGGGAAGCCATGGGGTGGTGGTGGTGGGATGAGTTGGGAGATTGGGATTGACCTGTATACATGTCTATGCATAAAATAGATAACTAATAATAACCTACTGTATAAAAAAATAACTAAAATTAAATTTCAAAATTTTAAAAAATAAAATGTAAAAATAAAACAGAAAAAAAGTTCTTCCATTCACACTGATGTATTTATACGAATGAATTATTTCCATGCTTATATCTATAAATACATAAATGAGGAATAAAATCTAACTTGAACCAAAAAAGAAAAAAAAAACTGAACCTAACAGTTATACAGAGGAAAACACTACCAAGGCACTTGCTCCAGTGGTAAACAATTCTGAAATTGGTCAGAGGTGGGGAATCATCTCCCATACAGCCAGCAGCCCCGCCCGCCCACGCAAGGAGCATCCTCATTGCAAAGCTGGGAGACCGTGCCGAGGCCTCTGTGAGTAAACGTGAGCTGAGCCCCAGGCCAGATGCTGCTGAACTGTTCCCACCCTTCCCAGGTGAAACACCTGAATATGTACAAGGGCTTGAAAGCCTAGAGGAAGGGCCGTGGAGCCACACCAGCGAAAGCACGCAGGCCAACTTGGTGCCTGCAGGTCAGCCCGGATGGTACTGGCCACGGGCGCTCTTCTGGAAGCTTTCTATTGCCCTGCCTGAGATACCCCTCCTGTCCCGGCCCCCACTCCTTTTTTTCCTACCTCACCTCAGCCCGCAGAGATATTCCAGTGGAAGTTATCGGTGACACATCCTCTTCTTTACAGGTGGCAGCCTGGCAACTCCTGCCGAAAGTCCAGCAGAGCCCCACTCACACCGGGCCACCCACAAAGCCGTGGACCCTCACACCCTCCCACCAGCACAGCCCCGAGACTGCTGACGGGGCAGAGGATATGGAGTCAGGCACAGCTGCAGGGACTATTGCTGCCTGGAGTGCTGTTTATATTGACCTCAACGCAGGCACACCTGGGGAGGGCTTGCCGGCAGGGTCAGGCTGCCCAGGTCAGCTAATCCTCAGCCCTCAGGGAATCACATTGCAGAATATGGACCTCGCTAAGACAGAATATTCGCCAAGGAAAAAAAGGACACAATGCCATTTGCAGCACCGTAGATGAGTCTCGAGGTAATCACGTGACTTGGAGTAAGTCAGAAAGTGAAAGACACATATCATATCATATCACTTATAGGTGTTACCTATAAATTGATACCAGGGCAGATATTTCCACGGAGAAGGGCAATCACAGATTCATTAAACAAACTTATGTTTCACCAAAGGAAAGGTGTGAGGATTGAATTCATTACGATATTGGGGTTAACAGACAGATACAAACACAGTAGACGTATATAATCACCAAAGACCTACGGAGTACCAAGAGAAGACTACTCAACTTTCTGTCATAACGTACATGGGAAAAGGATCCCAGGAAGAACAGACATATGTATATGTGTAATAGAACCACCTCTTGCACACCTACAACAAGCTAAACGTTGTACTCAAACTTGCTGTAATAAAAAATAAAAAATTAAATTAAAAACACGAACAAGAAGTAGTGAGACAAACTTGAGGGGCTTTCTCCTGGCACATTCCGTTCTACATTCCAATCTCGAACACGACTTCCATTGAGGCTCTGCTGCCCTAGTAACCAGATTTGGTAAGGGAGAACTGCTGCCACCTTGTGGCCGTTTCACACAACTGCAGGTTTAATGCCAGCGCTAATGGTCAGTGGATATTCCAAATCATTACAGGCCTGTAAATGACACCTGCCCTGAAAACAAATCCTGGGGTCATATATCGACCAAAAAATTCAAAAGACGTCCATATTTCAAAACGACAGTTTCAAGAGGCATATTTCACGCACATTAGTGTTCTGCTTCTTTTGCTTTCTTTCTTTCTTTGTTAAAAAAAACGGGAATGGAAAAAGGCAACCCTCAGAATGGGCGAAAACGTTCACAAACGAATCAATGGACAAAGGTTTAATCTCCAATATATATAAACAGCTCATGCAGCTTAATATTAATAAAACAAACAACCCAATACAAAAATGGGCAGAAGATCTAAAGAGACGTTTCTTCAAAGAAGACACAGAGATGGCCAAGACGCACATGAAAAGCTGCTCAACATCACTAATTATTAGAGAAATGCAAATCAAAACTACAATGAGGTAAGACCTCACACCTGTTAGAATCGGCATCATCAGATAATCTACAAACAACAAATTCTGGGGAGGGTGTGGACAAAAGGAACCCTCTTCCGCTATTGGTGGGAATGTAAATTGATACAGTCACTATGGAGAACAGTATGGAGGTTCCTTTAAAAAACTAAAAAGAGAATTACCATAGGATCCAGCAATCCCACTTCTGGGCATATACCCAGAGAAAACCATAAATCACAGAGACACATTCACCACAATGTTCATTGCAGCACTATTTACAATAGCCAGGTTATGGAAGCAACATAAATGCCCACAGACAGACGAATGGATAAAGATGTGGTACATATATAAAATGGAATATTACTCAGCCATAAAAAGGAATGAAACTGGGTCATTTGTAGAGAAGTTGATGGATCTAGAGACTGTCATACAGAGTGAAGAAAGCCAGAAAGAGAAAAACAAGTATTGTATATTAATGCCTATATGTGGAACCTAGAAAAATGGTAGAGATGAACTGGTTTGCAGGGCAGAAATAGAGACACAGAGGTAGAGAACAAACATATGGACACAAAGTGGGGGAAGCCATGGGGTGGTGGTGGTGGGATGACTTGGGAGATTAGGATTGACCTGTATACATGTCTATGCATAAAATAGATAACTAATAATAACCTACTGTATAAAAAATAACTAAAATTAAATTTCAAAATTTTAAAAAATAAAATGTAAAAATAAAACAGAAAAAATGTTCTTCCATTCACACTGATGTATATATACGAATGAATTATTTCCATGCTTATATCTATAAATACATAAATGAGGAATAAAATCTAACTTGAACCAAAAAAGAAAAAAAAAAAAACTGAACCTAACAGTTATACAGAGGAAAACACTACCAAAGCACTTGCTCCAGTGGTAAACAATTCTGAAATTGGTCAGAGGTGGGGAATCATCTCCCATACAGCCAGCAGCCCCGCCCGCCCTCGCCAGGAGCATCCTCATTGCAAAGCTGGGAGACCGTGCCGAGGCCTCTGTGAGTAAACGTGAGCTGAGCCCCAGGCCAGATGCTGCTGAACTGTTCCCACCCTTCCCAGGTGAAACACCTGAATATGTACAAGGGCTTGAAAGCCTAGAGGAAGGGCCGTGGAGCCACAGCAGCGACAGCACGCAGGCCAACTTGGTGCCTGCAGGTCAGCCAGGATGGTCCTGGCCACGGGCGCTCTTCTGGAAGCTTTCTATTGCCCTGCCTGAGATACCCCTCCTGTCCCGGCCCCCACTCCTTTTTTTCCTTCCTCATCTCAGCCCGGAGAGATATTCCAGTGGAAGTTATGGGTGACACATCCTCTTCTTTACAGGTGGCAGCCTGGCAACTCCTGCCGAAAGTCCAGCAGAGCCCCACTCACACCGGGCCACCCACAAAGCCGTGGACCCTCACACCCTCCCACCAGCACAGCCCCGAGACTGCTGACGGGGCAGAGAATATGGAGTAAGGCACAGCTGCAGGGGCTATTGCTGCCTGGAGTGCTGTTTATATTGACCTCAAACCAGGCACACCTGGGGAGGGCTTGCCGGCAGGGTCAGGCTGCCCAGGTCAGCTAATCCTCAGCCCTCAGGGAATCACTTTGCAGAAAATGGACCTCGCTAAGACAGAATATTCGCCAAGGAGAAAAAGGACACAATGCCATTTGCAGCACCGTAGATGAGTCTCGAGGTAATCACGTGACTTGGAGTAAGTCAGAAAGTGAAAGACACATATCATATCATATCACTTATAGGTGTTACCTATAAATTGATACCAGGGCAGATATTTCCACGGAGAAGGGCAATCACAGATTCATTAAACAAACTTATGGTTCACCAAAGGAAAGGTGTGAGGATTGAATTCATTACGATATTGGGGTTAACAGACATATACAAACACAGTAGACGTATATAATCACCAAAGACCTACGGAGTACAAAGAGAAGACTACTCAACATTCTGTCATAACGTACATGGGAAAAGGATCCCAGGAAGAACAGACATATGTATATGTGTAAAAGAACCACCTCTTGCACACCTACAACAAGCTAAACGTTGTACTCAAACTTGCTGTAATAAAAAATAAAAAATTAAATTAAAAACACGAACAAGAAGTAGTGAGACAAACTTGAGGGGCTTTCTCCTGGCACATTCCGTTCTACATTCCAATCTCGAACACGACTTCCATTGAGGCTCTGCTGCCCTAGTAACCAGATTTGGTAAGGGAGAACTGCTGCCACCTTGTGGCCGTTTCACACAACTGCAGGTTTAATGCCAGCGCTAATGGTCAGTGGATATTCCAAATCATTACAGGCCTGTAAATGACACCTGCCCTGAAAACAAATCCTGGGGTCATATAGCGACCAAAAAATTCAAAAGACGTCCATATTTCAAAACGACAGTTTCAAGAGGCATATTTCACGCACATTAGTGTTCTGCTTCTTTTGCTTTCTTTCTTTCTTTGTTAAAAAAAACGGGAATGGTAAAAGGCAACCCTCAGAATGGGCGAAAACGTTCACAAACGAATCAATGGACAAAGGTTTAATCTCCAATATATATAAACAGCGCATGCAGCTTAATATTAATAAAACAAACAACCCAATACAAAAATGGGCAGAAGATCTAAAGAGACGTTTCTTCAAAGAAGACACAGAGATGGCCAAGACGCACATGAAAAGCTGCTCAACATCACTAATTATTAGAGAAATGCAAATCAAAACTACAATGAGGTAAGACCTCACACCTGTTAGAATCGGCATCATCAGATAATCTACAAACAACAAATTCTGGGGAGGGTGTGGACAAAAGGAACCCTCTTCCGCTATTGGTGGGAATGTAAATTGATACAGTCACTATGGAGAACAGTATGGAGGTTCCTTTAAAAAACTAAAAAGAGAATTACCATAGGATCCAGCAATCCCACTTCTGGGCATATACCCAGAGAAAACCATAAATCACAGAGACACATTCACCACAATGTTCATTGCAGCACTATTTACAATAGCCAGGTTATGGAAGCAACATAAATGCCCACAGACAGACGAATGGATAAAGATGTGGTACATATATAAAATGGAATATTACTCAGCCATAAAAAGGAATGAAACTGGGTCATTTGTAGAGAAGTTGATGGATCTAGAGACTGTCATACAGAGTGAAGTAAGCCAGAAAGAGAAAAACAAATATGGTATATTAATGCCTATATGTGGAACCTAGAAAAATGGTAGAGATGAACTGGTTTGCAGGGCAGAAATAGAGACACAGAGGTAGAGAACAAACGTATGGACACAAAGTGGGGGAAGCCATGGGGTGGTGGTGGTGGGATGAGTTGGGAGATTGGGATTGACCTGTATACATGTCTATGCATAAAATAGATAACTAATAATAACCTACTGTATAAAAAAATAACTAAAATTAAATTTCAAAATTTTAAAAAATTAAATGTAAAAATAAAACAGAAAAAAAGTTCTTCCATTCACACTGATGTATTTATACGAATGAATTATTTCCATGCTTATATCTATAAATACATAAATGAGGAATAAAATCTAACTTGAACCAAAAAAGAAAAAAAAAAACTGAACCTAACAGTTATACAGAGGAAAACACTACCAAGGCACTTGCTCCAGTGGTAAACAATTCTGAAATTGGTCAGAGGTGGGGAATCATCTCCCATACAGCCAGCAGCCCCGCCCGCCCACGCAAGGAGCATCCTCATTGCAAAGCTGGGAGACCGTGCCGAGGCCTCTGTGAGTAAACGTGAGCTGAGCCCCAGGCCAGATGCTGCTGAACTGTTCCCACCCTTCCCAGGTGAAACACCTGAATATGTACAAGGGCTTGAAAGCCTAGAGGAAGGGCCGTGGAGCCACACCAGCGACAGCACGCAGGCCAACTTGGTGCCTGCAGGTCAGCCAGGATGGTACTGGCCACGGGCGCTCTTCTGGAAGCTTTCTATTGCCCTGCCTGAGATACCCCTCCTGTCCCGGCCCCCACTCCTTTTTTTCCTTCCTCACCTCAGCCCGCAGAGATATTCCAGTGGAAGTTATGGGTGACACATCCTCTTCTTTACAGGTGGCAGCCTGGCAACTCCTGCCGAAAGTCCAGCAGAGCCCCACTCACACCGGGCCACCCACAAAGCCGTGGACCCTCACACCCTCCCACCAGCACAGCCCCGAGACTGCTGACGGGGCAGAGGATATGGAGTCAGGCACAGCTGCAGGGACTATTGCTGCCTGGAGTGCTGTTTATATTGACCTCAACGCAGGCACACCTGGGGAGGGCTTGCCGGCAGGGTCAGGCTGCCCAGGTCAGCTAATCCTCAGCCCTCAGGGAATCACATTGCAGAAAATGGACCTCGCTAAGACAGAATATTCGCCAAGGAAAAAAAGGACACAATGCCATTTGCAGCACCGTAGATGAGTCTCGAGGTAATCACGTGACTTGGAGTAAGTCAGAAAGTGAAAGACACATATCATATCATATCACTTATAGGTGTTACCTATAAATTGATACCAGGGCAGATATTTCCACGGAGAAGGGCAATCACAGATTCATTAAACAAACTTATGGTTCACCAAAGGAAAGGTGTGAGGATTGAATTCATTACGATATTGGGGTTAGCAGACAGATACAAACACAGTAGACGTATATAATCACCAAAGACCTACGGAGTACCAAGAAAAGACTACTCAACATTCTGTCATAACGTACATGGGAAAAGGATCCCAGGAAGAACAGACATATGTATATGTGTAAAAGAACCACCTCTTGCACACCTACAACAAGCTAAACGTTGTACTCAAACTTGCTGTAATAAAAAATAAAAAATTAAATTAAAAACACGAACAAGAAGTAGTGAGACAAACTTGAGGGGCTTTCTCCTGGCACATTCCGTTCTACATTCCAATCTCGAACACGACTTCCATTGAGGCTCTGCTGCCCTAGTAACCAGATTTGGTAAGGGAGAACTGCTGCCACCTTGTGGCCGTTTCACACAACTGCAAGTTTAATGCCAGCGCTAATGGTCAGTGGATATTCCAAATCATTACAGGCCTGTAAATGACACCTGCCCTGAAAATAAATCCTGGGGTCATATATCGACCAAAAAATTCAAAAGACGTCCATATTTCAAAACGACAGTTTCAAGAGGCATATTTCACGCACATTAGTGTTCTGCTTCTTTTGCTTTCTTTCTTTCTTTGTTAAAAAAAACGGGAATGGAAAAAGGCAACCCTCAGAGTGGGCGAAAACGTTCACAAACGAATCAATGGACAAAGGTTTAATCTCCAATATATATAAACAGCTCATGCAGCTTAATATTAATAAAACAAACAACCCAATACAAAAATGGGCAGAAGATCTAAAGAGACGTTTCTTCACAGAAGACACAGAGATGGCCAAGACGCACATGAAAAGCTGCTCAACATCACTAATTATTAGAGAAATGCAAATCAAAACTACAATGAGGTAAGACCTCACACCTGTTAGGATCGGCATCATCAGATAATCTACAAACAACAAATTCTGGGGAGGGTGTGGACAAAAGGAACCCTCTTCCGCTATTGGTGGGAATGTAAATTGATACAGTCACTATGGAGAACAGTATGGAGGTTCCTTTAAAAAACTAAAAAGAGAATTACCATAGGATCCAGCAATCCCACTTCTGGGCATATACCCAGAGAAAACCATAAATCACAGAGACACATTCACCACAATGTTCATTGCAGCACTATTTACAATAGCCAGGTTATGGAAGCAACATAAATGCCCACAGACAGACGAATGGATAAAGATGTGGTACATATATAAAATGGAATATTACTCAGCCATAAAAAGGAATGAAACTGGGTCATTTGTAGAGAAGTTGATGGATCTAGAGACTGTCATACAGAGTGAAGTAAGCCAGAAAGAGAAAAACAAATATGGTATATTAATGCCTATATGTGGAACCTAGAAAAATGGTAGAGATGAACTGGTTTGCAGGGCAGAAATAGAGACACAGAGGTAGAGAACAAACGTATGGACACAAAGTGGGGGAAGCCATGGGGTGGTGGTGGTGGGATGAGTTGGGAGATTGGGATTGACCTGTATACATGTCTATGCATAAAATAGATAACTAATAATAACCTACTGTATAAAAAAATAACTAAAATTAAATTTCAAAATTTTAAAAAATAAAATGTAAAAATAAAACAGAAAAAAAGTTCTTCCATTCACACTGATGTATTTATACGAATGAATTATTTCCATGCTTATATCTATAAATACATAAATGAGGAATAAAATCTAACTTGAACCAAAAAAGAAAAAAAAAACTGAACCTAACAGTTATACAGAGGAAAACACTACCAAGGCACTTGCTCCAGTGGTAAACAATTCTGAAATTGGTCAGAGGTGGGGAATCATCTCCCATACAGCCAGCAGCCCCGCCCGCCCACGTAAGGAGCATCCTCATTGCAAAGCTGGGAGACCGTGCCGAGGCCTCTGTGAGTAAACGTGAGCTGAGCCCCAGGCCAGATGCTGCTGAACTGTTCCCACCCTTCCCAGGTGAAACACCTGAATATGTACAAGGGCTTGAAAGCCTAGAGGAAGGGCCGTGGAGCCACACCAGCGAAAGCACGCAGGCCAACTTGGTGCCTGCAGGTCAGCCAGGATGGTACTGGCCACGGGCGCTCTTCTGGAAGCTTTCTATTGCCCTGCCTGAGATACCCCTCCTGTCCCGGCCCCCACTCCTTTTTTTCCTTCCTCACCTCAGCCCGCAGAGATATTCCAGTGGAAGTTATGGGTGACACATCCTCTTCTTTACAGGTGGCAGCCTGGCAACTCCTGCCGAAAGTCCAGCAGAGCCCCACTCACACCGGGCCACCCACAAAGCCGTGGACCCTCACACCCTCCCACCAGCACAGCCCCGAGACTGCTGACGGGGCAGAGGATATGGAGTCAGGCACAGCTGCAGGGACTATTGCTGCCTGGAGTGCTGTTTATATTGACCTCAACGCAGGCACACCTGGGGAGGGCTTGCCGGCAGGGTCAGGCTGCCCAGGTCAGCTAATCCTCAGCCCTCAGGGAATCACATTGCAGAATATGGACCTCGCTAAGACAGAATATTCGCCAAGGAAAAAAAGGACACAATGCCATTTGCAGCACTGTAGATGAGTCTCGAGGTAATCACGTGACTTGGAGTAAGTCAGAAAGTGAAAGACACATATCATATCATATCACTTATAGGTGTTACCTATAAATTGATACCAGGGCAGATATTTCCACGGAGAAGGGCAATCACAGATTCATTAAACAAACTTATGTTTCACCAAAGGAAAGGTGTGAGGATTGAATTCATTACGATATTGGGGTTAACAGACAGATACAAACACAGTAGACGTATATAATCACCAAAGACCTACGGAGTACCAAGAGAAGACTACTCAACTTTCTGTCATAACGTACATGGGAAAAGGATCCCAGGAAGAACAGACATATGTATATGTGTAAAAGAACCACCTCTTGCACACCTACAACAAGCTAAACGTTGTACTCAAACTTGCTGTAATAAAAAATAAAAAATTAAATTAAAAACACGAACAAGAAGTAGTGAGACAAACTTGAGGGGCTTTCTCCTGGCACATTCCGTTCTACATTCCAATCTCGAACACGACTTCCATTGAGGCTCTGCTGCCCTAGTAACCAGATTTGGTAAGGGAGAACTGCTGCCACCTTGTGGCCGTTTCACACAACTGCAGGTTTAATGCCAGCGCTAATGGTCAGTGGATATTCCAAATCATTACAGGCCTGTAAATGACACCTGCCCTGAAAACAAATCCTGGGGTCATATAGCGACCAAAAAATTCAAAAGACGTCCATATTTCAAAACGACAGTTTCAAGAGGCATATTTCACGCACATTAGTGTTCTGCTTCTTTTGCTTTCTTTCTTTCTTTGTTAAAAAAAACGGGAATGGAAAAAGGCAACCCTCAGAATGGGCGAAAACGTTCACAAACGAATCAATGGACAAAGGTTTAATCTCCAATATATATAAACAGCTCATGCAGCTTAATATTAATAAAACAAACAACCCAATACAAAAATGGGCAGAAGATCTAAAGAGACGTTTCTTCAAAGAAGACACAGAGATGGCCAAGACGCACATGAAAAGCTGCTCAACATCACTAATTATTAGAGAAATGCAAATCAAAACTACAATGAGGTAAGACCTCACACCTGTTAGAATCGGCATCATCAGATAATCTACAAACAACAAATTCTGGGGAGGGTGTGGACAAAAGGAACCCTCTTCCGCTATTGGTGGGAATGTAAATTGATACAGTCACTATGGAGAACAGTATGGAGGTTCCTTTAAAAAACTAAAAAGAGAATTACCATAGGATCCAGCAATCCCACTTCTGGGCATATACCCAGAGAAAACCATAAATCACAGAGACACATTCACCACAATGTTCATTGCAGCACTATTTACAATAGCCAGGTTATGGAAGCAACATAAATGCCCACAGACAGACGAATGGATAAAGATGTGGTACATATATAAAATGGAATATTACTCAGCCATAAAAAGGAATGAAACTGGGTCATTTGTAGAGAAGTTGATGGATCTAGAGACTGTCATACAGAGTGAAGAAAGCCAGAAAGAGAAAAACAAGTATTGTATATTAATGCCTATATGTGGAACCTAGAAAAATGGTAGAGATGAACTGGTTTGCAGGGCAGAAATAGAGACACAGAGGTAGAGAACAAACATATGGACACAAAGTGGGGGAAGCCATGGGGTGGTGGTGGTGGGATGACTTGGGAGATTAGGATTGACCTGTATACATGTCTATGCATAAAATAGATAACTAATAATAACCTACTGTATAAAAAATAACTAAAATTAAATTTCAAAATTTTAAAAAATAAAATGTAAAAATAAAACAGAAAAAATGTTCTTCCATTCACACTGATGTATATATACGAATGAATTATTTCCATGCTTATATCTATAAATACATAAATGAGGAATAAAATCTAACTTGAACCAAAAAAGAAAAAAAAAAAAAAATTGAACCTAACAGTTATACAGAGGAAAACACTACCAAGGCACTTGCTCCAGTGGTAAACAATTCTGAAATTGGTCAGAGGTGGGGAATCATCTCCCATACAGCCAGCAGCCCCGCCCGCCCTCGCCAGGAGCATCCTCATTGCAAAGCTGGGAGACCGTGCCGAGGCCTCTGTGAGTAAACGTGAGCTGAGCCCCAGGCCAGATGCTGCTGAACTGTTCCCACCCTTCCCAGGTGAAACACCTGAATATGTACAAGGGCTTGAAAGCCTAGAGGAAGGGCCGTGGAGCCACACCAGCGACAGCACGCAGGCCAACTTGGTGCCTGCAGGTCAGCCAGGATGGTACTGGCCACGGGCGCTCTTCTGGAAGCTTTCTATTGCCCTGCCTGAGATAACCCTCCTGTCCCGGCCCCCACTCCTTTTTTTCCTTCCTCACCTCAGCCCGCAGAGATATTCCAGTGGAAGTTATGGGTGACACATCCTCTTCTTTACAGGTGGCAGCCTGGCAACTCCTGCCGAAAGTACAGCAGAGCCCCACTCACACCGGGCCACCCACAAAGCCGTGGACCCTCACACCCTCCCACCAGCACAGCCCCGAGACTGCTGACGGGGCAGAGGATATGGAGTCAGGCACAGCTGCAGGGACTATTGCTGCCTGGAGTGCTGTTTATATTGACCTCAACGCAGGCACACCTGGGGAGGGCTTGCCGGCAGTGTCAGGCTGCCCAGGTCAGCTAATCCTCAGCCCTCAGGGAATCACATTGCAGAAAATGGACCTCGCTAAGACAGAATATTCGCCAAGGAGAAAAAGGACACAATGCCATTTGCAGCACCGTAGATGAGTCTCGAGGTAATCACGTGACTTGGAGTAAGTCAGAAAGTGAAAGACACATATCATATCATATCACTTATAGGTGTTACCTATAAATTGATACCAGGGCAGATATTTCCACGGAGAAGGGCAATCACAGATTCATTAAACAAACTTATGGTTCACCAAAGGAAAGGTGTGAGGATTGAATTCATTACGATATTGGGGTTAACAGACAGATACAAACACAGTAGACGTATATAATCACCAAAGACCTACGGAGTACCAAGAGAAGACTACTCAACATTCTGTCATAACGTACATGGGAAAAGGATCCCAGAAAGAACAGACATATGTATATGTGTAAAAGAACCACCTCTTGCACACCTACAACAAGCTAAACGTTGTACTCAAACTTGCTGTAATAAAAAATAAAAAAATTAAATTAAAAACACGAACAAGAAGTAGTGAGACAAACTTGAGGGGCTTTCTCCTGGCACATTCCGTTCTACATTCCAATCTCGAACACGACTTCCATTGAGGCTCTGCTGCCCTAGTAACCAGATTTGGTAAGGGAGAACTGCTGCCACCTTGTGGCCGTTTCACACAACTGCAGGTTTAATGCCAGCGCTAATGGTCAGTGGATATTCCAAATCATTACAGGCCTGTAAATGACACCTGCCCTGAAAACAAATCCTGGGGTCATATATCAACCAAAAAATTCAAAAGACGTCCATATTTCAAAACGACAGTTTCAAGAGGCATATTTCACGCACATTAGTGTTCTGCTTCTTTTGCTTTCTTTCTTTCTTTGTTAAAAGAAACGGGAATGGAGAAAGGCAACCCTCAGAATGGGCGAAAACGTTCACAAACGAATCAATGGACAAAGGTTTAATCTCCAATATATATAAACAGCTCATGCAGCTTAATATTAATAAAACAAACAACCCAATACAAAAATGGGCAGAAGATCTAAAGAGATGTTTCTTCAAAGAAGACACAGAGATGGCCAAGACGCACATGAAAAGCTGCTCAACATCACTAATTATTAGAGAAATGCAAATCAAAACTACAATGAGGTAAGACCTCACACCTGTTAGAATCGGCATCATCAGATAATCTACAAACAACAAATTCTGGGGAGGGTGTGGACAAAAGGAACCCTCTTCCGCTATTGGTGGGAATGTAAATTGATACAGTCACTATGGAGAACAGTATGGAGGTTCCTTTAAAAAACTAAAAAGAGAATTACCATAGGATCCAGCAATCCCACTTCTGGGCATATACCCAGAGAAAACCATAAATCACAGAGACACATTCACCACAATGTTCATTGCAGCACTATTTACAATAGCCAGGTTATGGAAGCAACATAAATGCCCACAGACAGACGAATGGATAAAGATGTGGTACATATATAAAATGGAATATTACTCAGCCATAAAAAGGAATGAAACTGGGTCATTTGTAGAGAAGTTGATGGATCTAGAGACTGTCATACAGAGTGAAGTAAGCCAGAAAGAGAAAAACAAATATTGTATATTAATGCCTATATGTGGAACCTAGAAAAATGGTAGAGATGAACTGGTTTGCAGGGCAGAAATAGAGACACAGAGGTAGAGAACAAACGTATGGACACAAAGTGGGGGAAGCCATGGGGTGGTGGTGGTGGGATGACTTGGGAGATTAGGATTGACCTGTATACATGTCTATGCATAAAATAGATAACTAATAATAACCTACTGTATAAAAAATAACTAAAATTAAATTTCAAAATTTTAAAAAATAAAATGTAAAAATAAAACAGAAAAAATGTTCTTCCATTCACACTGATGTATTTATACGAATGAATTATTTCCATGCTTATATCTATAAATACATAAATGAGGAATAAAATCTAACTTGAACCAAAAAAGAAAAAAAAAAAACTGAACCTAACAGTTATACAGAGCAAAACACTACCAAGGCACTTGCTCCAGTGGTAAACAATTCTGAAATTGGTCAGAGGTGGGGAATCATCTTCCATACAGCCAGCAGCCCCGCCCGCCCTCGCCAGGAGCATCCTCATTGCAAAGCTGGGAGACCGTGCCGAGGCCTCTGTGAGTAAACGTGAGCTGAGCCCCAGGCCAGATGCTGCTGAACTGTTCCCACCCTTCCCAGGTGAAACACCTGAATATGTACAAGGGCTTGAAAGCCTAGAGGAAGGGCCGTGGAGCCACACCAGCGACAGCACGCAGGCCAACTTGGTGCCTGCAGGTCAGCCAGGATGGTACTGGCCACGGGCGCTCTTCTGGAAGCTTTCTATTGCCCTGCCTGAGATACCCCTCCTGTCCCGGCCCCCACTCCTTTTTTTCCTTCCTCACCTCAGCCCGCAGAGATATTCCAGTGGAAGTTATGGGTGACACATCCTCTTCTTTACAGGTGGCAGCCTGGCAACTCCTGCCGAAAGTCCAGCAGAGCCCCACTCACACCGGGCCACCCACAAAGCCGTGGACCCTCACACCCTCCCACCAGCACAGCCCCGAGACTGCTGACGGGGCAGAGAATATGGAGTAAGGCACAGCTGCAGGGGCTATTGCTGCCTGGAGTGCTGTTTATATTGACCTCAACCCAGGCACACCTGGGGAGGGCTTGCCGGCAGGGTCAGGCTGCCCAGGTCAGCTAATCCTCAGCCCTCAGGGAATCACATTGCAGAAAATGGACCTCGCTAAGACAGAATATTCGCCAAGGAAAAAAAGGACAAAATGCCATTTGCAGCACCGTAGATGAGTCTCGAGGTAATCACGTGACTTGGAGTAAGTCAGAAAGTGAAAGACACATATCATATCATATCACTTATAGGTGTTACCTATAAATTGATACCAGGGCAGATATTTCCACGGAGAAGGGCAATCACAGATTCATTAAACAAACTTATGGTTCACCAAAGGAAAGGTGTGAGGATTGAATTCATTACGATATTGGGGTTAGCAGACAGATACAAACACAGTAGACGTATATAATCACCAAAGACCTACGGAGTACCAAGAAAAGACTACTCAACATTCTGTCATAACGTACATGGGAAAAGGATCCCAGGAAGAACATACATATGTATATGTGTAAAAGAACCACCTCTTGCACACCTACCACAAGCTAAACGTTGTACTCAAACTTGCTGTAATAAAAAATAAAAAATTAAATTAAAAACACGAACAAGAAGTAGTGATACAAACTTGAGCGGCTTTCTCCTGGCACATTCCGTTCTACATTCCAATCTCGAACACGACTTCCATTGAGGCTCTGCTGCCCTAGAAACCAGATTTGGTAAGGGAGAACTGCTGCCACCTTGTGGCCGTTTCACACAACTGCAGGTTTAATGCCAGCGCTAATGGTCAGTGGATATTCCAAATCATTACAGGCCTGTAAATGACACCTGCCCTGAAAACAAATCCTGGGGTCATATATCGACCAAGAAATTCAAAAGACGTCCATATTTCAAAACGACAGTTTCAAGAGGCATATTTCACGCACATTACTGTTCTGCTTCTTTTGCTTTCTTTCTTTCTTTGTTAAAAAAAACGGGAATGGAAAAAGGCAACCCTCAGAATGGGCGAAAACGTTCACAAACGAATGAATGGACAAAGGTTTAATCTCCAATATATATAAACAGCTCATGCAGCTTAATATTAATAAAACAAACAACCCAATACAAAAATGGGCAGAAGATCTAAAGAGACGTTTCTTCAAAGAAGACACAGAGATGGCCAAGACGCACATGAAAAGCTGCTCAACATCACTAATTATTAGAGAAATGCAAATCAAAACTACAATGAGGTAAGACCTCACACCTGTTAGAATCGGCATCATCAGATAATCTACAAACAACAAATTCTGGGGAGGGTGTGGACAAAAGGAACCCTCTTCCGCTATTGGTGGGAATGTAAATTGATACAGTCACTATGGAGAACAGTATGGAGGTTCCTTTAAAAAACTAAAAAGAGAATTACCATAGGATCCAGCAATCCCACTTCTGGGCATATACCCAGAGAAAACCATAAATCACAGAGACACATTCACCACAATGTTCATTGCAGCACTATTTACAATAGCCAGGTTATGGAAGCAACATAAATGCCCACAGACAGACGAATGGATAAAGATGTGGTACATATATAAAATGGAATATTACTCAGCCATAAAAAGGAATGAAACTGGGTCATTTGTAGAGAAGTTGATGGATCTAGAGACTGTCATACAGAGTGAAGTAAGCCAGAAAGAGAAAAACAAGTATTGTATATTAATGCCTATATGTGGAACCTAGAAAAATGGTAGAGATGAACTGGTTTGCAGGGCAGAAATAGAGACACAGAGGTAGAGAACAAACGTATGGACACAAAGTGGGGGAAGCCATGGGGTGGTGGTGGTGGGATGACTTGGGAGATTAGGATTGACCTGTATACATGTCTATGCATAAAATAGATAACTAATAATAACCTACTGTATAAAAAATAACTAAAATTAAATTTCAAAATTTTAAAAAATAAAATGTAAAAATAAAACAGAAAAAATGTTCTTCCATTCACACTGATGTATTTATACGAATGAATTATTTCCATGCTTATATCTATAAATACATAAATGAGGAATAAAATCTAACTTGAACCAAAAAAGAAAAAAAAAAAACTGAACCTAACAGTTATACAGAGGAAAACACTACCAAGGCACTTGCTCCAGTGGTAAACAATTCTGAAATTGGTCAGAGGTGGGGAATCATCTCCCATACAGCCAGCAGCCCCGCCCGCCCTCGCCAGGAGCATCCTCATTGCAAAGCTGGGAGACCGTGCCGAGGCCTCTGTGAGTAAACGTGAGCTGAGCCCCAGGCCAGATGCTGCTGAACTGTTCCCACCCTTCCCAGGTGAAACACCTGAATATGTACAAGGGCTTGAAAGCCTAGAGGAAGGGCCGTGGAGCCACACCAGCGACAGCACGCAGGCCAACTTGGTGCCTGCAGGTCAGCCAGGATGGTACTGGCCACGGGCGCTCTTCTGGAAGCTTTCTATTGCCCTGCCTGAGATACCCCTCCTGTCCCGGCCCCCACTCCTTTTTTTCCTTCCTCACCTCAGCCCGCAGAGATATTCCAGTGGAAGTTATGGGTGACACATCCTCTTCTTTACAGGTGGCAGCCTGGCAACTCCTGCCGAAAGTCCAGCAGAGCCCCACTCACACCGGGCCACCCACAAAGCCGTGGACCCTCACACCCTCCCACCAGTACAGCCCCGAGACTGCTGACGGGGCAGAGAATATGGAGTAAGGCACAGCTGCAGGGGCTATTGCTGCCTGGAGTGCTGTTTATATTGACCTCAACCCAGGCACACCTGGGGAGGGCTTGCCGGCAGGGTCAGGCTGCCCAGGTCAGCTAATCCTCAGCCCTCAGGGAATCACATTGCAGAAAATGGACCTCGCTAAGACAGAATATTCGCCAAGGAGAAAAAGGACACAATGCCATTTGCAGCACCGTAGATGAGTCTCGAGGTAATCACGTGACTTGGAGTAAGTCAGAAAGTGAAAGACACATATCATATCATATCACTTATAGGTGTTACCTATAAATTGATACCAGGGCAGATATTTCCACGGAGAAGGGCAATCACAGATTCATTAAACAAACTTATGGTTCACCAAAGGAAAGGTGTGAGGATTGAATTCATTACGATATTGGGGTTAGCAGACAGATACAAACACAGTAGACGTATATAATCACCAAAGACCTACGGAGTACCAAGAGAAGACTACTCAACATTCTGTCATAACGTACATGGGAAAAGGATCCCAGGAAGAACAGACATATGTATATGTGTAAAAGAACCACCTCTTGCACACCTACAACAAGCTAAACGTTGTACTCAAACTTGCTGTAATAAAAAATAAAAAATTATATTAAAAACACGAACAAGAAGTAGTGAGACAAACTTGAGGGGCTTTCTCCTGGCACATTCCGTTCTACATTCCAATCTCGAACACGACTTCCATTGAGGCTCTGCTGCCCTAGTAACCAGATTTGGTAAGGGAAAACTGCTGCCACCTTGTGGCCGTTTCACACAACTGCAGGTTTAATGCCAGCGCTAATGGTCAGTGGATATTCCAAATCATTACAGGCCTGTAAATGACACCTGCCCTGAAAACAAATCCTGGGGTCATATAGCGACCAAAAAATTCAAAAGACGTCCATATTTCAAAACGACAGTTTCAAGAGGCATATTTCACGCACATTAGTGTTCTGCTTCTTTTGCTTTCTTTCTTTCTTTGTTAAAAAAAACGGGAATGGAAAAAGGCAACCCTCACAATGGGCGAAAACGTTCACAAACGAATCAATGGACAAAGGTTTAATCTCCAATATATATTAACAGCTCATGCAGCTTAATATTAATAAAACAAACAACCCAATACAAAAATGGGCAGAAGATCTAAAGAGACGTTTCTTCAAAGAAGACACAGAGATGGCCAAGACGCACATGAAAAGCTGCTCAACATCACTAATTATTAGAGAAATGCAAATCAAAACTACAATGAGGTAAGACCTCACACCTGTTAGAATCGGCATCATCAGATAATCTACAAACAACAAATTCTGGGGAGGGTGTGGACAAAAGGAACCCTCTTCCGCTATTGGTGGGAATGTAAATTGATACAGTCACTATGGAGAACAGTATGGAGGTTCCTTTAAAAAACTAAAAAGAGAATTACCATAGGATCCAGCAATCCCACTTCTGGGCATATACCCAGAGAAAACCATAAATCACAGAGACACATTCACCACAATGTTCATTGCAGCACTATTTACAATAGCCAGGTTATGGAAGCAACATAAATGCCCACAGACAGACGAATGGATAAAGATGTGGTACATATATAAAATGGAATATTACTCAGCCATAAAAAGGAATGAAACTGGGTCATTTGTAGAGAAGTTGATGGATCTAGAGACTGTCATACAGAGTGAAGTAAGCCAGAAAGAGAAAAACAAATATGGTATATTAATGCCTATATGTGGAACCTAGAAAAATGGTAGAGATGAACTGGTTTGCAGGGCAGAAATAGAGACACAGAGGTAGAGAACAAACGTATGGACACAAAGTGGGGGAAGCCATGGGGTGGTGGTGGTGGGATGACTTGGGAGATTAGGATTGACCTGTATACATGTCTATGCATAAAATAGATAACTAATAATAACCTACTGTATAAAAAATAACTAAAATTAAATTTCAAAATTTTAAAAAATAAAATGTAAAAATAAAACAGAAAAAATGTTCTTCCATTCACACTGATGTATTTATACGAATGAATTATTTCCATGCTTATATCTATAAATACATAAATGAGGAATAAAATCTAACTTGAACCAAAAAAGAAAAAAAAAAAAAAACTGAACCTAACAGTTATACAGAGGAAAACACTACCAAGGCACTTGCTCCAGTGGTAAACAATTCTGAAATTGGTCAGAGGTGGGGAATCATCTCCCATACAGCCAGCAGCCCCAACCGCCCTCGCCAGGAGCATCCTCATTGCAAAGCTGGGAGACCGTGCCGAGGCCTCTGTGAGTAAACGTGAGCTGAGCCCCAGGCCAGATGCTGCTGAACTGTTCCCACCCTTCCCAGGTGAAACACCTGAATATGTACAAGGGCTTGAAAGCCTAGAGGAAGGGCCGTGGATCCACACCATCGACAGCACGCAGGCCAACTTGGTGCCTGCAGGTCAGCCAGGATGGTACTGGCCACGGGCGCTCTTCTGGAAGCTTTCTATTGCCCTGCCTGAGATACCCCTCCTGTCCCGGCCCCCACTCCTTTTTTTCCTTCCTCACCTCAGCCCGGAGAGATATTCCAGTGGAAGTTATGGGTGACACATCCTCTTCTTTACAGGTGGCAGCCTGGCAACTCCTGCCGAAAGTCCAGCAGAGCCCCACTCACACCGGGCCACCCACAAAGCCGTGGACCCTCACACCCTCCCACCAGCACAGCCCCGAGACTGCTGACGGGGCAAAGAATATGGAGTAAGGCACAGCTGCAGGGGCTATTGCTGCCTGGAGTGCTGTTTATATTGACCTCAACCCAGGCACACCTGGGGAGGGCTTGCCGGCAGGGTCAGGCTGCCCAGGTCAGCTAATCCTCAGCCCTCAGGGAATCACATTGCAGAAAATGGACCTCGCTAAGACAGAATATTCGCCAAGGAGAAAAAGGACACAATGCCATTTGCAGCACCGTAGATGAGTCTCGAGGTAATCACGTGACTTGGAGTAAGTCAGAAAGTGAAAGACACATATCATATCATATCACTTATAGGTGTTACCTATAAATTGATACCAGGGCAGATATTTCCACGGAGAAGGGCAATCACAGATTCATTAAACAAACTTATGGTTCACCAAAGGAAAGGTGTGAGGATTGAATTCATTACGATATTGGGGTTAGCAGACAGATACAAACACAGTAGACGTATATAATCACCAAAGACCTACGGAGTACCAAGAGAAGACTACTCAACATTCTGTCATAACGTACATGGGAAAAGGATCCCAGGAAGAACAGACATATGTATATGTGTAAAAGAACCACCTCTTGCACACCTACAACAAGCTAAACGTTGTACTCAAACTTGCTGTAATAAAAAATAAAAAATTAAATTAAAAACACGAACAAGAAGTAGTGAGACAAACTTGAGCGGCTTTCTCCTGGCACATTCCGTTCTACATTCCAATCTCGAACACGACTTCCATTGAGGCTCTGCTGCCCTAGTAACCAGATTTGGTAAGGGAGAACTGCTGCCACCTTGTGGCCGTTTCACACAACTGCAGGTTTAATGCCAGCGCTAATGGTCAGTGGATATTCCAAATCATTACAGGCCTGTAAATGACACCTGCCCTGAAAACAAATCCTGGGGTCATATATCGACCAAAAAATTCAAAAGACGTCCATATTTCAAAACGACAGTTTCAAGAGGCATATTTCACGCACATTACTGTTCTGCTTCTTTTGCTTTCTTTCTTTCTTTGTTAAAAAAAACGGGAATGGAAAAAGGCAACCCTCAGAATGGGCGAAAACGTTCACAAACGAATCAATGGACAAAGGTTTAATCTCCAATATATATAAACAGCTCATGCAGCTTAATATTAATAAAACAAACAACCCAATACAAAAATGGGCAGAAGATCTAAAGAGACGTTTCTTCAAAGAAGACACAGAGATGGCCAAGACGCACATGAAAAGCTGCTCAACATCACTAATTATTAGAGAAATGCAAATCAAAACTACAATGAGGTAAGACCTCACACCTGTTAGAATCGGCATCATCAGATAATCTACAAACAACAAATTCTGGGGAGGGTGTGGACAAAAGGAACCCTCTTCCGCTATTGGTGGGAATGTAAATTGATACAGTCACTATGGAGAACAGTATGGAGGTTCCTTTAAAAAACTAAAAAGAGAATTACCATAGGATCCAGCAATCCCACTTCTGGGCATATACCCAGAGAAAACCATAAATCACAGAGACACATTCACCACAATGTTCATTGCAGCACTATTTACAATAGCCAGGTTATGGAAGCAACATAAATGCCCACAGACAGACGAATGGATAAAGATGTGGTACATATATAAAATGGAATATTACTCAGCCATAAAAAGGAATGAAACTGGGTCATTTGTAGAGAAGTTGATGGATCTAGAGACTGTCATACAGAGTGAAGTAAGCCAGAAAGAGAAAAACAAATATTGTATATTAATGCCTATATGTGGAACCTAGAAAAATGGTAGAGATGAACTGGTTTGCAGGGCAGAAATAGAGACACAGAGGTAGAGAACAAACGTATGGACACAAAGTGGGGGAAGCCATGGGGTTGTGGTGGTGGGATGAGTTGGGTGATTAGGATTGACCTGTATACATGTCTATGCATAAAATAGATAACTAATAATAACCTACTGTATAAAAAAATAACTAAAATTAAATTTCAAAATTTTAAAAAATAAAATGTAAAAATAAAACAGAAAAAAAGTTCTTCCATTCACACTGATGTATTTATACGAATGAATTATTTCCATGCTTATATCTATAAATACATAAATGAGGAATAAAATCTAACTTGAACCAAAAAAGAAAAAAAAAAACTGAACCTAACAGTTATACAGAGGAAAACACTACCAAGGCACTTGCTCCAGTGGTAAACAATTCTGAAATTGGTCAGAGGTGGGGAATCATCTCCCATACAGCCAGCAGCCCCGCCCGCCCTCGCCAGGAGCATCCTCATTGCAAAGCTGGGAGACCGTGCCGAGGCCTCTGTGAGTAAACGTGAGCTGAGCCCCAGGCCAGATGCTGCTGAACTGTTCCCACCCTTCCCAGGTGAAACACCTGAATATGTACAAGGGCTTGAAAGCCTAGAGGAAGGGCCGTGGAGCCACACCAGCGACAGCACGCAGGCCAACTTGGTACCTGCATGTCAGCCAGGATGGTACTGGCCACGGGCGCTCTTCTGGAAGCTTTCTATTGCCCTGCCTGAGATACCCCTCCTGTCCCGGCCCCCACTCCTTTTTTTCCTTCCTCACCTCAGCCCGCAGAGATATTCCAGTGGAAGTTATGGGTGACACATCCTCTTCTTTACAGGTGGCAGCCTGGCAACTCCTGCCGAAAGTCCAGCAGAGCCCCACTCACACCGGGCCACCCACAAAGCCGTGGACCCTCACACCCTCCCACCAGCACAGCCCCGAGACTGCTGACGGGGCAGAGAATATGGAGTCAGGCACAGCTGCAGGGGCTATTGCTGCCTGGAGTGCTGTTTATATTGACCTCAACCCAGGCACACCTGGGGAGGGCTTGCCGGCAGGGTCAGGCTGCCCAGGTCAGCTAATCCTCAGCCCTCAGGGAATCACATTGCAGAAAATGGACCTCGCTAAGACAGAATATTCGCCAAGGAAAAAAAGGACACAATGCCATTTGCAGCACCGTAGATGAGTCTCGAGGTAATCACGTGACTTGGAGTAAGTCAGAAAGTGAAAGACACATATCATATCATATCACTTATAGGTGTTACCTATAAATTGATACCAGGGCAGATATTTCCACGGTGAAGGGCAATCACAGATTCATTAAACAAACTTATGGTTCACCAAAGGAAAGGTGAGAGGATTGAATTCATTACGATATTGGGGTTAACAGACAGATACAAACACAGTAGACGTATATAATCACCAAAGACCTACGGAGTACAAAGAGAAGACTACTCAACATTCTGTCATAACGTACATGGGAAAAGGATCCCAGGAAGAACAGACATATGTATATGTGTAAAAGAACCACCTCTTGCACACCTACAACAAGCTAAACGTTGTACTCAAACTTGCTGTAATAAAAAATAAAAAATTAAATTAAAAACACGAACAAGAAGTAGTGAGACAAATTTGAGCGGCTTTCTCCTGGCACATTCCGTTCTACATTCCAATCTCGAACACGACTTCCATTGAGGCTCTGCTGCCCTAGTAACCAGATTTGGTAAGGGAGAACTGCTGCCACCTTGTGGCCGTTTCACACAACTGCAGGTTTAATGCCAGCGCTAATGGTCAGTGGATATTCCAAATCATTACAGGCCTGTAAATGACACCTGCCCTGAAAACAAATCCTGGGGTCATATATCGACCAAAAAATTCAAAAGACGTCCATATTTCAAAACGACAGTTTCAAGAGGCATATTTCACGCACATTAGTGTTCTGCTTCTTTTTCTTTCTTTCTTTCTGTGTTAAAAAAAACGGGAATGGAAAAAGGCAACCCTCACAATGGGCGAAAACGTTCACAAACGAATCAATGGACAAAGGTTTAATCTCCAATATATATAAACAGCTCATGCAGCTTAATATTAATAAAACAAACAACCCAATACAAAAATGGGCAGAAGATCTAAAGAGACGTTTCTTCAAAGAAGACACAGAGATGGCCAAGACGCACATGAAAAGCTGCTCAACATCACTAATTATTAGAGAAATGCAAATCAAAACTACAATGAGGTAAGACCTCACACCTGTTAGAATCGGCATCATCAGATAATCTACAAACAACAAATTCTGGGGAGGGTGTGGACAAAAGGAACCCTCTTCCGCTATTGGTGGGAATGTAAATTGATACAGTCACTATGGAGAACAGTATGGAGGTTCCTTTAAAAAACTAAAAAGAGAATTACCATAGGATCCAGCAATCCCACTTCTGGGCATATACCCAGAGAAAACCATAAATCACAGAGACACATTCACCAAAATGTTCATTGCAGCACTATTTACAATAGCCAGGTTATGGAAGCAACATAAATGCCCACAGACAGACGAATGGATAAAGATGTGGTACATATATAAAATGGAATATTACTCAGCCATAAAAAGGAATGAAACTGGGTCATTTGTAGAGAAGTTGATGGATCTAGAGACTGTCATACAGAGTGAAGTAAGCCAGAAAGAGAAAAACAAATATGGTATATTAATGCCTATATGTGGAACCTAGAAAAATGGTAGAGATGAACTGGTTTGCAGGGCAGAAATAGAGACACAGAGGTAGAGAACAAACGTATGGACACAAAGTGGGGGAAGCCATGGGGTGGTGGTGGTGGGATGACTTGGGAGATTAGGATTGACCTGTATACATGTCTATGCATAAAATAGATAACTAATAATAACCTACTGTATAAAAAATAACTAAAATTAAATTTCAAAATTTTAAAAAATAAAATGTAAAAATAAAACAGAAAAAATGTTCTTCCATTCACACTGATGTATATATACGAATGAATTATTTCCATGCTTATATCTATAAATACATAAATGAGGAATAAAATCTAACTTGAACCAAAAAAGAAAAAAAAAAAAACTGAACCTAACAGTTATACAGAGGAAAACACTACCAAGGCACTTGCTCCAGTGGTAAACAATTCTGAAATTGGTCAGAGGTGGGGAATCATCTCCCATACAGCCAGCAGCCCCGCCCGCCCTCGCCAGGAGCATCCTCATTGCAAAGCTGGGAGACCGTGCCGAGGCCTCTGTGAGTAAACGTGAGCTGAGCCCCAGGCCAGATGCTGCTGAACTGTTCCCACCCTTCCCAGGTGAAACACCTGAATATGTACAAGGGCTTGAAAGCCTAGAGGAAGGGCCGTGGAGCCACACCAGCGACAGCACGCAGGCCAACTTGGTGCCTGCAGGTCAGCCAGGATGGTACTGGCCACGGGCGCTCTTCTGGAAGCTTTCTATTGCCCTGCCTGAGATACCCCTCCTGTCCCGGCCCCCACTCCTTTTTTTCCTTCCTCACCTCAGCCCGCAGAGATATTCCAGTGGAAGTTATGGGTGACACATCCTCTTCTTTACAGGTGGCAGCCTGGCAACTCCTGCCGAAAGTCCAGCAGAGCCCCACTCACACCGGGCCCCCCACAAAGCCGTGGACCCTCACACCCTCCCACCAGCACAGCCCCGAGACTGCTGACGGGGCAGAGGATATGGAGTCAGGCACAGCTGCAGGGACTATTGCTGCCTGGAGTGCTGTTTATATTGACCTCAACGCAGGCACACCTGGGGAGGGCTTGCCGGCAGTGTCAGGCTGCCCAGGTCAGCTAATCCTCAGCCCTCAGGGAATCACATTGCAGAATATGGACCTCGCTAAGACAGAATATTCACCAAGGAAAAAAAGGACACAATGCCATTTGCAGCACCGTAGATGAGTCTCGAGGTAATCACGTGACTTGGAGTAAGTCAGAAAGTGAAAGACACATATCATATCATATCACTTATAGGTGTTACATATAAATTGATACCAGGGCAGATATTTCCACGGAGAAGGGCAATCACAGATTCATTAAACAAACTTATGGTTCACCAAAGGAAAGGTGTGAGGATTGAATTCATTACGATATTGGGGTTAACAGACAGATACAAACAAAGTAGACGTATATAATCACCAAAGACCTACGGAGTACCAAGAGAAGACTACTCAACATTCTGTCATAACGTACATGGGAAAAGGATCCCAGAAAGAACAGACATATGTATATGTGTAAAAGAACCACCTCTTGCACACCTACAACAAGCTAAACTTTGTACTCAAACTTGCTGTAATAAAAAATAAAAAAATTAAATTAAAAACACGAACAAGAAGTAGTGAGACAAACTTGAGGGGCTTTCTCCTGGCACATTCCGTTCTACATTCCAATCTCGAACACGACTTCCATTGAGGCTCTGCTGCCCTAGTAACCAGATTTGGTAAGGGAGAACTGCTGCCACCTTGTGGCCGTTTCACACAACTGCAGGTTTAATGCCAGCGCTAATGGTCAGTGGATATTCCAAATCATTACAGGCCTGTAAATGACACCTGCCCTGAAAACAAATCCTGGGGTCATATAGCGACCAAAAAATTCAAAAGACGTCCATATTTCAAAACGACAGTTTCAAGAGGCATATTTCACGCACATTAGTGTTCTGCTTCTTTTGCTTTCTTTCTTTCTTTGTTAAAAGAAACGGGAATGGAGAAAGGCAACCCTCAGAATGGGCGAAAACGTTCACAAACGAATCAATGGACAAAGGTTTAATCTCCAATATATATAAACAGCTCATGCAGCTTAATATTAATAAAACAAACAACCCAATACAAAAATGGGCAGAAGATCTAAAGAGATGTTTCTTCAAAGAAGACACAGAGATGGCCAAGACGCACATGAAAAGCTGCTCAACATCACTAATTATTAGAGAAATGCAAATCAAAACTACAATGAGGTAAGACCTCACACCTGTTAGAATCGGCATCATCAGATAATCTACAAACAACAAATTCTGGGGAGGGTGTGGACAAAAGGAACCCTCTTCCGCTATTGGTGGGAATGTAAATTGATACAGTCACTATGGAGAACAGTATGGAGGTTCCTTTAAAAAACTAAAAAGAGAATTACCATAGGATCCAGCAATCCCACTTCTGGGCATATACCCAGAGAAAACCATAAATCACAGAGACACATTCACCACAATGTTCATTGCAGCACTATTTACAATAGCCAGGTTATGGAAGCAAAATAAATGCCCACAGACAGACGAATGGATAAAGATGTGGTACATATATAAAATGGAATATTACTCAGCCATAAAAAGGAATGAAACTGGGTCATTTGTAGAGAAGTTGATGGATCTAGAGACTGTCATACAGAGTGAAGTAAGCCAGAAAGAGAAAAACAAATATTGTATATTAATGCCTATATGTGGAACCTAGAAAAATGGTAGAGATGAACTGGTTTGCAGGGCAGAAATAGAGACACAGAGGTAGAGAACAAACGTATGGACACAAAGTGGGGGAAGCCATGGGGTGGTGGTGGTTGGATGACTTGGGAGATTAGGATTGACCTGTATACATGTCTATGCATAAAATAGATAACTAATAATAACCTACTGTATAAAAAATAGCTAAAATTAAATTTCAAAATTTTAAAAAATAAAATGTAAAAATAAAACAGAAAAAATGTTCTTCCATTCACACTGATGTATTTATACGAATGAATTATTTCCATGCTTATATCTATAAATACATAAATGAGGAATAAAATCTAACTTGAACCAAAAAAGAAAAAAAAAAAACTGAACCTAACAGTTATACAGAGGAAAACACTACCAAGGCACTTGCTCCAGTGGTAAACAATTCTGAAATTGGTCAGAGGTGGGGAATCATCTCCCATACAGCCAGCAGCCCCGCCCGCCCTCGCCAGGAGCATCCTCATTGCAAAGCTGGGAGACCGTGCCGAGGCCTCTGTGAGTAAACGTGAGCTGAGCCCCAGGCCAGATGCTGCTGAACTGTTCCCACCCTTCCCAGGTGAAACACCTGAATATGTACAAGGGCTTGAAAGCCTAGAGGAAGGGCCGTGGAGCCACACCAGCGACAGCACGCAGGCCAACTTGGTGCCTGCAGGTCAGCCAGGATGGTACTGGCCACGGGCGCTCTTCTGGAAGCTTTCTATTGCCCTGCCTGAGATACCCCTCCTGTCCCGGCCGCCACTCCTTTTTTTCCTTCCTCACCTCAGCCCGGAGAGATATTCCAGTGGAAGTTATGGGTGACACATCCTCTTCTTTACAGGTGGCAGCCTGGCAACTCCTGCCGAAAGTCCAGCAGAGCCCCACTCACTCCGGGCCACCCACAAAGCCGTAGACCCTCACACCCTCCCACCAGCACAGCCCCGAGACTGCTGACGGGGCAAAGAATATGGAGTAAGGCACAGCTGCAGGGGCTATTGCTGCCTGGAGTGCTGTTTATATTGACCTCAACCCAGGCACACCTGGGGAGGGCTTGCCGGCAGGGTCAGGCTGCCCAGGTCAGCTAATCCTCAGCCCTCAGGGAATCACATTGCAGAAAATGGACCTCGCTAAGACAGAATATTCGCCAAGGAGAAAAAGTTCACAATGCCATTTGCAGCACCGTAGATGAGTCTCGAGGTAATCACGTGACTTGGAGTAAGTCAGAAAGTGAAAGACACATATCATATCATATCACTTATAGGTGTTACCTATAAATTGATAACAGGGCAGATATTTCCACGGAGAAGGGCAATCACAGATTCATTAAACAAACTTATGGTTCACCAAAGGAAAGGTGTGAGGATTGAATTCATTACGATATTGGTGTTAGCAGACAGATACAAACACAGTAGACGTATATAATCACCAAAGACCTACGGAGTACCAAGAGAAGACTACTCAACATTCTGTCATAACGTACATGGGAAAAGGATCCCAGGAAGAACAGACATATGTATATGTGTAAAAGAACCACCTCTTGCACACCTACAACAAGCTAAACGTTGTACTCAAACTTGCTGTAATAAAAAATAAAAAAATTATATTAAAAACACGAACAAGAAGTAGTGAGACAAACTTGAGGGGCTTTCTCCTGGCACATTCCGTTCTACATTCCAATCTCGAACACGACTTCCATTGAGGCTCTGCTGCCCTAGTAACCAGATTTGGTAAGGGAGAACTGCTGCCACCTTGTGGCCGTTTCACACAACTGCAGGTTTAATGCCAGCGCTAATGGTCAGTGGATATTCCAAATCATTACAGGCCTGTAAATGACACCTGCCCTGAAAACAAATCCTGGGGTCATATATCGACCAAAAAATTCAAAAGACGTCCATATTTCAAAACGACAGTTTCAAGAGGCATATTTCACGCACATTAGTGTTCTGCTTCTTTTGCTTTCTTTCTTTCTTTGTTAAAAAAAACGGGAATGGAAAAAGGCAACCCTCAGAATGGGCGAAAACGTTCACAAACGAATCAATGGACAAAGGTTTAATCTCCAATATATATAAACAGCTCATGCAGCTTAATATTAATAAAACAAACAACCCAATACAAAAATGGGCAGAAGATCTAAAGAGACGTTTCTTCACAGAAGACACAGAGATGGCCAAGACGCACATGAAAAGCTGCTCAACATCACTAATTATTAGAGAAATGCAAATCAAAACTACAATGAGGTAAGACCTCACACCTGTTAGAATCGGCATCATCAGATAATCTACAAACAACAAATTCTGGGGAGGGTGTGGACAAAAGGAACCCTCTTCCGCTATTGGTGGGAATGTAAATTGATACAGTCACTATGGAGAACAGTATGGAGGTTCCTTTAAAAAACTAAAAAGAGAATTACCATAGGATCCAGCAATCCCACTTCTGGGCATATACCCAGAGAAAACCATAAATCACAGAGACACATTCACCACAATGTTCATTGCAGCACTATTTACAATAGCCAGGTTATGGAAGCAACATAAATGCCCACAGACAGACGAATGGATAAAGATGTGGTACATATATAAAATGGAATATTACTCAGCCATAAAAAGGAATGAAACTGGGTCATTTGTAGAGAAGTTGATGGATCTAGAGACTGTCATACAGAGTGAAGTAAGCCAGAAAGAGAAAAACAAATATGGTATATTAATGCCTATATGTGGAACCTAGAAAAATGGTAGAGATGAACTGGTTTGCAGGGCAGAAATAGAGACACAGAGGTAGAGAACAAACGTATGGACACAAAGTGGGGGAAGCCATGGGGTGGTGGTGGTGGGATGAGTTGGGAGATTAGGATTGACCTGTATACATGTCTATGCATAAAATAGATAACTAATAATAACCTACTGTATAAAAAAATAACTAAAATTAAATTTCAAAATTTAAAAAAATAAAATGTAAAAGTAAAACAGAAAAAAAGTTCTTCCATTCACACTGATGTATTTATACGAATGAATTATTTCCATGCTTATATCTATAAATACATAAATGAGGAATAAAATCTAACTTGAACCAAAAAAGAAAAAAAAAACTGAACCTAACAGTTATACAGAGGAAAACACTACCAAGGCACTTGCTCCAGTGGTAAACAATTCTGAAATTGGTCAGAGGTGGGGAATCATCTCCCATACAGCCAGCAGCCCCGCCCGCCCACGCAAGGAGCATCCTCATTGCAAAGCTGGGAGACCGTGCCGAGGCCTCTGTGAGTAAACGTGAGCTGAGCCCCAGGCCAGATGCTGCTGAACTGTTCCCACCCTTCCCAGGTGAAACACCTGAATATGTACAAGGGCTTGAAAGCCTAGAGGAAGGGCCGTGGAGCCACACCAGCGACAGCACGCAGGCCAACTTGGTGCCTGCAGGTCAGCCAGGATGGTACTGGCCACGGGCGCTCTTCTGGAAGCTTTCTATTGCCCTGCCTGAGATACCCCTCCTGTCCCGGCCCCCACTCCTTTTTTTCCTTCCTCACCTCAGCCCGCAGAGATATTCCAGTGGAAGTTATGGGTGACACATCCTCTTCTTTACAGGTGGCAGCCTGGCAACTCCTGCCGAAAGTCCAGCAGAGCCCCACTCACACCGGGCCACCCACAAAGCCGTGGACCCTCACACCCTCCCACCAGCACAGCCCCGAGACTGCTGACGGGGCAGAGAATATGGAGTAAGGCACAGCTGCAGGGGCTATTGCTGCCTGGAGTGCTGTTTATATTGACCTCAACCCAGGCACACCTGGGGAGGTTTTGCCGGCAGGGTCAGGCTGCCCAGGTCAGCTAATCCTCAGCCCTCAGGGAATCACATTGCAGAAAATGGACCTCGCTAAGACAGAATATTCGCCAAGGAAAAAAAGGACACAATGCCATTTGCAGCACTGTAGATGAGTCTCGAGGTAATCACGTGACTTGGAGTAAGTCAGAAAGTGAAAGACACATATCATATCATATCACTTATAGGTGTTACCTATAAATTGATACCAGGGCAGATATTTCCACGGAGAAGGGCAATCACAGATTCATTAAACAAACTTATGGTTCACCAAAGGAAAGGTGTGAGGATTGAATTCATTACCATATTGGGGTTAGCAGACAGATACAAACACAGTAGACGTATATAATCACCAAAGACCTACGGAGTACCAAGAAAAGACTACTCAACATTCTGTCATAACGTACATGGGAAAAGGATCCCAGGAAGAACATACATATGTATATGTGTAAAAGAACCACCTCTTGCACACCTACAACAAGCTAAACGTTGTACTCAAACTTGCTGTAATAAAAAATAAAAAATTAAATTAAAAACACGAACAAGAAGTAGTGAGACAAACTTGAGCGGCTTTCTCCTGGCACATTCCGTTCTACATTCCAATCTCGAACACGACTTCCATTGAGGCTCTGCTGCCCTAGTAACCAGATTTGGTAAGGGAGAACTGCTGCCACCTTGTGGCCGTTTCACACAACTGCAGGTTTAATGCCAGCGCTAATGGTCAGTGGATATTCCAAATCATTACAGGCCTGTAAATGACACCTGCCCTGAAAACAAATCCTGGGGTCATATATCGACCAAAAAATTCAAAAGACGTCCATATTTCAAAACGACAGTTTCAAGAGGCATATTTCACGCACATTACTGTTCTGCTTCTTTTGCTTTCTTTCTTTCTTTGTTAAAAAAAACGGGAATGGAAAAAGGCAACCCTCAGAATGGGCGAAAACGTTCACAAACGAATGAATGGACAAAGGTTTAATCTCCAATATATATAAACAGCTCATGCAGCTTAATATTAATAAAACAAACAACCCAATACAAAAATGGGCAGAAGATCTAAAGAGACGTTTCTTCAAAGAAGACACAGAGATGGCCAAGACGCACATGAAAAGCTGCTGAACATCACTAATTATTAGAGAAATGCAAATCAAAACTACAATGAGGAAAGACCTCACACCTGTTAGAATCGGCATCATCAGATAATCTACAAACAACAAATTCTGGGGAGGGTGTGGACAAAAGGAACCCTCTTCCGCTATTGGTGGGAATGTAAATTGATACAGTCACTATGGAGAACAGTATGGAGGTTCCTTTAAAAAACTAAAAAGAGAATTACCATAGGATCCAGCAATCCCACTTCTGGGCATATACCCAGAGAAAACCATAAATCACAGAGACACATTCACCACAATGTTCATTGCAGCACTATTTACAATAGCCAGGTTATGGAAGCAACATAAATGCCCACAGACAGACGAATGGATAAAGATGTGGTACATATATAAAATGGAATATTACTCAGCCATAAAAAGGAATGAAACTGGGTCATTTGTAGAGAAGTTGATGGATCTAGAGACTGTCATACAGAGTGAAGTAAGCCAGAAAGAGAAAAACAAGTATTGTATATTAATGCCTATATGTGGAACCTAGAAAAATGGTAGAGATGAACTGGTTTGCAGGGCAGAAATAGAGACACAGAGGTAGAGAACAAACGTATGGACACAAAGTTGGGGAAGCCATGGGGTGGTGGTGGTGGGATGACTTGGGAGATTAGGATTGACCTGTATACATGTCTATGCATAAAATAGATAACTAATAATAACCTACTGTATAAAAAATAACTAAAATTAAATTTCAAAATTTTAAAAAATAAAATGTAAAAATAAAACAGAAAAAATGTTCTTCCATTCACACTGATGTATTTATACGAATGAATTATTTCCATGCTTATATCTATAAATACATAAATGAGGAATAAAATCTAACTTGAACCAAAAAAGAAAAAAAAAAAAACTGAACCTAACAGTTATACAGAGGAAAACACTACCAAGGCACTTGCTCCAGTGGTAAACAATTCTGAAATTGGTCAGAGGTGGGGAATCATCTCCCATACAGCCAGCAGCCCCGCCCGCCCTCGCCAGGAGCATCCTCATTGCAAAGCTGGGAGACCATGCCGAGGCCTCTGTGAGTAAACGTGAGCTGAGCCCCAGGCCAGATGCTGCTGAACTGTTCCCACCCTTCCCAGGTGAAACACCTGAATATGTACAAGGGCTTGAAAGCCTAGAGGAAGGGCCGTGGAGCCACACCAGCGACAGCACGCAGGCCAACTTGGTGCCTGCAGGTCAGCCAGGATGGTACTGGCCACGGGCGCTCTTCTGGAAGCTTTCTATTGCCCTGCCTGAGATACCCCTCCTGTCCCGGCCCCCACTCCTTTTTTTCCTTCCTCACCTCAGCCCGCAGAGATATTCCAGTGGAAGTTATGGGTGACACATCCTCTTCTTTACAGGTGGCAGCCTGGCAACTCCTGCCGAAAGTCCAGCAGAGCCCCACTCACACCGGGCCACCCACAAAGCCGTGGACCCTCACACCCTCCCACCAGTACAGCCCCGAGACTGCTGACGGGGCAGAGAATATGGAGTAAGGCACAGCTGCAGGGGCTATTGCTGCCTGGAGTGCTGTTTATATTGACCTCAACCCAGGCACACCTGGGGAGGGCTTGCCGGCAGGGTCAGGCTGCCCAGGTCAGCTAATCCTCAGCCCTCAGGGAATCACATTGCAGAAAATGGACCTCGCTAAGACAGAATATTCGCCAAGGAAAAAAAGGACACAATGCCATTTGCAGCACCGTAGATGAGTCTCGAGGTAATCACGTGACTTGGAGTAAGTCAGAAAGTGAAAGACACATATCATATCATATCACTTATAGGTGTTACCTATAAATTGATACCAGGGCAGATATTTCCACGGAGAAGGGCAATCACAGATTCATTAAACAAACTTATGGTTCACCAAAGGAAAGGTGTGAGGATTGAATTCATTACGATATTGGGGTTAGCAGACAGATACAAACACAGTAGACGTATATAATCACCAAAGACCTACGGAGTACCAAGAGAAGACTACTCAACATTCTGTCATAACGTACATGGGAAAAGGATCCCAGGAAGAACAGACATATGTATATGTGTAAAAGAACCACCTCTTGCACACCTACAACAAGCTAAACGTTGTACTCAAACTTGCTGTAATAAAAAATAAAAAAATTATATTAAAAACACGAACAAGAAGTAGTGAGACAAACTTGAGGGGCTTTCTCCTGGCACATTCCGTTCTACATTCCAATCTCGAACACGACTTCCATTGAGGCTCTGCTGCCCTAGTAACCAGATTTGGTAAGGGAGAACTGCTGCCACCTTGTGGCCGTTTCACACAACTGCAGGTTTAATGCCAGCGCTAATGGTCAGTGGATATTCCAAATCATTACAGGCCTGTAAATGACACCTGCCCTGAAAACAAATCCTGGGGTCATATATCGACCAAAAAATTCAAAAGACGTCCATATTTCAAAACGACAGTTTCAAGAGGCATATTTCACGCACATTAGTGTTCTGCTTCTTTTGCTTTCTTTCTTTCTTTGTTAAAAAAAACGGGAATGGAAAAAGGCAACCCTCAGAATGGGCGAAAACGTTCACAAACGAATCAATGGACAAAGGTTTAATCTCCAATATATATAAACAGCTCATGCAGCTTAATATTAATAAAACAAACAACCCAATACAAAAATGGGCAGAAGATCTAAAGAGACGTTTCTTCAAAGAAGACACAGAGATGGCCAAGACGCACATGAAAAGCTGCTCAACATCACTAATTATTAGAGAAATGCAAATCAAAACTACAATGAGGTAAGACCTCACACCTGTTAGAATCGGCATCATCAGATAATCTACAAACAACAAATTCTGGGGAGGGTGTGGACAAAAGGAACCCTCTTCCGCTATTGGTGGGAATGTAAATTGATACAGTCACTATGGAGAACAGTATGGAGGTTCCTTTAAAAAACTAAAAAGAGAATTACCATAGGATCCAGCAATCCCACTTCTGGGCATATACCCAGAGAAAACCATAAATCACAGAGACACATTCACCACAATGTTCATTGCAGCACTATTTACAATAGCCAGGTTATGGAAGCAACATAAATGCCCACAGACAGACGAATGGATAAAGATGTGGTACATATATAAAATGGAATATTACTCAGCCATAAAAAGGAATGAAACTGGGTCATTTGTAGAGAAGTTGATGGATCTAGAGACTGTCATACAGAGTGAAGTAAGCCAGAAAGAGAAAAACAAATATGGTATATTAATGCCTATATGTGGAACCTAGAAAAATGGTAGAGATGAACTGGTTTGCAGGGCAGAAAAAGAGACACAGAGGTAGAGAACAAACGTATGGACACAAAGTGGGGGAAGCCATGGGGTGGTGGTGGTGGGATGAGTTGGGAGATTGGGATTGACCTGTATACATGTCTATGCATAAAATAGATAACTAATAATAACCTACTGTATAAAAAAATAACTAAAATTAAATTTCAAAATTTTAAAAAATAAAATGTAAAAATAAAACAGAAAAAAAGTTCTTCCATTCACACTGATGTATTTATACGAATGAATTATTTCCATGCTTATATCTATAAATACATAAATGAGGAATAAAATCTAACTTGAACCAAAAAAGAAAAAAAAAACTGAACCTAACAGTTATACAGAGGAAAACACTACCAAGGCACTTGCTCCAGTGGTAAACAATTCTGAAATTGGTCAGAGGTGGGGAATCATCTCCCATACAGCCAGCAGCCCCACCCGCCCACGCAAGGAGCATCCTCATTGCAAAGCTGGGAGACCGTGCCGAGGCCTCTGTGAGTAAACGTGAGCTGAGCCCCAGGCCAGATGCTGCTGAACTGTTCCCACCCTTCCCAGGTGAAACACCTGAATATGTACAAGGGCTTGAAAGCCTAGAGGAAGGGCCGTGGAGCCACACCAGCGACAGCACGCAGGCCAACTTGGTGCCTGCAGGTCAGCCAGGATGGTACTGGCCACGGGCGCTCTTCTGGAAGCTTTCTATTGCCCTGCCTGAGATACCCCTCCTGTCCCGGCCCCCACTCCTTTTTTTCCTTCCTCACCTCAGCCCGCAGAGATATTCCAGTGGAAGTTATGGGTGACACATCCTCTTCTTTACAGGTGGCAGCCTGGCAACTCCTGCCGAAAGTCCAGCAGAGCCCCACTCACACCGGGCCACCCACAAAGCCGTGGACCCTCACACCCTCCCACCAGCACAGCCCCGAGACTGCTGACGGGGCAGAGGATATGGAGTCAGGCACAGCTGCAGGGACTATTGCTGCCTGGAGTGCTGTTTATATTGACCTCAACGCAGGCACACCTGGGGAGGGCTTGCCGGCAGGGTCAGGCTGCCCAGGTCAGCTAATCCTCAGCCCTCAGGGAATCACATTGCAGAAAATGGACCTCGCTAAGACAGAATATTCGCCAAGGAAAAAAAGGACACAATGCCATTTGCAGCACCGTAGATGAGTCTCGAGGTAATCACGTGACTTGGAGTAAGTCAGAAAGTGAAAGACACATATCATATCATATCACTTATAGGTGTTACCTATAAATTGATACCAGGGCAGATATTTCCACGGAGAAGGGCAATCACAGATTCATTAAACAAACTTATGGTTCACCAAAGGAAAGGTGTGAGGATTGAATTCATTACGATATTGGGGTTAGCAGACAGATACAAACACAGTAGACGTATATAATCACCAAAGACCTACGGAGTACCAAGAGAAGACTACTCAACATTCTGTCATAACGTACATGGGAAAAGGATCCCAGGAAGAACAGACATATGTATATGTGTAAAAGAACCACCTCTTGCACACCTACAACAAGCTAAACGTTGTACTCAAACTTGCTGTAATAAAAAATAAAAAAATTATATTAAAAACACGAACAAGAAGTAGTGAGACAAACTTGAGGGGCTTTCTCCTGGCACATTCCGTTCTACATTCCAATCTCGAACACGACTTCCATTGAGGCTCTGCTGCCCTAGTAACCAGATTTGGTAAGGGAGAACTGCTGCCACCTTGTGGCCGTTTCACACAACTGCAGGTTTAATGCCAGCGCTAATGGTCAGTGGATATTCCAAATCATTACAGGCCTGTAAATGACACCTGCCCTGAAAACAAATCCTGGGGTCATATATCGACCAAAAAATTCAAAAGACGTCCATATTTCAAAACGACAGTTTCAAGAGGCATATTTCACGCACATTAGTGTTCTGCTTCTTTTGCTTTCTTTCTTTCTTTGTTAAAAAAAACGGGAATGGAAAAAGGCAACCCTCAGAATGGGCGAAAACGTTCACAAACGAATCAATGGACAAAGGTTTAATCTCCAATATATATAAACAGCTCATGCAGCTTAATATTAATAAAACAAACAACCCAATACAAAAATGGGCAGAAGATCTAAAGAGACGTTTCTTCAAAGAAGACACAGAGATGGCCAAGACGCACATGAAAAGCTGCTCAACATCACTAATTATTAGAGAAATGCAAATCAAAACTACAATGAGGTAAGACCTCACACCTGTTAGAATCGGCATCATCAGATAATCTACAAACAACAAATTCTGGGGAGGGTGTGGACAAAAGGAACCCTCTTCCGCTATTGGTGGGAATGTAAATTGATACAGTCACTATGGAGAACAGTATGGAGGTTCCTTTAAAAAACTAAAAAGAGAATTACCATAGGATCCAGCAATCCCACTTCTGGGCATATACCCAGAGAAAACCATAAATCACAGAGACACATTCACCACAATGTTCATTGCAGCACTATTTACAATAGCCAGGTTATGGAAGCAACATAAATGCCCACAGACAGACGAATGGATAAAGATGTGGTACATATATAAAATGGAATATTACTCAGCCATAAAAAGGAATGAAACTGGGTCATTTGTAGAGAAGTTGATGGATCTAGAGACTGTCATACAGAGTGAAGTAAGCCAGAAAGAGAAAAACAAATATGGTATATTAATGCCTATATGTGGAACCTAGAAAAATGGTAGAGATGAACTGGTTTGCAGGGCAGAAAAAGAGACACAGAGGTAGAGAACAAACGTATGGACACAAAGTGGGGGAAGCCATGGGGTGGTGGTGGTGGGATGAGTTGGGAGATTGGGATTGACCTGTATACATGTCTATGCATAAAATAGATAACTAATAATAACCTACTGTATAAAAAAATAACTAAAATTAAATTTCAAAATTTTAAAAAATAAAATGTAAAAATAAAACAGAAAAAAAGTTCTTCCATTCACACTGATGTATTTATACGAATGAATTATTTCCATGCTTATATCTATAAATACATAAATGAGGAATAAAATCTAACTTGAACCAAAAAAGAAAAAAAAAACTGAACCTAACAGTTATACAGAGGAAAACACTACCAAGGCACTTGCTCCAGTGGTAAACAATTCTGAAATTGGTCAGAGGTGGGGAATCATCTCCCATACAGCCAGCAGCCCCACCCGCCCACGCAAGGAGCATCCTCATTGCAAAGCTGGGAGACCGTGCCGAGGCCTCTGTGAGTAAACGTGAGCTGAGCCCCAGGCCAGATGCTGCTGAACTGTTCCCACCCTTCCCAGGTGAAACACCTGAATATGTACAAGGGCTTGAAAGCCTAGAGGAAGGGCCGTGGAGCCACACCAGCGACAGCACGCAGGCCAACTTGGTGCCTGCAGGTCAGCCAGGATGGTACTGGCCACGGGCGCTCTTCTGGAAGCTTTCTATTGCCCTGCCTGAGATACCCCTCCTGTCCCGGCCCCCACTCCTTTTTTTCCTTCCTCACCTCAGCCCGCAGAGATATTCCAGTGGAAGTTATGGGTGACACATCCTCTTCTTTACAGGTGGCAGCCTGGCAACTCCTGCCGAAAGTCCAGCAGAGCCCCACTCACACCGGGCCACCCACAAAGCCGTGGACCCTCACACCCTCCCACCAGCACAGCCCCGAGACTGCTGACGGGGCAGAGGATATGGAGTCAGGCACAGCTGCAGGGACTATTGCTGCCTGGAGTGCTGTTTATATTGACCTCAACGCAGGCACACCTGGGGAGGGCTTGCCGGCAGGGTCAGGCTGCCCAGGTCAGCTAATCCTCAGCCCTCAGGGAATCACATTGCAGAAAATGGACCTCGCTAAGACAGAATATTCGCCAAGGAAAAAAAGGACACAATGCCATTTGCAGCACCGTAGATGAGTCTCGAGGTAATCACGTGACTTGGAGTAAGTCAGAAAGTGAAAGACACATATCATATCATATCACTTATAGGTGTTACCTATAAATTGATACCAGGGCAGATATTTCCACGGAGAAGGGCAATCACAGATTCATTAAACAAACTTATGGTTCACCAAAGGAAAGGTGTGAGGATTGAATTCATTACGATATTGGGGTTAGCAGACAGATACAAACACAGTAGACGTATATAATCACCAAAGACCTACGGAGTACCAAGAGAAGACTACTCAACATTCTGTCATAACGTACATGGGAAAAGGATCCCAGGAAGAACAGACATATGTATATGTGTAAAAGAACCACCTCTTGCACACCTACAACAAGCTAAACGTTGTACTCAAACTTGCTGTAATAAAAAATAAAAAATTATATTAAAAACACGAACAAGAAGTAGTGAGACAAACTTGAGGGGCTTTCTCCTGGCACATTCCGTTCTACATTCCAATCTCGAACACGACTTCCATTGAGGCTCTGCTGCCCTAGTAACCAGATTTGGTAAGGGAGAACTGCTGCCACCTTGTGGCCGTTTCACACAACTGCAGGTTTAATGCCAGCGCTAATGGTCAGTGGATATTCCAAATCATTACAGGCCTGTAAATGACACCTGCCCTGAAAACAAATCCTGGGGTCCTATATCGACCAAAAAATTCAAAAGACGTCCATATTTCAAAACGACAGTTTCAAGAGGCATATTTCACGCACATTAGTGTTCTGCTTCTTTTGCTTTCTTTCTTTCTTTGTTAAAAAAACGGGAATGGAAAAAGGCAACCCTCAGAATGGGCGAAAACGTTCACAAACGAATCAATGGACAAAGGTTTAATCTCCAATATATATAAACAGCGCATGCAGCTTAATATTAATAAAACAAACAACCCAATACAAAAATGGGCAGAAGATCTAAAGAGACGTTTCTTCAAAGAAGACACAGAGATGGCCAAGACGCACATGAAAAGCTGCTCAACATCACTAATTATTAGAGAAATGCAAATCAAAACTACAATGAGGTAAGACCTCACACCTGTTAGAATCGGCATCATCAGATAATCTACAAACAACAAATTCTGGGGAGGGTGTGGACAAAAGGAACCCTCTTCCGCTATTGGTGGGAATGTAAATTGATACAGTCACTATGGAGAACAGTATGGAGGTTCCTTTAAAAAACTAAAAAGAGAATTACCATAGGATCCAGCAATCCCACTTCTGGGCATATACCCAGAGAAAACCATAAATCACAGAGACACATTCACCACAATGTTCATTGCAGCACTATTTACAATAGCCAGGTTATGGAAGCAACATAAATGCCCACAGACAGACGAATGGATAAAGATGTGGTACATATATAAAATGGAATATTACTCAGCCATAAAAAGGAATGAAACTGGGTCATTTGTAGAGAAGTTGATGGATCTAGAGACTGTCATACAGAGTGAAGTAAGCCAGAAAGAGAAAAACAAATATGGTATATTAATGCCTATATGTGGAACCTAGAAAAATGGTAGAGATGAACTGGTTTGCAGGGCAGAAATAGAGACACAGAGGTAGAGAACAAACGTATGGACACAAAGTGGGGGAAGCCATGGGGTGGTGGTGGTGGGATGAGTTGGGAGATTGGGATTGACCTGTATACATGTCTATGCATAAAATAGATAACTAATAATAACCTACTGTATAAAAAAATAACTAAAATTAAATTTCAAAATTTTAAAAAATAAAATGTAAAAATAAAACAGAAAAAAAGTTCTTCCATTCACACTGATATATTTATACGAATGAATTATTTCCATGCTTATATCTATAAATACATAAATGAGGAATAAAATCTAACTTGAACCAAAAAAGAAAAAAAAAACTGAACCTAACAGTTATACAGAGGAAAACACTACCAAGGCACTTGCTCCAGTGGTAAACAATTCTGAAATTGGTCAGAGGTGGGGAATCATCTCCCATACAGCCAGCAGCCCCGCCCGCCCACGCAAGGAGCATCCTCATTGCAAAGCTGGGAGACCGTGCCGAGGCCTCTGTGAGTAAACGTGAGCTGAGCCCCAGGCCAGATGCTGCTGAACTGTTCCCACCCTTCCCAGGTGAAACACCTGAATATGTACAAGGGCTTGAAAGCCTAGAGGAAGGGCCGTGGAGCCACACCAGCGACAGCACGCAGGCCAACTTGGTGCCTGCAGGTCAGCCAGGATGGTACTGGCCACGGGCGCTCTTCTGGAAGCTTTCTATTGCCCTGCCTGAGATACCCCTCCTGTCCCGGCCCCCACTCCTTTTTTTCCTTCCTCACCTCAGCCCGCAGAGATATTCCAGTGGAAGTTATGGGTGACACATCCTCTTCTTTACAGGTGGCAGCCTGGCAACTCCTGCCGAAAGTCCAGCAGAGCCCCACTCACACCGGGCCACCCACAAAGCCGTGGACCCTCACACCCTCCCACCAGCACAGCCCCGAGACTGCTGACGGGGCAGAGGATATGGAGTCAGGCACAGCTGCAGGGACTATTGCTGCCTGGAGTGCTGTTTATATTGACCTCAACGCAGGCACACCTGGGGAGGGCTTGCCGGCAGGGTCAGGCTGCCCAGGTCAGCTAATCCTCAGCCCTCAGGGAATCACATTGCAGAAAATGGACCTCGCTAAGACAGAATATTCGCCAAGGAAAAAAAGGACACAATGCCATTTGCAGCACCGTAGATGAGTCTCGAGGTAATCACGTGACTTGGAGTAAGTCAGAAAGTGAAAGACACATATCATATCATATCACTTATAGGTGTTACCTATAAATTGATACCAGGGCAGATATTTCCACGGAGAAGGGCAATCACAGATTCATTAAACAAACTTATGGTTCACCAAAGGAAAGGTGTGAGGATTGAATTCATTACGATATTGGGGTTAGCAGACAGATACAAACACAGTAGACGTATATAATCACCAAAGACCTACGGAGTACCAAGAGAAGACTACTCAACATTCTGTCATAATGTACATGGGAAAAGGATCCCAGGAAGAACAGACATATGTATATGTGTAAAAGAACCACCTCTTGCACACCTACAACAAGCTAAACGTTGTACTCAAACTTGCTGTAATAAAAAATAAAAAATTAAATTAAAAACACGAACAAGAAGTAGTGAGACAAACTTGAGCGGCTTTCTCCTGGCACATTCCGTTCTACATTCCAATCTCGAACACGACTTCCATTGAGGCTCTGCTGCCCTAGTAACCAGATTTGGTAAGGGAGAACTGCTGCCACCTTGTGGCCGTTTCACACAACTGCAGGTTTAATGCCAGCGCTAATGGTCAGTGGATATTCCAAATCATTACAGGCCTGTAAATGACACCTGCCCTGAAAACAAATCCTGGGGTCATATAGCAACCAAAAAATTCAAAAGACGTCCATATTTCAAAACGACAGTTTCAAGAGGCATATTTCACGCACATTAGTGTTCTGCTTCTTTTGCTTTCTTTCTTTCTTTGTTAAAAAAAACGGGAATGGAAAAAGGCAACCCTCAGAATGGGCGAAAACGTTCACAAACGAATCAATGGACAAAGGTTTAATCTCCAATATATATAAACAGCTCATGCAGCTTAATATTAATAAAACAAACAACCCAATACAAAAATGGGCAGAAGATCTAAAGAGACGTTTCTTCAAAGAAGACACAGAGATGGCCAAGACGCACATGAAAAGCTGCTCAACATCACTAATTATTAGAGAAATGCAAATCAAAACTACAATGAGGTAAGACCTCACACCTGTTAGAATCGGCATCATCAGATAATCTACAAACAACAAATTCTGGGGAGGGTGTGGACAAAAGGAACCCTCTTCCGCTATTGGTGGGAATGTAAATTGATACAGTCACTATGGAGAACAGTATGGAGGTTCCTTTAAAAAACTAAAAAGAGAATTACCATAGGATCCAGCAATCCCACTTCTGGGCATATACCCAGAGAAAACCATAAATCACAGAGACACATTCACCACAATGTTCATTGCAGCACTATTTACAATAGCCAGGTTATGGAAGCAACATAAATGCCCACAGACAGACGAATGGATAAAGATGTGGTACATATATAAAATGGAATATTACTCAGCCATAAAAAGGAATGAAACTGGGTCATTCGTAGAGAAGTTGATGGATCTAGAGACTGTCATACAGAGTGAAGTAAGCCAGAAAGAGAAAAACAAATATGGTATATTAATGCCTATATGTGGAACCTAGAAAAATGGTAGAGATGAACTGGTTTGCAGGGCAGAAATAGAGACACAGAGGTAGAGAACAAACGTATGGACACAAAGTGGGGGAAGCCATGGGGTGGTGGTGGTGGGATGAGTTGGGAGATTGGGATTGACCTGTATACATGTCTATGCATAAAATAGATAACTAATAATAACCTACTGTATAAAAAAATAACTAAAATTAAATTTCAAAATTTTAAAAAATAAAATGTAAAAATAAAACAGAAAAAAAGTTCTTCCATTCACACTGATGTATTTATACGAATGAATTATTTCCATGCTTATATCTATAAATACATAAATGAGGAATAAAATCTAACTTGAACCAAAAAAGAAAAAAAAAACTGAACCTAACAGTTATACAGAGGAAAACACTACCAAGGCACTTGCTCCAGTGGTAAACAATTCTGAAATTGGTCAGAGGTGGGGAATCATCTCCCATACAGCCAGCAGCCCCGCCCGCCCACACAAGGAGCATCCTCATTGCACAGCTGGGAGACCGTGCCGAGGCCTCTGTGAGTAAACGTGAGCTGAGCCCCAGGCCAGATGCTGCTGAACTGTTCCCACCCTTCCCAGGTGAAACACCTGAATATGTACAAGGGCTTGAAAGCCTAGAGGAAGGGCCGTGGAGCCACACCAGCGACAGCACGCAGGCCAACTTGGTGCCTGCAGGTCAGCCAGGATGGTACTGGCCACGGGCGCTCTTCTGGAAGCTTTCTATTGCCCTGCCTGAGATACCCCTCCTGTCCCGGCCCCCACTCCTTTTTTTCCTTCCTCACCTCAGCCCGCAGAGATATTCCAGTGGAAGTTATGGGTGACACATCCTCTTCTTTACAGGTGGCAGCCTGGCAACTCCTGCCGAAAGTCCAGCAGAGCCCCACTCACACCGGGCCACCCACAAAGCCGTGGACCCTCACACCCTCCCACCAGCACAGCCCCGAGACTGCTGACGGGGCAGAGGATATGGAGTCAGGCACAGCTGCAGGGACTATTGCTGCCTGGAGTGCTGTTTATATTGACCTCAACGCAGGCACACCTGGGGAGGGCTTGCCGGCAGGGTCAGGCTGCCCAGGTCAGCTAATCCTCAGCCCTCAGGGAATCACATTGCAGAAAATGGACCTCGCTAAGACAGAATATTCGCCAAGGAAAAAAAGGACACAATGCCATTTGCAGCACCGTAGATGAGTCTCGAGGTAATCACGTGACTTGGAGTAAGTCAGAAAGTGAAAGACACATATCATATCATATCACTTATAGGTGTTACCTATAAATTGATACCAGGGCAGATATTTCCACGGAGAAGGGCAATCACAGATTCATTAAACAAACTTATGGTTCACCAAAGGAAAGGTGTGAGGATTGAATTCATTACGATATTGGGGTTAGCAGACAGATACAAACACAGTAGACGTATATAATCACCAAAGACCTACGGAGTACCAAGAGAAGACTACTCAACATTCTGTCATAACGTACATGGGAAAAGGATCCCAGGAAGAACAGACATATGTATATGTGTAAAAGAACCACCTCTTGCACACCTACAACAAGCTAAACGTTGTACTCAAACTTGCTGTAATAAAAAATAAAAAATTATATTAAAAACACGAACAAGAAGTAGTGAGACAAACTTGAGGGGCTTTCTCCTGGCACATTCCGTTCTACATTCCAATCTCGAACACGACTTCCATTGAGGCTCTGCTGCCCTACTAACCAGATTTGGTAAGGGAGAACTGCTGCCACCTTGTGGCCGTTTCACACAACTGCAGGTTTAATGCCAGCGCTAATGGTCAGTGGATATTCCAAATCATTACAGGCCTGTAAATGACACCTGCCCTGAAAACAAATCCTGGGGTCATATAGCGACCAAAAAATTCAAAAGACGTCCATATTTCAAAACGACAGTTTCAAGAGGCATATTTCACGCACATTAGTGTTCTGCTTCTTTTGCTTTCTTTCTTTCTTTGTTAAAAAAAACGGGAATGGAAAAAGGCAACCCTCAGAATGGGCGAAAACGTTCACAAACGAATCAATGGACAAAGGTTTAATCTCCAATATATATAAACAGCTCATGCAGCTTAATATTAATAAAACAAACAACCCAATACAAAAATGGGCAGAAGATCTAAAGAGACGTTTCTTCAAAGAAGACACAGAGATGGCCAAGACGCACATGAAAAGCTGCTCAACACCACTAATTATTAGAGAAATGCAAATCAAAACTACAATGAGGTAAGACCTCACACCTGTTAGAATCGGCATCATCAGATAATCTACAAACAACAAATTCTGGGGAGGGTGTGGACAAAAGGAACCCTCTTCCGCTATTGGTGGGAATGTAAATTGATACAGTCACTATGGAGAACAGTATGGAGGTTCCTTTAAAAAACTAAAAAGAGAATTACCATAGGATCCAGCAATCCCACTTCTGGGCATATACCCAGAGAAAACCATAAATCACAGAGACACATTCACCACAATGTTCATTGCAGCACTATTTACAATAGCCAGGTTATGGAAGCAACATAAATGCCCACAGACAGACGAATGGATAAAGATGTGGTACATATATAAAATGGAATATTACTCAGCCATAAAAAGGAATGAAACTGGGTCATTTGTAGAGAAGTTGATGGATCTAGAGACTGTCATACAGAGTGAAGTAAGCCAGAAAGAGAAAAACAAGTATTGTATATTAATGCCTATATGTGGAACCTAGAAAAATGGTAGAGATGAACTGGTTTGCAGGGCAGAAATAGAGACACAGAGGTAGAGAACAAACGTATGGACACAAAGTGGGGGAAGCCATGGGGTGGTGGTGGTGGGATGACTTGGGAGATTAGGATTGACCTGTATACATGTCTATGCATAAAATAGATAACTAATAATAACCTACTGTATAAAAAATAACTAAAATTAAATTTCAAAATTTTAAAAAATAAAATGTAAAAATAAAACAGAAAAAAAGTTCTTCCATTCACACTGATGTATTTATACGAATGAATTATTTCCATGCTTATATCTATAAATACATAAATGAGGAATAAAATCTAACTTGAACCAAAAAAGAAAAAAAAAAAACTGAACCTAACAGTTATACAGAGGAAAACACTACCAAGGCACTTGCTCCAGTGGTAAACAATTCTGAAATTGGTCAGAGGTGGGGAATCATCTCCCATACAGCCAGCAGCCCCGCCCGCCCTCGCCAGGAGCATCCTCATTACAAAGCTGGGAGACCGTGCCGAGGCCTCTGTGAGTAAACGTGAGCTGAGCCCCAGGCCAGATGCTGCTGAACTGTTCCCACCCTTCCCAGGTGAAACACCTGAATATGTACAAGGGCTTGAAAGCCTAGAGGAAGGGCCGTGGAGCCACAGCAGCGACAGCACGCTGGCCAACTTGGTGCCTGCAGGTCAGCCAGGATGGTACTGGCCACGGGCGCTCTTCTGGAAGCTTTCTATTGCCCTGCCTGAGATACCCCTCCTGTCCCGGCCCCCACTCCTTTTTTTCCTTCCTCACCTCAGCCCGGAGAGATATTCCAGTGGAAGTTATGGGTGACACATCCTCTTCTTTACAGGTGGCAGCCTGGCAACTCCTGCCGAAAGTCCAGCAGAGCCCCACTCACACCGGGCCACCCACAAAGCCGTGGACCCTCACACCCTCCCACCAGCACGGCCCCGAGACTGCTGACGGGGCAGAGAATATGGAGTAAGGCACAGCTGCAGGGACTATTGCTGCCTGGAGTGCTGTTTATATTGACCTCAACGCAGGCACACCTGGGGAGGGCTTGCCGGCAGGGTCAGGCTGCCCAGGTCAGCTAATCCTCAGCCCTCAGGGAATCACATTGCAGAAAATGGACCTCGCTAAGACAGAATATTCGCCAAGGAAAAAAAGGACACAATGCCATTTGCAGCACCGTAGATGAGTCTCGAGGTAATCACGTGACTTGGAGTAAGTCAGAAAGTGAAAGACACATATCATATCATATCACTTATAGGTGTTACCTATAAATTGATACCAGGGCAGATATTTCCACGGAGAAGGGCAATCACAGATTCATTAAACAAACTTATGGTTCACCAAAGGAAAGGTGTGAGGATTGAATTCATTACGATATTGGGGTTAACAGACAGATACAAACACAGTAGACGTATATAATCACCAAAGACCTACGGAGTACCAAGAGAAGACTACTCAACATTCTGTCATAACGTACATGGGAAAAGGATCCCAGGAAGAACAGACATATGTATATGTGTAAAAGAACCACCTCTTGCACACCTACAACAAGCTAAACGTTGTACTCAAACTTGCTGTAATAAAAAATAAAAAATTATATTAAAAACACGAACAAGAAGTAGTGAGACAAACTTGAGGGGCTTTCTCCTGGCACATTCCGTTCTACATTCCAATCTCGAACACGACTTCCATTGAGGCTCTGCTGCCCTAGTAACCAGATTTGGTAAGGGAGAACTGCTGCCACCTTGTGGCCGTTTCACACAACTGCAGGTTTAATGCCAGCGCTAATGGTCAGTGGATATTCCAAATCATTACAGGCCTGTAAATGACACCTGCCCTGAAAACAAATCCTGGGGTCCTATAGCGACCAAAAAATTCAAAAGACGTCCATATTTCAAAACGACAGTTTCAAGAGGCATATTTCACGCACATTAGTGTTCTGCTTCTTTTGCTTTCTTTCTTTCTTTGTTAAAAAAACGGGAATGGAAAAAGGCAACCCTCAGAATGGGCGAAAACGTTCACAAACGAATCAATGGACAAAGGTTTAATCTCCAATATATATAAACAGCGCATGCAGCTTAATATTAATAAAACAAACAACCCAATACAAAAATGGGCAGAAGATCTAAAGAGACGTTTCTTCAAAGAAGACACAGAGATGGCCAAGACGCACATGAAAAGCTGCTCAACATCACTAATTATTAGAGAAATGCAAATCAAAACTACAATGAGGTAAGACCTCACACCTGTTAGAATCGGCATCATCAGATAATCTACAAACAACAAATTCTGGGGAGGGTGTGGACAAAAGGAACCCTCTTCCGCTATTGGTGGGAATGTAAATTGATACAGTCACTATGGAGAACAGTATGGAGGTTCCTTTAAAAAACTAAAAAGAGAATTACCATAGGATCCAGCAATCCCACTTCTGGGCATATACCCAGAGAAAACCATAAATCACAGAGACACATTCACCACAATGTTCATTGCAGCACTATTTACAATAGCCAGGTTATGGAAGCAACATAAATGCCCACAGACAGACGAATGGATAAAGATGTGGTACATATATAAAATGGAATATTACTCAGCCATAAAAAGGAATGAAACTGGGTCATTTGTAGAGAAGTTGATGGATCTAGAGACTGTCATACAGAGTGAAGTAAGCCAGAAAGAGAAAAACAAATATTGTATATTAATGCCTATATGTGGAACCTAGAAAAATGGTAGAGATGAACTGGTTTGCAGGGCAGAAATAGAGACACAGAGGTAGAGAACAAACGTATGGACACAAAGTGGGGGAAGCCATGGGGTGGTGGTGGTGGGATGACTTGGGAGATTAGGATTGACCTGTATACATGTCTATGCATAAAATAGATAACTAATAATAACCTACTGTATAAAAAAATAACTAAAATTAAATTTCAAAATTTTAAAAAATAAAATGTAAAAATAAAACAGAAAAAAAGTTCTTCCATTCACACTGATGTATTTATACGAATGAATTATTTCCATGCTTATATCTATAAATACATAAATGAGGAATAAAATCTAACTTGAACCAAAAAAGAAAAAAAAATGAACCTAAGAATTATACAGAGGAAAACACTACCAAGGCACTTGCTCCAGTGGTAAACAATTCTGAAATTGGTCAGAGGTGGGGAATCATCTCCCATACAGCCAGCAGCCCCGCCCGCCCACGCAAATAGCATCCATATTGCAAAGCTGGGAGACCATGCCGAGGCCTCTGTGAGTAAACGTGAGCTGAGCCCCAGGCCAGATGCTGCTGAACTGTTCCCACCCTTCCCAGGTGAAACACCTGAATATGTACAAGGGCTTGAAAGCCTAGAGGAAGGGCCGTGGAGCCACACCAGCGACAGCACGCAGGCCAACTTGGAGCCTGCAGGTCAGCCAGGATGGTACTGGCCACGGGCGCTCTTCTGGAAGCTTTCTATTGCCCTGCCTGAGATACCCCTCCTGTCCCGGCCCCCACTCCTTTTTTTCCTTCCTCACCTCAGCCCGCAGAGATATTCCAGTGGAAGTTATGGGTGACACATCCTCTTCTTTACAGGTGGCAGCCTGGCAACTCCTGCCGAAAGTCCAGCAGAGCCCCACTCACACCGGGCCACCCACAAAGCCGTGGACCCTCACACCCTCCCACCAGCACAGCCCCGAGACTGCTGACGGGGCAGAGAATATGGAGTCAGGCACAGCTGCAGGGGCTATTGCTGCCTGGAGTGCTGTTTATATTGACCTCAACCCAGGCACACCTGGGGAGGGCTTGCCGGCAGGGTCAGGCTGCCCAGGTCAGCTAATCCTCAGCCCTCAGGGAATCACATTGCAGAAAATGGACCTCGCTAAGACAGAATATTCGCCAAGGAGAAAAAGGACACAATGCCATTTGCAGCACCGTAGATGAGTCTCGAGGTAATCACGTGACTTGGAGTAAGTCAGAAAGTGAAAGACACATATCATATCATATCACTTATAGGTGTTACCTATAAATTGATACCAGGGCAGATATTTCCACGGAGAAGGGCAATCACAGATTCATTAAACAAACTTATGGTTCACCAAAGGAAAGGTGTGAGGATTGAATTTATTACGATATTGGGGTTAGCAGACAGATACAAACACAGTAGACGTATATAATCACCAAAGACCTACGGAGTACCAAGAGAAGACTACTCAACATTCTGTCATAACGTACATGGGAAAAGGATCCCAGGAAGAACAGACATATGTGTATGTGTAAAAGAACCACCTCTTGCACACCTACAACAAGCTAAACGTTGTACTCAAACTTGCTGTAATAAAAAATAAAAAATTAAATTAAAAACACGAACAAGAAGTAGTGAGACAAACTTGAGCGGCTTTCTCCTGGCACATTCCGTTCTACATTCCAATCTCGAACACGACTTCCATTGAGGCTCTGCTGCCCTAGTAACCAGATTTGGTAAGGGAGAACTGCTGCCACCTTGTGGCCGTTTCACACAACTGCAGGTTTAATGCCAGCGCTAATGGTCAGTGGATATTCCAAATCATTACAGGCCTGTAAATGACACCTGCCCTGAAAACAAATCCTGGGGTCATATATCGACCAAAAAATTCAAAAGACGTCCATATTTCAAAACGACAGTTTCAAGAGGCATATTTCACGCACATTAGTGTTCTGCTTCTTTTGCTTTCTTTCTTTCTTTGTTAAAAAAAACGGGAATGGAAAAAGGCAACCCTCAGAATGGGCGAAAACGTTCACAAACGAATCAATGGACAAAGGTTTAATCTCCAATATATATAAACAGCTCATGCAGCTTAATATTAATAAAACAAACAACCCAATACAAAAATGGGCAGAAGATCTAAAGAGACGTTTCTTCAAAGAAGACACAGAGATGGCCAAGACGCACATGAAAAGCTGCTCAACACCACTAATTATTAGAGAAATGCAAATCAAAACTACAATGAGGTAAGACCTCACACCTGTTAGAATCGGCATCATCAGATAATCTACAAACAACAAATTCTGGGGAGGGTGTGGACAAAAGGAACCCTCTTCCGCTATTGGTGGGAATGTAAATTGATACAGTCACTATGGAGAACAGTATGGAGGTTCCTTTAAAAAACTAAAAAGAGAATTACCATAGGATCCAGCAATCCCACTTCTGGGCATATACCCAGAGAAAACCATAAATCACAGAGACACATTCACCACAATGTTCATTGCAGCACTATTTACAATAGCCAGGTTATGGAAGCAACATAAATGCCCACAGACAGACGAATGGATAAAGATGTGGTACATATATAAAATGGAATATTACTCAGCCATAAAAAGGAATGAAACTGGGTCATTTGTAGAGAAGTTGATGGATCTAGAGACTGTCATACAGAGTGAAGTAAGCCAGAAAGAGAAAAACAAATATTGTATATTAATGCCTATATGTGGAACCTAGAAAAATGGTAGAGATGAACTGGTTTGCAGGGCAGAAATAGAGACACAGAGGTAGAGAACAAACGTATGGACACAAAGTGGGGGAAGCCATGGGGTGGTGGTGGTGGGATGAGTTGGGAGATTGGGATTGACCTGTATACATGTCTATGCATAAAATAGATAACTAATAATAACCTACTGTATAAAAAAATAACTAAAATTAAATTTCAAAATTTTAAAAAATTAAATGTAAAAATAAAACAGAAAAAAAGTTCTTCCATTCACACTGATGTATTTATACGAATGAATTATTTCCATGCTTATATCTATAAATACATAAATGAGGAATAAAATCTAACTTGAACCAAAAAAGAAAAAAAAAACTGAACCTAACAGTTATACAGAGGAAAAGACTACCAAGGCACTTGCTCCAGTGGTAAACAATTCTGAAATTGGTCAGAGGTGGGGAATCATCTCCCATACAGCCAGCAGCCCCGCCCGCCCACGCAAGGAGCATCCTCATTGCAAAGCTGGGAGACCGTGCCGAGGCCTCTGTGAGTAAACGTGAGCTGAGCCCCAGGCCAGATGCTGCTGAACTGTTCCCACCCTTCCCAGGTGAAACACCTGAATATGTACAAGGGCTTGAAAGCCTAGAGGAAGGGCCGTGGAGCCACACCAGCGACAGCACGCAGGCCAACTTGGTGCCTGCAGGTCAGCCAGGATGGTACTGGCCACGGGCGCTCTTCTGGAAGCTTTCTATTGCCCTGCCTGTGATACCCCTCCTGTCCCGGCCCCCACTCCTTTTTTTCCTTCCTCACCTCAGCCCGCAGAGATATTCCAGTGGAAGTTATGGGTGACACATCCTCTTCTTTACAGGTGGCAGCCTGGCAACTCCTGCCGAAAGTCCAGCAGAGCCCCACTCACACCGGGCCACCCACAAAGCCGTGGACCCTCACACCCTCCCACCAGCACAGCCCCGAGACTGCTGACGGGGCAGAGGATATGGAGTCAGGCACAGCTGCAGGGACTATTGCTGCCTGGAGTGCTGTTTATATTGACCTCAACGCAGGCACACCTGGGGAGGGCTTGCCGGCAGGGTCAGGCTGCCCAGGTCAGCTAATCCTCAGCCCTCAGGGAATCACATTGCAGAAAATGGACCTCGCTAAGACAGAATATTCGCCAAGGAAAAAAAGGACACAATGCCATTTGCAGCACCGTAGATGAGTCTCGAGGTAATCACGTGACTTGGAGTAAGTCAGAAAGTGAAAGACACATATCATATCATATCACTTATAGGTGTTACCTATAAATTGATACCAGGGCAGATATTTCCACGGAGAAGGGCAATCACAGATTCATTAAACAAACTTATGGTTCACCAAAGGAAAGGTGTGAGGATTGAATTCATTACGATATTGGGGTTAGCAGACAGATACAAACACAGTAGACGTATATAATCACCAAAGACCTACGGAGTACCAAGAGAAGACTACTCAACATTCTGTCATAACGTACATGGGAAAAGGATCCCAGGAAGAACAGACATATGTATATGTGTAAAAGAACCACCTCTTGCACACCTACAACAAGCTAAACGTTGTACTCAAACTTGCTGTAATAAAAAATAAAAAATTAAATTAAAAACACGAACAAGAAGTAGTGAGACAAACTTGAGGGGCTTTCTCCTGGCACATTCCGTTCTACATTCCAATCTCGAACACGACTTCCATTGAGGCTCTGCTGCCCTAGTAACCAGATTTGGTAAGGGAGAACTGCTGCCACCTTGTGGCCGTTTCACACAACTGCAGGTTTAATGCCAGCGCTAATGGTCAGTGGATATTCCAAATCATTACAGGCCTGTAAATGACACCTGCCCTGAAAATAAATCCTGGGGTCATATATCGACCAAAAAATTCAAAAGACGTCCATATTTCAAAACGACAGTTTCAAGAGGCATATTTCACGCACATTAGTGTTCTGCTTCTTTTGCTTTCTTTCTTTCTTTGTTAAAAAAAAACGGGAATGGAAAAAGGCAACCCTCAGAGTGGGCGAAAACGTTCACAAACGAATCAATGGACAAAGGTTTAATCTCCAATATATATAAACAGCTCATGCAGCTTAATATTAATAAAACAAACAACCCAATACAAAAATGGGCAGAAGATCTAAAGAGACGTTTCTTCACAGAAGACACAGAGATGGCCAAGACGCACATGAAAAGCTGCTCAACATCACTAATTATTAGAGAAATGCAAATCAAAACTACAATGAGGTAAGACCTCACACCTGTTAGAATCGGCATCATCAGATAATCTACAAACAACAAATTCTGGGGAGGGTGTGGAAAAAGGAACCCTCTTCCGCTATTGGTGGGAATGTAAATTGATACAGTCACTATGGAGAACAGTATGGAGGTTCCTTTAAAAAACTAAAAAGAGAATTACCATAGGATCCAGCAATCCCACTTCTGGGCATATACCCAGAGAAAACCATAAATCACAGAGACACATTCACCACAATGTTCATTGCAGCACTATTTACAATAGCCAGGTTATGGAAGCAACATAAATGCCCACAGACAGACGAATGGATAAAGATGTGGTACATATATAAAATGGAATATTACTCAGCCATAAAAAGGAATGAAACTGGGTCATTTGTAGAGAAGTTGATGGATCTAGAGACTGTCATACAGAGTGAAGTAAGCCAGAAAGAGAAAAACAAATATGGTATATTAATGCCTATATGTGGAACCTAGAAAAATGGTAGAGATGAACTGGTTTGCAGGGCAGAAATAGAGACACAGAGGTAGAGAACAAACGTATGGACACAAAGTGGGGGAAGCCATGGGGTGGTGGTGGTGGGATGAGTTGGGAGATTGGGATTGACCTGTATACATGTCTATGCATAAAATAGATAACTAATAATAACCTACTGTATAAAAAAATAACTAAAATTAAATTTCAAAATTTTAAAAAATAAAATGTAAAAATAAAACAGAAAAAAAGTTCTTCCATTCACACTGATGTATTTATACGAATGAATTATTTCCATGCTTATATCTATAAATACATAAATGAGGAATAAAATCTAACTTGAACCAAAAAAGAAAAAAAAAACTGAACCTAACAGTTATACAGAGGAAAACACTACCAAGGCACTTGCTCCAGTGGTAAACAATTCTGAAATTGGTCAGAGGTGGGGAATCATCTCCCATACAGCCAGCAGCCCCGCCCGCCCACGCAAGGAGCATCCTCATTGCAAAGCTGGGAGACCGTGCCGAGGCCTCTGTGAGTAAACGTGAGCTGAGCCCCAGGCCAGATGCTGCTGAACTGTTCCCACCCTTCCCAGGTGAAACACCTGAATATGTACAAGGGCTTGAAAGCCTAGAGGAAGGGCCGTGGAGCCACACCAGCGAAAGCACGCAGGCCAACTTGGTGCCTGCAGGTCAGCCCGGATGGTACTGGCCACGGGCGCTCTTCTGGAAGCTTTCTATTGCCCTGCCTGAGATACCCCTCCTGTCCCGGCCCCCACTCCTTTTTTTCCTACCTCACCTCAGCCCGCAGAGATATTCCAGTGGAAGTTATCGGTGACACATCCTCTTCTTTACAGGTGGCAGCCTGGCAACTCCTGCCGAAAGTCCAGCAGAGCCCCACTCACACCGGGCCACCCACAAAGCCGTGGACCCTCACACCCTCCCACCAGCACAGCCCCGAGACTGCTGACGGGGCAGAGGATATGGAGTCAGGCACAGCTGCAGGGACTATTGCTGCCTGGAGTGCTGTTTATATTGACCTCAACGCAGGCACACCTGGGGAGGGCTTGCCGGCAGGGTCAGGCTGCCCAGGTCAGCTAATCCTCAGCCCTCAGGGAATCACATTGCAGAATATGGACCTCGCTAAGACAGAATATTCGCCAAGGAAAAAAAGGACACAATGCCATTTGCAGCACCGTAGATGAGTCTCGAGGTAATCACGTGACTTGGAGTAAGTCAGAAAGTGAAAGACACATATCATATCATATCACTTATAGGTGTTACCTATAAATTGATACCAGGGCAGATATTTCCACGGAGAAGGGCAATCACAGATTCATTAAACAAACTTATGTTTCACCAAAGGAAAGGTGTGAGGATTGAATTCATTACGATATTGGGGTTAACAGACAGATACAAACACAGTAGACGTATATAATCACCAAAGACCTACGGAGTACCAAGAGAAGACTACTCAACTTTCTGTCATAACGTACATGGGAAAAGGATCCCAGGAAGAACAGACATATGTATATGTGTAATAGAACCACCTCTTGCACACCTACAACAAGCTAAACGTTGTACTCAAACTTGCTGTAATAAAAAATAAAAAATTAAATTAAAAACACGAACAAGAAGTAGTGAGACAAACTTGAGGGGCTTTCTCCTGGCACATTCCGTTCTACATTCCAATCTCGAACACGACTTCCATTGAGGCTCTGCTGCCCTAGTAACCAGATTTGGTAAGGGAGAACTGCTGCCACCTTGTGGCCGTTTCACACAACTGCAGGTTTAATGCCAGCGCTAATGGTCAGTGGATATTCCAAATCATTACAGGCCTGTAAATGACACCTGCCCTGAAAACAAATCCTGGGGTCATATATCGACCAAAAAATTCAAAAGACGTCCATATTTCAAAACGACAGTTTCAAGAGGCATATTTCACGCACATTAGTGTTCTGCTTCTTTTGCTTTCTTTCTTTCTTTGTTAAAAAAAACGGGAATGGAAAAAGGCAACCCTCAGAATGGGCGAAAACGTTCACAAACGAATCAATGGACAAAGGTTTAATCTCCAATATATATAAACAGCTCATGCAGCTTAATATTAATAAAACAAACAACCCAATACAAAAATGGGCAGAAGATCTAAAGAGACGTTTCTTCAAAGAAGACACAGAGATGGCCAAGACGCACATGAAAAGCTGCTCAACATCACTAATTATTAGAGAAATGCAAATCAAAACTACAATGAGGTAAGACCTCACACCTGTTAGAATCGGCATCATCAGATAATCTACAAACAACAAATTCTGGGGAGGGTGTGGACAAAAGGAACCCTCTTCCGCTATTGGTGGGAATGTAAATTGATACAGTCACTATGGAGAACAGTATGGAGGTTCCTTTAAAAAACTAAAAAGAGAATTACCATAGGATCCAGCAATCCCACTTCTGGGCATATACCCAGAGAAAACCATAAATCACAGAGACACATTCACCACAATGTTCATTGCAGCACTATTTACAATAGCCAGGTTATGGAAGCAACATAAATGCCCACAGACAGACGAATGGATAAAGATGTGGTACATATATAAAATGGAATATTACTCAGCCATAAAAAGGAATGAAACTGGGTCATTTGTAGAGAAGTTGATGGATCTAGAGACTGTCATACAGAGTGAAGAAAGCCAGAAAGAGAAAAACAAGTATTGTATATTAATGCCTATATGTGGAACCTAGAAAAATGGTAGAGATGAACTGGTTTGCAGGGCAGAAATAGAGACACAGAGGTAGAGAACAAACATATGGACACAAAGTGGGGGAAGCCATGGGGTGGTGGTGGTGGGATGACTTGGGAGATTAGGATTGACCTGTATACATGTCTATGCATAAAATAGATAACTAATAATAACCTACTGTATAAAAAATAACTAAAATTAAATTTCAAAATTTTAAAAAATAAAATGTAAAAATAAAACAGAAAAAATGTTCTTCCATTCACACTGATGTATATATACGAATGAATTATTTCCATGCTTATATCTATAAATACATAAATGAGGAATAAAATCTAACTTGAACCAAAAAAGAAAAAAAAAAAAACTGAACCTAACAGTTATACAGAGGAAAACACTACCAAAGCACTTGCTCCAGTGGTAAACAATTCTGAAATTGGTCAGAGGTGGGGAATCATCTCCCATACAGCCAGCAGCCCCGCCCGCCCTCGCCAGGAGCATCCTCATTGCAAAGCTGGGAGACCGTGCCGAGGCCTCTGTGAGTAAACGTGAGCTGAGCCCCAGGCCAGATGCTGCTGAACTGTTCCCACCCTTCCCAGGTGAAACACCTGAATATGTACAAGGGCTTGAAAGCCTAGAGGAAGGGCCGTGGAGCCACAGCAGCGACAGCACGCAGGCCAACTTGGTGCCTGCAGGTCAGCCAGGATGGTCCTGGCCACGGGCGCTCTTCTGGAAGCTTTCTATTGCCCTGCCTGAGATACCCCTCCTGTCCCGGCCCCCACTCCTTTTTTTCCTTCCTCATCTCAGCCCGGAGAGATATTCCAGTGGAAGTTATGGGTGACACATCCTCTTCTTTACAGGTGGCAGCCTGGCAACTCCTGCCGAAAGTCCAGCAGAGCCCCACTCACACCGGGCCACCCACAAAGCCGTGGACCCTCACACCCTCCCACCAGCACAGCCCCGAGACTGCTGACGGGGCAGAGAATATGGAGTAAGGCACAGCTGCAGGGGCTATTGCTGCCTGGAGTGCTGTTTATATTGACCTCAAACCAGGCACACCTGGGGAGGGCTTGCCGGCAGGGTCAGGCTGCCCAGGTCAGCTAATCCTCAGCCCTCAGGGAATCACTTTGCAGAAAATGGACCTCGCTAAGACAGAATATTCGCCAAGGAGAAAAAGGACACAATGCCATTTGCAGCACCGTAGATGAGTCTCGAGGTAATCACGTGACTTGGAGTAAGTCAGAAAGTGAAAGACACATATCATATCATATCACTTATAGGTGTTACCTATAAATTGATACCAGGGCAGATATTTCCACGGAGAAGGGCAATCACAGATTCATTAAACAAACTTATGGTTCACCAAAGGAAAGGTGTGAGGATTGAATTCATTACGATATTGGGGTTAACAGACATATACAAACACAGTAGACGTATATAATCACCAAAGACCTACGGAGTACAAAGAGAAGACTACTCAACATTCTGTCATAACGTACATGGGAAAAGGATCCCAGGAAGAACAGACATATGTATATGTGTAAAAGAACCACCTCTTGCACACCTACAACAAGCTAAACGTTGTACTCAAACTTGCTGTAATAAAAAATAAAAAATTAAATTAAAAACACGAACAAGAAGTAGTGAGACAAACTTGAGGGGCTTTCTCCTGGCACATTCCGTTCTACATTCCAATCTCGAACACGACTTCCATTGAGGCTCTGCTGCCCTAGTAACCAGATTTGGTAAGGGAGAACTGCTGCCACCTTGTGGCCGTTTCACACAACTGCAGGTTTAATGCCAGCGCTAATGGTCAGTGGATATTCCAAATCATTACAGGCCTGTAAATGACACCTGCCCTGAAAACAAATCCTGGGGTCATATAGCGACCAAAAAATTCAAAAGACGTCCATATTTCAAAACGACAGTTTCAAGAGGCATATTTCACGCACATTAGTGTTCTGCTTCTTTTGCTTTCTTTCTTTCTTTGTTAAAAAAAACGGGAATGGTAAAAGGCAACCCTCAGAATGGGCGAAAACGTTCACAAACGAATCAATGGACAAAGGTTTAATCTCCAATATATATAAACAGCGCATGCAGCTTAATATTAATAAAACAAACAACCCAATACAAAAATGGGCAGAAGATCTAAAGAGACGTTTCTTCAAAGAAGACACAGAGATGGCCAAGACGCACATGAAAAGCTGCTCAACATCACTAATTATTAGAGAAATGCAAATCAAAACTACAATGAGGTAAGACCTCACACCTGTTAGAATCGGCATCATCAGATAATCTACAAACAACAAATTCTGGGGAGGGTGTGGACAAAAGGAACCCTCTTCCGCTATTGGTGGGAATGTAAATTGATACAGTCACTATGGAGAACAGTATGGAGGTTCCTTTAAAAAACTAAAAAGAGAATTACCATAGGATCCAGCAATCCCACTTCTGGGCATATACCCAGAGAAAACCATAAATCACAGAGACACATTCACCACAATGTTCATTGCAGCACTATTTACAATAGCCAGGTTATGGAAGCAACATAAATGCCCACAGACAGACGAATGGATAAAGATGTGGTACATATATAAAATGGAATATTACTCAGCCATAAAAAGGAATGAAACTGGGTCATTTGTAGAGAAGTTGATGGATCTAGAGACTGTCATACAGAGTGAAGTAAGCCAGAAAGAGAAAAACAAATATGGTATATTAATGCCTATATGTGGAACCTAGAAAAATGGTAGAGATGAACTGGTTTGCAGGGCAGAAATAGAGACACAGAGGTAGAGAACAAACGTATGGACACAAAGTGGGGGAAGCCATGGGGTGGTGGTGGTGGGATGAGTTGGGAGATTGGGATTGACCTGTATACATGTCTATGCATAAAATAGATAACTAATAATAACCTACTGTATAAAAAAATAACTAAAATTAAATTTCAAAATTTTAAAAAATTAAATGTAAAAATAAAACAGAAAAAAAGTTCTTCCATTCACACTGATGTATTTATACGAATGAATTATTTCCATGCTTATATCTATAAATACATAAATGAGGAATAAAATCTAACTTGAACCAAAAAAGAAAAAAAAAAACTGAACCTAACAGTTATACAGAGGAAAACACTACCAAGGCACTTGCTCCAGTGGTAAACAATTCTGAAATTGGTCAGAGGTGGGGAATCATCTCCCATACAGCCAGCAGCCCCGCCCGCCCACGCAAGGAGCATCCTCATTGCAAAGCTGGGAGACCGTGCCGAGGCCTCTGTGAGTAAACGTGAGCTGAGCCCCAGGCCAGATGCTGCTGAACTGTTCCCACCCTTCCCAGGTGAAACACCTGAATATGTACAAGGGCTTGAAAGCCTAGAGGAAGGGCCGTGGAGCCACACCAGCGACAGCACGCAGGCCAACTTGGTGCCTGCAGGTCAGCCAGGATGGTACTGGCCACGGGCGCTCTTCTGGAAGCTTTCTATTGCCCTGCCTGAGATACCCCTCCTGTCCCGGCCCCCACTCCTTTTTTTCCTTCCTCACCTCAGCCCGCAGAGATATTCCAGTGGAAGTTATGGGTGACACATCCTCTTCTTTACAGGTGGCAGCCTGGCAACTCCTGCCGAAAGTCCAGCAGAGCCCCACTCACACCGGGCCACCCACAAAGCCGTGGACCCTCACACCCTCCCACCAGCACAGCCCCGAGACTGCTGACGGGGCAGAGGATATGGAGTCAGGCACAGCTGCAGGGACTATTGCTGCCTGGAGTGCTGTTTATATTGACCTCAACGCAGGCACACCTGGGGAGGGCTTGCCGGCAGGGTCAGGCTGCCCAGGTCAGCTAATCCTCAGCCCTCAGGGAATCACATTGCAGAAAATGGACCTCGCTAAGACAGAATATTCGCCAAGGAAAAAAAGGACACAATGCCATTTGCAGCACCGTAGATGAGTCTCGAGGTAATCACGTGACTTGGAGTAAGTCAGAAAGTGAAAGACACATATCATATCATATCACTTATAGGTGTTACCTATAAATTGATACCAGGGCAGATATTTCCACGGAGAAGGGCAATCACAGATTCATTAAACAAACTTATGGTTCACCAAAGGAAAGGTGTGAGGATTGAATTCATTACGATATTGGGGTTAGCAGACAGATACAAACACAGTAGACGTATATAATCACCAAAGACCTACGGAGTACCAAGAAAAGACTACTCAACATTCTGTCATAACGTACATGGGAAAAGGATCCCAGGAAGAACAGACATATGTATATGTGTAAAAGAACCACCTCTTGCACACCTACAACAAGCTAAACGTTGTACTCAAACTTGCTGTAATAAAAAATAAAAAATTAAATTAAAAACACGAACAAGAAGTAGTGAGACAAACTTGAGGGGCTTTCTCCTGGCACATTCCGTTCTACATTCCAATCTCGAACACGACTTCCATTGAGGCTCTGCTGCCCTAGTAACCAGATTTGGTAAGGGAGAACTGCTGCCACCTTGTGGCCGTTTCACACAACTGCAAGTTTAATGCCAGCGCTAATGGTCAGTGGATATTCCAAATCATTACAGGCCTGTAAATGACACCTGCCCTGAAAATAAATCCTGGGGTCATATATCGACCAAAAAATTCAAAAGACGTCCATATTTCAAAACGACAGTTTCAAGAGGCATATTTCACGCACATTAGTGTTCTGCTTCTTTTGCTTTCTTTCTTTCTTTGTTAAAAAAAACGGGAATGGAAAAAGGCAACCCTCAGAGTGGGCGAAAACGTTCACAAACGAATCAATGGACAAAGGTTTAATCTCCAATATATATAAACAGCTCATGCAGCTTAATATTAATAAAACAAACAACCCAATACAAAAATGGGCAGAAGATCTAAAGAGACGTTTCTTCACAGAAGACACAGAGATGGCCAAGACGCACATGAAAAGCTGCTCAACATCACTAATTATTAGAGAAATGCAAATCAAAACTACAATGAGGTAAGACCTCACACCTGTTAGGATCGGCATCATCAGATAATCTACAAACAACAAATTCTGGGGAGGGTGTGGACAAAAGGAACCCTCTTCCGCTATTGGTGGGAATGTAAATTGATACAGTCACTATGGAGAACAGTATGGAGGTTCCTTTAAAAAACTAAAAAGAGAATTACCATAGGATCCAGCAATCCCACTTCTGGGCATATACCCAGAGAAAACCATAAATCACAGAGACACATTCACCACAATGTTCATTGCAGCACTATTTACAATAGCCAGGTTATGGAAGCAACATAAATGCCCACAGACAGACGAATGGATAAAGATGTGGTACATATATAAAATGGAATATTACTCAGCCATAAAAAGGAATGAAACTGGGTCATTTGTAGAGAAGTTGATGGATCTAGAGACTGTCATACAGAGTGAAGTAAGCCAGAAAGAGAAAAACAAATATGGTATATTAATGCCTATATGTGGAACCTAGAAAAATGGTAGAGATGAACTGGTTTGCAGGGCAGAAATAGAGACACAGAGGTAGAGAACAAACGTATGGACACAAAGTGGGGGAAGCCATGGGGTGGTGGTGGTGGGATGAGTTGGGAGATTGGGATTGACCTGTATACATGTCTATGCATAAAATAGATAACTAATAATAACCTACTGTATAAAAAAATAACTAAAATTAAATTTCAAAATTTTAAAAAATAAAATGTAAAAATAAAACAGAAAAAAAGTTCTTCCATTCACACTGATGTATTTATACGAATGAATTATTTCCATGCTTATATCTATAAATACATAAATGAGGAATAAAATCTAACTTGAACCAAAAAAGAAAAAAAAAACTGAACCTAACAGTTATACAGAGGAAAACACTACCAAGGCACTTGCTCCAGTGGTAAACAATTCTGAAATTGGTCAGAGGTGGGGAATCATCTCCCATACAGCCAGCAGCCCCGCCCGCCCACGTAAGGAGCATCCTCATTGCAAAGCTGGGAGACCGTGCCGAGGCCTCTGTGAGTAAACGTGAGCTGAGCCCCAGGCCAGATGCTGCTGAACTGTTCCCACCCTTCCCAGGTGAAACACCTGAATATGTACAAGGGCTTGAAAGCCTAGAGGAAGGGCCGTGGAGCCACACCAGCGAAAGCACGCAGGCCAACTTGGTGCCTGCAGGTCAGCCAGGATGGTACTGGCCACGGGCGCTCTTCTGGAAGCTTTCTATTGCCCTGCCTGAGATACCCCTCCTGTCCCGGCCCCCACTCCTTTTTTTCCTTCCTCACCTCAGCCCGCAGAGATATTCCAGTGGAAGTTATGGGTGACACATCCTCTTCTTTACAGGTGGCAGCCTGGCAACTCCTGCCGAAAGTCCAGCAGAGCCCCACTCACACCGGGCCACCCACAAAGCCGTGGACCCTCACACCCTCCCACCAGCACAGCCCCGAGACTGCTGACGGGGCAGAGGATATGGAGTCAGGCACAGCTGCAGGGACTATTGCTGCCTGGAGTGCTGTTTATATTGACCTCAACGCAGGCACACCTGGGGAGGGCTTGCCGGCAGGGTCAGGCTGCCCAGGTCAGCTAATCCTCAGCCCTCAGGGAATCACATTGCAGAATATGGACCTCGCTAAGACAGAATATTCGCCAAGGAAAAAAAGGACACAATGCCATTTGCAGCACTGTAGATGAGTCTCGAGGTAATCACGTGACTTGGAGTAAGTCAGAAAGTGAAAGACACATATCATATCATATCACTTATAGGTGTTACCTATAAATTGATACCAGGGCAGATATTTCCACGGAGAAGGGCAATCACAGATTCATTAAACAAACTTATGTTTCACCAAAGGAAAGGTGTGAGGATTGAATTCATTACGATATTGGGGTTAACAGACAGATACAAACACAGTAGACGTATATAATCACCAAAGACCTACGGAGTACCAAGAGAAGACTACTCAACTTTCTGTCATAACGTACATGGGAAAAGGATCCCAGGAAGAACAGACATATGTATATGTGTAAAAGAACCACCTCTTGCACACCTACAACAAGCTAAACGTTGTACTCAAACTTGCTGTAATAAAAAATAAAAAATTAAATTAAAAACACGAACAAGAAGTAGTGAGACAAACTTGAGGGGCTTTCTCCTGGCACATTCCGTTCTACATTCCAATCTCGAACACGACTTCCATTGAGGCTCTGCTGCCCTAGTAACCAGATTTGGTAAGGGAGAACTGCTGCCACCTTGTGGCCGTTTCACACAACTGCAGGTTTAATGCCAGCGCTAATGGTCAGTGGATATTCCAAATCATTACAGGCCTGTAAATGACACCTGCCCTGAAAACAAATCCTGGGGTCATATAGCGACCAAAAAATTCAAAAGACGTCCATATTTCAAAACGACAGTTTCAAGAGGCATATTTCACGCACATTAGTGTTCTGCTTCTTTTGCTTTCTTTCTTTCTTTGTTAAAAAAAACGGGAATGGAAAAAGGCAACCCTCAGAATGGGCGAAAACGTTCACAAACGAATCAATGGACAAAGGTTTAATCTCCAATATATATAAACAGCTCATGCAGCTTAATATTAATAAAACAAACAACCCAATACAAAAATGGGCAGAAGATCTAAAGAGACGTTTCTTCAAAGAAGACACAGAGATGGCCAAGACGCACATGAAAAGCTGCTCAACATCACTAATTATTAGAGAAATGCAAATCAAAACTACAATGAGGTAAGACCTCACACCTGTTAGAATCGGCATCATCAGATAATCTACAAACAACAAATTCTGGGGAGGGTGTGGACAAAAGGAACCCTCTTCCGCTATTGGTGGGAATGTAAATTGATACAGTCACTATGGAGAACAGTATGGAGGTTCCTTTAAAAAACTAAAAAGAGAATTACCATAGGATCCAGCAATCCCACTTCTGGGCATATACCCAGAGAAAACCATAAATCACAGAGACACATTCACCACAATGTTCATTGCAGCACTATTTACAATAGCCAGGTTATGGAAGCAACATAAATGCCCACAGACAGACGAATGGATAAAGATGTGGTACATATATAAAATGGAATATTACTCAGCCATAAAAAGGAATGAAACTGGGTCATTTGTAGAGAAGTTGATGGATCTAGAGACTGTCATACAGAGTGAAGAAAGCCAGAAAGAGAAAAACAAGTATTGTATATTAATGCCTATATGTGGAACCTAGAAAAATGGTAGAGATGAACTGGTTTGCAGGGCAGAAATAGAGACACAGAGGTAGAGAACAAACATATGGACACAAAGTGGGGGAAGCCATGGGGTGGTGGTGGTGGGATGACTTGGGAGATTAGGATTGACCTGTATACATGTCTATGCATAAAATAGATAACTAATAATAACCTACTGTATAAAAAATAACTAAAATTAAATTTCAAAATTTTAAAAAATAAAATGTAAAAATAAAACAGAAAAAATGTTCTTCCATTCACACTGATGTATATATACGAATGAATTATTTCCATGCTTATATCTATAAATACATAAATGAGGAATAAAATCTAACTTGAACCAAAAAAGAAAAAAAAAAAAAAATTGAACCTAACAGTTATACAGAGGAAAACACTACCAAGGCACTTGCTCCAGTGGTAAACAATTCTGAAATTGGTCAGAGGTGGGGAATCATCTCCCATACAGCCAGCAGCCCCGCCCGCCCTCGCCAGGAGCATCCTCATTGCAAAGCTGGGAGACCGTGCCGAGGCCTCTGTGAGTAAACGTGAGCTGAGCCCCAGGCCAGATGCTGCTGAACTGTTCCCACCCTTCCCAGGTGAAACACCTGAATATGTACAAGGGCTTGAAAGCCTAGAGGAAGGGCCGTGGAGCCACACCAGCGACAGCACGCAGGCCAACTTGGTGCCTGCAGGTCAGCCAGGATGGTACTGGCCACGGGCGCTCTTCTGGAAGCTTTCTATTGCCCTGCCTGAGATAACCCTCCTGTCCCGGCCCCCACTCCTTTTTTTCCTTCCTCACCTCAGCCCGCAGAGATATTCCAGTGGAAGTTATGGGTGACACATCCTCTTCTTTACAGGTGGCAGCCTGGCAACTCCTGCCGAAAGTACAGCAGAGCCCCACTCACACCGGGCCACCCACAAAGCCGTGGACCCTCACACCCTCCCACCAGCACAGCCCCGAGACTGCTGACGGGGCAGAGGATATGGAGTCAGGCACAGCTGCAGGGACTATTGCTGCCTGGAGTGCTGTTTATATTGACCTCAACGCAGGCACACCTGGGGAGGGCTTGCCGGCAGTGTCAGGCTGCCCAGGTCAGCTAATCCTCAGCCCTCAGGGAATCACATTGCAGAAAATGGACCTCGCTAAGACAGAATATTCGCCAAGGAGAAAAAGGACACAATGCCATTTGCAGCACCGTAGATGAGTCTCGAGGTAATCACGTGACTTGGAGTAAGTCAGAAAGTGAAAGACACATATCATATCATATCACTTATAGGTGTTACCTATAAATTGATACCAGGGCAGATATTTCCACGGAGAAGGGCAATCACAGATTCATTAAACAAACTTATGGTTCACCAAAGGAAAGGTGTGAGGATTGAATTCATTACGATATTGGGGTTAACAGACAGATACAAACACAGTAGACGTATATAATCACCAAAGACCTACGGAGTACCAAGAGAAGACTACTCAACATTCTGTCATAACGTACATGGGAAAAGGATCCCAGAAAGAACAGACATATGTATATGTGTAAAAGAACCACCTCTTGCACACCTACAACAAGCTAAACGTTGTACTCAAACTTGCTGTAATAAAAAATAAAAAAATTAAATTAAAAACACGAACAAGAAGTAGTGAGACAAACTTGAGGGGCTTTCTCCTGGCACATTCCGTTCTACATTCCAATCTCGAACACGACTTCCATTGAGGCTCTGCTGCCCTAGTAACCAGATTTGGTAAGGGAGAACTGCTGCCACCTTGTGGCCGTTTCACACAACTGCAGGTTTAATGCCAGCGCTAATGGTCAGTGGATATTCCAAATCATTACAGGCCTGTAAATGACACCTGCCCTGAAAACAAATCCTGGGGTCATATATCAACCAAAAAATTCAAAAGACGTCCATATTTCAAAACGACAGTTTCAAGAGGCATATTTCACGCACATTAGTGTTCTGCTTCTTTTGCTTTCTTTCTTTCTTTGTTAAAAGAAACGGGAATGGAGAAAGGCAACCCTCAGAATGGGCGAAAACGTTCACAAACGAATCAATGGACAAAGGTTTAATCTCCAATATATATAAACAGCTCATGCAGCTTAATATTAATAAAACAAACAACCCAATACAAAAATGGGCAGAAGATCTAAAGAGATGTTTCTTCAAAGAAGACACAGAGATGGCCAAGACGCACATGAAAAGCTGCTCAACATCACTAATTATTAGAGAAATGCAAATCAAAACTACAATGAGGTAAGACCTCACACCTGTTAGAATCGGCATCATCAGATAATCTACAAACAACAAATTCTGGGGAGGGTGTGGACAAAAGGAACCCTCTTCCGCTATTGGTGGGAATGTAAATTGATACAGTCACTATGGAGAACAGTATGGAGGTTCCTTTAAAAAACTAAAAAGAGAATTACCATAGGATCCAGCAATCCCACTTCTGGGCATATACCCAGAGAAAACCATAAATCACAGAGACACATTCACCACAATGTTCATTGCAGCACTATTTACAATAGCCAGGTTATGGAAGCAACATAAATGCCCACAGACAGACGAATGGATAAAGATGTGGTACATATATAAAATGGAATATTACTCAGCCATAAAAAGGAATGAAACTGGGTCATTTGTAGAGAAGTTGATGGATCTAGAGACTGTCATACAGAGTGAAGTAAGCCAGAAAGAGAAAAACAAATATTGTATATTAATGCCTATATGTGGAACCTAGAAAAATGGTAGAGATGAACTGGTTTGCAGGGCAGAAATAGAGACACAGAGGTAGAGAACAAACGTATGGACACAAAGTGGGGGAAGCCATGGGGTGGTGGTGGTGGGATGACTTGGGAGATTAGGATTGACCTGTATACATGTCTATGCATAAAATAGATAACTAATAATAACCTACTGTATAAAAAATAACTAAAATTAAATTTCAAAATTTTAAAAAATAAAATGTAAAAATAAAACAGAAAAAATGTTCTTCCATTCACACTGATGTATTTATACGAATGAATTATTTCCATGCTTATATCTATAAATACATAAATGAGGAATAAAATCTAACTTGAACCAAAAAAGAAAAAAAAAAAACTGAACCTAACAGTTATACAGAGCAAAACACTACCAAGGCACTTGCTCCAGTGGTAAACAATTCTGAAATTGGTCAGAGGTGGGGAATCATCTTCCATACAGCCAGCAGCCCCGCCCGCCCTCGCCAGGAGCATCCTCATTGCAAAGCTGGGAGACCGTGCCGAGGCCTCTGTGAGTAAACGTGAGCTGAGCCCCAGGCCAGATGCTGCTGAACTGTTCCCACCCTTCCCAGGTGAAACACCTGAATATGTACAAGGGCTTGAAAGCCTAGAGGAAGGGCCGTGGAGCCACACCAGCGACAGCACGCAGGCCAACTTGGTGCCTGCAGGTCAGCCAGGATGGTACTGGCCACGGGCGCTCTTCTGGAAGCTTTCTATTGCCCTGCCTGAGATACCCCTCCTGTCCCGGCCCCCACTCCTTTTTTTCCTTCCTCACCTCAGCCCGCAGAGATATTCCAGTGGAAGTTATGGGTGACACATCCTCTTCTTTACAGGTGGCAGCCTGGCAACTCCTGCCGAAAGTCCAGCAGAGCCCCACTCACACCGGGCCACCCACAAAGCCGTGGACCCTCACACCCTCCCACCAGCACAGCCCCGAGACTGCTGACGGGGCAGAGAATATGGAGTAAGGCACAGCTGCAGGGGCTATTGCTGCCTGGAGTGCTGTTTATATTGACCTCAACCCAGGCACACCTGGGGAGGGCTTGCCGGCAGGGTCAGGCTGCCCAGGTCAGCTAATCCTCAGCCCTCAGGGAATCACATTGCAGAAAATGGACCTCGCTAAGACAGAATATTCGCCAAGGAAAAAAAGGACAAAATGCCATTTGCAGCACCGTAGATGAGTCTCGAGGTAATCACGTGACTTGGAGTAAGTCAGAAAGTGAAAGACACATATCATATCATATCACTTATAGGTGTTACCTATAAATTGATACCAGGGCAGATATTTCCACGGAGAAGGGCAATCACAGATTCATTAAACAAACTTATGGTTCACCAAAGGAAAGGTGTGAGGATTGAATTCATTACGATATTGGGGTTAGCAGACAGATACAAACACAGTAGACGTATATAATCACCAAAGACCTACGGAGTACCAAGAAAAGACTACTCAACATTCTGTCATAACGTACATGGGAAAAGGATCCCAGGAAGAACATACATATGTATATGTGTAAAAGAACCACCTCTTGCACACCTACCACAAGCTAAACGTTGTACTCAAACTTGCTGTAATAAAAAATAAAAAATTAAATTAAAAACACGAACAAGAAGTAGTGATACAAACTTGAGCGGCTTTCTCCTGGCACATTCCGTTCTACATTCCAATCTCGAACACGACTTCCATTGAGGCTCTGCTGCCCTAGAAACCAGATTTGGTAAGGGAGAACTGCTGCCACCTTGTGGCCGTTTCACACAACTGCAGGTTTAATGCCAGCGCTAATGGTCAGTGGATATTCCAAATCATTACAGGCCTGTAAATGACACCTGCCCTGAAAACAAATCCTGGGGTCATATATCGACCAAGAAATTCAAAAGACGTCCATATTTCAAAACGACAGTTTCAAGAGGCATATTTCACGCACATTACTGTTCTGCTTCTTTTGCTTTCTTTCTTTCTTTGTTAAAAAAAACGGGAATGGAAAAAGGCAACCCTCAGAATGGGCGAAAACGTTCACAAACGAATGAATGGACAAAGGTTTAATCTCCAATATATATAAACAGCTCATGCAGCTTAATATTAATAAAACAAACAACCCAATACAAAAATGGGCAGAAGATCTAAAGAGACGTTTCTTCAAAGAAGACACAGAGATGGCCAAGACGCACATGAAAAGCTGCTCAACATCACTAATTATTAGAGAAATGCAAATCAAAACTACAATGAGGTAAGACCTCACACCTGTTAGAATCGGCATCATCAGATAATCTACAAACAACAAATTCTGGGGAGGGTGTGGACAAAAGGAACCCTCTTCCGCTATTGGTGGGAATGTAAATTGATACAGTCACTATGGAGAACAGTATGGAGGTTCCTTTAAAAAACTAAAAAGAGAATTACCATAGGATCCAGCAATCCCACTTCTGGGCATATACCCAGAGAAAACCATAAATCACAGAGACACATTCACCACAATGTTCATTGCAGCACTATTTACAATAGCCAGGTTATGGAAGCAACATAAATGCCCACAGACAGACGAATGGATAAAGATGTGGTACATATATAAAATGGAATATTACTCAGCCATAAAAAGGAATGAAACTGGGTCATTTGTAGAGAAGTTGATGGATCTAGAGACTGTCATACAGAGTGAAGTAAGCCAGAAAGAGAAAAACAAGTATTGTATATTAATGCCTATATGTGGAACCTAGAAAAATGGTAGAGATGAACTGGTTTGCAGGGCAGAAATAGAGACACAGAGGTAGAGAACAAACGTATGGACACAAAGTGGGGGAAGCCATGGGGTGGTGGTGGTGGGATGACTTGGGAGATTAGGATTGACCTGTATACATGTCTATGCATAAAATAGATAACTAATAATAACCTACTGTATAAAAAATAACTAAAATTAAATTTCAAAATTTTAAAAAATAAAATGTAAAAATAAAACAGAAAAAATGTTCTTCCATTCACACTGATGTATTTATACGAATGAATTATTTCCATGCTTATATCTATAAATACATAAATGAGGAATAAAATCTAACTTGAACCAAAAAAGAAAAAAAAAAAACTGAACCTAACAGTTATACAGAGGAAAACACTACCAAGGCACTTGCTCCAGTGGTAAACAATTCTGAAATTGGTCAGAGGTGGGGAATCATCTCCCATACAGCCAGCAGCCCCGCCCGCCCTCGCCAGGAGCATCCTCATTGCAAAGCTGGGAGACCGTGCCGAGGCCTCTGTGAGTAAACGTGAGCTGAGCCCCAGGCCAGATGCTGCTGAACTGTTCCCACCCTTCCCAGGTGAAACACCTGAATATGTACAAGGGCTTGAAAGCCTAGAGGAAGGGCCGTGGAGCCACACCAGCGACAGCACGCAGGCCAACTTGGTGCCTGCAGGTCAGCCAGGATGGTACTGGCCACGGGCGCTCTTCTGGAAGCTTTCTATTGCCCTGCCTGAGATACCCCTCCTGTCCCGGCCCCCACTCCTTTTTTTCCTTCCTCACCTCAGCCCGCAGAGATATTCCAGTGGAAGTTATGGGTGACACATCCTCTTCTTTACAGGTGGCAGCCTGGCAACTCCTGCCGAAAGTCCAGCAGAGCCCCACTCACACCGGGCCACCCACAAAGCCGTGGACCCTCACACCCTCCCACCAGTACAGCCCCGAGACTGCTGACGGGGCAGAGAATATGGAGTAAGGCACAGCTGCAGGGGCTATTGCTGCCTGGAGTGCTGTTTATATTGACCTCAACCCAGGCACACCTGGGGAGGGCTTGCCGGCAGGGTCAGGCTGCCCAGGTCAGCTAATCCTCAGCCCTCAGGGAATCACATTGCAGAAAATGGACCTCGCTAAGACAGAATATTCGCCAAGGAGAAAAAGGACACAATGCCATTTGCAGCACCGTAGATGAGTCTCGAGGTAATCACGTGACTTGGAGTAAGTCAGAAAGTGAAAGACACATATCATATCATATCACTTATAGGTGTTACCTATAAATTGATACCAGGGCAGATATTTCCACGGAGAAGGGCAATCACAGATTCATTAAACAAACTTATGGTTCACCAAAGGAAAGGTGTGAGGATTGAATTCATTACGATATTGGGGTTAGCAGACAGATACAAACACAGTAGACGTATATAATCACCAAAGACCTACGGAGTACCAAGAGAAGACTACTCAACATTCTGTCATAACGTACATGGGAAAAGGATCCCAGGAAGAACAGACATATGTATATGTGTAAAAGAACCACCTCTTGCACACCTACAACAAGCTAAACGTTGTACTCAAACTTGCTGTAATAAAAAATAAAAAATTATATTAAAAACACGAACAAGAAGTAGTGAGACAAACTTGAGGGGCTTTCTCCTGGCACATTCCGTTCTACATTCCAATCTCGAACACGACTTCCATTGAGGCTCTGCTGCCCTAGTAACCAGATTTGGTAAGGGAAAACTGCTGCCACCTTGTGGCCGTTTCACACAACTGCAGGTTTAATGCCAGCGCTAATGGTCAGTGGATATTCCAAATCATTACAGGCCTGTAAATGACACCTGCCCTGAAAACAAATCCTGGGGTCATATAGCGACCAAAAAATTCAAAAGACGTCCATATTTCAAAACGACAGTTTCAAGAGGCATATTTCACGCACATTAGTGTTCTGCTTCTTTTGCTTTCTTTCTTTCTTTGTTAAAAAAAACGGGAATGGAAAAAGGCAACCCTCACAATGGGCGAAAACGTTCACAAACGAATCAATGGACAAAGGTTTAATCTCCAATATATATTAACAGCTCATGCAGCTTAATATTAATAAAACAAACAACCCAATACAAAAATGGGCAGAAGATCTAAAGAGACGTTTCTTCAAAGAAGACACAGAGATGGCCAAGACGCACATGAAAAGCTGCTCAACATCACTAATTATTAGAGAAATGCAAATCAAAACTACAATGAGGTAAGACCTCACACCTGTTAGAATCGGCATCATCAGATAATCTACAAACAACAAATTCTGGGGAGGGTGTGGACAAAAGGAACCCTCTTCCGCTATTGGTGGGAATGTAAATTGATACAGTCACTATGGAGAACAGTATGGAGGTTCCTTTAAAAAACTAAAAAGAGAATTACCATAGGATCCAGCAATCCCACTTCTGGGCATATACCCAGAGAAAACCATAAATCACAGAGACACATTCACCACAATGTTCATTGCAGCACTATTTACAATAGCCAGGTTATGGAAGCAACATAAATGCCCACAGACAGACGAATGGATAAAGATGTGGTACATATATAAAATGGAATATTACTCAGCCATAAAAAGGAATGAAACTGGGTCATTTGTAGAGAAGTTGATGGATCTAGAGACTGTCATACAGAGTGAAGTAAGCCAGAAAGAGAAAAACAAATATGGTATATTAATGCCTATATGTGGAACCTAGAAAAATGGTAGAGATGAACTGGTTTGCAGGGCAGAAATAGAGACACAGAGGTAGAGAACAAACGTATGGACACAAAGTGGGGGAAGCCATGGGGTGGTGGTGGTGGGATGACTTGGGAGATTAGGATTGACCTGTATACATGTCTATGCATAAAATAGATAACTAATAATAACCTACTGTATAAAAAATAACTAAAATTAAATTTCAAAATTTTAAAAAATAAAATGTAAAAATAAAACAGAAAAAATGTTCTTCCATTCACACTGATGTATTTATACGAATGAATTATTTCCATGCTTATATCTATAAATACATAAATGAGGAATAAAATCTAACTTGAACCAAAAAAGAAAAAAAAAAAAAAACTGAACCTAACAGTTATACAGAGGAAAACACTACCAAGGCACTTGCTCCAGTGGTAAACAATTCTGAAATTGGTCAGAGGTGGGGAATCATCTCCCATACAGCCAGCAGCCCCAACCGCCCTCGCCAGGAGCATCCTCATTGCAAAGCTGGGAGACCGTGCCGAGGCCTCTGTGAGTAAACGTGAGCTGAGCCCCAGGCCAGATGCTGCTGAACTGTTCCCACCCTTCCCAGGTGAAACACCTGAATATGTACAAGGGCTTGAAAGCCTAGAGGAAGGGCCGTGGATCCACACCATCGACAGCACGCAGGCCAACTTGGTGCCTGCAGGTCAGCCAGGATGGTACTGGCCACGGGCGCTCTTCTGGAAGCTTTCTATTGCCCTGCCTGAGATACCCCTCCTGTCCCGGCCCCCACTCCTTTTTTTCCTTCCTCACCTCAGCCCGGAGAGATATTCCAGTGGAAGTTATGGGTGACACATCCTCTTCTTTACAGGTGGCAGCCTGGCAACTCCTGCCGAAAGTCCAGCAGAGCCCCACTCACACCGGGCCACCCACAAAGCCGTGGACCCTCACACCCTCCCACCAGCACAGCCCCGAGACTGCTGACGGGGCAAAGAATATGGAGTAAGGCACAGCTGCAGGGGCTATTGCTGCCTGGAGTGCTGTTTATATTGACCTCAACCCAGGCACACCTGGGGAGGGCTTGCCGGCAGGGTCAGGCTGCCCAGGTCAGCTAATCCTCAGCCCTCAGGGAATCACATTGCAGAAAATGGACCTCGCTAAGACAGAATATTCGCCAAGGAGAAAAAGGACACAATGCCATTTGCAGCACCGTAGATGAGTCTCGAGGTAATCACGTGACTTGGAGTAAGTCAGAAAGTGAAAGACACATATCATATCATATCACTTATAGGTGTTACCTATAAATTGATACCAGGGCAGATATTTCCACGGAGAAGGGCAATCACAGATTCATTAAACAAACTTATGGTTCACCAAAGGAAAGGTGTGAGGATTGAATTCATTACGATATTGGGGTTAGCAGACAGATACAAACACAGTAGACGTATATAATCACCAAAGACCTACGGAGTACCAAGAGAAGACTACTCAACATTCTGTCATAACGTACATGGGAAAAGGATCCCAGGAAGAACAGACATATGTATATGTGTAAAAGAACCACCTCTTGCACACCTACAACAAGCTAAACGTTGTACTCAAACTTGCTGTAATAAAAAATAAAAAATTAAATTAAAAACACGAACAAGAAGTAGTGAGACAAACTTGAGCGGCTTTCTCCTGGCACATTCCGTTCTACATTCCAATCTCGAACACGACTTCCATTGAGGCTCTGCTGCCCTAGTAACCAGATTTGGTAAGGGAGAACTGCTGCCACCTTGTGGCCGTTTCACACAACTGCAGGTTTAATGCCAGCGCTAATGGTCAGTGGATATTCCAAATCATTACAGGCCTGTAAATGACACCTGCCCTGAAAACAAATCCTGGGGTCATATATCGACCAAAAAATTCAAAAGACGTCCATATTTCAAAACGACAGTTTCAAGAGGCATATTTCACGCACATTACTGTTCTGCTTCTTTTGCTTTCTTTCTTTCTTTGTTAAAAAAAACGGGAATGGAAAAAGGCAACCCTCAGAATGGGCGAAAACGTTCACAAACGAATCAATGGACAAAGGTTTAATCTCCAATATATATAAACAGCTCATGCAGCTTAATATTAATAAAACAAACAACCCAATACAAAAATGGGCAGAAGATCTAAAGAGACGTTTCTTCAAAGAAGACACAGAGATGGCCAAGACGCACATGAAAAGCTGCTCAACATCACTAATTATTAGAGAAATGCAAATCAAAACTACAATGAGGTAAGACCTCACACCTGTTAGAATCGGCATCATCAGATAATCTACAAACAACAAATTCTGGGGAGGGTGTGGACAAAAGGAACCCTCTTCCGCTATTGGTGGGAATGTAAATTGATACAGTCACTATGGAGAACAGTATGGAGGTTCCTTTAAAAAACTAAAAAGAGAATTACCATAGGATCCAGCAATCCCACTTCTGGGCATATACCCAGAGAAAACCATAAATCACAGAGACACATTCACCACAATGTTCATTGCAGCACTATTTACAATAGCCAGGTTATGGAAGCAACATAAATGCCCACAGACAGACGAATGGATAAAGATGTGGTACATATATAAAATGGAATATTACTCAGCCATAAAAAGGAATGAAACTGGGTCATTTGTAGAGAAGTTGATGGATCTAGAGACTGTCATACAGAGTGAAGTAAGCCAGAAAGAGAAAAACAAATATTGTATATTAATGCCTATATGTGGAACCTAGAAAAATGGTAGAGATGAACTGGTTTGCAGGGCAGAAATAGAGACACAGAGGTAGAGAACAAACGTATGGACACAAAGTGGGGGAAGCCATGGGGTTGTGGTGGTGGGATGAGTTGGGTGATTAGGATTGACCTGTATACATGTCTATGCATAAAATAGATAACTAATAATAACCTACTGTATAAAAAAATAACTAAAATTAAATTTCAAAATTTTAAAAAATAAAATGTAAAAATAAAACAGAAAAAAAGTTCTTCCATTCACACTGATGTATTTATACGAATGAATTATTTCCATGCTTATATCTATAAATACATAAATGAGGAATAAAATCTAACTTGAACCAAAAAAGAAAAAAAAAAACTGAACCTAACAGTTATACAGAGGAAAACACTACCAAGGCACTTGCTCCAGTGGTAAACAATTCTGAAATTGGTCAGAGGTGGGGAATCATCTCCCATACAGCCAGCAGCCCCGCCCGCCCTCGCCAGGAGCATCCTCATTGCAAAGCTGGGAGACCGTGCCGAGGCCTCTGTGAGTAAACGTGAGCTGAGCCCCAGGCCAGATGCTGCTGAACTGTTCCCACCCTTCCCAGGTGAAACACCTGAATATGTACAAGGGCTTGAAAGCCTAGAGGAAGGGCCGTGGAGCCACACCAGCGACAGCACGCAGGCCAACTTGGTACCTGCATGTCAGCCAGGATGGTACTGGCCACGGGCGCTCTTCTGGAAGCTTTCTATTGCCCTGCCTGAGATACCCCTCCTGTCCCGGCCCCCACTCCTTTTTTTCCTTCCTCACCTCAGCCCGCAGAGATATTCCAGTGGAAGTTATGGGTGACACATCCTCTTCTTTACAGGTGGCAGCCTGGCAACTCCTGCCGAAAGTCCAGCAGAGCCCCACTCACACCGGGCCACCCACAAAGCCGTGGACCCTCACACCCTCCCACCAGCACAGCCCCGAGACTGCTGACGGGGCAGAGAATATGGAGTCAGGCACAGCTGCAGGGGCTATTGCTGCCTGGAGTGCTGTTTATATTGACCTCAACCCAGGCACACCTGGGGAGGGCTTGCCGGCAGGGTCAGGCTGCCCAGGTCAGCTAATCCTCAGCCCTCAGGGAATCACATTGCAGAAAATGGACCTCGCTAAGACAGAATATTCGCCAAGGAAAAAAAGGACACAATGCCATTTGCAGCACCGTAGATGAGTCTCGAGGTAATCACGTGACTTGGAGTAAGTCAGAAAGTGAAAGACACATATCATATCATATCACTTATAGGTGTTACCTATAAATTGATACCAGGGCAGATATTTCCACGGTGAAGGGCAATCACAGATTCATTAAACAAACTTATGGTTCACCAAAGGAAAGGTGAGAGGATTGAATTCATTACGATATTGGGGTTAACAGACAGATACAAACACAGTAGACGTATATAATCACCAAAGACCTACGGAGTACAAAGAGAAGACTACTCAACATTCTGTCATAACGTACATGGGAAAAGGATCCCAGGAAGAACAGACATATGTATATGTGTAAAAGAACCACCTCTTGCACACCTACAACAAGCTAAACGTTGTACTCAAACTTGCTGTAATAAAAAATAAAAAATTAAATTAAAAACACGAACAAGAAGTAGTGAGACAAATTTGAGCGGCTTTCTCCTGGCACATTCCGTTCTACATTCCAATCTCGAACACGACTTCCATTGAGGCTCTGCTGCCCTAGTAACCAGATTTGGTAAGGGAGAACTGCTGCCACCTTGTGGCCGTTTCACACAACTGCAGGTTTAATGCCAGCGCTAATGGTCAGTGGATATTCCAAATCATTACAGGCCTGTAAATGACACCTGCCCTGAAAACAAATCCTGGGGTCATATATCGACCAAAAAATTCAAAAGACGTCCATATTTCAAAACGACAGTTTCAAGAGGCATATTTCACGCACATTAGTGTTCTGCTTCTTTTTCTTTCTTTCTTTCTGTGTTAAAAAAAACGGGAATGGAAAAAGGCAACCCTCACAATGGGCGAAAACGTTCACAAACGAATCAATGGACAAAGGTTTAATCTCCAATATATATAAACAGCTCATGCAGCTTAATATTAATAAAACAAACAACCCAATACAAAAATGGGCAGAAGATCTAAAGAGACGTTTCTTCAAAGAAGACACAGAGATGGCCAAGACGCACATGAAAAGCTGCTCAACATCACTAATTATTAGAGAAATGCAAATCAAAACTACAATGAGGTAAGACCTCACACCTGTTAGAATCGGCATCATCAGATAATCTACAAACAACAAATTCTGGGGAGGGTGTGGACAAAAGGAACCCTCTTCCGCTATTGGTGGGAATGTAAATTGATACAGTCACTATGGAGAACAGTATGGAGGTTCCTTTAAAAAACTAAAAAGAGAATTACCATAGGATCCAGCAATCCCACTTCTGGGCATATACCCAGAGAAAACCATAAATCACAGAGACACATTCACCAAAATGTTCATTGCAGCACTATTTACAATAGCCAGGTTATGGAAGCAACATAAATGCCCACAGACAGACGAATGGATAAAGATGTGGTACATATATAAAATGGAATATTACTCAGCCATAAAAAGGAATGAAACTGGGTCATTTGTAGAGAAGTTGATGGATCTAGAGACTGTCATACAGAGTGAAGTAAGCCAGAAAGAGAAAAACAAATATGGTATATTAATGCCTATATGTGGAACCTAGAAAAATGGTAGAGATGAACTGGTTTGCAGGGCAGAAATAGAGACACAGAGGTAGAGAACAAACGTATGGACACAAAGTGGGGGAAGCCATGGGGTGGTGGTGGTGGGATGACTTGGGAGATTAGGATTGACCTGTATACATGTCTATGCATAAAATAGATAACTAATAATAACCTACTGTATAAAAAATAACTAAAATTAAATTTCAAAATTTTAAAAAATAAAATGTAAAAATAAAACAGAAAAAATGTTCTTCCATTCACACTGATGTATATATACGAATGAATTATTTCCATGCTTATATCTATAAATACATAAATGAGGAATAAAATCTAACTTGAACCAAAAAAGAAAAAAAAAAAAACTGAACCTAACAGTTATACAGAGGAAAACACTACCAAGGCACTTGCTCCAGTGGTAAACAATTCTGAAATTGGTCAGAGGTGGGGAATCATCTCCCATACAGCCAGCAGCCCCGCCCGCCCTCGCCAGGAGCATCCTCATTGCAAAGCTGGGAGACCGTGCCGAGGCCTCTGTGAGTAAACGTGAGCTGAGCCCCAGGCCAGATGCTGCTGAACTGTTCCCACCCTTCCCAGGTGAAACACCTGAATATGTACAAGGGCTTGAAAGCCTAGAGGAAGGGCCGTGGAGCCACACCAGCGACAGCACGCAGGCCAACTTGGTGCCTGCAGGTCAGCCAGGATGGTACTGGCCACGGGCGCTCTTCTGGAAGCTTTCTATTGCCCTGCCTGAGATACCCCTCCTGTCCCGGCCCCCACTCCTTTTTTTCCTTCCTCACCTCAGCCCGCAGAGATATTCCAGTGGAAGTTATGGGTGACACATCCTCTTCTTTACAGGTGGCAGCCTGGCAACTCCTGCCGAAAGTCCAGCAGAGCCCCACTCACACCGGGCCCCCCACAAAGCCGTGGACCCTCACACCCTCCCACCAGCACAGCCCCGAGACTGCTGACGGGGCAGAGGATATGGAGTCAGGCACAGCTGCAGGGACTATTGCTGCCTGGAGTGCTGTTTATATTGACCTCAACGCAGGCACACCTGGGGAGGGCTTGCCGGCAGTGTCAGGCTGCCCAGGTCAGCTAATCCTCAGCCCTCAGGGAATCACATTGCAGAATATGGACCTCGCTAAGACAGAATATTCACCAAGGAAAAAAAGGACACAATGCCATTTGCAGCACCGTAGATGAGTCTCGAGGTAATCACGTGACTTGGAGTAAGTCAGAAAGTGAAAGACACATATCATATCATATCACTTATAGGTGTTACATATAAATTGATACCAGGGCAGATATTTCCACGGAGAAGGGCAATCACAGATTCATTAAACAAACTTATGGTTCACCAAAGGAAAGGTGTGAGGATTGAATTCATTACGATATTGGGGTTAACAGACAGATACAAACAAAGTAGACGTATATAATCACCAAAGACCTACGGAGTACCAAGAGAAGACTACTCAACATTCTGTCATAACGTACATGGGAAAAGGATCCCAGAAAGAACAGACATATGTATATGTGTAAAAGAACCACCTCTTGCACACCTACAACAAGCTAAACTTTGTACTCAAACTTGCTGTAATAAAAAATAAAAAAATTAAATTAAAAACACGAACAAGAAGTAGTGAGACAAACTTGAGGGGCTTTCTCCTGGCACATTCCGTTCTACATTCCAATCTCGAACACGACTTCCATTGAGGCTCTGCTGCCCTAGTAACCAGATTTGGTAAGGGAGAACTGCTGCCACCTTGTGGCCGTTTCACACAACTGCAGGTTTAATGCCAGCGCTAATGGTCAGTGGATATTCCAAATCATTACAGGCCTGTAAATGACACCTGCCCTGAAAACAAATCCTGGGGTCATATAGCGACCAAAAAATTCAAAAGACGTCCATATTTCAAAACGACAGTTTCAAGAGGCATATTTCACGCACATTAGTGTTCTGCTTCTTTTGCTTTCTTTCTTTCTTTGTTAAAAGAAACGGGAATGGAGAAAGGCAACCCTCAGAATGGGCGAAAACGTTCACAAACGAATCAATGGACAAAGGTTTAATCTCCAATATATATAAACAGCTCATGCAGCTTAATATTAATAAAACAAACAACCCAATACAAAAATGGGCAGAAGATCTAAAGAGATGTTTCTTCAAAGAAGACACAGAGATGGCCAAGACGCACATGAAAAGCTGCTCAACATCACTAATTATTAGAGAAATGCAAATCAAAACTACAATGAGGTAAGACCTCACACCTGTTAGAATCGGCATCATCAGATAATCTACAAACAACAAATTCTGGGGAGGGTGTGGACAAAAGGAACCCTCTTCCGCTATTGGTGGGAATGTAAATTGATACAGTCACTATGGAGAACAGTATGGAGGTTCCTTTAAAAAACTAAAAAGAGAATTACCATAGGATCCAGCAATCCCACTTCTGGGCATATACCCAGAGAAAACCATAAATCACAGAGACACATTCACCACAATGTTCATTGCAGCACTATTTACAATAGCCAGGTTATGGAAGCAAAATAAATGCCCACAGACAGACGAATGGATAAAGATGTGGTACATATATAAAATGGAATATTACTCAGCCATAAAAAGGAATGAAACTGGGTCATTTGTAGAGAAGTTGATGGATCTAGAGACTGTCATACAGAGTGAAGTAAGCCAGAAAGAGAAAAACAAATATTGTATATTAATGCCTATATGTGGAACCTAGAAAAATGGTAGAGATGAACTGGTTTGCAGGGCAGAAATAGAGACACAGAGGTAGAGAACAAACGTATGGACACAAAGTGGGGGAAGCCATGGGGTGGTGGTGGTTGGATGACTTGGGAGATTAGGATTGACCTGTATACATGTCTATGCATAAAATAGATAACTAATAATAACCTACTGTATAAAAAATAGCTAAAATTAAATTTCAAAATTTTAAAAAATAAAATGTAAAAATAAAACAGAAAAAATGTTCTTCCATTCACACTGATGTATTTATACGAATGAATTATTTCCATGCTTATATCTATAAATACATAAATGAGGAATAAAATCTAACTTGAACCAAAAAAGAAAAAAAAAAAACTGAACCTAACAGTTATACAGAGGAAAACACTACCAAGGCACTTGCTCCAGTGGTAAACAATTCTGAAATTGGTCAGAGGTGGGGAATCATCTCCCATACAGCCAGCAGCCCCGCCCGCCCTCGCCAGGAGCATCCTCATTGCAAAGCTGGGAGACCGTGCCGAGGCCTCTGTGAGTAAACGTGAGCTGAGCCCCAGGCCAGATGCTGCTGAACTGTTCCCACCCTTCCCAGGTGAAACACCTGAATATGTACAAGGGCTTGAAAGCCTAGAGGAAGGGCCGTGGAGCCACACCAGCGACAGCACGCAGGCCAACTTGGTGCCTGCAGGTCAGCCAGGATGGTACTGGCCACGGGCGCTCTTCTGGAAGCTTTCTATTGCCCTGCCTGAGATACCCCTCCTGTCCCGGCCGCCACTCCTTTTTTTCCTTCCTCACCTCAGCCCGGAGAGATATTCCAGTGGAAGTTATGGGTGACACATCCTCTTCTTTACAGGTGGCAGCCTGGCAACTCCTGCCGAAAGTCCAGCAGAGCCCCACTCACTCCGGGCCACCCACAAAGCCGTAGACCCTCACACCCTCCCACCAGCACAGCCCCGAGACTGCTGACGGGGCAAAGAATATGGAGTAAGGCACAGCTGCAGGGGCTATTGCTGCCTGGAGTGCTGTTTATATTGACCTCAACCCAGGCACACCTGGGGAGGGCTTGCCGGCAGGGTCAGGCTGCCCAGGTCAGCTAATCCTCAGCCCTCAGGGAATCACATTGCAGAAAATGGACCTCGCTAAGACAGAATATTCGCCAAGGAGAAAAAGTTCACAATGCCATTTGCAGCACCGTAGATGAGTCTCGAGGTAATCACGTGACTTGGAGTAAGTCAGAAAGTGAAAGACACATATCATATCATATCACTTATAGGTGTTACCTATAAATTGATAACAGGGCAGATATTTCCACGGAGAAGGGCAATCACAGATTCATTAAACAAACTTATGGTTCACCAAAGGAAAGGTGTGAGGATTGAATTCATTACGATATTGGTGTTAGCAGACAGATACAAACACAGTAGACGTATATAATCACCAAAGACCTACGGAGTACCAAGAGAAGACTACTCAACATTCTGTCATAACGTACATGGGAAAAGGATCCCAGGAAGAACAGACATATGTATATGTGTAAAAGAACCACCTCTTGCACACCTACAACAAGCTAAACGTTGTACTCAAACTTGCTGTAATAAAAAATAAAAAAATTATATTAAAAACACGAACAAGAAGTAGTGAGACAAACTTGAGGGGCTTTCTCCTGGCACATTCCGTTCTACATTCCAATCTCGAACACGACTTCCATTGAGGCTCTGCTGCCCTAGTAACCAGATTTGGTAAGGGAGAACTGCTGCCACCTTGTGGCCGTTTCACACAACTGCAGGTTTAATGCCAGCGCTAATGGTCAGTGGATATTCCAAATCATTACAGGCCTGTAAATGACACCTGCCCTGAAAACAAATCCTGGGGTCATATATCGACCAAAAAATTCAAAAGACGTCCATATTTCAAAACGACAGTTTCAAGAGGCATATTTCACGCACATTAGTGTTCTGCTTCTTTTGCTTTCTTTCTTTCTTTGTTAAAAAAAACGGGAATGGAAAAAGGCAACCCTCAGAATGGGCGAAAACGTTCACAAACGAATCAATGGACAAAGGTTTAATCTCCAATATATATAAACAGCTCATGCAGCTTAATATTAATAAAACAAACAACCCAATACAAAAATGGGCAGAAGATCTAAAGAGACGTTTCTTCACAGAAGACACAGAGATGGCCAAGACGCACATGAAAAGCTGCTCAACATCACTAATTATTAGAGAAATGCAAATCAAAACTACAATGAGGTAAGACCTCACACCTGTTAGAATCGGCATCATCAGATAATCTACAAACAACAAATTCTGGGGAGGGTGTGGACAAAAGGAACCCTCTTCCGCTATTGGTGGGAATGTAAATTGATACAGTCACTATGGAGAACAGTATGGAGGTTCCTTTAAAAAACTAAAAAGAGAATTACCATAGGATCCAGCAATCCCACTTCTGGGCATATACCCAGAGAAAACCATAAATCACAGAGACACATTCACCACAATGTTCATTGCAGCACTATTTACAATAGCCAGGTTATGGAAGCAACATAAATGCCCACAGACAGACGAATGGATAAAGATGTGGTACATATATAAAATGGAATATTACTCAGCCATAAAAAGGAATGAAACTGGGTCATTTGTAGAGAAGTTGATGGATCTAGAGACTGTCATACAGAGTGAAGTAAGCCAGAAAGAGAAAAACAAATATGGTATATTAATGCCTATATGTGGAACCTAGAAAAATGGTAGAGATGAACTGGTTTGCAGGGCAGAAATAGAGACACAGAGGTAGAGAACAAACGTATGGACACAAAGTGGGGGAAGCCATGGGGTGGTGGTGGTGGGATGAGTTGGGAGATTAGGATTGACCTGTATACATGTCTATGCATAAAATAGATAACTAATAATAACCTACTGTATAAAAAAATAACTAAAATTAAATTTCAAAATTTAAAAAAATAAAATGTAAAAGTAAAACAGAAAAAAAGTTCTTCCATTCACACTGATGTATTTATACGAATGAATTATTTCCATGCTTATATCTATAAATACATAAATGAGGAATAAAATCTAACTTGAACCAAAAAAGAAAAAAAAAACTGAACCTAACAGTTATACAGAGGAAAACACTACCAAGGCACTTGCTCCAGTGGTAAACAATTCTGAAATTGGTCAGAGGTGGGGAATCATCTCCCATACAGCCAGCAGCCCCGCCCGCCCACGCAAGGAGCATCCTCATTGCAAAGCTGGGAGACCGTGCCGAGGCCTCTGTGAGTAAACGTGAGCTGAGCCCCAGGCCAGATGCTGCTGAACTGTTCCCACCCTTCCCAGGTGAAACACCTGAATATGTACAAGGGCTTGAAAGCCTAGAGGAAGGGCCGTGGAGCCACACCAGCGACAGCACGCAGGCCAACTTGGTGCCTGCAGGTCAGCCAGGATGGTACTGGCCACGGGCGCTCTTCTGGAAGCTTTCTATTGCCCTGCCTGAGATACCCCTCCTGTCCCGGCCCCCACTCCTTTTTTTCCTTCCTCACCTCAGCCCGCAGAGATATTCCAGTGGAAGTTATGGGTGACACATCCTCTTCTTTACAGGTGGCAGCCTGGCAACTCCTGCCGAAAGTCCAGCAGAGCCCCACTCACACCGGGCCACCCACAAAGCCGTGGACCCTCACACCCTCCCACCAGCACAGCCCCGAGACTGCTGACGGGGCAGAGAATATGGAGTAAGGCACAGCTGCAGGGGCTATTGCTGCCTGGAGTGCTGTTTATATTGACCTCAACCCAGGCACACCTGGGGAGGTTTTGCCGGCAGGGTCAGGCTGCCCAGGTCAGCTAATCCTCAGCCCTCAGGGAATCACATTGCAGAAAATGGACCTCGCTAAGACAGAATATTCGCCAAGGAAAAAAAGGACACAATGCCATTTGCAGCACTGTAGATGAGTCTCGAGGTAATCACGTGACTTGGAGTAAGTCAGAAAGTGAAAGACACATATCATATCATATCACTTATAGGTGTTACCTATAAATTGATACCAGGGCAGATATTTCCACGGAGAAGGGCAATCACAGATTCATTAAACAAACTTATGGTTCACCAAAGGAAAGGTGTGAGGATTGAATTCATTACCATATTGGGGTTAGCAGACAGATACAAACACAGTAGACGTATATAATCACCAAAGACCTACGGAGTACCAAGAAAAGACTACTCAACATTCTGTCATAACGTACATGGGAAAAGGATCCCAGGAAGAACATACATATGTATATGTGTAAAAGAACCACCTCTTGCACACCTACAACAAGCTAAACGTTGTACTCAAACTTGCTGTAATAAAAAATAAAAAATTAAATTAAAAACACGAACAAGAAGTAGTGAGACAAACTTGAGCGGCTTTCTCCTGGCACATTCCGTTCTACATTCCAATCTCGAACACGACTTCCATTGAGGCTCTGCTGCCCTAGTAACCAGATTTGGTAAGGGAGAACTGCTGCCACCTTGTGGCCGTTTCACACAACTGCAGGTTTAATGCCAGCGCTAATGGTCAGTGGATATTCCAAATCATTACAGGCCTGTAAATGACACCTGCCCTGAAAACAAATCCTGGGGTCATATATCGACCAAAAAATTCAAAAGACGTCCATATTTCAAAACGACAGTTTCAAGAGGCATATTTCACGCACATTACTGTTCTGCTTCTTTTGCTTTCTTTCTTTCTTTGTTAAAAAAAACGGGAATGGAAAAAGGCAACCCTCAGAATGGGCGAAAACGTTCACAAACGAATGAATGGACAAAGGTTTAATCTCCAATATATATAAACAGCTCATGCAGCTTAATATTAATAAAACAAACAACCCAATACAAAAATGGGCAGAAGATCTAAAGAGACGTTTCTTCAAAGAAGACACAGAGATGGCCAAGACGCACATGAAAAGCTGCTGAACATCACTAATTATTAGAGAAATGCAAATCAAAACTACAATGAGGAAAGACCTCACACCTGTTAGAATCGGCATCATCAGATAATCTACAAACAACAAATTCTGGGGAGGGTGTGGACAAAAGGAACCCTCTTCCGCTATTGGTGGGAATGTAAATTGATACAGTCACTATGGAGAACAGTATGGAGGTTCCTTTAAAAAACTAAAAAGAGAATTACCATAGGATCCAGCAATCCCACTTCTGGGCATATACCCAGAGAAAACCATAAATCACAGAGACACATTCACCACAATGTTCATTGCAGCACTATTTACAATAGCCAGGTTATGGAAGCAACATAAATGCCCACAGACAGACGAATGGATAAAGATGTGGTACATATATAAAATGGAATATTACTCAGCCATAAAAAGGAATGAAACTGGGTCATTTGTAGAGAAGTTGATGGATCTAGAGACTGTCATACAGAGTGAAGTAAGCCAGAAAGAGAAAAACAAGTATTGTATATTAATGCCTATATGTGGAACCTAGAAAAATGGTAGAGATGAACTGGTTTGCAGGGCAGAAATAGAGACACAGAGGTAGAGAACAAACGTATGGACACAAAGTTGGGGAAGCCATGGGGTGGTGGTGGTGGGATGACTTGGGAGATTAGGATTGACCTGTATACATGTCTATGCATAAAATAGATAACTAATAATAACCTACTGTATAAAAAATAACTAAAATTAAATTTCAAAATTTTAAAAAATAAAATGTAAAAATAAAACAGAAAAAATGTTCTTCCATTCACACTGATGTATTTATACGAATGAATTATTTCCATGCTTATATCTATAAATACATAAATGAGGAATAAAATCTAACTTGAACCAAAAAAGAAAAAAAAAAAAACTGAACCTAACAGTTATACAGAGGAAAACACTACCAAGGCACTTGCTCCAGTGGTAAACAATTCTGAAATTGGTCAGAGGTGGGGAATCATCTCCCATACAGCCAGCAGCCCCGCCCGCCCTCGCCAGGAGCATCCTCATTGCAAAGCTGGGAGACCATGCCGAGGCCTCTGTGAGTAAACGTGAGCTGAGCCCCAGGCCAGATGCTGCTGAACTGTTCCCACCCTTCCCAGGTGAAACACCTGAATATGTACAAGGGCTTGAAAGCCTAGAGGAAGGGCCGTGGAGCCACACCAGCGACAGCACGCAGGCCAACTTGGTGCCTGCAGGTCAGCCAGGATGGTACTGGCCACGGGCGCTCTTCTGGAAGCTTTCTATTGCCCTGCCTGAGATACCCCTCCTGTCCCGGCCCCCACTCCTTTTTTTCCTTCCTCACCTCAGCCCGCAGAGATATTCCAGTGGAAGTTATGGGTGACACATCCTCTTCTTTACAGGTGGCAGCCTGGCAACTCCTGCCGAAAGTCCAGCAGAGCCCCACTCACACCGGGCCACCCACAAAGCCGTGGACCCTCACACCCTCCCACCAGTACAGCCCCGAGACTGCTGACGGGGCAGAGAATATGGAGTAAGGCACAGCTGCAGGGGCTATTGCTGCCTGGAGTGCTGTTTATATTGACCTCAACCCAGGCACACCTGGGGAGGGCTTGCCGGCAGGGTCAGGCTGCCCAGGTCAGCTAATCCTCAGCCCTCAGGGAATCACATTGCAGAAAATGGACCTCGCTAAGACAGAATATTCGCCAAGGAAAAAAAGGACACAATGCCATTTGCAGCACCGTAGATGAGTCTCGAGGTAATCACGTGACTTGGAGTAAGTCAGAAAGTGAAAGACACATATCATATCATATCACTTATAGGTGTTACCTATAAATTGATACCAGGGCAGATATTTCCACGGAGAAGGGCAATCACAGATTCATTAAACAAACTTATGGTTCACCAAAGGAAAGGTGTGAGGATTGAATTCATTACGATATTGGGGTTAGCAGACAGATACAAACACAGTAGACGTATATAATCACCAAAGACCTACGGAGTACCAAGAGAAGACTACTCAACATTCTGTCATAACGTACATGGGAAAAGGATCCCAGGAAGAACAGACATATGTATATGTGTAAAAGAACCACCTCTTGCACACCTACAACAAGCTAAACGTTGTACTCAAACTTGCTGTAATAAAAAATAAAAAAATTATATTAAAAACACGAACAAGAAGTAGTGAGACAAACTTGAGGGGCTTTCTCCTGGCACATTCCGTTCTACATTCCAATCTCGAACACGACTTCCATTGAGGCTCTGCTGCCCTAGTAACCAGATTTGGTAAGGGAGAACTGCTGCCACCTTGTGGCCGTTTCACACAACTGCAGGTTTAATGCCAGCGCTAATGGTCAGTGGATATTCCAAATCATTACAGGCCTGTAAATGACACCTGCCCTGAAAACAAATCCTGGGGTCATATATCGACCAAAAAATTCAAAAGACGTCCATATTTCAAAACGACAGTTTCAAGAGGCATATTTCACGCACATTAGTGTTCTGCTTCTTTTGCTTTCTTTCTTTCTTTGTTAAAAAAAACGGGAATGGAAAAAGGCAACCCTCAGAATGGGCGAAAACGTTCACAAACGAATCAATGGACAAAGGTTTAATCTCCAATATATATAAACAGCTCATGCAGCTTAATATTAATAAAACAAACAACCCAATACAAAAATGGGCAGAAGATCTAAAGAGACGTTTCTTCAAAGAAGACACAGAGATGGCCAAGACGCACATGAAAAGCTGCTCAACATCACTAATTATTAGAGAAATGCAAATCAAAACTACAATGAGGTAAGACCTCACACCTGTTAGAATCGGCATCATCAGATAATCTACAAACAACAAATTCTGGGGAGGGTGTGGACAAAAGGAACCCTCTTCCGCTATTGGTGGGAATGTAAATTGATACAGTCACTATGGAGAACAGTATGGAGGTTCCTTTAAAAAACTAAAAAGAGAATTACCATAGGATCCAGCAATCCCACTTCTGGGCATATACCCAGAGAAAACCATAAATCACAGAGACACATTCACCACAATGTTCATTGCAGCACTATTTACAATAGCCAGGTTATGGAAGCAACATAAATGCCCACAGACAGACGAATGGATAAAGATGTGGTACATATATAAAATGGAATATTACTCAGCCATAAAAAGGAATGAAACTGGGTCATTTGTAGAGAAGTTGATGGATCTAGAGACTGTCATACAGAGTGAAGTAAGCCAGAAAGAGAAAAACAAATATGGTATATTAATGCCTATATGTGGAACCTAGAAAAATGGTAGAGATGAACTGGTTTGCAGGGCAGAAAAAGAGACACAGAGGTAGAGAACAAACGTATGGACACAAAGTGGGGGAAGCCATGGGGTGGTGGTGGTGGGATGAGTTGGGAGATTGGGATTGACCTGTATACATGTCTATGCATAAAATAGATAACTAATAATAACCTACTGTATAAAAAAATAACTAAAATTAAATTTCAAAATTTTAAAAAATAAAATGTAAAAATAAAACAGAAAAAAAGTTCTTCCATTCACACTGATGTATTTATACGAATGAATTATTTCCATGCTTATATCTATAAATACATAAATGAGGAATAAAATCTAACTTGAACCAAAAAAGAAAAAAAAAACTGAACCTAACAGTTATACAGAGGAAAACACTACCAAGGCACTTGCTCCAGTGGTAAACAATTCTGAAATTGGTCAGAGGTGGGGAATCATCTCCCATACAGCCAGCAGCCCCACCCGCCCACGCAAGGAGCATCCTCATTGCAAAGCTGGGAGACCGTGCCGAGGCCTCTGTGAGTAAACGTGAGCTGAGCCCCAGGCCAGATGCTGCTGAACTGTTCCCACCCTTCCCAGGTGAAACACCTGAATATGTACAAGGGCTTGAAAGCCTAGAGGAAGGGCCGTGGAGCCACACCAGCGACAGCACGCAGGCCAACTTGGTGCCTGCAGGTCAGCCAGGATGGTACTGGCCACGGGCGCTCTTCTGGAAGCTTTCTATTGCCCTGCCTGAGATACCCCTCCTGTCCCGGCCCCCACTCCTTTTTTTCCTTCCTCACCTCAGCCCGCAGAGATATTCCAGTGGAAGTTATGGGTGACACATCCTCTTCTTTACAGGTGGCAGCCTGGCAACTCCTGCCGAAAGTCCAGCAGAGCCCCACTCACACCGGGCCACCCACAAAGCCGTGGACCCTCACACCCTCCCACCAGCACAGCCCCGAGACTGCTGACGGGGCAGAGGATATGGAGTCAGGCACAGCTGCAGGGACTATTGCTGCCTGGAGTGCTGTTTATATTGACCTCAACGCAGGCACACCTGGGGAGGGCTTGCCGGCAGGGTCAGGCTGCCCAGGTCAGCTAATCCTCAGCCCTCAGGGAATCACATTGCAGAAAATGGACCTCGCTAAGACAGAATATTCGCCAAGGAAAAAAAGGACACAATGCCATTTGCAGCACCGTAGATGAGTCTCGAGGTAATCACGTGACTTGGAGTAAGTCAGAAAGTGAAAGACACATATCATATCATATCACTTATAGGTGTTACCTATAAATTGATACCAGGGCAGATATTTCCACGGAGAAGGGCAATCACAGATTCATTAAACAAACTTATGGTTCACCAAAGGAAAGGTGTGAGGATTGAATTCATTACGATATTGGGGTTAGCAGACAGATACAAACACAGTAGACGTATATAATCACCAAAGACCTACGGAGTACCAAGAGAAGACTACTCAACATTCTGTCATAACGTACATGGGAAAAGGATCCCAGGAAGAACAGACATATGTATATGTGTAAAAGAACCACCTCTTGCACACCTACAACAAGCTAAACGTTGTACTCAAACTTGCTGTAATAAAAAATAAAAAAATTATATTAAAAACACGAACAAGAAGTAGTGAGACAAACTTGAGGGGCTTTCTCCTGGCACATTCCGTTCTACATTCCAATCTCGAACACGACTTCCATTGAGGCTCTGCTGCCCTAGTAACCAGATTTGGTAAGGGAGAACTGCTGCCACCTTGTGGCCGTTTCACACAACTGCAGGTTTAATGCCAGCGCTAATGGTCAGTGGATATTCCAAATCATTACAGGCCTGTAAATGACACCTGCCCTGAAAACAAATCCTGGGGTCATATATCGACCAAAAAATTCAAAAGACGTCCATATTTCAAAACGACAGTTTCAAGAGGCATATTTCACGCACATTAGTGTTCTGCTTCTTTTGCTTTCTTTCTTTCTTTGTTAAAAAAAACGGGAATGGAAAAAGGCAACCCTCAGAATGGGCGAAAACGTTCACAAACGAATCAATGGACAAAGGTTTAATCTCCAATATATATAAACAGCTCATGCAGCTTAATATTAATAAAACAAACAACCCAATACAAAAATGGGCAGAAGATCTAAAGAGACGTTTCTTCAAAGAAGACACAGAGATGGCCAAGACGCACATGAAAAGCTGCTCAACATCACTAATTATTAGAGAAATGCAAATCAAAACTACAATGAGGTAAGACCTCACACCTGTTAGAATCGGCATCATCAGATAATCTACAAACAACAAATTCTGGGGAGGGTGTGGACAAAAGGAACCCTCTTCCGCTATTGGTGGGAATGTAAATTGATACAGTCACTATGGAGAACAGTATGGAGGTTCCTTTAAAAAACTAAAAAGAGAATTACCATAGGATCCAGCAATCCCACTTCTGGGCATATACCCAGAGAAAACCATAAATCACAGAGACACATTCACCACAATGTTCATTGCAGCACTATTTACAATAGCCAGGTTATGGAAGCAACATAAATGCCCACAGACAGACGAATGGATAAAGATGTGGTACATATATAAAATGGAATATTACTCAGCCATAAAAAGGAATGAAACTGGGTCATTTGTAGAGAAGTTGATGGATCTAGAGACTGTCATACAGAGTGAAGTAAGCCAGAAAGAGAAAAACAAATATGGTATATTAATGCCTATATGTGGAACCTAGAAAAATGGTAGAGATGAACTGGTTTGCAGGGCAGAAAAAGAGACACAGAGGTAGAGAACAAACGTATGGACACAAAGTGGGGGAAGCCATGGGGTGGTGGTGGTGGGATGAGTTGGGAGATTGGGATTGACCTGTATACATGTCTATGCATAAAATAGATAACTAATAATAACCTACTGTATAAAAAAATAACTAAAATTAAATTTCAAAATTTTAAAAAATAAAATGTAAAAATAAAACAGAAAAAAAGTTCTTCCATTCACACTGATGTATTTATACGAATGAATTATTTCCATGCTTATATCTATAAATACATAAATGAGGAATAAAATCTAACTTGAACCAAAAAAGAAAAAAAAAACTGAACCTAACAGTTATACAGAGGAAAACACTACCAAGGCACTTGCTCCAGTGGTAAACAATTCTGAAATTGGTCAGAGGTGGGGAATCATCTCCCATACAGCCAGCAGCCCCACCCGCCCACGCAAGGAGCATCCTCATTGCAAAGCTGGGAGACCGTGCCGAGGCCTCTGTGAGTAAACGTGAGCTGAGCCCCAGGCCAGATGCTGCTGAACTGTTCCCACCCTTCCCAGGTGAAACACCTGAATATGTACAAGGGCTTGAAAGCCTAGAGGAAGGGCCGTGGAGCCACACCAGCGACAGCACGCAGGCCAACTTGGTGCCTGCAGGTCAGCCAGGATGGTACTGGCCACGGGCGCTCTTCTGGAAGCTTTCTATTGCCCTGCCTGAGATACCCCTCCTGTCCCGGCCCCCACTCCTTTTTTTCCTTCCTCACCTCAGCCCGCAGAGATATTCCAGTGGAAGTTATGGGTGACACATCCTCTTCTTTACAGGTGGCAGCCTGGCAACTCCTGCCGAAAGTCCAGCAGAGCCCCACTCACACCGGGCCACCCACAAAGCCGTGGACCCTCACACCCTCCCACCAGCACAGCCCCGAGACTGCTGACGGGGCAGAGGATATGGAGTCAGGCACAGCTGCAGGGACTATTGCTGCCTGGAGTGCTGTTTATATTGACCTCAACGCAGGCACACCTGGGGAGGGCTTGCCGGCAGGGTCAGGCTGCCCAGGTCAGCTAATCCTCAGCCCTCAGGGAATCACATTGCAGAAAATGGACCTCGCTAAGACAGAATATTCGCCAAGGAAAAAAAGGACACAATGCCATTTGCAGCACCGTAGATGAGTCTCGAGGTAATCACGTGACTTGGAGTAAGTCAGAAAGTGAAAGACACATATCATATCATATCACTTATAGGTGTTACCTATAAATTGATACCAGGGCAGATATTTCCACGGAGAAGGGCAATCACAGATTCATTAAACAAACTTATGGTTCACCAAAGGAAAGGTGTGAGGATTGAATTCATTACGATATTGGGGTTAGCAGACAGATACAAACACAGTAGACGTATATAATCACCAAAGACCTACGGAGTACCAAGAGAAGACTACTCAACATTCTGTCATAACGTACATGGGAAAAGGATCCCAGGAAGAACAGACATATGTATATGTGTAAAAGAACCACCTCTTGCACACCTACAACAAGCTAAACGTTGTACTCAAACTTGCTGTAATAAAAAATAAAAAATTATATTAAAAACACGAACAAGAAGTAGTGAGACAAACTTGAGGGGCTTTCTCCTGGCACATTCCGTTCTACATTCCAATCTCGAACACGACTTCCATTGAGGCTCTGCTGCCCTAGTAACCAGATTTGGTAAGGGAGAACTGCTGCCACCTTGTGGCCGTTTCACACAACTGCAGGTTTAATGCCAGCGCTAATGGTCAGTGGATATTCCAAATCATTACAGGCCTGTAAATGACACCTGCCCTGAAAACAAATCCTGGGGTCCTATATCGACCAAAAAATTCAAAAGACGTCCATATTTCAAAACGACAGTTTCAAGAGGCATATTTCACGCACATTAGTGTTCTGCTTCTTTTGCTTTCTTTCTTTCTTTGTTAAAAAAACGGGAATGGAAAAAGGCAACCCTCAGAATGGGCGAAAACGTTCACAAACGAATCAATGGACAAAGGTTTAATCTCCAATATATATAAACAGCGCATGCAGCTTAATATTAATAAAACAAACAACCCAATACAAAAATGGGCAGAAGATCTAAAGAGACGTTTCTTCAAAGAAGACACAGAGATGGCCAAGACGCACATGAAAAGCTGCTCAACATCACTAATTATTAGAGAAATGCAAATCAAAACTACAATGAGGTAAGACCTCACACCTGTTAGAATCGGCATCATCAGATAATCTACAAACAACAAATTCTGGGGAGGGTGTGGACAAAAGGAACCCTCTTCCGCTATTGGTGGGAATGTAAATTGATACAGTCACTATGGAGAACAGTATGGAGGTTCCTTTAAAAAACTAAAAAGAGAATTACCATAGGATCCAGCAATCCCACTTCTGGGCATATACCCAGAGAAAACCATAAATCACAGAGACACATTCACCACAATGTTCATTGCAGCACTATTTACAATAGCCAGGTTATGGAAGCAACATAAATGCCCACAGACAGACGAATGGATAAAGATGTGGTACATATATAAAATGGAATATTACTCAGCCATAAAAAGGAATGAAACTGGGTCATTTGTAGAGAAGTTGATGGATCTAGAGACTGTCATACAGAGTGAAGTAAGCCAGAAAGAGAAAAACAAATATGGTATATTAATGCCTATATGTGGAACCTAGAAAAATGGTAGAGATGAACTGGTTTGCAGGGCAGAAATAGAGACACAGAGGTAGAGAACAAACGTATGGACACAAAGTGGGGGAAGCCATGGGGTGGTGGTGGTGGGATGAGTTGGGAGATTGGGATTGACCTGTATACATGTCTATGCATAAAATAGATAACTAATAATAACCTACTGTATAAAAAAATAACTAAAATTAAATTTCAAAATTTTAAAAAATAAAATGTAAAAATAAAACAGAAAAAAAGTTCTTCCATTCACACTGATATATTTATACGAATGAATTATTTCCATGCTTATATCTATAAATACATAAATGAGGAATAAAATCTAACTTGAACCAAAAAAGAAAAAAAAAACTGAACCTAACAGTTATACAGAGGAAAACACTACCAAGGCACTTGCTCCAGTGGTAAACAATTCTGAAATTGGTCAGAGGTGGGGAATCATCTCCCATACAGCCAGCAGCCCCGCCCGCCCACGCAAGGAGCATCCTCATTGCAAAGCTGGGAGACCGTGCCGAGGCCTCTGTGAGTAAACGTGAGCTGAGCCCCAGGCCAGATGCTGCTGAACTGTTCCCACCCTTCCCAGGTGAAACACCTGAATATGTACAAGGGCTTGAAAGCCTAGAGGAAGGGCCGTGGAGCCACACCAGCGACAGCACGCAGGCCAACTTGGTGCCTGCAGGTCAGCCAGGATGGTACTGGCCACGGGCGCTCTTCTGGAAGCTTTCTATTGCCCTGCCTGAGATACCCCTCCTGTCCCGGCCCCCACTCCTTTTTTTCCTTCCTCACCTCAGCCCGCAGAGATATTCCAGTGGAAGTTATGGGTGACACATCCTCTTCTTTACAGGTGGCAGCCTGGCAACTCCTGCCGAAAGTCCAGCAGAGCCCCACTCACACCGGGCCACCCACAAAGCCGTGGACCCTCACACCCTCCCACCAGCACAGCCCCGAGACTGCTGACGGGGCAGAGGATATGGAGTCAGGCACAGCTGCAGGGACTATTGCTGCCTGGAGTGCTGTTTATATTGACCTCAACGCAGGCACACCTGGGGAGGGCTTGCCGGCAGGGTCAGGCTGCCCAGGTCAGCTAATCCTCAGCCCTCAGGGAATCACATTGCAGAAAATGGACCTCGCTAAGACAGAATATTCGCCAAGGAAAAAAAGGACACAATGCCATTTGCAGCACCGTAGATGAGTCTCGAGGTAATCACGTGACTTGGAGTAAGTCAGAAAGTGAAAGACACATATCATATCATATCACTTATAGGTGTTACCTATAAATTGATACCAGGGCAGATATTTCCACGGAGAAGGGCAATCACAGATTCATTAAACAAACTTATGGTTCACCAAAGGAAAGGTGTGAGGATTGAATTCATTACGATATTGGGGTTAGCAGACAGATACAAACACAGTAGACGTATATAATCACCAAAGACCTACGGAGTACCAAGAGAAGACTACTCAACATTCTGTCATAATGTACATGGGAAAAGGATCCCAGGAAGAACAGACATATGTATATGTGTAAAAGAACCACCTCTTGCACACCTACAACAAGCTAAACGTTGTACTCAAACTTGCTGTAATAAAAAATAAAAAATTAAATTAAAAACACGAACAAGAAGTAGTGAGACAAACTTGAGCGGCTTTCTCCTGGCACATTCCGTTCTACATTCCAATCTCGAACACGACTTCCATTGAGGCTCTGCTGCCCTAGTAACCAGATTTGGTAAGGGAGAACTGCTGCCACCTTGTGGCCGTTTCACACAACTGCAGGTTTAATGCCAGCGCTAATGGTCAGTGGATATTCCAAATCATTACAGGCCTGTAAATGACACCTGCCCTGAAAACAATTCCTGGGGTCATATAGCAACCAAAAAATTCAAAAGACGTCCATATTTCAAAACGACAGTTTCAAGAGGCATATTTCACGCACATTAGTGTTCTGCTTCTTTTGCTTTCTTTCTTTCTTTGTTAAAAAAAACGGGAATGGAAAAAGGCAACCCTCAGAATGGGCGAAAACGTTCACAAACGAATCAATGGACAAAGGTTTAATCTCCAATATATATAAACAGCTCATGCAGCTTAATATTAATAAAACAAACAACCCAATACAAAAATGGGCAGAAGATCTAAAGAGACGTTTCTTCAAAGAAGACACAGAGATGGCCAAGACGCACATGAAAAGCTGCTCAACATCACTAATTATTAGAGAAATGCAAATCAAAACTACAATGAGGTAAGACCTCACACCTGTTAGAATCGGCATCATCAGATAATCTACAAACAACAAATTCTGGGGAGGGTGTGGACAAAAGGAACCCTCTTCCGCTATTGGTGGGAATGTAAATTGATACAGTCACTATGGAGAACAGTATGGAGGTTCCTTTAAAAAACTAAAAAGAGAATTACCATAGGATCCAGCAATCCCACTTCTGGGCATATACCCAGAGAAAACCATAAATCACAGAGACACATTCACCACAATGTTCATTGCAGCACTATTTACAATAGCCAGGTTATGGAAGCAACATAAATGCCCACAGACAGACGAATGGATAAAGATGTGGTACATATATAAAATGGAATATTACTCAGCCATAAAAAGGAATGAAACTGGGTCATTCGTAGAGAAGTTGATGGATCTAGAGACTGTCATACAGAGTGAAGTAAGCCAGAAAGAGAAAAACAAATATGGTATATTAATGCCTATATGTGGAACCTAGAAAAATGGTAGAGATGAACTGGTTTGCAGGGCAGAAATAGAGACACAGAGGTAGAGAACAAACGTATGGACACAAAGTGGGGGAAGCCATGGGGTGGTGGTGGTGGGATGAGTTGGGAGATTGGGATTGACCTGTATACATGTCTATGCATAAAATAGATAACTAATAATAACCTACTGTATAAAAAAATAACTAAAATTAAATTTCAAAATTTTAAAAAATAAAATGTAAAAATAAAACAGAAAAAAAGTTCTTCCATTCACACTGATGTATTTATACGAATGAATTATTTCCATGCTTATATCTATAAATACATAAATGAGGAATAAAATCTAACTTGAACCAAAAAAGAAAAAAAAAACTGAACCTAACAGTTATACAGAGGAAAACACTACCAAGGCACTTGCTCCAGTGGTAAACAATTCTGAAATTGGTCAGAGGTGGGGAATCATCTCCCATACAGCCAGCAGCCCCGCCCGCCCACACAAGGAGCATCCTCATTGCAAAGCTGGGAGACCGTGCCGAGGCCTCTGTGAGTAAACGTGAGCTGAGCCCCAGGCCAGATGCTGCTGAACTGTTCCCACCCTTCCCAGGTGAAACACCTGAATATGTACAAGGGCTTGAAAGCCTAGAGGAAGGGCCGTGGAGCCACACCAGCGACAGCACGCAGGCCAACTTGGTGCCTGCAGGTCAGCCAGGATGGTACTGGCCACGGGCGCTCTTCTGGAAGCTTTCTATTGCCCTGCCTGAGATACCCCTCCTGTCCCGGCCCCCACTCCTTTTTTTCCTTCCTCACCTCAGCCCGCAGAGATATTCCAGTGGAAGTTATGGGTGACACATCCTCTTCTTTACAGGTGGCAGCCTGGCAACTCCTGCCGAAAGTCCAGCAGAGCCCCACTCACACCGGGCCACCCACAAAGCCGTGGACCCTCACACCCTCCCACCAGCACAGCCCCGAGACTGCTGACGGGGCAGAGGATATGGAGTCAGGCACAGCTGCAGGGACTATTGCTGCCTGGAGTGCTGTTTATATTGACCTCAACGCAGGCACACCTGGGGAGGGCTTGCCGGCAGGGTCAGGCTGCCCAGGTCAGCTAATCCTCAGCCCTCAGGGAATCACATTGCAGAAAATGGACCTCGCTAAGACAGAATATTCGCCAAGGAAAAAAAGGACACAATGCCATTTGCAGCACCGTAGATGAGTCTCGAGGTAATCACGTGACTTGGAGTAAGTCAGAAAGTGAAAGACACATATCATATCATATCACTTATAGGTGTTACCTATAAATTGATACCAGGGCAGATATTTCCACGGAGAAGGGCAATCACAGATTCATTAAACAAACTTATGGTTCACCAAAGGAAAGGTGTGAGGATTGAATTCATTACGATATTGGGGTTAGCAGACAGATACAAACACAGTAGACGTATATAATCACCAAAGACCTACGGAGTACCAAGAGAAGACTACTCAACATTCTGTCATAACGTACATGGGAAAAGGATCCCAGGAAGAACAGACATATGTATATGTGTAAAAGAACCACCTCTTGCACACCTACAACAAGCTAAACGTTGTACTCAAACTTGCTGTAATAAAAAATAAAAAATTATATTAAAAACACGAACAAGAAGTAGTGAGACAAACTTGAGGGGCTTTCTCCTGGCACATTCCGTTCTACATTCCAATCTCGAACACGACTTCCATTGAGGCTCTGCTGCCCTACTAACCAGATTTGGTAAGGGAGAACTGCTGCCACCTTGTGGCCGTTTCACACAACTGCAGGTTTAATGCCAGCGCTAATGGTCAGTGGATATTCCAAATCATTACAGGCCTGTAAATGACACCTGCCCTGAAAACAAATCCTGGGGTCATATAGCGACCAAAAAATTCAAAAGACGTCCATATTTCAAAACGACAGTTTCAAGAGGCATATTTCACGCACATTAGTGTTCTGCTTCTTTTGCTTTCTTTCTTTCTTTGTTAAAAAAAACGGGAATGGAAAAAGGCAACCCTCAGAATGGGCGAAAACGTTCACAAACGAATCAATGGACAAAGGTTTAATCTCCAATATATATAAACAGCTCATGCAGCTTAATATTAATAAAACAAACAACCCAATACAAAAATGGGCAGAAGATCTAAAGAGACGTTTCTTCAAAGAAGACACAGAGATGGCCAAGACGCACATGAAAAGCTGCTCAACACCACTAATTATTAGAGAAATGCAAATCAAAACTACAATGAGGTAAGACCTCACACCTGTTAGAATCGGCATCATCAGATAATCTACAAACAACAAATTCTGGGGAGGGTGTGGACAAAAGGAACCCTCTTCCGCTATTGGTGGGAATGTAAATTGATACAGTCACTATGGAGAACAGTATGGAGGTTCCTTTAAAAAACTAAAAAGAGAATTACCATAGGATCCAGCAATCCCACTTCTGGGCATATACCCAGAGAAAACCATAAATCACAGAGACACATTCACCACAATGTTCATTGCAGCACTATTTACAATAGCCAGGTTATGGAAGCAACATAAATGCCCACAGACAGACGAATGGATAAAGATGTGGTACATATATAAAATGGAATATTACTCAGCCATAAAAAGGAATGAAACTGGGTCATTTGTAGAGAAGTTGATGGATCTAGAGACTGTCATACAGAGTGAAGTAAGCCAGAAAGAGAAAAACAAGTATTGTATATTAATGCCTATATGTGGAACCTAGAAAAATGGTAGAGATGAACTGGTTTGCAGGGCAGAAATAGAGACACAGAGGTAGAGAACAAACGTATGGACACAAAGTGGGGGAAGCCATGGGGTGGTGGTGGTGGGATGACTTGGGAGATTAGGATTGACCTGTATACATGTCTATGCATAAAATAGATAACTAATAATAACCTACTGTATAAAAAATAACTAAAATTAAATTTCAAAATTTTAAAAAATAAAATGTAAAAATAAAACAGAAAAAAAGTTCTTCCATTCACACTGATGTATTTATACGAATGAATTATTTCCATGCTTATATCTATAAATACATAAATGAGGAATAAAATCTAACTTGAACCAAAAAAGAAAAAAAAAAACTGAACCTAACAGTTATACAGAGGAAAACACTACCAAGGCACTTGCTCCAGTGGTAAACAATTCTGAAATTGGTCAGAGGTGGGGAATCATCTCCCATACAGCCAGCAGCCCCGCCCGCCCTCGCCAGGAGCATCCTCATTACAAAGCTGGGAGACCGTGCCGAGGCCTCTGTGAGTAAACGTGAGCTGAGCCCCAGGCCAGATGCTGCTGAACTGTTCCCACCCTTCCCAGGTGAAACACCTGAATATGTACAAGGGCTTGAAAGCCTAGAGGAAGGGCCGTGGAGCCACAGCAGCGACAGCACGCTGGCCAACTTGGTGCCTGCAGGTCAGCCAGGATGGTACTGGCCACGGGCGCTCTTCTGGAAGCTTTCTATTGCCCTGCCTGAGATACCCCTCCTGTCCCGGCCCCCACTCCTTTTTTTCCTTCCTCACCTCAGCCCGGAGAGATATTCCAGTGGAAGTTATGGGTGACACATCCTCTTCTTTACAGGTGGCAGCCTGGCAACTCCTGCCGAAAGTCCAGCAGAGCCCCACTCACACCGGGCCACCCACAAAGCCGTGGACCCTCACACCCTCCCACCAGCACGGCCCCGAGACTGCTGACGGGGCAGAGAATATGGAGTAAGGCACAGCTGCAGGGACTATTGCTGCCTGGAGTGCTGTTTATATTGACCTCAACGCAGGCACACCTGGGGAGGGCTTGCCGGCAGGGTCAGGCTGCCCAGGTCAGCTAATCCTCAGCCCTCAGGGAATCACATTGCAGAAAATGGACCTCGCTAAGACAGAATATTCGCCAAGGAGAAAAAGGACACAATGCCATTTGCAGCACCGTAGATGAGTCTCGAGGTAATCACGTGACTTGGAGTAAGTCAGAAAGTGAAAGACACATATCATATCATATCACTTATAGGTGTTACCTATAAATTGATACCAGGGCAGATATTTCCACGGAGAAGGGCAATCACAGATTCATTAAACAAACTTATGGTTCACCAAAGGAAAGGTGTGAGGATTGAATTCATTACGATATTGGGGTTAACAGACAGATACAAACACAGTAGACGTATATAATCACCAAAGACCTACGGAGTACCAAGAGAAGACTACTCAACATTCTGTCATAACGTACATGGGAAAAGGATCCCAGGAAGAACAGACATATGTATATGTGTAAAAGAACCACCTCTTGCACACCTACAACAAGCTAAACGTTGTACTCAAACTTGCTGTAATAAAAAATAAAAAATTATATTAAAAACACGAACAAGAAGTAGTGAGACAAACTTGAGGGGCTTTCTCCTGGCACATTCCGTTCTACATTCCAATCTCGAACACGACTTCCATTGAGGCTCTGCTGCCCTAGTAACCAGATTTGGTAAGGGAGAACTGCTGCCACCTTGTGGCCGTTTCACACAACTGCAGGTTTAATGCCAGCGCTAATGGTCAGTGGATATTCCAAATCATTACAGGCCTGTAAATGACACCTGCCCTGAAAACAAATCCTGGGGTCCTATATCGACCAAAAAATTCAAAAGACGTCCATATTTCAAAACGACAGTTTCAAGAGGCATATTTCACGCACATTAGTGTTCTGCTTCTTTTGCTTTCTTTCTTTCTTTGTTAAAAAAACGGGAATGGAAAAAGGCAACCCTCAGAATGGGCGAAAACGTTCACAAACGAATCAATGGACAAAGGTTTAATCTCCAATATATATAAACAGCGCATGCAGCTTAATATTAATAAAACAAACAACCCAATACAAAAATGGGCAGAAGATCTAAAGAGACGTTTCTTCAAAGAAGACACAGAGATGGCCAAGACGCACATGAAAAGCTGCTCAACATCACTAATTATTAGAGAAATGCAAATCAAAACTACAATGAGGTAAGACCTCACACCTGTTAGAATCGGCATCATCAGATAATCTACAAACAACAAATTCTGGGGAGGGTGTGGACAAAAGGAACCCTCTTCCGCTATTGGTGGGAATGTAAATTGATACAGTCACTATGGAGAACAGTATGGAGGTTCCTTTAAAAAACTAAAAAGAGAATTACCATAGGATCCAGCAATCCCACTTCTGGGCATATACCCAGAGAAAACCATAAATCACAGAGACACATTCACCACAATGTTCATTGCAGCACTATTTACAATAGCCAGGTTATGGAAGCAACATAAATGCCCACAGACAGACGAATGGATAAAGATGTGGTACATATATAAAATGGAATATTACTCAGCCATAAAAAGGAATGAAACTGGGTCATTTGTAGAGAAGTTGATGGATCTAGAGACTGTCATACAGAGTGAAGTAAGCCAGAAAGAGAAAAACAAATATTGTATATTAATGCCTATATGTGGAACCTAGAAAAATGGTAGAGATGAACTGGTTTGCAGGGCAGAAATAGAGACACAGAGGTAGAGAACAAACGTATGGACACAAAGTGGGGGAAGCCATGGGGTGGTGGTGGTGGGATGACTTGGGAGATTAGGATTGACCTGTATACATGTCTATGCATAAAATAGATAACTAATAATAACCTACTGTATAAAAAAATAACTAAAATTAAATTTCAAAATTTTAAAAAATAAAATGTAAAAATAAAACAGAAAAAAAGTTCTTCCATTCACACTGATGTATTTATACGAATGAATTATTTCCATGCTTATATCTATAAATACATAAATGAGGAATAAAATCTAACTTGAACCAAAAAAGAAAAAAAAATGAACCTAAGAATTATACAGAGGAAAACACTACCAAGGCACTTGCTCCAGTGGTAAACAATTCTGAAATTGGTCAGAGGTGGGGAATCATCTCCCATACAGCCAGCAGCCCCGCCCGCCCACGCAAATAGCATCCATATTGCAAAGCTGGGAGACCATGCCGAGGCCTCTGTGAGTAAACGTGAGCTGAGCCCCAGGCCAGATGCTGCTGAACTGTTCCCACCCTTCCCAGGTGAAACACCTGAATATGTACAAGGGCTTGAAAGCCTAGAGGAAGGGCCGTGGAGCCACACCAGCGACAGCACGCAGGCCAACTTGGTGCCTGCAGGTCAGCCAGGATGGTACTGGCCACGGGCGCTCTTCTGGAAGCTTTCTATTGCCCTGCCTGAGATACCCCTCCTGTCCCGGCCCCCACTCCTTTTTTTCCTTCCTCACCTCAGCCCGCAGAGATATTCCAGTGGAAGTTATGGGTGACACATCCTCTTCTTTACAGGTGGCAGCCTGGCAACTCCTGCCGAAAGTCCAGCAGAGCCCCACTCACACCGGGCCACCCACAAAGCCGTGGACCCTCACACCCTCCCACCAGCACAGCCCCGAGACTGCTGACGGGGCAGAGAATATGGAGTAAGGCACAGCTGCAGGGGCTATTGCTGCCTGGAGTGCTGTTTATATTGACCTCAACCCAGGCACACCTGGGGAGGGCTTGCCGGCAGGGTCAGGCTGCCCAGGTCAGCTAATCCTCAGCCCTCAGGGAATCACATTGCAGAAAATGGACCTCGCTAAGACAGAATATTCGCCAAGGAGAAAAAGGACACAATGCCATTTGCAGCACCGTAGATGAGTCTCGAGGTAATCACGTGACTTGGAGTAAGTCAGAAAGTGAAAGACACATATCATATCATATCACTTATAGGTGTTACCTATAAATTGATACCAGGGCAGATATTTCCACGGAGAAGGGCAATCACAGATTCATTAAACAAACTTATGGTTCACCAAAGGAAAGGTGTGAGGATTGAATTTATTACGATATTGGGGTTAGCAGACAGATACAAACACAGTAGACGTATATAATCACCAAAGACCTACGGAGTACCAAGAGAAGACTACTCAACATTCTGTCATAACGTACATGGGAAAAGGATCCCAGGAAGAACAGACATATGTGTATGTGTAAAAGAACCACCTCTTGCACACCTACAACAAGCTAAACGTTGTACTCAAACTTGCTGTAATAAAAAATAAAAAATTAAATTAAAAACACGAACAAGAAGTAGTGAGACAAACTTGAGCGGCTTTCTCCTGGCACATTCCGTTCTACATTCCAATCTCGAACACGACTTCCATTGAGGCTCTGCTGCCCTAGTAACCAGATTTGGTAAGGGAGAACTGCTGCCACCTTGTGGCCGTTTCACACAACTGCAGGTTTAATGCCAGCGCTAATGGTCAGTGGATATTCCAAATCATTACAGGCCTGTAAATGACACCTGCCCTGAAAACAAATCCTGGGGTCATATATCGACCAAAAAATTCAAAAGACGTCCATATTTCAAAACGACAGTTTCAAGAGGCATATTTCACGCACATTAGTGTTCTGCTTCTTTTGCTTTCTTTCTTTCTTTGTTAAAAAAAACGGGAATGGAGAAAGGCAACCCTCAGAATGGGCGAAAACGTTCACAAACGAATCAATGGACAAAGGTTTAATCTCCAATATATATAAACAGCTCATGCAGCTTAATATTAATAAAACAAACAACCCAATACAAAAATGGGCAGAAGATCTAAAGAGACGTTTCTTCAAAGAAGACACAGAGATGGCCAAGACGCACATGAAAAGCTGCTCAACATCACTAATTATTAGAGAAATGCAAATCAAAACTACAATGAGGTAAGACCTCACACCTGTTAGAATCGGCATCATCAGATAATCTACAAACAACAAATTCTGGGGAGGGTGTGGACAAAAGGAACCCTCTTCCGCTATTGGTGGGAATGTAAATTGATACAGTCACTATGGAGAACAGTATGGAGGTTCCTTTAAAAAACTAAAAAGAGAATTACCATAGGATCCAGCAATCCCACTTCTGGGCATATACCCAGAGAAAACCATAAATCACAGAGACACATTCACCACAATGTTCATTGCAGCACTATTTACAATAGCCAGGTTATGGAAGCAACATAAATGCCCACAGACAGACGAATGGATAAAGATGTGGTACATATATAAAATGGAATATTACTCAGCCATAAAAAGGAATGAAACTGGGTCATTTGTAGAGAAGTTGATGGATCTAGAGACTGTCATACAGAGTGAAGTAAGCCAGAAAGAGAAAAACAAATATTGTATATTAATGCCTATATGTGGAACCTAGAAAAATGGTAGAGATGAACTGGTTTGCAGGGCAGAAATAGAGACACAGAGGTAGAGAACAAACGTATGGACACAAAGTGGGGGAAGCCATGGGGTGGTGGTGGTGGGATGAGTTGGGAGATTGGGATTGACCTGTATACATGTCTATGCATAAAATAGATAACTAATAATAACCTACTGTATAAAAAAATAACTAAAATTAAATTTCAAAATTTTAAAAAATTAAATGTAAAAATAAAACAGAAAAAAAGTTCTTCCATTCACACTGATGTATTTATACGAATGAATTATTTCCATGCTTATATCTATAAATACATAAATGAGGAATAAAATCTAACTTGAACCAAAAAAGAAAAAAAAAACTGAACCTAACAGTTATACAGAGGAAAACACTACCAAGGCACTTGCTCCAGTGGTAAACAATTCTGAAATTGGTCAGAGGTGGGGAATCATCTCCCATACAGCCAGCAGCCCCGCCCGCCCACGCAAGGAGCATCCTCATTGCAAAGCTGGGAGACCGTGCCGAGGCCTCTGTGAGTAAACGTGAGCTGAGCCCCAGGCCAGATGCTGCTGAACTGTTCCCACCCTTCCCAGGTGAAACACCTGAATATGTACAAGGGCTTGAAAGCCTAGAGGAAGGGCCGTGGAGCCACACCAGCGACAGCACGCAGGCCAACTTGGTGCCTGCAGGTCAGCCAGGATGGTACTGGCCACGGGCGCTCTTCTGGAAGCTTTCTATTGCCCTGCCTGAGATACCCCTCCTGTCCCGGCCCCCACTCCTTTTTTTCCTTCCTCACCTCAGCCCGCAGAGATATTCCAGTGGAAGTTATGGGTGACACATCCTCTTCTTTACAGGTGGCAGCCTGGCAACTCCTGCCGAAAGTCCAGCAGAGCCCCACTCACACCGGGCCACCCACAAAGCCGTGGACCCTCACACCCTCCCACCAGCACAGCCCCGAGACTGCTGACGGGGCAGAGGATATGGAGTCAGGCACAGCTGCAGGGACTATTGCTGCCTGGAGTGCTGTTTATATTGACCTCAACGCAGGCACACCTGGGGAGGGCTTGCCGGCAGGGTCAGGCTGCCCAGGTCAGCTAATCCTCAGCCCTCAGGGAATCACATTGCAGAAAATGGACCTCGCTAAGACAGAATATTCGCCAAGGAAAAAAAGGACACAATGCCATTTGCAGCACCGTAGATGAGTCTCGAGGTAATCACGTGACTTGGAGTAAGTCAGAAAGTGAAAGACACATATCATATCATATCACTTATAGGTGTTACCTATAAATTGATACCAGGGCAGATATTTCCACGGAGAAGGGCAATCACAGATTCATTAAACAAACTTATGGTTCACCAAAGGAAAGGTGTGAGGATTGAATTCATTACGATATTGGGGTTAGCAGACAGATACAAACACAGTAGACGTATATAATCACCAAAGACCTACGGAGTACCAAGAGAAGACTACTCAACATTCTGTCATAACGTACATGGGAAAAGGATCCCAGGAAGAACAGACATATGTATATGTGTAAAAGAACCACCTCTTGCACACCTACAACAAGCTAAACGTTGTACTCAAACTTGCTGTAATAAAAAATAAAAAATTAAATTAAAAACACGAACAAGAAGTAGTGAGACAAACTTGAGGGTCTTTCTCCTGGCACATTCCGTTCTACATTCCAATCTCGAACACGACTTCCATTGAGGCTCTGCTGCCCTAGTAACCAGATTTGGTAAGGGAGAACTGCTGCCACCTTGTGGCCGTTTCACACAACTGCAGGTTTAATGCCAGCGCTAATGGTCAGTGGATATTCCAAATCATTACAGGCCTGTAAATGACACCTGCCCTGAAAATAAATCCTGGGGTCATATATCGACCAAAAAATTCAAAAGACGTCCATATTTCAAAACGACAGTTTCAAGAGGCATATTTCACGCACATTAGTGTTCTGCTTCTTTTGCTTTCTTTCTTTCTTTGTTAAAAAAAAACGGGAATGGAAAAAGGCAACCCTCAGAGTGGGCGAAAACGTTCACAAACGAATCAATGGACAAAGGTTTAATCTCCAATATATATAAACAGCTCATGCAGCTTAATATTAATAAAACAAACAACCCAATACAAAAATGGGCAGAAGATCTAAAGAGACGTTTCTTCACAGAAGACACAGAGATGGCCAAGACGCACATGAAAAGCTGCTCAACATCACTAATTATTAGAGAAATGCAAATCAAAACTACAATGAGGTAAGACCTCACACCTGTTAGAATCGGCATCATCAGATAATCTACAAACAACAAATTCTGGGGAGGGTGTGGACAAAAGGAACCCTCTTCCGCTATTGGTGGGAATGTAAATTGATACAGTCACTATGGAGAACAGTATGGAGGTTCCTTTAAAAAACTAAAAAGAGAATTACCATAGGATCCAGCAATCCCACTTCTGGGCATATACCCAGAGAAAACCATAAATCACAGAGACACATTCACCACAATGTTCATTGCAGCACTATTTACAATAGCCAGGTTATGGAAGCAACATAAATGCCCACAGACAGACGAATGGATAAAGATGTGGTACATATATAAAATGGAATATTACTCAGCCATAAAAAGGAATGAAACTGGGTCATTTGTAGAGAAGTTGATGGATCTAGAGACTGTCATACAGAGTGAAGTAAGCCAGAAAGAGAAAAACAAATATGGTATATTAATGCCTATATGTGGAACCTAGAAAAATGGTAGAGATGAACTGGTTTGCAGGGCAGAAATAGAGACACAGAGGTAGAGAACAAACGTATGGACACAAAGTGGGGGAAGCCATGGGGTGGTGGTGGTGGGATGAGTTGGGAGATTGGGATTGACCTGTATACATGTCTATGCATAAAATAGATAACTAATAATAACCTACTGTATAAAAAAATAACTAAAATTAAATTTCAAAATTTTAAAAAATAAAATGTAAAAATAAAACAGAAAAAAAGTTCTTCCATTCACACTGATGTATTTATACGAATGAATTATTTCCATGCTTATATCTATAAATACATAAATGAGGAATAAAATCTAACTTGAACCAAAAAAGAAAAAAAAAACTGAACCTAACAGTTATACAGAGGAAAACACTACCAAGGCACTTGCTCCAGTGGTAAACAATTCTGAAATTGGTCAGAGGTGGGGAATCATCTCCCATACAGCCAGCAGCCCCGCCCGCCCTCGCCAGGAGCATCCTCATTGCAAAGCTGGGAGACCGTGCCGAGGCCTCTGTGAGTAAACGTGAGCTGAGCCCCAGGCCAGATGCTGCTGAACTGTTCCCACCCTTCCCAGGTGAAACACCTGAATATGTACAAGGGCTTGAAAGCCTAGAGGAAGGGCCGTGGAGCCACACCAGCGACAGCACGCAGGCCAACTTGGTGCCTGCAGGTCAGCCAGGATGGTACTGGCCACGGGCGCTCTTCTGGAAGCTTTCTATTGCCCTGCCTGAGATACCCCTCCTGTCCCGGCCCCCACTCCTTTTTTTCCTTCCTCACCTCAGCCCGGAGAGATATTCCAGTGGAAGTTATGGGTGACACATCCTCTTCTTTACAGGTGGCAGCCTGGCAACTCCTGCCGAAAGTCCAGCAGAGCCCCACTCACTCCGGGCCACCCACAAAGCCGTAGACCCTCACACCCTCCCACCAGCACAGCCCCGAGACTGCTGACGGGGCAAAGAATATGGAGTAAGGCACAGCTGCAGGGGCTATTGCTGCCTGGAGTGCTGTTTATATTGACCTCAACCCAGGCACACCTGGGGAGGGCTTGCCGGCAGGGTCAGGCTGCCCAGGTCAGCTAATCCTCAGCCCTCAGGGAATCACATTGCAGAAAATGGACCTCGCTAAGACAGAATATTCGCCAAGGAGAAAAAGTTCACAATGCCATTTGCAGCACCGTAGATGAGTCTCGAGGTAATCACGTGACTTGGAGTAAGTCAGAAAGTGAAAGACACATATCATATCATATCACTTATAGGTGTTACCTATAAATTGATAACAGGGCAGATATTTCCACGGAGAAGGGCAATCACAGATTCATTAAACAAACTTATGGTTCACCAAAGGAAAGGTGTGAGGATTGAATTCATTACGATATTGGTGTTAGCAGACAGATACAAACACAGTAGACGTATATAATCACCAAAGACCTACGGAGTACCAAGAGAAGACTACTCAACATTCTGTCATAACGTACATGGGAAAAGGATCCCAGGAAGAACAGACATATGTATATGTGTAAAAGAACCACCTCTTGCACACCTACAACAAGCTAAACGTTGTACTCAAACTTGCTGTAATAAAAAATAAAAAAATTATATTAAAAACACGAACAAGAAGTAGTGAGACAAACTTGAGGGGCTTTCTCCTGGCACATTCCGTTCTACATTCCAATCTCGAACACGACTTCCATTGAGGCTCTGCTGCCCTAGTAACCAGATTTGGTAAGGGAGAACTGCTGCCACCTTGTGGCCGTTTCACACAACTGCAGGTTTAATGCCAGCGCTAATGGTCAGTGGATATTCCAAATCATTACAGGCCTGTAAATGACACCTGCCCTGAAAACAAATCCTGGGGTCATATATCGACCAAAAAATTCAAAAGACGTCCATATTTCAAAACGACAGTTTCAAGAGGCATATTTCACGCACATTAGTGTTCTGCTTCTTTTGCTTTCTTTCTTTCTTTGTTAAAAAAAACGGGAATGGAAAAAGGCAACCCTCAGAATGGGCGAAAACGTTCACAAACGAATCAATGGACAAAGGTTTAATCTCCAATATATATAAACAGCTCATGCAGCTTAATATTAATAAAACAAACAACCCAATACAAAAATGGGCAGAAGATCTAAAGAGACGTTTCTTCACAGAAGACACAGAGATGGCCAAGACGCACATGAAAAGCTGCTCAACATCACTAATTATTAGAGAAATGCAAATCAAAACTACAATGAGGTAAGACCTCACACCTGTTAGAATCGGCATCATCAGATAATCTACAAACAACAAATTCTGGGGAGGGTGTGGACAAAAGGAACCCTCTTCCGCTATTGGTGGGAATGTAAATTGATACAGTCACTATGGAGAACAGTATGGAGGTTCCTTTAAAAAACTAAAAAGAGAATTACCATAGGATCCAGCAATCCCACTTCTGGGCATATACCCAGAGAAAACCATAAATCACAGAGACACATTCACCACAATGTTCATTGCAGCACTATTTACAATAGCCAGGTTATGGAAGCAACATAAATGCCCACAGACAGACGAATGGATAAAGATGTGGTACATATATAAAATGGAATATTACTCAGCCATAAAAAGGAATGAAACTGGGTCATTTGTAGAGAAGTTGATGGATCTAGAGACTGTCATACAGAGTGAAGTAAGCCAGAAAGAGAAAAACAAATATGGTATATTAATGCCTATATGTGGAACCTAGAAAAATGGTAGAGATGAACTGGTTTGCAGGGCAGAAATAGAGACACAGAGGTAGAGAACAAACGTATGGACACAAAGTGGGGGAAGCCATGGGGTGGTGGTGGTGGGATGAGTTGGGAGATTAGGATTGACCTGTATACATGTCTATGCATAAAATAGATAACTAATAATAACCTACTGTATAAAAAAATAACTAAAATTAAATTTCAAAATTTTAAAAAATAAAATGTAAAAGTAAAACAGAAAAAAAGTTCTTCCATTCACACTGATGTATTTATACGAATGAATTATTTCCATGCTTATATCTATAAATACATAAATGAGGAATAAAATCTAACTTGAACCAAAAAAGAAAAAAAAAACTGAACCTAACAGTTATACAGAGGAAAACACTACCAAGGCACTTGCTCCAGTGGTAAACAATTCTGAAATTGGTCAGAGGTGGGGAATCATCTCCCATACAGCCAGCAGCCCCGCCCGCCCACGCAAGGAGCATCCTCATTGCAAAGCTGGGAGACCGTGCCGAGGCCTCTGTGAGTAAACGTGAGCTGAGCCCCAGGCCAGATGCTGCTGAACTGTTCCCACCCTTCCCAGGTGAAACACCTGAATATGTACAAGGGCTTGAAAGCCTAGAGGAAGGGCCGTGGAGCCACACCAGCGACAGCACGCAGGCCAACTTGGTGCCTGCAGGTCAGCCAGGATGGTACTGGCCACGGGCGCTCTTCTGGAAGCTTTCTATTGCCCTGCCTGAGATACCCCTCCTGTCCCGGCCCCCACTCCTTTTTTTCCTTCCTCACCTCAGCCCGCAGAGATATTCCAGTGGAAGTTATGGGTGACACATCCTCTTCTTTACAGGTGGCAGCCAAGCAACTCCTGCCGAAAGTCCAGCAGAGCCCCACTCACACCGGGCCACCCACAAAGCCGTGGACCCTCACACCCTCCCACCAGCACAGCCCCGAGACTGCTGACGGGGCAGAGAATATGGAGTAAGGCACAGCTGCAGGGGCTATTGCTGCCTGGAGTGCTGTTTATATTGACCTCAACCCAGGCACACCTGGGGAGGGCTTGCCGGCAGGGTCAGGCTGCCCAGGTCAGCTAATCCTCAGCCCTCAGGGAATCACATTGCAGAAAATGGACCTCGCTAAGACAGAATATTCGCCAAGGAAAAAAAGGACACAATGCCATTTGCAGCACTGTAGATGAGTCTCGAGGTAATCACGTGACTTGGAGTAAGTCAGAAAGTGAAAGACACATATCATATCATATCACTTATAGGTGTTACCTATAAATTGATACCAGGGCAGATATTTCCACGGAGAAGGGCAATCACAGATTCATTAAACAAACTTATGGTTCACCAAAGGAAAGGTGTGAGGATTGAATTCATTACCATATTGGGGTTAGCAGACAGATACAAACACAGTAGACGTATATAATCACCAAAGACCTACGGAGTACCAAGAAAAGACTACTCAACATTCTGTCATAACGTACATGGGAAAAGGATCCCAGGAAGAACATACATATGTATATGTGTAAAAGAACCACCTCTTGCACACCTACAACAAGCTAAACGTTGTACTCAAACTTGCTGTAATAAAAAATAAAAAATTAAATTAAAAACACGAACAAGAAGTAGTGAGACAAACTTGAGCGGCTTTCTCCTGGCACATTCCGTTCTACATTCCAATCTCGAACACGACTTCCATTGAGGCTCTGCTGCCCTAGTAACCAGATTTGGTAAGGGAGAACTGCTGCCACCTTGTGGCCGTTTCACACAACTGCAGGTTTAATGCCAGCGCTAATGGTCAGTGGATATTCCAAATCATTACAGGCCTGTAAATGACACCTGCCCTGAAAACAAATCCTGGGGTCATATATCGACCAAAAAATTCAAAAGACGTCCATATTTCAAAACGACAGTTTCAAGAGGCATATTTCACGCACATTACTGTTCTGCTTCTTTTGCTTTCTTTCTTTCTTTGTTAAAAAAAACGGGAATGGAAAAAGGCAACCCTCAGAATGGGCGAAAACGTTCACAAACGAATGAATGGACAAAGGTTTAATCTCCAATATATATAAACAGCTCATGCAGCTTAATATTAATAAAACAAACAACCCAATACAAAAATGGGCAGAAGATCTAAAGAGACGTTTCTTCAAAGAAGACACAGAGATGGCCAAGACGCACATGAAAAGCTGCTCAACATCACTAATTATTAGAGAAATGCAAATCAAAACTACAATGAGGTAAGACCTCACACCTGTTAGAATCGGCATCATCAGATAATCTACAAACAACAAATTCTGGGGAGGGTGTGGACAAAAGGAACCCTCTTCCGCTATTGGTGGGAATGTAAATTGATACAGTCACTATGGAGAACAGTATGGAGGTTCCTTTAAAAAACTAAAAAGAGAATTACCATAGGATCCAGCAATCCCACTTCTGGGCATATACCCAGAGAAAACCATAAATCACAGAGACACATTCACCACAATGTTCATTGCAGCACTATTTACAATAGCCAGGTTATGGAAGCAACATAAATGCCCACAGACAGACGAATGGATAAAGATGTGGTACATATATAAAATGGAATATTACTCAGCCATAAAAAGGAATGAAACTGGGTCATTTGTAGAGAAGTTGATGGATCTAGAGACTGTCATACAGAGTGAAGTAAGCCAGAAAGAGAAAAACAAGTATTGTATATTAATGCCTATATGTGGAACCTAGAAAAATGGTAGAGATGAACTGGTTTGCAGGGCAGAAATAGAGACACAGAGGTAGAGAACAAACGTATGGACACAAAGTTGGGGAAGCCATGGGGTGGTGGTGGTGGGATGACTTGGGAGATTAGGATTGACCTGTATACATGTCTATGCATAAAATAGATAACTAATAATAACCTACTGTATAAAAAATAACTAAAATTAAATTTCAAAATTTTAAAAAATAAAATGTAAAAATAAAACAGAAAAAATGTTCTTCCATTCACACTGATGTATTTATACGAATGAATTATTTCCATGCTTATATCTATAAATACATAAATGAGGAATAAAATCTAACTTGAACCAAAAAAGAAAAAAAAAAAAACTGAACCTAACAGTTATACAGAGGAAAACACTACCAAGGCACTTGCTCCAGTGGTAAACAATTCTGAAATTGGTCAGAGGTGGGGAATCATCTCCCATACAGCCAGCAGCCCCGCCCGCCCTCGCCAGGAGCATCCTCATTGCAAAGCTGGGAGACCATGCCGAGGCCTCTGTGAGTAAACGTGAGCTGAGCCCCAGGCCAGATGCTGCTGAACTGTTCCCACCCTTCCCAGGTGAAACACCTGAATATGTACAAGGGCTTGAAAGCCTAGAGGAAGGGCCGTGGAGCCACACCAGCGACAGCACGCAGGCCAACTTGGTGCCTGCAGGTCAGCCAGGATGGTACTGGCCACGGGCGCTCTTCTGGAAGCTTTCTATTGCCCTGCCTGAGATACCCCTCCTGTCCCGGCCCCCACTCCTTTTTTTCCTTCCTCACCTCAGCCCGCAGAGATATTCCAGTGGAAGTTATGGGTGACACATCCTCTTCTTTACAGGTGGCAGCCTGGCAACTCCTGCCGAAAGTCCAGCAGAGCCCCACTCACACCGGGCCACCCACAAAGCCGTGGACCCTCACACCCTCCCACCAGTACAGCCCCGAGACTGCTGACGGGGCAGAGAATATGGAGTAAGGCACAGCTGCAGGGGCTATTGCTGCCTGGAGTGCTGTTTATATTGACCTCAACCCAGGCACACCTGGGGAGGGCTTGCCGGCAGGGTCAGGCTGCCCAGGTCAGCTAATCCTCAGCCCTCAGGGAATCACATTGCAGAAAATGGACCTCGCTAAGACAGAATATTCGCCAAGGAAAAAAAGGACACAATGCCATTTGCAGCACCGTAGATGAGTCTCGAGGTAATCACGTGACTTGGAGTAAGTCAGAAAGTGAAAGACACATATCATATCATATCACTTATAGGTGTTACCTATAAATTGATAACAGGGCAGATATTTCCACGGAGAAGGGCAATCACAGATTCATTAAACAAACTTATGGTTCACCAAAGGAAAGGTGTGAGGATTGAATTCATTACGATATTGGGGTTAGCAGACAGATACAAACACAGTAGACGTATATAATCACCAAAGACCTACGGAGTACCAAGAGAAGACTACTCAACATTCTGTCATAACGTACATGGGAAAAGGATCCCAGGAAGAACAGACATATGTATATGTGTAAAAGAACCACCTCTTGCACACCTACAACAAGCTAAACGTTGTACTCAAACTTGCTGTAATAAAAAATAAAAAAATTATATTAAAAACACGAACAAGAAGTAGTGAGACAAACTTGAGGGGCTTTCTCCTGGCACATTCCGTTCTACATTCCAATCTCGAACACGACTTCCATTGAGGCTCTGCTGCCCTAGTAACCAGATTTGGTAAGGGAGAACTGCTGCCACCTTGTGGCCGTTTCACACAACTGCAGGTTTAATGCCAGCGCTAATGGTCAGTGGATATTCCAAATCATTACAGGCCTGTAAATGACACCTGCCCTGAAAACAAATCCTGGGGTCCTATATCGACCAAAAAATTCAAAAGACGTCCATATTTCAAAACGACAGTTTCAAGAGGCATATTTCACGCACATTAGTGTTCTGCTTCTTTTGCTTTCTTTCTTTCTTTGTTAAAAAAACGGGAATGGAAAAAGGCAACCCTCAGAATGGGCGAAAACGTTCACAAACGAATCAATGGACAAAGGTTTAATCTCCAATATATATAAACAGCGCATGCAGCTTAATATTAATAAAACAAACAACCCAATACAAAAATGGGCAGAAGATCTAAAGAGACGTTTCTTCAAAGAAGACACAGAGATGGCCAAGACGCACATGAAAAGCTGCTCAACCTCACTAATTATTAGAGAAATGCAAATCAAAACTACAATGAGGTAAGACCTCACACCTGTTAGAATCGGCATCATCAGATAATCTACAAACAACAAATTCTGGGGAGGGTGTGGACAAAAGGAACCCTCTTCCGCTATTGGTGGGAATGTAAATTGATACAGTCACTATGGAGAACAGTATGGAGGTTCCTTTAAAAAACTAAAAAGAGAATTACCATAGGATCCAGCAATCCCACTTCTGGGCATATACCCAGAGAAAACCATAAATCACAGAGACACATTCACCACAATGTTCATTGCAGCACTATTTACAATAGCCAGGTTATGGAAGCAACATAAATGCCCACAGACAGACGAATGGATAAAGATGTGGTACATATATAAAATGGAATATTACTCAGCCATAAAAAGGAATGAAACTGGGTCATTTGTAGAGAAGTTGATGGATCTAGAGACTGTCATACAGAGTGAAGTAAGCCAGAAAGAGAAAAACAAATATGGTATATTAATGCCTATATGTGGAACCTAGAAAAATGGTAGAGATGAACTGGTTTGCAGGGCAGAAATAGAGACACAGAGGTAGAGAACAAACGTATGGACACAAAGTGGGGGAAGCCATGGGGTGGTGGTGGTGGGATGAGTTGGGAGATTGGGATTGACCTGTATACATGTCTATGCATAAAATAGATAACTAATAATAACCTACTGTATAAAAAAATAACTAAAATTAAATTTCAAAATTTTAAAAAATAAAATGTAAAAATAAAACAGAAAAAAAGTTCTTCCATTCACACTGATATATTTATACGAATGAATTATTTCCATGCTTATATCTATAAATACATAAATGAGGAATAAAATCTAACTTGAACCAAAAAAGAAAAAAAAAACTGAACCTAACAGTTATACAGAGGAAAACACTACCAAGGCACTTGCTCCAGTGGTAAACAATTCTGAAATTGGTCAGAGGTGGGGAATCATCTCCCATACAGCCAGCAGCCCCGCCCGCCCACGCAAGGAGCATCCTCATTGCAAAGCTGGGAGACCGTGCCGAGGCCTCTGTGAGTAAACGTGAGCTGAGCCCCAGGCCAGATGCTGCTGAACTGTTCCCACCCTTCCCAGGTGAAACACCTGAATATGTACAAGGGCTTGAAAGCCTAGAGGAAGGGCCGTGGAGCCACACCAGCGACAGCACGCAGGCCAACTTGGTGCCTGCAGGTCAGCCAGGATGGTACTGGCCACGGGCGCTCTTCTGGAAGCTTTCTATTGCCCTGCCTGAGATACCCCTCCTGTCCCGGCCCCCACTCCTTTTTTTCCTTCCTCACCTCAGCCCGCAGAGATATTCCAGTGGAAGTTATGGGTGACACATCCTCTTCTTTACAGGTGGCAGCCTGGCAACTCCTGCCGAAAGTCCAGCAGAGCCCCACTCACACCGGGCCACCCACAAAGCCGTGGACCCTCACACCCTCCCACCAGCACAGCCCCGAGACTGCTGACGGGGCAGAGGATATGGAGTCAGGCACAGCTGCAGGGACTATTGCTGCCTGGAGTGCTGTTTATATTGACCTCAACGCAGGCACACCTGGGGAGGGCTTGCCGGCAGGGTCAGGCTGCCCAGGTCAGCTAATCCTCAGCCCTCAGGGAATCACATTGCAGAAAATGGACCTCGCTAAGACAGAATATTCGCCAAGGAAAAAAAGGACACAATGCCATTTGCAGCACCGTAGATGAGTCTCGAGGTAATCACGTGACTTGGAGTAAGTCAGAAAGTGAAAGACACATATCATATCATATCACTTATAGGTGTTACCTATAAATTGATACCAGGGCAGATATTTCCACGGAGAAGGGCAATCACAGATTCATTAAACAAACTTATGGTTCACCAAAGGAAAGGTGTGAGGATTGAATTCATTACGATATTGGGGTTAGCAGACAGATACAAACACAGTAGACGTATATAATCACCAAAGACCTACGGAGTACCAAGAGAAGACTACTCAACATTCTGTCATAACGTACATGGGAAAAGGATCCCAGGAAGAACAGACATATGTATATGTGTAAAAGAACCACCTCTTGCACACCTACAACAAGCTAAACGTTGTACTCAAACTTGCTGTAATAAAAAATAAAAAATTAAATTAAAAACACGAACAAGAAGTAGTGAGACAAACTTGAGCGGCTTTCTCCTGGCACATTCCGTTCTACATTCCAATCTCGAACACGACTTCCATTGAGGCTCTGCTGCCCTAGTAACCAGATTTGGTAAGGGAGAACTGCTGCCACCTTGTGGCCGTTTCACACAACTGCAGGTTTAATGCCAGCGCTAATGGTCAGTGGATATTCCAAATCATTACAGGCCTGTAAATGACACCTGCCCTGAAAACAAATCCTGGGGTCATATAGCAACCAAAAAATTCAAAAGACGTCCATATTTCAAAACGACAGTTTCAAGAGGCATATTTCACGCACATTAGTGTTCTGCTTCTTTTGCTTTCTTTCTTTCTTTGTTAAAAAAAACGGGAATGGAAAAAGGCAACCCTCAGAATGGGCGAAAACGTTCACAAACGAATCAATGGACAAAGGTTTAATCTCCAATATATATAAACAGCTCATGCAGCTTAATATTAATAAAACAAACAACCCAATACAAAAATGGGCAGAAGATCTAAAGAGACGTTTCTTCAAAGAAGACACAGAGATGGCCAAGACGCACATGAAAAGCTGCTCAACATCACTAATTATTAGAGAAATGCAAATCAAAACTACAATGAGGTAAGACCTCACACCTGTTAGAATCGGCATCATCAGATAATCTACAAACAACAAATTCTGGGGAGGGTGTGGACAAAAGGAACCCTCTTCCGCTATTGGTGGGAATGTAAATTGATACAGTCACTATGGAGAACAGTATGGAGGTTCCTTTAAAAAACTAAAAAGAGAATTACCATAGGATCCAGCAATCCCACTTCTGGGCATATACCCAGAGAAAACCATAAATCACAGAGACACATTCACCACAATGTTCATTGCAGCACTATTTACAATAGCCAGGTTATGGAAGCAACATAAATGCCCACAGACAGACGAATGGATAAAGATGTGGTACATATATAAAATGGAATATTACTCAGCCATAAAAAGGAATGAAACTGGGTCATTCGTAGAGAAGTTGATGGATCTAGAGACTGTCATACAGAGTGAAGTAAGCCAGAAAGAGAAAAACAAATATGGTATATTAATGCCTATATGTGGAACCTAGAAAAATGGTAGAGATGAACTGGTTTGCAGGGCAGAAATAGAGACACAGAGGTAGAGAACAAACGTATGGACACAAAGTGGGGGAAGCCATGGGGTGGTGGTGGTGGGATGAGTTGGGAGATTGGGATTGACCTGTATACATGTCTATGCATAAAATAGATAACTAATAATAACCTACTGTATAAAAAAATAACTAAAATTAAATTTCAAAATTTTAAAAAATAAAATGTAAAAATAAAACAGAAAAAAAGTTCTTCCATTCACACTGATGTATTTATACGAATGAATTATTTCCATGCTTATATCTATAAATACATAAATGAGGAATAAAATCTAACTTGAACCAAAAAAGAAAAAAAAAACTGAACCTAACAGTTATACAGAGGAAAACACTACCAAGGCACTTGCTCCAGTGGTAAACAATTCTGAAATTGGTCAGAGGTGGGGAATCATCTCCCATACAGCCAGCAGCCCCGCCCGCCCACACAAGGAGCATCCTCATTGCAAAGCTGGGAGACCGTGCCGAGGCCTCTGTGAGTAAACGTGAGCTGAGCCCCAGGCCAGATGCTGCTGAACTGTTCCCACCCTTCCCAGGTGAAACACCTGAATATGTACAAGGGCTTGAAAGCCTAGAGGAAGGGCCGTGGAGCCACACCAGCGACAGCACGCAGGCCAACTTGGTGCCTGCAGGTCAGCCAGGATGGTACTGGCCACGGGCGCTCTTCTGGAAGCTTTCTATTGCCCTGCCTGAGATACCCCTCCTGTCCCGGCCCCCACTCCTTTTTTTCCTTCCTCACCTCAGCCCGCAGAGATATTCCAGTGGAAGTTATGGGTGACACATCCTCTTCTTTACAGGTGGCAGCCTGGCAACTCCTGCCGAAAGTCCAGCAGAGCCCCACTCACACCGGGCCACCCACAAAGCCGTGGACCCTCACACCCTCCCACCAGCACAGCCCCGAGACTGCTGACGGGGCAGAGGATATGGAGTCAGGCACAGCTGCAGGGACTATTGCTGCCTGGAGTGCTGTTTATATTGACCTCAACGCAGGCACACCTGGGGAGGGCTTGCCGGCAGGGTCAGGCTGCCCAGGTCAGCTAATCCTCAGCCCTCAGGGAATCACATTGCAGAAAATGGACCTCGCTAAGACAGAATATTCGCCAAGGAAAAAAAGGACACAATGCCATTTGCAGCACCGTAGATGAGTCTCGAGGTAATCACGTGACTTGGAGTAAGTCAGAAAGTGAAAGACACATATCATATCATATCACTTATAGGTGTTACCTATAAATTGATACCAGGGCAGATATTTCCACGGAGAAGGGCAATCACAGATTCATTAAACAAACTTATGGTTCACCAAAGGAAAGGTGTGAGGATTGAATTCATTACGATATTGGGGTTAGCAGACAGATACAAACACAGTAGACGTATATAATCACCAAAGACCTACGGAGTACCAAGAGAAGACTACTCAACATTCTGTCATAACGTACATGGGAAAAGGATCCCAGGAAGAACAGACATATGTATATGTGTAAAAGAACCACCTCTTGCACACCTACAACAAGCTAAACGTTGTACTCAAACTTGCTGTAATAAAAAATAAAAAATTATATTAAAAACACGAACAAGAAGTAGTGAGACAAACTTGAGGGGCTTTCTCCTGGCACATTCCGTTCTACATTCCAATCTCGAACACGACTTCCATTGAGGCTCTGCTGCCCTACTAACCAGATTTGGTAAGGGAGAACTGCTGCCACCTTGTGGCCGTTTCACACAACTGCAGGTTTAATGCCAGCGCTAATGGTCAGTGGATATTCCAAATCATTACAGGCCTGTAAATGACACCTGCCCTGAAAACAAATCCTGGGGTCATATAGCGACCAAAAAATTCAAAAGACGTCCATATTTCAAAACGACAGTTTCAAGAGGCATATTTCACGCACATTAGTGTTCTGCTTCTTTTGCTTTCTTTCTTTCTTTGTTAAAAAAAACGGGAATGGAAAAAGGCAACCCTCAGAATGGGCGAAAACGTTCACAAACGAATCAATGGACAAAGGTTTAATCTCCAATATATATAAACAGCTCATGCAGCTTAATATTAATAAAACAAACAACCCAATACAAAAATGGGCAGAAGATCTAAAGAGACGTTTCTTCAAAGAAGACACAGAGATGGCCAAGACGCACATGAAAAGCTGCTCAACACCACTAATTATTAGAGAAATGCAAATCAAAACTACAATGAGGTAAGACCTCACACCTGTTAGAATCGGCATCATCAGATAATCTACAAACAACAAATTCTGGGGAGGGTGTGGACAAAAGGAACCCTCTTCCGCTATTGGTGGGAATGTAAATTGATACAGTCACTATGGAGAACAGTATGGAGGTTCCTTTAAAAAACTAAAAAGAGAATTACCATAGGATCCAGCAATCCCACTTCTGGGCATATACCCAGAGAAAACCATAAATCACAGAGACACATTCACCACAATGTTCATTGCAGCACTATTTACAATAGCCAGGTTATGGAAGCAACATAAATGCCCACAGACAGACGAATGGATAAAGATGTGGTACATATATAAAATGGAATATTACTCAGCCATAAAAAGGAATGAAACTGGGTCATTTGTAGAGAAGTTGATGGATCTAGAGACTGTCATACAGAGTGAAGTAAGCCAGAAAGAGAAAAACAAGTATTGTATATTAATGCCTATATGTGGAACCTAGAAAAATGGTAGAGATGAACTGGTTTGCAGGGCAGAAATAGAGACACAGAGGTAGAGAACAAACGTATGGACACAAAGTGGGGGAAGCCATGGGGTGGTGGTGGTGGGATGACTTGGGAGATTAGGATTGACCTGTATACATGTCTATGCATAAAATAGATAACTAATAATAACCTACTGTATAAAAAATAACTAAAATTAAATTTCAAAATTTTAAAAAATAAAATGTAAAAATAAAACAGAAAAAAAGTTCTTCCATTCACACTGATGTATTTATACGAATGAATTATTTCCATGCTTATATCTATAAATACATAAATGAGGAATAAAATCTAACTTGAACCAAAAAAGAAAAAAAAAAACTGAACCTAACAGTTATACAGAGGAAAACACTACCAAGGCACTTGCTCCAGTGGTAAACAATTCTGAAATTGGTCAGAGGTGGGGAATCATCTCCCATACAGCCAGCAGCCCCGCCCGCCCTCGCCAGGAGCATCCTCATTACAAAGCTGGGAGACCGTGCCGAGGCCTCTGTGAGTAAACGTGAGCTGAGCCCCAGGCCAGATGCTGCTGAACTGTTCCCACCCTTCCCAGGTGAAACACCTGAATATGTACAAGGGCTTGAAAGCCTAGAGGAAGGGCCGTGGAGCCACAGCAGCGACAGCACGCTGGCCAACTTGGTGCCTGCAGGTCAGCCAGGATGGTACTGGCCACGGGCGCTCTTCTGGAAGCTTTCTATTGCCCTGCCTGAGATACCCCTCCTGTCCCGGCCCCCACTCCTTTTTTTCCTTCCTCACTTCAGCCCGGAGAGATATTCCAGTGGAAGTTATGGGTGACACATCCTCTTCTTTACAGGTGGCAGCCTGGCAACTCCTGCCGAAAGTCCAGCAGAGCCCCACTCACACCGGGCCACCCACAAAGCCGTGGACCCTCACACCCTCCCACCAGCACGGCCCCGAGACTGCTGACGGGGCAGAGAATATGGAGTAAGGCACAGCTGCAGGGACTATTGCTGCCTGGAGTGCTGTTTATATTGACCTCAACGCAGGCACACCTGGGGAGGGCTTGCCGGCAGGGTCAGGCTGCCCAGGTCAGCTAATCCTCAGCCCTCAGGGAATCACATTGCAGAAAATGGACCTCGCTAAGACAGAATATTCGCCAAGGAGAAAAAGGACACAATGCCATTTGCAGCACCGTAGATGAGTCTCGAGGTAATCACGTGACTTGGAGTAAGTCAGAAAGTGAAAGACACATATCATATCATATCACTTATAGGTGTTACCTATAAATTGATACCAGGGCAGATATTTCCACGGAGAAGGGCAATCACAGATTCATTAAACAAACTTATGGTTCACCAAAGGAAAGGTGTGAGGATTGAATTCATTACGATATTGGGGTTAACAGACAGATACAAACACAGTAGACGTATATAATCACCAAAGACCTACGGAGTACCAAGAGAAGACTACTCAACATTCTGTCATAACGTACATGGGAAAAGGATCCCAGGAAGAACAGACATATGTATATGTGTAAAAGAACCACCTCTTGCACACCTACAACAAGCTAAACGTTGTACTCAAACTTGCTGTAATAAAAAATAAAAAATTATATTAAAAACACGAACAAGAAGTAGTGAGACAAACTTGAGGGGCTTTCTCCTGGCACATTCCGTTCTACATTCCAATCTCGAACACGACTTCCATTGAGGCTCTGCTGCCCTAGTAACCAGATTTGGTAAGGGAGAACTGCTGCCACCTTGTGGCCGTTTCACACAACTGCAGGTTTAATGCCAGCGCTAATGGTCAGTGGATATTCCAAATCATTACAGGCCTGTAAATGACACCTGCCCTGAAAACAAATCCTGGGGTCCTATATCGACCAAAAAATTCAAAAGACGTCCATATTTCAAAACGACAGTTTCAAGAGGCATATTTCACGCACATTAGTGTTCTGCTTCTTTTGCTTTCTTTCTTTCTTTGTTAAAAAAACGGGAATGGAAAAAGGCAACCCTCAGAATGGGCGAAAACGTTCACAAACGAATCAATGGACAAAGGTTTAATCTCCAATATATATAAACAGCGCATGCAGCTTAATATTAATAAAACAAACAACCCAATACAAAAATGGGCAGAAGATCTAAAGAGACGTTTCTTCAAAGAAGACACAGAGATGGCCAAGACGCACATGAAAAGCTGCTCAACATCACTAATTATTAGAGAAATGCAAATCAAAACTACAATGAGGTAAGACCTCACACCTGTTAGAATCGGCATCATCAGATAATCTACAAACAACAAATTCTGGGGAGGGTGTGGACAAAAGGAACCCTCTTCCGCTATTGGTGGGAATGTAAATTGATACAGTCACTATGGAGAACAGTATGGAGGTTCCTTTAAAAAACTAAAAAGAGAATTACCATAGGATCCAGCAATCCCACTTCTGGGCATATACCCAGAGAAAACCATAAATCACAGAGACACATTCACCACAATGTTCATTGCAGCACTATTTACAATAGCCAGGTTATGGAAGCAACATAAATGCCCACAGACAGACGAATGGATAAAGATGTGGTACATATATAAAATGGAATATTACTCAGCCATAAAAAGGAATGAAACTGGGTCATTTGTAGAGAAGTTGATGGATCTAGAGACTGTCATACAGAGTGAAGTAAGCCAGAAAGAGAAAAACAAATATTGTATATTAATGCCTATATGTGGAACCTAGAAAAATGGTAGAGATGAACTGGTTTGCAGGGCAGAAATAGAGACACAGAGGTAGAGAACAAACGTATGGACACAAAGTGGGGGAAGCCATGGGGTGGTGGTGGTGGGATGACTTGGGAGATTAGGATTGACCTGTATACATGTCTATGCATAAAATAGATAACTAATAATAACCTACTGTATAAAAAAATAACTAAAATTAAATTTCAAAATTTTAAAAAATAAAATGTAAAAATAAAACAGAAAAAAAGTTCTTCCATTCACACTGATGTATTTATACGAATGAATTATTTCCATGCTTATATCTATAAATACATAAATGAGGAATAAAATCTAACTTGAACCAAAAAAGAAAAAAAAATGAACCTAAGAATTATACAGAGGAAAACACTACCAAGGCACTTGCTCCAGTGGTAAACAATTCTGAAATTGGTCAGAGGTGGGGAATCATCTCCCATACAGCCAGCAGCCCCGCCCGCCCACGCAAATAGCATCCATATTGCAAAGCTGGGAGACCATGCCGAGGCCTCTGTGAGTAAACGTGAGCTGAGCCCCAGGCCAGATGCTGCTGAACTGTTCCCACCCTTCCCAGGTGAAACACCTGAATATGTACAAGGGCTTGAAAGCCTAGAGGAAGGGCCGTGGAGCCACACCAGCGACAGCACGCAGGCCAACTTGGTGCCTGCAGGTCAGCCAGGATGGTACTGGCCACGGGCGCTCTTCTGGAAGCTTTCTATTGCCCTGCCTGAGATACCCCTCCTGTCCCGGCCCCCACTCCTTTTTTTCCTTCCTCACCTCAGCCCGCAGAGATATTCCAGTGGAAGTTATGGGTGACACATCCTCTTCTTTACAGGTGGCAGCCTGGCAACTCCTGCCGAAAGTCCAGCAGAGCCCCACTCACACCGGGCCACCCACAAAGCCGTGGACCCTCACACCCTCCCACCAGCACAGCCCCGAGACTGCTGACGGGGCAGAGAATATGGAGTAAGGCACAGCTGCAGGGGCTATTGCTGCCTGGAGTGCTGTTTATATTGACCTCAACCCAGGCACACCTGGGGAGGGCTTGCCGGCAGGGTCAGGCTGCCCAGGTCAGCTAATCCTCAGCCCTCAGGGAATCACATTGCAGAAAATGGACCTCGCTAAGACAGAATATTCGCCAAGGAGAAAAAGGACACAATGCCATTTGCAGCACCGTAGATGAGTCTCGAGGTAATCACGTGACTTGGAGTAAGTCAGAAAGTGAAAGACACATATCATATCATATCACTTATAGGTGTTACCTATAAATTGATACCAGGGCAGATATTTCCACGGAGAAGGGCAATCACAGATTCATTAAACAAACTTATGGTTCACCAAAGGAAAGGTGTGAGGATTGAATTTATTACGATATTGGGGTTAGCAGACAGATACAAACACAGTAGACGTATATAATCACCAAAGACCTACGGAGTACCAAGAGAAGACTACTCAACATTCTGTCATAACGTACATGGGAAAAGGATCCCAGGAAGAACAGACATATGTGTATGTGTAAAAGAACCACCTCTTGCACACCTACAACAAGCTAAACGTTGTACTCAAACTTGCTGTAATAAAAAATAAAAAATTAAATTAAAAACACGAACAAGAAGTAGTGAGACAAACTTGAGCGGCTTTCTCCTGGCACATTCCGTTCTACATTCCAATCTCGAACACGACTTCCATTGAGGCTCTGCTGCCCTAGTAACCAGATTTGGTAAGGGAGAACTGCTGCCACCTTGTGGCCGTTTCACACAACTGCAGGTTTAATGCCAGCGCTAATGGTCAGTGGATATTCCAAATCATTACAGGCCTGTAAATGACACCTGCCCTGAAAACAAATCCTGGGGTCATATATCGACCAAAAAATTCAAAAGACGTCCATATTTCAAAACGACAGTTTCAAGAGGCATATTTCACGCACATTAGTGTTCTGCTTCTTTTGCTTTCTTTCTTTCTTTGTTAAAAAAAACGGGAATGGAGAAAGGCAACCCTCAGAATGGGCGAAAACGTTCACAAACGAATCAATGGACAAAGGTTTAATCTCCAATATATATAAACAGCTCATGCAGCTTAATATTAATAAAACAAACAACCCAATACAAAAATGGGCAGAAGATCTAAAGAGACGTTTCTTCAAAGAAGACACAGAGATGGCCAAGACGCACATGAAAAGCTGCTCAACATCACTAATTATTAGAGAAATGCAAATCAAAACTACAATGAGGTAAGACCTCACACCTGTTAGAATCGGCATCATCAGATAATCTACAAACAACAAATTCTGGGGAGGGTGTGGACAAAAGGAACCCTCTTCCGCTATTGGTGGGAATGTAAATTGATACAGTCACTATGGAGAACAGTATGGAGGTTCCTTTAAAAAACTAAAAAGAGAATTACCATAGGATCCAGCAATCCCACTTCTGGGCATATACCCAGAGAAAACCATAAATCACAGAGACACATTCACCACAATGTTCATTGCAGCACTATTTACAATAGCCAGGTTATGGAAGCAACATAAATGCCCACAGACAGACGAATGGATAAAGATGTGGTACATATATAAAATGGAATATTACTCAGCCATAAAAAGGAATGAAACTGGGTCATTTGTAGAGAAGTTGATGGATCTAGAGACTGTCATACAGAGTGAAGTAAGCCAGAAAGAGAAAAACAAATATTGTATATTAATGCCTATATGTGGAACCTAGAAAAATGGTAGAGATGAACTGGTTTGCAGGGCAGAAATAGAGACACAGAGGTAGAGAACAAACGTATGGACACAAAGTGGGGGAAGCCATGGGGTGGTGGTGGTGGGATGAGTTGGGAGATTGGGATTGACCTGTATACATGTCTATGCATAAAATAGATAACTAATAATAACCTACTGTATAAAAAAATAACTAAAATTAAATTTCAAAATTTTAAAAAATTAAATGTAAAAATAAAACAGAAAAAAAGTTCTTCCATTCACACTGATGTATTTATACGAATGAATTATTTCCATGCTTATATCTATAAATACATAAATGAGGAATAAAATCTAACTTGAACCAAAAAAGAAAAAAAAAAACTGAACCTAACAGTTATACAGAGGAAAACACTACCAAGGCACTTGCTCCAGTGGTAAACAATTCTGAAATTGGTCAGAGGTGGGGAATCATCTCCCATACAGCCAGCAGCCCCGCCCGCCCACGCAAGGAGCATCCTCATTGCAAAGCTGGGAGACCGTGCCGAGGCCTCTGTGAGTAAACGTGAGCTGAGCCCCAGGCCAGATGCTGCTGAACTGTTCCCACCCTTCCCAGGTGAAACACCTGAATATGTACAAGGGCTTGAAAGCCTAGAGGAAGGGCCGTGGAGCCACACCAGCGACAGCACGCAGGCCAACTTGGTGCCTGCAGGTCAGCCAGGATGGTACTGGCCACGGGCGCTCTTCTGGAAGCTTTCTATTGCCCTGCCTGAGATACCCCTCCTGTCCCGGCCCCCACTCCTTTTTTTCCTTCCTCACCTCAGCCCGCAGAGATATTCCAGTGGAAGTTATGGGTGACACATCCTCTTCTTTACAGGTGGCAGCCTGGCAACTCCTGCCGAAAGTCCAGCAGAGCCCCACTCACACCGGGCCACCCACAAAGCCGTGGACCCTCACACCCTCCCACCAGCACAGCCCCGAGACTGCTGACGGGGCAGAGGATATGGAGTCAGGCACAGCTGCAGGGACTATTGCTGCCTGGAGTGCTGTTTATATTGACCTCAACGCAGGCACACCTGGGGAGGGCTTGCCGGCAGGGTCAGGCTGCCCAGGTCAGCTAATCCTCAGCCCTCAGGGAATCACATTGCAGAAAATGGACCTCGCTAAGACAGAATATTCGCCAAGGAAAAAAAGGACACAATGCCATTTGCAGCACCGTAGATGAGTCTCGAGGTAATCACGTGACTTGGAGTAAGTCAGAAAGTGAAAGACACATATCATATCATATCACTTATAGGTGTTACCTATAAATTGATACCAGGGCAGATATTTCCACGGAGAAGGGCAATCACAGATTCATTAAACAAACTTATGGTTCACCAAAGGAAAGGTGTGAGGATTGAATTCATTACGATATTGGGGTTAGCAGACAGATACAAACACAGTAGACGTATATAATCACCAAAGACCTACGGAGTACCAAGAGAAGACTACTCAACATTCTGTCATAACGTACATGGGAAAAGGATCCCAGGAAGAACAGACATATGTATATGTGTAAAAGAACCACCTCTTGCACACCTACAACAAGCTAAACGTTGTACTCAAACTTGCTGTAATAAAAAATAAAAAATTAAATTAAAAACACGAACAAGAAGTAGTGAGACAAACTTGAGGGGCTTTCTCCTGGCACATTCCGTTCTACATTCCAATCTCGAACACGACTTCCATTGAGGCTCTGCTGCCCTAGTAACCAGATTTGGTAAGGGAGAACTGCTGCCACCTTGTGGCCGTTTCACACAACTGCAGGTTTAATGCCAGCGCTAATGGTCAGTGGATATTCCAAATCATTACAGGCCTGTAAATGACACCTGCCCTGAAAATAAATCCTGGGGTCATATATCGACCAAAAAATTCAAAAGACGTCCATATTTCAAAACGACAGTTTCAAGAGGCATATTTCACGCACATTAGTGTTCTGCTTCTTTTGCTTTCTTTCTTTCTTTGTTAAAAAAAACGGGAATGGAAAAAGGCAACCCTCAGAGTGGGCGAAAACGTTCACAAACGAATCAATGGACAAAGGTTTAATCTCCAATATATATAAACAGCTCATGCAGCTTAATATTAATAAAACAAACAACCCAATACAAAAATGGGCAGAAGATCTAAAGAGACGTTTCTTCACAGAAGACACAGAGATGGCCAAGACGCACATGAAAAGCTGCTCAACATCACTAATTATTAGAGAAATGCAAATCAAAACTACAATGAGGTAAGACCTCACACCTGTTAGGATCGGCATCATCAGATAATCTACAAACAACAAATTCTGGGGAGGGTGTGGACAAAAGGAACCCTCTTCCGCTATTGGTGGGAATGTAAATTGATACAGTCACTATGGAGAACAGTATGGAGGTTCCTTTAAAAAACTAAAAAGAGAATTACCATAGGATCCAGCAATCCCACTTCTGGGCATATACCCAGAGAAAACCATAAATCACAGAGACACATTCACCACAATGTTCATTGCAGCACTATTTACAATAGCCAGGTTATGGAAGCAACATAAATGCCCACAGACAGACGAATGGATAAAGATGTGGTACATATATAAAATGGAATATTACTCAGCCATAAAAAGGAATGAAACTGGGTCATTTGTAGAGAAGTTGATGGATCTAGAGACTGTCATACAGAGTGAAGTAAGCCAGAAAGAGAAAAACAAATATGGTATATTAATGCCTATATGTGGAACCTAGAAAAATGGTAGAGATGAACTGGTTTGCAGGGCAGAAATAGAGACACAGAGGTAGAGAACAAACGTATGGACACAAAGTGGGGGAAGCCATGGGGTGGTGGTGGTGGGATGAGTTGGGAGATTGGGATTGACCTGTATACATGTCTATGCATAAAATAGATAACTAATAATAACCTACTGTATAAAAAAATAACTAAAATTAAATTTCAAAATTTTAAAAAATAAAATGTAAAAATAAAACAGAAAAAAAGTTCTTCCATTCACACTGATGTATTTATACGAATGAATTATTTCCATGCTTATATCTATAAATACATAAATGAGGAATAAAATCTAACTTGAACCAAAAAAGAAAAAAAAAACTGAACCTAACAGTTATACAGAGGAAAACACTACCAAGGCACTTGCTCCAGTGGTAAACAATTCTGAAATTGGTCAGAGGTGGGGAATCATCTCCCATACAGCCAGCAGCCCCGCCCGCCCACGTAAGGAGCATCCTCATTGCAAAGCTGGGAGACCGTGCCGAGGCCTCTGTGAGTAAACGTGAGCTGAGCCCCAGGCCAGATGCTGCTGAACTGTTCCCACCCTTCCCAGGTGAAACACCTGAATATGTACAAGGGCTTGAAAGCCTAGAGGAAGGGCCGTGGAGCCACACCAGCGAAAGCACGCAGGCCAACTTGGTGCCTGCAGGTCAGCCAGGATGGTACTGGCCACGGGCGCTCTTCTGGAAGCTTTCTATTGCCCTGCCTGAGATACCCCTCCTGTCCCGGCCCCCACTCCTTTTTTTCCTTCCTCACCTCAGCCCGCAGAGATATTCCAGTGGAAGTTATGGGTGACACATCCTCTTCTTTACAGGTGGCAGCCTGGCAACTCCTGCCGAAAGTCCAGCAGAGCCCCACTCACACCGGGCCACCCACAAAGCCGTGGACCCTCACACCCTCCCACCAGCACAGCCCCGAGACTGCTGACGGGGCAGAGGATATGGAGTCAGGCACAGCTGCAGGGACTATTGCTGCCTGGAGTGCTGTTTATATTGACCTCAACGCAGGCACACCTGGGGAGGGCTTGCCGGCAGGGTCAGGCTGCCCAGGTCAGCTAATCCTCAGCCCTCAGGGAATCACATTGCAGAATATGGACCTCGCTAAGACAGAATATTCGCCAAGGAAAAAAAGGACACAATGCCATTTGCAGCACTGTAGATGAGTCTCGAGGTAATCACGTGACTTGGAGTAAGTCAGAAAGTGAAAGACACATATCATATCATATCACTTATAGGTGTTACCTATAAATTGATACCAGGGCAGATATTTCCACGGAGAAGGGCAATCACAGATTCATTAAACAAACTTATGTTTCACCAAAGGAAAGGTGTGAGGATTGAATTCATTACGATATTGGGGTTAACAGACAGATACAAACACAGTAGACGTATATAATCACCAAAGACCTACGGAGTACCAAGAGAAGACTACTCAACTTTCTGTCATAACGTACATGGGAAAAGGATCCCAGGAAGAACAGACATATGTATATGTGTAAAAGAACCACCTCTTGCACACCTACAACAAGCTAAACGTTGTACTCAAACTTGCTGTAATAAAAAATAAAAAATTAAATTAAAAACACGAACAAGAAGTAGTGAGACAAACTTGAGGGGCTTTCTCCTGGCACATTCCGTTCTACATTCCAATCTCGAACACGACTTCCATTGAGGCTCTGCTGCCCTAGTAACCAGATTTGGTAAGGGAGAACTGCTGCCACCTTGTGGCCGTTTCACACAACTGCAGGTTTAATGCCAGCGCTAATGGTCAGTGGATATTCCAAATCATTACAGGCCTGTAAATGACACCTGCCCTGAAAACAAATCCTGGGGTCATATAGCGACCAAAAAATTCAAAAGACGTCCATATTTCAAAACGACAGTTTCAAGAGGCATATTTCACGCACATTAGTGTTCTGCTTCTTTTGCTTTCTTTCTTTCTTTGTTAAAAAAAACGGGAATGGAAAAAGGCAACCCTCAGAATGGGCGAAAACGTTCACAAACGAATCAATGGACAAAGGTTTAATCTCCAATATATATAAACAGCTCATGCAGCTTAATATTAATAAAACAAACAACCCAATACAAAAATGGGCAGAAGATCTAAAGAGACGTTTCTTCAAAGAAGACACAGAGATGGCCAAGACGCACATGAAAAGCTGCTCAACATCACTAATTATTAGAGAAATGCAAATCAAAACTACAATGAGGTAAGACCTCACACCTGTTAGAATCGGCATCATCAGATAATCTACAAACAACAAATTCTGGGGAGGGTGTGGACAAAAGGAACCCTCTTCCGCTATTGGTGGGAATGTAAATTGATACAGTCACTATGGAGAACAGTATGGAGGTTCCTTTAAAAAACTAAAAAGAGAATTACCATAGGATCCAGCAATCCCACTTCTGGGCATATACCCAGAGAAAACCATAAATCACAGAGACACATTCACCACAATGTTCATTGCAGCACTATTTACAATAGCCAGGTTATGGAAGCAACATAAATGCCCACAGACAGACGAATGGATAAAGATGTGGTACATATATAAAATGGAATATTACTCAGCCATAAAAAGGAATGAAACTGGGTCATTTGTAGAGAAGTTGATGGATCTAGAGACTGTCATACAGAGTGAAGTAAGCCAGAAAGAGAAAAACAAATATGGTATATTAATGCCTATATGTGGAACCTAGAAAAATGGTAGAGATGAACTGGTTTGCAGGGCAGAAATAGAGACACAGAGGTAGAGAACAAACGTATGGACACAAAGTGGGGGAAGCCATGGGGTGGTGGTGGTGGGATGAGTTGGGAGATTGGGATTGACCTGTATACATGTCTATGCATAAAATAGATAACTAATAATAACCTACTGTATAAAAAAATAACTAAAATTAAATTTCAAAATTTTAAAAAATAAAATGTAAAAATAAAACAGAAAAAAAGTTCTTCCATTCACACTGATGTATTTATACGAATGAATTATTTCCATGCTTATATCTATAAATACATAAATGAGGAATAAAATCTAACTTGAACCAAAAAAGAAAAAAAAAACTGAACCTAACAGTTATACAGAGGAAAACACTACCAAGGCACTTGCTCCAGTGGTAAACAATTCTGAAATTGGTCAGAGGTGGGGAATCATCTCCCATACAGCCAGCAGCCCCGCCCGCCCACGCAAGGAGCATCCTCATTGCAAAGCTGGGAGACCGTGCCGAGGCCTCTGTGAGTAAACGTGAGCTGAGCCCCAGGCCAGATGCTGCTGAACTGTTCCCACCCTTCCCAGGTGAAACACCTGAATATGTACAAGGGCTTGAAAGCCTAGAGGAAGGGCCGTGGAGCCACACCAGCGACAGCACGCAGGCCAACTTGGTGCCTGCAGGTCAGCCAGGATGGTACTGGCCACGGGCGCTCTTCTGGAAGCTTTCTATTGCCCTGCCTGAGATACCCCTCCTGTCCCGGCCCCCACTCCTTTTTTTCCTTCCTCACCTCAGCCCGCAGAGATATTCCAGTGGAAGTTATGGGTGACACATCCTCTTCTTTACAGGTGGCAGCCTGGCAACTCCTGCCGAAAGTCCAGCAGAGCCCCACTCACACCGGGCCACCCACAAAGCCGTGGACCCTCACACCCTCCCACCAGCACAGCCCCGAGACTGCTGACGGGGCAGAGGATATGGAGTCAGGCACAGCTGCAGGGACTATTGCTGCCTGGAGTGCTGTTTATATTGACCTCAACGCAGGCACACCTGGGGAGGGCTTGCCGGCAGGGTCAGGCTGCCCAGGTCAGCTAATCCTCAGCCCTCAGGGAATCACATTGCAGAATATGGACCTCGCTAAGACAGAATATTCGCCAAGGAAAAAAAGGACACAATGCCATTTGCAGCACTGTAGATGAGTCTCGAGGTAATCACGTGACTTGGAGTAAGTCAGAAAGTGAAAGACACATATCATATCATATCACTTATAGGTGTTACCTATAAATTGATACCAGGGCAGATATTTCCACGGAGAAGGGCAATCACAGATTCATTAAACAAACTTATGGTTCACCAAAGGAAAGGTGAGAGGATTGAATTCATTACGATATTGGGGTTAACAGACAGATACAAACACAGTAGACGTATATAATCACCAAAGACCTACGGAGTACAAAGAGAAGACTACTCAACATTCTGTCATAACGTACATGGGAAAAGGATCCCAGGAAGAACAGACATATGTATATGTGTAAAAGAACCACCTCTTGCACACCTACAACAAGCTAAACGTTGTACTCAAACTTGCTGTAATAAAAAATAAAAAATTAAATTAAAAACACGAACAAGAAGTAGTGAGACAAATTTGAGCGGCTTTCTCCTGGCACATTCCGTTCTACATTCCAATCTCGAACACGACTTCCATTGAGGCTCTGCTGCCCTAGTAACCAGATTTGGTAAGGGAGAACTGCTGCCACCTTGTGGCCGTTTCACACAACTGCAGGTTTAATGCCAGCGCTAATGGTCAGTGGATATTCCAAATCATTACAGGCCTGTAAATGACACCTGCCCTGAAAACAAATCCTGGGGTCATATATCGACCAAAAAATTCAAAAGACGTCCATATTTCAAAACGACAGTTTCAAGAGGCATATTTCACGCACATTAGTGTTCTGCTTCTTTTTCTTTCTTTCTTTCTGTGTTAAAAAAAACGGGAATGGAAAAAGGCAACCCTCACAATGGGCGAAAACTTTCACAAACGAATCAATGGACAAAGGTTTAATCTCCAATATATATAAACAGCGCATGCAGCTTAATATTAATAAAACAAACAACCCAATACAAAAATGGGCAGAAGATCTAAAGAGACGTTTCTTCAAAGAAGACACAGAGATGGCCAAGACGCACATGAAAAGCTGCTCAACATCACTAATTATTAGAGAAATGCAAATCAAAACTACAATGAGGTAAGACCTCACACCTGTTAGAATCGGCATCATCAGATAATCTACAAACAACAAATTCTGGGGAGGGTGTGGACAAAAGGAACCCTCTTCCGCTATTGGTGGGAATGTAAATTGATACAGTCACTATGGAGAACAGTATGGAGGTTCCTTTAAAAAACTAAAAAGAGAATTACCATAGGATCCAGCAATCCCACTTCTGGGCATATACCCAGAGAAAACCATAAATCACAGAGACACATTCACCACAATGTTCATTGCAGCACTATTTACAATAGCCAGGTTATGGAAGCAACATAAATGCCCACAGACAGACGAATGGATAAAGATGTGGTACATATATAAAATGGAATATTACTCAGCCATAAAAAGGAATGAAACTGGGTCATTTGTAGAGAAGTTGATGGATCTAGAGACTGTCATACAGAGTGAAGTAAGCCAGAAAGAGAAAAACAAATATGGTATATTAATGCCTATATGTGGAACCTAGAAAAATGGTAGAGATGAACTGGTTTGCAGGGCAGAAATAGAGACACAGAGGTAGAGAACAAACGTATGGACACAAAGTGGGGGAAGCCATGGGGTGGTGGTGGTGGGATGACTTGGGAGATTAGGATTGACCTGTATACATGTCTATGCATAAAATAGATAACTAATAATAACCTACTGTATAAAAAATAACTAAAATTAAATTTCAAAATTTTAAAAAATAAAATGTAAAAATAAAACAGAAAAAATGTTCTTCCATTCACACTGATGTATATATACGAATGAATTATTTCCATGCTTATATCTATAAATACATAAATGAGGAATAAAATCTAACTTGAACCAAAAAAGAAAAAAAAAAAAACTGAACCTAACAGTTATACAGAGGAAAACACTACCAAGGCACTTGCTCCAGTGGTAAACAATTCTGAAATTGGTCAGAGGTGGGGAATCATCTCCCATACAGCCAGCAGCCCCGCCCGCCCTCGCCAGGAGCATCCTCATTGCAAAGCTGGGAGACCGTGCCGAGGCCTCTGTGAGTAAACGTGAGCTGAGCCCCAGGCCAGATGCTGCTGAACTGTTCCCACCCTTCCCAGGTGAAACACCTGAATATGTACAAGGGCTTGAAAGCCTAGAGGAAGGGCCGTGGAGCCACACCAGCGACAGCACGCAGGCCAACTTGGTGCCTGCAGGTCAGCCAGGATGGTACTGGCCACGGGCGCTCTTCTGGAAGCTTTCTATTGCCCTGCCTGAGATACCCCTCCTGTCCCGGCCCCCACTCCTTTTTTTCCTTCCTCACCTCAGCCCGCAGAGATATTCCAGTGGAAGTTATGGGTGACACATCCTCTTCTTTACAGGTGGCAGCCTGGCAACTCCTGCCGAAAGTCCAGCAGAGCCCCACTCACACCGGGCCCCCCACAAAGCCGTGGACCCTCACACCCTCCCACCAGCACAGCCCCGAGACTGCTGACGGGGCAGAGGATATGGAGTCAGGCACAGCTGCAGGGACTATTGCTGCCTGGAGTGCTGTTTATATTGACCTCAACGCAGGCACACCTGGGGAGGGCTTGCCGGCAGGGTCAGGCTGCCCAGGTCAGCTAATCCTCAGCCCTCAGGGAATCACATTGCAGAATATGGACCTCGCTAAGACAGAATATTCACCAAGGAAAAAAAGGACACAATGCCATTTGCAGCACCGTAGATGAGTCTCGAGGTAATCACGTGACTTGGAGTAAGTCAGAAAGTGAAAGACACATATCATATCATATCACTTATAGGTGTTACCTATAAATTGATACCAGGGCAGATATTTCCACGGAGAAGGGCAATCACAGATTCATTAAACAAACTTATGGTTCACCAAAGGAAAGGTGTGAGGATTGAATTCATTACGATATTGGGGTTAACAGACAGATACAAACAAAGTAGACGTATATAATCACCAAAGACCTACGGAGTACCAAGAGAAGACTACTCAACATTCTGTCATAACGTACATGGGAAAAGGATCCCAGAAAGAACAGACATATGTATATGTGTAAAAGAACCACCTCTTGCACACCTACAACAAGCTAAACGTTGTACTCAAACTTGCTGTAATAAAAAATAAAAAAATTAAATTAAAAACACGAACAAGAAGTAGTGAGACAAACTTGAGGGGCTTTCTCCTGGCACATTCCGTTCTACATTCCAATCTCGAACACGACTTCCATTGAGGCTCTGCTGCCCTAGTAACCAGATTTGGTAAGGGAGAACTGCTGCCACCTTGTGGCCGTTTCACACAACTGCAGGTTTAATGCCAGCGCTAATGGTCAGTGGATATTCCAAATCATTACAGGCCTGTAAATGACACCTGCCCTGAAAACAAATCCTGGGGTCATATATCGACCAAAAAATTCAAAAGACGTCCATATTTCAAAACGACAGTTTCAAGAGGCATATTTCACGCACATTAGTGTTCTGCTTCTTTTGCTTTCTTTCTTTCTTTGTTAAAAGAAACGGGAATGGAGAAAGGCAACCCTCAGAATGGGCGAAAACGTTCACAAACGAATCAATGGACAAAGGTTTAATCTCCAATATATATAAACAGCTCATGCAGCTTAATATTAATAAAACAAACAACCCAATACAAAAATGGGCAGAAGATCTAAAGAGACGTTTCTTCAAAGAAGACACAGAGATGGCCAAGACGCACATGAAAAGCTGCTCAACATCACTAATTATTAGAGAAATGCAAATCAAAACTACAATGAGGTAAGACCTCACACCTGTTAGAATCGGCATCATCAGATAATCTACAAACAACAAATTCTGGGGAGGGTGTGGACAAAAGGAACCCTCTTCCGCTATTGGTGGGAATGTAAATTGATACAGTCACTATGGAGAACAGTATGGAGGTTCCTTTAAAAAACTAAAAAGAGAATTACCATAGGATCCAGCAATCCCACTTCTGGGCATATACCCAGAGAAAACCATAAATCACAGAGACACATTCACCACAATGTTCATTGCAGCACTATTTACAATAGCCAGGTTATGGAAGCAACATAAATGCCCACAGACAGACGAATGGATAAAGATGTGGTACATATATAAAATGGAATATTACTCAGCCATAAAAAGGAATGAAACTGGGTCATTTGTAGAGAAGTTGATGGATCTAGAGACTGTCATACAGAGTGAAGTAAGCCAGAAAGAGAAAAACAAATATTGTATATTAATGCCTATATGTGGAACCTAGAAAAATGGTAGAGATGAACTGGTTTGCAGGGCAGAAATAGAGACACAGAGGTAGAGAACAAACGTATGGACACAAAGTGGGGGAAGCCATGGGGTGGTGGTGGTGGGATGACTTGGGAGATTAGGATTGACCTGTATACATGTCTATGCATAAAATAGATAACTAATAATAACCTACTGTATAAAAAATAACTAAAATTAAATTTCAAAATTTTAAAAAATAAAATGTAAAAATAAAACAGAAAAAAAGTTCTTCCATTCACACTGATGTATTTATACGAATGAATTATTTCCATGCTTATATCTATAAATACATAAATGAGGAATAAAATCTAACTTGAACCAAAAAAGAAAAAAAAAAAACTGAACCTAACAGTTATACAGAGCAAAACACTACCAAGGCACTTGCTCCAGTGGTAAACAATTCTGAAATTGGTTCGAGGTGGGGAATCATCTTCCATACAGCCAGCAGCCCCGCCCGCCCACACAAGGAGCATCCTCATTGCAAAGCTGGGAGACCGTGCCGAGGCCTCTGTGAGTAAACGTGAGCTGAGCCCCAGGCCAGATGCTGCTGAACTGTTCCCACCCTTCCCAGGTGAAACACCTGAATATGTACAAGGGCTTGAAAGCCTAGAGGAAGGGCCGTGGAGCCACACCAGCGACAGCACGCAGGCCAACTTGGTGCCTGCAGGTCAGCCAGGATGGTACTGGCCACGGGCGCTCTTCTGGAAGCTTTCTATTGCCCTGCCTGAGATACCCCTCCTGTCCCGGCCCCCACTCCTTTTTTTCCTTCCTCACCTCAGCCCGCAGAGATATTCCAGTGGAAGTTATGGGTGACACATCCTCTTCTTTACAGGTGGCAGCCTGGCAACTCCTGCCGAAAGTCCAGCAGAGCCCCACTCACACCGGGCCACCCACAAAGCCGTGGACCCTCACACCCTCCCACCAGCACAGCCCCGAGACTGCTGACGGGGCAGAGAATATGGAGTCAGGCACAGCTGCAGGGCCTATTGCTGCCTGGAGTGCTGTTTATATTGACCTCAACCCAGGCACACCTGGGGAGGGCTTGCCGGCAGGGTCAGGCTGCCCAGGTCAGCTAATCCTCAGCCCTCAGGGAATCACATTGCAGAAAATGGACCTCGCTAAGACAGAATATTCGCCAAGGAAAAAAAGGACACAATGCCATTTGCAGCACCGTAGATGAGTCTCGAGGTAATCACGTGACTTGGAGTAAGTCAGAAAGTGAAAGACACATATCATATCATATCACTTATAGGTGTTACCTATAAATTGATACCAGGGCAGATATTTCCACGGAGAAGGGCAATCACAGATTCATTAAACAAACTTATGGTTCACCAAAGGAAAGGTGTGAGGATTGAATTCATTACGATATTGGGGTTAGCAGACAGATACAAACACAGTAGACGTATATAATCACCAAAGACCTACGGAGTACCAAGAAAAGACTACTCAACATTCTGTCATAACGTACATGGGAAAAGGATCCCAGGAAGAACATACATATGTATATGTGTAAAAGAACCACCTCTTGCACACCTACCACAAGCTAAACGTTGTACTCAAACTTGCTGTAATAAAAAATAAAAAATTAAATTAAAAACACGAACAAGAAGTAGTGATACAAACTTGAGCGGCTTTCTCCTGGCACATTCCGTTCTACATTCCAATCTCGAACACGACTTCCATTGAGGCTCTGCTGCCCTAGTAACCAGATTTGGTAAGGGAGAACTGCTGCCACCTTGTGGCCGTTTCACACAACTGCAGATTTAATGCCAGCGCTAATGGTCAGTGGATATTCCAAATCATTACAGGCCTGTAAATGACACCTGCCCTGAAAACAAATCCTGGGGTCATATATCGACCAAAAAATTCAAAAGACGTCCATATTTCAAAACGACAGTTTCAAGAGGCATATTTCACGCACATTACTGTTCTGCTTCTTTTGCTTTCTTTCTTTCTTTGTTAAAAAAAACGGGAATGGAAAAAGGCAACCCTCAGAATGGGCGAAAACGTTCACAAACGAATGAATGGACAAAGGTTTAATCTCCAATATATATAAACAGCTCATGCAGCTTAATATTAATAAAACAAACAACCCAATACAAAAATGGGCAGAAGATCTAAAGAGACGTTTCTTCAAAGAAGACACAGAGATGGCCAAGACGCACATGAAAAGCTGCTCAACATCACTAATTATTAGAGAAATGCAAATCAAAACTACAATGAGGTAAGACCTCACACCTGTTAGAATCGGCATCATCAGATAATCTACAAACAACAAATTCTGGGGAGGGTGTGGACAAAAGGAACCCTCTTCCGCTATTGGTGGGAATGTAAATTGATACAGTCACTATGGAGAACAGTATGGAGGTTCCTTTAAAAAACTAAAAAGAGAATTACCATAGGATCCAGCAATCCCACTTCTGGGCATATACCCAGAGAAAACCATAAATCACAGAGACACATTCACCACAATGTTCATTGCAGCACTATTTACAATAGCCAGGTTATGGAAGCAACATAAATGCCCACAGACAGACGAATGGATAAAGATGTGGTACATATATAAAATGGAATATTACTCAGCCATAAAAAGGAATGAAACTGGGTCATTTGTAGAGAAGTTGATGGATCTAGAGACTGTCATACAGAGTGAAGTAAGCCAGAAAGAGAAAAACAAGTATTGTATATTAATGCCTATATGTGGAACCTAGAAAAATGGTAGAGATGAACTGGTTTGCAGGGCAGAAATAGAGACACAGAGGTAGAGAACAAACGTATGGACACAAAGTGGGGGAAGCCATGGGGTGGTGGTGGTGGGATGACTTGGGAGATTAGGATTGACCTGTATACATGTCTATGCATAAAATAGATAACTAATAATAACCTACTGTATAAAAAAATAACTAAAATTAAATTTCAAAATTTTAAAAAATAAAATGTAAAAATAAAACAGAAAAAAAGTTCTTCCATTCACACTGATGTATTTATACGAATGAATTATTTCCATGCTTATATCTATAAATACATAAATGAGGAATAAAATCTAACTTGAACCAAAAAAGAAAAAAAAAAAAACTGAACCTAACAGTTATACAGAGGAAAACACTACCAAGGCACTTGCTCCAGTGGTAAACAATTCTGAAATTGGTCAGAGGTGGGGAATCATCTCCCATACAGCCAGCAGCCCCGCCCGCCCTCGCCAGGAGCATCCTCATTGCAAAGCTGGGAGACCGTGCCGAGGCCTCTGTGAGTAAACGTGAGCTGAGCCCCAGGCCAGATGCTGCTGAACTGTTCCCACCCTTCCCAGGTGAAACACCTGAATATGTACAAGGGCTTGAAAGCCTAGAGGAAGGGCCGTGGAGCCACACCAGCGACAGCACGCAGGCCAACTTGGTGCCTGCAGGTCAGCCAGGATGGTACTGGCCACGGGCGCTCTTCTGGAAGCTTTCTATTGCCCTGCCTGAGATACCCCTCCTGTCCCGGCCCCCACTCCTTTTTTTCCTTCCTCACCTCAGCCCGCAGAGATATTCCAGTGGAAGTTATGGGTGACACATCCTCTTCTTTACAGGTGGCAGCCTGGCAACTCCTGCCGAAAGTCCAGCAGAGCCCCACTCACACCGGGCCACCCACAAAGCCGTGGACCCTCACACCCTCCCACCAGTACAGCCCCGAGACTGCTGACGGGGCAGAGAATATGGAGTAAGGCACAGCTGCAGGGGCTATTGCTGCCTGGAGTGCTGTTTATATTGACCTCAACCCAGGCACACCTGGGGAGGGCTTGCCGGCAGGGTCAGGCTGCCCAGGTCAGCTAATCCTCAGCCCTCAGGGAATCACATTGCAGAAAATGGACCTCGCTAAGACAGAATATTCGCCAAGGAAAAAAAGGACACAATGCCATTTGCAGCACCGTAGATGAGTCTCGAGGTAATCACGTGACTTGGAGTAAGTCAGAAAGTGAAAGACACATATCATATCATATCACTTATAGGTGTTACCTATAAATTGATACCAGGGCAGATATTTCCACGGAGAAGGGCAATCACAGATTCATTAAACAAACTTATGGTTCACCAAAGGAAAGGTGTGAGGATTGAATTCATTACGATATTGGGGTTAGCAGACAGATACAAACACAGTAGACGTATATAATCACCAAAGACCTACGGAGTACCAAGAGAAGACTACTCAACATTCTGTCATAACGTACATGGGAAAAGGATCCCAGGAAGAACAGACATATGTATATGTGTAAAAGAACCACCTCTTGCACACCTACAACAAGCTAAACGTTGTACTCAAACTTGCTGTAATAAAAAATAAAAAATTAAATTAAAAACACGAACAAGAAGTAGTGAGACACACTTGAGGGGCTTTCTCCTGGCACATTCCGTTCTACATTCCAATCTCGAACACGACTTCCATTGAGGCTCTGCTGCCCTAGTAACCAGATTTGGTAAGGGAGAACTGCTGCCACCTTGTGGCCGTTTCACACAACTGCAGGTTTAATGCCAGCGCTAATGGTCAGTGGATATTCCAAATCATTACAGGCCTGTAAATGACACCTGCCCTGAAAACAAATCCTGGGGTCATATAGCGACCAAAAAATTCAAAAGACGTCCATATTTCAAAACGACAGTTTCAAGAGGCATATTTCACGCACATTAGTGTTCTGCTTCTTTTGCTTTCTTTCTTTCTTTGTTAAAAAAAACGGGAATGGAAAAAGGCAACCCTCAGAATGGGCGAAAACGTTCACAAACGAATCAATGGACAAAGGTTTAATCTCCAATATATATAAACAGCTCATGCAGCTTAATATTAATAAAACAAACAACCCAATACAAAAATGGGCAGAAGATCTAAAGAGACGTTTCTTCAAAGAAGACACAGAGATGGCCAAGACGCACATGAAAAGCTGCTCAACATCACTAATTATTAGAGAAATGCAAATCAAAACTACAATGAGGTAAGACCTCACACCTGTTAGAATCGGCATCATCAGATAATCTACAAACAACAAATTCTGGGGAGGGTGTGGACAAAAGGAACCCTCTTCCGCTATTGGTGGGAATGTAAATTGATACAGTCACTATGGAGAACAGTATGGAGGTTCCTTTAAAAAACTAAAAAGAGAATTACCATAGGATCCAGCAATCCCACTTCTGGGCATATACCCAGAGAAAACCATAAATCACAGAGACACATTCACCACAATGTTCATTGCAGCACTATTTACAATAGCCAGGTTATGGAAGCAACATAAATGCCCACAGACAGACGAATGGATAAAGATGTGGTACATATATAAAATGGAATATTACTCAGCCATAAAAAGGAATGAAACTGGGTCATTTGTAGAGAAGTTGATGGATCTAGAGACTGTCATACAGAGTGAAGTAAGCCAAAAGAGAAAAACAAATATTGTATATTAATGCCTATATGTGGAACCTAGAAAAATGGTAGAGATGAACTGGTTTGCAGGGCAGAAATAGAGACACAGAGGTAGAGAACAAACGTATGGACACAAAGTGGGGGAAGCCATGGGGTGGTGGTGGTGGGATGACTTGGGAGATTAGGATTGACCTGTATACATGTCTATGCATAAAATAGATAACTAATAATAACCTACTGTATAAAAAATAACTAAAATTAAATTTCAAAATTTTAAAAAATAAAATGTAAAAATAAAACAGAAAAAATGTTCTTCCATTCACACTGATGTATTTATACGAATGAATTATTTCCATGCTTATATCTATAAATACATAAATGAGGAATAAAATCTAACTTGAACCAAAAAAGAAAAAAAAAAAAACTGAACCTAACAGTTATACAGAGGAAAACACTACCAAGGCACTTGCTCCAGTGGTAAACAATTCTGAAATTGGTCAGAGGTGGGGAATCATCTCCCATACAGCCAGCAGCCCCGACCGCCCTCGCCAGGAGCATCCTCATTGCAAAGCTGGGAGACCGTGCCGAGGCCTCTGTGAGTAAACGTGAGCTGAGCCCCAGGCCAGATGCTGCTGAACTGTTCCCACCCTTCCCAGGTGAAACACCTGAATATGTACAAGGGCTTGAAAGCCTAGAGGAAGGGCCGTGGATCCACACCATCGACAGCACGCAGGCCAACTTGGTGCCTGCAGGTCAGCCAGGATGGTACTGGCCACGGGCGCTCTTCTGGAAGCTTTCTATTGCCCTGCCTGAGATAACCCTCCTGTCCCGGCCCCCACTCCTTTTTTTCCTTCCTCACCTCAGCCCGGAGAGATATTCCAGTGGAAGTTATGGGTGACACATCCTCTTCTTTACAGGTGGCAGCCTGGCAACTCCTGCCGAAAGTCCAGCAGAGCCCCACTCACACCGGGCCACCCACAAAGCCGTGGACCCTCACACCCTCCCACCAGCACAGCCCCGAGACTGCTGACGGGGCAGAGAATATGGAGTAAGGCACAGCTGCAGGGCCTATTGCTGCCTGGAGTGCTGTTTATATTGACCTCAACCCAGGCACACCTGGGGAGGGCTTGCCGGCAGGGTCAGGCTGCCCAGGTCAGCTAATCCTCAGCCCTCAGGGAATCACATTGCAGAAAATGGACCTCGCTAAGACAGAATATTCGCCAAGGAGAAAAAGGACACAATGCCATTTGCAGCACCGTAGATGAGTCTCGAGGTAATCACGTGACTTGGAGTAAGTCAGAAAGTGAAAGACACATATCATATCATATCACTTATAGGTGTTACCTATAAATTGATACCAGGGCAGATATTTCCACGGAGAAGGGCAATCACAGATTCATTAAACAAACTTATGGTTCACCAAAGGAAAGGTGTGAGGATTGAATTCATTACGATATTGGGGTTAGCAGACAGATACAAACACAGTAGACGTATATAATCACCAAAGACCTACGGAGTACCAAGAGAAGACTACTCAACATTCTGTCATAACGTACATGGGAAAAGGATCCCAGGAAGAACAGACATATGTATATGTGTAAAAGAACCACCTCTTGCACACCTACAACAAGCTAAACGTTGTACTCAAACTTGCTGTAATAAAAAATAAAAAATTAAATTAAAAACACGAACAAGAAGTAGTGAGACAAACTTGAGCGGCTTTCTCCTGGCACATTCCGTTCTACATTCCAATCTCGAACACGACTTCCATTGAGGCTCTGCTGCCCTAGTAACCAGATTTGGTAAGGGAGAACTGCTGCCACCTTGTGGCCGTTTCACACAACTGCAGGTTTAATGCCAGCGCTAATGGTCAGTGGATATTCCAAATCATTACAGGCCTGTAAATGACACCTGCCCTGAAAACAAATCCTGGGGTCATATATCGACCAAAAAATTCAAAAGACGTCCATATTTCAAAACGACAGTTTCAAGAGGCATATTTCACGCACATTAGTGTTCTGCTTCTTTTGCTTTCTTTCTTTCTTTGTTAAAAGAACGGGAATGGAAAAAGGCAACCCTCAGAATGGGCGAAAACATTCACAAACGAATCAATGGACAAAGGTTTAATCTCCCATATATATAAACAGCTCATGCAGCTTAATATTAATAAAACAAACAACCCAATACAAAAATGGGCAGAAGATCTAAAGAGACGTTTCTTCAAAGAAGACACAGAGATGGCCAAGACGCACATGAAAAGCTGCTCAACATCACTAATTATTAGAGAAATGCAAATCAAAACTACAATGAGGTAAGACCTCACACCTGTTAGAATCGGCATCATCAGATAATCTACAAACAACAAATTCTGGGGAGGGTGTGGACAAAAGGAACCCTCTTCCGCTATTGGTGGGAATGTAAATTGATACAGTCACTATGGAGAACAGTATGGAGGTTCCTTTAAAAAACTAAAAAGAGAATTACCATAGGATCCAGCAATCCCACTTCTGGGCATATACCCAGAGAAAACCATAAATCACAGAGACACATTCACCACAATGTTCATTGCAGCACTATTTACAATAGCCAGGTTATGGAAGCAACATAAATGCCCACAGACAGACGAATGGATAAAGATGTGGTACATATATAAAATGGAATATTACTCAGCCATAAAAAGGAATGAAACTGGGTCATTTGTAGAGAAGTTGATGGATCTAGAGACTGTCATACAGAGTGAAGTAAGCCAGAAAGAGAAAAACAAATATTGTATATTAATGCCTATATGTGGAACCTAGAAAAATGGTAGAGATGAACTGGTTTGCAGGGCAGAAATAGAGACACAGAGGTAGAGAACAAACGTATGGACACAAAGTGGGGGAAGCCATGGGGTGGTGGTGGTGGGATGACTTGGGAGATTAGGATTGACCTGTATACATGTCTATGCATAAAATAGATAACTAATAATAACCTACTGTATAAAAAAATAACTAAAATTAAATTTCAAAATTTTAAAAAATAAAATGTAAAAATAAAACAGAAAAAAAGTTCTTCCATTCACACTGATGTATTTATACGAATGAATTATTTCCATGCTTATATCTATAAATACATAAATGAGGAATAAAATCTAACTTGAACCAAAAAAGAAAAAAAAAAAAAACTGAACCTAACAGTTATACAGAGGAAAACACTACCAAGGCACTTGCTCCAGTGGTAAACAATTCTGAAATTGGTCAGAGGTGGGGAATCATCTCCCATACAGCCAGCAGCCCCGCCCGCCCTCGCCAGGAGCATCCTCATTGCAAAGCTGGGAGACAATGCCGAGGCCTCTGTGAGTAAACGTGAGCTGAGCCCCAGGCCAGATGCTGCTGAACTGTTCCCACCCTTCCCAGGTGAAACACCTGAATATGTACAAGGGCTTGAAAGCCTAGAGGAAGGGCCGTGGAGCCACACCAGCGACAGCACGCAGGCCAACTTGGTGCCTGCAGGTCAGCCAGGATGGTACTGGCCACGGGCGCTCTTCTGGAAGCTTTCTATTGCCCTGCCTGAGATACCCCTCCTGTCCCGGCCCCCACTCCTTTTTTTCCTTCCTCACCTCAGCCCGGAGAGATATTCCAGTGGAAGTTATGGGTGACACATCCTCTTCTTTACAGGTGGCAGCCTGGCAACTCCTGCCGAAAGTCCAGCAGAGCCCCACTCACACCGGGCCACCCACAAAGCCGTGGACCCTCACACCCTCCCACCAGCACAGCCCCGAGACTGCTGACGGGGCAGAGAATATGGAGTAAGGCACAGCTGCAGGGGCTATTGCTGCCTGGAGTGCTGTTTATATTGACCTCAACCCAGGCACACCTGGGGAGGGCTTGCCGGCAGGGTCAGGCTGCCCAGGTCAGCTAATCCTCAGCCCTCAGGGAATCAGATTGCAGAAAATGGACCTCGCTAAGACAGAATATTCGCCAAGGAAAAAAAGGACACAATGCCATTTGCAGCACCGTAGATGAGTCTCGAGGTAATCACGTGACTTGGAGTAAGTCAGAAAGTGAAAGACACATATCATATCATATCACTTATAGGTGTTACCTATAAATTGATACCAGGGCAGATATTTCCACGGAGAAGGGCAATCACAGATTCATTAAACAAACTTATGGTTCACCAAAGGAAAGGTGTGAGGATTGAATTCATTACGATATTGGGGTTAGCAGACAGATACAAACACAGTAGACGTATATAATCACCAAAGACCTACGGAGTACCAAGAGAAGACTACTCAACATTCTGTCATAACGTACATGGGAAAAGGATCCCAGGAAGAACAGACATATGTATATGTGTAAAAGAACCACCTCTTGCACACCTACAACAAGCTAAACGTTGTACTCAAACTTGCTGTAATAAAAAATAAAAAATTAAATTAAAAACACGAACAAGAAGTAGTGAGACAAACTTGAGCGGCTTTCTCCTGGCACATTCCGTTCTACATTCCAATCTCGAACACGACTTCCATTGAGGCTCTGCTGCCCTAGTAACCAGATTTGGTAAGGGAGAACTGCTGCCACCTTGTGGCCGTTTCACACAACTGCAGGTTTAATGCCAGCGCTAATGGTCAGTGGATATTCCAAATCATTACAGGCCTGTAAATGACACCTGCCCTGAAAACAAATCCTGGGGTCATATATCGACCAAAAAATTCAAAAGACGTCCATATTTCAAAACGACAGTTTCAAGAGGCATATTTCACGCACATTAGTGTTCTCCTTCTTTTGCTTTCTTTCTTTCTTTGTTAAAAAAAACGGGAATGGAAAAAGGCAACCCTCAGAATGGGCGAAAACGTTCACAAACGAATGAATGGACAAAGGTTTAATCTCCAATATATATAAACAGCTCATGCAGCTTAATATTAATAAAACAAACAACCCAATACAAAAATGGGCAGAAGATCTAAAGAGACGTTTCTTCAAAGAAGACACAGAGATGGCCAAGACGCACATGAAAAGCTGCTCAACAACACTAATTATTAGAGAAATGCAAATCAAAACTACAATGAGGTAAGACCTCACACCTGTTAGAATCGGCATCATCAGATAATCTACAAACAACAAATTCTGGGGAGGGTGTGGACAAAAGGAACCCTCTTCCGCTATTGGTGGGAATGTAAATTGATACAGTCACTATGGAGAACAGTATGGAGGTTCCTTTAAAAAACTAAAAAGAGAATTACCATAGGATCCAGCAATCCCACTTCTGGGCATATACCCAGAGAAAACCATAAATCACAGAGACACATTCACCACAGTGTTCATTGCAGCACTATTTACAATAGCCAGGTTATGGAAGCAACATAAATGCCCACAGACAGACGAATGGATAAAGATGTGGTACATATATAAAATGGAATATTACTCAGCCATAAAAAGGAATGAAACTGGGTCATTTGTAGAGAAGTTGATGGATCTAGAGACTGTCATACAGAGTGAAGTAAGCCAGAAAGAGAAAAACAAATATTGTATATTAATGCCTATATGTGGAACCTAGAAAAATGGTAGAGATGAACTGGTTTGCAGGGCAGAAATAGAGACACAGAGGTAGAGAACAAACGTATGGACACAAAGTGGGGGAAGCCATGGGGTGGTGGTGGTGGGATGAGTTGGGAGATTAGGATTGACCTGTATACATGTCTATGCATAAAATAGATAACTAATAATAACCTACTGTATAAAAAAATAACTAAAATTAAATTTCAAAATTTTAAAAAATAAAATGTAAAAATAAAACAGAAAAAAAGTTCTTCCATTCACACTGATGTATTTATACGAATGAATTATTTCCATGCTTATATCTATAAATACATAAATGAGGAATAAAATCTAACTTGAACCAAAAAAGAAAAAAAAAACTGAACCTAACAGTTATACAGAGGAAAACACTACCAAGGCACTTGCTCCAGTGGTAAACAATTCTGAAATTGGTCAGAGGTGGGGAATCATCTCCCATACAGCCAGCAGCCCCGCCCGCCCTCGCCAGGAGCATCCTCATTGCAAAGCTGGGAGACCGTGCCGAGGCCTCTGTGAGTAAACGTGAGCTGAGCCCCAGGCCAGATGCTGCTGAACTGTTCCCACCCTTCCCAGGTGAAACACCTGAATATGTACAAGGGCTTGAAAGCCTAGAGGAAGGGCCGTGGAGCCACACCAGCGACAGCACGCAGGCCAACTTGGTGCCTGCAGGTCAGCCAGGATGGTACTGGCCACGGGCGCTCTTCTGGAAGCTTTCTATTGCCCTGCCTGAGATACCCCTCCTGTCCCGGCCCCCACTCCTTTTTTTCCTTCCTCACCTCAGCCCGGAGAGATATTCCAGTGGAAGTTATGGGTGACACATCCTCTTCTTTACAGGTGGCAGCCTGGCAACTCCTGCCGAAAGTCCAGCAGAGCCCCACTCACACCGGGCCACCCACAAAGCCGTGGACCCTCACACCCTCCCACCAGCACAGCCCCGAGACTGCTGACGGGGCAGAGAATATGGAGTAAGGCACAGCTGCAGGGGCTATTGCTGCCTGGAGTGCTGTTTATATTGACCTCAACGCAGGCACACCTGGGGAGGGCTTGCCGGCAGGGTCAGGCTGCCCAGGTCAGCTAATCCTCAGCCCTCAGGGAATCACATTGCAGAAAATGGACCTCGCTAAGACAGAATATTCGCCAAGGAGAAAAAGGACACAATGCCATTTGCAGCACCGTAGATGAGTCTCGAGGTAATCACGTGACTTGGAGTAAGTCAGAAAGTGAAAGACACATATCATATCATATCACTTATAGGTGTTACCTATAAATTGCTACCAGGGCAGATATTTCCACGGAGAAGGGCAATCACAGATTCATTAAACAAACTTATGGTTCACCAAAGGAAAGGTGTGAGGATTGAATTCATTACGATATTGGGGTTAGCAGACAGATACAAACACAGTAGACGTATATAATCACCAAAGACCTACGGAGTACCAAGAGAAGACTACTCAACATTCTCTCATAACGTACATTGGAAAAGGATCCCAGGAAGAAAAGACATATGTGTATGTGTAAAAGAACCACCTCTTGCACACCTACAACAAGCTAAACGTTGTACTCAAACTTGCTGTAATAAAAAATAAAAAATTAAATTAAAAACACGAACAAGAAGTAGTGAGACAAACTTGAGGGGCTTTCTCCTGGCACATTCCGTTCTACATTCCAATCTCGAACACGACTTCCATTGAGGCTCTGCTGCCCTAGTAACCAGATTTGGTAAGGGAGAACTGCTGCCACCTTGTGGCCGTTTCACACAACTGCAGGTTTAATGCCAGCGCTAATGGTCAGTGGATATTCCAAATCATTACAGGCCTGTAAATGACACCTGCCCTGAAAACAAATCCTGGGGTCATATATCGACCAAAAAATTCAAAAGACGTCCATATTTCAAAACGACAGTTTCAAGAGGCATATTTCACGCACATTAGTGTTCTGCTTCTTTTGCTTTCTTTCTTTCTTTGTTAAAAAAAACGGGAATGGAAAAAGGCAACCCTCAGAATGGGCGAAAACGTTCACAAACGAATCAATGGACAAAGGTTTAATCTCCAATATATATAAACAGCTCATGCAGCTTAATATTAATAAAACAAACAACCCAATACAAAAATGGGCAGAAGATCTAAAGACACGTTTCTTCAAAGAAGACACAGAGATGGCCAAGACGCACATGAAAAGCTGCTCAACATCACTAATTATTAGAGAAATGCAAATCAAAACTACAATGAGGTAAGACCTCACACCTGTTAGGATCGGCATCATCAGATAATCTACAAACAACAAATTCTGGGGAGGGTGTGGACAAAAGGAACCCTCTTCCGCTATTGGTGGGAATGTAAATTGATACAGTCACTATGGAGAACAGTATGGAGGTTCCTTTAAAAAACTAAAAAGAGAATTACCATAGGATCCAGCAATCCCACTTCTGGGCATATACCCAGAGAAAACCATAAATCACAGAGACACATTCACCACAATGTTCATTGCAGCACTATTTACAATAGCCAGGTTATGGAAGCAACATAAATGCCCACAGACAGACGAATGGATAAAGATGTGGTACATATATAAAATGGAATATTACTCAGCCATAAAAAGGAATGAAACTGGGTCATTTGTAGAGAAGTTGATGGATCTAGAGACTGTCATACAGAGTGAAGTAAGCCAGAAAGAGAAAAACAAATATTGTATATTAATGCCTATATGTGGAACCTAGAAAAATGGTAGAGATGAACTGGTTTGCAGGGCAGAAATAGAGACACAGAGGTAGAGAACAAACGTATGGACACAAAGTGGGGGAAGCCATGGGGTGGTGGTGGTGGGATGAGTTGGGAGATTAGGATTGACCTGTATACATGTCTATGCATAAAATAGATAACTAATAATAACCTACTGTATAAAAAAACAACTAAAATTAAATTTCAAAATTTTAAAAAATAAAATGTAAAAATAAAACAGAAAAAAAGTTCTTCCATTCACACTGATGTATTTATACGAATGAATTATTTCCATGCTTATATCTATAAATACATAAATGAGGAATAAAATCTAACTTGAACCAAAAAAGAAAAAAAAAAACTGAACCTAACAGTTATACAGAGGAAAACACTACCAAGGCACTTGCTCCAGTGGTAAACAATTCTGAAATTGGTCAGAGGTGGGGAATCATCTCCCATATAGCCAGCAGCCCCGCCCGCCCTCGCCAGGAGCATCCTCATTGCAAAGCTGGGAGACCGTGCCGAGGCCTCTGTGAGTAAACGTGAACTGAGCCCCAGGCCAGATGCTGCTGAACTGTTCCCACCCTTCCCAGGTGAAACACCTGAATATGTACAAGGGCTTGAAAGCCTAGAGGAAGGGCCGTGGAGCCACACCAGCGACAGCACGCAGGCCAACTTGGTGCCTGCAGGTCAGCCAGGATGGTACTGGCCACGGACGCTCTTCTGGAAGCTTTCTATTGCCCTGCCTGAGATACCCCTCCTGTCCCGGCCCCCACTCCTTTTTTTCCTTCCTCACCTCAGCCCGGAGAGATATTCCAGTGGAAGTTATGGGTGACACATCCTCTTCTTTACAGGTGGCAGCCTGGCAACTCCTGCCGAAAGTCCAGCAGAGCCCCACTCACACCGGGCCACCCACAAAGCCGTGGACCCTCACACCCTCCCACCAGCACAGCCCCGAGACTGCTGACGGGGCAGAGAATATGGAGTAAGGCACAGCTGCAGGGCCTATTGCTGCCTGGTGTGCTGTTTATATTGACCTCAACCCAGGCACACCTGGGGAGGGCTTGCCGGCAGGGTCAGGCTGCCCAGGTCAGCTAATCCTCAGCCCTCAGGGAATCACATTGCAGAAAATGGACCTCGCTAAGACAGAATATTCGCCAAGGAGAAAAAGGACACAATGCCATTTGCAGCACCGTAGATGAGTCTCGAGGTAATCACGTGACTTGGAGTAAGTCAGAAAGTGAAAGACACATATCATATCATATCACTTATAGGTGTTACCTATAAATTGATACCAGGGCAGATATTTCCACGGAGAAGGGCAATCACAGATTCATTAAACAAACTTATGGTTCACCAAAGGAAAGGTGTGAGGATTGAATTCATTACGATATTGGGGTTAACAGACAGATACAAACACAGTAGACGTATATAATCACCAAAGACCTACGGAGTACCAAGAGAAGACTACTCAACATTCTGTCATAACGTACATGGGAAAAGGATCCCAGGAAGAACAGACATATGTATATGTGTAAAAGAACCACCTCTTGCACACCTACAACAAGCTAAACGTTGTACTCAAACTTGCTGTAATAAAAAATAAAAAATTAAATTAAAAACACGAACAAGAAGTAGTGAGACAAACTTGAGGGGCTTTCTCCTGGCACATTCCGTTCTACATTCCAATCTCGAACACGACTTCCATTGAGGCTCTGCTGCCCTAGTAACCAGATTTGGTAAGGGAGAACTGCTGCCACCTTGTGGCCGTTTCACACAACTGCAGGTTTAATGCCAGCGCTAATGGTCAGTGGATATTCCAAATCATTACAGGCCTGTAAATGACACCTGCCCTGAAAACAAATCCTGGGGTCATATATCGACCAAAAAATTCAAAAGACGTCCATATTTCAAAACGACAGTTTCAAGAGGCATATTTCATGCACATTAGTGTTCTGCTTCTTTTGCTTTCTTTCTTTCTTTGTTAAAAAAATCGGGAATGGAAAAAGGCAACCCTCAGAATGGGCGAAAACGTTCACAAACGAATCAATGGACAAAGGTTTAATCTCCAATATATATAAACAGCTCATGCAGCTTAATATTAATAAAACAAACAACCCAATACAAAAATGGGCAGAAGATCTAAAGAGACGTTTCTTCAAAGAAGACACAGAGATGGCCAAGACGCACATGAAAAGCTGTTCAACATCACTAATTATTATGAAATGCAAATCAAAACTACAATGAGGTAAGACCTCACACCTTTTAGAATCGGCATCATCAGATAATCTACAAACAACAAATTCTGGGGAGGGTGTGGACAAAAGGAACCCTCTTCCGCTATTGGTGGGAATGTAAATTGATACAGTCACTATGGAGAACAGTATGGAGGTTCCTTTAAAAAACTAAAAAGAGAATTACCATAGGATCCAGCAATCCCACTTCTGGGCATATACCCAGAGAAAACCATAAATCACAGAGACACATTCACCACAATGTTCATTGCAGCACTATTTACAATAGCCAGGTTATGGAAGCAACATAAATGCCCACAGACAGACGAATGGATAAAGATGTGGTACATATATAAAATGGAATATTACTCAGCCATAAAAAGGAATGAAACTGGGTCATTTGTAGAGAAGTTGATGGATCTAGAGACTGTCATACAGAGTGAAGTAAGCCAGAAAGAGAAAAACAAATATGGTATATTAATGCCTATATGTGGAACCTAGAAAAATGGTAGAGATGAACTGGTTTGCAGGGCAGAAATAGAGACACAGAGGTAGAGAACAAACGTATGGACACAAAGTGGGGGAAGCCATGGGGTGGTGGTGGTGGGATGACTTGGGAGATTAGGATTGACCTGTATACATGTCTATGCATAAAATAGATAACTAATAATAACCTACTGTATAAAAAATAACTAAAATTAAATTTCAAAGTTTTAAAAAATAAAATGTAAAAATAAAACAGAAAAAAAGTTCTTCCATTCACACTGATGTATTTATACGAATGAATTATTTCCATGCTTATATCTATAAATACATAAATGAGGAATAAAATCTAACTTGAACCAAAAAAGAAAAAAAAAACTGAACCTAACAGTTATACAGAGGAAAACACTACCAAGGCACTTGCTCCAGTGGTAAACAATTCTGAAATTGGTCAGAGGTGGGGAATCATTTCCCATACAGCCAGCAGCCCCGCCCGCCCATGCAAGGAGCATCCTCATTGCAAAGCTGGGAGACCGTGCCGAGGCCTCTGTGAGTAAACGTGAGCTGAGCCCCAGGCCAGATGCTGCTGAACTGTTCCCACCCTTCCCAGGTGAAACACCTGAATATGTACAAGGGCTTGAAAGCCTAGAGGAAGGGCCGTGGAGCCACACCAGCGATAGCACGCAGGCCAACTTGGTGCCTGCAGGTCAGCCAGGATGGTACTGGCCACGGGCGCTCTTCTGGAAGCTTTCTATTGCCCTGCCTGAGATACCCCTCCTGTCCCGGCCCCCACTCCTTTTTTTCCTTCCTCACCTCAGCCCGGAGAGATATTCCAGTGGAAGTTATGGGTGACACATCCTCTTCTTTACAGGTGGCAGCCTGGCAACTCCTGCCGAAAGTCCAGCAGAGCCCCACTCACACCGGGCCCCCCACAAAGCCGTGGACCCTCACACCCTCCCACCAGCACAGCCCCGAGACTGCTGACGGGGCAGAGAATATGGAGTAAGGCACAGCTGCAGGGGCTATTGCTGCCTGGAGTGCTGTTTATATTGACCTCAACCCAGGCACACCTGGGGAGGGCTTGCCGGCAGGGTCAGGCTGCCCAGGTCAGGTAATCCTCAGCCCTCAGGGAATCACATTGCAGAAAATGGACCTCGCTAAGACAGAATATTCGCCAAGGAGAAAAAGGACACAATGCCATTTGCAGCACCGTAGATGAGTCTCGAGGTAATCACGTGACTTGGAGTAAGTCAGAAAGTGAAAGACACATATCATATCATATCACTTATAGGTGTTACCTATAAATTGATACCAGGGCAGATATTTCCACGGAGAAGGGCAATCACAGATTCATTAAACAAACTTATGGTTCACCAAAGGAAAGGTGTGAGGATTGAATTCATTACGATATTGGGGTTAACAGACATATACAAACACAGTAGACGTATATAATCACCAAAGACCTATGGAGTACCAAGAGAAGACTACTCAACATTCTGTCATAACGTACATGGGAAAAGGATCCCAGGAAGAACAGACATATGTATATGTGTAAAAGAACCACCTCTTGCACACCTACAACAAGCTAAACGTTGTACTCAAACTTGCTGTAATAAAAAATAAAAAATTAAATTAAAAACACGAACAAGAAGTAGTGAGACAAACTTGAGGGGCTTTCTCCTGGCACATTCCGTTCTACATTCCAATCTAGAACACGACTTCCATTGAGGCACTGCTGACCTAGTAACCAGATTTGGTAAGGGAGAACTGCTGCCACCTTGTGGCCGTTTCACACAACTGCAGGTTTAATGCCAGCGCTAATGGTCAGTGGATATTCCAAATCATTACAGGCCTGTAAATGACACCTGCCCTGTAAACAAATCCTGGGGTCATATATCGACCAAAAAATTCAAAAGACGTCCATATTTCAAAACGACAGTTTCAAGAGGCATATTTCACGCACATTAGTGTTCTGCTTCTTTTGCTTTCTTTCTTTCTTTGTTAAAAAAAACGGGAATGGAAAAAGGCAACCCTCAGAATGGGCGAAAACGTTCACAAACGAATCAATGGACAAAGGTTTAATCTCCAATATATATAAACAGCTCATGCAGCTTAATATTAATAAAACAAACAACCCAATACAAAAATGGGCAGAAGATCTAAAGAGACGTTTCTTCAAAGAAGACACAGAGATGGCCAAGACGCACATGAAAAGCTGCTCAACATCACTAATTATTAGAGAAATGCAAATCAAAACTACAATGAGGTAAGACCTCACACCTGTTAGAATCGGCATCATCAGATAATCTACAAACAACAAATTCTGGGGAGGGTGTGGACAAAAGGAACCCTCTTCCGCTATTGGTGGGAATGTAAATTGATACAGTCACTATGGAGAACAGTATGGAGGTTCCTTTAAAAAACTAAAAAGAGAATTACCATAGGATCCAGCAATCCCACTTCTGGGCATATACCCAGAGAAAACCATAAATCACAGAGACACATTCACCACAATGTTCATTGCAGCACTATTTACAATAGCCAGGTTATGGAAGCAACATAAATGCCCACAGACAGACGAATGGATAAAGATGTGGTACATATATAAAATGGAATATTACTCAGCCATAAAAAGGAATGAAACTGGGTCATTTGTAGAGAAGTTGATGGATCTAGAGACTGTCATACAGAGTGAAGTAAGCCAGAAAGAGAAAAACAAATATGGTATATTAATGCCTATATGTGGAACCTAGAAAAATGGTAGAGATGAACTGGTTTGCAGGGCAGAAATAGAGACACAGAGGTAGAGAACAAACGTATGGACACAAAGTGGGGGAAGCCATGGGGTGGTGGTGGTGGGATGACTTGGGAGATTAGGATTGACCTGTATACATGTCTATGCATAAAATAGATAACTAATAATAACCTACTGTATAAAAAATAACTAAAATTAAATTTCAAAATTTTAAAAAATAAAATGTAAAAATAAAACAGAAAAAAAGTTCTTCCATTCACACTGATGTATTTATACGAATGAATTATTTCCATGCTTATATCTATAAATACATAAATGAGGAATAAAATCTAACTTGAACCAAAAAAGAAAAAAAAAAAACTGAACCTAACAGTTATACAGAGGAAAACACTACCAAGGCACTTGCTCCAGTGGTAAACAATTCTGAAATTGGTCAGAGGTGGGGAATCATCTCCCATACAGCCAGCAGCCCCGCCCGCCCACGCAAGGAGCATCCTCATTGCAAAGCTGGGAGACCGTGCCGAGGCCTCTGTGAGTAAACGTGAGCTGAGCCCCAGGCCAGATGCTGCTGAACTGTTCCCACCCTTCCCAGGTGAAACACCTGAATATGTACAAGGGCTTGAAAGCCTAGAGGAAGGGCCGTGGAGCCACACCAGCGACAGCACGCAGGCCAACTTGGTGCCTGCAGGTCAGCCAGGATGGTACTGGCCACGGGCGCTCTTCTGGAAGCTTTCTATTGCCCTGCCTGAGATACCCCTCCTGTCCCGGCCCCCACTCCTTTTTTTCCTTCCTCACCTCAGCCCGGAGAGATATTCCAGTGGAAGTTATGGGTGACACATCCTCTTCTTTACAGGTGGCAGCCTGGCAACTCCTGCCGAAAGTCCAGCAGAGCCCCACTCACACCGGGCCACCCACAAAGCCGTGGACCCTCACACCCTCCCACCAGCACAGCCCCGAGACTGCTGACGGGGCAGAGAATATGGAGTAAGGCACAGCTGCAGGGGCTATTGCTGCCTGGAGTGCTGTTTATATTGACCTCAACCCAGGCACACCTGGGGAGGGCTTTCCGGCAGGGTCAGGCTGCCCAGGTCAGCTAATCCTCAGCCCTCAGGGAATCACATTGCAGAAAATGGACCTCGCTAAGACAGAATATTCGCCAAGGAGAAAAAGGACACAATGCCATTTGCAGCACCGTAGATGAGTCTCGAGGTAATCACGTGACTTGGAGTAAGTCAGAAAGTGAAAGACACATATCATATCATATCACTTATAGGTGTTACCTATAAATTGATACCAGGGCAGATATTTCCACGGAGAAGGGCAATCACAGATTCATTAAACAAACTTATGGTTCACCAAAGTAAAGGTGTGAGGATTGAATTCATTACGATATTGGGGTTAACAGACATATACAAACACAGTAGACGTATATAATCACCAAAGACCTACGGAGTACCAAGAGAAGACTACTCAACATTCTGTCATAACGTACATGGGAAAAGGATCCCAGGAAGAACAGACATATGTATATGTGTAAAAGAACCACCTCTTGCACACCTACAACAAGCTAAACGTTGTACTCAAACTTGCTGTAATAAAAAATAAAAAATTAAATTAAAATCACGAACAAGAAGTAGTGAGACAAACTTGAGGGGCTTTCTCCTGGCACATTCCGTTCTACATTCCAATCTAGAACACGACTTCCATTGAGGCTCTGCTGCCCTAGTAACCAGATTTGGTAAGGGAGAACTGCTGCCACCTTGTGGCCGTTTCACACAACTGCAGGTTTAATGCCAGCGCTAATGGTCAGTGGATATTCCAAATCATTACAGGCCTGTAAATGACACCTGCCCTGAAAACAAATCCTGGGGTCATATATCGACCAAAAAATTCAAAAGACGTCCATATTTCAAAACGACAGTTTCAAGAGGTATATTTCACGCACATTAGTGTTCTGCTTCTTTTGCTTTCTTTCTTTCTTTGTTAAAAAAAACGGGAATGGAAAAAGGCAACCCTCAGAATGGGCGAAAACGTTCACAAACGAATCAATGGACAAAGGTTTAATCTCCAATATATATAAACAGCTCATGCAGCTTAATATTAATAAAACAAACAACCCAATACAAAAATGGGCAGAAGATCTAAAGAGACGTTTCTTCAAAGAAGACACAGAGATGGCCAAGACGCACATGAAAAGCTGCTCAACATCACTAATTATTAGAGAAATGCAAATCAAAACTACAATGAGGTAAGACCTCACACCTGTTAGAATCGGCATCATCAGATAATCTACAAACAACAAATTCTGGGGAGGGTGTGGACAAAAGGAACCCTCTTCCGCTATTGGTGGGAATGTAAATTGATACAGTCACTATGGAGAACAGTATGGAGGTTCCTTTAAAAAACTAAAAAGAGAATTACCATAGGATCCAGCAATCCCACTTCTGGGCATATACCCAGAGAAAACCATAAATCACAGAGACACATTCACCACAATGTTCATTGCAGCACTATTTACAATAGCCAGGTTATGGAAGCAACATAAATGCCCACAGACAGACGAATGGATAAAGATGTGGTACATATATAAAATGGAATATTACTCAGCCATAAAAAGGAATGAAACTGGGTCATTTGTAGAGAAGTTGATGGATCTAGAGACTGTCATACAGAGTGAAGTAAGCCAGAAAGAGAAAAACAAATATTGTATATTAATGCCTATATGTGGAACCTAGAAAAATGGTAGAGATGAACTGGTTTGCAGGGCAGAAATAGAGACACAGAGGTAGAGAACAAACGTATGGACACAAAGTGGGGGAAGCCATGGGGTGGTGGTGGTGGGATGACTTGGGAGATTAGGATTGACCTGTATACATGTCTATGCATAAAATAGATAACTAATAATAACCTACTGTATAAAAAATAACTAAAATTAAATTTCAAAATTTTAAAAAATAAAATGTAAAAATAAAACAGAAAAAATGTTCTTCCATTCACACTGATGTATTTATACGAATGAATTATTTCCATGCTTATATCTATAAATACATAAATGAGGAATAAAATCTAACTTGAACCAAAAAAGAAAAAAAAAAAAACTGAACCTAACAGTTATACAGAGGAAAACACTACCAAGGCACTTGCTCCAGTGGTAAACAATTCTGAAATTGGTCAGAGGTGGGGAATCATCTCCCATACAGCCAGCAGCCCCGACCGCCCTCGCCAGGAGCATCCTCATTGCAAAGCTGGGAGACCGTGCCGAGGCCTCTGTGAGTAAACGTGAGCTGAGCCCCAGGCCAGATGCTGCTGAACTGTTCCCACCCTTCCCAGGTGAAACACCTGAATATGTACAAGGGCTTGAAAGCCTAGAGGAAGGGCCGTGGATCCACACCATCGACAGCACGCAGGCCAACTTGGTGCCTGCAGGTCAGCCAGGATGGTACTGGCCACGGGCGCTCTTCTGGAAGCTTTCTATTGCCCTGCCTGAGATACCCCTCCTGTCCCGGCCCCCACTCCTTTTTTTCCTTCCTCACCTCAGCCCGGAGAGATATTCCAGTGGAAGTTATGGGTGACACATCCTCTTCTTTACAGGTGGCAGCCTGGCAACTCCTGCCGAAAGTCCAGCAGAGCCCCACTCACACCGGGCCACCCACAAAGCCGTGGACCCTCACACCCTCCCACCAGCACAGCCCCGAGACTGCTGACGGGGCAGAGAATATGGAGTAAGGCACAGCTGCAGGGCCTATTGCTGCCTGGAGTGCTGTTTATATTGACCTCAACCCAGGCACACCTGGGGAGGGCTTGCCGGCAGGGTCAGGCTGCCCAGGTCAGCTAATCCTCAGCCCTCAGGGAATCACATTGCAGAAAATGGACCTCGCTAAGACAGAATATTCGCCAAGGAGAAAAAGGACACAATGCCATTTGCAGCACCGTAGATGAGTCTCGAGGTAATCACGTGACTTGGAGTAAGTCAGAAAGTGAAAGACACATATCATATCATATCACTTATAGGTGTTACCTATAAATTGATACCAGGGCAGATATTTCCACGGAGAAGGGCAATCACAGATTCATTAAACAAACTTATGGTTCACCAAAGGAAAGGTGTGAGGATTGAATTCATTACGATATTGGGGTTAGCAGACAGATACAAACACAGTAGACGTATATAATCACCAAAGACCTACGGAGTACCAAGAGAAGACTACTCAACATTCTGTCATAACGTACATGGGAAAAGGATCCCAGGAAGAACAGACATATGTATATGTGTAAAAGAACCACCTCTTGCACACCTACAACAAGCTAAACGTTGTACTCAAACTTGCTGTAATAAAAAATAAAAAATTAAATTAAAAACACGAACAAGAAGTAGTGAGACAAACTTGAGCGGCTTTCTCCTGGCACATTCCGTTCTACATTCCAATCTCGAACACGACTTCCATTGAGGCTCTGCTGCCCTAGTAACCAGATTTGGTAAGGGAGAACTGCTGCCACCTTGTGGCCGTTTCACACAACTGCAGGTTTAATGCCAGCGCTAATGGTCAGTGGATATTCCAAATCATTACAGGCCTGTAAATGACACCTGCCCTGAAAACAAATCCTGGGGTCATATATCGACCAAAAAATTCAAAAGACGTCCATATTTCAAAACGACAGTTTCAAGAGGCATATTTCACGCACATTAGTGTTCTCCTTCTTTTGCTTTCTTTCTTTCTTTGTTAAAAAAAACGGGAATGGAAAAAGGCAACCCTCAGAATGGGCGAAAACGTTCAAAAACGAATCAATGGACAAAGGTTTAATCTCCAATATATATAAACAGCTCATGCAGCTTAATATTAATAAAACAAACAACCCAATACAAAAATGGGCAGAAGATCTAAAGAGACGTTTCTTCAAAGAAGACACAGAGATGGCCAAGACGCACATGAAAAGCTGCTCAACATCACTAATTATTAGAGAAATGCAAATCAAAACTACAATGAGGTAAGACCTCACACCTGTTAGAATCGGCATCATCAGATAATCTACAAACAACAAATTCTGGGGAGGGTGTGGACAAAAGGAACCCTCTTCCGCTATTGGTGGGAATGTAAATTGATACAGTCACTATGGAGAACAGTATGGAGGTTCCTTTAAAAAACTAAAAAGAGAATTACCATAGGATCCAGCAATCCCACTTCTGGGCATATACCGAGAGAAAACCATAAATCACAGAGACACATTCACCACAATGTTCATTGCAGCACTATTTACAATAGCCAGGTTATGGAAGCAACATAAATGCCCACAGACAGACGAATGGATAAAGATGTGGTACATATATAAAATGGAATATTACTCAGCCATAAAAAGGAATGAAACTGGGTCATTTGTAGAGAAGTTGATGGATCTAGAGACTGTCATACAGAGTGAAGTAAGCCAGAAAGAGAAAAACAAATATTGTATATTAATGCCTATATGTGGAACCTAGAAAAATGGTAGAGATGAACTGGTTTGCAGGGCAGAAATAGAGACACAGAGGTAGAGAACAAACGTATGGACACAAAGTGGGGGAAGCCATGGGGTGGTGGTGGTGGGATGACTTGGGAGATTAGGATTGACCTGTATACATGTCTATGCATAAAATAGATAACTAATAATAACCTACTGTATAAAAAAATAACTAAAATTAAATTTCAAAATTTTAAAAAATAAAATGTAAAAATAAAACAGAAAAAAAGTTCTTCCATTCACACTGATGTATTTATACGAATGAATTATTTCCATGCTTATATCTATAAATACATAAATGAGGAATAAAATCTAACTTGAACCAAAAAAGAAAAAAAAAAAAAACTGAACCTAACAGTTATACAGAGGAAAACACTACCAAGGCACTTGCTCCAGTGGTAAACAATTCTGAAATTGGTCAGAGGTGGGGAATCATCTCCCATACAGCCAGCAGCCCCGCCCGCCCTCGCCAGGAGCATCCTCATTGCAAAGCTGGGAGACCATGCCGAGGCCTCTGTGAGTAAACGTGAGCTGAGCCCCAGGCCAGATGCTGCTGAACTGTTCCCACCCTTCCCAGGTGAAACACCTGAATATGTACAAGGGCTTGAAAGCCTAGAGGAAGGGCCGTGGAGCCACACCAGCGACAGCACGCAGGCCAACTTGGTGCCTGCAGGTCAGCCAGGATGGTACTGGCCACGGGCGCTCTTCTGGAAGCTTTCTATTGCCCTGCCTGAGATACCCCTCCTGTCCCGGCCCCCACTCCTTTTTTTCCTTCCTCACCTCAGCCCGGAGAGATATTCCAGTGGAAGTTATGGGTGACACATCCTCTTCTTTACAGGTGGCAGCCTGGCAACTCCTGCCGAAAGTCCAGCAGAGCCCCACTCACACCGGGCCACCCACAAAGCCGTGGACCCTCACACCCTCCCACCAGCACAGCCCCGAGACTGCTGACGGGGCAGAGAATATGGAGTAAGGCACAGCTGCAGGGGCTATTGCTGCCTGGAGTGCTGTTTATATTGACCTCAACCCAGGCACACCTGGGGAGGGCTTGCCGGCAGGGTCAGGCTGCCCAGGTCAGCTAATCCTCAGCCCTCAGGGAATCACATTGCAGAAAATGGACCTCGCTAAGACAGAATATTCGCCAAGGAAAAAAAGGACACAATGCCATTTGCAGCACCGTAGATGAGTCTCGAGGTAATCACGTGACTTGGAGTAAGTCAGAAAGTGAAAGACACATATCATATCATATCACTTATAGGTGTTACCTATAAATTGATACCAGGGCAGATATTTCCACGGAGAAGGGCAATCACAGATTCATTAAACAAACTTATGGTTCACCAAAGGAAAGGTGTGAGGATTGAATTCATTACGATATTGGGGTTAGCAGACAGATACAAACACAGTAGACGTATATAATCACCAAAGACCTACGGAGTACCAAGAGAAGACTACTCAACATTCTGTCATAACGTACATGGGAAAAGGATCCCAGGAAGAACAGACATATGTATATGTGTAAAAGAACCACCTCTTGCACACCTACAACAAGCTAAACGTTGTACTCAAACTTGCTGTAATAAAAAATAAAAAATTAAATTAAAAACACGAACAAGAAGTAGTGAGACAAACTTGAGCGGCTTTCTCCTGGCACATTCCGTTCTACATTCCAATCTCGAACACGACTTCCATTGAGGCTCTGCTGCCCTAGTAACCAGATTTGGTAAGGGAGAACTGCTGCCACCTTGTGGCCGTTTCACACAACTGCAGGTTTAATGCCAGCGCTAATGGTCAGTGGATATTCCAAATCATTACAGGCCTGTAAATGACACCTGCCCTGAAAACAAATCCTGGGGTCATATATCGACCAAAAAATTCAAAAGACGTCCATATTTCAAAACGACAGTTTCAAGAGGCATATTTCACGCACATTAGTGTTCTCCTTCTTTTGCTTTCTTTCTTTCTTTGTTAAAAAAAACGGGAATGGAAAAAGGCAACCCTCAGAATGGGCGAAAACGTTCACAAACGAATGAATGGACAAAGGTTTAATCTCCAATATATATAAACAGCTCATGCAGCTTAATATTAATAAAACAAACAACCCAATACAAAAATGGGCAGAAGATCTAAAGAGACGTTTCTTCAAAGAAGACACAGAGATGGCCAAGACGCACATGAAAAGCTGCTCAACAACACTAATTATTAGAGAAATGCAAATCAAAACTACAATGAGGTAAGACCTCACACCTGTTAGAATCGGCATCATCAGATAATCTACAAACAACAAATTCTGGGGAGGGTGTGGACAAAAGGAACCCTCTTCCGCTATTGGTGGGAATGTAAATTGATACAGTCACTATGGAGAACAGTATGGAGGTTCCTTTAAAAAACTAAAAAGAGAATTACCATAGGATCCAGCAATCCCACTTCTGGGCATATACCCAGAGAAAACCATAAATCACAGAGACACATTCACCACAATGTTCATTGCAGCACTATTTACAATAGCCAGGTTATGGAAGCAACATAAATGCCCACAGACAGACGAATGGATAAAGATGTGGTACATATATAAAATGGAATATTACTCAGCCATAAAAAGGAATGAAACTGGGTCATTTGTAGAGAAGTTGATGGATCTAGAGACTGTCATACAGAGTGAAGTAAGCCAGAAAGAGAAAAACAAATATTGTATATTAATGCCTATATGTGGAACCTAGAAAAATGGTAGAGATGAACTGGTTTGCAGGGCAGAAATAGAGACACAGAGGTAGAGAACAAACGTATGGACACAAAGTGGGGGAAGCCATGGGGTGGTGGTGGTGGGATGAGTTGGGAGATTAGGATTGACCTGTATACATGTCTATGCATAAAATAGATAACTAATAATAACCTACTGTATAAAAAAATAACTAAAATTAAATTTCAAAATTTTAAAAAATAAAATGTAAAAATAAAACAGAAAAAAAGTTCTTCCATTCACACTGATGTATTTATACGAATGAATTATTTCCATGCTTATATCTATAAATACATAAATGAGGAATAAAATCTAACTTGAACCAAAAAAGAAAAAAAAAACTGAACCTAACAGTTATACAGAGGAAAACACTACCAAGGCACTTGCTCCAGTGGTAAACAATTCTGAAATTGGTCAGAGGTGGGGAATCATCTCCCATACAGCCAGCAGCCCCGCCCGCCCTCGCCAGGAGCATCCTCATTGCAAAGCTGGGAGACCGTGCCGAGGCCTCTGTGAGTAAACGTGAGCTGAGCCCCAGGCCAGATGCTGCTGAACTGTTCCCACCCTTCCCAGGTGAAACACCTGAATATGTACAAGGGCTTGAAAGCCTAGAGGAAGGGCCGTGGAGCCACACCAGCGACAGCACGCAGGCCAACTTGGTGCCTGCAGGTCAGCCAGGATGGTACTGGCCACGGGCGCTCTTCTGGAAGCTTTCTATTGCCCTGCCTGAGATACCCCTCCTGTCCCGGCCCCCACTCCTTTTTTTCCTTCCTCACCTCAGCCCGGAGAGATATTCCAGTGGAAGTTATGGGTGACACATCCTCTTCTTTACAGGTGGCAGCCTGGCAACTCCTGCCGAAAGTCCAGCAGAGCCCCACTCACACCGGGCCACCCACAAAGCCGTGGACCCTCACACCCTCCCACCAGCACAGCCCCGAGACTGCTGACGGGGCAGAGAATATGGAGTAAGGCACAGCTGCAGGGGCTATTGCTGCCTGGAGTGCTGTTTATATTGACCTCAACGCAGGCACACCTGGGGAGGGCTTGCCGGCAGGGTCAGGCTGCCCAGGTCAGCTAATCCTCAGCCCTCAGGGAATCACATTGCAGAAAATGGACCTCGCTAAGACAGAATATTCGCCAAGGAGAAAAAGGACACAATGCCATTTGCAGCACCGTAGATGAGTCTCGAGGTAATCACGTGACTTGGAGTAAGTCAGAAAGTGAAAGACACATATCATATCATATCACTTATAGGTGTTACCTATAAATTGCTACCAGGGCAGATATTTCCACGGAGAAGGGCAATCACAGATTCATTAAACAAACTTATGGTTCACCAAAGGAAAGGTGTGAGGATTGAATTCATTACGATATTGGGGTTAGCAGACAGATACAAACACAGTAGACGTATATAATCACCAAAGACCTACGGAGTACCAAGAGAAGACTACTCAACATTCTGTCATAACGTACATTGGAAAAGGATCCCAGGAAGAAAAGACATATGTGTATGTGTAAAAGAACCACCTCTTGCACACCTACAACAAGCTAAACGTTGTACTCAAACTTGCTGTAATAAAAAATAAAAAATTAAATTAAAAACACGAACAAGAAGTAGTGAGACAAACTTGAGGGGCTTTCTCCTGGCACATTCCGTTCTACATTCCAATCTCGAACACGACTTCCATTGAGGCTCTGCTGCCCTAGTAACCAGATTTGGTAAGGGAGAACTGCTGCCACCTTGTGGCCGTTTCACACAACTGCAGGTTTAATGCCAGCGCTAATGGTCAGTGGATATTCCAAATCATTACAGGCCTGTAAATGACACCTGCCCTGAAAACAAATCCTGGGGTCATATATCGACCAAAAAATTCAAAAGACGTCCATATTTCAAAACGACAGTTTCAAGAGGCATATTTCACGCACATTAGTGTTCTGCTTCTTTTGCTTTCTTTCTTTCTTTGTTAAAAAAAACGGGAATGGAAAAAGGCAACCCTCAGAATGGGCGAAAACGTTCACAAACGAATCAATGGACAAAGGTTTAATCTCCAATATATATAAACAGCTCATGCAGCTTAATATTAATAAAACAAACAACCCAATACAAAAATGGGCAGAAGATCTAAAGACACGTTTCTTCAAAGAAGACACAGAGATGGCCAAGACGCACATGAAAAGCTGCTCAACATCACTAATTATTAGAGAAATGCAAATCAAAACTACAATGAGGTAAGACCTCACACCTGTTAGGATCGGCATCATCAGATAATCTACAAACAACAAATTCTGGGGAGGGTGTGGACAAAAGGAACCCTCTTCCGCTATTGGTGGGAATGTAAATTGATACAGTCACTATGGAGAACAGTATGGAGGTTCCTTTAAAAAACTAAAAAGAGAATTACCATAGGATCCAGCAATCCCACTTCTGGGCATATACCCAGAGAAAACCATAAATCACAGAGACACATTCACCACAATGTTCATTGCAGCACTATTTACAATAGCCAGGTTATGGAAGCAACATAAATGCCCACAGACAGACGAATGGATAAAGATGTGGTACATATATAAAATGGAATATTACTCAGCCATAAAAAGGAATGAAACTGGGTCATTTGTAGAGAAGTTGATGGATCTAGAGACTGTCATACAGAGTGAAGTAAGCCAGAAAGAGAAAAACAAATATTGTATATTAATGCCTATATGTGGAACCTAGAAAAATGGTAGAGATGAACTGGTTTGCAGGGCAGAAATAGAGACACAGAGGTAGAGAACAAACGTATGGACACAAAGTGGGGGAAGCCATGGGGTGGTGGTGGTGGGATGAGTTGGGAGATTAGGATTGACCTGTATACATGTCTATGCATAAAATAGATAACTAATAATAACCTACTGTATAAAAAAACAACTAAAATTAAATTTCAAAATTTTAAAAAATAAAATGTAAAAATAAAACAGAAAAAAAGTTCTTCCATTCACACTGATGTATTTATACGAATGAATTATTTCCATGCTTATATCTATAAATACATAAATGAGGAATAAAATCTAACTTGAACCAAAAAAGAAAAAAAAAACTGAACCTAACAGTTATACAGAGGAAAACACTACCAAGGCACTTGCTCCAGTGGTAAACAATTCTGAAATTGGTCAGAGGTGGGGAATCATCTCCCATATAGCCAGCAGCCCCGCCCGCCCTCGCCAGGAGCATCCTCATTGCAAAGCTGGGAGACCGTGCCGAGGCCTCTGTGAGTAAACGTGAACTGAGCCCCAGGCCAGATGCTGCTGAACTGTTCCCACCCTTCCCAGGTGAAACACCTGAATATGTACAAGGGCTTGAAAGCCTAGAGGAAGGGCCGTGGAGCCACACCAGCGACAGCACGCAGGCCAACTTGGTGCCTGCAGGTCAGCCAGGATGGTACTGGCCACGGACGCTCTTCTGGAAGCTTTCTATTGCCCTGCCTGAGATACCCCTCCTGTCCCGGCCCCCACTCCTTTTTTTCCTTCCTCACCTCAGCCCGGAGAGATATTCCAGTGGAAGTTATGGGTGACACATCCTCTTCTTTACAGGTGGCAGCCTGGCAACTCCTGCCGAAAGTCCAGCAGAGCCCCACTCACACCGGGCCACCCACAAAGCCGTGGACCCTCACACCCTCCCACCAGCACAGCCCCGAGACTGCTGACGGGGCAGAGAATATGGAGTAAGGCACAGCTGCAGGGGCTATTGCTGCCTGGAGTGCTGTTTATATTGACCTCAACCCAGGCACACCTGGGGAGGGCTTTCCGGCAGGGTCAGGCTGCCCAGGTCAGCTAATCCTCAGCCCTCAGGGAATCACATTGCAGAAAATGGACCTCGCTAAGACAGAATATTCGCCAAGGAGAAAAAGGACACAATGCCATTTGCAGCACCGTAGATGAGTCTCGAGGTAATCACGTGACTTGGAGTAAGTCAGAAAGTGAAAGACACATATCATATCATATCACTTATAGGTGTTACCTATAAATTGATACCAGGGCAGATATTTCCACGGAGAAGGGCAATCACAGATTCATTAAACAAACTTATGGTTCACCAAAGGAAAGGTGTGAGGATTGAATTCATTACGATATTGGGGTTAACAGACAGATACAAACACAGTAGACGTATATAATCACCAAAGACCTACGGAGTACCAAGAGAAGACTACTCAACATTCTGTCATAACGTACATGGGAAAAGGATCCCAGGAAGAACAGACATATGTATATGTGTAAAAGAACCACCTCTTGCACACCTACAACAAGCTAAACGTTGTACTCAAACTTGCTGTAATAAAAAATAAAAAATTAAATTAAAAACACGAACAAGAAGTAGTGAGACAAACTTGAGGGGCTTTCTCCTGGCACATTCCGTTCTACATTCCAATCTCGAACACGACTTCCATTGAGGCTCTGCTGCCCTAGTAACCAGATTTGGTAAGGGAGAACTGCTGCCACCTTGTGGCCGTTTCACACAACTGCAGGTTTAATGCCAGCGCTAATGGTCAGTGGATATTCCAAATCATTACAGGCCTGTAAATGACACCTGCCCTGAAAACAAATCCTGGGGTCATATATCGACCAAAAAATTCAAAAGACGTCCATATTTCAAAACGACAGTTTCAAGAGGCATATTTCATGCACATTAGTGTTCTGCTTCTTTTGCTTTCTTTCTTTCTTTGTTAAAAAAATCGGGAATGGAAAAAGGCAACCCTCAGAATGGGCGAAAACGTTCACAAACGAATCAATGGACAAAGGTTTAATCTCCAATATATATAAACAGCTCATGCAGCTTAATATTAATAAAACAAACAACCCAATACAAAAATGGGCAGAAGATCTAAAGAGACGTTTCTTCAAAGAAGACACAGAGATGGCCAAGACGCACATGAAAAGCTGTTCAACATCACTAATTATTATGAAATGCAAATCAAAACTACAATGAGGTAAGACCTCACACCTTTTAGAATCGGCATCATCAGATAATCTACAAACAACAAATTCTGGGGAGGGTGTGGACAAAAGGAACCCTCTTCCGCTATTGGTGGGAATGTAAATTGATACAGTCACTATGGAGAACAGTATGGAGGTTCCTTTAAAAAACTAAAAAGAGAATTACCATAGGATCCAGCAATCCCACTTCTGGGCATATACCCAGAGAAAACCATAAATCACAGAGACACATTCACCACAATGTTCATTGCAGCACTATTTACAATAGCCAGGTTATGGAAGCAACATAAATGCCCACAGACAGACGAATGGATAAAGATGTGGTACATATATAAAATGGAATATTACTCAGCCATAAAAAGGAATGAAACTGGGTCATTTGTAGAGAAGTTGATGGATCTAGAGACTGTCATACAGAGTGAAGTAAGCCAGAAAGAGAAAAACAAATATGGTATATTAATGCCTATATGTGGAACCTAGAAAAATGGTAGAGATGAACTGGTTTGCAGGGCAGAAATAGAGACACAGAGGTAGAGAACAAACGTATGGACACAAAGTGGGGGAAGCCATGGGGTGGTGGTGGTGGGATGACTTGGGAGATTAGGATTGACCTGTATACATGTCTATGCATAAAATAGATAACTAATAATAACCTACTGTATAAAAAATAACTAAAATTAAATTTCAAAGTTTTAAAAAATAAAATGTAAAAATAAAACAGAAAAAAAGTTCTTCCATTCACACTGATGTATTTATACGAATGAATTATTTCCATGCTTATATCTATAAATACATAAATGAGGAATAAAATCTAACTTGAACCAAAAAAGAAAAAAAAAAACTGAACCTAACAGTTATACAGAGGAAAACACTACCAAGGCACTTGCTCCAGTGGTAAACAATTCTGAAATTGGTCAGAGGTGGGGAATCATTTCCCATACAGCCAGCAGCCCCGCCCGCCCATGCAAGGAGCATCCTCATTGCAAAGCTGGGAGACCGTGCCGAGGCCTCTGTGAGTAAACGTGAGCTGAGCCCCAGGCCAGATGCTGCTGAACTGTTCCCACCCTTCCCAGGTGAAACACCTGAATATGTACAAGGGCTTGAAAGCCTAGAGGAAGGGCCGTGGAGCCACACCAGCGATAGCACGCAGGCCAACTTGGTGCCTGCAGGTCAGCCAGGATGGTACTGGCCACGGGCGCTCTTCTGGAAGCTTTCTATTGCCCTGCCTGAGATACCCCTCCTGTCCCGGCCCCCACTCCTTTTTTTCCTTCCTCACCTCAGCCCGGAGAGATATTCCAGTGGAAGTTATGGGTGACACATCCTCTTCTTTACAGGTGGCAGCCTGGCAACTCCTGCCGAAAGTCCAGCAGAGCCCCACTCACACCGGGCCCCCCACAAAGCCGTGGACCCTCACACCCTCCCACCAGCACAGCCCCGAGACTGCTGACGGGGCAGAGAATATGGAGTAAGGCACAGCTGCAGGGGCTATTGCTGCCTGGAGTGCTGTTTATATTGACCTCAACCCAGGCACACCTGGGGAGGGCTTGCCGGCAGGGTCAGGCTGCCCAGGTCAGCTAATCCTCAGCCCTCAGGGAATCACATTGCAGAAAATGGACCTCGCTAAGACAGAATATTCGCCAAGGAGAAAAAGGACACAATGCCATTTGCAGCACCGTAGATGAGTCTCGAGGTAATCACGTGACTTGGAGTAAGTCAGAAAGTGAAAGACACATATCATATCATATCACTTATAGGTGTTACCTATAAATTGATACCAGGGCAGATATTTCCACGGAGAAGGGCAATCACAGATTCATTAAACAAACTTATGGTTCACCAAAGGAAAGGTGTGAGGATTGAATTCATTACGATATTGGGGTTAACAGACATATACAAACACAGTAGACGTATATAATCACCAAAGACCTATGGAGTACCAAGAGAAGACTACTCAACATTCTGTCATAACGTACATGGGAAAAGGATCCCAGGAAGAACAGACATATGTATATGTGTAAAAGAACCACCTCTTGCACACCTACAACAAGCTAAACGTTGTACTCAAACTTGCTGTAATAAAAAATAAAAAATTAAATTAAAAACACGAACAAGAAGTAGTGAGACAAACTTGAGGGGCTTTCTCCTGGCACATTCCGTTCTACATTCCAATCTAGAACACGACTTCCATTGAGGCACTGCTGACCTAGTAACCAGATTTGGTAAGGGAGAACTGCTGCCACCTTGTGGCCGTTTCACACAACTGCAGGTTTAATGCCAGCGCTAATGGTCAGTGGATATTCCAAATCATTACAGGCCTGTAAATGACACCTGCCCTGTAAACAAATCCTGGGGTCATATATCGACCAAAAAATTCAAAAGACGTCCATATTTCAAAACGACAGTTTCAAGAGGCATATTTCACGCACATTAGTGTTCTGCTTCTTTTGCTTTCTTTCTTTCTTTGTTAAAAAAAACGGGAATGGAAAAAGGCAACCCTCAGAATGGGCGAAAACGTTCACAAACGAATCAATGGACAAAGGTTTAATCTCCAATATATATAAACAGCTCATGCAGCTTAATATTAATAAAACAAACAACCCAATACAAAAATGGGCAGAAGATCTAAAGAGACGTTTCTTCAAAGAAGACACAGAGATGGCCAAGACGCACATGAAAAGCTGCTCAACATCACTAATTATTAGAGAAATGCAAATCAAAACTACAATGAGGTAAGACCTCACACCTGTTAGAATCGGCATCATCAGATAATCTACAAACAACAAATTCTGGGGAGGGTGTGGACAAAAGGAACCCTCTTCCGCTATTGGTGGGAATGTAAATTGATACAGTCACTATGGAGAACAGTATGGAGGTTCCTTTAAAAAACTAAAAAGAGAATTACCATAGGATCCAGCAATCCCACTTCTGGGCATATACCCAGAGAAAACCATAAATCACAGAGACACATTCACCACAATGTTCATTGCAGCACTATTTACAATAGCCAGGTTATGGAAGCAACATAAATGCCCACAGACAGACGAATGGATAAAGATGTGGTACATATATAAAATGGAATATTACTCAGCCATAAAAAGGAATGAAACTGGGTCATTTGTAGAGAAGTTGATGGATCTAGAGACTGTCATACAGAGTGAAGTAAGCCAGAAAGAGAAAAACAAATATGGTATATTAATGCCTATATGTGGAACCTAGAACAATGGTAGAGATGAACTGGTTTGCAGGGCAGAAATAGAGACACAGAGGTAGAGAACAAACGTATGGACACAAAGTGGGGGAAGCCATGGGGTGGTGGTGGTGGGATGACTTGGGAGATTAGGATTGACCTGTATACATGTCTATGCATAAAATAGATAACTAATAATAACCTACTGTATAAAAAATAACTAAAATTAAATTTCAAAATTTTAAAAAATAAAATGTAAAAATAAAACAGAAAAAAAGTTCTTCCATTCACACTGATGTATTTATACGAATGAATTATTTCCATGCTTATATCTATAAATACATAAATGAGGAATAAAATCTAACTTGAACCAAAAAAGAAAAAAAAAAAACTGAACCTAACAGTTATACAGAGGAAAACACTACCAAGGCACTTGCTCCAGTGGTAAACAATTCTGAAATTGGTCAGAGGTGGGGAATCATCTCCCATACAGCCAGCAGCCCCGCCCGCCCACGCAAGGAGCATCCTCATTGCAAAGCTGGGAGACCGTGCCGAGGCCTCTGTGAGTAAACGTGAGCTGAGCCCCAGGCCAGATGCTGCTGAACTGTTCCCACCCTTCCCAGGTGAAACACCTGAATATGTACAAGGGCTTGAAAGCCTAGAGGAAGGGCCGTGGAGCCACACCAGCGACAGCACGCAGGCCAACTTGGTGCCTGCAGGTCAGCCAGGATGGTACTGGCCACGGGCGCTCTTCTGGAAGCTTTCTATTGCCCTGCCTGAGATACCCCTCCTGTCCCGGCCCCCACTCCTTTTTTTCCTTCCTCACCTCAGCCCGCAGAGATATTCCAGTGGAAGTTATGGGTGACACATCCTCTTCTTTACAGGTGGCAGCCTGGCAACTCCTGCCGAAAGTCCAGCAGAGCCCCACTCACACCGGGCCACCCACAAAGCCGTGGACCCTCACACCCTCCCACCAGCACAGCCCCGAGACTGCTGACGGGGCAGAGAATATGGAGTAAGGCACAGCTGCAGGGGCTATTGCTGCCTGGAGTGCTGTTTATATTGACCTCAACCCAGGCACACCTGGGGAGGGCTTTCCGGCAGGGTCAGGCTGCCCAGGTCAGCTAATCCTCAGCCCTCAGGGAATCACATTGCAGAAAATGGACCTCGCTAAGACAGAATATTCGCCAAGGAGAAAAAGGACACAATGCCATTTGCAGCACCGTAGATGAGTCTCGAGGTAATCACGTGACTTGGAGTAAGTCAGAAAGTGAAAGACACATATCATATCATATCACTTATAGGTGTTACCTATAAATTGATACCAGGGCAGATATTTCCACGGAGAAGGGCAATCACAGATTCATTAAACAAACTTATGGTTCACCAAAGGAAAGGTGTGAGGATTGAATTCATTACGATATTGGGGTTAACAGACATATACAAACACAGTAGACGTATATAATCACCAAAGACCTACGGAGTACCAAGAGAAGACTACTCAACATTCTGTCATAACGTACATGGGAAAAGGATCCCAGGAAGAACAGACATATGTATATGTGTAAAAGAACCACCTCTTGCACACCTACAACAAGCTAAACGTTGTACTCAAACTTGCTGTAATAAAAAATAAAAAATTAAATTAAAATCACGAACAAGAAGTAGTGAGACAAACTTGAGGGGCTTTCTCCTGGCACATTCCGTTCTACATTCCAATCTAGAACACGACTTCCATTGAGGCTCTGCTGCCCTAGTAACCAGATTTGGTAAGGGAGAACTGCTGCCACCTTGTGGCCGTTTCACACAACTGCAGGTTTAATGCCAGCGCTAATGGTCAGTGGATATTCCAAATCATTACAGGCCTGTAAATGACACCTGCCCTGAAAACAAATCCTGGGGTCATATATCGACCAAAAAATTCAAAAGACGTCCATATTTCAAAACGACAGTTTCAAGAGGTATATTTCACGCACATTAGTGTTCTGCTTCTTTTGCTTTCTTTCTTTCTTTGTTAAAAAAAACGGGAATGGAAAAAGGCAACCCTCAGAATGGGCGAAAACGTTCACAAACGAATCAATGGACAAAGGTTTAATCTCCAATATATATAAACAGCTCATGCAGCTTAATATTAATAAAACAAACAACCCAATACAAAAATGGGCAGAAGATCTAAAGAGACGTTTCTTCAAAGAAGACACAGAGATGGCCAAGACGCACATGAAAAGCTGCTCAACATCACTAATTATTAGAGAAATGCAAATCAAAACTACAATGAGGTAAGACCTCACACCTGTTAGAATCGGCATCATCAGATAATCTACAAACAACAAATTCTGGGGAGGGTGTGGACAAAAGGAACCCTCTTCCGCTATTGGTGGGAATGTAAATTGATACAGTCACTATGGAGAACAGTATGGAGGTTCCTTTAAAAAACTAAAAAGAGAATTACCATAGGATCCAGCAATCCCACTTCTGGGCATATACCCAGAGAAAACCATAAATCACAGAGACACATTCACCACAATGTTCATTGCAGCACTATTTACAATAGCCAGGTTATGGAAGCAACCTAAATGCCCACAGACAGACGAATGGATAAAGATGTGGTACATATATAAAATGGAATATTACTCAGCCATAAAAAGGAATGAAACTGGGTCATTTGTAGAGAAGTTGATGGATCTAGAGACTGTCATACAGAGTGAAGTAAGCCAGAAAGAGAAAAACAAATATGGTATATTAATGCCTATATGTGGAACCTAGAAAAATGGTAGAGATGAACTGGTTTGCAGGGCAGAAATAGAGACACAGAGGTAGAGAACAAACGTATGGACACAAAGTGGGGGAAGCCATGGGGTGGTGGTGGTGGGATGACTTGGGAGATTAGGATTGACCTGTATACATGTCTATGCATAAAATAGATAACTAATAATAACCTACTGTATAAAAAATAACTAAAATTAAATTTCAAAATTTTAAAAAATAAAATGTAAAAATAAAACAGAAAAAAAGTTCTTCCATTCACACTGATGTATTTATACGAATGAATTATTTCCATGCTTATATCTATAAATACATAAATGAGGAATAAAATCTAACTTGAACCAAAAAAGAAAAAAAAAAAACTGAACCTAACAGTTATACAGAGGAAAACACTACCAAGGCACTTGCTCCAGTGGTAAACAATTCTGAAATTGGTCAGAGGTGGGGAATCATCTCCCATACAGCCAGCAGCCCCGCCCGCCCACGCAAGGAGCATCCTCATTGCAAACCTGGGAGACCGTGCCGAGGCCTCTGTGAGTAAACGTGAGCTGAGCCCCAGGCCAGATGCTGCTGAACTGTTCCCACCCTTCCCAGGTGAAACACCTGAATATGTACAAGGGCTTGAAAGCCTAGAGGAAGGGCCGTGGAGCCACACCAGCGACAGCACGCAGGCCAACTTGGTGCCTGCAGGTCAGCCAGGATGGTACTGGCCACGGGCGCTCTTCTGGAAGCTTTCTATTGCCCTGCCTGAGATACCCCTCCTGTCCCGGCCCCCACTCCTTTTTTTCCTTCCTCACCTCAGCCCGGAGAGATATTCCAGTGGAAGTTATGGGTGACACATCCTCTTCTTTACAGGTGGCAGCCTGGCAACTCCTGCCGAAAGTCCAGCAGAGCCCCACTCACACCGGGCCACCCACAAAGCCGTGGACCCTCACACCCTCCCACCAGCACAGCCCCGAGACTGCTGACGGGGCAGAGAATATGGAGTAAGGCACAGCTGCAGGGGCTATTGCTGCCTGGAGTGCTGTTTATATTGACCTCAACCCAGGCACACCTGGGGAGGGCTTTCCGGCAGGGTCAGGCTGCCCAGGTCAGCTAATCCTCAGCCCTCAGGGAATCACATTGCAGAAAATGGACCTCGCTAAGACAGAATATTCGCCAAGGAGAAAAAGGACACAATGCCATTTGCAGCACCGTAGATGAGTCTCGAGGTAATCACGTGACTTGGAGTAAGTCAGAAAGTGAAAGACACATATCATATCATATCACTTATAGGTGTTACCTATAAATTGATACCAGGGCAGATATTTCCACGGAGAAGGGCAATCACAGATTCATTAAACAAACTTATGGTTCACCAAAGGAAAGGTGTGAGGATTGAATTCATTACGATATTGGGGTTAACAGACATATACAAACACAGTAGACGTATATAATCACCAAAGACCTACGGAGTACCAAGAGAAGACTACTCAACATTCTGTCATAACGTACATGGGAAAAGGATCCCAGGAAGAACAGACATATGTATATGTGTAAAAGAACCACCTCTTGCACACCTACAACAAGCTAAACGTTGTACTCAAACTTGCTGTAATAAAAAATAAAAAATTAAATTAAAATCACGAACAAGAAGTAGTGAGACAAACTTGAGGGGCTTTCTCCTGGCACATTCCGTTCTACATTCCAATCTAGAACACGACTTCCATTGAGGCTCTGCTGCCCTAGTAACCAGATTTGGTAAGGGAGAACTGCTGCCACCTTGTGGCCGTTTCACACAACTGCAGGTTTAATGCCAGCGCTAATGGTCAGTGGATATTCCAAATCATTACAGGCCTGTAAATGACACCTGCCCTGAAAACAAATCCTGGGGTCATATATCGACCAAAAAATTCAAAAGACGTCCATATTTCAAAACGACAGTTTCAAGAGATATATTTCACGCACATTAGTGTTCTGCTTCTTTTGCTTTCTTTCTTTCTTTGTTAAAAAAAACGGGAATGGAAAAAGGCAACCCTCAGAATGGGCGAAAACGTTCACAAACGAATCAATGGACAAATGTTTAATCTCCAATATATATAAACAGCTCATGCAGCTTAATATTAATAAAACAAACAACCCAATACAAAAATGGGCAGAAGATCTAAAGAGACGTTTCTTCAAAGAAGACACAGAGATGGCCAAGACGCACATGAAAAGCTGCTCAACATCACTAATTATTAGAGAAATGCAAATCAAAACTACAATGAGGTAAGACCTCACACCTGTTAGAATCGGCATCATCAGATAATCTACAAACAACAAATTCTGGGGAGAGTGTGGACAAAAGGAACCCTCTTCCGCTATTGGTGGGAATGTAAATTGATACAGTCACTATGGAGAACAGTATGGAGGTTCCTTTAAAAAACTAAAAAGAGAATTACCATAGGATCCAGCAATCCCACTTCTGGGCATATACCCAGAGAAAACCATAAATCACAGAGACACATTCACCACAATGTTCATTGCAGCACTATTTACAATAGCCAGGTTATGGAAGCAACCTAAATGCCCACAGACAGACGAATGGATAAAGATGTGGTACATATATAAAATGGAATATTACTCAGCCATAAAAAGGAATGAAACTGGGTCATTTGTAGAGAAGTTGATGGATCTAGAGACTGTCATACAGAGTGAAGTAAGCCAGAAAGAGAAAAACAAATATTGTATATTAATGCCTATATGTGGAACCTAGAAAAATGGTAGAGATGAACTGGTTTGCAGGGCAGAAATAGAGACACAGAGGTAGAGAACAAACGTATGGACACAAAGTGGGGGAAGCCATGGGGTGGTGGTGGTGGGATGACTTGGGAGATTAGGATTGACCTGTATACATGTCTATGCATAAAATAGATAACTAATAATAACCTACTGTATAAAAAAATAACTAAAATTAAATTTCAAAATTTTAAAAAATAAAATGTAAAAATAAAACAGAAAAAAAGTTCTTCCATTCACACTGATGTATTTATACGAATGAATTATTTCCATGCTTATATCTATAAATACATAAATGAGGAATAAAATCTAACTTGAACCAAAAAAGAAAAAAAAAACTGAACCTAACAGTTATACAGAGGAAAACACTGCCAAGGCACTTGCTCCAGTGGTAAACAATTCTGAAATTGGTCAGAGGTGGGGAATCATCTCCCATACAGCCAGCAGCCCCGCCCGCCCACGCAAGGAGCATCCTCATTGCAAAGCTGGGAGACCGTGCCGAGGCCTCTGTGAGTAAACGTGAGCTGAGCCCCAGGCCAGATGCTGCTGAACTGTTCCCACCCTTCCCAGGTGAAACACCTGAATATGTACAAGGGCTTGAAAGCCTAGAGGAAGGGCCGTGGAGCCACACCAGCGACAGCACGCAGGCCAACTTGGTGCCTGCAGGTCAGCCAGGATGGTACTGGCCACGGGCGCTCTTCTGGAAGCTTTCTATTGCCCTGCCTGAGATACCCCTCCTGTCCCGGCCCCCACTCCTTTTTTTCCTTCCTCACCTCAGCCCGGAGAGATATTCCAGTGGAAGTTATGGGTGACACATCCTCTTCTTTACAGGTGGCAGCCTGGCAACTCCTGCCAAAAGTCCAGCAGAGCCCCACTCACACCGGGCCACCCACAAAGCCGTGGACCCTCACACCCTCCCACCAGCACAGCCCCGAGACTGCTGACGGGGCAGAGAATATGGAGTAAGGCACAGCTGCAGGGGCTATTGCTGCCTGGAGTGCTGTTTATATTGACCTCAACCCAGGCACACCTGGGGAGGGCATGCCGGCAGGGTCAGGCTGCCCAGGTCAGCTAATCCTCAGCCCTCAGGGAATCACATTGCAGAAAATGGACCTCGCTAAGACAGAATATTCGCCAAGGAGAAAAAGGACACAATGCCATTTGCAGCACCGTAGATGAGTCTCGAGGTAATCACGTGACTTGGAGTAAGTCAGAAAGTGAAAGACACATATCATATCATATCACTTATAGGTGTTACCTATAAATTGATACCAGGGCAGATATTTCCACGGAGAAGGGCAATCACAGATTCATTAAACAAACTTATGGTTCACCAAAGGAAAGGTGTGAGGATTGAATTCATTACGATATTGGGGTTAACAGACATATACAAACACAGTAGACGTATAGAATCACCAAAGACCTACGGAGTACCAAGAGAAGACTACTCAACATTCTGTCATAACGTACATGGGAAAAGGATCCCAGGAAGAACAGACATATGTATATGTGTAAAAGAACCACCTCTTGCACACCTACAACAAGCTAAACGTTGTACTCAAACTTGCTGTAATAAAAAATAAAAAATTAAATTAAAATCACGAACAAGAAGTAGTGAGACAAACTTGAGGGGCTTTCTCCTGGCACATTCCGTTCTACATTCCAATCTAGAACACGACTTCCATTGAGGCTCTGCTGCCCTAGTAACCAGATTTGGTAAGGGAGAACTGCTGCCACCTTGTGGCCGTTTCACACAACTGCAGGTTTAATGCCAGCGCTAATGGTCAGTGGATATTCCAAATCATTACAGGCCTGTAAATGACACCTGCCCTGTAAACAAATCCTGGGGTCATATATCGACCAAAAAATTCAAAAGACGTCCATATTTCAAAACGACAGTTTCAAGAGGCATATTACACGCACATTAGTGTTCTGCTTCTTTTGCTTTCTTTCTTTCTTTGTTAAAAAAAACGGGAATGGAAAAAGGCAACCCTCAGAATGGGCGAAAACGTTCACAAACGAATCAATGGACAAAGGTTTAATCTCCAATATATATAAACAGCTCATGCAGCTTAATATTAATAAAACAAACAACCCAATACAAAAATGGGCAGAAGATCTAAAGAGACGTTTCTTCAAAGAAGACACAGAGATGGCCAAGACGCACATGAAAAGCTGCTCAACATCACTAATTATTAGAGAAATGCAAATCAAAACTACAATGAGGTAAGACCTCACACCTGTTAGAATCGGCATCATCAGATAATCTACAAACAACAAATTCTGGGGAGAGTGTGGACAAAAGGAACCCTCTTCCGCTATTGGTGGGAATGTAAATTGATACAGTCACTATGGAGAACAGTATGGAGGTTCCTTTAAAAAACTAAAAAGAGAATTACCATAGGATCCAGCAATCCCACTTCTGGGCATATACCCAGAGAAAACCATAAATCACAGAGACACATTCACCACAATGTTCATTGCAGCACTATTTACAATAGCCAGGTTATGGAAGCAACCTAAATGCCCACAGACAGACGAATGGATAAAGATGTGGTACATATATAAAATGGAATATTACTCAGCCATAAAAAGGAATGAAACTGGGTCATTTGTAGAGAAGTTGATGGATCTAGAGACTGTCATACAGAGTGAAGTAAGCCAGAAAGAGAAAAACAAATATTGTATATTAATGCCTATATGTGGAACCTAGAAAAATGGTAGAGATGAACTGGTTTGCAGGGCAGAAATAGAGACACAGAGGTAGAGAACAAACGTATGGACACAAAGTGGGGGAAGCCATGGGGTGGTGGTGGTGGGATGACTTGGGAGATTAGGATTGACCTGTATACATGTCTATGCATAAAATAGATAACTAATAATAACCTACTGTATAAAAAAATAACTAAAATTAAATTTCAAAATTTTAAAAAATAAAATGTAAAAATAAAACAGAAAAAAAGTTCTTCCATTCACACTGATGTATTTATACGAATGAATTATTTCCATGCTTATATCTATAAATACATAAATGAGGAATAAAATCTAACTTGAACCAAAAAAGAAAAAAAAAACTGAACCTAACAGTTATACAGAGGAAAACACTACCAAGGCACTTGCTCCAGTGGTAAACAATTCTGAAATTGGTCAGAGGTGGGGAATCATCTCCCATACAGCCAGCAGCCCCGCCCGCCCACGCAAGGAGCATCCTCATTGCAAAGCTGGGAGACCGTGCCGAGGCCTCTGTGAGTAAACGTGAGCTGAGCCCCAGGCCAGATGCTGCTGAACTGTTCCCACCCTTCCCAGGTGAAACACCTGAATATGTACAAGGGCTTGAAAGCCTAGAGGAAGGGCCGTGGAGCCACACCAGCGACAGCACGCAGGCCAACTTGGTGCCTGCAGGTCAGCCAGGATGGTACTGGCCACGGGCGCTCTTCTGGAAGCTTTCTATTGCCCTGCCTGAGATACCCCTCCTGTCCCGGCCCCCACTCCTTTTTTTCCTTCCTCACCTCAGCCCGGAGAGATATTCCAGTGGAAGTTATGGGTGACACATCCTCTTCTTTACAGGTGGCAGCCTGGCAACTCCTGCCGAAAGTCCAGCAGAGCCCCACTCACACCGGGCCACCCACAAAGCCGTGGACCCTCACACCCTCCCACCAGCACAGCCCCGAGACTGCTGACGGGGCAGAGAATATGGAGTAAGGCACAGCTGCAGGGGCTATTGCTGCCTGGAGTGCTGTTTATATTGACCTCAACCCAGGCACACCTGGGGAGGGCATGCCGGCAGGGTCAGGCTGCCCAGGTCAGCTAATCCTCAGCCCTCAGGGAATCACATTGCAGAAAATGGACCTCGCTAAGACAGAATATTCGCCAAGGAGAAAAAGGACACAATGCCATTTGCAGCACCGTAGATGAGTCTCGAGGTAATCACGTGACTTGGAGTAAGTCAGAAAGTGAAAGACACATATCATATCATATCACTTATAGGTGTTACCTATAAATTGATACCAGGGCAGATATTTCCACGGAGAAGGGCAATCACAGATTCATTAAACAAACTTATGGTTCACCAAAGGAAATGTGTGAGGATTGAATTCATTACGATATTGGGGTTAACAGACATATACAAACACAGTAGACGTATAGAATCACCAAAGACCTACGGAGTACCAAGAGAAGACTACTCAACATTCTGTCATAACGTACATGGGAAAAGGATCCCAGGAAGAACAGACATATGTATATGTGTAAAAGAACCACCTCTTGCACACCTACAACAAGCTAAACGTTGTACTCAAACTTGCTGTAATAAAAAATAAAAAATTAAATTAAAATCACGAACAAGAAGTAGTGAGACAAACTTGAGGGGCTTTCTCCTGGCACATTCCGTTCTACATTCCAATCTAGAACACGACTTCCATTGAGGCTCTGCTGCCCTAGTAACCAGATTTGGTAAGGGAGAACTGCTGCCACCTTGTGGCCGTTTCACACAACTGCAGGTTTAATGCCAGCGCTAATGGTCAGTGGATATTCCAAATCATTACAGGCCTGTAAATGACACCTGCCCTGTAAACAAATCCTGGGGTCATATATCGACCAAAAAATTCAAAAGACGTCCATATTTCAAAACGACAGTTTCAAGAGGCATATTTCACGCACATTAGTGTTCTGCTTCTTTTGCTTTCTTTCTTTCTTTGTTAAAAAAAACGGGAATGGAAAAAGGCAACCCTCAGAATGGGCGAAAACGTTCACAAACGAATCAATGGACAAAGGTTTAATCTCCAATATATATAAACAGCTCATGCAGCTTAATATTAATAAAACAAACAACCCAATACAAAAATGGGCAGAAGATCTAAAGAGACGTTTCTTCAAAGAAGACACAGAGATGGCCAAGACGCACATGAAAAGCTGCTCAACATCACTAATTATTAGAGAAATGCAAATCAAAACTACAATGAGGTAAGACCTCACACCTGTTAGAATCGGCATCATCAGATAATCTACAAACAACAAATTCTGGGGAGGGTGTGGACAAAAGGAACCCTCTTCCGCTATTGGTGGGAATGTAAATTGATACAGTCACTATGGAGAACAGTATGGAGGTTCCTTTAAAAAACTAAAAAGAGAATTACCATAGGATCCAGCAATCCCACTTCTGGGCATATACCCAGAGAAAACCATAAATCACAGAGACACATTCACCACAATGTTCATTGCAGCACTATTTACAATAGCCAGGTTATGGAAGCAACATAAATGCCCACAGACAGACAAATGGATAAAGATGTGGTACATATATAAAATGGAATATTACTCAGCCATAAAAAGGAATGAAACTGGGTCATTTGTAGAGAAGTTGATGGATCTAGAGACTGTCATACAGAGTGAAGTAAGCCAGAAAGAGAAAAACAAATATTGTATATTAATGCCTATATGTGGAACCTAGAAAAATGGTAGAGATGAACTGGTTTGCAGGGCAGAAATAGAGACACAGAGGTAGAGAACAAACGTATGGACACAAAGTGGGGGAAGCCATGGGGTGGTGGTGGTGGGATGACTTGGGAGATTAGGATTGACCTGTATACATGTCTATGCATAAAATAGATAACTAATAATAACCTACTGTATAAAAAATAACTAAAATTAAATTTCAAAATTTTAAAAAATAAAATGTAAAAATAAAACAGAAAAAAAGTTCTTCCATTCACACTGATGTATTTATACGAATGAATTATTTCCATGCTTATATCTATAAATACATAAATGAGGAATAAAATCTAACTTGAACCAAAAAAGAAAAAAAAAACTGAACCTAACAGTTATACAGAGGAAAACACTACCAAGGCACTTGCTCCAGTGGTAAACAATTCTGAAATTGGTCAGAGGTGGGGAATCATCTCCCATACAGCCAGCAGCCCCGCCCGCCCACGCAAGGAGCATCCTCATTGCAAAGCTGGGAGACCGTGCCGAGGCCTCTGTGAGTAAACGTGAGCTGAGCCCCAGGCCAGATGCTGCTGAACTGTTCCCACCCTTCCCAGGTGAAACACCTGAATATGTACAAGGGCTTGAAAGCCTAGAGGAAGGGCCGTGGAGCCACACCAGCGACAGCACGCAGGCCAACTTGGTGCCTGCAGGTCAGCCAGGATGGTACTGGCCACGGGCGCTCTTCTGGAAGCTTTCTATTGCCCTGCCTGAGATACCCCTCCTGTCCCGGCCCCCACTCCTTTTTTTCCTTCCTCACCTCAGCCCGGAGAGATATTCCAGTGGAAGTTATGGGTGACACATCCTCTTCTTTACAGGTGGCAGCCTGGCAACTCCTGCCGAAAGTCCAGCAGAGCCCCACTCACACCGGGCCACCCACAAAGCCGTGGACCCTCACACCCTCCCACCAGCACAGCCCCGAGACTGCTGACGGGGCAGAGGCTATGGAGTCAGGCACAGCTGCAGGGACTATTGCTGCCTGGAGTGCTGTTTATATTGACCTCAACCCAGGCACACCTGGGGAGGGCTTGCCGGCAGGGTCAGGCTGCCCAGGTCAGCTAATCCTCAGCCCTCAGGGAATCACATTGCAGAATATGGACCTCGCTAAGACAGAATATTCGCCAAGGAGAAAAAGGACACAATGCCATTTGCAGCACCGTAGATGAGTCTCGAGGTAATCACGTGACTTGGAGTAAGTCAGAAAGTGAAAGACACATATCATATCATATCACTTATAGGTGTTACCTATAAATTGATACCAGGGCAGATATTTCCACGGAGAAGGGCAATCACAGATTCATTAAACAAACTTATGGTTCACCAAAGGAAAGGTGTCAGGATTGAATTCATTACGATATTGGGGTTAACAGACAGATACAAACACAGTAGACGTATATAATCACCAAAGACCTACGGAGTACCAAGAGTAGACTACTCAACATTCTGTCATAACGTACATGGGTAAAGGATCCCAGGAAGAACAGACATATGTATATGTGTAAAAGAACCACCTATTGCACACCTACAACAAGCTAAACGTTGTACTCAAACTTGCTGTAATAAAAAATAAAAAATTAGGGGCTTCCCTGGGGGCGCAGTGGTTGAGAGTCCACCTGCCGATGCAGGGGACACGGGTTCGTGCCCCTATCCCGGAAGATCCCACATGCCGCGCAGCGGCTGGGCCCGCGAGCCATGGCCGCGGAGCCTGTGTGTCCGGAGCCTGTGCTCCACAACGGGAGAGGCCACAGCAGTGAGAGGCCCGCGTACAGCAAAAAAAAATAAAAAAAAAATAAAAAAAATAAATAAAATAAAATAAAAAAATAAAAAATTAAATTAAAAACACGAACAAGAAGTATTGAGACAAACTTGAGGGGCTTTCTCCTGGCACATTCCGTTCTACATTCCAATCTAGAACGCGACTTCCATTGAGGCTCTGCTGCCCTAGTAACCAGATTTGGTAAGGGAGAACTGCTGCCACCTTGTGGCCGTTTCACACAACAGCAGCTTTAATCCCAGCGCTAATGGTCAGTGGATATTCCAAATCATTACAGGCCTGTATATGACACCTGCCCTGAAAACAAATCCTGGGGTCATATATCGACCAAAAAATTCAAAAGACGTCCATATTTCAAAACGACAGTTTCAAGAGGCATATTTCACGCACATTAGTGTTCTGCTTCTTTTGCTTTCTTTCTTTCTTTGTTAAAAGAACGGGAATGGAAAAAGGCAACCCTCAGAATGGGCGAAAACATTCACAAACGAATCAATGGACAAAGGTTTAATCTCCCATATATATAAACAGCTCATGCAGCTTAATATTAATAAAACGAACAACCCAATACAAAAATGGGCAGAAGATCTAAAGAGACGTTTCTTCAAAGAAGACACAGAGATGGCCAAGACGCACATGAAAAGCTGCTCAACATCACTAATTATTAGAGAAATGCAAATCAAAACTACAATGAGGTAAGACCTCACACCTGTGAGAATCGGCATCATCAGATAATCTACAAACAACAAATTCTGGGGAGGGTGTGGACAAAAGGAACCCTCTTCCGCTATTGGTGGGAATGTAAATTGATACAGTCACTGTGGAGAAGAGTATGGAGGTTCCTTTAAAAAACTAAAAAGAGAATTACCATAGGATACAGCAATCCCACTTCTGGGCATATACCCAGAGAAAACCATAAATCACAAAGACACATTCACCACAATGTTCATTGCAGCACTATTTACAATAGCCAGGTAATGGAAGCAACCTAAATGCCCACAGACAGACGAATGGATAAAGATGTGGTACATATATAAAATGGAATATTACTCAGCCAATAAAAGGAATGAAACTGGGTCATTTGTAGAGAAGTTGATGGATCTAGAGACTGTCATACAGAGTGAAGTAAGCCAGAAAGAGAAAAACAAATACTGTATATTAATGCCTATATGTGGAACCTAGAAAAATGGTAGAGATGAACTGGTTTGCAGGGCAGAAATAGAGACACAGAGGTAGAGAACAAACGTATGGACACAAAGTGGGGGAAGCCATGGGGTGGTGGTGGTGGGATGAGTTGGGAGATTAGGATTGACCTGTATACATGTCTATGCATAAAATAGATAACTAATAATAACCTACTGTATAAAAAAATAACTAAAATTAAATTTCAAAATTTTAAAAAATAAAATGTAAAAATAAAACAGAAAAAAAGTTCTTCCATTCACACTGATGTATTTATACGAATGAATTATTTCCATGCTTATATCTATAAATACATAAATGAGGAATAAAATCTAACTTGAACCAAAAAAGAAAAAAAAAACTGAACCTAACAGTTATACAGAGGAAAACACTACCAAGGCACTTGCTCCAGTGGTAAACAATTCTGAAATTGGTCAGAGGTGGGGAATCATCTCCCATACAGCCAGCAGCCCCGCCCGCCCATGCAAGGAGCATCCTCATTGCAAAGCTGGGAGACCGTGCCGAGGCCTCTGTGAGTAAACGTGAGCTGAGCCCCAGGCCAGATGCTGCTGAACTGTTCCCACCCTTCCCAGGTGAAACACCTGAATATGTACAAGGGCTTGAAAGCCTAGAGGAAGGGCCGTGGAGCCACACCAGCGACAGCACGCAGGCCAACTTGGTGCCTGCACGTCAGCCAGGATGGTACTGGCCACGGGCGCTCTTCTGGAAGCTTTCTATTGCCCTGCCTGAGATACCCCTCCTGTCCCGGCCCCCACTCCTTTTTTTCCTTCCTCACCTCAGCCCGGAGAGATATTCCAGTGGAAGTTATGGGTGACACATCCTCTTCTTTACAGGCGGCAGCCTGGCAACTCCTGCCGAAAGTCCAGCAGAGCCCCACTCACACCGGGCCACCCACAAAGCCGTGGACCCTCACACCCTCCCACCAGCACAGCCCCGAGACTGCTGACGGGCCAGAGGATATGGAGTCAGGCACAGCTGCAGGGGCTATTGCTGCCTGGAGTGCTGTTTTTATTGACCTCAACCCAGGCACACCTGGGGAGGGCTTGCCGGCAGGGTCAGGCTGCCCAGGTCAGCTAATCCTCAGCCCTCAGGGAATCACATTGCAGAATATAGACCTCGCTAAGACAGAATATTCGCCAAGGAAAAAAAGGACACAATGCCATTTGCAGCACCGTAGATGAGTCTCGAGGTAATCACGTGACTTGGAGTAAGTCAGAAAGTGAAAGACACATATCATATCATATCACTTATAGGTGTTACCTATAAATTGATACCAGGGCAGATATTTCCACGGAGAAGGGCAATCACAGATTCATTAAACAAACTTATGGTTCACCAAAGGAAATGTGTGAGGATTGAATTCATTACGATATTGGGGTTAACAGACATATACAAACACAGTAGACGTATAGAATCACCAAAGACCTACGGAGTACCAAGAGAAGACTACTCAACATTCTGTCATAACGTACATGGGAAAAGGATCCCAGGAAGAACAGACATATGTATATGTGTAAAAGAACCACCTCTTGCACACCTACAACAAGCTAAACGTTGTACTCAAACTTGCTGTAATAAAAAATAAAAAATTAAATTAAAATCACGAACAAGAAGTAGTGAGACAAACTTGAGGGGCTTTCTCCTGGCACATTCCGTTCTACATTCCAATCTAGAACACGACTTCCATTGAGGCTCTGCTGCCCTAGTAACCAGATTTGGTAAGGGAGAACTGCTGCCACCTTGTGGCCGTTTCACACAACTGCAGGTTTAATGCCAGCGCTAATGGTCAGTGGATATTCCAAATCATTACAGGCCTGTAAATGACACCTGCCCTGTAAACAAATCCTGGGGTCATATATCGACCAAAAAATTCAAAAGACGTCCATATTTCAAAACGACAGTTTCAAGAGGCATATTTCACGCACATTAGTGTTCTGCTTCTTTTGCTTTCTTTCTTTCTTTGTTAAAAAAAACGGGAATGGAAAAAGGCAACCCTCAGAATGGGCGAAAACGTTCACAAACGAATCAATGGACAAAGGTTTAATCTCCAATATATATAAACAGCTCATGCAGCTTAATATTAATAAAACAAACAACCCAATACAAAAATGGGCAGAAGATCTAAAGAGACGTTTCTTCAAAGAAGACACAGAGATGGCCAAGACGCACATGAAAAGCTGCTCAACATCACTAATTATTAGAGAAATGCAAATCAAAACTACAATGAGGTAAGACCTCACACCTGTTAGAATCGGCATCATCAGATAATCTACAAACAACAAATTCTGGGGAGGGTGTGGACAAAAGGAACCCTCTTCCGCTATTGGTGGGAATGTAAATTGATACAGTCACTATGGAGAACAGTATGGAGGTTCCTTTAAAAAACTAAAAAGAGAATTACCATAGGATCCAGCAATCCCACTTCTGGGCATATACCCAGAGAAAACCATAAATCACAGAGACACATTCACCACAATGTTCATTGCAGCACTATTTACAATAGCCAGGTTATGGAAGCAACATAAATGCCCACAGACAGACAAATGGATAAAGATGTGGTACATATATAAAATGGAATATTACTCAGCCATAAAAAGGAATGAAACTGGGTCATTTGTAGAGAAGTTGATGGATCTAGAGACTGTCATACAGAGTGAAGTAAGCCAGAAAGAGAAAAACAAATATTGTATATTAATGCCTATATGTGGAACCTAGAAAAATGGTAGAGATGAACTGGTTTGCAGGGCAGAAATAGAGACACAGAGGTAGAGAACAAACGTATGGACACAAAGTGGGGGAAGCCATGGGGTGGTGGTGGTGGGATGACTTGGGAGATTAGGATTGACCTGTATACATGTCTATGCATAAAATAGATAACTAATAATAACCTACTGTATAAAAAATAACTAAAATTAAATTTCAAAATTTTAAAAAATAAAATGTAAAAATAAAACAGAAAAAAAGTTCTTCCATTCACACTGATGTATTTATACGAATGAATTATTTCCATGCTTATATCTATAAATACATAAATGAGGAATAAAATCTAACTTGAACCAAAAAAGAAAAAAAAAACTGAACCTAACAGTTATACAGAGGAAAACACTACCAAGGCACTTGCTCCAGTGGTAAACAATTCTGAAATTGGTCAGAGGTGGGGAATCATCTCCCATACAGCCAACAGCCCCGCCCGCCCACGCAAGGAGCATCCTCATTGCAAAGCTGGGAGACCGTGCCGAGGCCTCTGTGAGTAAACGTGAGCTGAGCCCCAGGCCAGATGCTGCTGAACTGTTCCCACCCTTCCCAGGTGAAACACCTGAATATGTACAAGGGCTTGAAAGCCTAGAGGAAGGGCCGTGGAGCCACACCAGCGACAGCACGCAGGCCAACTTGGTGCCTGCAGGTCAGCCAGGATGGTACTGGCCACGGGCGCTCTTCTGGAAGCTTTCTATTGCCCTGCCTGAGATACCCCTCCTGTCCCGGCCCCCACTCCTTTTTTTCCTTCCTCACCTCAGCCCGGAGAGATATTCCAGTGGAAGTTATGGGTGACACATCCTCTTCTTTACAGGTGGCAGCCTGGCAACTCCTGCCGAAAGTCCAGCAGAGCCCCACTCACACCGGGCCACCCACAAAGCCGTGGACCCTCACACCCTCCCACCAGCACAGCCCCGAGACTGCTGACGGGGCAGAGGCTATGGAGTCAGGCACAGCTGCAGGGACTATTGCTGCCTGGAGTGCTGTTTATATTGACCTCAACCCAGGCACACCTGGGGAGGGCTTGCCGGCAGGGTCAGGCTGCCCAGGTCAGCTAATCCTCAGCCCTCAGGGAATCACATTGCAGAATATGGACCTCGCTAAGACAGAATATTCGCCAAGGAGAAAAAGGACACAATGCCATTTGCAGCACCGTAGATGAGTCTCGAGGTAATCACGTGACTTGGAGTAAGTCAGAAAGTGAAAGACACATATCATATCATATCACTTATAGGTGTTACCTATAAATTGATACCAGGGCAGATATTTCCACGGAGAAGGGCAATCACAGATTCATTAAACAAACTTATGGTTCACCAAAGGAAAGGTGTCAGGATTGAATTCATTACGATATTGGGGTTAACAGACAGATACAAACACAGTAGACGTATATAATCACCAAAGACCTACGGAGTACCAAGAGTAGACTACTCAACATTCTGTCATAACGTACATGGGTAAAGGATCCCAGGAAGAACAGACATATGTATATGTGTAAAAGAACCACCTATTGCACACCTACAACAAGCTAAACGTTGTACTCAAACTTGCTGTAATAAAAAATAAAAAATTAGGGGCTTCCCTGGTGGCGCAGTGGTTGAGAGTCCACCTGCCGATGCAGGGGACACGGGTTCGTGCCCCTATCCCGGAAGATCCCACATGCCGCGCAGCGGCTGGGCCCGCGAGCCATGGCCGCGGAGCCTGTGTGTCCGGAGCCTGTGCTCCACAACGGGAGAGGCCACAGCAGTGAGAGGCCCGCGTACAGCAAAAAAAAATAAAAAAAAAATAAAAAAAATAGATAAAATAAAATAAAAAAATAAAAAATTAAATTAAAAACACGAACAAGAAGTATTGAGACAAACTTGAGGGGCTTTCTCCTGGCACATTCCGTTCTACATTCCAATCTAGAACGCGACTTCCATTGAGGCTCTGCTGCCCTAGTAACCAGATTTGGTAAGGGAGAACTGCTGCCACCTTGTGGCCGTTTCACACAACAGCAGCTTTAATCCCAGCGCTAATGGTCAGTGGATATTCCAAATCATTACAGGCCTGTATATGACACCTGCCCTGAAAACAAATCCTGGGGTCATATATCGACCAAAAAATTCAAAAGACGTCCATATTTCAAAACGACAGTTTCAAGAGGCATATTTCACGCACATTAGTGTTCTGCTTCTTTTGCTTTCTTTCTTTCTTTGTTAAAAGAACGGGAATGGAAAAAGGCAACCCTCAGAATGGGCGAAAACATTCACAAACGAATCAATGGACAAAGGTTTAATCTCCCATATATATAAACAGCTCATGCAGCTTAATATTAATAAAACGAACAACCCAATACAAAAATGGGCAGAAGATCTAAAGAGACGTTTCTTCAAAGAAGACACAGAGATGGCCAAGACGCACATGAAAAGCTGCTCAACATCACTAATTATTAGAGAAATGCAAATCAAAACTACAATGAGGTAAGACCTCACACCTGTGAGAATCGGCATCATCAGATAATCTACAAACAACAAATTCTGGGGAGGGTGTGGACAAAAGGAACCCTCTTCCGCTATTGGTGGGAATGTAAATTGATACAGTCACTGTGGAGAAGAGTATGGAGGTTCCTTTAAAAAACTAAAAAGAGAATTACCATAGGATACAGCAATCCCACTTCTGGGCATATACCCAGAGAAAACCATAAATCACAAAGACACATTCACCACAATGTTCATTGCAGCACTATTTACAATAGCCAGGTAATGGAAGCAACCTAAATGCCCACAGACAGACGAATGGATAAAGATGTGGTACATATATAAAATGGAATATTACTCAGCCAATAAAAGGAATGAAACTGGGTCATTTGTAGAGAAGTTGATGGATCTAGAGACTGTCATACAGAGTGAAGTAAGCCAGAAAGAGAAAAACAAATACTGTATATTAATGCCTATATGTGGAACCTAGAAAAATGGTAGAGATGAACTGGTTTGCAGGGCAGAAATAGAGACACAGAGGTAGAGAACAAACGTATGGACACAAAGTGGGGGAAGCCATGGGGTGGTGGTGGTGGGATGAGTTGGGAGATTAGGATTGACCTGTATACATGTCTATGCATAAAATAGATAACTAATAATAACCTACTGTATAAAAAAATAACTAAAATTAAATTTCAAAATTTTAAAAAATAAAATGTAAAAATAAAACAGAAAAAAAGTTCTTCCATTCACACTGATGTATTTATACGAATGAATTATTTCCATGCTTATATCTATAAATACATAAATGAGGAATAAAATCTAACTTGAACCAAAAAAGAAAAAAAAAACTGAACCTAACAGTTATACAGAGGAAAACACTACCAAGGCACTTGCTCCAGTGGTAAACAATTCTGAAATTGGTCAGAGGTGGGGAATCATCTCCCATACAGCCAGCAGCCCCGCCCGCCCATGCAAGGAGCATCCTCATTGCAAAGCTGGGAGACCGTGCCGAGGCCTCTGTGAGTAAACGTGAGCTGAGCCCCAGTCCAGATGCTGCTGAACTGTTCCCACCCTTCCCAGGTGAAACACCTGAATATGTACAAGGGCTTGAAAGCCTAGAGGAAGGGCCGTGGAGCCACACCAGCGACAGCACGCAGGCCAACTTGGTGCCTGCAGGTCAGCCAGGATGGTACTGGCCACGGGCGCTCTTCTGGAAGCTTTCTATTGCCCTGCCTGAGATACCCCTCCTGTCCCGGCCCCCACTCCTTTTTTTCCTTCCTCACCTCAGCCCGGAGAGATATTCCAGTGGAAGTTATGGGTGACACATCCTCTTCTTTACAGGTGGCAGCCTGGCAACTCCTGCCGAAAGTCCAGCAGAGCCCCACTCACACCGGGCCACCCACAAAGCCGTGGACCCTCACACCCTCCCACCAGCACAGCCCCGAGACTGCTGACGGGCCAGAGGATATGGAGTCAGGCACAGCTGCAGGGGCTATTGCTGCCTGGAGTGCTGTTTTTATTGACCTCAACCCAGGCACACCTGGGGAGGGCTTGCCGGCAGGGTCAGGCTGCCCAGGTCAGCTAATCCTCAGCCCTCAGGGAATCACATTGCAGAATATAGACCTCGCTAAGACAGAATATTCGCCAAGGAAAAAAAGGACACAATGCCATTTGCAGCACCGTAGATGAGTCTCGAGGTAATCACGTGACTTGGAGTAAGTCAGAAAGTGAAAGACACATATCATATCATATCACTTATAGGTGTTACCTATAAATTGATACCAGGGCAGATATTTCCACGGAGAAGGGCAATCACAGATTCATTAAACAAACTTATGGTTCACCAAAGGAAAGGTGTGAGGATTGAATTCATTACGATATTGGGGTTAACAGACATATACAAACACAGTAGACGTATATAATCACCAAAGACCTACGGAGTACCAAGAGAAGACTACTCAACATTCTGTCATAACGTACATGGGAAAAGGATCCCAGGAAGAACAGACATATGTATATGTGTAAAAGAACCACCTCTTGCACACCTACAACAAGCTAAACGTTGTACTCAAACTTGCTGTAATAAAAAATAAAAAATTAAATTAAAAACACGAACAAGAAGTAGTGAGACAAACTTGAGGGGCTTTCTCCTGGCACATTCCGTTCTACATTCCAATCTAGAACACGACTTCCATTGAGGCTCTGCTGCCCTAGTAACCAGATCTGGTAAGGGAGAACTGCTGCCACCTTGTGGCCGTTTCACACAACTGCAGGTTTAATGCCAGCGCTAATGGTCAGTGGATATTCCAAATCATTACAGGCCTGTAAATGACACCTGCCCTGAAAACAAATCCTGGGGTCATATATCGACCAAAAAATTCAAAAGAGGTCCATATTTCAAAACGACAGTTTCAAGAGGCATATTTCACGCACATTAGTTTTCTGCTTCTTTTGCTTTCTTTCTTTCTTTGTTAAAAAAAACGGGAATGGAAAAAGGCAACCCTCAGAATGGGCGAAAACGTTCACAAACGAATCAATGGACAAAGGTTTAATCTCCAATATATATAAACAGCTCATGCAGCTTAATATTAATAAAACAAACAACCCAATACAAAAATGGGCAGAAGATCTAAAGAGACGTTTCTTCAAAGAAGACACAGAGATGGCCAAGACACACATGAAAAGCTGCTCAACATCACTAATTATTAGAGAAATGCAAATCAAAACTACAATGAGGTAAGACCTCACACCTGTTAGAATCGGCATCATCAGATAATCTACAAACAACAAATTCTGGGGAGGGTGTGGACAAAAGGAACCCTCTTCCGCTATTGGTGGGAATGTAAATTGATACAGTCACTATGGAGAACAGTATGGAGGTTCCTTTAAAAAACTAAAAAGAGAATTACCATAGGATCCAGCAATCCCACTTCTGGGCATATACGCAGAGAAAACCATAAATCACAGAGACACATTCACCACAATGTTCATTGCAGCACTATTTACAATAGCCAGGTAATGGAAGCAACCTAAACGCCCACAGACAGACGAATGGATAAAGATGTGGTACATATATAAAATGGAATATTACTCAGCCATAAAAAGGAATGAAACTGGGTCATTTGTAGAGAAGTTGATGGATCTAGAGATTGTCATACAGAGTGAAGTAAGTCAGAAAGAGAAAAACAAATATTGTATATTAATGCCTATATGTGGAACCTAGAAAAATGGTAGAGATGAACTGGTTTGCAGGGCAGAAATAGAGACACAGAGGTAGAGAACAAACGTATGGACACAAAGTGGGGGAAGCCATGGGGTGGTGGTGGTGGGATGAGTTGGGAGATTAGGATTGACCTGTATACATGTCTATGCATAAAATAGATAACTAATAATAACCTACTGTATAAAAAAATAACTAAAATTAAATTTCAAAATTTTAAAAAATAAAATGTAAAAATAAAACAGAAAAAAAGTTCTTCCATTCACACTGATGTATTTATACGAATGAATTATTTCCATGCTTATATCTATAAATACATAAATGAGGAATAAAATCTAACTTGAACCAAAAAAGAAAAAAAAAACTGAACCTAACAGTTATACAGAGGAAAACACTACCAAGGCACTTGCTCCAGTGGTAAACAATTCTGAAATTGGTCAGAGGTGGGGAATCATCTCCCATACAGCCAGCAGCCCCGCCCGCCCATGCAAGGAGCATCCTCATTGCAAAGCTGGGAGACCGTGCCGAGGCCTCTGTGAGTAAACGTGAGCTGAGCCCCAGGCCAGATGCTGCTGAACTGTTCCCACCCTTCCCAGGTGAAACACCTGAATATGTACAAGGGCTTGAAAGCCTAGAGGAAGGGCCGTGGAGCCACACCAGCGACAGCACGCAGGCCAACTTGGTGCCTGCAGGTCAGCCAGGATGGTACTGGCCACGGGCGCTCTTCTGGAAGCTTTCTATTGCCCTGCCTGAGATACCCCTCCTGTCCCGGCCCCCACTCCTTTTTTTCCTTCCTCACCTCAGCCCGGAGAGATATTCCAGTGGAAGTTATGGGTGACACATCCTCTTCTTTACAGGTGGCAGCCTGGCAACTCCTGCCGAAAGTCCAGCAGAGCCCCACTCACACCGGGCCACCCACAAAGCCGTGGACCCTCACACCCTCCCACCAGCACAGCCCCGAGACTGCTGACGGGCCAGAGGATATGGAGTCAGGCACAGCTGCAGGGGCTATTGCTGCCTGGAGTGCTGTTTTTATTGACCTCAACCCAGGCACACCTGGGGAGGGCTTGCCGGCAGGGTCAGGCTGCCCAGGTCAGCTAATCCTCAGCCCTCAGGGAATCACATTGCAGAATATAGACCTCGCTAAGACAGAATATTCGCCAAGGAAAAAAAGGACACAATGCCATTTGCAGCACCGTAGATGAGTCTCGAGGTAATCACGTGACTTGGAGTAAGTCAGAAAGTGAAAGACACATATCATATCATATCACTTATAGGTGTTACCTATAAATTGATACCAGGGCAGATATTTCCACGGAGAAGGGCAATCACAGATTCATTAAACAAACTTATGGTTCACCAAAGGAAAGGTGTGAGGATTGAATTCATTACGATATTGGGGTTAGCAGACAGATACAAACACAGTAGACGTATATAATCACCAAAGACCTACGGAGTACCAAGAGAAGACTACTCAACATTCTGTCATAACGTACATGGGAAAAGGATCCCAGGAAGAACAGACATATGTATATGTGTAAAAGAACCACCTCTTGCACACCTACAACAAGCTAAACGTTGTACTCAAACTTGCTGTAATAAAAAATAAAAAATTAAATTAAAAACACGAACAAGAAGTAGTGAGACAAACTTGAGGGGCTTTCTCCTGGCACATTCCGTTCTACATTCCAATCTAGAACACGACTTCCATTGAGGCTCTGCTGCCCTAGTAACCAGATTTGGTAAGGGAGAACTGCTGCCACCTTGTGGCCGTTTCGCACAACTGCAGGTTTAATGCCAGCGCTAATGGTCAGTGGATATTCCAAATCATTACAGGCCTGTAAATGACACCTGCCCTGAAAACAAATCCTGGGGTCATATATCGACCAAAAAATTCAAAAGACGTCCATATTTCAAAACGACAGTTTCAAGAGGCATATTTCACGCACATTAGTTTTCTGCTTCTTTTGCTTTCTTTCTTTCTTTGTTAAAAAAAACGGGAATGGAAAAAGGCAACCCTCAGAATGGGCGAAAACGTTCACAAACGAATCAATGGACAAAGGTTTAATCTCCAATATATATAAACAGCTCATGCAGCTTAATATTAATAAAACAAACAACCCAATACAAAAATGGGCAGAAGATCTAAAGAGACGTTTCTTCAAAGAAGACACAGAGATGGCCAAGACACACATGAAAAGCTGCTCAACATCACTAATTATTAGAGAAATGCAAATCAAAACTACAATGAGGTAAGACCTCACACCTGTTAGAATCGGCATCATCAGATAATCTACAAACAACAAATTCTGGGGAGGGTGTGGACAAAAGGAACCCTCTTCCGCTATTGGTGGGAATGTAAATTGATACAGTCACTATGGAGAACAGTATGGAGGTTCCTTTAAAAAACTAAAAAGAGAATTACCATAGGATCCAGCAATCCCACTTCTGGGCATATACGCAGAGAAAACCATAAATCACAGAGACACATTCACCACAATGTTCATTGCAGCACTATTTACAATAGCCAGGTAATGGAAGCAACCTAAACGCCCACAGACAGACGAATGGATAAAGATGTGGTACATATATAAAATGGAATATTACTCAGCCATAAAAAGGAATGAAACTGGGTCATTTGTAGAGAAGTTGATGGATCTAGAGATTGTCATACAGAGTGAAGTAAGTCAGAAAGAGAAAAACAAATATTGTATATTAATGCCTATATGTGGAACCTAGAAAAATGGTAGAGATGAACTGGTTTGCAGGGCAGAAATAGAGACACAGAGGTAGAGAACAAACGTATGGACACAAAGTTGGGGAAGCCATGGGGTGGTGGTGGTGGGATGAGTTGGGAGATTAGGATTGACCTGTATACATGTCTATGCATAAAATAGATAACTAATAAAACCTACTGTATAAAAAAATAACTAAAATTAAATTTCAAAATTTTAAAAAATAAAATGTAAAGATAAAACAGAAAAAAAGTTCTTCCATTCACACTGATGTATTTATACGAATGAATTATTTCCATGCTTATATCTATAAATACATAAATGAGGAATAAAATCTAACTTGAACCAAAAAAGAAAAAAAAAAAACTGAACCTAACAGTTATACAGAGGAAAACATTACCAAGGCACTTGCTCCAGTGGTAAACAATTCTGAAATTGGTCAGAGGTGGGGAATCATCTCCCATACAGCCAGCAGCCCCGCCCGCCCACGCAAGGAGCATCCTCATTGCAAAGCTGGGAGACCGTGCCGAGGCCTCTGTGAGTAAACGTGAGCTGAGCCACAGGCCAGATGCTGCTGATCTGTTCCCACCCTTCCCAGGTGAAACACCTGAATATGTACAAGGGCTTGAAAGCCTAGAGGAAGGGCCGTGGAGCCACACCAGCGACAGCACGCAGGCCAACTTGGTGCCTGCAGGTCAGCCAGGATGGTACTGGCCACGGGCGCTCTTCTGGAAGCTTTCTATTGCCCTGCCTGAGATACCCCTCCTGTCCCGGCCCCCACTCCTTTTTTTCCTTCCTCACCTCAGCCCGGAGAGATATTCCAGTGGAAGTTATGGGTGACACATCCTCTTCTTTACAGGTGGCAGCCTGGCAACTCCTGCCGAAAGTCCAGCAGAGCCCCACTCACACCGGGCCACCCACAAAGCCGTGGACCCTCACACCCTCCCACCAGCACAGCCCCGAGACTGCTGACGGGGCAGAGAATATGGAGTAAGGCACAGCTGCAGGGGCTATTGCTGCCTGGAGTGCTGTTTATATTGACCTCAACCCAGGCACACCTGGGGAGGGCTTGCCGGCAGGGTCAGGCTGCCCAGGTCAGCTAATCCTCAGCCCTCAGGGAATCACATTGCAGAAAATGGACCTCGCTAAGACAGAATATTCGCCAAGGAGAAAAAGGACACAATGCCATTTGCAGCACCGTAGATGAGTCTCGAGGTAATCACGTGACTTGGAGTAAGTCAGAAAGTGAAAGACACATATCATATCATATCACTTATAGGTGTTACCTATAAATTGATACCAGGGCAGATATTTCCACGGAGAAGGGCAATCACAGATTCATTAAACAAACTTATGGTTCACCAAAGGAAAGGTGTGAGGATTGAATTCATTACGATATTGGGGTTAACAGACATATACAAACACAGTAGACGTATATAATCACCAAAGACCTACGGAGTACCAAGAGAAGACTACTCAACATTCTGTCATAACGTACATGGGAAAAGGATCCCAGGAAGAACAGACATATGTATATGTGTAAAAGAACCACCTCTTGCACACCTACAACAAGCTAAACGTTGTACTCAAACTTGCTGTAATAAAAAATAAAAAATTAAAAACACGAACAAGAAGTAGTGAGACAAACTTGAGGGGCTTTCTCCTGGCACATTCCGTTCTACATTCCAATCTCGAACACGACTTCCATTCAGGCTCTGCTGCCCTAGTAACAAGATTTGGTAAGGGAGAACTGCTGCCACCTTGTGGCCGTATCACACAACTGCAGGTTTAATGCCAGCGCTAATGGTCAGTGGATATTCGAAATCATTACAGGCCTGTAAATGACACCTGCCCTGAAAACAAATCCTGGGGTCATATATCGACCAAAAAATTCAAAAGACGTCCATATTTCAAAACGACAGTTTCAAGAGGCATATTTCACGCACATTAGTGTTCTGCTTCTTTTGCTTTCTTTCTTTCTTTGTTAAAAAAACGGGAATGGAAAAAGGCAACCCTCAGAATGGGCGAAAACGTTCACAAACGAATCAATGGACAAAGGTTTAATCTCCAATATATATAAACAGCTCATGCAGCTTAATATTAATAAAACAAACAACCCAATACAAAAATGGGCAGAAGATCTAAAGGGACGTTTCTTCAAAGAAGACACAGAGATGGCCAAGACACACATGAAAAGCTGCTCAACATCACTAATTATTAGAGAAATGCAAATCAAAACTATAATGAGGTAAGACCTCACACCTGTTAGAATCGGCATCATCAGATAATCTACAAACAACAAATTCTGGGGAGGGTGTGGACAAAAGGAACCCTCTTCCGCTATTGGTGGGAATGTAAATTGATACAGTCACTATGGAGAACAGTATGGAGGTTCCTTTAAAACACTCAAAAGAGAATTACCATAGGATCCAGCAATCCCACTTCTGGGCATATACACAGAGAAACCCATAAATCACAGAGACACATTCACCACAATGTTCATTGCAGCACTATTTACAATAGCCAGGTAATGGAAGCAACCTAAATGCCCACAGACAGACGAATGGATAAAGATGTGGTACATATATAAAATGGAATATTACTCAGCCATAAAAAGGAATGAAACTGGGTCATTTGTAGAGAAGTTGATGGATCTAGAGACTGTCATACAGAGTGAAGTCAGTCAGAAAGAGAAAAACAAATATTGTATATTAATGACTATATGTGGAACCTAGAAAAATGGTACAGATGAACTGGTTTACAGGGCAGAAATAGAGACACAGAGGTAGAGAACAAACGTATGGACACAAAGTGGGGGAAGCCATAGGGTGGTGGTGGTGGGATGAGTTGGGTGATTGGGATTGACCTGTATACATGTTTATGCATAAAATAAATAACTACTAATAACCTAGTGTATAAAAAAATAAATAAAATTAAATTTCAAAGTTTTTGAAAATAAAATGTAAAAATAAAACAGAAAAAAAAGTTCTTCCATTCACACTGATGTATTTATAAGAATGAATTATTTCCATGCTTATATCCATAAATACATAAAAGAGGAATAAAATCTAACTTGAACCAAAAAAGAAAAAAAAAAACTGAACCTAACAGTTATACAGAGGAAAACACTACCAAGGCACTTGCTCCAGTGGTAAACAATTGTGAAATTGGTCAGAGGTGGGGAATCATCTCCCATACACCCAGCAGCCCCACCCGCCCACGCAAGGAGTGTCCTTATTGCAAAGCTGGGGGACCTTGCCGAGGCCTCTGTGAGTAAACGTGAGCTGAGCCCCAGGCCAGCTGCTGCTGAAATGTTCCCACCCTTCCCAGGTGAAACACCTGAATATGTACAAGGGCTTGAAAGCCTAGAGGAAGGGCCGTGGAGCCACACCAGCGACAGCACGCAGACCAACTTGGTGCCTGCAGGTCAGCCAGGATGGTACTGGCCACGGGCGCTCTTCTGGAAGCTTTCTATTGCCCTGCCTGAGATACCACTCCTGTCCCGGCCCCCACTCCTTTTTTTCCTTCCTCACCTCAGCCCGGAGAGATATTCCAGTGGAAGTTATGGGTGACACATCCTCTTCTTTACAGGTGGCAGCCTGGCAACTCCTGCCGAAAGTCCAGCAGAGCCCCACTCACACCGGGCCACCCACAAAGCCGTGGACCCTCACACCCTCCCACCAGCACAGCCCCGAGACTGCTGACGGGGCAGAGAATATGGAGTCAGGCACAGCTGCAGGGGCTATTGCTGCCTGGAGTGCTGTTTATATTGACCTCAACCCAGGCAACCCTGGGGAGGGCTTGCCGGCAGGGTCAGGCTGCCCAGGTCAGCTAATCCTCAGCCCTCAGGGAATCACATTGCAGAATATGGACCTCGCTAAGACAGAATATTCGCCAAGGAAAAAAAGGACACAATGCCATTTGCAGCACCGTAGATGAGTCTCGAGGTAATCACGTGACTTGGAGTAAGTCAGAAAGTGAAAGACACATATCATATCATATCACTTATAGGTGTTACCTATAAATTGATACCAGGGCAGTTATTTCCACGGAGAAGGGCAATCACAGATTCATTAAACAAACTTATGGTTCACCAAAGGAAAGGTGTGAGGATTGAATTCATTACGATATTGGGGTTAACAGACATATACAAACACAGTAGACGTATATAATCACCAAAGACCTACGGAGTACCAAGAGAAGACTACTCAACATTCTGTCATAACGTACATGGGAAAAGGATCCCAGGAAGAACAGACATATGTATATGTGTAAAAGAACCACCTCTTGCACACCTACAACATGCTAAAAGTTGTACTCAAATTTGCTGTAATAAAAAATAAAAAAATAAATTAAAAACACGAACAAGAAGTAGTGAGACAAACTTGAGGGTCTTACTCCTGGCACATTCCGTTCTACATTCCAATCTAGAACACGACTTCCATTGAGGCTCTGCTGCCCTAGTAACCAGATTTGGTAAGGGAGAACTGCTGCCACCTTGTGGCCGTTTCACACAACTGCAGGTTTAATGCCAGCGCTAATGGTCAGTGGATATTCCAAATCATTACAGGCCTGTAAATGACACCTGCCCTGAAAACAAATCCTGGGGTCATATATCGACCAAAAAATTCAAAAGACGTCCATATTTCAAAACGACAGTTTCAAGAGGCATATTTCACGCACATTAGTGTTCTGCTTCTTTTGCTTTCTTTCTTTCTTTGTTAAAAGAAACGGGAATGGAAAAAGGCAACCCTCAGAATGGGCGAAAACGTTCACAAACGAATCAATGGACAAAGGTTTAATCTCCAATATATATAAACAGCTCATGCAGCTTAATATTAATAAAACAAACAACCCAATACAAAAATGGGCAGAAGATCTAAAGAGACGTTTCTTCAAAGAAGACACAGAGATGGCCAAGACGCACATGAAAAGCTGCTCAACATCACTAATTATTAGAGAAATGCAAATCAAAACTACAATGAGGTAAGACCTCACACCTGTTAGAATCGGCATCATCAGATAATCTACAATCAAAAAATTCTGGGGACGGTGTGGACAAAAGGAACCCTCTTCCGCTATTGGTGGGAATGTAAATTGATACAGTCACTATGGAGAACAGTATGGAGGTTCCTTTAAAAAACTAAAAAGAGAATTACCATAGGATCCAGCAATCCCACTTCTAGGCATATACCCAGAGAAAACCATAAATCACAGAGACACATTCACCACAATGTTCATTGCAGCACTATTTACAATAGCCAGGTAATGGAAGCAACCTAAATGCCCACAGACAGACGAATGGATAAAGATGTGGTACATATACAAAATGGAATATTACTCAGCCATAAAAAGGAATGAAACTGGGTCATTTGTAGAGAAGTTGATGGATCTAGAGACTGTCATACAGAGTGAAGTAAGCCAGAAAGAGAAAAACAAATATTGTATATTAATGCCTATATGTGGAACCTAGAAAAATGGTAGAGATGAACTGGTTTGCAGGGCAGAAATAGAGACACAGAGGTAGAGAACAAACGTATGGACACAAAGTGGGGGAAGCCATGGGGTGGTGGTGGTGGGATGACTCGGGAGATTAGGATTGACCTGTATACATGTCTATGCATAAAATAGATAACTAATAATAACCTACTGTATAAAATAATAACTAAAATTAAATTTCAAAATTTAAAAAAATAAAATGTAAAAATAAAACAGAAAAAAAGTTCTTCCATTCACACTGATGTATTTATACGAATGAATTATTTCCATGCTTATATCTATAAATACATAAATGAGGAATAAAATCTAACTTGAACCAAAAAAGAAAAAAAAAATGAACCTAACAGTTATACAGAGGAAAACACTACCAAGGCACTTGCTCCACTGGTAAACAATTCTGAAATTGGTCAGAGGTGGGGAATCATCTCCCATACACCCAGCAGCCCCGCCCGCCCACGCAAGGAGCATCCTCATTGCAAAGCTGGGAGACCGTGCCGAGGCCTCTGTGAGTAAACGTGAGCTGAGCCCCAGGCCAGATGCTGCTGAACTGTTCCCACCCTTCCCAGGTGAAACACCTGAATATGTACAAGGGCTTGAAAGCCTATAGGAAGGGCCGTGGAGCCACACCAGCGACAGCACGCAAGCCAACTTGGTGCCTGCAGGTCAGCCAGGATGGTACTGGCCAAGGGCGCTCTTCTGGAAGCTTTCTATTGCCCTGCCTGAGATACCCCTCTTGTCCCGGCCCCCACTCCTTTTTTTCCTTCCTCACCTCAGCCCGGAGAGATATTCCAGTGGAAGTTATGGGTGACACATCCTCTTCTTTACAGGTGGCAGCCTGGCAACTCCTGCCGAAAGTCCAGCAGAGCCCCACTCACACCGGGCCACCCACAAAGCCGTGGACCCTCACACCCTCCCACCAGCACAGCCCCGAGACTGCTGACGGGGCAGAGAATATGGAATCAGGCACAGCTGCAGGGGCTATTGCTGCCTGGAGTGCTGTTTATATTGACCTCAACGCAGGCAACCCTGGGGAGGGCTTGCCGGCAGGGTCAGGCTGCCCAGGTCAGCTAATCCTCAGCCCTCAGGGAATCACATTGCAGAATATGGACCTCGCTAAGACAGAATATTCGCCAAGGAAAAAAAGGACACAATGCCATTTGCAGCACCGTAGATGAGTCTCGAGGTAATCACGTGACTTGGAGTAAGTCAGAAAGTGAAAGACACATATCATATCATATCACGTATAGGTGTTACCTATAAATTGATACCAGGGCAGATATTTCCACGGAGAAGGGCAATCACAGATTCATTAAACAAACTTATGGTTCACCAAAGGAAAGGTGTGAGGATTGAATTCATTACGATATTCGTGTTAACAGACAGATACAAACACAGTAGACGTATATAATCACCAAAGACCTACGGAGTACCAAGAGAAGACTACTCAACATTCTGTCATAACGTACATGGGAAAAGGATCCCAGGAAGAACAGACATATGTATATGTGTAAAAGAACCACCTCTTGCACACCTACAACAAGCTAAACGTTGTACTCAAACTTGCTGTAATAAAAAATAAAAAATTAAATTAAAAACACGAACAAGAAGTAGTGAGACAAACTTGAGGGGCTTTCTCCTGGCACATTCCGTTCTACATTCCAATCTAGAACACGACTTCCATTGAGGCTCTGCTGCCCTAGTAACCAGATTTGGTAAGGGAGAACTGCTGCCACCTTGTGGCCGTTTCACACAACTGCAGGTTTAATGCCAGCGCTAATGGTCAGTGGATATTCCAAATCATTACAGGCCTGTAAATGACACCTGCCCTGAAAACAAATCCTGGGGTCATATATCGACCAAAAAATTCAAAAGACGTCCATATTTCAAAACGACAGTTTCAAGAGGCATATTTCACGCACATTAGTGTTCTGCTTCTTTTGCTTTCTTTCTTTCTTTGTTAAAAGATACGGGAATGGAGAAAGGCAACCCTCAGAATGGGCGAAAACGTTCACAAACGAATCAATGGACAAAGGTTTAATCTCCAATATATATAAACAGCTCATGCAGCTTAATATTAATAAAACAAACAACCCAATACAAAAATGGGCAGAAGATCTAAAGAGACGTTTCTTCAAAGAAGACACAGAGATGGCCAAGACGCACATGAAAAGCTGCTCAACATCACTAATTATTAGAGAAATGCAAATCAAAACTACAATGAGGTAAGACCTCACACCTGTTAGAATCGGCATCATCAGATAATCTACAATCAACAAATTCTGGGGACGGTGTGGACAAAAGGAACCCTCTTCCGCTATTGGTGGGAATGTAAATTGATACAGTCACTATGGAGAACAGTATGGAGGTTCCTTTAAAAAACTAAAAAGAGAATTACCATAGGATCCAGCAATCCCACTTCTGGGCATATACCCAGAGAAAACCATAAATCACAGAGACACATTCACCACAATGTTCATTGCAGCACTATTTACAATAGCCAGGTAATGGAAGCAACCTAAATGCCCACAGACAGACGAATGGATAAAGATGTGGTACATATACAAAATGGAATATTACTCAGCCATAAAAAGGAATGAAACTGGGTCATTTGTAGAGAAGTTGATGGATCTAGAGACTGTCATACAGAGTGAAGTAAGCCAGAAAGAGAAAAACAAATATTGTATATTAATGCCTATATGTGGAACCTAGAAAAATGGTAGAGATGAACTGGTTTGCAGGGCAGAAATAGAGACACAGAGGTAGAGAACAAACGTATGGACACAAAGTGGGGGAAGCCATGGGGTGGTGGTGGTGGGATGAGTTGGGAGATTAGGATTGACCTGTGTACATGTCTATGCATAAAATAGATAACTAATAATAACCTACTGTATAAAAAATAACTAAAATTTTCAAAATTTAAAAAAATAAAATGTAAAAATAAAACAGAAAAAAAGTTCTTCCATTCACACTGATGTATTTATACGAATGAATTATTTCCATGCTTATATCTATAAATACATAAATGAGGAATAAAATCTAACTTGAACCAAAAAAGAAAAAAAAAAACTGAACCTAAGAATTATACAGAGGAAAACACTACCAAGGCACTTGCTCCAGTGGTAAACAATTCTGAAATTGGTCAGAGGTGGGGAATCATCTCCCATACAGCCAGCAGCCCCGCCCGCCCACGCAAGGAGCATCCTCATTGCAAAGCTGGGAGACCGTGCCGAGGCCTCTGTGAGTAAACGTGAGCTGAGCCCCAGGCCAGATGCTGCTGAACTGTTCCCACCCTTCCCAGGTGAAACACCTGAATATGTACATGGGCTTGAAAGCCTAGAGGAAGGGCCGTGGAGCCACACCAGCGACAGCACGCAGACCAACTTGGTGCCTGCAGGTCAGCCAGGATGGTACTGGCCACGGGCGCTCTTCTGGAAGCTTTCTATTGCCCTGCCTGAGATACCACTCCTGTCCCGGCCCCCACTCCTTTTTTTCCTTCCTCACCTCAGCCCGGAGAGATATTCCAGTGGAAGTTATGGGTGACACATCCTCTTCTTTACAGGTGGCAGCCTGGCAACTCCTGCCGAAAGTCCAGCAGAGCCCCACTCACACCGGGCCACCCACAAAGCCGTGGACCCTCACACCCTCCCACCAGCACAGCCCCGAGACTGCTGACGGGGCAGAGAATATGGAGTAAGGCACAGCTGCAGGGGCTATTGCTGCCTGGAGTGCTGTTTATATTGACCTCAACCCAGGCAACCCTGGGGAGGGCTTGCCGGCAGGGTCAGGCTGCCCAGGTCAGCTAAACCTCAGCCCTCAGGGAATCACATTGCAGAATATGGACCTCGCTAAGACAGAATATTCGCCAAGGAAAAAAAGGACACAATGCCATTTGCAGCACCGTAGATGAGTCTCGAGGTAATCACGTGACTTGGAGTAAGTCAGAAAGTGAAAGACACATATCATATCATATCACTTATAGGTGTTACCTATAAATTGATACCAGGGCAGTTATTTCCACGGAGAAGGGCAATCACAGATTCATTAAACAAACTTATGGCTCACCAAAGGAAAGGTGTGAGGATTGAATTCATTACGATATTGGGGTTAACAGACATATACAAACACAGTAGACGTATATAATCACCAAAGACCTACGGAGTACCAAGAGAAGACTACTCAACATTCTGTCATAACGTACATGGGAAAAGGATCCCAGGAAGAACAGACATATGTATATGTGTAAAAGAACCACCTCTTGCACACCTACAACATGCTAAAAGTTGTACTCAAACTTGCTGTAATAAAAAATAAAAAAATAAATTAAAAACACGAACAAGAAGTAGTGAGACAAACTTGAGGGTCTTACTCCTGGCACATTCCGTTCTACATTCCAATCTAGAACACGACTTCCATTGAGGCTCTGCTGCCCTAGTAACCAGATTTGGTAAGGGAGAACTGCTGCCACCTTGTGGCCGTTTCACACAACTGCAGGTTTAATGCCAGCGCTAATGGTCAGTGGATATTCCAAATCATTACAGGCCTGTAAATGACACCTGCCCTGAAAACAAATCCTGGGGTCATATATCGACCAAAAAATTCAAAAGACGTCCATATTTCAAAACGACAGTTTCAAGAGGCATATTTCACGCACATTAGTGTTCTGCTTCTTTTGCTTTCTTTCTTTCTTTGTTAAAAGAAACGGGAATGGAAAAAGGCAACCCTCAGAATGGGCGAAAACGTTCACAAACGAATCAATGGACAAAGGTTTAATCTCCAATATATATAAACAGCACATGCAGCTTAATATTAATAAAACAAACAACCCAATACAAAAATGGGCAGAAGATCTAAAGAGACGTTTCTTCAAAGAAGACACAGAGATGGCCAAGACGCACATGAAAAGCTGCTCAACATCACTAATTATTAGAGAAATGCAAATCAAAACTACAATGAGGTAAGACCTCACACCTGTTAGAATCGGCATCTTCAGATAATCTACAATCAACAAATTCTGGGGAGGGTGTGGACAAAAGGAACCCTCTTCCGCTATTGGTGGGAATGTAAATTGATACAGTCACAATGGAGAACAGTATGGAGGTTCCTTTAAAAAACTAAAAAGAGAATTACCATAGGATCCAGCAATCCCACTTCTGGGCATATACCCAGAGAAAACCATAAATCACAGAGACACATTCACCACAATGTTCATTGCAGCACTATTTACAATAGCCAGGTAATGGAAGCAACATAAATGCCCACAGACAGACGAATGGATAAAGATGTGGTACATATACAAAATGGAATATTACTCAGCCATAAAAAGGAATGAAACTGGGTCATTTGTAGAGAAGTTGATGGATCTAGAGACTGTCATACAGAGTGAAGTAAGTCAGAAAGAGAAAAACAAATATTGTATATTAATGCCTATATGTGGAACCTAGAAAAATGGTAGAGATGAACTGGTTTGCAGGGCAGAAATAGAGACACAGAGGTAGAGAACAAACGTATGGACACAAAGTGGGGGAAGCCATGGGGTGGTGGTGGTGGGATGAGTTGGGAGATTAGGATTGACCTGTATACATGTCTATGCATAAAATAGATAACTAATAATAACCTACTGTATAAAAAAATAACTAAAATTAAATTTCAAAATTAAAAAAAATAAAATGTAAAAATAAAACAGAAAAAAAGTTCTTCCTTTCACACTGATGTATTTATACGAATGAATTATTTCCATGCTTATATCTATAAATACATAAATGAGGAATAAAATCTAACTTGAACCAAAAAAGAAAAAAAAAACTGAACCTAACAGTTATATAGAGGAAAACACTACCAAGGCACTTGCTCCAGTGGTAAACAATTCTGAAATTGGTCAGAGGTGGGGAATCATCTCCCATACAGCCAGCAGCCCCGCCCGCCCACGCCAGGAGCATCCTCATTGGAAAGCTGGGAGACCGTGCCGAGGCCTCTGTGAGTAAACGTGAGCTGAGCCCCAGGCCAGCTGCTGCTTAACTGTTCCCACCCTTCCCAGGTGAAACACCTGAATATGTACAAGGCCTTGAAAGCCTAGAGGAAGGGCCGTGGAGCCACACCAGCGACAGCACGCAGGCCAACTTGGTGCCTGCAGGTCAGCCAGGATGGTCCTGGCCACGGGCGCTCTTCTGGAAGCTTTCCATTGCCCTGCCTGAGATACCCCTCCTGTCCCGGCCCCCACTCCTTTTTTTCCTTCCTCACCTCAGCCCGGAGAGATATTCCAGTGGAAGTTATGGGTGACACATCCTCTTCTTTACAGGTGGCAGCCTGGCAACTCCTGCCGAAACTCCAGCAGAGCCCCACTCACACCGGGCCACCCACAAAGCCGTGGACCCTCACACCCTCCCACCAGCACAGCCCCGAGACTGCTGACGGGGCAGAGAATATGGAGTAAGGCACAGCTGCAGGGGCTATTGCTGCCTGGAGTGCTGTTTATATTGACCTCAACCCAGGCACACCTGGGGAGGGCTTGCCGGCAGGGTCAGGCTGCCCAGGTCAGCTAATCCTCAGCCCTCAGGGAATCAAATTGCAGAAAATGGACCTCGCTAAGACAGAATATTCGCCAAGGAGAAAAAGGACACAATGCCATTTGCAGCACCGTAGATGAGTCTCGAGGTAATCACGTGACTTGGAGTAAGTCAGAAAGTGAAAGACACATATCATATCATAGCACTTATAGGTGTTACCTATAAATTGATACCAGGGCAGATATTTCCACGGAGAAGGGCAATCACAGATTCATTAAACAAACTTATGGTTCACCAAAGGAAAGGTGTGAGGATTGAATTCATTACGATATTGGGGTTAACAGACATATACAAACACAGTAGACGTATATAATCACCAAAGACCTACGGAGTACCAAGAGAAGACTACTCAACATTCTGTCATAACGTACATGGGAAAAGGATCCCAGGAAGAACAGACATATGTATATGTGTAAAAGAACCACCTCTTGCACACCTACAACAAGCTAAACGTTGTACTCAAACTTGCTGTAATAAAAAATAAAAAATTAAATTAAGAACACGAACAAGAAGTAGTGAGACAAACTTGAGGGGCTTTCTCCTGGCACATTCCGTTCTACATTCCAATCTAGAACACGACTTCCATTGAGTCTCTGCTGCCCTAGTAACCAGAATTGGTAAGGGAGAACTGCTGCCACCTTGTGGCCGTTTCACACAACTGCAGGTTTAATGCCAGCGCTAATGGTCAGTGGATATTCCAAATCATTACAGGCCTGTAAATGACACCTGCCCTGAAAACAAATCCTGGGGTCATATAGCGACCAAAAAATTCAAAAGACGTCCATATTTCAAAACGACAGTTTCAAGAGGCATATTACACGCACATTAGTGTTCTGCTTCTTTTGCTTTCTTTCTTTCTTTGTTAGAAAAAACGGGAATGGAGAAAGGCAACCCTCAGAATGGGCGAAAACGTTCACAAACGAATCAATGGACAAAGGTTTAATCTCCAATATATATAAACAGCTCATGCAGCTTAATATTAATAAAACAAACAACCCAATACAAAAATGGGCAGAAGATCTAAAGAGACGTTTCTTCAAAGAAGACACAGAGATGGCCAAGACGCACATGAAAGCTGCTCAACATCACTAATTATTAGAGAAATGCAAATCAAAACTACAATGAGGTAAGACCTCACACCTGTTAGAATCGGCATCATCAGATAATCTACAAACAACAAACTCTGGGGAGGGTGTGGACAAAAGGAACCCTCTTCCGCTATTGGTGGGAATGTAAATTGATACAGTCACTATGGAGAACAGTATGGAGGTTCCTTTAAAAAACTAAAAAGAGAATTACAATAGGATCCAGCAATCCCACTTCTGGGCATATACCCAGAGAAAACCATAAATCACAAAGACACATTCACCACAATGTTCATTGCAGCACTATTTACAATAGCCAGGTAATGGAAGCAACCGAAATGCCCACAGACAGACGAATGGATAAAGATGTGGTACATATACAAAATGGAATATTACTCAGCCATAAAAAGGAATGAAACTGGGTCATTTGTAGAGAAGTTGATGGATCTAGAGACTGTCATACAGAGTGAAGTAAGCCAGAAAGAGAAAAACAAATATTGTATATTAATGCCTATATGTGGAACCTAGAAAAATGGTAGAGATGAACTGGTTTGCAGGGCAGAAATAGAGACACAGAGGTAGAGAACAAACGTATGGACACAAAGTGGGGGAAGCCATGGGGTGGTGGTGGTGGGATGAGTTGGGAGATTAGGATTGACCTGTATACATGTCTATGCATAAAATAGATAACTAATAATAACCTACTGTATAAAAAAATAACTAAAATTTAATTTCTAAATTTTAAAAAATAAAATGTAAAAATAAAACAGAAAAAAAGTTCTTCCATTCACACTGATGTATTTATACGAATGAATTATTTCCATGCTTATATCTATAAATACATAAATGAGGAATAAAATCTAACTTGAACCAAAAAAGAAAAAAAAAAACTGAACCTAACAGTTATACAGAGGAAAACACTACGAAGGCACTTGCTCCAGTGGTAAACAATTCTGAAATTGGTCAGAGGTGGGGAATCATCTCCCATACAGCCAGCAGCCCCGCCCGCCCACGCCAGGAGCATCCTCATTGCAAAGCTGGGAGACCGTGCCGAGGCCTCTGTGAGTAAACGTGAGCTGAGCCCCAGGCCAGATGCTGCTGAACTGTTCCCACCCTTCCCAGGTGAAACACCTGAATATGTACAAGGGCTTGAAAGCCTAGAGGAAGGGCCGTGGAGCCACACCAGCGACAGCACGCAGGCCAACTTGGTGCCTGCAGGTCAGCCAGGATGGTACTGGCCACGGGCGCTCTTCTGGAAGCTTTCTATTGCCCTGCCTGAGATACCCCTCCTGTCCCGGCCCCCACTCCTTTTTTTCCTTCCTCACCTCAGCCCGCAGAGATATTCCAGTGGAAGTTATGGGTGACACATCCTCTTCTTTACAGGTGGCAGCCTGGCAACTCCTGCCGAAAGTCCAGCAGAGCCCCACTCACACCGGGCCACCCACAAAGCCGTGGACCCTCACACCCTCCCACCAGCACAGCCCCGAGACTGCTGACGGGGCAGAGGATATGGAGTCAGGCACAGCTGCAGGGACTATTGCTGCCTGGAGTGCTGTTTATATTGACCTCAACGCAGGCACACCTGGGGAGGGCTTGCCGGCAGGGTCAGGCTGCCCAGGTCAGCTAATCCTCAGCCCTCAGGGAATCACATTGCAGAAAATGGACCTCGCTAAGACAGAATATTCGCCAAGGAAAAAAAGGACACAATGCCATTTGCAGCACCGTAGATGAGTCTCGAGGTAATCACGTGACTTGGAGTAAGTCAGAAAGTGAAAGACACATATCATATCATATCACTTATAGGTGTTACCTATAAATTGATACCAGGGCAGATATTTCCACGGAGAAGGGCAATCACAGATTCATTAAACAAACTTATGGTTCACCAAAGGAAAGGTGTGAGGATTGAATTCATTACGATATTGGGGTTAGCAGACAGATACAAACACAGTAGACGTATATAATCACCAAAGACCTACGGAGTACCAAGAGAAGACTACTCAACATTCTGTCATAACGTACATGGGAAAAGGATCCCAGGAAGAACAGACATATGTATATGTGTAAAAGAACCACCTCTTGCACACCTACAACAAGCTAAACGTTGTACTCAAACTTGCTGTAATAAAAAATAAAAAATTAAATTAAAAACACGAACAAGAAGTAGTGAGACAAACTTGAGGGGCTTTCTCCTGGCACATTCCGTTCTACATTCCAATCTCGAACACGACTTCCATTGAGGCTCTGCTGCCCTAGTAACCAGATTTGGTAAGGGAGAACTGCTGCCACCTTGTGGCCGTTTCACACAACTGCAGGTTTAATGCCAGCGCTAATGGTCAGTGGATATTCCAAATCATTACAGGCCTGTAAATGACACCTGCCCTGAAAATAAATCCTGGGGTCATATATCGACCAAAAAATTCAAAAGACGTCCATATTTCAAAACGACAGTTTCAAGAGGCATATTTCACGCACATTAGTGTTCTGCTTCTTTTGCTTTCTTTCTTTCTTTGTTAAAAAAAACGGGAATGGAAAAAGGCAACCCTCAGAGTGGGCGAAAACGTTCACAAACGAATCAATGGACAAAGGTTTAATCTCCAATATATATAAACAGCTCATGCAGCTTAATATTAATAAAACAAACAACCCAATACAAAAATGGGCAGAAGATCTAAAGAGACGTTTCTTCAAAGAAGACACAGAGATGGCCAAGAGGCACATGAAAAGCTGCTCAACATCACTAATTATTAGAGAAATGCAAATCAAAACTACAATGAGGTAAGACCTCACACCTGTTAGAATCGGCATCATCAGATAATCTACAAACAACAAATTCTGGGGAGGGTGTGGACAAAAGGAACCCTCTTCCGCTATTGGTGGGAATGTAAATTGATACAGTCACTATGGAGAACAGTATGGAGGTTCCTTTAAAAAACTAAAAAGAGAATTACCATAGGATCCAGCAATCCCACTTCTGGGCATATACCCAGAGAAAACCATAAATCACAGAGACACATTCACCACAATGTTCATTGCAGCACTATTTACAATAGCCAGGTTATGGAAGCAACATAAATGCCCACAGACAGACGAATGGATAAAGATGTGGTACATATATAAAATGGAATATTACTCAGCCATAAAAAGGAATGAAACTGGGTCATTTGTAGAGAAGTTGATGGATCTAGAGACTGTCATACAGAGTGAAGTAAGCCAGAAAGAGAAAAACAAATATGGTATATTAATGCCTGTATGTGGAACCTAGAAAAATGGTAGAGATGAACTGGTTTGCAGGGCAGAAATAGAGACACAGAGGTAGAGAACAAACGTATGGACACAAAGTGGGGGAAGCCATGGGGTGGTGGTGGTGGGATGAGTTGGGAGATTGGGATTGACCTGTATACATGTCTATGCATAAAATAGATAACTAATAATAACCTACTGTATAAAAAAATAACTAAAATTAAATTTCAAAATTTTAAAAAATAAAATGTAAAAATAAAACAGAAAAAAAGTTCTTCCATTCACACTGATGTATTTATACGAATGAATTATTTCCATGCTTATATCTATAAATACATAAATGAGGAATAAAATCTAACTTGAACCAAAAAAGAAAAAAAAAACTGAACCTAACAGTTATACAGAGGAAAACACTACCAAGGCACTTGCTCCAGTGGTAAACAATTCTGAAATTGGTCAGAGGTGGGGAATCATCTCCCATACAGCCAGCAGCCCCGCCCGCCCACGCAAGGAGCATCCTCATTGCAAAGCTGGGAGACCGTGCCGAGGCCTCTGTGAGTAAACGTGAGCTGAGCCCCAGGCCAGATGCTGCTGAACTGTTCCCACCCTTCCCAGGTGAAACACCTGAATATGTACAAGGGCTTGAAAGCCTAGAGGAAGGGCCGTGGAGCCACACCAGCGAAAGCACGCAGGCCAACTTGGTGCCTGCAGGTCAGCCAGGATGGTACTGGCCACGGGCGCTCTTCTGGAAGCTTTCTATTGCCCTGCCTGAGATACCCCTCCTGTCCCGGCCCCCACTCCTTTTTTTCCTTCCTCACCTCAGCCCGCAGAGATATTCCAGTGGAAGTTATGGGTGACACATCCTCTTCTTTACAGGTGGCAGCCTGGCAACTCCTGCCGAAAGTCCAGCAGAGCCCCACTCACACCGGGCCACCCACAAATCCGTGGACCCTCACACCCTCCCACCAGCACAGCCCCGAGACTGCTGACGGGGCAGAGGATATGGAGTCAGGCACAGCTGCAGGGACTATTGCTGCCTGGAGTGCTGTTTATATTGACCTCAACGCAGGCACACCTGGGGAGGGCTTGCCGGCAGGGTCAGGCTGCCCAGGTCAGCTAATCCTCAGCCCTCAGGGAATCACATTGCAGAATATGGACCTCGCTAAGACAGAATATTCGCCAAGGAAAAAAAGGACACAATGCCATTTGCAGCACTGTAGATGAGTCTCGAGGTAATCACGTGACTTGGAGTAAGTCAGAAAGTGAAAGACACATATCATATCATATCACTTATAGGTGTTACCTATAAATTGATACCAGGGCAGATATTTCCACGGAGAAGGGCAATCACAGATTCATTAAACAAACTTATGGTTCACCAAAGGAAAGGTGTGAGGATTGAATTCATTACGATATTGGGGTTAACAGACAGATACAAACACAGTAGACGTATATAATCACCAAAGACCTACGGAGTACCAAGAGAAGACTACTCAACTTTCTGTCATAACGTACATGGGAAAAGGATCCCAGGAAGAACAGACATATGTATATGTGTAAAAGAACCACCTCTTGCACACCTACAACAAGCTAAACGTTGTACTCAAACTTGCTGTAATAAAAAATAAAAAATTAAATTAAAAACACGAACAAGAAGTAGTGAGACAAACTTGAGGGGCTTTCTCCTGGCACATTCCGTTCTACATTCCAATCTCGAACACGACTTCCATTGAGGCTCTGCTGCCCTAGTAACCAGATTTGGTAAGGGAGAACTGCTGCCACCTTGTGGCCGTTTCACACAACTGCAGGTTTAATGCCAGCGCTAATGGTCAGTGGATATTCCAAATCATTACAGGCCTGTAAATGACACCTGCCCTGAAAACAAATCCTGGGGTCATATATCGACCAAAAAATTCAAAAGACGTCCATATTTCAAAACGACAGTTTCAAGAGGCATATTTCACGCACATTAGTGTTCTGCTTCTTTTGCTTTCTTTCTTTCTTTGTTAAAAAAAACGGGAATGGAAAAAGGCAACCCTCAGAATGGGCGAAAACGTTCACAAACGAATCAATGGACAAAGGTTTAATCTCCAATATATATAAACAGCTCATGCAGCTTAATATTAATAAAACAAACAACCCAATACAAAAATGGGCAGAAGATCTAAAGAGACGTTTCTTCAAAGAAGACACAGAGATGGCCAAGACGCACATGAAAAGCTGCTCAACATCACTAATTATTAGAGAAATGCAAATCAAAACTACAATGAGGTAAGACCTCACACCTGTTAGAATCGGCATCATCAGATAATCTACAAACAACAAATTCTGGGGAGGGTGTGGACAAAAGGAACCCTCTTCCGCTATTGGTGGGAATGTAAATTGATACAGTCACTATGGAGAACAGTATGGAGGTTCCTTTAAAAAACTAAAAAGAGAATTACCATAGGATCCAGCAATCCCACTTCTGGGCATATACCCAGAGAAAACCATAAATCACAGAGACACATTCACCACAATGTTCATTGCAGCACTATTTACAATAGCCAGGTTATGGAAGCAACATAAATGCCCACAGACAGACGAATGGATAAAGATGTGGTACATATATAAAATGGAATATTACTCAGCCATAAAAAGGAATGAAACTGGGTCATTTGTAGAGAAGTTGATGGATCTAGGGACTGTCATACAGAGTGAAGAAAGCCAGAAAGAGAAAAACAAGTATTGTATATTAATGCCTATATGTGGAACCTAGAAAAATGGTAGAGATGAACTGGTTTGCAGGGCAGAAATAGAGACACAGAGGTAGAGAACAAACATATGGACACACAGTGGGGGAAGCCATGGGGTGGTGGTGGTGGGATGAGTTGGGAGATTAGGATTGACCTGTATACATGTCTATGCATAAAATAGATAACTAATAATAACCTACTGTATAAAAAATAACTAAAATTAAATTTCAAAATTTTAAAAAATAAAATGTAAAAATAAAACAGAAAAAATGTTCTTCCATTCACACTGATGTATATATACGAATGAATTATTTCCATGCTTATATCTATAAATACATAAATGAGGAATAAAATCTAACTTGAACCAAAAAAGAAAAAAAAAAAAAAACTGAACCTAACAGTTATACAGAGGAAAACACTACCAAGGCACTTGCTCCAGTGGTAAACAATTCTGAAATTGGTCAGAGGTGGGGAATCATCTCCCATACAGCCAGCAGCCCCGCCCGCCCTCGCCAGGAGCATCCTCATTGCAAAGCTGGGAGACCGTGCCGAGGCCTCTGTGAGTAAACGTGAGCTGAGCCCCAGGCCAGATGCTGCTGAACTGTTCCCACCCTTCCCAGGTGAAACACCTGAATATGTACAAGGGCTTGAAAGCCTAGAGGAAGGGCCGTGGAGCCACACCAGCGACAGCACGCAGGCCAACTTGGTGCCTGCAGGTCAGCCAGGATGGTACTGGCCACGGGCGCTCTTCTGGAAGCTTTCTATTGCCCTGCCTGAGATACCCCTCCTGTCCCGGCCCCCACTCCTTTTTTTCCTTCCTCACCTCAGCCCGCAGAGATATTCCAGTGGAAGTTATGGGTGACACATCCTCTTCTTTACAGGTGGCAGCCTGGCAACTCCTGCCGAATGTACAGCAGAGCCCCACTCACACCGGGCCACCCACAAAGCCGTGGACCCTCACACCCTCCCACCAGCACAGCCCCGAGACTGCTGACGGGGCAGAGGATATGGAGTCAGGCACAGCTGCAGGGACTATTGCTGCCTGGAGTGCTGTTTATATTGACCTCAACGCAGGCACACCTGGGGAGGGCTTGCCGGCAGTGTCAGGCTGCCCAGTTCAGCTAATCCTCAGCCCTCAGGGAATCACATTGCAGAATATGGACCTCGCTAAGACAGAATATTCGCCAAGGAGAAAAAGGACACAATGCCATTTGCAGCACCGTAGATGAGTCTCGAGGTAATCACGTGACTTGGAGTAAGTCAGAAAGTGAAAGACACATATCATATCATATCACTTATAGGTGTTACCTATAAATTGATACCAGGGCAGATATTTCCACGGAGAAGGGCAATCACAGATTCATTAAACAAACTTATGGTTCACCAAAGGAAAGGTGTGAGGATTGAATTCATTACGATATTGGGGTTAACAGACAGATACAAACACAGTAGACGTATATAATCACCAAAGACCTACGGAGTACCAAGAGAAGACTACTCAACATTCTGTCATAACGTACATGGGAAAAGGATCCCAGAAAGAACAGACATATGTATATGTGTAAAAGAACCACCTCTTGCACACCTACAACAAGCTAAACGTTGTACTCAAACTTGCTGTAATAAAAAATAAAAAAATTAAATTAAAAACACGAACAAGAAGTAGTGAGACAAACTTGAGGGGCTTTCTCCTGGCACATTCCGTTCTACATTCCAATCTCGAACACGACTTCCATTGAGGCTCTGCTGCCCTAGTAACCAGATTTGGTAAGGGAGAACTGCTGCCACCTTGTGGCCGTTTCACACAACTGCAGGTTTAATGCCAGCGCTAATGGTCAGTGGATATTCCAAATCATTACAGGCCTGTAAATGACACCTGCCCTGAAAACAAATCCTGGGGTCATATATCAACCAAAAAATTCAAAAGACGTCCATATTTCAAAACGACAGTTTCAAGAGGCATATTTCACGCACATTAGTGTTCTGCTTCTTTTGCTTTCTTTCTTTCTTTGTTAAAAGAAACGGGAATGGAGAAAGGCAACCCTCAGAATGGGCGAAAACGTTCACAAACGAATCAATGGACAAAGGTTTAATCTCCAATATATATAAACAGCTCATGCAGCTTAATATTAATAAAACAAACAACCCAATACAAAAATGGGCAGAAGATCTAAAGAGATGTTTCTTCAAAGAAGACACAGAGATGGCCAAGACGCACATGAAAAGCTGCTCAACATCACTAATTATTAGAGAAATGCAAATCAAAACTACAATGAGGTAAGACCTCACACCTGTTAGAATCGGCATCATCAGATAATCTACAAACAACAAATTCTGGGGAGGGTGTGGACAAAAGGAACCCTCTTCCGCTATTGGTGGGAATGTAAATTGATACAGTCACTATGGAGAACAGTATGGAGGTTCCTTTAAAAAACTAAAAAGAGAATTACCATAGGATCCAGCAATCCCACTTCTGGGCATATACCCAGAGAAAACCATAAATCACAGAGACACATTCACCACAATGTTCATTGCAGCACTATTTACAATAGCCAGGTTATGGAAGCAACATAAATGCCCACAGACAGACGAATGGATAAAGATGTGGTACATATATAAAATGGAATATTACTCAGCCATAAAAAGGAATGAAACTGGGTCATTTGTAGAGAAGTTGATGGATCTAGAGACTGTCATACAGAGTGAAGTAAGCCAGAAAGAGAAAAACAAATATTGTATATTAATGCCTATATGTGGAACCTAGAAAAATGGTAGAGATGAACTGGTTTGCAGGGCAGAAATAGAGACACAGAGGTAGAGAACAAACGTATGGACACAAAGTGGGGGAAGCCATGGGGTGGTGGTAGTGGGATGACTTGGGAGATTAGGATTGACCTGTATACATGTCTATGCATAAAATAGATAACTAATAATAACCTACTGTATAAAAAATAACTAAAATTAAATTTCAAAATTTTAAAAAATAAAATGTAAAAATAAAACAGAAAAAATGTTCTTCCATTCACACTGATGTATTTATACGAATGAATTATTTCCATGCTTATATCTATAAATACATAAATGAGGAATAAAATCTAACTTGAACCAAAAAAGAAAAAAAAAAACTGAACCTAACAGTTATACAGAGCAAAACACTACCAAGGCACTTGCTCCAGTGGTAAACAATTCTGAAATTGGTCAGAGGTGGGGAATCATCTTCCATACAGCCAGCAGCCCCGCCCGCCCTCGCCAGGAGCATCCTCATTGCAAAGCTGGGAGACCGTGCCGAGGCCTCTGTGAGTAAACGTGAGCTGAGCCCCAGGCCAGATGCTGCTGAACTGTTCCCACCCTTCCCAGGTGAAACACCTGAATATGTACAAGGGCTTGAAAGCCTAGAGGAAGGGCCGTGGAGCCACACCAGCGACAGCACGCAGGCCAACTTGGTGCCTGCAGGTCAGCCAGGATGGTACTGGCCACGGGCGCTCTTCTGGAAGCTTTCTATTGCCCTGCCTGAGATACCCCTCCTGTCCCGGCCCCCACTCCTTTTTTTCCTTCCTCACCTCAGCCCGCAGAGATATTCCAGTGGAAGTTATGGGTGACACATCCTCTTCTTTACAGGTGGCAGCCTGGCAACTCCTGCCGAAAGTCCAGCAGAGCCCCACTCACACCGGGCCACCCACAAAGCCGTGGACCCTCACACCCTCCCACCAGCACAGCCCCGAGACTGCTGACGGGGCAGAGAATATGGAGTAAGGCACAGCTGCAGGGGCTATTGCTGCCTGGAGTGCTGTTTATATTGACCTCAACCCAGGCACACCTGGGGAGGGCTTGCCGGCAGGGTCAGGCTGCCCAGGTCAGCTAATCCTCAGCCCTCAGGGAATCACATTGCAGAAAATGGACCTCGCTAAGACAGAATATTCGCCAAGGAAAAAAAGGACACAATGCCATTTGCAGCACCGTAGATGAGTCTCGAGGTAATCACGTGACTTGGAGTAAGTCAGAAAGTGAAAGACACATATCATATCATATCACTTATAGGTGTTACCTATAAATTGATACCAGGGCAGATATTTCCACGGAGAAGGGCAATCACAGATTCATTAAACAAACTTATGGTTCACCAAAGGAAAGGTGTGAGGATTGAATTCATTACGATATTGGGGTTAGCAGACAGATACAAACACAGTAGACGTATATAATCACCAAAGACCTACGGAGTACCAAGAAAAGACTACTCAACATTCTGTCATAACGTACATGGGAAAAGGATCCCAGGAAGAACATACATATGTATATGTGTAAAAGAACCACCTCTTGCACACCTACCACAAGCTAAACGTTGTACTCAAACTTGCTGTAATAAAAAATAAAAAATTAAATTAAAAACACGAACAAGAAGTAGTGATACAAACTTGAGCGGCTTTCTCCTGGCACATTCCGTTCTACATTCCAATCTCGAACACGACTTCCATTGAGGCTCTGCTGCCCTAGAAACCAGATTTGGTAAGGGTGAACTGCTGCCACCTTGTGGCCGTTTCACACAACTGCAGGTTTAATGCCAGCGCTAATGGTCAGTGGATATTCCAAATCATTACAGGCCTGTAAATGACACCTGCCCTGAAAACAAATCCTGGGGTCATATATCGACCAAGAAATTCAAAAGACGTCCATATTTCAAAACGACAGTTTCAAGAGGCATATTTCACGCACATTACTGTTCTGCTTCTTTTGCTTTCTTTCTTTCTTTGTTAAAAAAAACGGGAATGGAAAAAGGCAACCCTCAGAATGGGCGAAAACGTTCACAAACGAATGAATGGACAAAGGTTTAATCTCCAATATATATAAACAGCTCATGCAGCTTAATATTAATAAAACAAACAACCCAATACAAAAATGGGCAGAAGATCTAAAGAGACGTTTCTTCAAAGAAGACACAGAGATGGCCAAGACGCACATGAAAAGCTGCTCAACATCACTAATTATTAGAGAAATGCAAATCAAAACTACAATGAGGTAAGACCTCACACCTGTTAGAATCGGCATCATCAGATAATCTACAAACAACAAATTCTGGGGAGGGTGTGGACAAAAGGAACCCTCTTCCGCTATTGGTGGGAATGTAAATTGATACAGTCACTATGGAGAACAGTATGGAGGTTCCTTTAAAAAACTAAAAAGAGAATTACCATAGGATCCAGCAATCCCACTTCTGGGCATATACCCAGAGAAAACCATAAATCACAGAGACACATTCACCACAATGTTCATTGCAGCACTATTTACAATAGCCAGGTTATGGAAGCAACATAAATGCCCACAGACAGACGAATGGATAAAGATGTGGTACATATATAAAATGGAATATTACTCAGCCATAAAAAGGAATGAAACTGGGTCATTTGTAGAGAAGTTGATGGATCTAGAGACTGTCATACAGAGTGAAGTAAGCCAGAAAGAGAAAAACAAGTATTGTATATTAATGCCTATATGTGGAACCTAGAAAAATGGTAGAGATGAACTGGTTTGCAGGGCAGAAATAGAGACACAGAGGTAGAGAACAAACGTATGGACACAAAGTGGGGGAAGCCATGGGGTGGTGGTGGTGGGATGACTTGGGAGATTAGGATTGACCTGTATACATGTCTATGCATAAAATAGATAACTAATAATAACCTACTGTATAAAAAATAACTAAAATTAAATTTCAAAATTTTAAAAAATAAAATGTAAAAATAAAACAGAAAAAATGTTCTTCCATTCACACTGATGTATTTATACGAATGAATTATTTCCATGCTTATATCTATAAATACATAAATGAGGAATAAAATCTAACTTGAACCAAAAAAGAAAAAAAAAAAAACTGAACCTAACAGTTATACAGAGGAAAACACTACCAAGGCACTTGCTCCAGTGGTAAACAATTCTGAAATTGGTCAGAGGTGGGGAATCATCTCCCATACAGCCAGCAGCCCCGCCCGCCCACGCCAGGAGCATCCTCATTGCAAAGCTGGGAGACCGTGCCGAGGCCTCTGTGAGTAAACGTGAGCTGAGCCCCAGGCCAGATGCTGCTGAACTGTTCCCACCCTTCCCAGGTGAAACACCTGAATATGTACAAGGGCTTGAAAGCCTAGAGGAAGGGCCGTGGAGCCACACCAGCGACAGCACGCAGGCCAACTTGGTGCCTGCAGGTCAGCCAGGATGGTACTGGCCACGGGCGCTCTTCTGGAAGCTTTCTATTGCCCTGCCTGAGATACCCCTCCTGTCCCGGCCCCCACTCCTTTTTTTCCTTCCTCACCTCAGCCCGCAGAGATATTCCAGTGGAAGTTATGGGTGACACATCCTCTTCTTTACAGGTGGCAGCCTGGCAACTCCTGCCGAAAGTCCAGCAGAGCCCCACTCACACCGGGCCACCCACAAAGCCGTGGACCCTCACACCCTCCCACCAGTACAGCCCCGAGACTGCTGACGGGGCAGAGAATATGGAGTCAGGCACAGCTGCAGGGGCTATTGCTGCCTGGAGTGCTGTTTATATTGACCTCAACCCAGGCACACCTGGGGAGGGCTTGCCGGCAGGGTCAGGCTGCCCAGGTCAGCTAATCCTCAGCCCTCAGGGAATCACATTGCAGAAAATGGACCTCGCTAAGACAGAATATTCGCCAAGGAAAAAAAGGACACAATGCCATTTGCAGCACCGTAGATGAGTCTCGAGGTAATCACGTGACTTGGAGTAAGTCAGAAAGTGAAAGACACATATCATATCATATCACTTATAGGTGTTACCTATAAATTGATACCAGGGCAGATATTTCCACGGAGAAGGGCAATCACAGATTCATTAAACAAACTTATGGTTCACCAAAGGAAAGGTGTGAGGATTGAATTCATTACGATATTGGGGTTAGCAGACAGATACAAACACAGTAGACGTATATAATCACCAAAGACCTACGGAGTACCAAGAGAAGACTACTCAACATTCTGTCATAACGTACATGGGAAAAGGATCCCAGGAAGAACAGACATATGTATATGTGTAAAAGAACCACCTCTTGCACACCTACAACAAGCTAAACGTTGTACTCAAACTTGCTGTAATAAAAAATAAAAAATTATATTAAAAACACGAACAAGAAGTAGTGAGACAAACTTGAGGGGCTTTCTCCTGGCACATTCCGTTCTACATTCCAATCTCGAACACGACTTCCATTGAGGCTCTGCTGCCCTAGTAACCAGATTTGGTAAGGGAGAACTGCTGCCACCTTGTGGCCGTTTCACACAACTGCAGGTTTAATGCCAGCGCTAATGGTCAGTGGATATTCCAAATCATTACAGGCCTGTAAATGACACCTGCCCTGAAAACAAATCCTGGGGTCATATAGCGACCAAAAAATTCAAAAGACGTCCATATTTCAAAACGACAGTTTCAAGAGGCATATTTCACGCACATTAGTGTTCTGCTTCTTTTGCTTTCTTTCTTTCTTTGTTAAAAAAAACGGGAATGGAAAAAGGCAACCCTCAGAATGGGCGAAAACGTTCACAAACGAATCAATGGACAAAGGTTTAATCTCCAATATATATAAACAGCTCATGCAGCTTAATATTAATAAAACAAACAACCCAATACAAAAATGGGCAGAAGATCTAAAGAGACGTTTCTTCAAAGAAGACACAGAGATGGCCAAGACGCACATGAAAAGCTGCTCAACATCACTAATTATTAGAGAAATGCAAATCAAAACTACAATGAGGTAAGACCTCACACCTGTTAGAATCGGCATCATCAGATAATCTACAAACAACAAATTCTGGGGAGGGTGTGGACAAAAGGAACCCTCTTCCGCTATTGGTGGGAATGTAAATTGATACAGTCACTATGGAGAACAGTATGGAGGTTCCTTTAAAAAACTAAAAAGAGAATTACCATAGGATCCAGCAATCCCACTTCTGGGCATATACCCAGAGAAAACCATAAATCACAGAGACACATTCACCACAATGTTCATTGCAGCACTATTTACAATAGCCAGGTTATGGAAGCAACATAAATGCCCACAGACAGACGAATGGATAAAGATGTGGTACATATATAAAATGGAATATTACTCAGCCATAAAAAGGAATGAAACTGGGTCATTTGTAGAGAAGTTGATGGATCTAGAGACTGTCATACAGAGTGAAGTAAGCCAGAAAGAGAAAAACAAATATTGTATATTAATGCCTATATGTGGAACCTAGAAAAATGGTAGAGATGAACTGGTTTGCAGGGCAGAAATAGAGACACAGAGGTAGAGAACAAACGTATGGACACAAAGTGGGGGAAGCCATGGGGTGGTGGTGGTGGGATGACTTGGGAGATTAGGATTGACCTGTATACATGTCTATGCATAAAATAGATAACTAATAATAACCTACTGTATAAAAAATAACTAAAATTAAATTTCAAAATTTTAAAAAATAAAATGTAAAAATAAAACAGAAAAAATGTTCTTCCATTCACACTGATGTATTTATACGAATGAATTATTTCCATGCTTATATCTATAAATACATAAATGAGGAATAAAATCTAACTTGAACCAAAAAAAAAAAAAAAAAAAAAACTGAACCTAACAGTTATACAGAGGAAAACACTACCAAGGCACTTGCTCCAGTGGTAAACAATTCTGAAATTGGTCAGAGGTGGGGAATCATCTCCCATACAGCCAGCAGCCCCAACCGCCCTCGCCAGGAGCATCCTCATTGCAAAGCTGGGAGACCGTGCCGAGGCCTCTGTGAGTAAACGTGAGCTGAGCCCCAGGCCAGATGCTGCTGAACTGTTCCCACCCTTCCCAGGTGAAACACCTGAATATGTACAAGGGCTTGAAAGCCTAGAGGAAGGGCCGTGGATCCACACCATCGACAGCACGCAGGCCAACTTGGTGCCTGCAGGTCAGCCAGGATGGTACTGGCCACGGGCGCTCTTCTGGAAGCTTTCTATTGCCCTGCCTGAGATACCCCTCCTGTCCCGGCCCCCACTCCTTTTTTTCCTTCCTCACCTCAGCCCGCAGAGATATTCCAGTGGAAGTTATGGGTGACACATCCTCTTTTTACAGGTGGCAGCCTGGCAACTCCTGCCGAAAGTCCAGCAGAGCCCCACTCACACCGGGCCACCCACAAAGCCGTGGACCCTCACACCCTCCCACCAGCACAGCCCCGAGACTGCTGACGGGGCAAAGAATATGGAGTAAGGCACAGCTGCAGGGGCTATTGCTGCCTGGAGTGCTGTTTATATTGACCTCAACCCAGGCACACCTGGGGAGGGCTTGCCGGCAGGGTCAGGCTGCCCAGGTCAGCTAATCCTCAGCCCTCAGGGAATCACATTGCAGAAAATGGACCTCGCTAAGACAGAATATTCGCCAAGGAGAAAAAGGACACAATGCCATTTGCAGCACCGTAGATGAGTCTCGAGGTAATCACGTGACTTGGAGTAAGTCAGAAAGTGAAAGACACATATCATATCATATCACTTATAGGTGTTACCTATAAATTGATACCAGGGCAGATATTTCCACGGAGAAGGGCAATCACAGATTCATTAAACAAACTTATGGTTCACCAAAGGAAAGGTGTGAGGATTGAATTCATTACGATATTGGGGTTAGCAGACAGATACAAACACAGTAGACGTATATAATCACCAAAGACCTACGGAGTACCAAGAGAAGACTACTCAACATTCTGTCATAACGTACATGGGAAAAGGATCCCAGGAAGAACAGACATATGTATATGTGTAAAAGAACCACCTCTTGCACACCTACAACAAGCTAAACGTTGTACTCAAACTTGCTGTAATAAAAAATAAAAAATTAAATTAAAAACACGAACAAGAAGTAGTGAGACAAACTTGAGCGGCTTTCTCCTGGCACATTCCGTTCTACATTCCAATCTCGAACACGACTTCCATTGAGGCTCTGCTGCCCTAGTAACCAGATTTGGTAAGGGAGAACTGCTGCCACCTTGTGGCCGTTTCACACAACTGCAGGTTTAATGCCAGCGCTAATGGTCAGTGGATATTCCAAATCATTACAGGCCTGTAAATGACACCTGCCCTGAAAACAAATCCTGGGGTCATATATCGACCAAAAAATTCAAAAGACGTCCATATTTCAAAACGACAGTTTCAAGAGGCATATTTCACGCACATTAGTGTTCTGCTTCTTTTGCTTTCTTTCTTTCTTTGTTAAAAAAAACGGGAATGGAAAAAGGCAACCCTCAGAATGGGCGAAAACGTTCACAAACGAATCAATGGACAAAGGTTTAATCTCCAATATATATAAACAGCTCATGCAGCTTAATATTAATAAAACAAACAACCCAATACAAAAATGGGCAGAAGATCTAAAGAGACGTTTCTTCAAAGAAGACACAGAGATGGCCAAGACGCACATGAAAAGCTGCTCAACATCACTAATTATTAGAGAAATGCAAATCAAAACTACAATGAGGTAAGACCTCACACCTGTTAGAATCGGCATCATCAGATAATCTACAAACAACAAATTCTGGGGAGGGTGTGGACAAAAGGAACCCTCTTCCGCTATTGGTGGGAATGTAAATTGATACAGTCACTATGGAGAACAGTATGGAGGTTCCTTTAAAAAACTAAAAAGAGAATTACCATAGGATCCAGCAATCCCACTTCTGGGCATATACCCAGAGAAAACCATAAATCACAGAGACACATTCACCACAATGTTCATTGCAGCACTATTTACAATAGCCAGGTTATGGAAGCAACATAAATGCCCACAGACAGACGAATGGATAAAGATGTGGTACATATATAAAATGGAATATTACTCAGCCATAAAAAGGAATGAAACTGGGTCATTTGTAGAGAAGTTGATGGATCTAGAGACTGTCATACAGAGTGAAGTAAGCCAGAAAGAGAAAAACAAATATTGTATATTAATGCCTATATGTGGAACCTAGAAAAATGGTAGAGATGAACTGGTTTGCAGGGCAGAAATAGAGACACAGAGGTAGAGAACAAACGTATGGACACAAAGTGGGGGAAGCCATGGGGTGGTGGTGGTGGGATGAGTTGGGAGATTGGGATTGACCTGTATACATGTCTATGCATAAAATAGATAACTAATAATAACCTACTGTATAAAAAAATAACTAAAATTAAATTTCAAAATTTTAAAAAATAAAATGTAAAAATAAAACAGAAAAAAAGTTCTTCCATTCACACTGATGTATTTATACGAATGAATTATTTCCATGCTTATATCTATAAATACATAAATGAGGAATAAAATCTAACTTGAACCAAAAAAGAAAAAAAAAAAAAAAACTGAACCTAACAGTTATACAGAGGAAAACACTACCAAGGCACTTGCTCCAGTGGTAAACAATTCTGAATTTGGTCAGAGGTGGGGAATCATCTCCCATACAGCCAGCAGCCCCGCCCGCCCTCGCCAGGAGCATCCTCATTGCAAAGCTGGGAGACCATGCCGAGGCCTCTGTGAGTAAACGTGAGCTGAGCCCCAGGCCAGATGCTGCTGAACTGTTCCCACCCTTCCCAGGTGAAACACCTGAATATGTACAAGGGCTTGAAAGCCTAGAGGAAGGGCCGTGGAGCCACACCAGCGACAGCACGCAGGCCAACTTGGTGCCTGCAGGTCAGCCAGGATGGTACTGGCCACGGGCGCTCTTCTGGAAGCTTTCTATTGCCCTGCCTGAGATACCCCTCCTGTCCCGGCCCCCACTCCTTTTTTTCCTTCCTCACCTCAGCCCGCAGAGATATTCCAGTGGAAGTTATGGGTGACACATCCTCTTCTTTACAGGTGGCAGCCTGGCAACTCCTGCCGAAAGTCCAGCAGAGCCCCACTCACACCGGGCCACCCACAAAGCCGTGGACCCTCACACCCTCCCACCAGCACAGCCCCGAGACTGCTGATGGGGCAGAGAATATGGAGTAAGGCACAGCTGCAGGGGCTATTGCTGCCTGGAGTGCTGTTTATATTGACCTCAACCCAGGCACACCTGGGGAGGGCTTGCCGGCAGGGTCAGGCTGCCCAGGTCAGCTAATCCTCAGCCCTCAGGGAATCACATTGCAGAAAATGGACCTCGCTAAGACAGAATATTCGCCAAGGAGAAAAAGGACACAATGCCATTTGCAGCACCGTAGATGAGTCTCGAGGTAATCACGTGACTTGGAGTAAGTCAGAAAGTGAAAGACACATATCATATCATATCACTTATAGGTGTTACCTATAAATTGATACCAGGGCAGATATTTCCACGGAGAAGGGCAATCACAGATTCATTAAACAAACTTATGGTTCACCAAAGGAAAGGTGTGAGGATTGAATTCATTACGATATTGGGGTTAGCAGACAGATACAAACACAGTAGACGTATATAATCACCAAAGACCTACGGAGTACCAAGAGAAGACTACTCAACATTCTGTCATAACGTACATGGGAAAAGGATCCCAGGAAGAACAGACATATGTATATGTGTAAAAGAACCACCTCTTGCACACCTACAACAAGCTAAACGTTGTACTCAAACTTGCTGTAATAAAAAATAAAAAATTAAATTAAAAACACGAACAAGAAGTAGTGAGACAAACTTGAGCGGCTTTCTCCTGGCACATTCCGTTCTACATTCCAATCTCGAACACGACTTCCATTGAGGCTCTGCTGCCCTAGTAACCAGATTTGGTAAGGGAGAACTGCTGCCACCTTGTGGCCGTTTCACACAACTGCAGGTTTAATGCCAGCGCTAATGGTCAGTGGATATTCCAAATCATTACAGGCCTGTAAATGACACCTGCCCTGAAAACAAATCCTGGGGTCATATATCGACCAAAAAATTCAAAAGACGTCCATATTTCAAAACGACAGTTTCAAGAGGCATATTTCACGCACATTAGTGTTCTCCTTCTTTTGCTTTCTTTCTTTCTTTGTTAAAAAAAACGGGAATGGAAAAAGGCAACCCTCAGAATGGGCGAAAACGTTCACAAACGAATCAATGGACAAAGGTTTAATCTCCAATATATATAAACAGCTCATGCAGCTTAATATTAATAAAACAAACAACCCAATACAAAAATGGGCAGAAGATCTAAAGAGACGTTTCTTCAAAGAAGACACAGAGATGGCCAAGACGCACATGAAAAGCTGCTCAACATCACTAATTATTAGAGAAATGCAAATCAAAACTACAATGAGGTAAGACCTCACACCTGTTAGAATCGGCATCATCAGATAATCTACAAACAACAAATTCTGGGGAGGGTGTGGACAAAAGGAACCCTCTTCCGCTATTGGTGGGAATGTAAATTGATACAGTCACTATGGAGAACAGTATGGAGGTTCCTTTAAAAAACTAAAAAGAGAATTACCATAGGATCCAGCAATCCCACTTCTGGGCATATACCCAGAGAAAACCATAAATCACAGAGACACATTCACCACAATGTTCATTGCAGCACTATTTACAATAGCCAGGTTATGGAAGCAACATAAATGCCCACAGACAGACGAATGGATAAAGATGTGGTACATATATAAAATGGAATATTACTCAGCCATAAAAAGGAATGAAACTGGGTCATTTGTAGAGAAGTTGATGGATCTAGAGACTGTCATACAGAGTGAAGTAAGCCAGAAAGAGAAAAACAAATATTGTATATTAATGCCTATATGTGGAACCTAGAAAAATGGTAGAGATGAACTGGTTTGCAGGGCAGAAATAGAGACACAGAGGTAGAGAACAAACGTATGGACACAAAGTGGGGGAAGCCATGGGGTGGTGGTGGTGTGATGAGTTGGGAGATTAGGATTGACCTGTATACATGTCTATGCATAAAATAGATAACTAATAATAACCTACTGTATAAAAAAATAACTAAAATTTAATTTCTAAATTTTAAAAAATAAAATGTAAAAATAAAACAGAAAAAAAGTTCTTCCATTCACACTGATGTATTTATACGAATGAATTATTTCCATGCTTATATCTATAAATACATAAATGAGGAATAAAATCTAACTTGAACCAAAAAAGAAAAAAAAAACTGAACCTAACAGTTATACAGAGGAAAACACTACCAAGGCACTTGCTCCAGTGGTAAACAATTCTGAAATTGGTCAGAGGTGGGGAATCATCTCCCATACAGCCAGCAGCCCCGCCCGCCCTCGCCAGGAGCATCCTCATTGCAAAGCTGGGAGACCGTGCCGAGGCCTCTGTGAGTAAACGTGAGCTGAGCCCCAGGCCAGATGCTGCTGAACTGTTCCCACCCTTCCCAGGTGAAACACCTGAATATGTACAAGGGCTTGAAAGCCTAGAGGAAGGGCCGTGGAGCCACACCAGCGACAGCACGCAGGCCAACTTGGTGCCTGCAGGTCAGCCAGGATGGTACTGGCCACGGGCGCTCTTCTGGAAGCTTTCTATTGCCCTGCCTGAGATACCCCTCCTGTCCCGGCCCCCACTCCTTTTTTTCCTTCCTCACCTCAGCCCGGAGAGATATTCCAGTGGAAGTTATGGGTGACACATCCTCTTCTTTACAGGTGGCAGCCTGGCAACTCCTGCCGAAAGTCCAGCAGAGCCCCACTCACACCGGGCCACCCACAAAGCCGTGGACCCTCACACCCTCCCACCAGCACAGCCCCGAGACTGCTGACGGGGCAGAGAATATGGAGTAAGGCACAGCTGCAGGGGCTATTGCTGCCTGGAGTGCTGTTTATATTGACCTCAACGCAGGCACACCTGGGGAGGGCTTGCCGGCAGGGTCAGGCTGCCCAGGTCAGCTAATCCTCAGCCCTCAGGGAATCACATTGCAGAAAATGGACCTCGCTAAGACAGAATATTCGCCAAGGAGAAAAAGGACACAATGCCATTTGCAGCACCGTAGATGAGTCTCGAGGTAATCACGTGACTTGGAGTAAGTCAGAAAGTGAAAGACACATATCATATCATATCACTTATAGGTGTTACCTATAAATTGATACCAGGGCAGATATTTCCACGGAGAAGGGCAATCACAGATTCATTAAACAAACTTATGGTTCACCAAAGGAAAGGTGTGAGGATTGAATTCATTACGATATTGGGGTTAGCAGACAGATACAAACACAGTAGACGTATATAATCACCAAAGACCTACGGAGTACCAAGAGAAGACTACTCAACATTCTGTCATAACGTACATTGGAAAAGGATCCCAGGAAGAAAAGACATATGTGTATGTGTAAAAGAACCACCTCTTGCACACCTACAACAAGCTAAACGTTGTACTCAAACTTGCTGTAATAAAAAATAAAAAATTAAATTAAAAACACGAACAAGAAGTAGTGAGACAAACTTGAGGGGCTTTCTCCTGGCACATTCCGTTCTACATTCCAATCTCGAACACGACTTCCATTGAGGCTCTGCTGCCCTAGTAACCAGATTTGGTAAGGGAGAACTGCTGCCACCTTGTGGCCGTTTCACACAACTGCAGGTTTAATGCCAGCGCTAATGGTCAGTGGATATTCCAAATCATTACAGGCCTGTAAATGACACCTGCCCTGAAAACAAATCCTGGGGTCATATATCGACCAAAAAATTCAAAAGACGTCCATATTTCAAAACGACAGTTTCAAGAGGCATATTTCACGCACATTAGTGTTCTGCTTCTTTTGCTTTCTTTCTTTCTTTGTTAAAAAAAACGGGAATGGAAAAAGGCAACCCTCAGAATGGGCGAAAACGTTCACAAACGAATCAATGGACAAAGGTTTAATCTCCAATATATATAAACAGCTCATGCAGCTTAATATTAATAAAACAAACAACCCAATACAAAAATGGGCAGAAGATCTAAAGAGACGTTTCTTCAAAGAAGACACAGAGATGGCCAAGACGCACATGAAAAGCTGCTCAACATCACTAATTATTAGAGAAATGCAAATCAAAACTACAATGAGGTAAGACCTCACACCTGTTAGGATCGGCATCATCAGATAATCTACAAACAACAAATTCTGGGGAGGGTGTGGACAAAAGGAACCCTCTTCCGCTATTGGTGGGAATGTAAATTGATACAGTCACTATGGAGAACAGTATGGAGGTTCCTTTAAAAAACTAAAAAGAGAATTACCATAGGATCCAGCAATCCCACTTCTGGGCATATACCCAGAGAAAACCATAAATCACAGAGACACATTCACCACAATGTTCATTGCAGCACTATTTACAATAGCCAGGTTATGGAAGCAACATAAATGCCCACAGACAGACGAATGGATAAAGATGTGGTACATATATAAAATGGAATATTACTCAGCCATAAAAAGGAATGAAACTGGGTCATTTGTAGAGAAGTTGATGGATCTAGAGACTGTCATACAGAGTGAAGTAAGCCAGAACGAGAAAAACAAATATTGTATATTAATGCCTATATGTGGAACCTAGAAAAATGGTAGAGATGAACTGGTTTGCAGGGCAGAAATAGAGACACAGAGGTAGAGAACAAACGTATGGACACTAAGTGGGGGAAGCCATGGGGTTGTGGTGGTGGGATGAGTTGGGTGATTAGGATTGACCTGTATACATGTCTATGCATAAAATAGATAACTAATAATAACCTACTGTATAAAAAAATAACTAAAATTAAATTTCAAAATTTTAAAAAATAAAATGTAAAAATAAAACAGAAAAAAAGTTCTTCCATTCACACTGATGTATTTATACGAATGAATTATTTCCATGCTTATATCTATAAATACATAAATGAGGAATAAAATCTAACTTGAACCAAAAAAGAAAAAAAAAAACTGAACCTAACAGTTATACAGAGGAAAACACTACCAAGGCACTTGCTCCAGTGGTAAACAATTCTGAAATTGGTCAGAGGTGGGGAATCATCTCCCATACAGCCAGCAGCCCCGCCCGCCCTCGCCAGGAGCATCCTCATTGCAAAGCTGGGAGACCGTGCCGAGGCCTCTGTGAGTAAACGTGAGCTGAGCCCCAGGCCAGATGCTGCTGAACTGTTCCCACCCTTCCCAGGTGAAACACCTGAATATGTACAAGGGCTTGAAAGCCTAGAGGAAGGGCCGTGGAGCCACACCAGCGACAGCACGCAGGCCAACTTGGTGCCTGCAGGTCAGCCAGGATGGTACTGGCCACGGGCGCTCTTCTGGAAGCTTTCTATTGCCCTGCCTGAGATACCCCTCCTGTCCCGGCCCCCACTCCTTTTTTTCCTTCCTCACCTCAGCCCGCAGAGATATTCCAGTGGAAGTTATGGGTGACACATCCTCTTCTTTACAGGTGGCAGCCTGGCAACTCCTGCCGAAAGTCCAGCAGAGCCCCACTCACACCGGGCCACCCACAAAGCCGTGGACCCTCACACCCTCCCACCAGCACAGCCCCGAGACTGCTGACGGGGCAGAGAATATGGAGTCAGGCACAGCTGCAGGGGCTATTGCTGCCTGGAGTGCTGTTTATATTGACCTCAACCCAGGCACACCTGGGGAGGGCTTGCCGGCAGGGTCAGGCTGCCCAGGTCAGCTAATCCTCAGCCCTCAGGGAATCACATTGCAGAAAATGGACCTCGCTAAGACAGAATATTCGCCAAGGAAAAAAAGGACACAATGCCATTTGCAGCACCGTAGATGAGTCTCGAGGTAATCACGTGACTTGGAGTAAGTCAGAAAGTGAAAGACACATATCATATCATATCACTTATAGGTGTTACCTATAAATTGATACCAGGGCAGATATTTCCACGGAGAAGGGCAATCACAGATTCATTAAACAAACTTATGGTTCACCAAAGGAAAGGTGAGAGGATTGAATTCATTACGATATTGGGGTTAACAGACAGATACAAACACAGTAGACGTATATAATCACCAAAGACCTACGGAGTACAAAGAGAAGACTACTCAACATTCTGTCATAACGTACATGGGAAAAGGATCCCAGGAAGAACAGACATATGTATATGTGTAAAAGAACCACCTCTTGCACACCTACAACAAGCTAAACGTTGTACTCAAACTTGCTGTAATAAAAAATAAAAAATTAAATTAAAAACACGAACAAGAAGTAGTGAGACAAATTTGAGCGGCTTTCTCCTGGCACATTCCGTTCTACATTCCAATCTCGAACACGACTTCCATTGAGGCTCTGCTGCCCTAGTAACCAGATTTGGTAAGGGAGAACTGCTGCCACCTTGTGGCCGTTTCACACAACTGCAGGTTTAATGCCAGCGCTAATGGTCAGTGGATATTCCAAATCATTACAGGCCTGTAAATGACACCTGCCCTGAAAACAAATCCTGGGGTCATATATCGACCAAAAAATTCAAAAGACGTCCATATTTCAAAACGACAGTTTCAAGAGGCATATTTCACGCACATTAGTGTTCTGCTTCTTTTTCTTTCTTTCTTTCTGTGTTAAAAAAAACGGGAATGGAAAAAGGCAACCCTCACAATGGGCGAAAACGTTCACAAACGAATCAATGGACAAAGGTTTAATCTCCAATATATATAAACAGCTCATGCAGCTTAATATTAATAAAACAAACAACCCAATACAAAAATGGGCAGAAGATCTAAAGAGACGTTTCTTCAAAGAAGACACAGAGATGGCCAAGACGCACATGAAAAGCTGCTCAACATCACTAATTATTAGAGAAATGCAAATCAAAACTACAATGAGGTAAGACCTCACACCTGTTAGAATCGGCATCATCAGATAATCTACAAACAACAAATTCTGGGGAGGGTGTGGACAAAAGGAACCCTCTTCCGCTATTGGTGGGAATGTAAATTGATACAGTCACTATGGAGAACAGTATGGAGGTTCCTTTAAAAAACTAAAAAGAGAATTACCATAGGATCCAGCAATCCCACTTCTGGGCATATACCCAGAGAAAACCATAAATCACAGAGACACATTCACCACAATGTTCATTGCAGCACTATTTACAATAGCCAGGTTATGGAAGCAACATAAATGCCCACAGACAGACGAATGGATAAAGATGTGTTACATATATAAAATGGAATATTACTCAGCCATAAAAAGGAATGAAACTGGGTCATTTGTAGAGAAGTTGATGGATCTAGAGACTGTCATACAGAGTGAAGTAAGCCAGAAAGAGAAAAACAAATATGGTATATTAATGCCTATATGTGGAACCTAGAAAAATGGTAGAGATGAACTGGTTTGCAGGGCAGAAATAGAGACACAGAGGTAGAGAACAAACGTATGGACACAAAGTGGGGGAAGCCATGGGGTGGTGGTGGTGGGATGACTTGGGAGATTAGGATTGACCTGTATACATGTCTATGCATAAAATAGATAACTAATAATAACCTACTGTATAAAAAATAACTAAAATTAAATTTCAAAATTTTAAAAAATAAAATGTAAAAATAAAACAGAAAAAATGTTCTTCCATTCACACTGATGTATATATACGAATGAATTATTTCCATGCTTATATCTATAAATACATAAATGAGGAATAAAATCTAACTTGAACCAAAAAAGAAAAAAAAAAAAAACTGAACCTAACAGTTATACAGAGGAAAACACTACCAAGGCACTTGCTCCAGTGGTAAACAATTCTGAAATTGGTCAGAGGTGGGGAATCATCTCCCATACAGCCAGCAGCCCCGCCCGCCCTCGCCAGGAGCATCCTCATTGCAAAGCTGGGAGACCGTGCCGAGGCCTCTGTGAGTAAACGTGAGCTGAGCCCCAGGCCAGATGCTGCTGAACTGTTCCCACCCTTCCCAGGTGAAACACCTGAATATGTACAAGGGCTTGAAAGCCTAGAGGAAGGGCCGTGGAGCCACACCAGCGACAGCACGCAGGCCAACTTGGTGCCTGCAGGTCAGCCAGGATGGTACTGGCCACGGGCGCTCTTCTGGAAGCTTTCTATTGCCCTGCCTGAGATACCCCTCCTGTCCCGGCCCCCACTCCTTTTTTTCCTTCCTCACCTCAGCCCGCAGAGATATTCCAGTGGAAGTTATGGGTGACACATCCTCTTCTTTACAGGTGGCAGCCTGGCAACTCCTGCCGAAAGTCCAGCAGAGCCCCACACACACCGGGCCACCCACAAAGCCGTGGACCCTCACACCCTCCCACCAGCACAGCCCCGAGACTGCTGACGGGGCAGAGGATATGGAGTCAGGCACAGCTGCAGGGACTATTGCTGCCTGGAGTGCTGTTTATATTGACCTCAACGCAGGCACACCTGGGGAGGGCTTGCCGGCAGTGTCAGGCTGCCCAGGTCAGCTAATCCTCAGCCCTCAGGGAATCACATTGCAGAATATGGACCTCGCTAAGACAGAATATTCACCAAGGAAAAAAAGGACACAATGCCATTTGCAGCACCGTAGATGAGTCTCGAGGTAATCACGTGACTTGGAGTAAGTCAGAAAGTGAAAGACACATATCATATCATATCACTTATAGGTGTTACCTATAAATTGATACCAGGGCAGATATTTCCACGGAGAAGGGCAATCACAGATTCATTAAACAAACTTATGGTTCACCAAAGGAAAGGTGTGAGGATTGAATTCATTACGATATTGGGGTTAACAGACAGATACAAACAAAGTAGACGTATATAATCACCAAAGACCTACGGAGTACCAAGAGAAGACTACTCAACATTCTGTCATAACGTACATGGGAAAAGGATCCCAGAAAGAACAGACATATGTATATGTGTAAAAGAACCACCTCTTGCACACCTACAACAAGCTAAACGTTGTACTCAAACTTGCTGTAATAAAAAATAAAAAAATTAAATTAAAAACACGAACAAGAAGTAGTGAGACAAACTTGAGGGGCTTTCTCCTGGCACATTCCGTTCTACATTCCAATCTCGAACACGACTTCCATTGAGGCTCTGCTGCCCTAGTAACCAGATTTGATAAGGGAGAACTGCTGCCACCTTGTGGCCGTTTCACACAACTGCAGGTTTAATGCCAGCGCTAATGGTCAGTGGATATTCCAAATCATTACAGGCCTGTAAATGACACCTGCCCTGAAAACAAATCCTGGGGTCATATATCGACCAAAAAATTCAAAAGACGTCCATATTTCAAAACGACAGTTTCAAGAGGCATATTTCACGCACATTAGTGTTCTGCTTCTTTTGCTTTCTTTCTTTCTTTGTTAAAAGAAACGGGAATGGAGAAAGGCAACCCTCAGAATGGGCGAAAACGTTCACAAACGAATCAATGGACAAAGGTTTAATCTCCAATATATATAAACAGCTCATGCAGCTTAATATTAATAAAACAAACAACCCAATACAAAAATGGGCAGAAGATCTAAAGAGATGTTTCTTCAAAGAAGACACAGAGATGGCCAAGACGCACATGAAAAGCTGCTCAACATCACTAATTATTAGAGAAATGCAAATCAAAACTACAATGAGGTAAGACCTCACACCTGTTAGAATCGGCATCATCAGATAATCTACAAACAACAAATTCTGGGGAGGGTGTGGACAAAAGGAACCCTCTTCCGCTATTGGTGGGAATGTAAATTGATACAGTCACTATGGAGAACAGTATGGAGGTTCCTTTAAAAAACTAAAAAGAGAATTACCATAGGATCCAGCAATCCCACTTCTGGGCATATACCCAGAGAAAACCATAAATCACAGAGACACATTCACCACAATGTTCATTGCAGCACTATTTACAATAGCCAGGTTATGGAAGCAACATAAATGCCCACAGACAGACGAATGGATAAAGATGTGGTACATATATAAAATGGAATATTACTCAGCCATAAAAAGGAATGAAACTGGGTCATTTGTAGAGAAGTTGATGGATCTAGAGACTGTCATACAGAGTGAAGTAAGCCAGAAAGAGAAAAACAAATATGGTATATTAATGCCTATATGTGGAACCTAGAAAAATGGTAGAGATGAACTGGTTTGCAGGGCAGAAATAGAGACACAGAGGTAGAGAACAAACGTATGGACACAAAGTGGGGGAAGCCATGGGGTGGTGGTGGTGGGATGACTTGGGAGATTAGGATTGACCTGTATACATGTCTATGCATAAAATAGATAACTAATAATAACCTACTGTATAAAAAATAACTAAAATTAAATTTCAAAATTTTAAAAAATAAAATGTAAAAATAAAACAGAAAAAATGTTCTTCCATTCACACTGATGTATATATACGAATGAATTATTTCCATGCTTATATCTATAAATACATAAATGAGGAATAAAATCTAACTTGAACCAAAAAAGAAAAAAAAAAAAAACTGAACCTAACAGTTATACAGAGGAAAACACTACCAAGGCACTTGCTCCAGTGGTAAACAATTCTGAAATTGGTCAGAGGTGGGGAATCATCTCCCATACAGCCAGCAGCCCCGCCCGCCCTCGCCAGGAGCATCCTCATTGCAAAGCTGGGAGACCGTGCCGAGGCCTCTGTGAGTAAACGTGAGCTGAGCCCCAGGCCAGATGCTGCTGAACTGTTCCCACCCTTCCCAGGTGAAACACCTGAATATGTACAAGGGCTTGAAAGCCTAGAGGAAGGGCCGTGGAGCCACACCAGCGACAGCACGCAGGCCAACTTGGTGCCTGCAGGTCAGCCAGGATGGTACTGGCCACGGGCGCTCTTCTGGAAGCTTTCTATTGCCCTGCCTGAGATACCCCTCCTGTCCCGGCCCCCACTCCTTTTTTTCCTTCCTCACCTCAGCCCGCAGAGATATTCCAGTGGAAGTTATGGGTGACACATCCTCTTCTTTACAGGTGGCAGCCTGGCAACTCCTGCCGAAAGTCCAGCAGAGCCCCACTCACACCGGGCCACCCACAAAGCCGTGGACCCTCACACCCTCCCACCAGCACAGCCCCGAGACTGCTGATGGGGCAGAGGATATGGAGTCAGGCACAGCTGCAGGGACTATTGCTGCCTGGAGTGCTGTTTATATTGACCTCAACGCAGGCACACCTGGGGAGGGCTTGCCGGCAGTGTCAGGCTGCCCAGGTCAGCTAATCCTCAGCCCTCAGGGAATCACATTGCAGAATATGGACCTCGCTAAGACAGAATATTCACCAAGGAAAAAAAGGACACAATGCCATTTGCAGCACCGTAGATGAGTCTCGAGGTAATCACGTGACTTGGAGTAAGTCAGAAAGTGAAAGACACATATCATATCATATCACTTATAGGTGTTACCTATAAATTGATACCAGGGCAGATATTTCCACGGCGAAGGGCAATCACAGATTCATTAAACAAACTTATGGTTCACCAAAGGAAAGGTGTGAGGATTGAATTCATTACGATATTGGGGTTAACAGACAGATACAAACAAAGTAGACGTATATAATCACCAAAGACCTACGGAGTACCAAGAGAAGACTACTCAACATTCTGTCATAACGTACATGGGAAAAGGATCCCAGAAAGAACAGACATATGTATATGTGTAAAAGAACCACCTCTTGCACACCTACAACAAGCTAAACGTTGTACTCAAACTTGCTGTAATAAAAAATAAAAAAATTAAATTAAAAACACGAACAAGAAGTAGTGAGACAAACTTGAGGGGCTTTCTCCTGGCACATTCCGTTCTACATTCCAATCTCGAACACGACTTCCATTGAGGCTCTGCTGCCCTAGTAACCAGATTTGGTAAGGGAGAACTGCTGCCACCTTGTGGCCGTTTCACACAACTGCAGGTTTAATGCCAGCGCTAATGGTCAGTGGATATTCCAAATCATTACAGGCCTGTAAATGACACCTGCCCTGAAAACAAATCCTGGGGTCATATATCGACCAAAAAATTCAAAAGACGTCCATATTTCAAAACGACAGTTTCAAGAGGCATATTTCACGCACATTAGTGTTCTGCTTCTTTTGCTTTCTTTCTTTCTTTGTTAAAAGAAACGGGAATGGAGAAAGGCAACCCTCAGAATGGGCGAAAACGTTCACAAACGAATCAATGGACAAAGGTTTAATCTCCAATATATATAAACAGCTCATGCAGCTTAATATTAATAAAACAAACAACCCAATACAAAAATGGGCAGAAGATCTAAAGAGATGTTTCTTCAAAGAAGACACAGAGATGGCCAAGACGCACATGAAAAGCTGCTCAACATCACTAATTATTAGAGAAATGCAAATCAAAACTACAATGAGGTAAGACCTCACACCTGTTAGAATCGGCATCATCAGATAATCTACAAACAACAAATTCTGGGGAGGGTGTGGACAAAAGGAACCCTCTTCCGCTATTGGTGGGAATGTAAATTGATACAGTCACTATGGAGAACAGTATGGAGGTTCCTTTAAAAAACTAAAAAGAGAATTACCATAGGATCCAGCAATCCCACTTCTGGGCATATACCCAGAGAAAACCATAAATCACAGAGACACATTCACCACAATGTTCATTGCAGCACTATTTACAATAGCCAGGTTATGGAAGCAACATAAATGCCCACAGACAGACGAATGGATAAAGATGTGGTACATATATAAAATGGAATATTACTCAGCCATAAAAAGGAATGAAACTGGGTCATTTGTAGAGAAGTTGATGGATCTAGAGACTGTCATACAGAGTGAAGTAAGCCAGAAAGAGAAAAACAAATATTGTATATTAATGCCTATATGTGGAACCTAGAAAAATGGTAGAGATGAACTGGTTTGCAGGGCAGAAATAGAGACACAGAGGTAGAGAACAAACGTATGGACACAAAGTGGGGGAAGCCATGGGGTGGTGGTGGTGGGATGACTTGGGAGATTAGGATTGACCTGTATACATGTCTATGCATAAAATAGATAACTAATAATAACCTACTGTATAAAAAATAACTAAAATTAAATTTCAAAATTTTAAAAAATAAAATGTAAAAATAAAACAGAAAAAATGTTCTTCCATTCACACTGATGTATTTATACGAATGAATTATTTCCATGCTTATATCTATAAATACATAAATGAGGAATAAAATCTAACTTGAACCAAAAAAGAAAAAAAAAAAAAAACTGAACCTAACAGTTATACAGAGGAAAACACTACCAAGGCACTTGCTCCAGTGGTAAACAATTCTGAAATTGGTCAGAGGTGGGGAATCATCTCCCATACAGCCAGCAGCCCCGACCGCCCTCGCCAGGAGCATCCTCATTGCAAAGCTGGGAGACCGTGCCGAGGCCTCTGTGAGTAAACGTGAGCTGAGCCCCAGGCCAGATGCTGCTGAACTGTTCCCACCCTTCCCAGGTGAAACACCTGAATATGTACAAGGGCTTGAAAGCCTAGAGGAAGGGCCGTGGATCCACACCATCGACAGCACGCAGGCCAACTTGGTGCCTGCAGGTCAGCCAGGATGGTACTGGCCACGGGCGCTCTTCTGGAAGCTTTCTATTGCCCTGCCTGAGATACCCCTCCTGTCCCGGCCCCCACTCCTTTTTTTCCTTCCTCACCTCAGCCCGGAGAGATATTCCAGTGGAAGTTATGGGTGACACATCCTCTTCTTTACAGGTGGCAGCCTGGCAACTCCTGCCGAAAGTCCAGCAGAGCCCCACTCACACCGGGCCACCCACAAAGCCGTGGACCCTCACACCCTCCCACCAGCACAGCCCCGAGACTGCTGACGGGGCAGAGAATATGGAGTAAGGCACAGCTGCAGGGCCTATTGCTGCCTGGAGTGCTGTTTATATTGACCTCAACCCAGGCACACCTGGGGAGGGCTTGCCGGCAGGGTCAGGCTGCCCAGGTCAGCTAATCCTCAGCCCTCAGGGAATCACATTGCAGAAAATGGACCTCGCTAAGACAGAATATTCGCCAAGGAGAAAAAGGACACAATGCCATTTGCAGCACCGTAGATGAGTCTCGAGGTAATCACGTGACTTGGAGTAAGTCAGAAAGTGAAAGACACATATCATATCATATCACTTATAGGTGTTACCTATAAATTGATACCAGGGCAGATATTTCCACGGAGAAGGGCAATCACAGATTCATTAAACAAACTTATGGTTCACCAAAGGAAAGGTGTGAGGATTGAATTCATTACGATATTGGGGTTAGCAGACAGATACAAACACAGTAGACGTATATAATCACCAAAGACCTACGGAGTACCAAGAGAAGACTACTCAACATTCTGTCATAACGTACATGGGAAAAGGATCCCAGGAAGAACAGACATATGTATATGTGTAAAAGAACCACCTCTTGCACACCTACAACAAGCTAAACGTTGTACTCAAACTTGCTGTAATAAAAAATAAAAAATTAAATTAAAAACACGAACAAGAAGTAGTGAGACAAACTTGAGCGGCTTTCTCCTGGCACATTCCGTTCTACATTCCAATCTCGAACACGACTTCCATTGAGGCTCTGCTGCCCTAGTAACCAGATTTGGTAAGGGAGAACTGCTGCCACCTTGTGGCCGTTTCACACAACTGCAGGTTTAATGCCAGCGCTAATGGTCAGTGGATATTCCAAATCATTACAGGCCTGTAAATGACACCTGCCCTGAAAACAAATCCTGGGGTCATATATCGACCAAAAAATTCAAAAGACGTCCATATTTCAAAACGACAGTTTCAAGAGGCATATTTCACGCACATTAGTGTTCTCCTTCTTTTGCTTTCTTTCTTTCTTTGTTAAAAAAAACGGGAATGGAAAAAGGCAACCCTCAGAATGGGCGAAAACGTTCACAAACGAATCAATGGACAAAGGTTTAATCTCCAATATATATAAACAGCTCATGCAGCTTAATATTAATAAAACAAACAACCCAATACAAAAATGGGCAGAAGATCTAAAGAGACGTTTCTTCAAAGAAGACACAGAGATGGCCAAGACGCACATGAAAAGCTGCTCAACATCACTAATTATTAGAGAAATGCAAATCAAAACTACAATGAGGTAAGACCTCACACCTGTTAGAATCGGCATCATCAGATAATCTACAAACAACAAATTCTGGGGAGGGTGTGGACAAAAGGAACCCTCTTCCGCTATTGGTGGGAATGTAAATTGATACAGTCACTATGGAGAACAGTATGGAGGTTCCTTTAAAAAACTAAAAAGAGAATTACCATAGGATCCAGCAATCCCACTTCTGGGCATATACCCAGAGAAAACCATAAATCACAGAGACACATTCACCACAATGTTCATTGCAGCACTATTTACAATAGCCAGGTTATGGAAGCAACATAAATGCCCACAGACAGACGAATGGATAAAGATGTGGTACATATATAAAATGGAATATTACTCAGCCATAAAAAGGAATGAAACTGGGTCATTTGTAGAGAAGTTGATGGATCTAGAGACTGTCATACAGAGTGAAGTAAGCCAGAAAGAGAAAAACAAATATTGTATATTAATGCCTATATGTGGAACCTAGAAAAATGGTAGAGATGAACTGGTTTGCAGGGCAGAAATAGAGACACAGAGGTAGAGAACAAACGTATGGACACAAAGTGGGGGAAGCCATGGGGTGGTGGTGGTGGGATGACTTGGGAGATTAGGATTGACCTGTATACATGTCTATGCATAAAATAGATAACTAATAATAACCTACTGTATAAAAAAATAACTAAAATTAAATTTCAAAATTTTAAAAAATAAAATGTAAAAATAAAACAGAAAAAAAGTTCTTCCATTCACACTGATGTATTTATACGAATGAATTATTTCCATGCTTATATCTATAAATACATAAATGAGGAATAAAATCTAACTTGAACCAAAAAAGAAAAAAAAAAAAACTGAACCTAACAGTTATACAGAGGAAAACACTACCAAGGCACTTGCTCCAGTGGTAAACAATTCTGAAATTGGTCAGAGGTGGGGAATCATCTCCCATACAGCCAGCAGCCCCGCCCGCCCTCGCCAGGAGCATCCTCATTGCAAAGCTGGGAGACCATGCCGAGGCCTCTGTGAGTAAACGTGAGCTGAGCCCCAGGCCAGATGCTGCTGAACTGTTCCCACCCTTCCCAGGTGAAACACCTGAATATGTACAAGGGCTTGAAAGCCTAGAGGAAGGGCCGTGGAGCCACACCAGCGACAGCACGCAGGCCAACTTGGTGCCTGCAGGTCAGCCAGGATGGTACTGGCCACGGGCGCTCTTCTGGAAGCTTTCTATTGCCCTGCCTGAGATACCCCTCCTGTCCCGGCCCCCACTCCTTTTTTTCCTTCCTCACCTCAGCCCGGAGAGATATTCCAGTGGAAGTTATGGGTGACACATCCTCTTCTTTACAGGTGGCAGCCTGGCAACTCCTGCCGAAAGTCCAGCAGAGCCCCACTCACACCGGGCCACCCACAAAGCCGTGGACCCTCACACCCTCCCACCAGCACAGCCCCGAGACTGCTGACGGGGCAGAGAATATGGAGTAAGGCACAGCTGCAGGGGCTATTGCTGCCTGGAGTGCTGTTTATATTGACCTCAACCCAGGCACACCTGGGGAGGGCTTGCCGGCAGGGTCAGGCTGCCCAGGTCAGCTAATCCTCAGCCCTCAGGGAATCACATTGCAGAAAATGGACCTCGCTAAGACAGAATATTCGCCAAGGAAAAAAAGGACACAATGCCATTTGCAGCACCGTAGATGAGTCTCGAGGTAATCACGTGACTTGGAGTAAGTCAGAAAGTGAAAGACACATATCATATCATATCACTTATAGGTGTTACCTATAAATTGATACCAGGGCAGATATTTCCACGGAGAAGGGCAATCACAGATTCATTAAACAAACTTATGGTTCACCAAAGGAAAGGTGTGAGGATTGAATTCATTACGATATTGGGGTTAGCAGACAGATACAAACACAGTAGACGTATATAATCACCAAAGACCTACGGAGTACCAAGAGAAGACTACTCAACATTCTGTCATAACGTACATGGGAAAAGGATCCCAGGAAGAACAGACATATGTATATGTGTAAAAGAACCACCTCTTGCACACCTACAACAAGCTAAACGTTGTACTCAAACTTGCTGTAATAAAAAATAAAAAATTAAATTAAAAACACGAACAAGAAGTAGTGAGACAAACTTGAGCGGCTTTCTCCTGGCACATTCCGTTCTACATTCCAATCTCGAACACGACTTCCATTGAGGCTCTGCTGCCCTAGTAACCAGATCTGGTAAGGGAGAACTGCTGCCACCTTGTGGCCGTTTCACACAACTGCAGGTTTAATGCCAGCGCTAATGGTCAGTGGATATTCCAAATCATTACAGGCCTGTAAATGACACCTGCCCTGAAAACAAATCCTGGGGTCATATATCGACCAAAAAATTCAAAAGACGTCCATATTTCAAAACGACAGTTTCAAGAGGCATATTTCACGCACATTAGTGTTCTCCTTCTTTTGCTTTCTTTCTTTCTTTGTTAAAAAAAACGGGAATGGAAAAAGGCAACCCTCAGAATGGGCGAAAACGTTCACAAACGAATGAATGGACAAAGGTTTAATCTCCAATATATATAAACAGCTCATGCAGCTTAATATTAATAAAACAAACAACCCAATACAAAAATGGGCAGAAGATCTAAAGAGACGTTTCTTCAAAGAAGACACAGAGATGGCCAAGACGCACATGAAAAGCTGCTCAACATCACTAATTATTAGAGAAATGCAAATCAAAACTACAATGAGGTAAGACCTCACACCTGTTAGAATCGGCATCATCAGATAATCTACAAACAACAAATTCTGGGGAGGGTGTGGACAAAAGGAACCCTCTTCCGCTATTGGTGGGAATGTAAATTGATACAGTCACTATGGAGAACAGTATGGAGGTTCCTTTAAAAAACTAAAAAGAGAATTACCATAGGATCCAGCAATCCCACTTCTGGGCATATACCCAGAGAAAACCATAAATCACAGAGACACATTCACCACAATGTTCATTGCAGCACTATTTACAATAGCCAGGTTATGGAAGCAACATAAATGCCCACAGACAGACGAATGGATAAAGATGTGGTACATATATAAAATGGAATATTACTCAGCCATAAAAAGGAATGAAACTGGGTCATTTGTAGAGAAGTTGATGGATCTAGAGACTGTCATACAGAGTGAAGTAAGCCAGAAAGAGAAAAACAAATATTGTATATTAATGCCTATATGTGGAACCTAGAAAAATGGTAGAGATGAACTGGTTTGCAGGGCAGAAATAGAGACACAGAGGTAGAGAACAAACGTATGGACACAAAGTGGGGGAAGCCATGGGGTGGTGGTGGTGGGATGACTTGGGAGATTAGGATTGACCTGTATACATGTCTATGCATAAAATAGATAACTAATAATAACCTACTGTATAAAAAAATAACTAAAATTAAATTTCAAAATTTTAAAAAATAAAATGTAAAAATAAAACAGAAAAAAAGTTCTTCCATTCACACTGATGTATTTATACGAATGAATTATTTCCATGCTTATATCTATAAATACATAAATGAGGAATAAAATCTAACTTGAACCAAAAAAGAAAAAAAAAAAAAACTGAACCTAACAGTTATACAGAGGAAAACACTACCAAGGCACTTGCTCCAGTGGTAAACAATTCTGAAATTGGTCAGAGGTGGGGAATCATCTCCCATACAGCCAGCAGCCCCGCCCGCCCTCGCCAGGAGCATCCTCATTGCAAAGCTGGGAGACCATGCCGAGGCCTCTGTGAGTAAACGTGAGCTGAGCCCCAGGCCAGATGCTGCTGAACTGTTCCCACCCTTCCCAGGTGAAACACCTGAATATGTACAAGGGCTTGAAAGCCTAGAGGAAGGGCCGTGGAGCCACACCAGCGACAGCACGCAGGCCAACTTGGTGCCTGCAGGTCAGCCAGGATGGTACTGGCCACGGGCGCTCTTCTGGAAGCTTTCTATTGCCCTGCCTGAGATACCCCTCCTGTCCCGGCCCCCACTCCTTTTTTTCCTTCCTCACCTCAGCCCGGAGAGATATTCCAGTGGAAGTTATGGGTGACACATCCTCTTCTTTACAGGTGGCAGCCTGGCAACTCCTGCCGAAAGTCCAGCAGAGCCCCACTCACACCGGGCCACCCACAAAGCCGTGGACCCTCACACCCTCCCACCAGCACAGCCCCGAGACTGCTGACGGGGCAGAGAATATGGAGTCAGGCACAGCTGCAGGGGCTATTGCTGCCTGGAGTGCTGTTTATATTGACCTCAACCCAGGCACACCTGGGGAGGGCTTTCCGGCAGGGTCAGGCTGCCCAGGTCAGCTAATCCTCAGCCCTCAGGGAATCACATTGCAGAAAATGGACCTCGCTAAGACAGAATATTCGCCAAGGAGAAAAAGGACACAATGCCATTTGCAGCACCGTAGATGAGTCTCGAGGTAATCACGTGACTTGGAGTAAGTCAGAAAGTGAAAGACACATATCATATCATATCACTTATAGGTGTTACCTATAAATTGATACCAGGGCAGATATTTCCACGGAGAAGGGCAATCACAGATTCATTAAACAAACTTATGGTTCACCAAAGGAAAGGTGTGAGGATTGAATTCATTACGATATTGGGGTTAACAGACATATACAAACACAGTAGACGTATATAATCACCAAAGACCTACGGAGTACCAAGAGAAGACTACTCAACATTCTGTCATAACGTACATGGGAAAAGGATCCCAGGAAGAACAGACATATGTATATGTGTAAAAGAACCACCTCTTGCACACCTACAACAAGCTAAACGTTGTACTCAAACTTGCTGTAATAAAAAATAAAAAATTAAATTAAAATCACGAACAAGAAGTAGTGAGACAAACTTGAGGGGCTTTCTCCTGGCACATTCCGTTCTACATTCCAATCTCGAACACGACTTCCATTGAGGCTCTGCTGCCCTAGTAACCAGATTTGGTAAGGGAGAACTGCTGCCACCTTGTGGCTGTTTCACACAACTGCAGGTTTAATGCCAGCGCTAATGGTCAGTGGATATTCCAAATCATTACAGGCCTGTAAATGACACCTGCCCTGAAAACAAATCCTGGGGTCATATATCGACCAAAAAATTCAAAAGACGTCCATATTTCAAAACGACAGTTTCAAGAGGTATATTTCACGCACATTAGTGTTCTGCTTCTTTTGCTTTCTTTCTTTCTTTGTTAAAAAAAACGGGAATGGAAAAAGGCAACCCTCAGAATGGGCGAAAACGTTCACAAACGAATCAATGGACAAAGGTTTAATCTCCAATATATATAAACAGCTCATGCAGCTTAATATTAATAAAACAAACAACCCAATACAAAAATGGGCAGAAGATCTAAAGAGACGTTTCTTCAAAGACGACACAGAGATGGCCAAGACGCACATGAAAAGCTGCTCAACATCACTAATTATTAGAGAAATGCAAATCAAAACTACAATGAGGTAAGACCTCACACCTGTTAGAATCGGCATCATCAGATAATCTACAAACAACAAATTCTGGGGAGAGTGTGGACAAAAGGAACCCTCTTCCGCTATTGGTGGGAATGTAAATTGATACAGTCACTATGGAGAACAGTATGGAGGTTCCTTTAAAAAACTAAAAAGAGAATTACCATAGGATCCAGCAATCCCACTTCTGGGCATATACCCAGAGAAAACCATAAATCACAGAGACACATTCACCACAATGTTCATTGCAGCACTATTTACAATAGCCAGGTTATGGAAGCAACCTAAATGCCCACAGACAGACGAATGGATAAAGATGTGGTACATATATAAAATGGAATATTACTCAGCCATAAAAAGGAATGAAACTGGGTCATTTGTAGAGAAGTTGATGGATCTAGAGACTGTCATACAGAGTGAAGTAAGCCAGAAAGAGAAAAACAAATATTGTATATTAATGCCTATATGTGGAACCTAGAAAAATGGTAGAGATGAACTGGTTTGCAGGGCAGAAATAGAGACACAGAGGTAGAGAACAAACGTATGGACACAAAGTGGGGGAAGCCATGGGGTGGTGGTGGTGGGATGACTTGGGAGATTAGGATTGACCTGTATACATGTCTATGCATAAAATAGATAACTAATAATAACCTACTGTATAAAAAATAACTAAAATTAAATTTCAAAATTTTAAAAAATAAAATGTAAAAATAAAACAGAAAAAAAGTTCTTCCATTCACACTGATGTATTTATACGAATGAATTATTTCCATGCTTATATCTATAAATACATAAATGAGGAATAAAATCTAACTTGAACCAAAAAAGAAAAAAAAACTGAACCTAACAGTTATACAGAGGAAAACACTACCAAGGCACTTGCTCCAGTGGTAAACAATTCTGAAATTGGTCAGAGGTGGGGAATCATCTCCCATACAGCCAGCAGCCCCGCCCGCCCACGCAAGGAGCATCCTCATTGCAAAGCTGGGAGACCGTGCCGAGGCCTCTGTGAGTAAACGTGAGCTGAGCCCCAGGCCAGATGCTGCTGAACTGTTCCCACCCTTCCCAGGTGAAACACCTGAATATGTACAAGGGCTTGAAAGCCTAGAGGAAGGGCCGTGGAGCCACACCAGCGACAGCACGCAGGCCAACTTGGTGCCTGCAGGTCAGCCAGGATGGTACTGGCCACGGGCGCTCTTCTGGAAGCTTTCTATTGCCCTGCCTGAGATACCCCTCCTGTCCCGGCCCCCACTCCTTTTTTTCCTTCCTCACCTCAGCCCGGAGAGATATTCCAGTGGAAGTTATGGGTGACACATCCTCTTCTTTACAGGTGGCAGCCTGGCAACTCCTGCCGAAAGTCCAGCAGAGCCCCACTCACACCGGGCCACCCACAAAGCCGTGGACCCTCACACCCTCCCACCAGCACAGCCCCGAGACTGCTGACGGGGCAGAGGCTATGGAGTCAGGCACAGCTGCAGGGACTATTGCTGCCTGGAGTGCTGTTTATATTGACCTCAACCCAGGCACACCTGGGGAGGGCTTGCCGGCAGGGTCAGGCTGCCCAGGTCAGCTAATCCTCAGCCCTCAGGGAATCACATTGCAGAATATGGACCTCGCTAAGACAGAATATTCGCCAAGGAGAAAAAGGACACAATGCCATTTGCAGCACCGTAGATGAGTCTCGAGGTAATCACGTGACTTGGAGTAAGTCAGAAAGTGAAAGACACATATCATATCATATCACTTATAGGTGTTACCTATAAATTGATACCAGGGCAGATATTTCCACGGAGAAGGGCAATCACAGATTCATTAAACAAACTTATGGTTCACCAAAGGAAAGGTGTCAGGATTGAATTCATTACGATATTGGGGTTAACAGACAGATACAAACACAGTAGACGTATATAATCACCAAAGACCTACGGAGTACCAAGAGTAGACTACTCAACATTCTGTCATAACGTACATGGGTAAAGGATCCCAGGAAGAACAGACATATGTATATGTGTAAAAGAACCACCTATTGCACACCTACAACAAGCTAAACGTTGTACTCAAACTTGCTGTAATAAAAAATAAAAAATTAGGGGCTTCCCTGGTGGCGCAGTGGTTGAGAGTCCACCTGCCGATGCAGGGGACACGGGTTCGTGCCCCTATCCCGGAAGATCCCACATGCCGCGCAGCGGCTGGGCCCGCGAGCCATGGCCGCGGAGCCTGTGTGTCCGGAGCCTGTGCTCCACAACGGGAGAGGCCACAGCAGTGAGAGGCCCGCGTACAGCAAAAAAAAATAAAAAAAAAATAAAAAAAATAAATAAAATAAAATAAAAAAATAAAAAATTAAATTAAAAACACGAACAAGAAGTATTGAGACAAACTTGAGGGGCTTTCTCCTGGCACATTCCGTTCTACATTCCAATCTAGAACGCGACTTCCATTGAGGCTCTGCTGCCCTAGTAACCAGATTTGGTAAGGGAGAACTGCTGCCACCTTGTGGCCGTTTCACACAACAGCAGCTTTAATCCCAGCGCTAATGGTCAGTGGATATTCCAAATCATTACAGGCCTGTATATGACACCTGCCCTGAAAACAAATCCTGGGGTCATATATCGACCAAAAAATTCAAAAGACGTCCATATTTCAAAACGACAGTTTCAAGAGGCATATTTCACGCACATTAGTGTTCTGCTTCTTTTGCTTTCTTTCTTTCTTTGTTAAAAGAACGGGAATGGAAAAAGGCAACCCTCAGAATGGGCGAAAACCTTCGCAAAAGAATCAATGGACAAAGGTTTAATCTCCAATATATATAAACAGCTCATGCAGCTTAATATTAATAAAACAAACAACCCAATACAAAAATGGGCAGAAGATCTAAATAGACGTTTCTTCCAAGAAGACACAGAGATGGCCAAGACGCACATGAAAAGCTGCTCAACATCACTAATTATTAGAGAAATGCAAATCAAAACTACAATGAGGTAAGACCTCACACCTGTGAGAATCGGCATCATCAGATAATCTACAAACAACAAATTCTGGGGAGGGTGTGGACAAAAGGAACCCTCTTCCGCTATTGGTGGGAATGTAAATTGATACAGTCACTGTGGAGAAGAGTATGGAGGTTCCTTTAAAAAACTAAAAAGAGAATTACCATAGGATACAGCAATCCCACTTCTGGGCATATACCCAGAGAAAACCATAAATCACAAAGACACATTCACCACAATGTTCATTGCAGCACTATTTACAATAGCCAGGTAATGGAAGCAACCTAAATGCCCACAGACAGACGAATGGATAAAGATGTGGTACATATATAAAATGGAATATTACTCAGCCAATAAAAGGAATGAAACTGGGTCATTTGTAGAGAAGTTGATGGATCTAGAGACTGTCATACAGAGTGAAGTAAGCCAGAAAGAGAAAAACAAATACTGTATATTAATGCCTATATGTGGAACCTAGAAAAATGGTAGAGATGAACTGGTTTGCAGGGCAGAAATAGAGACACAGAGGTAGAGAACAAACGTATGGACACAAAGTGGGGGAAGCCATGGGGTGGTGGTGGTGGGATGAGTTGGGAGATTAGGATTGACCTGTATACATGTCTATGCATAAAATAGATAACTAATAATAACCTACTGTATAAAAAAATAACTAAAATTAAATTTCAAAATTTTAAAAAATAAAATGTAAAAATAAAACAGAAAAAAAGTTCTTCCATTCACACTGATGTATTTATACGAATGAATTATTTCCATGCTTATATCTATAAATACATAAATGAGGAATAAAATCTAACTTGAACCAAAAAAGAAAAAAAAACTGAACCTAACAGTTATACAGAGGAAAACACTACCAAGGCACTTGCTCCAGTGGTAAACAATTCTGAAATTGGTCAGAGGTGGGGAATCATCTCCCATACAGCCAGCAGCCCCGCCCGCCCATGCAAGGAGCATCCTCATTGCAAAGCTGGGAGACCGTGCCGAGGCCTCTGTGAGTAAACGTGAGCTGAGCCCCAGGCCAGATGCTGCTGAACTGTTCCCACCCTTCCCAGGTGAAACACCTGAATATGTACAAGGGCTTGAAAGCCTAGAGGAAGGGCCGTGGAGCCACACCAGCGACAGCACGCAGGCCAACTTGGTGCCTGCAGGTCAGCCAGGATGGTACTGGCCACGGGCGCTCTTCTGGAAGCTTTCTATTGCCCTGCCTGAGATACCCCTCCTGTCCCGGCCCCCACTCCTTTTTTTCCTTCCTCACCTCAGCCCGGAGAGATATTCCAGTGGAAGTTATGGGTGACACATCCTCTTCTTTACAGGTGGCAGCCTGGCAACTCCTGCCGAAAGTCCAGCAGAGCCCCACTCACACCGGGCCACCCACAAAGCCGTGGACCCTCACACCCTCCCACCAGCACAGCCCCGAGACTGCTGACGGGCCAGAGGATATGGAGTCAGGCACAGCTGCAGGGGCTATTGCTGCCTGGAGTGCTGTTTTTATTGACCTCAACCCAGGCACACCTGGGGAGGGCTTGCCGGCAGGGTCAGGCTGCCCAGGTCAGCTAATCCTCAGCCCTCAGGGAATCACATTGCAGAATATAGACCTCGCTAAGACAGAATATTCGCCAAGGAAAAAAAGGACACAATGCCATTTGCAGCACCGTAGATGAGTCTCGAGGTAATCACGTGACTTGGAGTAAGTCAGAAAGTGAAAGACACATATCATATCATATCACTTATAGGTGTTACCTATAAATTGATACCAGGGCAGATATTTCCACGGAGAAGGGCAATCACAGATTCATTAAACAAACTTATGGTTCACCAAAGGAAAGGTGTGAGGATTGAATTCATTACGATATTGGGGTTAACAGACATATACAAACACAGTAGACGTATATAATCACCAAAGACCTACGGAGTACCAAGAGAAGACTACTCAACATTCTGTCATAACGTACATGGGAAAAGGATCCCAGGAAGAACAGACATATGTATATGTGTAAAAGAACCACCTCTTGCACACCTACAACAAGCTAAACGTTGTACTCAAACTTGCTGTAATAAAAAATAAAAAATTAAATTAAAAACACGAACAAGAAGTAGTGAGACAAACTTGAGGGGCTTTCTCCTGGCACATTCCGTTCTACATTCCAATCTAGAACACGACTTCCATTGAGGCTCTGCTGCCCTAGTAACCAGATCTGGTAAGGGAGAACTGCTGCCACCTTGTGGCCGTTTCACACAACTGCAGGTTTAATGCCAGCGCTAATGGTCAGTGGATATTCCAAATCATTACAGGCCTGTAAATGACACCTGCCCTGAAAACAAATCCTGGGGTCATATATCGACCAAAAAATTCAAAAGACGTCCATATTTCAAAACGACAGTTTCAAGAGGCATATTTCACGCACATTAGTTTTCTGCTTCTTTTGCTTTCTTTCTTTCTTTGTTAAAAAAAACGGGAATGGAAAAAGGCAACCCTCAGAATGGGCGAAAACGTTCACAAACGAATCAATGGACAAAGGTTTAATCTCCAATATATATAAACAGCTCATGCAGCTTAATATTAATAAAACAAACAACCCAATACAAAAATGGGCAGAAGATCTAAAGAGACGTTTCTTCAAAGAAGACACAGAGATGGCCAAGACACACATGAAAAGCTGCTCAACATCACTAATTATTAGAGAAATGCAAATCAAAACTACAATGAGGTAAGACCTCACACCTGTTAGAATCGGCATCATCAGATAATCTACAAACAACAAATTCTGGGGAGGGTGTGGACAAAAGGAACCCTCTTCCGCTATTGGTGGGAATGTAAATTGATACAGTCACTATGGAGAACAGTATGGAGGTTCCTTTAAAAAACTAAAAAGAGAATTACCATAGGATCCAGCAATCCCACTTCTGGGCATATATGCAGAGAAAACCATAAATCACAGAGACACATTCACCACAATGTTCATTGCAGCACTATTTACAATAGCCAGGTAATGGAAGCAACCTAAACGCCCACAGACAGACGAATGGATAAAGATGTGGTACATATATAAAATGGAATATTACTCAGCCATAAAAAGGAATGAAACTGGGTCATTTGTAGAGAAGTTGATGGATCTAGAGATTGTCATACAGAGTGAAGTAAGCCAGAAAGAGAAAAACAAATATTGTATATTAATGCCTATATGTGGAACCTAGAAAAATGGTAGAGATGAACTGGTTTGCAGGGCAGAAATAGAGACACAGAGGTAGAGAACAAACGTATGGACACAAAGTGGGGGAAGCCATGGGGTGGTGGTGGTGGGATGACTTGGGAGATTAGGATTGACCTGTATACATGTCTATGCATAAAATAGATAACTAATAATAACCTACTGTATAAAAAAATAACTAAAATTAAATTTCAAAATTTTAAAAAATAAAATGTAAAAATAAAACAGAAAAAATGTTCTTCCATTCACACTGATGTATTTATACGAATGAATTATTTCCATGCTTATATCTATAAATACATAAATGAGGAATAAAATCTAACTTGAACCAAAAAAGAAAAAAAAAACTGAACCTAACAGTTATACAGAGGAAAACACTACCAAGGCACTTGCTCCAGTGGTAAACAATTCTGAAATTGGTCAGAGGTGGGGAATCATCTCCCATACAGCCAGCAGCCCCGCCCGCCCATGCAAGGAGCATCCTCATTGCAAAGCTGGGAGACCGTGCCGAGGCCTCTGTGAGTAAACGTGAGCTGAGCCCCAGGCCAGACGCTGCTGAACTGTTCCCACCCTTCCCAGGTGAAACACCTGAATATGTACAAGGGCTTGAAAGCCTAGAGGAAGGGCCGTGGAGCCACACCAGCGACAGCACGCAGGCCAACTTGGTGCCTGCAGGTCAGCCAGGATGGTACTGGCCACGGGCGCTCTTCTGGAAGCTTTCTATTGCCCTGCCTGAGATACCCCTCCTGTCCCGGCCCCCACTCCTTTTTTTCCTTCCTCACCTCAGCCCGGAGAGATATTCCAGTGGAAGTTATGGGTGACACATCCTCTTCTTTACAGGTGGCAGCCTGGCAACTCCTGCCGAAAGTCCAGCAGAGCCCCACTCACACCGGGCCACCCACAAAGCCGTGGACCCTCACACCCTCCCACCAGCACAGCCCCGAGACTGCTGACGGGCCAGAGGATATGGAGTCAGGCACAGCTGCAGGGGCTATTGCTGCCTGGAGTGCTGTTTTTATTGACCTCAACCCAGGCACACCTGGGGAGCGCTTGCCGGCAGGGTCAGGCTGCCCAGGTCAGCTAATCCTCAGCCCTCAGGGAATCACATTGCAGAATATAGACCTCGCTAAGACAGAATATTCGCCAAGGAAAAAAAGGACACAATGCCATTTGCAGCACCGTAGATGAGTCTCGAGGTAATCACGTGACTTGGAGTAAGTCAGAAAGTGAAAGACACATATCATATCATATCACTTATAGGTGTTACCTATAAATTGATACCAGGGCAGATATTTCCACGGAGAAGGGCAATCACAGATTCATTAAACAAACTTATGGTTCACCAAAGGAAAGGTGTGAGGATTGAATTCATTACGATATTGGGGTTAACAGACATATACAAACACAGTAGACGTATATAATCACCAAAGACCTACGGAGTACCAAGAGAAGACTACTCAACATTCTGTCATAACGTACATGGGAAAAGGATCCCAGGAAGAACAGACATATGTATATGTGTAAAAGAACCACCTCTTGCACACCTACAACAAGCTAAACGTTGTACTCAAACTTGCTGTAATAAAAAATAAAAAATTAAATTAAAAACACGAACAAGAAGTAGTGAGACAAACTTGAGGGGCTTTCTCCTGGCACATTCCATTCTACATTCCAATCTAGAACACGACTTCCATTGAGGCTCTGCTGCCCTAGTAACCAGATCTGGTAAGGGAGAACTGCTGCCACCTTGTGGCCGTTTCGCACAACTGCAGGTTTAATGCCAGCGCTAATGGTCAGTGGATATTCCAAATCATTACAGGCCTGTAAATGACACCTGCCCTGAAAACAAATCCTGGGGTCATATATCGACCAAAAAATTCAAAAGACGTCCATATTTCAAAACGACAGTTTCAAGAGGCATATTTCACGCACATTAGTTTTCTGCTTCTTTTGCTTTCTTTCTTTCTTTGTTAAAAAAAACGGGAATGGAAAAAGGCAACCCTCAGAATGGGCGAAAACGTTCACAAACGAATCAATGGACAAAGGTTTAATCTCCAATATATATAAACAGCTCATGCAGCTTAATATTAATAAAACAAACAACCCAATACAAAAATGGGCAGAAGATCTAAAGAGACGTTTCTTCAAAGAAGACACAGAGATGGCCAAGACACACATGAAAAGCTGCTCAACATCACTAATTATTAGAGAAATGCAAATCAAAACTACAATGAGGTAAGACCTCACACCTGTTAGAATCGGCATCATCAGATAATCTACAAACAACAAATTCTGGGGAGGGTGTGGACAAAAGGAACCCTCTTCCGCTATTGGTGGGAATGTAAATTGATACAGTCACTATGGAGAACAGTATGGAGGTTCCTTTAAAAAACTAAAAAGAGAATTACCATAGGATCCAGCAATCCCACTTCTGGGCATATACGCAGAGAAAACCATAAATCACAGAGACACATTCACCACAATGTTGATTGCAGCACTATTTACAATAGCCAGGTAATGGAAGCAACCTAAACGCCCACAGACAGACGAATGGATAAAGATGTGGTACATATATAAAATGGAATATTACTCAGCCATAAAAAGGAATGAAACTGGGTCATTTGTAGAGAAGTTGATGGATCTAGAGACTGTCATACAGAATGAAGTAAGCCAGAAAGAGAAAAACAAATATTGTATATTAATGCCTGTATGTGGAACCTAGAAAAATGGTAGAGATGAACTGGTTTGCAGGGCAGAAATAGAGACACAGAGGTAGAGAACAAACATATGGACACAAAGTGGGGGAAGCCATGGGGTGGTGGTGGTGGGATGAGTTGGGAGATTAGGATTGACCTGTATACATGTCTATGCATAAAATAGATAACTAATAATAACCTACTGTATAAAAAAATAACTAAAATTAAATTTCAAAATTTTAAAAAATAAAATGTAAAAATAAAACAGAAAAAAAGTTCTTCCATTCACACTGATGTATTTATACGAATGAATTATTTCCATGCTTATATCTATAAATACATAAATGAGGAATAAAATCTAACTTGAACCAAAAAAGAAAAAAAAAACTGAACCTAAGAATTATACAGAGGAAAACACTACCAAGGCACTTGCTCCAGTGGTAAACAATTCTGAAATTGGTCAGAGGTGGGGAATCATCTCCCATACAGCCAGCAGCCCCGCCCGCCCACGCAAGGAGCATCCTCATTGCAAAGCTGGGAGACCGTGCCGAGGCCTCTGTGAGTAAACGTGAGCTGAGCCCCAGGCCAGATGCTGCTGAACTGTTCCCACCCTTCCCAGGTGAAACACCTGAATATGTACAAGGGCTTGAAAGCCTAGAGGAAGGGCCGTGGAGCCACACCAGCGACAGCACGCAGGCCAACTTGGTGCCTGCAGGTCAGCCAGGATGGTACTGGCCACGGGCGCTCTTCTGGAAGCTTTCTATTGCCCTGCCTGAGATACCCCTCCTGTCCCGGCCCCCACTCCTTTTTTTCCTTCCTCACCTCAGCCCGCAGAGATATTCCAGTGGAAGTTATGGGTGACACATCCTCTTCTTTACAGGTGGCAGCCTGGCAACTCCTGCCGAAAGTCCAGCAGAGCCCCACTCACACCGGGCCACCCACAAAGCCGTGTACCCTCACACCCTCCCACCAGCACAGCCCCGAGACTGCTGACGGGGCAGAGAATATGGAGTCAGGCACAGCTGCAGGGGCTATTGCTGCCTGGAGTGCTGTTTATATTGACCTCAACCCATGCACACCTGGGGAGGGCTTGCCGGCAGGGTCAGGCTGCCCAGGTCAGCTAATCCTCAGCCCTCAGGGAATCACATTGCAGAAAATGGACCTCGCTAAGACAGAATATTCGCCAAGGAGAAAAAGGACACAATGCCATTTGCAGCACCGTAGATGAGTCTCGAGGTAATCACGTGACTTGGAGTAAGTCAGAAAGTGAAAGACACATATCATATCATATCACTTATAGGTGTTACCTATAAATTGATACCAGGGCAGATATTTCCACGGAGAAGGGCAATCACAGATTCATTAAACAAACTTATGGTTCACCAAAGGAAAGGTGTGAGGATTGAATTCATTACGATATTGGGGTTAACAGACAGATACAAACACAGTAGACGTATATAATCACCAAAGACCTACGGAGTACCAAGAGAAGACTACTCAACATTCTGTCATAACGTACATGGGAAAAGGATCCCAGGAAGAACAGACATATGTATATGTGTAAAAGAACCACCTCTTGCACACCTACAACAAGCTAAATGTTGTACTCAAACTTGCTGTAATAAAAAATAAAAAAATAAATTAAAAACACGAACAAGAAGTAGTGAGACAAACTTGAGGGTCTTACTCCTGGCACATTCCGTTCTACATTCCAATCTAGAAAGCGACTTCCATTGAGGCTCTGCTGCCCTAGTAACCAGATTTGGTAAGGGAGAACTGCTGCCACCTTGTGGCCGTTTCACACAACAGCAGCTTTAATGCCAGCGCTAATGGTCAGTGGATATTCCAAATCATTACAGGCCTGTAAATGACACCTGCCCTGAAAACAAATCCTGGGGTCATATATCGACCAAAAAATTCAAAAGACGTCCATATTTCAAAACGACAGTTTCAAGAGGCATATTTCACGCACATTAGTGTTCTGCTTCTTTTGCTTCCTTTCTTTCTTTGTTAAAAAAACGGGAATTGAAAAAGGCAACCCTCAGAATGGGCGAAAACGTTCACAAACGAATCAATGGACAAAGGTTTAATCTCCAATATATATAAACAGCGCATGCAGCTTAATATTAATAAAACAAACAACCCAATACAAAAATGGGCAGAAGATCTAAAGAGACGTTTCTTCAAAGAAGACACAGAGATGGCCAAGACGCACATGAAAAGCTGCTCAACATCACTAATTATTAGAGAAATGCAAATCAAAACTACAATGAGGTAAGACCTCACACCTGTTAGAATCGGCATCATCAGATAATCTACAAACAACAAATTCTGGGGAGGGTGTGGACAAAAGGAACCCTCTTCCGCTATTGGTGGGAATGTAAATTGATACAGTCACTATGGAGAACAGTATGGAGGTTCCTTTAAAAAACTAAAAAGAGAATTACCATAGGATCCAGCAATCCCACTTCTGGGCATACACCCAGAGAAAACCATAAATCACAGAGACACATTCACCACAATGTTCATTGCAGCACTATTTACAATAGCCAGGTTATGGAAGCAACATAAATGCCCACAGACAGACGAATGGATAAAGATGTGGTACATATATAAAATGGAATATTACTCAGCCATAAAAAGGAATGAAACTGGGTCATTTGTAGAGAAGTTGATGGATCTAGAGACTGTCATACAGAGTGAAGTAAGCCAGAAAGAGAAAAACAAATATTGTATATTAATGCCTATATGTGGAACCTAGAAAAATGGTAGAGATGAACTGGTTTGCAGGGCAGAAATAGAGACACAGAGGTAGAGAACAAACGTATGGACACAAAGTGGGGGAAGCCATGGGGTGGTGGTGGTGGGATGAGTTGGGAGATTAGGATTGACCTGTATACATGTCTATGCATAAAATAGATAACTAATAATAACCTACTGTATAAAAAATAACTAAAATTAAATTTCAAAATTTTAAAAAATAAAATGTAAAAATAAAACAGAAAAAAAGTTCTTCCATTCACACTGATGTATTTATACGAATGAATTATTTCCATGCTTATATCTATAAATACATAAATGAGGAATAAAATCTAACTTGAACCGAAAAAGAAAAAAAAAAAAAACTGAACCTAACAGTTATACAGAGGAAAACACTACCAAGGCACTTGCTCCAGTGGTAAACAATTCTGAAATTGGTCAGAGGTGGGGAATCATCTCCCATACAGCCAGCAGCCCCGCCCGCCCTCGCCAGGAGCATCCTCATTGCAAAGCTGGGAGACCGTGCCGAGGCCTCTGTGAGTAAACGTGAGCTGAGCCAAAGGCCAGCTGCTGCTGAACTGTTCCCACTCTTCCCAGGTGAAACACCTGAATATGTACAAGAGCTTGAAAGCCTAGAGGAAGGGCCGTGGAGCCACACCAGCGACAGCACGCAGGCCAACTTGGTGCCTGCAGGTCAGCCAGGATGGTCCTGGCCACAGGCGCTCTTCTGGAAGCTTTCTATTGCCCTGCCTGAGATACCCCTCCTGTCCCGGCCCCCACTCCTTTTTTTCCTTCCTCACCTCAGCCCGGAGAGATATTCCAGTGGAAGTTATGGGTGACACATCCTCTTCTTTACAGGTGGCAGCCTGGCAACTCCTGCCAAAAGTCCAGCAGAGCCCCACTCACACCGGGCCACCCACAAAGCCGTGGACCCTCACACCCTCCCACCAGCACAGCCCCGAGACTGCTGACGGGGCAGAGAATATGGAGTAAGGCACAGCTGCAGGGGCTATTGCTGCCTGGAGTGCTGTTTATATTGACCTCAACCCAGGCACACCTGGGGAGGGCTTGCCGGCAGGGTCAGGCTGCCCAGGTCAGCTAATCCTCAGCCCTCAGGGAATCACATTGCAGAAAATGGACCTCGCTAAGACAGAATATTCGCCAAGGAGAAAAAGGACACAATGCCATTTGCAGCACCGTAGATGAGTCTCGAGGTAATCACGTGACTTGGAGTAAGTCAGAAAGTGAAAGACACATATCATATCATATCACTTATAGGTGTTACCTATAAATTGATACCAGGGCAGATATTTCCACGGAGAAGGGCAATCACAGATTCATTAAACAAACTTATGGTTCACCAAAGGAAAGGTGTGAGGATTGAATTCATTACGATATTGGGGTTAACAGACATATACAAACACAGTAGACGTATATAATCACCAAAGACCTACGGAGTACCAAGAGAAGACTACTCAACATTCTGTCATAACGTACATGGGAAAAGGATCCCAGGAAGAACAGACATATGTATATGTGTAAAAGAACCACCTCTTGCACACCTACAACAAGCTAAACGTTGTACTCAAACTTGCTGTAATAAAAAATAAAAAATTAAATTAAAAACACGAACAAGAAGTAGTGAGACAAACTTGAGGGGCTTTCTCCTGGCACATTCCGTTCTACATTCCAATCTCGAACACGACTTCCATTCAGGCTCTGCTGCCCTAGTAACAAGATTTGGTAAGGGAGAACTGCTGCCACCTTGTGGCCGTATCACACAACTGCAGGTTTAATGCCAGCGCTAATGGTCAGTGGATATTCGAAATCATTACAGGCCTGTAAATGACACCTGCCCTGAAAACAAATCCTGGGGTCATATATCGACCAAAAAATTCAAAAGACGTCCATATTTCAAAACGACAGTTTCAAGAGGCATATTTCACGCACATTAGTGTTCTGCTTCTTTTGCTTTCTTTCTTTCTTTGTTAAAAAAACGGGAATGGAAAAAGGCAACCCTTAGAATGGGCGAAAACGTTCACAAACGAATCAATGGACAAAGGTTTAATCTCCAATATATATAAACAGCTCATGCAGCTTAATATTAATAAAACAAACAACCCAATACAAAAATGGGCAGAAGATCTAAAGAGACGTTTCTTCAAAGAAGACACAGAGATGGCCAAGACACACATGAAAAGCTGCTCAACATCACTAATTATTAGAGAAATGCAAATCAAAACTATAATGAGGTAAGACCTCACACCTGTTAGAATCGGCATCATCAGATAATCTACAAACAACAAATTCTGGGGAGGGTGTGGACAAAAGGAACCCTCTTCCGCTATTGGTGGGAATGTAAATTGATACAGTCACTATGGAGAACAGTATGGAGGTTCCTTTAAAACACTCAAAAGAGAATTACCATAGGATCCAGCAATCCCACTTCTGGGCATATACACAGAGAAAACCATAAATCACAGAGACACATTCACCACAATGTTCATTGCAGCACTATTTACAATAGCCAGGTAATGGAAGCAACCTAAATGCCCACAGACAGACGAATGGATAAAGATGTGGTACATATATAAAATGGAATATTACTCAGCCATAAAAAGGAATGAAACTGGGTCATTTGTAGAGAAGTTGATGGATCTAGAGACTGTCATACAGAGTGAAGTAAGTCAGAAAGAGAAAAACAAATATTGTATATTAATGCCTATATGTGGAACCTAGAAAAATGGTAGAGATGAACTGGTTTGCAGGGCAGAAATAGAGACACAGAGGTAGAGAACAAACGTATGGACACAAAGTGGGGGAAGCCATGGGGTGGTGGTGGTGGGATGAGTTGGGAGATTAGGATTGACCTGTATACATGTCTATGCATAAAATAGATAACTAATAATAACCTACTGTATAAAAAAATAACTAAAATTAAATTTCAAAATTAAAAAAAATAAAATGTAAAAATAAAACTGAAAAAAAGTTCTTCCTTTCACACTGATGTATTTATACGAATGAATTATTTCCATGCTTATATCTATAAATACATAAATGAGGAATAAAATATAACTTGAACCAAAAAAGAAAAAAAAAACTGAACCTAACAGTTATATAGAGGAAAACACTACCAAGGCACTTGCTCCAGTGGTAAACAATTCTGAAATTGGTCAGAGGTGGGGAATCATCTCCCATACAGCCAGCAGCCCCGCCCGCCCACGCCAGGAGCATCCTCATTGGAAAGCTGGGAGACCGTGCCGAGGCCTCTGTGAGTAAACGTGAGCTGAGCCCCAGGCCAGCTGCTGCTTAACTGTTCCCACCCTTCCCAGGTGAAACACCTGAATATGTACAAGGCCTTGAAAGCCTAGAGGAAGGGCCGTGGAGCCACACCAGCGACAGCACGCAGGCCAACTTGGTGCCTGCAGGTCAGCCAGGATGGTCCTGGCCACGGGCGCTCTTCTGGAAGCTTTCCATTGCCCTGCCTGAGATACCCCTCCTGTCCCGGCCCCCACTCCTTTTTTTCCTTCCTCACCTCAGCCCGGAGAGATATTCCAGTGGAAGTTATGGGTGACACATCCTCTTCTTTACAGGTGGCAGCCTGGCAACTCCTGCCGAAAGTCCAGCAGAGCCCCACTCACACCGGGCCACCCACAAAGCCGTGGACCCTCACACCCTCCCACCAGCACAGCCCCGAGACTGCTGACGGGGCAGAGAATATGGAGTAAGGCACAGCTGCAGGGGCTATTGCTGCCTGGAGTGCTGTTTATATTGACCTGAACCCAGGCACACCTGGGGAGGGCTTGCCGGCAGGGTCAGGCTGCCCAGGTCAGCTAATCCTCAGCCCTCAGGGAATCAAATTGCAGAAAATGGACCTCGCTAAGACAGAATATTCGCCAAGGAGAAAAAGGACACAATGCCATTTGCAGCACCGTAGATGAGTCTCGAGGTAATCACGTGACTTGGAGTAAGTCAGAAAGTGAAAGACACATATCATATCATAGCACTTATAGGTGTTACCTATAAATTGATACCAGGGCAGATATTTCCACGGAGAAGGGCAATCACAGATTCATTAAACAAACTTATGGTTCACCAAAGGAAAGGTGTGAGGATTGAATTCATTACGATATTGGGGTTAACAGACATATACAAACACAGTAGACGTATATAATCACCAAAGACCTACGGAGTACCAAGAGAAGACTACTCAACATTCTGTCATAACGTACATGGGAAAAGGATCCCAGGAAGAACAGACATATGTATATGTGTAAAAGAACCACCTCTTGCACACCTACAACAAGCTAAACGTTGTACTCAAACTTGCTGTAATAAAAAATAAAAAATTAAATTAAGAACACGAACAAGAAGTAGTGAGACAAACTTGAGGGGCTTTCTCCTGGCACATTCCGTTCTACATTCCAATCTAGAACACGACTTCCATTGAGTCTCTGCTGCCCTAGTAACCAGAATTGGTAAGGGAGAACTGCTGCCACCTTGTGGCCGTTTCACACAACTGCAGGTTTAATGCCAGCGCTAATGGTCAGTGGATATTCCAAATCATTACAGGCCTGTAAATGACACCTGCCCTGAAAACAAATCCTGGGGTCATATATCGACCAAAAAATTCAAAAGACGTCCATATTTCAAAACGACAGTTTCAAGAGGCATATTACACGCACATTAGTGTTCTGCTTCTTTTGCTTTCTTTCTTTCTTTGTTAAAAAAAACGGGAATGGAGAAAGGCAACCCTCAGAATGGGCGAAAACGTTCACAAACGAATCAATGGACAAAGGTTTAATCTCCAATATATATAAACAGCTCATGCAGCTTAATATTAATAAAACAAACAACCCAATACAAAAATGGGCAGAAGATCTAAAGAGACGTTTCTTCAAAGAAGACACAGAGATGGCCAAGACGCACATGAAAAGCTGCTCAACATCACTAATTATTAGAGAAATGCAAATCAAAACTACAATGAGGTAAGACCTCACACCTGTTAGAATCGGCATCATCAGATAATCTACAAACAACAAACTCTGGGGAGGGTGTGGACAAAAGGAACCCTCTTCCGCTATTGGTGGGAATGTAAGTTGATACAGTCACTATGGAGAACAGTATGGAGGTTCCTTTAAAAAACTAAAAAGAGAATTACCATAGGATCCAGCAATCCCACTTCTGGGCATATACCCAGAGAAAACCATAAATCACAGAGACACATTCACCACAATGTTCATTGCAGCACTATTTACAATAGCCAGGTTATGGAAGCAACATAAATGCCCACAGACATACGAATGGAAAAAGATGTGGTACATATATAAAATGGAATATTACTCAGCCATAAAAAGGAATGAAACTGGGTCATTTGTAGAGAAGTTGATGGATCTAGAGACTGTCATACAGAGTGAAGTAAGTCAGAAAGAGAAAAACAAATATTGTATATTAATGCCTATATGTGGAACCTAGAAAAATGGTAGAGATGAACTGGTTTGCAGGGCAGAAATAGAGACACAGAGGTAGAGAACAAACGTATGGACACAAAGTGGGGGAAGCCATGGGGTGGTGGTGGTGGGATGAGTTGGGAGATTGGGATTCACCTGTATAAATGTCTATGCATAAAATAGATAACTAATAATAACCTACTGTATAAAAAAATAACTAAAATTAAATTTCAAAATTTTAAAAAATAAAATGTAAAAATAAAACAGAAATAAATTTCTTCCATTCACAATGATGTATTTATACGAATGAATTATTTCCATGCTTATATCTATAAATACATAAATGAGGAATAAAATCTAACTTGAACCAAAAAAGAAAAAAAAACTGAACCTAAGAATTATACAGAGGAAAACACTACGAAGGCACTTGCTCCAGTGGTAAACAATTCTGAAATTGGTCAGAGGTGGGGAATCATCTCCCATACAGCCAGCAGCCCCGCCCGCCCACGCAAGGAGCATCCTCATTGCAAAGCTGGGAGACCGTGCCGAGGCCTCTGTGAGTAAACGTGAGCTGAGCCCCAGGCCAGATGCTGCTGAACTGTTCCCACCCTTCCCAGGTGAAACACCTGAATATGTACAAGGGCTTGAAAGCCTAGAGGAAGGGCCGTGGAGCCACACCAGCGACAGCACGCAGGCCAACTTGGTGCCTGCAGGTCAGCCAGGATGGTACTGCCACGGGCGCTCTTCTGGAAGCTTTCTATTGCCCTGCCTGAGATACCCCTCCTGTCCCGGCCCCCACTCCTTTTTTTCCTTCCTCACCTCAGCCCGGAGAGATATTCCAGTGGAAGTTATGGGTGACACATCCTCTTCTTTACAGGTGGCAGCCTGGCAACTCCTGCCGAAAGTCCAGCAGAGCCCCACTCACACCGGGCCACCCACAAAGCCGTGGACCCTCACACCCTCCCACCAGCACAGCCCCGAGACTGCTGACGGGGCAGAGAATATGGAGTCAGGCACAGCTGCAGGGGCTATTGCTGCCTGGAGTGCTGTTTATATTGACCTCAACCCAGGCACACCTGGGGAGGGCTTGCCGGCAGGGTCAGGCTGCCCAGGTCAGCTAATCCTCAGCCCTCAGGGAATCACATTGCAGAAAATGGACCTCGCTAAGACAGAATATTCGCCAAGGAGAAAAAGGACACAATGCCATTTGCAGCACCGTAGATGAGTCTCGAGGTAATCACGTGACTTGGAGTAAGTCAGAAAGTGAAAGACACATATCATATCATAGCACTTATAGGTGTTACCTATAAATTGATACCAGGGCAGATATTTCCACGGAGAAGGGCAATCACAGATTCATTAAACAAACTTATGGTTCACCAAAGGAAAGGTGTGAGGATTGAATTCATTACGATATTGGGGTTAACAGACATATACAAACACAGTAGACGTATATAATCACCAAAGACCTACGGAGTACCAAGAGAAGACTACTCAACATTCTGTCATAACGTACATGGGAAAAGGATCCCAGGAAGAACAGACATATGTATATGTGTAAAAGAACCACCTCTTGCACACCTACAACAAGCTAAACGTTGTACTCAAACTTGCTGTAATAAAAAATAAAAAATTAAATTAAGAACACGAACAAGAAGTAGTGAGACAAACTTGAGGGGCTTTCTCCTGGCACATTCCGTTCTACATTCCAATCTAGAACACGACTTCCATTGAGTCTCTGCTGCCCTAGTAACCAGAATTGGTAAGGGAGAACTGCGGCCACCTTGTGGCCGTTTCACACAACTGCAGGTTTAATGCCAGCGCTAATGGTCAGTGGATATTCCCAATCATTACAGGCCTGTAAATGACACCTGCCCTGAAAACAAATCCTGGGGTCATATATCGACCAAAAAATTCAAAAGACGTCCATATTTCAAAACGACAGTTTCAAGAGGCATATTACACGCACATTAGTGTTCTGCTTCTTTTGCTTTCTTTCTTTCTTTGTTAAAAAAAACGGGAATGGAGAAAGGCAACCCTCAGAATGGGCGAAAACGTTCACAAACGAATCAATGGACAAAGGTTTAATCTCCAATATATATAAACAGCTCATGCAGCTTAATATTAATAAAACAAACAACCCAATACAAAAATGGGCAGAAGATCTAAAGAGACGTTTCTTCAAAGAAAACACAGAGATGGCCAAGACGCACATGAAAGCTGCTCAACATCACTAATTATTAGAGAAATGCAAATCAAAACTACAATGAGGTAAGACCTCACACCTGTTAGAATCGGCATCATCAGATAATCTACAAACAACAAACTCTGGGGAGGGTGTGGACAAAAGGAACCCTCTTCCGCTATTGGTGGGAATGTAAATTGATACAGTCACTATGGAGAACAGTATGGAGGTTCCTTTAAAAAACTAAAAAGAGAATTACAATAGGATCCAGCAATCCCACTTCTGGGCATATACCCAGAGAAAACCATAAATCACAAAGACACATTCACCACAATGTTCATTGCAGCACTATTTACAATAGCCAGGTAATGGAAGCAACCTAAATGCCCACAGACAGACGAATGGATAAAGATGTGGTACATATACAAAATGGAATATTACTCAGCCATAAAAAGGAATGAAACTGGGTCATTTGTAGAGAAGTTGATGGATCTAGAGACTGTCATACAGAGTCAAGTAAGCCAGAAAGAGAAAAACAAATATTGTATATTAATGCCTATATGTGGAACCTAGAAAAATGGTAGAGATGAACTGGTTTGCAGGGCAGAAATAGAGACACAGAGGTAGAGAACAAACGTATGGACACAAAGTGGGGGAAGCCATGGGGTGGTGGTGGTGGGATGGGTTGGGAGATTAGGATTGACCTGTATACATGTCTATGCATAAAATAGATAACTAATAATAACCTACTGTATAAAAAAATAACTAAAATTTAATTTCAAAATTTTAAAAAATAAAATGTAAAAATAAAACAGAAAAAAAGTTCTTCCATTCACACTGATGTATTTATACGAATGAATTATTTCCATGCTTATATCTATAAATACATAAATGAGGAATAAAATCTAACTTGAACCAAAAAAGAAAAAAAAACTGAACCTAAGAATTATACAGAGGAAAACACTACGAAGGCACTTGCTCCAGTGGTAAACAATTCTGAAATTGGTCAGAGGTGGGGAATCATCTCCCATACAGCCAGCAGCCCCGCCCGCCCACGCAAGGAGCATCCTCATTGCAAAGCTGGGAGACCGTGCCGAGGCCTCTGTGAGTAAACGTGAGCTGAGCCCCAGGCCAGATGCTGCTGAACTGTTCCCACCCTTCCCAGGTGAAACACCTGAATATGTACAAGGGCTTGAAAGCCTAGAGGAAGGGCCGTGGAGCCACACCAGCGACAGCACGCAGGCCAACTTGGTGCCTGCAGGTCAGCCAGGATGGTACTGCCACGGGCGCTCTTCTGGAAGCTTTCTATTGCCCTGCCTGAGATACCCCTCCTGTCCCGGCCCCCACTCCTTTTTTTCCTTCCTCACCTCAGCCCGGAGAGATATTCCAGTGGAAGTTATGGGTGACACATCCTCTTCTTTACAGGTGGCAGCCTGGCAACTCCTGCCCAAAGTCCAGCAGAGCCCCACTCACACCGGGCCACCCACAAAGCCGTGGACCCTCACACCCTCCCACCAGCACAGCCCCGAGACTGCTGACGGGGCAGAGAATATGGAGTAAGGCACAGCTGCAGGGGCTATTGCTGCCTGGAGTGCTGTTTATATTGACCTCAACCCAGGCACACCTGGGGAGGGCTTGCCGGCAGGGTCAGGCTGCCCAGGTCAGCTAATCCTCAGCCCTCAGGGAATCACATTGCAGAAAATGGACCTCGCTAAGACAGAATATTCGCCAAGGAGAAAAAGGACCCAATGCCATTTGCAGCACCGTAGATGAGTCTCGAGGTAATCACGTGACTTGGAGTAAGTCAGAAAGTGAAAGACACATATCATATCATAGCACTTATAGGTGTTACCTATAAATTGATACCAGGGCAGATATTTCCACGGAGAAGGGCAATCACAGATTCATTAAACAAACTTATGGTTCACCAAAGGAAAGGTGTGAGGATTGAATTCATTACGATATTGGGGTTAACAGACATATACAAACACAGTAGACGTATATAATCACCAAAGACCTACGGAGTACCAAGAGAAGACTACTCAACATTCTGTCATAACGTACATGGGAAAAGGATCCCAGGAAGAACAGACATATGTATATGTGTAAAAGAACCACCTCTTGCACACCTACAACAAGCTAAACGTTGTACTCAAACTTGCTGTAATAAAAAATAAAAAATTAAATTAAGAACACGAACAAGAAGTAGTGAGACAAACTTGAGGGGCTTTCTCCTGGCACATTCCGTTCTACATTCCAATCTAGAACACGACTTCCATTGAGTCTCTGCTGCCCTAGTAACCAGAATTGGTAAGGGAGAACTGCTGCCACCTTGTGGCCGTTTCACACAACTGCAGGTTTAATGCCAGCGCTAATGGTCAGTGGATATTCCCAATCATTACAGGCCTGTAAATGACACCTGCCCTGAAAACAAATCCTGGGGTCATATATCGACCAAAAAATTCAAAAGACGTCCATATTTCAAAACGACAGTTTCAAGAGGCATATTACACGCACATTAGTGTTCTGCTTCTTTTGCTTTCTTTCTTTCTTTGTTAAAAAAAACGGGAATGGAGAAAGGCAACCCTCAGAATGGGCGAAAACGTTCACAAACGAATCAATGGACAAAGGTTTAATCTCCAATATATATAAACAGCTCATGCAGCTTAATATTAATAAAACAAACAACCCAATACAAAAATGGGCAGAAGATCTAAAGAGACGTTTCTTCAAAGAAGACACAGAGATGGCCAAGACGCACATGAAAGCTGCTCAACATCACTAATTATTAGAGAAATGCAAATCAAAACTACAATGAGGTAAGACCTCACACCTGTTAGAATCGGCATCATCAGATAATCTACAAACAACAAACTCTGGGGAGGGTGTGGACAAAAGGAACCCTCTTCCGCTATTGGTGGGAATGTAAATTGATACAGTCACTATGGAGAACAGTATGGAGGTTCCTTTAAAAAACTAAAAAGAGAATTACAATAGGATCCAGCAATCCCACTTCTGGGCATATACCCAGAGAAAACCATAAATCACAAAGACACATTCACCACAATGTTCATTGCAGCACTATTTACAATAGCCAGGTAATGGAAGCAACCGAAATGCCCACAGACAGACGAATGGATAAAGATGTGGTACATATACAAAATGGAATATTACTCAGCCATAAAAAGGAATGAAACTGGGTCATTTGTAGAGAAGTTGATGGATCTAGAGACTGTCATACAGAGTGAAGTAAGCCAGAAAGAGAAAAACAAATATTGTATATTAATGCCTATATGTGGAACCTAGAAAAATGGTAGAGATGAACTGGTTTGCAGGGAAGAAATAGAGACACAGAGGTAGAGAACAAACGTATGGACACAAAGTGGGGGAAGCCATGGGGTGGTGGTGGTGGGATGAGTTGGGAGATTAGGATTGACCTGTATACATGTCTATGCATAAAATAGATAACTAATAATAACCTACTGTATAAAAAAATAACTAAAATTTAATTTCAAAATTTTAAAAAATAAAATGTAAAAATAAAACAGAAAAAAAGTTCTTCCATTCACACTGATGTATTTATACGAATGAATTATTTCCATGCTTATATCTATAAATACATAAATGAGGAATAAAATCTAACTTGAACCAAAAAAGAAAAAAAAACTGAACCTAAGAATTATACAGAGGAAAACACTACGAAGGCACTTGCTCCAGTGGTAAACAATTCTGAAATTGGTCAGAGGTGGGGAATCATCTCCCATACAGCCAGCAGCCCCGCCCGCCCACGCAAGGAGCATCCTCATTGCAAAGCTGGGAGACCGTGCCGAGGCCTCTGTGAGTAAACGTGAGCTGAGCCCCAGGCCAGATGCTGCTGAACTGTTCCCACCCTTCCCAGGTGAAACACCTGAATATGTACAAGGGCTTGAAAGCCTAGAGGAAGGGCCGTGGAGCCACACCAGCGACAGCACGCAGGCCAACTTGGTGCCTGCAGGTCAGCCAGGATGGTACTGCCACGGGCGCTCTTCTGGAAGCTTTCTATTGCCCTGCCTGAGATACCCCTCCTGTCCCGGCCCCCACTCCTTTTTTTCCTTCCTCACCTCAGCCCGGAGAGATATTCCAGTGGAAGTTATGGGTGACACATCCTCTTCTTTACAGGTGGCAGCCTGGCAACTACTGCCGAAAGTCCAGCAGAGCCCCACTCACACCGGGCCACCCACAAAGCCGTGGACCCTCACACCCTCCCACCAGCACAGCCCCGAGACTGCTGACGGGGCAGAGAATATGGAGTCAGGCACAGCTGCAGGGGCTATTGCTGCCTGGAGTGCTGTTTATATTGACCTCAACCCAGGCACACCTGGGGAGGGCTTGCCGGCAGGGTCAGGCTGCCCAGGTCAGCTAATCCTCAGCCCTCAGGGAATCACATTGCAGAAAATGGACCTCGCTAAGACAGAATATTCGCCAAGGAGAAAAAGGACACAATGCCATTTGCAGCACCGTAGATGAGTCTCGAGGTAATCACGTGACTTGGAGTAAGTCAGAAAGTGAAAGACACATATCATATCATAGCACTTATAGGTGTTACCTATAAATTGATACCAGGGCAGATATTTCCACGGAGAAGGGCAATCACAGATTCATTAAACAAACTTATGGTTCACCAAAGGAAAGGTGTGAGGATTGAATTCATTACGATATTGGGGTTAACAGACATATACAAACACAGTAGACGTATATAATCACCAAAGACCTACGGAGTACCAAGAGAAGACTACTCAACATTCTGTCATAACGTACATGGGAAAAGGATCCCAGGAAGAACAGACATATGTATATGTGTAAAAGAACCACCTCTTGCACACCTACAACAAGCTAAACGTTGTACTCAAACTTGCTGTAATAAAAAATAAAAAATTAAATTAAGAACACGAACAAGAAGTAGTGAGACAAACTTGAGGGGCTTTCTCCTGGCACATTCCGTTCTACATTCCAATCTAGAACACGACTTCCATTGAGTCTCTGCTGCCCTAGTAACCAGAATTGGTAAGGGAGAACTGCTGCCACCTTGTGGCCGTTTCACACAACTGCAGGTTTAATGCCAGCGCTAATGGTCAGTGGATATTCCCAATCATTACAGGCCTGTAAATGACACCTGCCCTGAAAACAAATCCTGGGGTCATATATCGACCAAAAAATTCAAAAGACGTCCATATTTCAAAACGACAGTTTCAAGAGGCATATTACACGCACATTAGTGTTCTGCTTCTTTTGCTTTCTTTCTTTCTTTGTTAAAAAAAACGGGAATGGAGAAAGGCAACCCTCAGAATGGGCGAAAACGTTCACAAACGAATCAATGGACAAAGGTTTAATCTCCAATATATATAAACAGCTCATGCAGCTTAATATTAATAAAACAAACAACCCAATACAAAAATGGGCAGAAGATCTAAAGAGACGTTTCTTCAAAGAAGACACAGAGATGGCCAAGACGCACATGAAAGCTGCTCAACATCACTAATTATTAGAGAAATGCAAATCAAAACTACAATGAGGTAAGACCTCACACCTGTTAGAATCGGCATCATCAGATAATCTACAAACAACAAACTCTGGGGAGGGTGTGGACAAAAGGAACCCTCTTCCGCTATTGGTGGGAATGTAAATTGATACAGTCACTATGGAGAACAGTATGGAGGTTCCTTTAAAAAACTAAAAAGAGAATTACAATAGGATCCAGCAATCCCACTTCTGGGCATATACCCAGAGAAAACCATAAATCACAAAGACACATTCACCACAATGTTCATTGCAGCACTATTTACAATAGCCAGGTAATGGAAGCAACCTAAATGCCCACAGACAGACGAATGGATAAAGATGTGGTACATATACAAAATGGAATATTACTCAGCCATAAAAAGGAATGAAACTGGGTCATTTGTAGAGAAGTTGATGGATCTAGAGACTGTCATACAGAGTGAAGTAAGCCAGAAAGAGAAAAACAAATATTGTATATTAATGCCTATATGTGGAACCTAGAAAAATGGTAGAGATGAACTGGTTTGCAGGGCAGAAATAGAGACACAGAGGTAGAGAACAAACGTATGGACACAAAGTGGGGGAAGCCATGGGGTGGTGGTGGTGGGATGAGTTGGGAGATTAGGATTGACCTGTATACATGTCTATGCATAAAATAGATAACTAATAATAACCTACTGTATAAAAAAATAACTAAAATTTAATTTCAAAATTTTAAAAAATAAAATGTAAAAATAAAACAGAAAAAAAGTTCTTCCATTCACACTGATGTATTTATACGAATGAATTATTTCCATGCTTATATCTATAAATACATAAATGAGGAATAAAATCTAACTTGAACCAAAAAAGAAAAAAAAACTGAACCTAAGAATTATACAGAGGAAAACACTATGAAGGCACTTGCTCCAGTGGTAAACAATTCTGAAATTGGTCAGAGGTGGGGAATCATCTCCCATACAGCCAGCAGCCCCGCCCGCCCACGCAAGGAGCATCCTCATTGCAAAGCTGGGAGACCGTGCCGAGGCCTCTGTGAGTAAACGTGAGCTGAGCCCCAGGCCAGATGCTGCTGAACTGTTCCCACCCTTCCCAGGTGAAACACCTGAATATGTACAAGGGCTTGAAAGCCTAGAGGAAGGGCCGTGGAGCCACACCAGCGACAGCACGCAGGCCAACTTGGTGCCTGCAGGTCAGCCAGGATGGTACTGCCACGGGCGCTCTTCTGGAAGCTTTCTATTGCCCTGCCTGAGATACCCCTCCTGTCCCGGCCCCCACTCCTTTTTTTCCTTCCTCACCTCAGCCCGGAGAGATATTCCAGTGGAAGTTATGGGTGACACATCCTCTTCTTTACAGGTGGCAGCCTGGCAACTCCTGCCGAAAGTCCAGCAGAACCCCACTCACACCGGGCCACCCACAAAGCCGTGGACCCTCACACCCTCCCACCAGCACAGCCCCGAGACTGCTGACGGGGCAGAGAATATGGAGTAAGGCACAGCTGCAGGGGCTATTGCTGCCTGGAGTGCTGTTTATATTGACCTCAACCCAGGCACACCTGGGGAGGGCTTGCCGGCAGGGTCAGGCTGCCCAGGTCAGCTAATCCTCAGCCCTCAGGGAATCACATTGCAGAAAATGGACCTCGCTAAGACAGAATATTCGCCAAGGAGAAAAAGGACACAATGCCATTTGCAGCACCGTAGATGAGTCTCGAGGTAATCACGTGACTTGGAGTAAGTCAGAAAGTGAAAGACAAATATCATATCATAGCACTTATAGGTGTTACCTATAAATTGATACCAGGGCAGATATTTCCACGGAGAAGGGCAATCACAGATTCATTAAACAAACTTATGGTTCACCAAAGGAAAGGTGTGAGGATTGAATTCATTACGATATTGGGGTTAACAGACATATACAAACACAGTAGACGTATATAATCACCAAAGACCTACGGAGTACCAAGAGAAGACTACTCAACATTCTGTCATAACGTACATGGGAAAAGGATCCCAGGAAGAACAGACATATGTATATGTGTAAAAGAACCACCTCTTGCACACCTACAACAAGCTAAACGTTGTACTCAAACTTGCTGTAATAAAAAATAAAAAAATAATTAAGAACACGAACAAGAAGTAGTGAGACAAACTTGAGGGGCTTTCTCCTGGCACATTCCTTTCTACATTCCAATCTAGAACACGACTTCCATTGAGTCTCTGCTGCCCTAGTAACCAGAATTGGTAAGGGAGAACTGCTGCCACCTTGTGGCCGTTTCACACAACTGCAGGTTTAATGCCAGCGCTAATGGTCAGTGGATATTCCAAATCATTACAGGCCTGTAAATGACACCTGCCCTGAAAACAAATCCTGGGGTCATATATCGACCAAAAAATTCAAAAGACGTCCATATTTCAAAACGACAGTTTCAAGAGGCATATTACACGCACATTAGTGTTCTGCTTCTTTTGCTTTCTTTCTTTCTTTGTTAAAAAAAACGGGAATGGAGAAAGGCAACCCTCAGAATGGGCGAAAACGTTCACAAACGAATCAATGGACAAAGGTTTAATCTCCAATATATATAAACAGCTCATGCAGCTTAATATTAATAAAACAAACAACCCAATACAAAAATGGGCAGAAGATCTAAAGAGACGTTTCTTCAAAGAAGACACAGAGATGGCCAAGACGCACATGAAAAGCTGCTCAACATCACTAATTATTAGAGAAATGCAAATCAAAACTACAATGAGGTAAGACCTCACACCTGTTAGAATCGGCATCATCAGATAATCTACAAACAACAAACTCTGGGGAGGGTGTGGACAAAAGGAACCCTCTTCCGCTATTGGTGGGAATGTAAGTTGATACAGTCACTATGGAGAACAGTATGGAGGTTCCTTTAAAAAACTAAAAAGAGAATTACCATAGGATCCAGCAATCCCACTTCTGGGCATATACCCAGAGAAAACCATAAATCACAGAGACACATTCACCACAATGTTCATTGCAGCACTATTTACAATAGCCAGGTTATGGAAGCAACATAAATGCCCACAGACATACGAATGGAAAAAGATGTGGTACATATATAAAATGGAATATTACTCAGCCATAAAAAGGAATGAAACTGGGTCATTTGTAGAGAAGTTGATGGATCTAGAGACTGTCATACAGAGCGAAGTAAGTCAGAAAGAGAAAAACAAATATTGTATATTAATGCCTATATGTGGAACCTAGAAAAATGGTAGAGATGAACTGGTTTGCAGGGCAGAAATAGAGACACAGAGGTAGAGAACAAACGTATGGACACAAAGTGGGGGAAGCCATGGGGTGGTGGTGGTGGGATGAGTTGGGAGATTGGGATTCACCTGTATAAATGTCTATGCATAAAATAGATAACTAATAATAACCTACTGTATAAAAAAATAACTAAAATTAAATTTCAAAATTTTAAAAAATAAAATGTAAAAATAAAACAGAAATAAATTTCTTCCATTCACAATGATGTATTTATACGAATGAATTATTTCCATGCTTATATCTATAAATACATAAATGAGGAATAAAATCTAACTTGAACCAAAAAAGAAAAAAAAACTGAACCTAAGAATTATACAGAGGAAAACACTACCAAGGCACTTGCTCCAGTGGTAAACAATTCTGAAATTGGTCAGAGGTGGGGAATCATCTCCCATACAGCCAGCAGCCCTGCCCGCCCACGCAAGGAGCATCCTCATTGCAAAGCTGGGAGACCTTGCCGAGGCCTCTGTGAGTAAACGTGAGCTGAGCCCCAGGCCAGATGCTGCTGAACTGTTCCCACCCTTCCCAGGTGAAACACCTGAATATGTACAAGGGCTTGAAAGCCTAGAGGAAGGGCCGTGGAGCCACACCAGCGACAGCACGCAGGCCAACTTCGTGCCTGCAGGTCAGCCAGGATGGTACTGGCCACGGGCACTCTTCTGGAAGCTTTCTATTGCCCTGCCTGAGATACACCTCCTGTCCCGGCCCCCACTCCTTTTTTTCCTTCCTCACCTCAGCCCGGAGAGATATTCCAGTGGAAGTTATGGGTGACACATCCTCTTCTTTACAGGTGGCAGCCTGGCAACTCCTGCCGAAAGTCCAGGAAAGCCCCACTCACACCGGGCCACCCACAAAGCCGTGGACCCTCACACCCTCCCACCAGCACAGCCCCGAGACTGCTGACGGGGCAGAGAATATGGAGTAAGGCACAGCTGCATGGGCTATTGCTGCCTGGAGTGCTGTTTATATTGACCTCAACCCAGGCGCACCTGGGAGGGTTTGCCGGCAGGGTCAGGCTGCCCAGGTCAGCTAATCCTCAGCCCTCAGGGAATCACATTGCAGAATATGGACCTCGCTAAGACAGAATATTCCCCAAGGAAAAAAAGGACACAATGCCATTTGCAGCACCGTAGATGAGTCTCGAGGTAATCACGTGACTTGGAGTAAGTCAGAAAGTGAAAGACACATATCATATCATATCACTTATAGGTGTTACCTATAAATTGATACCAGGGCAGATATTTCCACGGAGAAGGGCAATCACAGATTCATTAAACAAACTTATGGTTCACCAAAGGAAAGGTGTGAGGATTGAATTCATTACGATATTGTGGTTAACAGACAGATACAAACACTGTAGACGTATATAATCACCAAAGACCTACGGAGTACCAAGAGAAGACTACTCAACATTCTGTCATAACGTACATGGGAAAAGGATCCCAGGAAGAACAGACATATGTATATGTGTAAAAGAACCACCTCTTGCACACCTACAACAAGCTAAACCTTGTACTCAAACTTGCTGTAATAAAAAATAAAAAATTAAATTAAAAACACGAACAAGAAGTAGTGAGACAAACTTGAGGGGCTTTCTCCTGGCACATTCCGTTCTACATTCCAATCTAGAACACGACTTCCATTGAGGCTCTGCTGCCCTAGTAACCAGATTTGGTAAGGGAGAACTGCTGCCACCTTGTGGCCGTTTCACACAACTGCAGGTTTAATGCCAGCGCTAATGGTCAGTGGATATTCCAAATCATTACAGGCCTGTAAATGACACCTGCCCTGAAAACAAATCCTGGGGTCATATATCGACCAAAAAATTCAAAAGACGTCCATATTTCAAAACGACAGTTTCAAGAGGCATATTTCACGCACATTAGTGTTCTGCTTCTTTTGCTTTCTTTCTTTCTTTGTTAAAAAAACGGGAATGGAAAAAGGCAACACTCAGAATGGGCGAAAACGTTCACAAACGAATCAATGGACAAAGGTTTAATCTGCAATATATATAAACAGCTCATGCAGCTTAATATTAATAAAACAAACAACCCAATACAAAAATGGGCAGAAGATCTAAAGAGACGTTTCTTCAAAGAAGACACAGAGATGGCCAAGACGCACATGAAAAGCTGCTCAACATCACTAATTATTAGAGAAATGCAAATCAAAACTACAATGGGGTAAGACCTCACACCTGTTAGAATCGGCATCATCAGATAATCTACAAACAACAAATTCTGGGGAGGGTGTGGACAAAAGGAACACTCTTCCGCTATTGGTGGGAATGTAAATTGATACAGTCACTATGGAGAACAGTATGGAGGTTCCTTTCAAAAACTAAAAAGAGAATTACCATAGGATCCAGCAATCCCACTTCTGGGCATATACCCAGAGAAAACCATAAATCGCAAAGACACATTCACCACAATGTTCATTGCAGCACTATTTACAATAGCCAGGTAATGGAAGCAACCTAAATGCCCACAGACAGACGAATGGATAAAGATGTGGTACATATATAAAATGGAATATTACTCAGCCATAAAAAGGAATGAAAATGGGTCATTTGTAGAGAAGTTGATGGATCTAGACACTGTCATACAGAGTGAAGTAAGTCAGAAAGAGAAAAACAAATATTGTATATTAATGCCTATATGTGGAACCTAGAAAAATGGTAGAGATGAACTGGTTTGCAGGGCAGAAATAGAGACACAGAGGTAGAGAACAAACGTATGGACACAAAGTGGGGGAAGCCATGGGGTGGTGGTGGTGGGATGAGTTGGGAGATTAGGATTGACCTGTATACATGTCTATGCATAAAATAGATAACTAATAATAACCTACTGTATAAAAAAATAACTAAAATTAAATTTCAAAATTTTAAAAAATAAAATGTAAAAATAAAACAGAAAAAAAGTTCTTCCATTCACACTGATGTATTTATACGAATGAATTATTTCCATGCTTATATCTATAAATACATAAATGAGGAATAAAATCTAACTTGAACCGAAAAAGAAAAAAAAAACTGAACCTAACAGTTATACAGAGGAAAACACTACCAAGGCACTTGCTCCAGTGGTAAACAATTCTGAAATTGGTCAGAGGTGGGGAATCATCTCCCATACAGCCAGCAGCCCCGCCCGCCCACGCAAGGAGCATCCTCATTGCAAAGCTGGGAGACCGTGCCGAGGCCTCTGTGAGTAAACGTGAGCTGAGCCCCAGGCCAGATGCTGCTGAACTGTTCCCACCCTTCCCAGGTGAAACACCTGAATATGTACAAGGGCTTGAAAGCCTAGAGGAAGGGCCGTGGAGCCACAGCAGCAACAGCACGCAGGCCAACTTGGTGCCTGCAGGTCAGCCAGGATGGTCCTGGCCACGGGCGCTCTTCTGGAAGCTTTCCATTGCCCTGCCTGAGATACCCCTCCTGTCCCGGCCCCCACTCCTTTTTTTCCTTCCTCACCTCAGCCCGGAGAGATATTCCAGTGGAAGTTATGGGTGACACATCCTCTTCTTTACAGGTGGCAGCCTGGCAACTCCTGCCGAAAGTCCAGCAGAGCCCCACTCACACCGGGCCCCCCACAAAGCCGTGGACCCTCACACCCTCGCACCAGCACAGCCCCGAGACTGCTGACGGGGCAGACAATATGGAGTCAGGCACAGCTGCAGGGGCTATTGCTGCCTGGAGTGCTGTTTATATTGACCCCTCCCCAGGCACACCTGGGGAGGGCTTGCCGGCAGGGTCAGGCTGCCCAGGTCAGCTAATCCTCAGCCCTCGGGGAATCACATTGCAGAAAATGGACCTCGCTAAGACAGAATATTCGCCAAGGAAAAAAAGGACACAATGCCATTTGCAGCACCGTAGATGAGTCTCGAGGTAATCACGTGACTTGGAGTAAGTCAGAAAGTGAAAGACACATATCATATCATATCACTTATAGGTGTTACCTATAAATTGATACCAGGGCAGATATTTCCACGGAGAAGGGCAATCACAGATTCATTAAACAAACTTATGGTTCACCAAAGGAAAGGTGTGAGGATTGAATTCATTACGATATTGGGGTTAACAGACATATACAAACACAGTAGACGTATATAATCACCAAAGACCTACGGAGTACCAAGAGAAGACTACTCAACATTCTGTCATAACGTACATGGGAAAAGGATCCCAGGAAGAACAGACATATGTATATGTGTAAAAGAACCACCTCTTGCACACCTACAACAAGCTAAACGTTGTACTCAAACTTGCTGTAATAAAAAATAAAAAATTAAATTAAAAACACGAACAAGAAGTAGTGAGACAAACTTGAGGGGCTTTCTCCTGGCACATTCCGTTCTACATTCCAATCTAGAACGCGACTTCCATTGAGGCTCTGCTGCCCTAGTAACCAGATTTGGTAAGGGAGAACTGCTGCCACCTTGTGGCCGTTTCACACACAGCAGCTTTAATCCCAGCGCTAATGGTCAGTGGATATTCCAAATCATTACAGGCCTGTAAATGACACCTGCCCTGAAAACAAATCCTGGGGTCATATATCGACCAAAAAATTCAAAAGACGTCCATATTTCAAAACGACAGTTTCAAGAGGCATATTTCACGCACATTAGTGTTCTGCTTCTTTTGCTTGCTTTCTTTCTTTGTTAAAAAAACGGGAATGGAAAAAGGCAACCCTCAGAATGGGCGAAAACGTTCACAAACGAAGCAATGGACAAAGGTTTAATCTCCAATATATATAAACAGCTCATGCAGCTTAATATTAATAAAACAAACAACCCAATACAAAAATGGGCAGAAGATCTAAAGAGACGTTTCTTCAAAGAAGACACAGAGATGGCCAAGACGCACATGAAAAGCTGCTCAACATCACTAATTATTAGAGAAATGCAAATCAGAACTACAATGAGGTAAGACCTCACACCTGTGAGAATCGGCATCATCAGATAATCTACAAACAACAAATTCTGGGGAGGGTGTGGACAAAAGGAACCCTCTTCCGCTATTGGTGGGAATGTAAATTGATACAGTCACTATGGAGAACAGTATGGAGGTTCCTTTCAAAAACTAAAAAGAGAATTACCATAGGATCCAGCAATCCCACTTCTGGGCATATACCCAGAGAAAACCATAAATCACAAAGACACATTCACCACAATGTTCATTGCAGCACTATTTACAATAGCCAGGTAATGGAAGCAACCTAAATGCCCACAGACAGACGAATGGACAAAGATGTGGTACATATATAAAATGGAATATTACTCAGCCAAAAAAAGGAATGAAACTGGGTCATTTGTAGAGAAGTTGATGGATCTAGAGACTGTGATGCAGAGTGAAGTAAGTCACAAAGAGAAAAACAAATATTGTATATTAATGCCTATATGTGGAACCTAGAAAAATGGTACAGATGAACTGGTTTGCAGGGCAGAAAGAGAGACACAGAGGTAGAGAACAAACGTATGGACACAAAGTGGGGGAAGCCATGGGGTGGTGGTGGTGGGATGAGTTGGGAGATTGGGATTGACCTGTATACATGTATATGCATAAAATAGATAACTAATAATAACCTACTGTATAAAAAAATAAATTAAATTAAATTTCAAAATTTTTAAAAATAAAATGTAAAAATAAAACAGAAAAAAAGTTCTTCCATTCACACTGATGTATTTATAAGAATGAATTATTTCCATGCTTATATCCATAAATACATAAAAGAGGAATAAAATCTAACTTGACCCAAAAAAGAAAAAAAAACTGAACCTAACATTTATACAGAGGAAAACACTACCAAGGCACTTGCTCCAGTGGTAAACAATTCTGAAATTGGTCAGAGGTGGGGAATCATCTCCCATACAGCCAGCAGCCCCGCCCGCCCACACAAGGAGCGTCCTTATTGCAAAGCTGGGGGACCGTGCCGAGGCCTCTGTGAGGAAACGTGAGCTGAGCCCCAGGCCAGCTGCTGCTGAACTCTTCCCACCCTTCCCAGGTGAAACACCTGAATATGTACAAGGGCTTGAAAGCCTAGAGGAAGGGCCGTGGAGCCACACCAGCGACAGCACGCAGGCCAACTTGGTGCCTGCAGGTCAGCCAGGATGGTCCTGGCCACGGGCGCTCTTCTGGAAGCTTTCCATTGCCCTGCCTGAGATACCTCTCCTGTCCCGGCCCCCACTCCTTTTTTTCCTTCCTCACCTCAGCCCGGAGAGATATTCCAGTGGAAGTTATGGGTGACACATCCTCTTCTTTACAGGTGGCAGCCTGGCAACTCCTGCCGAAAGTCCAGCAGAGCCCCACTCACACCGGGCCCCCCACAAAGCCGTGGACCCTCACACCCTCCCACCAGCACAGCCCCGAGACTGCTGACGGGGCAGAGAATATGGAGTCAGGCACAGCTGCAGGGGCTATTGCTGCCTGGAGTGCTGTTTATATTGACCCCTCCCCAGGCACACCTGGGGAGGGCTTGCCGGCAGGGTCAGGCTGCCCAGGTCAGCTAATCCTCAGCCCTCGGGGAATCACATTGCAGAAAATGGACCTCGCTAAGACAGAATATTCGCCAAGGAAAAAAAGGACACAATGCCATTTGCAGCACCGTAGATGAGTCTCGAGGTAATCACGTGACTTGGAGTAAGTCAGAAAGTGAAAGACACATATCATATCATATCACTTATAGGTGTTACCTATAAATTGATACCAGGGCAGATATTTCCACGGAGAAGGGCAATCACAGATTCATTAAACAAACTTATGGTTCACCAAAGGAAAGGTGTGAGGATTGAATTCATTACGATATTGGGGTTAACAGACATATACAAACACAGTAGACGTATATAATCACCAAAGACCTACGGAGTACCAAGAGAAGACTACTCAACATTCTGTCATAACGTACATGGGAAAAGGATCCCAGGAAGAACAGACATATGTATATGTGTAAAAGAACCACATCTTGCACACCTACAACAAGCTAAACGTTGTACTCAAACTTGCTGTAATAAAAAATAAAAAATTAAATTAAAAACACGAACAAGAAGTAGTGAGACAAACTTGAGGGGCTTTCTCCTGGCACATTCCCTTCTAAATTCCAATCTAGAACGCGACTTCCACTGAGGCTCTGCTGCCCTAGTAACCAGATTTGGTAAGGGAGAACTGCTGCCACCTTGTGGCCGTTTCACACAACAGCAGCTTTAATCCCAGCGCTAATGGTCAGTGGATATTCCAAATCATTACAGGCCTGTAAATGACACCTGCCCTGAAAACAAATCCTGGGGTCATATATCGACCAAAAAATTCAAAAGACGTCCATATTTCAAAACGACAGTTTCAAGAGGCATATTTCACGCACATTAGTGTTCTGCTTCTTTTGCTTGCTTTCTTTCTTTGTTAAAAAAACGGGAATGGAAAAAGGCAACCCTCAGAATGGGCGAAAACGTTCACAAACGAATCAATGGACAAAGGTTTAATCTCCAATATATATAAACAGCTCATGCAGCTTAATATTAATAAAACAAACAACCCAATACAAAAATGGGCAGAAGATCTGAAGAGACGTTTCTTCAAAGAAGACACAGAGATGGCCAAGACGCACATGAAAAGCTGCTCAACATCACTAATTATTAGAGAAATGCAAATCAGAACTACAATGAGGTAAGACCTCACACCTGTGAGAATCGGCATCATCAGATAATCTACAAACAACAAATTCTGGAGAGTGTGTGGACAAAAGAAACCCTCTTCCGCTATTGGTGGGAATGTAAATTGATACAGTCACTATGGAGAACAGTATGGAGGTTCCTTTCAAAAACTAAAAAGAGAATTACCATAGGATCCAGCAATCCCACTTCTGGGCATATACCCAGAGAAAACCATAAATCACAAAGACACATTCACCACAATGTTCATTGCAGCACTATTTACAATAGCCAGGTAATGGAAGCAACCTAAATGCCCACAGACAGACGAATGGACAAAGATGTGGTACATATATAAAATGGAATATTACTCAGCCAAAAAAAGGAATGAAACTGGGTCATTTGTAGAGAAGTTGATGGATCTAGAGACTGTGATGCAGAGTGAAGTAAGTCACAAAGAGAAAAACAAATATTGTATATTAATGCCTATATGTGGAACCTAGAAAAATGGTACAGATGAACTGGTTTGCAGGGCAGAAATAGAGACACAGAGGTAGAGAACAAACGTATGGACATGGACACAAAGTGGGGGAAGCCATGGGGTGATGGTGGTGGGATGAGTTGGGAGATTGGTATTGACCTGTATACATGTATATGCATAAAATAGATAACTAATAATAACCTACTGTATAAAAAATAAATTAAATTTCAAAATTTTTAAAAATAAAATGTAAAAATAAAACAGAAAAAATGTTCTTCCATTCACACTGATGTATTTATAAGAATGAATTATTTCCATGCTTATATCCATAAATACATAAAAGAGGAATAAAATCTAACTTGACCCAAAAAAGAAAAATAAACTGAACCTAACATTTATACAGAGGAAAACACTACCAAGGCACTTGCTCCAGTGGTAAACAATTCTGAAATTGGTCAGAGGTGGGGAATCATCTCCCATACAGCCAGCAGCCCCGCCCGCCCACGCAAGGAGCGTCCTCATTGCAAAGCTGGGGGACCGTGCCGAGGCCTCTGTGAGGAAACGTGAGCTGAGCCCCAGGCCAGCTGCTGCTGAACTCTTCCCACCCTTCCCAGGTGAAACACCTGAATATGTACAAGGGCTTGAAAGCCTAGAGGAAGGGCCGTGGAGCCACACCAGCGACAGCACGCAGGCCAACTTGGTGCCTGCAGGTCAGCCAGGATGGTCCTGGCCACGGGCGCTCTTCTGGAAGCTTTCCATTGCCCTGCCTGAGATACCTCTCCTGTCCCGGCCCCCACTCCTTTTTTTCCTTCCTCACCTCAGCCCGGAGAGATATTCCAGTGGAAGTTATGGGTGACACATCCTCTTCTTTACAGGTGGCAGCCTGGCAACTCCTGCCGAAAGTCCAGCAGAGCCCCACTCACACCGGGCCCCCCACAAAGCCGTGGACCCTCACACCCTCCCACCAGCACAGCCCCGAGACTGCTGACGGGGCAGAGAATATGGAGTCAGGCACAGCTGCAGGGGCTATTGCTGCCTGGAGTGCTGTTTATATTGACCCCTCCCCAGGCACACCTGGGGAGGGCTTGCCGGCAGGGTCAGGCTGCCCAGGTCAGCTAATCCTCAGCCCTCGGGGAATCACATTGCAGAAAATGGACCTCGCTAAGACAGAATATTCGCCAAGGAAAAAAAGGACACAATGCCATTTGCAGCACCGTAGATGAGTCTCGAGGTAATCACGTGACTTGGAGTAAGTCAGAAAGTGAAAGACACATATCATATCATATCACTTATAGGTGTTACCTATAAATTGATACCAGGGCAGATATTTCCACGGAGAAGGGCAATCACAGATTCATTAAACAAACTTATGGTTCACCAAAGGAAAGGTGTGAGGATTGAATTCATTACGATATTGGGGTTAACAGACATATACAAACACAGTAGACGTATATAATCACCAAAGACCTACGGAGTACCAAGAGAAGACTACTCAACATTCTGTCATAACGTACATGGGAAAAGGATCCCAGGAAGAACAGACATATGTATATGTGTAAAAGAACCACATCTTGCACACCTACAACAAGCTAAACGTTGTACTCAAACTTGCTGTAATAAAAAATAAAAAATTAAATTAAAAACACGAACAAGAAGTAGTGAGACAAACTTGAGGGGCTTTCTCCTGGCACATTCCGTTCTACATTCCAATCTAGAACGCGACTTCCATTGAGGCTCTGCTGCCCTAGTAACCAGATTTGGTAAGGGAGAACTGCTGCCACCTTGTGGCCGTTTCACACAACAGCAGCTTTAATCCCAGCGCTAATGGTCAGTGGATATTCCAAATCATTACAGGCCTGTAAATGACACCTGCCCTGAAAACAAATCCTGGGGTCATATATCGACCAAAAAATTCAAAAGACGTCCATATTTCAAAACGACAGTTTCAAGAGGCATATTTCACGCACATTAGTGTTCTGCTTCTTTTGCTTGCTTTCTTTCTTTGTTAAAAAAACGGGAATGGAAAAAGGCAACCCTCAGAATGGGCGAAAACGTTCACAAACGAATCAATGGACAAAGGTTTAATCTCCAATATATATAAACAGCTCATGCAGCTTAATATTAATAAAACAAACAACCCAATACAAAAATGGGCAGAAGATCTGAAGAGACGTTTCTTCAAAGAAGACACAGAGATGGCCAAGACGCACATGAAAAGCTGCTCAACATCACTAATTATTAGAGAAATGCAAATCAGAACTACAATGAGGTAAGACCTCACACCTGTGAGAATCGGCATCATCAGATAATCTACAAACAACAAATTCTGGGGAGGGTGTGGACAAAAGGAACCCTCTTCCGCTATTGGTGGGAATGTAAATTGATACAGTCACTATGGAGAACAGTATGGAGGTTCCTTTCAAAAACTAAAAAGAGAATTACCATAGGATCCAGCAATCCCACTTCTGGGCATATACCCAGAGAAAACCATAAATCACAAAGACACATTCACCACAATGTTCATTGCAGCACTATTTACAATAGCCAGGTAATGGAAGCAACCTAAATGCCCACAGACAGACGAATGGACAAAGATGTGGTACATATATAAAATGGAATATTACTCAGCCAAAAAAAGGAATGAAACTGGGTCATTTGTAGAGAAGTTGATGGATCTAGAGACTGTGATGCAGAGTGAAGTAAGCCAGAAAGAGAAAAACAAATACTGTATATTAATGCCTATATGTGGAACCTAGAAAAATGGTACAGATGAACTGGTTTGCAGGGCAGAAAGAGAGACACAGAGGTAGAGAACAAACGTATGGACACAAAGTGGGGGAAGCCATGGGGTGGTGGTGGTGGGATGAGTTGGGAGATTGGGATTGACCTGTATACATGTATATGCATAAAATAGATAACTAATAATAACCTACTGTATAAAAAAATAAATTAAATTAAATTTCAAAATTTTTAAAAATAAAATGTAAAAATAAAACAGAAAAAAAGTTCTTCCATTCACACTGATGTATTTATAAGAATGAATTATTTCCATGCTTATATCCATAAATACATAAAAGAGGAATAAAATCTAACTTGACCCAAAAAAGAAAAAAAAACTGAACCTAACATTTATACAGAGGAAAACACTACCAAGGCACTTGCTCCAGTGGTAAACAATTCTGAAATTGGTCAGAGGTGGGGAATCATCTCCCATACAGCCAGCAGCCCCGCCCGCCCACGCAAGGAGCGTCCTTATTGCAAAGCTGGGGGACCGTGCCGAGGCCTCTGTGAGGAAACGTGAGCTGAGCCCCAGGCCAGCTGCTGCTGAACTCTTCCCACCCTTCCCAGGTGAAACACCTGAATATGTACAAGGGCTTGAAAGCCTAGAGGAAGGGCCGTGGAGCCACACCAGCGACAGCACGCAGGCCAACTTGGTGCCTGCAGGTCAGCCAGGATGGTCCTGGCCACGGGCGCTCTTCTGGAAGCTTTCCATTGCCCTGCCTGAGATACCTCTCCTGTCCCGGCCCCCACTCCTTTTTTTCCTTCCTCACCTCAGCCCGGAGAGATATTCCAGTGGAAGTTATGGGTGACACATCCTCTTCTTTACAGGTGGCAGCCTGGCAACTCCTGCCGAAAGTCCAGCAGAGCCCCACGCACACCGGGCCCCCCACAAAGCCGTGGACCCTCACACCCTCCCACCAGCACAGCCCCGAGACTGCTGACGGGGCAGAGAATATGGAGTCAGTCACAGCTGCAGGGGCTATTGCTGCCTGGAGTGCTGTTTATATTGACCTCAACCCAGGCACACCTGGGGAGGGCTTGCCGGCAGGGTCAGGCTGCCCAGGTCAGCTAATCCTCAGCCCTCGGGGAATCACATTGCAGAAAATGGACCTCGCTAAGACAGAATATTCGCCAAGGAAAAAAAGGACACAATGCCATTTGCAGCACCGTAGATGAGTCTCGAGGTAATCACGTGACTTGGAGTAAGTCAGAAAGTGAAAGACACATATCATATCATATCACTTATAGGTGTTACCTATAAATTGATACCAGGGCAGATATTTCCACGGAGAAGGGCAATCACAGATTCATTAAACAAACTTATGGTTCACCAAAGGAAAGGTGTGAGGATTGAATTCATTACGATATTGGGGTTAACAGACATATACAAACACAGTAGACGTATATAATCACCAAAGACCTACGGAGTACCAAGAGAAGACTACTCAACATTCTGTCATAACGTACATGGGAAAAGGATCCCAGGAAGAACAGACATATGTATATGTGTAAAAGAACCACATCTTGCACACCTACAACAAGCTAAACGTTGTACTCAAACTTGCTGTAATAAAAAATAAAAAATTAAATTAAAAACACGAACAAGAAGTAGTGAGACAAACTTGAGGGGCTTTCTCCTGGCACATTCCGTTCTACATTACAATCTAGAACACGACTTCCATTGAGGCTCTGCTGCCCTAGTAACCAGATTTGGTAAGGGAGAACTGCTGCCACCTTGTGGCCGTTTCACACAACAGCAGCTTTAATCCCAGCGCTAATAGTCAGTGGATATTCCAAATCATTACAGGCCTGTAAATGACACCTGCCCTGAAAACAAATCCTGGGGTCATATATCGACCAAAAAATTCAAAAGACGTCCATATTTCAAAACGACAGTTTCAAGAGGCATATTTCACGCACATTAGTGTTCTGCTTCTTTTGCTTGCTTTCTTTCTTTGTTAAAAAAACGGGAATGGAAAAAGGCAACCCTCAGAATGGGCGAAAATGTTCACAAACGAATCAATGGACAAAGGTTTAATCTCCAATATATATAAACAGCTCATGCAGCTTAATATTAATAAAACAAACAACCCAATACAAAAATGGGCAGAAGATCTGAAGAGACGTTTCTTCAAAGAAGACACAGAGATGGCCAAGACGCACATGAAAAGCTGCTCAACATCACTAATTATTAGAGAAATGCAAATCAGAACTACAATGAGGTAAGACCTCACACCTGTGAGAATCGGCATCATCAGATAATCTACAAACAACAAATTCTGGGGAGGGTGTGGACAAAAGGAACCCTCTTCCGCTATTGGTGGGAATGTAAATTGATACAGTCACTGTGGAGAACAGTATGAAGGTTCCTTTCAAAAACTAAAAAGAGAATTACCATAGGATCCAGCAATCCCACTTCTGGGCATATACCCAGAGAAAACCAGAAATCACAAAGACACATTCACCACAATGTTCATTGCAGCACTATTTACAATAGCCAGGTAATGGAAGCAACCTAAATGCCCACAGACAGACGAATGGATAAAGATGTGGTACATATATAAAATGGAATATTACTCAGCCAAAAAAAGGAATGAAACTGGGTCATTTGTAGAGAAGTTGATGGATCTAGAGACTGTCATACAGAGTGAAGTAAGTCAGAAAGAGAAAAACAAATATTGTATATTAATGCCTATATGTGGAACCTTGAAAAATGGTACAGATGAACTGGTTTGCAGGGCAGAAAGAGAGACACAGAGGTAGAGAACAAACGTATGGACACAAAGTTGGGGAAGACATGGGGTGGTGGTGGTGGGATGAGTTGTGAGATTGGGACTGACCTGTATACATGTATATGCATAAAATAGATAACTAATAATAACCTACTGTATAAAAAAATAAATTAAATTAAATTTCAAAATTTTTAAAAATAAAATGTAAAAATAAAACAGAAAAAAAGTTCTTCCATTCACACTGATGTATTTATAAGAATGAATTATTTCCATGCTTATATCCATAAATACATAAAAGAGGAATAAAATCTAACTTGACCCAAAAAAGAAAAAAAAACTGAACCTAACATTTATACAGAGGAAAACACTACCAAGGCACTTGCTCCAGTGGTAAACAATTGTGAAATTGGTCAGAGGTGGGGATTCATCTCCCATACAGCCAGCAGCCCCGCCCGCCCACGCAAGGAGCGTCCTCATTGCAAAGCTGGGGGACCGTGCCGAGGCCTCTGTGAGGAAACGTGAGCTGAGCCCCAGGCCAGCTGCTGCTGAACTCTTCCCACCCTTCCCAGGTGAAACACCTGAATATGTACAAGGGCTTGAAAGCCTAGAGGAAGGGCCGTGGAGCCACACCAGCGACAGCACGCAGGCCAACTTGGTGCCTGCAGGTCAGCCAGGATGGTCCTGGCCACGGGCGCTCTTCTGGAAGCTTTCCATTGCCCTGCCTGAGATACCCCTCCTGTCCCGGCCCCCACTCCTTTTTTTCCTTCCTCACCTCAGCCCGGAGAGATATTCCAGTGGAAGTTATGGGTGACACATCCTCTTCTTTACAGGTGGCAGCCTGGCAACTCCTGCCGAAAGTCCAGCAGAGCCCCACTCACACCGGGCCCCCCACAAAGCCGTGGACCCTCACACCCTCCCACCAGCACAGCCCCGAGACTGCTGACGGGGCAGACAATATGGAGTCAGGCACAGCTGCAGGGGCTATTGCTGCCTGGAGTGCTGTTTATATTGACCCCTCCCCAGGCACACCTGGGGAGGGCTTGCCGGCAGGGTCAGGCTGCCCAGGTCAGCTAATCCTCAGCCCTCGGGGAATCACATTGCAGAAAATGGACCTCGCTAAGACAGAATATTCGCCAAGGAAAAAAAGGACACAATGCCATTTGCAGCACCGTAGATGAGTCTCGAGGTAATCACGTGACTTGGAGTAAGTCAGAAAGTGAAAGACACATATCATATCATATCACTTATAGGTGTTACCTATAAATTGATACCAGGGCAGATATTTCCACGGAGAAGGGCAATCACAGATTCATTAAACAAACTTATGGTTCACCAAAGGAAAGGTGTGAGGATTGAATTCATTACGATATTGGGGTTAACAGACATATACAAACACAGTAGACGTATATAATCACCAAAGACCTACGGAGTACCAAGAGAAGACTACTCAACATTCTGTCATAACGTACATGGGAAAAGGATCCCAGGAAGAACAGACATATGTATATGTGTAAAAGAACCACATCTTGCACACCTACAACAAGCTAAACGTTGTACTCAAACTTGCTGTAATAAAAAATAAAAAATTAAATTAAAAACACGAACAAGAAGTAGTGAGACAAACTTGAGGGGCTTTCTCCTGGCACATTCCGTTCTACATTCCAATCTAGAACGCGACTTCCATTGAGGCTCTGCTGCCCTAGTAACCAGATTTGGTAAGGGAGAACTGCTGCCACCTTGTGGCCGTTTCACACAACAGCAGCTTTAATCCCAGCGCTAATGGTCAGTGGATATTCCAAATCATTACAGGCCTGTAAATGACACCTGCCCTGAAAACAAATCCTGGGGTCATATATCGACCAAAAAATTCAAAAGACGTCCATATTTCAAAACGACAGTTTCAAGAGGCATATTTCACGCACATTAGTGTTCTGCTTCTTTTGCTTGCTTTCTTTCTTTGTTAAAAAAACGGGAATGGAAAAAGGCAACCCTCAGAATGGGCGAAAACGTTCACAAACGAATCAATGGACAAAGGTTTAATCTCCAATATATATAAACAGCTCATGCAGCTTAATATTAATAAAACAAACAACCCAATACAAAAATGGGCAGAAGATCTAAAGAGACGTTTCTTCAAAGAAGACACAGAGATGGCCAAGACGCACATGAAAAGCTGCTCAACATCACTAATTATTAGAGAAATGCAAATCAGAACTACAATGAGGTAAGACCTCACACCTGTGAGAATCGGCATCATCAGATAATCTACAAACAACAAATTCTGGGGAGGGTGTGGACAAAAGGAACCCTCTTCCGCTATTGGTGGGAATGTAAATTGATACAGTCACTATGGAGAACAGTATGGAGGTTCCTTTCAAAAACTAAAAAGAGAATTACCATAGGATCCAGCAATCCCACTTCTGGGCATATACCCAGAGAAAACCATAAATCACAAAGACACATTCACCACAATGTTCATTGCAGCACTATTTACAATAGCCAGGTAATGGAAGCAACCTAAATGCCCACAGACAGACGAATGGACAAAGATGTGGTACATATATAAAATGGAATATTACTCAGCCAAAAAAAGGAATGAAACTGGGTCATTTGTAGAGAAGTTGATGGATCTAGAGACTGTGATGCAGAGTGAAGTAAGTCACAAAGAGAAAAACAAATATTGTATATTAATGCCTATATGTGGAACCTAGAAAAATGGTACAGATGAACTGGTTTGCAGGGCAGAAAGAGAGACACAGAGGTAGAGAACAAACGTATGGACACAAAGTGGGGGAAGCCATGGGGTGGTGGTGGTGGGATGAGTTGGGAGATTGGGATTGACCTGTATACATGTATATGCATAAAATAGATAACTAATAATAACCTACTGTATAAAAAAATAAATTAAATTAAATTTCAAAATTTTTAAAAATAAAATGTAAAAATAAAACAGAAAAAAAGTTCTTCCATTCACACTGATGTATTTATAAGAATGAATTATTTCCATGCTTATATCCATAAATACATAAAAGAGGAATAAAATCTAACTTGACCCAAAAAAGAAAAAAAAAACTGAACCTAACATTTATACAGAGGAAAACACTACCAAGGCACTTGCTCCAGTGGTAAACAATTCTGAAATTGGTCAGAGGTGGGGAATCATCTCCCATACAGCCAGCAGCCCCGCCCGCCCACGCAAGGAGCGTCCTTATTGCAAAGCTGGGGGACCGTGCCGAGGCCTCTGTGAGGAAACGTGAGCTGAGCCCCAGGCCAGCTGCTGCTGAACTCTTCCCACCCTTCCCAGGTGAAACACCTGAATATGTACAAGGGCTTGAAAGCCTAGAGGAAGGGCCGTGGAGCCACACCAGCGACAGCACGCAGGCCAACTTGGTGCCTGCAGGTCAGCCAGGATGGTCCTGGCCACGGGCGCTCTTCTGGAAGCTTTCCACTGCCCTGCCTGAGATACCTCTCCTGTCCCGGCCCCCACTCCTTTTTTTCCTTCCTCACCTCAGCCCGGAGAGATATTCCAGTGGAAGTTATGGGTGACACATCCTCTTCTTTACAGGTGGCAGCCTGGCAACTCCTGCCGAAAGTCCAGCAGAGCCCCACTCACACCGGGCCCCCCACAAAGCCGTGGACCCTCACACCCTCCCACCAGCACAGCCCCGAGACTGCTGACGGGGCAGAGAATATGGAGTCAGTCACAGCTGCAGGGGCTATTGCTGCCTGGAGTGCTGTTTATATTGACCCCTCCCCAGGCACACCTGGGGAGGGCTTGCCGGCAGGGTCAGGCTGCCCAGGTCAGCTAATCCTCAGCCCTCGGGGAATCACATTGCAGAAAATGGACCTCGCTAAGACAGAATATTCGCCAAGGAAAAAAAGGACACAATGCCATTTGCAGCACCGTAGATGAGTCTCGAGGTAATCACGTGACTTGGAGTAAGTCAGAAAGTGAAAGACACATATCATATCATATCACTTATAGGTGTTACCTATAAATTGATACCAGGGCAGATATTTCCACGGAGAAGGGCAATCACAGATTCATTAAACAAACTTATGGTTCACCAAAGGAAAGGTGTGAGGATTGAATTCATTACGATATTGGGGTTAACAGACATATACAAACACAGTAGACGTATATAATCACCAAAGACCTACGGAGTACCAAGAGAAGACTACTCAACATTCTGTCATAACGTACATGGGAAAAGGATCCCAGGAAGAACAGACATATGTATATGTGTAAAAGAACCACATCTTGCACACCTACAACAAGCTAAACGTTGTACTCAAACTTGCTGTAATAAAAAATAAAAAATTAAATTAAAAACACGAACAAGAAGTAGTGAGACAAACTTGAGGGGCTTTCTCCTGGCACATTCCGTTCTACATTCCAATCTAGAACGCGACTTCCATTGAGGCTCTGCTGCCCTAGTAACCAGATTTGGTAAGGGAGAACTGCTGCCACCTTGTGGCCGTTTCACACAACAGCAGCTTTAATCCCAGCGCTAATGGTCAGTGGATATTCCAAATCATTACAGGCCTGTAAATGACACCTGCCCTGAAAACAAATCCTGGGGTCATATATCGACCAAAAAATTCAAAAGACGTCCATATTTCAAAACGACAGTTTCAAGAGGCATATTTCACGCACATTAGTGTTCTGCTTCTTTTGCTTGCTTTCTTTCTTTGTTAAAAAAACGGGAATGGAAAAAGGCAACCCTCAGAATGGGCGAAAACGTTCACAAACGAATCAATGGACAAAGGTTTAATCTCCAATATATATAAACAGCGCATGCAGCTTAATATTAATAAAACAAACAACCCAATACAAAAATGGGCAGAAGATCTAAAGAGACGTTTCTTCAAAGAAGACACAGAGATGGCCAAGACGCACATGAAAAGCTGCTCAACATCACTAATTATTAGAGAAATGCAAATCAGAACTACAATGAGGTAAGACCTCACACCTGTGAGAATCGGCATCATCAGATAATCTACAAACAACAAATTCTGGGGAGGGTGTGGACAAAAGGAACCCTCTTCCGCTATTGGTGGGAATGTAAATTGATACAGTCACTATGGAGAACAGTATGGAGGTTCCTTTCAAAAACTAAAAAGAGAATTACCATAGGATCCAGCAATCCCACTTCTGGGCATATACCCAGAGAAAACCATAAATCACAAAGACACATTCACCACAATGTTCATTGCAGCACTATTTACAATAGCCAGGTAATGGAAGCAACCTAAATGCCCACAGACAGACGAATGGATAAAGATGTGGTACATATATAAAATGGAATATTACTCAGCCAAAAAAAGGAATGAAACTGGGTCATTTGTAGAGAAGTTGATGGATCTAGAGACTGTCATACAGAGTGAAGTAAGTCAGAAAGAGAAAAACAAATATTCTATATTAATGCCTATATGTGGAACCTAGAAAAATGGTACAGATGAACTGGTTTGCAGGGCAGAAAGAGAGACACAGAGGTAGAGAACAAACGTATGGACATGGACACAAAGTGGGGGAAGCCATGGGGTGGTGGTGGTGAGATGAGTTGGGAGATTGGGATTGACCTGTATACATGTATATGCATAAAATAGATAACTAATAATAACCTACTATATAAAAAAATAAATTAAATTTCAAAATTTTTAAAAATAAAATTTAAAAATAAAACAGAAAAAAAGTTCTTCCATTCACACTGATGTATTTATAAGAATGAATTATTTCCATGCTTATATCCATAAATACATAAAAGAGGAATAAAATCTAACTTGAACCAAAAAAGAAAAAAAAAACTGAACCTAACATTTATACAGAGGAAAACACTACCAAGGCACTTGCTCCAGTGGTAAACAATTGTGAAATTGGTCAGAGGTGGGGAATCATCTCCCATACAGGCAGCAGCCCCGCCCGCCCACGCAAGGAGCGTCCTTATTGCAAAGCTGGGGGACCGTGCCGAGGCCTCTGTGAGGAAACGTGAGCTGAGCCCCAGGCCAGCTGCTGCTGAACTCTTCCCACCCTTCCCAGGTGAAACACCTGAATATGTACAAGGGCTTGAAAGCCTAGAGGAAGGGCCGTGGAGCCACACCAGCGACAGCACGCAGGCCTACTTGGTGCCTGCAGGTCAGCCAGGATGGTCCTGGCCACGGGCGCTCTTCTGGAAGCTTTCCATTGCCCTGCCTGAGATACCCCTCCTGTCCCGGCCCCCACTCCTTTTTTTCCTTCCTCACCACAGCCCGGAGAGATATTCCAGTGGAAGTTTGGGTGACACATCCTCTTCTTTACAGGTGGCAGCCCGGCAACTCCTGCCAAAAGTCCAGCAGAGCCCCACTCACACCGGGCCCCCCACAAAGCCGTGGACCCTCACACCCTCCCAGCAGCACAGCCCCGAGACTGCTGACGGGGCAGAGAATATGGAGTCAGGCACAGCTGCAGGGGCTATTGCTGCCTGGAGTGCTGTTTATATTGACCTCAACCCAGGCACACCTGGGGAGGGCTTGCCGGCAGGGTCAGGCTGCCCAGGTCAGCTAATCCTCAGCCCTCAGGGAATCACATTGCAGAAAATGGACCTCGCTTAGACAGAATATTCGCCAAGGTAAAAAAGGACACAATGCCATTTGCAGCACTGTAGATGAGTCTCGAGGTAATCACGTGACTTGGAGTAAGTCAGAAAGTGAAAGACATATCATATCATATCACTTATAGGTGTTACCTATAAATTGATACCAGGGCAGATATTTCCACGGAGAAGGGCAATCACAGATTCATTAAACAAACTTATGGTTCACCAAAGGAAAGGTGTGAGAATTGAATTCATTACGATATTGGGGTTAACAGACATATACAAACACAGTAGACGTATATAATCACCAAAGACCTACGGAGTACCAAGAGAAGACTACTCAACATTCTGTCATAACGTACATGGGAAAAGGATCCCAGGAAGAACAGACATATGTATATGTGTAAAAGAACCACCTCTTGCACACCTACAACAAGCTAAACGTTGTACTCAAACTTGCTGTAATAAAAAATAAAAATTTAAATTAAAAACACGAACAAGAAGTAGTGAGACAAACTTGAGGGGCTTTCTCCTGGCACATTCCGTTCTACATTCCAATCTAGAACGCGACTTCCATTGAGGCTCTGCTGCCCTAGTAAGCAGATTTGGTAAGGGAGAACTGCTGCCACCTTGTGGCCGTTTCACGCAACAGCAGCTTTAATCCCAGCCCTAATGGTCAGTGGATATTCCAAATCATTACAGGCCTGTGAATGACACCTGCCCTGAAAATATATCCTGGGGACATATATCGACCAAAAAATTCAAAAGACGTCCATATTTGAAAACGACAGTTTCAAGAGGCATATTTCAGGCACATTAGTGTTCTGCTTCTTTTGCTTGCTTGCTTTCTTTGTTAAAGAAACGGGAATGGAAAAAGGCAACCCTCAGAATGGGCGAAAACGTTCACAAACGAATCAATGGACAGAGGTTTAATCTCCAATATATATAAACAGCTCATGCAGCTTAATATTAATAAAACAAACAACCCAATACAGAAATGGGCAGAAGATCTAAAGAGACGTTTCTTCAAAGAAGACACAGAGATGGCCAAGACGCACATAAAAAGCTGCTCAACATCACTAATTATTAGAGAAATGCAAATCAAAGCTACAATGAGGTAAGACCTCACACCTGTGAGAATCGGCATCATCAGATAATCTACAAACAACAAATTCTGGGGAGGGTGTGGACAAAAGGAACCCTCTTCCGCTATTGGTGGGAATGTAAATTGATACAGTCACTATGGAGAACAGTATGGAGGTTCCTTTCAAAAACTAAAAAGAGAATTACCATAGGATCCAGCAATCCCACTTGTGGGCATATACCCAGAGAAAACCATAAATCACAAAGACACATTCACCACAATGTTCATTGCAGCACTATTTACAATAGCCAGGTAATGGAAGCAACCTAAATGCCCACAGACAGACGAATGGATAAAGATGTGGTACATATATAAAATGGAATATTACTCAGCCAAAAAAAGGAATGAAACTGGGTCATTTGTAGAGAAGTTGATGGATCTAGAGACTGTCATACAGAGTGAAGTAAGTCAGAAAGAGAAAAACAAATATTGTATATTAATGCCTATATGTGGAACCTAGAAAAATGGTACAGATGAACTGGTTTGCAGGGCAGAAAGAGAGACACAGAGGTAGAGAACAAACGTATGGACATGGACACAAAGTGGGGGAAGCCATGGGGTCGTGGTGGTGAGATGAGTTGGGAGATTGGGATTGACCTGTATACATGTATATGCATAAAACAGATAACTAATAATAAACTACTGTATAAAAAAATTAATTAAATTAAATTTCAAAAATTTTAAAAATAAAATGTAAAAATAAAACAGAAAAAAAGTTCTTCCATTCACACTGATGTATTTATAAGAATGAATTATTTCCATGCTTATATCCATAAATACATAAAAGAGGAATAAAATCTAACTTGACCCAAAAAAGAAAAAAAAAACTGAAGCTAACATTTATACAGAGGAAAACACTACCAAGGCACTTGCTCCAGTGGTAAACAATTCTGAAATTGGTCAGAGGTGGGGAATCATCTCCCATACAGCCAGCAGCCCCGCCCGCCCACGCAAGGAGCGTCCTTATTGCAAAGCTGGGGGACCATGCCGAGGCCTCTGTGAGGAAACGTGAGCTGAGCCCCAGGCCAGCTGCTGCTGAACTCTTCCCACCCTTCCCAGGTGAAACACCTGAATATGTACAAGGGATTGAAAGCCTAGAGGAAGGGCCGTGGAGCCACACCAGCGACAGCACGCTGGCCTACTTGGTGCCTGCAGGTCAGCCAGGATGGTCCTGGCCACGGGCGCTCTTCTGGAAGCTTTCCATTGCCCTGCCTGAGATACCCCTCCTGTCCCGGCCCCCACTCCTTTTTTTCCTTCCTCACCTCAGCCGGAGAGATATTCCAGTGGAAGTTTGGGTGACACATCCTCTTCTTTACAGGTGGCAGCCTGGCAACTCCTGCCGATAGTCCAGCAGAGCCCCACTCACACCGGGCCCCCCACAAAGCCGTGGACCCTCACACCCTCCCAGCAGCACAGCCCCGAGACTGCTGACGGGGCAGAGAATATGGAGTCAGGCACAGCTGCAGGGGCTATTGCTGCCTGGAGTGCTGTTTATATTGACCTCAACCCAGGCACACCTGGGGAGGGCTTGCCGGCAGGGTCAGGCTGCCCAGGTCAGCTAATCCTCAGCCCTCAGGGAATCACATTGCAGAAAATGGACCTCGCTTAGACAGAATATTCGCCAAGGAAAAAAAGGACACAATGCCATTTGCAGCACCGTAGATGAGTCTCGAGGTAATCACGTGACTTGGAGTAAGTCAGAAAGTGAAAGACATATCATATCATATCACTTATAGGTGTTACCTATAAATTGATACCAGGGCAGATATTTCCACGGAGAAGGGCAATCACAGATTCATTAAACAAAATTATGGTTCACCAAAGGAAAGGTGTGAGAATTGAATTCATTACGATACTGGGGTTAACAGACATATACAAACACAGTAGACGTATAGAATCACCAAAGACCTACGGAGTACCAAGAGAAGACTACTCAGCATTCTGTCATAACGTACATGGGAAAAGGATCCCAGGAAGAACAGACATATGTATATGTGTAAAAGAACCACCTCTTGCACACCTACAACAAGCTAAACGTTGTACTCAAACTTGCTGTAATAAAAAATAAAAAATTAAATTAAAAACACGAACAAGAAGTAGTGAGACAAACTTGAGGGGCTTTCTCCTGGCACATTCCGTTCTACATTCCAATCTAGAACGCGACTTCCATTGAGGCTCTGCTGCCCTAGTAAGCAGATTTGGTAAAGGAGAACTGCTGCCACCTTGTGGCCGTTTCACGCAACAGCAGCTTTAATCCCAGCGCTAATGGTCAGTGGATATTCCAAATCATTACAGGCCTGTAAATGACACCTGCCCTGAAAATATATCCTGGGGACATATATCGACCAAAAAATTCAAAAGACGTCCATATTTCAAAACGACAGTTTCAAGAGGCATATTTCACGCACATTAGTGTTCTGCTTCTTTGGCTTGCTTTCTTTCTTTGTTAAAAAAACGGGAATGGAAAAAGGCATCCCTCACACTGGGCGAAAATCGTTGCAAACGAACAAATGGACAAAGGTTTAATCTCCAATATATATAAACAGCTCATGCAGCGTAATATTAAAAAAACAAACAACCCAATACAAAAATGGGCAGAAGTTCTAAAGAGTCGTTTCTTCAAAGAAGACACAGAGATGGCCAAGACGCACATGAAAAGCTGCTCAACAGCACTAATTATTAGAGAAATGCAAATCAAAACTACAATGAGGTATCACCTCACACCTGTTAGGATCGGCATCATCAGAAAATCTACAAACAACAAATTCTGGGGAGGGTGTGGACAAAAGGAGCCCTCTTCCGCTATTGGTGGGAATGTAAATTGATACCGTCACTATGGAGAACAGTATGGAGTTTCCTTTAAAAAACTAGAAATAGAATTACCATCTGATCCAGCAATCCATCTTCTGGGCATATACCCAGAGAAAACCATAAATCAAAAAGGCACATTCGGGCTTCCCTGGTGGTGCAGTGGTTGAGAATCTGCATGCTAATGCAGGGGACACGGGTTCGAGCCCTGGCCTGGGAGGATCCCACATGCCGCGGAGCAACTAGGCCCGTGAGCCACAACTACTGAGGTTGCACATCAGGAGCCTGTGCTCCGCAACAAGAGAGGCCTTAATAGTGAGAGGCCCATGCAGCGCGATGAAGAGTGGCCCCCGCTTGCCACAACTAGGGAAAGCCCTCACACAGAAACGAAGATGCAACACAGCAAAAAATAAATTAAAAAAAAAAAAAGGCACATTCACCACAATGTTCATTGCAGCACTATTTACAATAGCCAGGTAATGGAGGCAACCTAAATGCCCACAGACAGATGAATGGATAAAGATGGGGTACATATATAAAATGGAATATTACTCGGCCATAATAAGGAATGAAACTGGGTCATTTGTAGAGACATCGATGGATCTAGAGACTGTCATATAGAATGAAGTAAGTCAGAAAGAGGAAAACAAATATTTTATATTAATGCATATATGTGGAACCTAAAAGATGGTACAGATGAACTGGTTTGCAGGGCAGAAATAGAGACACAGAGGTAGAGAACAAACGTATGGACACCAAGTGTGGGAAGTCATGGGGTGGTGGTGGTGGGATGAGTTGGGAGATTGGGATTGACCTGTATACATGTATATGCATATAATACATAACTGATAATAACCTGCTGTATGAAAAAGTAAATAAAATTAAATTTCAAAATTTTAAAAAATAAAATTTAAAAATAAAACAGAATAAAGTTCTTCCCTTCACACACATATATTTATAGGAATGAATTATTTCCATGATTATATCTATAAATACATAAAAGAGGAATAAAATCTAACTTGAACCATAAACGAAAAAAAACCGAACCCACCAGTTATACAGAGGAAAACCCTATCAGGGCACTTGCTCCAGCGGTAAACAATTCTGAAATTGGTCAGAGGTGTGGAATCATCTCCCATCCGGCTAGCACCCATCCCCCACGCAAGGAGCTTCCTCATTGCAAAGTTGACAGACCATGCCCAGGCATCTCTGAATAAAGGTGAGCTGATTCCCAGGCCAGCTGCTGCTGAACTGTTCCCACCCTTCGCAGCTAAAACACCTGAATATGTACAAGGGCTTGAAAGCCTAGAGGAAGGGCCGTGGAGCCACACTAGCGACAGCACGCAGGCCAACTTGGTGCCTGCAGGCCAGCCAGGGTGGTCCTGGCCCCGGGTACTCTTCCGGAAGCTTTCCATTGTCCTGCCTGTGATACCCCTCCTGTCCCGGCCCCCACTGCTTTTTTCCTTCCTCACCTCTGTCCGGAGAGAAATTCCAGTGGAAGGTATGGGTGACACATCCTCTTCTTTACAGGTGGCAGCCTGGCAACTCCTGCAGAAAGGCCAGCAGTGCCCCACTCACACCGGGCCGCCAACAAAGCTGTGGCCCCTCATTCCCTCCCACCAGCTCAGCCCCGAGACTGCTGACGGGGCAGAGAATATGGAGTCAGGCACAGCTTCAGGGGCTATTGCTGCCTGGAGCGCTGTTTATATTGACCTCAACCATGCACACCTTGGGAGGGCCGGCCGGCAGGGTAAGGCTGCCCAGGTCAGCTAATCCACAACCCTCAGGGATTCACATTGTTGAAAATGGATCTCGCTAAGGCAGAATAGAAGCCAAGGAAAATAAGGACACAATGCCATTTGCAGCACCGTAGATGAGTCTAGAGGTAATCAAGTGACTTGTAGTAAGTCAGAAAGTGAAAGACACATATCATATCATATCACTTATAGGTGTTACCTAAAAATGGATACCAGGGCAGATATTTCCACGGAGAAGGGCAATCACAGATTCATTAAACAAACATATGGTTCACCAAAGGAAAGGTGTGATGATTGGTTTCATTACGATATCGGGGTTAACAGACATATACAAACACAGCTGACATATATAATCACCAAAGACCTACGGAATACCAAGAGAAGACTACTCAACATTCTGTCATAACGTACATGGGAAAAGGATCCCAGGAAGAACAGACATCTGTATATATGTAAAAGAACCACATCTTCGACACCTACAATAAGCCAAACATTGTAATCAAACTTGCTGTAATAAAAAATAAAAATTTAAATTAAAATTACGAACAAGAAGTAGGGAGACAAACTTGAGGGGCTTTCTCCTGGCACATTCCATTCTAAATTCCAATCTAGAACACGACTTCCATTGAGGCTCTGCTGCCCTAGTAAGCAGATTTGGTAAGGGAGAACTGCTGCCACCTTGTGGCCGTTTCACACTATAGCAGCTTTAATCCCAGCGCTAATGGTCAGTTGATATTGAAAATCATTGCAGGCCTGTAAATGACACCTGCCCTGAAAACAAATCCTGGGGTCACATATCGACCAAAAAATTCAAAGGACGTCCATATTTCAAAACGACCGTTTCAAAAGGCATATTTAATGCACATTAGTGTTCTGCTTCTTTGTCTTTCTTGCTTTTTTGGTTAAAAAGACGGGAATGGAAAAAGGCATCCCTCAGACTGGGCGAAAATCGGTGCAAACGAATCAATGGACAAAGGTTTAATCTCCAATATATATAAACAGCTCATGCAGCTTAATATTAAAAAAACAAACAACCCAATACAAAAATGGGCAGAAGTTCTAAAGAGACGTTTCTTCAAAGAAGACACAGAGATGGCCAAGACGCACATGAAAAGCTGCTCAACATCACTAATTATTAGAGAAATGCAAATCAAAACTACAATGAGGTATCACCTCACACCTGTTAGGATCGGCATCATCAGAAAATCTACAAACAACAAATTCTGGGGAGGGTGTGGACAAAAGGAGCCCTCTTGCACTACTGGTGGGAATGTAAATTGATACGGTCACTATGGAGAACAGTATGGAGTTTCCTTTAAAAAACTAGAAATAGAATTACCATCTGATCCAGCAATCCCACTTCTGGGCATATACCCAGAGAAAACCATAAATCAAAAAGGCACATTCACCACAATGTTCATTGCATCACTATTTACAATAGCCAGGGAATTGAGGCAACCTAAATGCCCACAGACAGATGAATGGATAAAGATGGGGTACATATATAAACTGGAATATTACTCGGCCATAAAAAGGAATGAAACTGGGTCATTTGTAGAGACATCGATATATCTAGAGACTGTCATATAGAATGAAGTAAGTCAGAAAGAGGAAAACAAATATTGTATATTAATGCATATATGTGGAACCTAAAAGATGGTACAGATGAACTGGTTTGCAGGGAAGAAATACAGACACAGAGGTAGAGAACAAACGTATGGACACCAAGTGTGGGAAGCCATGGGGTGGTGGTGGTGGGATGAGTTGGGAGATTGGGATTGACCTGTATACATGTATATGCATATAATACATAACTGATAATAACCTGCTGTATGAAAAAGTAAATAAAATTAAATTTCAAAATTTTAAAAAATAAAATTTAAAAATAAAACAGAATAAAGTTCTTCCCTTCGCACACATATATTTATAGGAATGAATTATTTCCATGCTTATATCTATAAATACATAAAAGAGGAATAAAATCTAACTTGAACCATAAACGAAAAAAAACCGAACCCACCAGTTATACAGAGGAAAACCCTATCAGGGCACTTGCTCCAGCGGTAAACAATTCTGAAATTGGTCAGAGGTGTGGAATCATCTCCCATCCGGCTAGCACCCATCCCCCACGCAAGGAGCTTCCTCATTGCAAAGTTGACAGACCATGCCGAGTCATCTCTGAATAAAGGTGAGCTGAGCCCCAGGCCAGCTGCTGCTGAACTGTTCCCACCCTTCGCAGCTAAAACACCTGAATATGTACAAGGGCTTGAAAGCCTAGAGGAAGGGCCGTGGAGCCACACTAGCGACAGCACGCAGGCCAACTTGGTGCCTGCAGGCCAGCCAGGATGGTCCTGGCCCCGGGTACTCTTCCGGAAGCTTTCCATTGTCCTGCCTGTGATACCCCTCCTGTCCCGGCCCCCACTGCTTTTTTCCTTCCTCACCTCTGTCCGGAGAGAAATTCCAGTGGAAGGTATGGGTGACACATCCTCTTCTTTACAGGTGGCAGCCTGGCAACTCCTGCAGAAAGGCCAGCAGTGCCCCACTCACACCGGGCCGCCAACAAAGCTGTGGCCCCTCATTCCCTCCCACCAGCTCAGCCCCGAGACTGCTGACGGGGCAGAGAATATGGAGTCAGGCACAGCTTCAGGGGCTATTGCTGCCTGGAGCGCTGTTTATATTGACCTCAACCAGGCACACCTGGGGAGGGCCGGCCAGCAGGGTAAGGCTGCCCAGGTCAGCTAATCCACAACCCTCAGGGATTCACATTGTTGAAAATGGATCTCGCTATGGCAGAATAGAAGCCAAGGAAAATAAGGACACAATGCCATTTGCAGCACCGTAGATGAGTCTAGAGGTAATCACGTGACTTGTAGTAAGTCAGAAAGTGAAAGACACATATCATATCATATCACGTATAGGTGTTACCTAAAAATGGATACCAGGGCAGATATTTCCACGGAGAAGGGCAATCACAGATTCATTAAACAAACATATGGTTCACCAAAGGAAAGGTGTGATGATTGGTTTCATTACGATATCGGGGTTAACAGACATATACAAACACAGCTGACATATATAATCACCAAAGACTTACGGAATACCAAGAGAAGACTACTCAACATTCTGTCATAACGTACCTGGGAAAAGGATCCCAGGAAGAACAGACATCTGTATATATGTAAAAGAACCACATCTTCGACACCTACAATAAGCCAAACATTGTAATCAAACTTGCTGTAATAAAAAATAAAAATTTAAATTAAAAATACGAACAAGAAGTAGGGAGACAAACTTGAGGGGCTTTCTCCTGGCACATTCCATTCTAAATTCCCATCTAGAACACGACTTCCATTGAGGCTCTGCTGCCCTAGTAACCAGATTTGGTAAGGGAGAACTGCTGCCACCTTGTGGCCGTTTCACACTACAGTAGCTTTAATCCCAGCGCTAATGGTCAGTTGATATTGAAAATCATTGCAGGCCTGTAAATGACACCTGCCCTGAAAACAAATCCTGGGGTCACATATCGACCAAAAAATTCAAAGGACGTCCATATTTCAAAACGACCGTTTCAAAAGGCATATTTAATGCACATTAGTGTTCTGCTTCTTTGTCTTTCTTTCTTTTTTGGTTAAAAAGACGGGAATGGCAAAAGGCATCCCTCAGACTGGGCGAAAATCGTTGCAAACGAATCAATGGACAAAGGTTTAATCTCCAATATATATAAACGGCTCATGCAGCTTAATATTAAAAAAACAAACAACCCAATACAAAAATGGGCAGAAGTTCTAAAGAGACGTTTCTTCAAAGAAGACACAGAGATGGCCAAGACGCACATGAAAAGCTGCTCAACATCACTAATTATTAGAGAAATGCAAATCAAAACTACAATGAGGTATCACCTCACACCTGTTAGGATCGGCAACATCAGAAAATCTACAAACAACAAATTCTGGGGAGGGTGTGGACAAAAGGAGCCCTATTCCACTATTGGTGGGAATGTAAATTGATACCGTCACTATGGAGAACAGTATGGAGTTTCCTTTAAAAAACTAGAAATAGAATTACCATCTGATCCAGCAATCCCACTTCTGGGCATATACCCAGAGAAAACCATAAATCAAAAAGGCACATTCACCACAATGTTCATTGCATCTCTATTTACAATAGCCAGGTAATGGAAGCAACCTAAATGCCCACAGACAGATGAATGGATAAAGATGGGGTACATATATAAAATGGAATATTACTCGGCCATAAAAAGGAATGAAACTGGGTCATTTGTAGAGACATCGATGGATCTAGAGACTGTCATATAGAATGAAGTAAGTCAGAAAGAGGAAAACAAATATTGTATATTAATGCATATATGTGGAACCTAAAAGATGGTACAGATGAACTGGTTTGCAGGGAAGAAATAGAGACACAGAGGTAGAGAACAAACGTATGGACACCAAGTGTGGGAAGCCATGGGGTGGTGGAGGTGGGATGAGTTGGGAGATTGGGATTGACCTGTATACATGTGTATGCATATAATACATAACTGATAATAACCTGCTGTATGAAAAAGTAAATAAAATTAAATTTCAAAATTTTAAAAAATAAAATTTAAAAATAAAACAGAATAAAGTTCTTCCCTTCACACACATATATTTATAGGAATGAATTATTTCCATGCTTATATCTATAAATACATAAAAGAGGAATAAAATCTAACTTGAACCATAAACGGAAAAAAAACTGAACCCACCAGTTATACAGAGGAAAACCCTATCAGGGCACTTGCTCCAGCGGTAAACAATTCTGTAACTGGTCAGAGGTGTGGAATCATCTCCCATCCAGCTAGCACCCACCCCCCACGCAAGGAGCGTCCTCATTGCAAAGCTGGGAGATCATGCCGAGGAATCTCTGAATAAAGGTGAGCTGAGACCCACGCCAGCTGCTGCTGAACTGTTCCCACCTTTCCCAGGTAAAACACCTGAATATGTACAAGGGCTTGAAAGCCTAGAGGAAGGGCCGTGGAGCCACACTAGCGACAGCACGCAGGCCAACTTGGTGCCTGCAGGCCAGCCAGGGAGGTCCTGGCCCCGGGTACTCTTCCGGAAGCTTTCCACTGTCCTGCCTGTGATACCCCTCCTGTCCCGGCCACCACTGCTTTTTTGCTTCCTCACCTCTGTCCGGAGAGAAATTCCAGCGGAAGGTATGGGTGACACATCCTCTTCTTTACAGGTTGCAGCCTGGCAAATCCTGCAGAAAGGCCAGCAGTGCCCCACTCACACCGGGCCGCCAACAAAGCTGTGGCCCCTCATTCCCTCCCACCAGCTCAGCCCCGAGACTGCTGACGGGGCAGAGAATATGGAGTCAGGCACAGCTTCAGGGGCTATTGCTGCCTGGAGCGCTGTTTATATTGACCTCAACCAGGCACACCTGGGGAGGGCCGGCCGGCACGGTAAGGCTGCCCAGGTCAGCTAATCCACAACCCTCAGGAAATCACATTGTTGAAAATGGACCTCGCTAAGGCAGAATAGAAGCCAAGGAAAATAAGGACACAATGCCATTTGCAGCACCGTAGATGTGTCTAGAGGTAATCACGTGACTTGGAGTAAGTCAGAAAGTGAAAGACACATATCATATCATATCACTTATAGGTGTTACCTAAAAATGGATACCAGGGCAGATATTTCCACGGAGAACGGCAATCACAGATTCATTAAACAAACTTATGGTTCACCAATGGAAAGGTGTGAGGATTGGTTTCATTACGATATCGGGTTTAACAGACATATACAAACACAGGTGACATATATAATCACCAAAGACCTACGGAATACCAAGAGAAGACTACTCAACATTCTATCATAACGTACCTGGGAAAAGGATCCCAGGAAGAACAGACATCTGTATATGTGTAAAAGAACCACATCTTCAACAACTACAATAAGCCAAACATTGTAATCAAACTTGCTGTAATAAAAAATAAAAAATTTAAATTAAAAATACGAACAAGAAGTAGGGAGACAAACTTGAGGGGCTTTCTCCTGGCACATTCCATTCTAAATTCCAATCTAGAACACGACATCCATTGAGGCTCTGCTGCCCTAGTAACCAGATTTGGTAAGGGAGAACTGCTGCCAACTTGTGGCCGTTTTACACAACAGCAGCTTTAATCCCAGCGCTAATGGTCAGTTGATATTGAAAATCATTGCAGCCCTGTAAATGACACCTGCCCTGAAAACAAATCCTGGGGTCACATATCGACCAAAAAATTCAAAGGACGTCCATATTTCAAAACGACCGTTTCAAAAGGCATATTTTATGCTCATTAGTGTTCTGCTTCTTTGTCTTTCTTTCTTTTTTGGTTAAAAAGACGGGAATGGAAAAAGGCATCCCTCAGACTGGGCGAAAATCGTTGCAAACGAATCAATGGACAAAGGTTTAATCTCCAATATATATAAACAGCTCATGCAGCTTAATATTAAAAAAACAAACAACCCAATACAAAAATGGGCAGAAGTTCTAAAGATACGTTTCTTCAAAGAAGACACAGAGATGGCCAAGACGCACATGAAAAGCTGCTCAACAGCACTAATAATTAGAGAAATGCAAATCAAAACTACAATGAGGTAGCACCTCACACCTGTTACGATCGGCATCATCAGAAAATCTACAAACAACAAATTCTGGGGAGGGTGTGGACAAAAGGAGCCCTCTTCCACTATTGGTGGGAATGTAAATTGATACGGTCACTATGGAGAACAGTATGGAGTTTCCTTTAAAAAACTAGAAATAGAATTACCATCTGATCCAGCAATCCCAGTTCTGGGCATATACCCAGAGAAAACCAAAAATCAAAAAGGCACATTCACCACAATGTTCATTGCATCACTATTTACAATAGCCAGGTAATGGAAGCAACCTAAATGCCCACAGACAGATGAATGGATAAAGATGGGGTACATATATAAAATGGAATATTACTCGGCCATAAAAAGGAATGAAACTGGGTCATTTGTAGAGACATCGATGGATCTAGAGACTGTCATATAGAATGAAGTAAGTCAGAAAGAGGAAAACAAATATTGTATATTAATGCATATATGTGGAACCTAAAAGAAGGTACAGATGAACTGGTTGGCAGGGCAGAAATAGAGACACAGAGGTAGGGAACAAACGTATGGACACAATGTGGGGGAAGCCATGGGGTGGTGGTGGTGGGATGAGTTGGGAGATTGGGATTAACCTGTATACATGTTTATGCATAAAATAGATAACTAATAATAACCTACAGTATAAAAAAATAAATAAAATTAAATTTCAAAATTTTTAAAAATAAAATGTAAAAATAAAACAGAAAAAAAAGTTCTTCCATTCACATTGAAGTATTTATAAGAATGAATTATTTCCATGCTTATATCCATAAATACATAAAAGAGGAATAAAATCTAACTTGAACCAAAAAAGAAAAATAAAAACTGAACCTAACAGTTATACAGAGGAAAACACTACCAAGGCACCTGCTCCAGTGGTAAACAATTCTGAAATTGGTCAGAGGTGGGGAATCATCTCCCATACAGTCAGCTGTCCCGCCCGCCCACGCAAGGAGCGTCCTTATTGCAAAGCTGGGGGACCGTGCCGAGGCCTCTGTGTGTAAACGTGAGCTGAGCCACTGGCCAGCTGCTGCTGAACTGTTCCCACCCTTCCCAGGTGAAACACCTGAATATGTACAAGGGCTTGAAAGCCTAGAGGAAGGGCCGTGGTGCCACACCAGCGACAGCACGCAGGCCAACTTGGTGCCTGCAGGTCAGCCAGGATGTTCCTGGCCACGGGCGCTCTTCTGGAAGCTTTCCATTGCCCTGCCTGAGATACCCCTCCTGTCCCGGCCCCCACTCCTTTTTTTCCTTCCTCACCTCAGCCCGGAGAGATATTCCAGTGGAAGTGATGGGTGACACATCCTCTTCTATACAGGTGGCAGCCTGGCAACTCCTGCCGAAAGTCCAGCAGAGCCCCACTCACACCGGGCCCCCCACAAAGCCGTGGACCCTCACACCCTCCCACCAGCACAGCCCCGAGACTGCTGACGGGGCAGAGAATATGGAGTCAGGCACAGCTGCAGGGGCTCTTGCTGCCTGGAGTGCTGTTTATATTGACCTCAACCAGGCACACCTGGGGAGGGCTTGCCGGCAGGGTCAGGCTGCCCAGGTCATCTAATCCTCAGCCCTCAGGGAATCACATTGCAGAAAATGGACCTCGCTAAGACAGAATATTCGCCAAGGAAAAAAGGACACAATGCCATTAGCAGCACCGTAGATGAGTCTAGAGGTAATCACGTGACTTTGAGTATGTCAGAAAGTGAAAGACACATATCATATCACTTATAGGTGTTACCTATAAATTGATACCAGGGCAGATATTTCCGCGGAGAAGGACAATCACAGATTCATTAAACAAACTTATGGTTCACCAAAGGAAAGGTGTGAGGATTGAATTCATTACGATATTGGGGTTAACAGACATATACAAACACAGTAGACGTATATAATCACCAAAGACCTACGGAGTACCAAGAGAAGACTACTCAACATTCTGTCATAACGTACATGGGAAAAGGATCCCAGGAAGAACAGACATATGTATATGTGTAAACGAACCACCTCTTGCACACCTACAACAAGCTAAACGTTGTACTCAAACTTGCTGTAATAAAAAATAAAAAAATAAATTAAAAACACGAACAAGAAGTAGTGAGACAAACTTGAGGGGCTTTCTCCTGGCACATTCCGTTCTACATTCCAATCTAGAACGCGACTTCCATTGAGGCTCTGCTGCCCTAGTAACCAGATTTGGTAAGGGAGAACTGCTGCCACATTGTGGCCGTTTCACACAACAGCAGCTTTAATCCCAGCGCTAATGGTCAGTGGATATTCCAAATCATTACAGGCCTGTAAATGACACCTGCCCTGAAAACATATCCTGGGGTCATATATCGACCAAAAATTTCAAAAGACGTCCATATTTCAAAACGACAGTTTCAAGAGGCATATTTCACGCACATTAGTGTTCTGCTTCTTTTGCTTGCTTTCTTTGTTAAAAAAACGGGAATGGAAAAAGGCAACCCTCAGAATGGGCGAAAACGTTCACAAACGAATCAATGGACAAAGGTTTAATCTCCAATATATATAAACAGCTCATGCAGCTTAATATTAATAAAACAAACAACCCAATACAAAAATGGGCAGAAGATCTAAAGAGACGTTTCTTCAAAGAAGACACAGAGATGGCCAAGACGCACATGAAAAGCTGCTCAACATCACTAATTATTAGAGAAATGCAAATCAAAACTACAATGAGGTAAGACCTCACACCTGTGAGAATCGGCATCATCAGATAATCTACAAACAACAAATTCTGGGGAGAGTGTGGACAAAAGGAACCCTCTTCCGCTATTGGTGGGAATGTAAATTGATACAGTCACTATGGAGAACAGTATGGAGGTTCCTTTAAAAAACTAAAAAGAGAATTACCATAGGATCCAGCAATCCCACTTCTGGGCATATACCCAGAGAAAACCATAAATCACAAAGACACATTCACCACAATGTTCATTGCAGCACTATTTACAATAGCCAGGTAATGGAAGCAACCTAAATGCCCACAGACAGACGAATGGATAAAGATGTGGTACATATATAAAATGGAATATTACTCAGCCAAAAAAAGGAATGAAACTGAGTCATTTGTAGAGAAGTTGATGGATCTAGAGACTGTCATACAGAGTGAAGTAAGTCAGAAAGAGAAAAACAAATATTGTATATTAATGCCTATATGTGGAACCTAGAAAAATGGTACAGATGAACTGGTTTGCAGGGCAGAAATAGAGACACAGAGGTAGAGAACAAACGTATGGACATGGACACAAAGTGGGGGAAGCCATGGGGTGATGGTGGTGGGATGAGTTGGGAGATTGGGATTGACCTGTATACATGTATATGCATAAAATAGATAACTAATAATAACCTACTGTATAAAAAAATAAATTAAATTTCAAAATTTTTAAAAATAAAATGTAAAAATAAAACAGAAAAAGAGTTCTTCCATTCACACTGATGTATTTATAAGAATGAATTATCTCCATGCTTATATCCATAAATACATAAAAGAGGAATAAAATCTAACTTGAACCAAAAAAGAAAAAAAACTGAACCTAACGTTTATACAGAGGAAAACACTACCAAGGCACTTGCTCCAGTGGTAAACAATTCTGAAATTGGTCAGAGGTGGGGAATCATCTCCCATACAGCCAGCAGCCCCACCCGCCCACGCAAGGAGCGTCCTTATTGCAAAGCTGGGGGACCGTGCCGAGGCCTCTGTGAGTAAACGTGAGCTGAGCCCCAGGCCAGCTGCTGCTGAACTCTTCCCACCCTTCCCAGGTGAAACACCTGAATATGTACAAGGGCTTGAAAGCCTAGAGGAAGGGCCGTGGAGCCACACCAGCGACAGCACGCAGGCCAACTTGGTGCCTGCAGGTCAGCCAGGATGGTCCTGGCCACGGGCGCTCTTCTGGAAGCTTTCCATTGCCCTGCCTGAGATACCCCTCCTGTCCCGGCCCCCACTCCTTTTTTTCCTTCCTCACCTCAGCCCGGAGAGATATTCCAGTGGAAGTTATGGGTGACACATCCTCTTCTTTACAGGTGGCAGCCTGGCAACTCCTGCCGAAAGTCCAGCAGAGCCCCACTCACACCGGGCCCCCCACAAAGCCGTGGACCCTCACACCCTCCCACCAGCACAGCCCCGAGACTGCTGATGGGGCAGACAATATGGAGTCAGGCACAGCTGCAGGGGCTATTGCTGCCTGGAGTGCTGTTTATATTGACCTCAACCCAGGCACACCTGGGGAGGGCTTGCCGGCAGGGTCAGGCTGCCCAGGTCAGCTAATCCTCAGCCCTCGGGGAATCACATTGCAGAAAATGGACCTCGCTAAGACAGAATATTCGCCAAGGAAAAAAAGGACACAATGCCATTTGCAGCACCGTAGATGAGTCTCGAGGTAATCACGTGACTTGGAGTAAGTCAGAAAGTGAAAGACACATATCATATCATATCACTTATAGGTGTTACCTATAAATTGATACCAGGGCAGATATTTCCACGGAGAAGGGCAATCACAGATTCATTAAACAAACTTATGGTTCACCAAAGGAAAGGTGTGAGGATTGAATTCATTACGATATTGGGGTTAACAGACATATACAAACACAGTAGACGTATATAATCACCAAAGACCTACGGAGTACCAAGAGAAGACTACTCAACATTCTGTCATAACGTACATGGGAAAAGGATCCCAGGAAGAACAGACATATGTATATGTGTAAAAGAACCACCTCTTGCACACCTACAACAAGCTAAACGTTGTACTCAAACTTGCTGTAATAAAAAATAAAAAATTAAATTAAAAACACGAACAAGAAGTAGTGAGACAAACTTGAGGGGATTTCTCCTGGCACATTCCTTTCTACATTCCAATCTAGAACGCGACTTCCATTGAGGCTCTGCTGCCCTAGTAACCAGATTTGGTAAGGGAGAACTGCTGCCACCTTGTGGCCGTTTCACACAACAGCAGCTTTAATCCCAGCGCTAATTGTCAGTGGATATTCCAAATCATTACAGGCCTGTAAATGACACCTGCCCTGAAAACAAATCCTGGGGTCATATATCGACCAAAAAATTCAAAAGACGTCCATATTTCAAAACGACAGTTTCAAGAGGCATATTTCACGCACATTAGTGTTCTGCTTCTTTTGCTTGCATTCTTTCTTTGTTAAAAAAACGGGAATGGAAAAAGGCAACCCTCAGAATGGGCGAAAACGTTCACAAACGAATCAATGGACAAAGGTTTAATCTCCAATATATATAAACAGCTCATGCAGCTTAATATTAATAAAACGAACAACCCAATACAAAAATGGGCAGAAGATCTAAAGAGACGTTTCTTCAAAGAAGACACAGAAATGGACCAGACGCACATGAAAAGCTGCTCAACATCACTAATTATTAGAGAAATGCAAATCAGAACTACAATGAGGTAAGACCTCACACCTGTGAGAATCGGCATCATCAGATAATCTACAAACAACAAATTCTGGGGAGAGTGTGGACAAAAGGAACCCTCTTCCGCTATTGGTGGGAATGTAAATTGATACAGTCACTATGGAGAACAGTATGGAGGTTCCTTTCAAAAACTAAAAAGAGAATTACCATAGGATCCAGCAATCCCACTTCTGGGCATATACCCAGAGAAAACCATAAATCACAAAGACACATTCACCACAATGTTCATTGCAGCACTATTTACAATAGCCAGGTAATGGAAGCAACCTAAATGCCCACAGACAGACGAATGGATAAAGATGTGGTACATATATAAAATTGAATATTACTCAGCCAAAAAAAGGAATGAAACTGGGTCATTTGTAGAGAAGTTGATGGATCTAGAGACTGTCATACAGAGTGAAGTAAGTCACAAAGAGAAAAACAAATATTGTATATTAATGCCTATATGTGGAATCTAGAAAAATGGTACAGATGAACTGGTTTGCAGGGCAGAAAGAGAGACACAGAGGTAGAGAACAAACGTATGGACACAAAGTGGGGGAAGCCATGGGGTGGTGGTGGTGTGATGAGTTGGGAGATTGGGATTGACCTGTATACATGTATATGCATAAAATAGATAACTAATAATAACCTACTGTATAAAAAAAATAAATTAAATTTCAAAATTTTTAAAAATAAAATGTAAAAATAAAACAGAAAAAATGTTCTTCCATTCACACTGATGTATTTGTAAGAATGAATTATTTCCATGCTTATATCTATAAATACATAAAAGAGGAATAAAATCTAATTTGAACCTAAAAAGAAAAAAAAACTGAACCTAACATTTATACAGAGGAAAACACTACCAAGGCACTTGCTCCAGTGGTAAACAATTGTGAAATTGGTCAGAGGTGGGGAATCATCTCCCATACAGCCAGCAGCCCCGCCCGCCCACACAAGGAGCGTCCTTATTGCAAAGCTGGGGGACCGTGCCGAGGCCTCTGTGAGGAAACGTGAGCTGAGCCCCAGGCCAGCTGCTGCTGAACTCTTCTTCCCACCCTTCCCAGGTGAAACACCTGAATATGTACAAGGGCTTGAAAGCCTAGAGGAAGGGCCGTGGAGCCATACCAGCGACAGCACGCAGGCCAACTTGGTGCCTGCAGGTCAGCCAGGATGGTCTTGGCCACGGGCGCTCTTCTGGAAGCTTTCCATTGCCCTGCCTGAGATACCCCTCCTGTTCAGGCCCCCACTCCTTTTTTTCCTTCCTCACCTCAGCCCGGAGAGATATTCCAGTGGAAGTTATGGGTGACACATCCTCTTCTTTACAGGTGGCAGCCTGGCAACTCCTGCCGAAAGTCCAGCAGAGCCCCTCTCACACCGGGCCCCCCACAAAGCCGTGGACCCTCACACCCTCCCACCAGCACAGCCCCGAGACTGCTGACGGGGCAGAGAATATGGAGTCAGGCACAGCTGCAGGGGCTATTGCTGCCTGGAGTGCTGTTTATATTGTCCTCAACCCAGGCACACCTGGGGAGGGCTTGCCGGCAGGGTCAGGCTGCCCAGGTCAGCTAATCCTCAGCCCTCGGGGAATCACATTGCAGAAAATGGACCTCGCTAAGACAGAATATTCGCCAAGGAAAAAAAGGACACAATGCCATTTGCAGCACCGTAGATGAGTCTCGAGGTAATCACGTGACTTGGAGTAAGTCAGAAAGTGAAAGACACATATCATATCATATCACTTATAGGTGTTACCTATAAATTGATACCAGGGCAGATATTTCCACGGAGAAGGGCAATCACAGATTCATTAAACAAACTTATGGTTCACCAAAGGAAAGGTGTGAGGATTGAATTCATTACGATATTGGGGTTAACAGACATATACAAACACAGTAGACGTATAGAATCACCAAAGACCTACGGAGTACCAAGAGAAGACTACTCAACATTCTGTCATAACGTACATGGGAAAAGGATCCCAGGAAGAACAGACATATGTATATGTGTAAAAGAACCACATCTTGCACACCTACAACAAGCTAAACGTTGTACTCAAACTTGCTGTAATAAAAAATAAAAAATTAAATTAAAAACACGAACAAGAAGTAGTGAGACAAACTTGAGGGGCTTTCTCCTGGCACATTCCGTTCTACATTCCAATCTAGAACGCGACTTCCATTGAGGCTCTGCTGCCCTAGTAACCAGATTTGGTAAGGGAGAACTGCTGCCACCTTGTGGCCGTTTCACACAACAGCAGCTTTAATCCCAGCGCTAATGGTCAGTGGATATTCCAAATCATTACAGGCCTGTAAATGACACCTGCCCTGAAAACAAATCCTGGGGTCATATATCGACCAAAAAATTCAAAAGACGTCCATATTTCAAAACGACAGTTTCAAGAGGCATATTTCACGCACATTAGTGTTCTGCTTCTTTTGCTTTCTTTCTTTCTTTGTTAAAAGAACGGGAATGGAAAAAGGCAACCCTCAGAATGGGCGAAAACATTCAAAAACGAATCAATGGACAAAGGTTTAATCTCCCATATATATAAACAGCTCATGCAGCTTAATATTAATAAAACGAACAACCCAATACAAAAATGGGCAGAAGATCTAAAGAGACGTTTCTTCAAAGAAGACACAGAGATGGCCAAGACGCACATGAAAAGCTGCTCAACATCACTAATTATTAGAGAAATGCAAATCAAAACTACAATGAGATAAGACCTCACACCTGTGAGAATCGGCATCATCAGATAATCTACAAACAACAAATTCTGGGGAGGGTGTGGACAAAAGGAACCCTCTTCCGCTATTGGTGGGAATGTAAATTGATACAGTCACTGTGGAAAAGAGTATGGAGGTTCCTTTAAAAAACTAAAAAGAGAATTACCATAGGATACAGCAATCCCACTTCTGGGCATATACCCAGAGAAAACCATAAATCACAAAGACACATTCACCACAATGTTCATTGCAGCACTATTTACAATAGCCAGGTAATGGAAGCAACCTAAATGCCCACAGACAGACGAATGGATAAAGATGTGGTACATATATAAAATGGAATATTACTCAGCCAAAAAAAGGAATGAAACTGGGTCATTTGTAGAGAAGTTGATGGATCTAGAGACTGTCATACAGAGTGAAGTAAGTCAGAAAGAGAAAAACAAATATTGCATATTAATGCCTCTATGTAGAACCTAGAAAAATGGTACAGATGAACTGGTTTGCAGGGCAGAAAGAGAGACACAGAGGTAGAGAACAAACGTATGGACACAAAGTGGGGGAAGCCATGGGCTGGTGGTGGTGGGATGAGTTGGGAGATTGGGATTGACCTGTATACATGTATACGCATAAAATAGATAACTAATAATAACCCACTGTATAAAAAAAATATATTAAATTAAATTTCAAAATTTTTAAAAATAAAATGTAAAAATAAAACAGAAAAAATGTTCTTCCATTCACACTGATGTATTTATAAGAATGAATTATTTCCATGCTTATATCCATAAATACATAAAAGAGGAATCAAATCTAACTTGAACCAAAAAAGAAAAAAAAACTGAACCTAACATTTATACAGAGGAAAACACTACCAAGGCACTTGCTCCAGTGGTAAACAATTGTGAAATTGGTCAGAGGTGGGGAATCATCTCCCATACAGCCAGCAGCCCCGCCCGCCCACGCAAGGAGCGTCCTCATTGCAAAGCTGGGGGACCGTGCCGAGGCCTCTGTGAGGAAACGTGAGCTGAGCCCCAGGCCAGCTGCTGCTGAACTCTTCCCACCCTTCCCAGGTGAAACACCTGAATATGTACAAGGGCCGGAAAGCCTAGAGGAAGGGCCGTGGAGCCACTCCAGCGACAGCACGCAGGCCAACTTGGTGCCTGCAGGTCAGCCAGGATGGTCCTGGCCACGGGCGCTCTTCTGGAAGCTTTCCATTGCCCTGCCTGAGATACCCCTCCTGTCCCGGCCCCCACTCCTTTTTTTCCTTCCTCACCTCAGCCCGGAGAGATATTCCAGTGGAAGTTATGGGTGACACATCCTCTTCTTTACAGGTGGCAGCCTGGCAACTCCTGCCGAAAGTCCAGCAGAGCCCCACTCACACCGGGCCGCCCACAAAGCCGTGGACCCTCACACTCTCCCACCAGCACAGCCCCGAGACTGCTGACGGGGCAGAGAATATGGAGTCAGGCACAGCTGCAGGGGCTATTGCTGCCTGGAGTGCTGTTTATATTGACCTCAACCCAGGCACACCTGGGGAGGGCTTGCCGGCAGGGTCAGGCTGCCCAGGTCAGCTAATCCTCAGCCCTCGGGGAATCACATTGCAGAAAATGGACCTCGCTAAGACAGAATATTCGCCAAGGAAAAAAAGGACACAATGCCATTTGCAGCACCGTAGATGAGTCTCGAGGTAATCACGTGACTTGGAGTAAGTCAGAAAGTGAAAGACACATATCATATCATATCACTTATAGGTGTTACCTATAAATTGATACCAGGGCAGATATTTCCACGGAGAAGGGCAATCACAGATTCATTAAACAAACTTCTGGTTCACCAAAGGAAAGGTATGAGGATTGAATTCATTACGATATTGGGGTTAACAGACATATACAAACACAGTAGACGTATATAATCACCAAAGACCTACGGAGTACCAAGAGAAGACTACTCAACATTCTGTCATAACGTACATGGGAAAAGGATCCCAGGAAGAACAGACATATGTATATGTGTAAAAGAACCACCTCTTGCACACCTACAACAAGCTAAACGTTGTACTCAAACTTGCTGTAATAAAAAATAAAAAATTAAATTAAAAACACGAACAAGAAGTAGTGAGACAAACTTGAGGGGCTTTCTCCTGGCACATTCCGTTCTACATTCCAATCTAGAACGCGACTTCCATTGAGGCTCTGCTGCCCTAGTAACCAGATTTGGTAAGGGAGAACTGCTGCCACCTTGTGGCCGTTTCACACAACAGCAGCTTTAATCCCAGCGCTAATGGTCAGTGGATATTCCAAATCATTACAGGCCTGTAAATGACACCTGCCCTGAAAACAAATCCTGGGGTCATATATCGACCAAAAAATTCAAAAGACGTCCATATTTCAAAACGACAGTTTCAAGAGGCATATTTCACGCACATTAGTGTTCTGCTTCTTTTGCTTGCTTTCTTTCTTTGTTAAAAGAACGGGAATGGAAAAAGGCAACCCTCAGAATGGGCGAAAACATTCACAAATGAATCAATGGACAAAGGTTTAATCTCCCATATATATAAACAGCTCATGCAGCTTAATATTAATAAAACGAACAACCCAATACAAAAATGGGCAGAAGATCTAAAGAGACGTTTCTTCAAAGAAGACACAGAGATGGCCAAGACGCACATGAAAAGCTGCTCAACATCACTAATTATTAGAGAAATGCAAATCAGAACTACAATGAGGTAAGACCTCACACCTGTGAGAATCGGCATCATCAGATAATCTACAAACAACAAATTCTGGGGAGGGTGTGGACAAAAGGAACCCTCTTCCGCTATTGGTGGGAATGTAAATTGATACAGTCACTGTGGAGAAGAGTATGGAGGTTCCTTTAAAAAACTAAAAAGAGAATTACCATAGGATACAGCAATCCCACTTCAGGGCATATACCCAGAGAAAACCATAAATCACAAAGACACATTCACCACAATGTTCATTGCAGCACTATTTACAAAAGCCAGGTAATGGAAGCAACCTAAATGCCCACAGACAGACGAATGGATAAAGATGTGGTACATATATAAAATGGAATATTACTCAGCCAATAAAAGGAATGAAACTGGGTCATTTGTAGAGAAGTTGATGGATCTAGAGACTGTCATACAGAGTGAAGTAAGTCAGAAAGAGAAAAACAAATATTGTATATTAATGCCTATACGTGGAACCTAGAAAAATGGTACAGATGAACTGGTTTGCAGGGCAGAAAGAGAGACACAGAGGTAGAGAACAAACGTATGGACACAAAGTGGGGGAAGCCATGGGGTGGTGGTGGTGGGATGAGTTGGGAGATTGGGATTGACCTGTATACATGTATATGCATAAAATAGATAACTAATAATAACCTACTGTATAAAAAAATAAATTAAATTAAATTTCAAAATTTTTAAAAATAAAATGTAAAAATAAAACAGCAAAAAAGTTCTTCCATTCACACTGATGTATTTATAAGAATGAATTATTTCCATGCTTATATCCATAAATACATAAAAGAGGAATCAAATCTAACTTGAACCAAAAAAGAAAAAAAAAACTGAACCTAACATTTATACAGAGGAAAACACTACCAAGGCACTTGCTCCAGTGGTAAACAATTGTGAAATTGGTCAGAGGTGGGGAATCATCTCCCATACAGCCAGCAGCCCCGCCCACCTACCCAAGGAGCTTCCTCATTGCAAAGCTGGGGTCCGTGCCGAGGCCTCTGTGAGGAAACGTGAGCTGAGCCCCAGGCCAGCTGCTGCTGAACTCTTCCCACCCTTCCCAGGTGAAACACCTGAATATGTACAAGGGCCGGAAAGCCTAGAGGAAGGGCCGTGGAGCCACACCAGCGACAGCACGCAGGCCAACTTGGTGCCTGCAGGTCAGCCAGGATGGTCCTGGCCACGGGCGCTCTTCTGGAAGCTTTCCATTGCCCTGCCTGAGATACCCCTCCTGTCCCGGCCCCCACTCCTTTTTTTCCTTCCTCACCTCAGCCCGGAGAGATATTCCAGTGGAAGTTATGGGTGACACATCCTCTTCTTTACAGGTGGCAGCCTGGCAACTCCTGCCGAAAGTCCAGCAGAGCCCCACTCACACCGGGCCCCCCACAAAGCCGTGGACCCTCACACTCTCCCACCAGCACAGCCCCGAGACTGCTGACGGGGCGGAGAATATGGAGTCAGGCACAGCTGCAGGGGCTATTGCTGCCTGGAGTGCTGTTTATATTGACCTCAACCCAGGCACACCTGGGGAGGGCTTGCCGGCAGGGTCAGGCTGCCCAGGTCAGCTAATCCTCAGCCCTCGGGGAATCACATTGCAGAAAATGGACCTCGCTAAGACAGAATATTCGCCAAGGAAAAAAAGGACACAATGCCATTTGCAGCACCGTAGATGAGTCTCGAGGTAATCACGTGACTTGGAGTAAGTCACAAAGTGAAAGACACATATCATATCATATCACTTATAGGTGTTACCTATAAATTGATACCAGGGCAGATATTTCCACGGAGAAGGGCAATCACAGATTCATTAAACAAACTTATGGTTCACCAAAGGAAAGGTGTGAGGATTGAATTCATTACGATATTGGGGTTAACAGACATATACAAACACAGTAGACGTATATAATCACCAAAGACCTACGGAGTACCAAGAGAAGACTACTCAACATTCTGCCATAACGTACATGGGAAAAGGATCCCAGGAAGAACAGACATATGTATATGTGTAAAAGAACCACCTCTTGCACAGCTACAACAAGCTAAACGTTGTACTCAAACTTGCTGTAATAAAAAATAAAAAATTAAATTAAAAACACGAACAAGAAGTAGTGAGACAAACTTGAGGGGCTTTCTCCTGGCACATTCCGTTCTACATTCCAATCTAGAACGCGACTTCCATTGAGGCTCTGCTGCCCTAGTAACCAGATTTGGTAAGGGAGAACTGCTGCCACCTTGTGGCCGTTTCACACAACAGCAGCTTTAATCCCAGCGCTAATGGTCAGTGGATATTCCAAATCATTACAGGCCTGTAAATGACACCTGCCCTGAAAACAAATCCTGGGGTCATATATCGACCAAAAAATTCAAAAGACGTCCATATTTCAAAACGACAGTTTCAAGAGGCATATTTCACGCACATTAGTGTTCTGCTTCTTTTGCTTGCTTTCTTTCTTTGTTAAAAAAACGGGAATGGAAAAAGGCAACCCTCAGAATGGGCGAAAACGTTCACAAACGAATCAATGGACAAAGGTTTAATCTCCAATATATATAAACAGCTCATGCAGCTTAATATTAATTAAACGAACAACCCAATACAAAAATGGGCAGAAGATCTAAAGAGACGTTTCTTCAAAGAAGACACAGAGATGGCCAAGACGCACATGAAAAGCTGCTCAACATCACTAATTATTAGAGAAATGCAAATCAGAACTACAATGAGGTAAGACCTCACACCTGTGAGAATCGGCATCATCAGATAATCTACAAACAACAAATTCTGGGGAGAGTGTGGACAAAAGGAACCCTCTTCCGCTATTGGTGGGAATGTAAATTGATACAGTCACTATGGAGAACAGTATGGAGGTTCCTTTCAAAAACTAAAAAGAGAATTACCATAGGATCCAGCAATCCCACTTCTGGGCATATACCCAGAGAAAACCATAAATCACAAAGACACATTCACCACAATGTTCATTGCAGCACTATTTACAATAGCCAGGTAATGGAAGCAACCTAAATGCCCACAGACAGACGAATGGATAAAGATGTGGTACATATATAAAATTGAATATTACTCAGCCAAAAAAAGGAATGAAACTGGGTCATTTGTAGAGAAGTTGATGGATCTAGAGACTGTCATACAGAGTGAAGTAAGTCACAAAGAGAAAAACAAATATTGTATATTAATGCCTATATGTGGAACCTAGAAAAATGGTACAGATGAACTGGTTTGCAGGGCAGAAAGAGAGACACAGAGGTAGAGAACAAACGTATGGACACAAAGTGGGGGAAGCCATGGGGTGGTGGTGGTGTGATGAGTTGGGAGATTGGGATTGACCTGTATACATGTATATGCATAAAATAGATAACTAATAATAACCTACTGTATAAAAAAAATAAATTAAATTAAATTTCAAAATTTTTAAAAATAAAATGTAAAAATAAAACAGAAAAAATGTTCTTCCATTCACACTGATGTATTTGTAAGAATGAATTATTTCCATGCTTATATCCATAAATACATAAAAGAGGAATAAAATCTAATTTGAACCTAAAAAGAAAAAAAAACTGAACCTAACATTTATACAGAGGAAATCACTACCAAGGCACTTGCTCCAGTGGTAAACAATTGTGAAATTGGTCAGAGGTGGGGAATCATCTCCCATACAGCCAGCAGCCCCGCCCGCCCACACAAGGAGCGTCCTTATTGCAAAGCTGGGGGACCGTGCCGAGGCCTCTGTGAGGAAACGTGAGCTGAGCCCCAGGCCAGCTGCTGCTGAACTCTTCCCACCCTTCCCAGGTGAAACACCTGAATATGTACAAGGGCCGGAAAGCCTAGAGGAAGGGCCGTGGAGCCACTCCAGCGACAGCACGCAGGCCAACTTGGTGCCTGCAGGTCAGCCAGGATGGTCCTGGCCACGGGCGCTCTTCTGGAAGCTTTCCATTGCCCTGCCTGAGATACCCCTCCTGTCCCGGCCCCCACTCCTTTTTTTCCTTCCTCACCTCAGCCCGGAGAGATATTCCAGTGGAAGTTATGGGTGACACATCCTCTTCTTTACAGGTGGCAGCCTGGCAACTCCTGCCGAAAGTCCAGCAGAGCCCCACTCACACCGGGCCCCCCACAAAGCCGTGGACCCTCACACTCTCCCACCAGCACAGCCCCGAGACTGCTGACGGGGCAGAGAATATGGAGTCAGGCACAGCTGCAGGGGCTATTGCTGCCTGGAGTGCTGTTTATATTGACCTCAACCCAGGCACACCTGGGGAGGGCTTGCCGGCAGGGTCAGGCTGCCCAGGTCAGCTAATCCTCAGCCCTCGGGGAATCACATTGCAGAAAATGGACCTCGCTAAGACAGAATATTCGCCAAGGAAAAAAAGGACACAATGCCATTTGCAGCACCGTAGATGAGTCTCGAGGTAATCACGTGACTTGGAGTAAGTCACAAAGTGAAAGACACATATCATATCATATCACTTATAGGTGTTACCTATAAATTGATACCAGGGCAGATATTTCCACGGAGAAGGGCAATCACAGATTCATTAAACAAACTTATGGTTCACCAAAGGAAAGGTGTGAGGATTGAATTCATTACGATATTGGGGTTAACAGACATATACAAACACAGTAGACGTATATAATCACCAAAGACCTACGGAGTACCAAGAGAAGACTACTCAACATTCTGTCATAACGTACATGGGAAAAGGATCCCAGGAAGAACAGACATATGTATATGTGTAAAAGAACCACCTCTTGCACAGCTACAACAAGCTAAACGTTGTACTCAAACTTGCTGTAATAAAAAATAAAAAATTAAATTAAAAACACGAACAAGAAGTAGTGAGACAAACTTGAGGGGCTTTCTCCTGGCACATTCCGTTCTACATTCCAATCTAGAACGCGACTTCCATTGAGGCTCTGCTGCCCTAGTAACCAGATTTGGTAAGGGAGAACTGCTGCCACCTTGTGGCCGTTTCACACAACAGCAGCTTTAATCCCAGCGCTAATGGTCAGTGGATATTCCAAATCATAACAGGCCTGTAAATGACACCTGCCCTTAAAACAAATCCTGGGGTCATATATCGACCAAAAAATTCAAAAGACGTCCATATTTCAAAACGACAGTTTCAAGAGGCATATTTCACGCACATTAGTGTTCTGCATCTTTTGCTTGCTTTCTTTCTTTGTTAAAAAAACGGGAATGGAAAAAGGCAACCCTCAGAATGGGCGAAAACGTTCACAAACGAATCAATGGACAAAGGTTTAATCTCCAATATATATAAACAGCTCATGCAGCTTAATATTAATAAAACAAACAACCCAATACAAAAATGGGCAGAAGATCTGAAGAGACGTTTCTTCAAAGAAGACACAGAGATGGCCAAGACGCACATGAAAAGCTGCTCAACATCACTAATTATTAGAGAAATGCAAATCAGAACTACAATGAGGTAAGACCTCACACCTGTGAGAATCGGCATCATCAGATAATCTACAAACAACAAATTCTGGGGAGGGTGTGGACAAAAGGAACCCTCTTCCGCTATTGGTGGGAATGTAAATTGATACAGTCACTATGGAGAACAGTATGGAGGTTCCTTTCAAAAACTAAAAAGAGAATTACCATAGGATCCAGCAATCCCACTTCTGGGCATATACCCAGAGAAAACCATAAATCACAAAGACACATTCACCACAATGTTCATTGCAGCACTATTTACAATAGCCAGGTAATGGAAGCAACCTAAATGCCCACAGACAGACGAATGGATAAAGATGTGGTACATATATAAAATGGAATATTACTCAGCCAAAAAAAGGAATGAAACTGGGTCATTTGTAGAGAATTTGATGGATCTAGAGACTGTCATACAGAGTGAAGTAAGTCAGAAAGAGAAAAACAAATATTGTATAATAATGCCTATATGTGGAACCTAGAAAAATGGTACAGATGAACTGGTTTGCAGGGCAGAAAGAGAGACACAGAGGTAGAGAACAAACGTATGGACACAAAGTGGGGGAAGCCATGGGGTGGTGGTGGTGGGATGAGTTGGGAGATTGGGATTGACCTGTATACATGTATATGCATAAAATAGATAACTAATAATAACCTACTGTATAAAAAAAATAAATTAAATTAAATTTCAAAATTTTTAAAAATAAAATGTAAAAATAAAACAGAAAAAAAGTTCTTCCATTCACACTGATGTATTTATAAGAATGAATTATTTCCATACTTATATCCATAAATACATAAAAGAGGAATAAATTCTAACTTGAACCAAAAAAGAAAAAAAAACTGAACCTAACATTTATACAGAGGAAAACACTACCAAGGCACTTGCTCCAGTGGTAAACAATTGTGAAATTGGTCAGAGGTGGGGAATCATCTCCCATACAGCCAGCAGCCCCGCCCGCCCACGCAAGGAGCGTCCTTATTGCAAAGCTGGGGGACCGTGCCGAGGCCTCTGTGAGGAAACGTGAGCTGAGCCCCAGGCCAGCTGCTGCTGAACTCTTCCCACCCTTCCCAGGTGAAACACCTGAATATGTACAAGGGCTGGAAAGCCTAGAGGAAGGGCCGTGGAGCCACACCAGCGACAGCACGCAGGCCAACTTGGTGCCTGCAGGTCAGCCAGGATGGTCCTGGCCACGGGCGCTCTTCTGGAAGCTTTCCATTGCCCTGCCTGAGATACCCCTCCTGTCCCGGCCCCCACTCCTTTTTTTCCTTCCTCACCTCAGCCCGGAGAGATATTCCAGTGGAAGTTATGGGTGACACATCCTCTTCTTTACAGGTGGCAGCCTGGCAACTCCTGCCGAAAGTCCAGCAGAGCCCCACTCACACCGGGCCCCCCACAAAGCCGTGGACCCTCACACCCTCCCACCAGCACAGCCCCGAGACTGCTGACGGGGCAGAGAATATGGAGTCAGGCACAGCTGCAGGGGCTATTGCTGCCTGGAGTGCTGTTTATATTGACCTCAACCCAGGCACACCTGGGGAGGGCTTGCCGGCAGGGTCAGGCTGCCCAGGTCAGCTAATCCTCAGCCCTCGGGGAATCACATTGCAGAAAATGGACCTCGCTAAGACAGAATATTCGCCAAGGAAAAAAAGGACACAATGCCATTTGCAGCACCGTAGATGAGTCTCGAGGTAATCACGTGACTTGGAGTAAGTCAGAAAGTGAAAGACACATATCATATCATATCACTTATAGGTGTTACCTATAAATTGATACCAGGGCAGATATTTCCACGGAGAAGGGCAATCACAGATTCATTAAACAAACTTATGGTTCACCAAAGGAAAGGTGTGAGGATTGAATTCATTACGATATTGGGGTTAACAGACATATACAAACACAGTAGACGTATATAATCACCAAAGACCTACGGAGTACCAAGAGAAGACTACTCAACATTCTGTCATAACGTACATGGGAAAAGGATCCCAGGAAGAACAGACATATGTATATGTGTAAAAGAACCACATCTTGCACACCTACAACAAGCTAAACGTTGTACTCAAACTTGCTGTAATAAAAAATAAAAAATTAAATTAAAAACACGAACAAGAAGTAGTGAGACAAACTTGAGGGGCTTTCTCCTGGCACATTCCGTTCTACATTCCAATCTAGAACGCGACTTCCATTGAGGCTCTGCTGCCCTAGTAACCAGATTTGGTAAGGGAGAACTGCTGCCACCTTGTGGCCGTTTCACACAACAGCAGCTTTAATCCCAGCGCTAATGGTCAGTGGATATTCCAAATCATTACAGGCCTGTAAATGACACCTGCCCTGAAAACAAATCCTGGGGTCATATATCGACCAAAAAATTCAAAAGACGTCCATATTTCAAAACGACAGTTCAAGAGGCATATTTCACGCACATTAGTGTTCTGCTTCTTTTGCTTGCTTTCTTTCTTTGTTAAAAAAACGGGAATGGAAAAAGGCAACCCTCAGAATGGGCGAAAACGTTCACAAACGAATCAATGGACAAAGGTTTAATCTCCAATATATATAAACAGCTCATGCAGCTTAATATTAATAAAACAAACAACCCAATACAAAAATGGGCAGAAGATCTGAAGAGACGTTTCTTCAAAGAAGACACAGAGATGGCCAAGACGCACATGAAAAGCTGCTCAACATCACTAATTATTAGAGAAATGCAAATCAGAACTACAATGAGGTAAGACCTCACACCTGTGAGAATCGGCATCATCAGATAATCTACAAACAACAAATTCTGGGGAGGGTGTGGACAAAAGGAACCCTCTTCCGCTATTGGTGGGAATGTAAATTGATACAGTCACTATGGAGAACAGTATGGAGGTTCCTTTCAAAAACTAAAAAGAGAATTACCATAGGATCCAGCAATCCCACTTCTGGGCATATACCCAGAGAAAACCATAAATCACAAAGACACATTCACCACAATGTTCATTGCAGCACTATTTACAATAGCCAGGTAATGGAAGCAACCTAAATGCCCACAGACAGACGAATGGATAAAGATGTGGTACATATATAAAATGGAATATTACTCAGCCAAAAAAAGGAATGAAACTGTGTCATTTGTAGAGAAGTTGATGGATCTAGAGACTGTCATGCAGAGTGAAGTAAGTCAGAAAGAGAAAAACAAATATTGTATATTAATGCCTATATGTGGAACCTAGAAAAATGGTACAGATGAACTGGTTTGCAGGGCAGAAAGAGAGACACAGAGGTAGAGAACAAACGTATGGACACAAAGTGGGGGAAGCCATGGGGTGGTGGTGGTGGGATGAGTTGGGAGATTGGGATTGACCTGTATACATGTATATGCATAAAATAGATAACTAATAATAACCCACTGTATAAAAAAATAAATTAAATTAAATTTCAAAATTTTTAAAAATAAAATGTAAAAATAAAACAGAAAAAAAGTTCTTCCATTCACACTGATGTATTTATAAGAATGAATTATTTCCATGCTTATATCCATAAATACATAAAAGAGGAATAAAATCTAACTTGAACCAAAAAAGAAAAAAAAACTGAACCTAACATTTATACAGAGGAAATCACTACCAAGGCACTTGCTCCAGTGGTAAACAATTGTGAAATTGGTCAGAGGTGGGGAATCATCTCCCATACAGCCAGCAGCCCCGCCCGCCCACGCAAGGAGCGTCCTCATTGCAAAGCTGGGGGACCGTGCCGAGGCCTCTGTGAGGAAACGTGAGCTGAGCCCCAGGCCAGCTGCTGCTGAACTCTTCCCACCCTTCCCAGGTGAAACACCTGAATATGTACAAGGGCTTGAAAGCCTATAGGAAGGGCCGTGGAGCCACACCAGCGACAGCACGCAGGCCAACTTGGTGCCTGCAGGTCAGCCAGGATGGTCCTGGCCACGGGCGCTCTTCTGGAAGCTTTCCATTGCCCTGCCTGAGATACCCCCCCTGTCCCGGCACCCACTCCTTTTTTTCCTTCCTCACCTCAGCCCGGAGAGATATTCCAGTGGAAGTTATGGGTGACACATCCTCTTCTTTACAGGTGGCAGCCTGGCAACTCCTGCCGAAAGTCCAGCAGAGCCCCACTCACACCGGGCCCCCCACAAAGCCGTGGACCCTCACACCCTCCCACCAGCACAGCCCCGAGACTGCTGACGGGGCAGACAATATGGAGTCAGGCACAGCTGCAGGGGCTATTGCTGCCTGGAGTGCTGTTTATATTGACCCCTCCCCAGGCACACCTGGGGAGGGCTTGCCGGCAGGGTCAGGCTGCCCAGGTCAGCTAATCCTCAGCCCTCGGGGAATCACATTGCAGAAAATGGACCTCGCTAAGACAGAATATTCGCCAAGGAAAAAAAGGACACAATGCCATTTGCAGCACCGTAGATGAGTCTCGAGGTAATCACGTGACTTGGAGTAAGTCAGAAAGTGAAAGACACATATCATATCATATCACTTATAGGTGTTACCTATAAATTGATACCAGGGCAGATATTTCCACGGAGAAGGGCAATCACAGATTCATTAAACAAACTTACGGTTCACCAAAGGAAAGGTGTGAGGATTGAATTCATTACGATATTGGGTTTAACAGACATATACAAACACAGTAGACGTATATAATCACCAAAGACCTACGGAGTACCAAGAGAAGACTACTCAACATTCTGTCATAACGTACATGGGAAAAGGATCCCAGGAAGAACAGACATATGTATATGTGTAAAAGAACCACATCTTGCACACCTACAACAAGCTAAACGTTGTACTCAAACTTGCTGTAATAAAAAATAAAAAATTAAATTAAAAACATGAACAAGAAGTAGTGAGACAAACTTGAGGGGCTTTCTCCTGGCACATTCCGTTCTACATTCCAATCTAGAACGCGACTTCCATTGAGGCTCTGCTGCCCTAGTATCCAGATTTGGTAAGGGAGAACTGCTGCCACCTTGTGGCCGTTTCACACAACAGCAGCTTTAATCCCAGCGCTAATGGTCAGTGGATATTCCAAATCATTACAGGCCTGTAAATGACACCTGCCCTGAAAACAAATCCTGGGGTCATATATCGACCAAAAAATTCAAAAGACGTCCATATTTCAAAACGACAGTTTCAAGAGGCATATTTCACGCACATTAGTGTTCTGCTTCTTTTGCTTGCTTTCTTTCTTTGTTAAAAAAACGGGAATGGAAAAAGGCAACCCTCAGAATGGGCGAAAACGTTCACAAACGAATCAATGGACAAAGGTTTAATCTCCAATATATATAAACAGCTCATGCAGCTTAATATTAATAAAACAAACAACCCAATACAAAAATGGGCAGAAGATCTGAAGAGACGTTTCTTCAAAGAAGACACAGAGATGGCCAAGACGCACATGAAAAGCTGCTCAACATCACTAATTATTAGAGAAATGCAAATCAGAACTACAATGAGGTAAGACCTCACACCTGTGAGAATCGGCATCATCAGATAATCTACAAACAACAAATTCTGGGGAGGGTGTGGACAAAAGGAACCCTCTTCCGCTATTGGTGGGAATGTAAATTGATACAGTCACTATGGAGAACAGTATGGAGGTTCCTTTCAAAAACTAAAAAGAGAATTACCATAGGATCCAGCAATCCCACTTCTGGGCATATACCCAGAGAAAACCATAAATCACAAAGACACATTCACCACAATGTTCATTGCAGCACTATTTACAATAGCCAGGTAATGGAAGCAACCTAAATGCCCACAGACAGACGAATGGATAAAGATGTGGTACATATATAAAATGGAATATTACTCAGCCAAAAAAAGGAATGAAACTGGGTCATTTGTAGAGAAGTTGATGGATCTAGAGACTGTCATGCAGAGTGAAGTAAGTCAGAAAGAGAAAAACAAATATTGTATATTAATGCCTATATGTGGAACCTAGAAAAATGGTACAGATGAACTGGTTTGCAGGGCAGAAAGAGAGACACAGAGGTAGAGAACAAACGTATGGACACAAAGTGGGGGAAGCCATGGGGTGGTGGTGGTGGGATGAGTTGGGAGATTGGGATTGACCTGTATACATGTATATGCATAAAATAGATAACTAATAATAACCCACTGTATAAAAAAATAAATTAAATTAAATTTCAAAATTTTTAAAAATAAAATGTAAAAATAAAACAGAAAAAAAGTTCTTCCATTCACACTGATGTATTTATAAGAATGAATTATTTCCATGCTTATATCCATAAATACATAAAAGAGGAATAAAATCTAACTTGAACCAAAAAAGAAAAAAAAACTGAACCTAACATTTATACAGAGGAAATCACTACCAAGGCACTTGCTCCAGTGGTAAACAATTGTGAAATTGGTCAGAGGTGGGGAATCATCTCCCATACAGCCAGCAGCCCCGCCCGCCCACGCAAGGAGCGTCCTCATTGCAAAGCTGGGGGACCGTGCCGAGGCCTCTGTGAGGAAACGTGAGCTGAGCCCCAGGCCAGCTGCTGCTGAACTCTTCCCACCCTTCCCAGGTGAAACACCTGAATATGTACAAGGGCTTGAAAGCCTAGAGGAAGGGCCGTGGAGCCACACCAGCGACAGCACGCAGGCCAACTTGGTGCCTGCAGGTCAGCCAGGATGGTCCTGGCCACGGGCGCTCTTCTGGAAGCTTTCCATTGCCCTGCCTGAGATACCCCTCCTGTCCCGGCCCCCACTCCTTTTTTTCCTTCCTCACCTCAGCCCGGAGAGATATTCCAGTGGAAGTTATGGGTGACACATCCTCTTCTTTACAGGTGGCAGCCTGGCAACTCCTGCCGAAAGTCCAGCAGAGCCCCACTCACACCGGGCCCCCCACAAAGCCGTGGACCCTCACACCCTCCCACCAGCACAGCCCCGAGACTGCTGACGGGGCAGAGAATATGGAGTCAGGCACAGCTGCAGGGGCTATTGCTGCCTGGAGTGCTGTTTATATTGACCCCTCCCCAGGCACACCTGGGGAGGGCTTGCCGGCAGGGTCAGGCTGCCCAGGTCAGCTAATCCTCAGCCCTCGGGGAATCACATTGCAGAAAATGGACCTCGCTAAGACAGAATATTCGCCAAGGAAAAAAAGGACACAATGCCATTTGCAGCACCGTAGATGAGTCTCGAGGTAATCACGTGTCTTGGAGTAAGTCAGAAAGTGAAAGACACATATCATATCATATCACTTATAGGTGTTACCTATAAATTGATACCAGGGCAGATATTTCCACGGAGAAGGGCAATCACAGATTCATTAAACAAACTTATGGTTCACCAAAGGAAAGGTGTGAGGATTGAATTCTTTACGATATTGGGGTTAACAGACATATAAAAACACAGTAGACGTATATAATCACCAAAGACCTACGGAGTACCAAGAGAAGACTACTCAACATTCTGTCATAACGTACATGGTAAAAGGATCCCAGGAAGAACAGACATATGTATATGTGTAAAAGAACCACATCTTGCACACCTACAACAAGCTAAACGTTGTACTCAAACTTGCTGTAATAAAAAATAAAAAATTAAATTAAAAACATGAACAAGAAGTAGTGAGACAAACTTGAGGGGCTTTCTCCTGGCACATTCCGTTCTACATTCCAATCTAGAACGCGACTTCCATTGAGGCTCTGCTGCCCTAGTAACCAGATTTGGTAAGGGAGAACTGCTGCCACCTTGTGGCCGTTTCACACAACAGCAGCTTTAATCCCAGCGCTAATGGTCAGTGGATATTCCAAATCATTACAGGCCTGTAAATGACACCTGCCCTGAAAACAAATCCTGGGGTCATATATCGACCAAAAAATTCAAAAGACGTCCATATTTCAAAACGACAGTTTCAAGAGGCATATTTCACGCACATTAGTGTTCTGCTTCTTTTGCTTGCTTGCTTTCTTTGTTAAAAAAACGGGAATGGAAAAAGGCAACCCTCAGAATGGGCGAAAACGTTCACAAACGAATCAATGGACAAAGGTTTAATCTCCAATATATATAAACAGCTCATGCAGCTTAATATTAATAAAACAAACATCCCAATACAAAAATGGGCAGAAGATCTAAAGAGACGTTTCTTCAAAGAAGACACAGAGATGGCCAAGACGCACATGAAAAGCTGCTCAACATCACTAATTATTAGAGAAATGCAAATCAGAACTACAATGAGGTAAGACCTCACACCTGTGAGAATCGGCATCATCAGATAATCTACAAACAACAAATTCTGGGGAGGGTGTGGACAAAAGGAACCCTCTTCCGCTATTGGTGGGAATGTAAATTGATACAGTCACTATGGAGAACAGTATGGAGGTTCCTTTCAAAAACTAAAAAGAGAATTACCATAGGATCCAGCAATCCCACTTCTGGGCATATACCCAGAGAAAACCAGAAATCACAAAGACACATTCACCACAATGTTCATTGCAGCACTATTTACAATAGCCAGGTAATGGAAGCAACCTAAATGCCCACAGACAGACGAATGGACAAAGATGTGGTACATATATAAAATGGAATATTACTCAGCCAAAAAAAGGAATGAAACTGGGTCATTTGTAGAGAAGTTGATGGATCTAGAGACTGTGATGCAGAGTGAAGTAAGTCAGAAAGAGAAAAACAAATATTGTATATTAATGCCTATATGAGGAACCTAGAAAAATGGTACAGATGAACTGGTTTGCAGGGCAGAAAGAGAGACACAGAGGTAGAGAACAAACGTATGGACACAAAGTGGGGGAAGCCATGGGGTGGTGGTGGTGGGATGAGTTGGGAGATTGGGATTGACCTGTATACATGTATATGCATAAAATAGATAACTAATAATAACCCACTGTATAAAAAAATAAATTAAATTAAATTTCAAAATTTTTAAAAATAAAATGTAAAAATAAAACAGAAAAAAGGTTCTTCCATTCACACTGATGTATTTATAAGAATGAATTATTTCCATGCTTATATCCATAAATACATAAAAGAGGAATAAAATCTAACTTGACCCAAAAAAGAAAAAAACTGAACCTAACATTTATACAGAGGAAAACACTACCAAGGCACTTGCTCCAGTGGTAAACAATTCTGAAATTGGTCAGAGGTGGGGAATCATCTCCCATACAGCCAGCAGCCCCGCCCGCCCACGCAAGGAGCGTCCTCATTGCAAAGCTGGGGGACCGTGCCGAGGCCTCTGTGAGGAAACGTGAGCTGAGCCCCAGGCCAGCTGCTGCTGAACTCTTCCCACCCTTCCCAGGTGAAACACCTGAATATGTACAAGGGCTTGAAAGCCTATAGGAAGGGCCGTGGAGCCACACCAGCGACAGCACGCAGGCCAACTTGGTGCCTGCAGGTCAGCCAGGATGGTCCTGGCCACGGGCGCTCTTCTGGAAGCTTTCCATTGCCCTGCCTGAGATACCCCCCCTGTCCCGGCCCCCACTCCTTTTTTTCCTTCCTCACCTCAGCCCGGAGAGATATTCCAGTGGAAGTTATGGGTGACACATCCTCTTCTTTACAGGTGGCAGCCTGGCAACTCCTGCCGAAAGTCCAGCAGAGCCCCACTCACACCGGGCCCCCCACAAAGCCGTGGACCCTCACACCCTCCCACCAGCACAGCCCCGAGACTGCTGACGGGGCAGACAATATGGAGTCAGGCACAGCTGCAGGGGCTATTGCTGCCTGGAGTGCTGTTTATATTGACCCCTCCCCAGGCACACCTGGGGAGGGCTTGCCGGCAGGGTCAGGCTGCCCAGGTCAGCTAATCCTCAGCCCTCGGGGAATCACATTGCAGAAAATGGACCTCGCTAAGACAGAATATTCGCCAAGGAAAAAAAGGACACAATGCCATTTGCAGCACCGTAGATGAGTCTCGAGGTAATCACGTGACTTGGAGTAAGTCAGAAAGTGAAAGACACATATCATATCATATCACTTATAGGTGTTACCTATAAATTGATACCAGGGCAGATATTTCCACGGAGAAGGGCAATCACAGATTCATTAAACAAACTTACGGTTCACCAAAGGAAAGGTGTGAGGATTGAATTCATTACGATATTGGGTTTAACAGACATATACAAACACAGTAGACGTATATAATCACCAAAGACCTACGGAGTACCAAGAGAAGACTACTCAACATTCTGTCATAACGTACATGGGAAAAGGATCCCAGGAAGAACAGACATATGTATATGTGTAAAAGAACCACATCTTGCACACCTACAACAAGCTAAACGTTGTACTCAAACTTGCTGTAATAAAAAATAAAAAATTAAATTAAAAACATGAACAAGAAGTAGTGAGACAAACTTGAGGGGCTTTCTCCTGGCACATTCCGTTCTACATTCCAATCTAGAACGCGACTTCCATTGAGGCTCTGCTGCCCTAGTAACCAGATTTGGTAAGGGAGAACTGCTGCCACCTTGTGGCCGTTTCACACAACAGCAGCTTTAATCCCAGCGCTAATGGTCAGTGGATATTCCAAATCATTACAGGCCTGTAAATGACACCTGCCCTGAAAACAAATCCTGGGGTCATATATCGACCAAAAAATTCAAAAGACGTCCATATTTCAAAACGACAGTTTCAAGAGGCATATTTCACGCACATTAGTGTTCTGCTTCTTTTGCTTGCTTTCTTTCTTTGTTAAAAAAACGGGAATGGAAAAAGGCAACCCTCAGAATGGGCGAAAACGTTCACAAACGAATCAATGGACAAAGGTTTAATCTCCAATATATATAAACAGCTCATGCAGCTTAATATTAATAAAACAAACAACCCAATACAAAAATGGGCAGAAGATCTGAAGAGACGTTTCTTCAAAGAAGACACAGAGATGGCCAAGACGCACATGAAAAGCTGCTCAACATCACTAATTATTAGAGAAATGCAAATCAGAACTACAATGAGGTAAGACCTCACACCTGTGAGAATCGGCATCATCAGATAATCTACAAACAACAAATTCTGGGGAGGGTGTGGACAAAAGGAACCCTCTTCCGCTATTGGTGGGAATGTAAATTGATACAGTCACTATGGAGAACAGTATGGAGGTTCCTTTCAAAAACTAAAAAGAGAATTACCATAGGATCCAGCAATCCCACTTCTGGGCATATACCCAGAGAAAACCAGAAATCACAAAGACACATTCACCACAATGTTCATTGCAGCACTATTTACAATAGCCAGGTAATGGAAGCAACCTAAATGCCCACAGACAGACGAATGGATAAAGATGTGGTACATATATAAAATGGAATATTACTCAGCCAAAAAAAGGAATGAAACTGGGTCATTTGTAGAGAAGTTGATGGATCTAGAGACTGTCATGCAGAGTGAAGTAAGTCAGAAAGAGAAAAACAAATATTGTATATTAATGCCTATATGTGGAACCTAGAAAAATGGTACAGATGAACTGGTTTGCAGGGCAGAAAGAGAGACACAGAGGTAGAGAACAAACGTATGGACACAAAGTGGGGGAAGCCATGGGGTGGTGGTGGTGGGATGAGTTGGGAGATTGGGATTGACCTGTATACATGTATATGCATAAAATAGATAACTAATAATAACCCACTGTATAAAAAAATAAATTAAATTAAATTTCAAAATTTTTAAAAATAAAATGTAAAAATAAAACAGAAAAAAAGTTCTTCCATTCACACTGATGTATTTATAAGAATGAATTATTTCCATGCTTATATCCATAAATACATAAAAGAGGAATAAAATCTAACTTGAACCAAAAAAGAAAAAAAAACTGAACCTAACATTTATACAGAGGAAATCACTACCAAGGCACTTGCTCCAGTGGTAAACAATTGTGAAATTGGTCAGAGGTGGGGAATCATCTCCCATACAGCCAGCAGCCCCGCCCGCCCACGCAAGGAGCGTCCTCATTGCAAAGCTGGGGGACCGTGCCGAGGCCTCTGTGAGGAAACGTGAGCTGAGCCCCAGGCCAGCTGCTGCTGAACTCTTCCCACCCTTCCCAGGTGAAACACCTGAATATGTACAAGGGCTGGAAAGCCTAGAGGAAGGGCCGTGGAGCCACACCAGCGACAGCACGCAGGCCAACTTGGTGCCTGCAGGTCAGCCAGGATGGTCCTGGCCACGGGCGCTCTTCTGGAAGCTTTCCATTGCCCTGCCTGAGATACCCCTCCTGTCCCGGCCCCCACTCCTTTTTTTCCTTCCTCACCTCAGCCCGGAGAGATATTCCAGTGGAAGTTATGGGTGACACATCCTCTTCTTTACAGGTGGCAGCCTGGCAACTCCTGCCGAAAGTCCAGCAGAGCCCCACTCACACCGGGCCCCCCACAAAGCCGTGGACCCTCACACCCTCCCACCAGCACAGCCCCGAGACTGCTGACGGGGCAGAGAATATGGAGTCAGGCACAGCTGCAGGGGCTATTGCTGCCTGGAGTGCTGTTTATATTGACCCCTCCCCAGGCACACCTGGGGAGGGCTTGCCGGCAGGGTCAGGCTGCCCAGGTCAGCTAATCCTCAGCCCTCGGGGAATCACATTGCAGAAAATGGACCTCGCTAAGACAGAATATTCGCCAAGGAAAAAAAGGACACAATGCCATTTGCAGCACCGTAGATGAGTCTCGAGGTAATCACGTGTCTTGGAGTAAGTCAGAAAGTGAAAGACACATATCATATCATATCACTTATAGGTGTTACCTATAAATTGATACCAGGGCAGATATTTCCACGGAGAAGGGCAATCACAGATTCATTAAACAAACTTATGGTTCACCAAAGGAAAGGTGTGAGGATTGAATTCTTTACGATATTGGGGTTAACAGACATATACAAACACAGTAGACGTATATAATCACCAAAGACCTACGGAGTACCAAGAGAAGACTACTCAACATTCTGTCATAACGTACATGGTAAAAGGATCCCAGGAAGAACAGACATATGTATATGTGTAAAAGAACCACATCTTGCACACCTACAACAAGCTAAACGTTGTACTCAAACTTGCTGTAATAAAAAATAAAAAATTAAATTAAAAACATGAACAAGAAGTAGTGAGACAAACTTGAGGGGCTTTCTCCTGGCACATTCCGTTCTACATTCCAATCTAGAACGCGACTTCCATTGAGGCTCTGCTGCCCTAGTAACCAGATTTGGTAAGGGAGAACTGCTGCCACCTTGTGGCCGTTTCACACAACAGCAGCTTTAATCCCAGCGCTAATGGTCAGTGGATATTCCAAATCATTACAGGCCTGTAAATGACACCTGCCCTGAAAACAAATCCTGGGGTCATATATCGACCAAAAAATTCAAAAGACGTCCATATTTCAAAACGACAGTTTCAAGAGGCATATTTCACGCACATTAGTGTTCTGCTTCTTTTGCTTGCTTGCTTTCTTTGTTAAAAAAACGGGAATGGAAAAAGGCAACCCTCAGAATGGGCGAAAACGTTCACAAACGAATCAATGGACAAAGGTTTAATCTCCAATATATATAAACAGCTCATGCAGCTTAATATTAATAAAACAAACATCCCAATACAAAAATGGGCAGAAGATCTAAAGAGACGTTTCTTCAAAGAAGACACAGAGATGGCCAAGACGCACATGAAAAGCTGCTCAACATCACTAATTATTAGAGAAATGCAAATCAGAACTACAATGAGGTAAGACCTCACACCTGTGAGAATCGGCATCATCAGATAATCTACAAACAACAAATTCTGGGGAGGGTGTGGACAAAAGGAACCCTCTTCCGCTATTGGTGGGAATGTAAATTGATACAGTCACTATGGAGAACAGTATGGAGGTTCCTTTCAAAAACTAAAAAGAGAATTACCATAGGATCCAGCAATCCCACTTCTGGGCATATACCCAGAGAAAACCAGAAATCACAAAGACACATTCACCACAATGTTCATTGCAGCACTATTTACAATAGCCAGGTAATGGAAGCAACCTAAATGCCCACAGACAGACGAATGGATAAAGATGTGGTACATATATAAAATGGAATATTACTCAGCCAAAAAAAGGAATGAAACTGGGTCATTTGTAGAGAAGTTGATGGATCTAGAGACTGTCATGCAGAGTGAAGTAAGTCAGAAAGAGAAAAACAAATATTGTATATTAATGCCTATATGTGGAACCTAGAAAAATGGTACAGATGAACTGGTTTGCAGGGCAGAAAGAGAGACACAGAGGTAGAGAACAAACGTATGGACACAAAGTGGGGGAAGCCATGGGGTGGTGGTGGTGGGATGAGTTGGGAGATTGGGATTGACCTGTATACATGTATATGCATAAAATAGATAACTAATAATAACCCACTGTATAAAAAAATAAATTAAATTAAATTTCAAAATTTTTAAAAATAAAATGTAAAAATAAAACAGAAAAAAAGTTCTTCCATTCACACTGATGTATTTATAAGAATGAATTATTTCCATGCTTATATCCATAAATACATAAAAGAGGAATAAAATCTAACTTGAACCAAAAAAGAAAAAAAAACTGAACCTAACATTTATACAGAGGAAAACACTACCAAGGCACTTGCTCCAGTGGTAAACAATTGTGAAATTGGTCAGAGGTGGGGAATCATCTCCCATACAGCCAGCAGCCCCGCCCGCCCACGCAAGGAGCGTCCTCATTGCAAAGCTGGGGGACCGTGCCAAGGCCTCTGTGAGGAAACGTGAGCTGAGCCCCAGGCCAGCTGCTGCTGAACTCTTCCCACCCTTCCCAGGTGAAACACCTGAATATGTACAAGGGCTTGAAAGCCTAGAGGAAGGGCCGTGGAGCCACACCAGCGACAGCACGCAGGCCAACTTGGTGCCTGCAGGTCAGCCAGGATGGTCCTGGCACGGGCGCTCTTCTGGAAGCTTTCCATTGCCCTGCCTGAGATACCCCTCCTGTCCCGGCCCTCACTCCTTTTTTTCCTTCCTCACCTCAGCCCGGAGAGATATTCCAGTGGAAGTTATGGGTGACACATCCTCTTCTTTACAGGTGGCAGCCTGGCAACTCCTGCCGAAAGTCCAGCAGAGCCCCACTCACACCGGGTCCCCCCCAAAGCCGTGGACCCTCACACCCTCCCACCAGCACAGCCCCGAGACTGCTGACGGGGCAGAGAATATGGAGTCAGGCACAGCTGCAGGGGCTATTGCTGCCTGGAGTGCTGTTTATATTGACCCCTCCCCAGGCACACCTGGGGAGGGCTTGCCGGCAGGGTCAGGCTGCCCAGGTCAGCTAATCCTCAGCCCTCGGGGAATCACATTGCAGAAAATGGACCTCGCTAAGACAGAATATTCGCCAAGGAAAAAAAGGACACAATGCCATTTGCAGCACCGTAGATGAGTCTCGAGGTAATCACGTGTCTTGGAGTAAGTCAGAAAGTGAAAGACACATATCATATCATATCACTTATAGGTGTTACCTATAAATTGATACCAGGGCAGATATTTCCACGGAGAAGGGCAATCACAGATTCATTAAACAAACTTATGGTTCACCAAAGGAAAGGTGTGAGGATTGAATTCTTTACGATATTGGGGTTAACAGACATATACAAACACAGTAGACGTATATAATCACCAAAGACCTACGGAGTACCAAGAGAAGACTACTCAACATTCTGTCATAACGTACATGGTAAAAGGATCCCAGGAAGAACAGACATATGTATATGTGTAAAAGAACCACATCTTGCACACCTACAACAAGCTAAACGTTGTACTCAAACTTGCTGTAATAAAAAATAAAAAATTAAATTAAAAACATGAACAAGAAGTAGTGAGACAAACTTGAGGGGCTTTCTCCTGGCACATTCCGTTCTACATTCCAATCTAGAACGCGACTTCCATTGAGGCTCTGCTGCCCTAGTAACCAGATTTGGTAAGGGAGAACTGCTGCCACCTTGTGGCCGTTTCACACAACAGCAGCTTTAATCCCAGCGCTAATGGTCAGTGGATATTCCAAATCATTACAGGCCTGTAAATGACACCTGCCCTGAAAACAAATCCTGGGGTCATATATCGACCAAAAAATTCAAAAGACGTCCATATTTCAAAACGACAGTTTCAAGAGGCATATTTCACGCACATTAGTGTTCTGCTTCTTTTGCTTGCTTGCTTTCTTTGTTAAAAAAACGGGAATGGAAAAAGGCAACCCTCAGAATGGGCGAAAACGTTCACAAACGAATCAATGGACAAAGGTTTAATCTCCAATATATATAAACAGCTCATGCAGCTTAATATTAATAAAACAAACAACCCAATACAAAAATGGGCAGAAGATCTAAAGAGTCGTTTCTTCAAAGAAGACACAGAGATGGCCATGACGCACATGAAAAGCTGCTCAACATCACTAATTATTAGAGAAATGCAAATCAGAACTACAATGAGGTAAGACCTCACACCTGTGAGAATCGGCATCATCAGATAATCTACAAACAACAAATTCTGGGGAGGGTGTGGACAAAAGGAACCCTCTTCCGCTATTGGTGGGAATGTAAATTGATACAGTCACTATGGAGAACAGTATGGAGGTTCCTTTCAAAAACTAAAAAGAGAATTACCATAGGATCCAGCAATCCCACTTCTGGGCATATACCCAGAGAAAACCAGAAATCACAAAGACACATTCACCACAATGTTCATTGCAGCACTATTTACAATAGCCAGGTAATGGAAGCAACCTAAATGCCCACAGACAGACGAATGGACAAAGATGTGGTTCATATATAAAATGGAATATTACTCAGCCAAAAAAAGGAATGAAACTGGGTCATTTGTAGAGAAGTTGATGGATCTAGAGACTGTCATGCAGAGTGAAGTAAGTCAGAAAGAGAAAAACAAATATTGTATATTAATGCCTATATGTGGAACCTAGAAAAATGGTACAGATGAACTGGTTTGCAGGGCAGAAAGAGAGACACAGAGGTAGAGAACAAACGTATGGACACAAAGTGGGGGAAGCCATGGGGTGGTGGTGGTGGGATGAGTTGGGAGATTGGGATTGACCTGTATACATGTATATGCATAAAATAGATAACTAATAATAACCTACTGTATAAAAAAAATAAATTAAATTAAATTTCAAAATTTTTAAAAATAAAATGTAAAAATAAAACAGCAAAAAAGTTCTTCCATTCACACTGATGTATTTATAAGAATGAATTATTTCCATGCTTATATCCATAAATACATAAAAGAGGAATCAAATCTAACTTGAACCAAAAAAGAAAAAAAAACTGAACCTAACATTTATACAGAGGAAAACACTACCAAGGCACTTGCTCCAGTGGTAAACAATTGTGAAATTGGTCAGAGGTGGGGAATCATCTCCCATACAGCCAGCAGCCCCGCCCGCCCACGCAAGGAGCTTCCTCATTGCAAAGCTGGGGTCCGTGCCGAGGCCTCTGTGAGGAAACGTGAGCTGAGCCCCAGGCCAGCTGCTGCTGAACTCTTCCCACCCTTCCCAGGTGAAACACCGGAATATGTACAAGGGCCGGAAAGCCTAGAGGAAGGGCCGTGGAGCCACACCAGCGACAGCACGCAGGCCAACTTGGTGCCTGCAGGTCAGCCAGGATGGTCCTGGCCACGGGCGCTCTTCTGGAAGCTTTCCATTGCCCTGCCTGAGATACCCCTCCTGTCCCGGCCCCCACTCCTTTTTTTCCTTCCTCACCTCAGCCCGGAGAGATATTCCAGTGGAAGTTATGGGTGACACATCCTCTTCTTTACAGGTGGCAGCCTGGCAACTCCTGCCGAAAGTCCAGCAGAGCCCCACTCACACCGGGCCCCCCACAAAGCCGTGGACCCTCACCCTCTCCCATCAGCACAGCCCCGAGACTGCTGACGGGGCAGAGAATATGGAGTCAGGCACAGCTGCAGGGGCTATTGCTGCCTGGAGTGCTGTTTATATTGACCTCAACCCAGGCACACCTGGGGAGGGCTTGCCGGCAGGGTCAGGCTGCCCAGGTCAGCTAATCCTCAGCCCTCGGGGAATCACATTGCAGAAAATGGACCTCGCTAAGACAGAATATTCGCCAAGGAAAAAAAGGACACAATGCCATTTGCAGCACCGTAGATGAGTCTCGAGGTAATCACGTGACTTGGAGTAAGTCAGAAAGTGAAAGACACATATCATATCATATCACTTATAGGTGTTACCTATAAATTGATACCAGGGCAGATATTTCCACGGAGAAGGGCAATCACAGATTCATTAAACAAACTTATGGTTCACCAAAGGAAAGGTGTGAGGATTGAATTCATTACGATATTGGGGTTAACAGACATATACAAACACAGTAGACGTATATAATCACCAAAGACCTACGGAGTACCAAGAGAAGACTACTCAACATTCTGTCATAACGTACATGGGAAAAGGATCCCAGGAAGAACAGACATATGTATATGTGTAAAAGAACCACATCTTGCACACCTACAACAAGCTAAACGTTGTACTCAAACTTGCTGTAATAAAAAATAAAAAATTAAATTAAAAACACGAACAAGAAGTAGTGAGACAAACTTGAGGGGCTTTCTCCTGGCACATTCCGTTCTACATTCCAATCTAGAACGCGACTTCCATTGAGGCTCTGCTGCCCTAGTAACCAGATTTGGTAAGGGAGAACTGCTGCCACCTTGTGGCCGTTTCACACAACAGCAGCTTTAATCCCAGCGCTAATGGTCAGTGGATATTCCAAATCATTACAGGCCTGTAAATGACACCTGCCCTGAAAACAAATCCTGGGGTCATATATCGACCAAAAAATTCAAAAGACGTCCATATTTCAAAACGACAGTTTCAAGAGGCATATTTCACGCACATTAGTGTTCTGCTTCTTTTGCTTGCTTGCTTTCTTTGTTAAAAAAACGGGAATGGAAAAAGGCAACCCTCAGAATGGGCGAAAACGTTCACAAACGAATCAATGGACAAAGGTTTAATCTCCAATATATATAAACAGCTCATGCAGCTTAATATTAATAAAACAAACAACCCAATACAAAAATGGGCAGAAGATCTGAAGAGACGTTTCTTCAAAGAAGACACAGAGATGGCCAAGACGCACATGAAAAGCTGCTCAACATCACTAATTATTAGAGAAATGCAAATCAGAACTACAATGAGGTAAGACCTCACACCTGTGAGAATCGGCATCATCAGATAATCTACAAACAACAAATTCTGGGGAGGGTGTGGACAAAAGGAACCCTCTTCCGCTATTGGTGGGAATGTAAATTGATACAGTCACTATGGAGAACAGTATGGAGGTTCCTTTCAAAAACTAAAAAGAGAATTACCATAGGATCCAGCAATCCCACTTCTGGGCATATACCCAGAGAAAACCATAAATCACAAAGACACATTCACCACAATGTTCATTGCAGCACTATTTACAATAGCCAGGTAATGGAAGCAACCTAAATGCCCACAGACAGACGAATGGATAAAGATGTGGTACATATATAAAATGGAATATTACTCAGCCAAAAAAAGGAATGAAACTGGGTCATTTGTAGAGAAGTTGATGGATCTAGAGACTGTCATACAGAGTGAAGTAAGTCAGAAAGAGAAAAACAAATATTGTATATTAATGCCTATATGTGGAACCTAGAAAAATGGTACAGATGAACTGGTTTGCAGGGCAGAAAGAGAGACACAGAGGTAGAGAACAAACGTATGGACACAAAGTGGGGGAAGCCATGGGGTGGTGGTGGTGGGATGAGTTGGGAGATTGGGATTGACCTGTATACATGTATATGCATAAAATAGATAACTAATAATAACCTACTGTATAAAAAAATAAATTAAATTAAATTTCAAAATTTTTAAAAATAAAATGTAAAAATAAAACAGAAAAAAAGTTCTTCCATTCACACTGATGTATTTATAAGAATGAATTATTTCCATACTTATATCCATAAATACATAAAAGAGGAATAAATTCTAACTTGAACCAAAAAAGAAAAAAAAAACTGAACCTAACATTTATACAGAGGAAAACACTACCAAGGCACTTGCTCCAGTGGTAAACAATTGTGAAATTGGTCAGAGGTGGGGAATCATCTCCCATACAGCCAGCAGCCCCGCCCGCCCACGCAAGGAGCGTCCTTATTGCAAAGCTGGGGGACCGTGCCGAGGCCTCTGTGAGGAAACGTGAGCTGAGCCCCAGGCCAGCTGCTGCTGAACTCTTCCCACCCTTCCCAGGTGAAACACCTGAATATGTACAAGGGCTGGAAAGCCTAGAGGAAGGGCCGTGGAGCCACACCAGCGACAGCACGCAGGCCAACTTGGTGCCTGCAGGTCAGCCAGGATGGTCCTGGCCACGGGCGCTCTTCTGGAAGCTTTCCATTGCCCTGCCTGAGATACCCCTCCTGTCCCGGCCCCCACTCCTTTTTTTCCTTCCTCACCTCAGCCCGGAGAGATATTCCAGTGGAAGTTATGGGTGACACATCCTCTTCTTTACAGGTGGCAGCCTGGCAACTCCTGCCGAAAGTCCAGCAGAGCCCCACTCACACCGGGCCCCCCACAAGGCCGTGGACCCTCACACCCTCCCACCAGCACAGCCCCGAGACTGCTGACGGGGCAGAGAATATGGAGTCAGGCACAGCTGCAGGGGCTATTGCTGCCTGGAGTGCTGTTTATATTGACCTCAACCCAGGCACACCTGGGGAGGGCTTGCCGGCAGGGTCAGGCTGCCCAGGTCAGCTAATCCTCAGCCCTCGGGGAATCACATTGCAGAAAATGGACCTCGCTAAGACAGAATATTCGCCAAGGAAAAAAAGGACACAATGCCATTTGCAGCACCGTAGATGAGTCTCGAGGTAATCACGTGACTTGGAGTAAGTCAGAAAGTGAAAGACACATATCATATCATATCACTTATAGGTGTTACCTATAAATTGATACCAGGGCAGATATTTCCACGGAGAAGGGCAATCACAGATTCATTAAACAAACTTATGGTTCACCAAAGGAAAGGTGTGAGGATTGAATTCATTACGATATTGGGGTTAACAGACATATACAAACACAGTAGACGTATATAATCACCAAAGACCTACGGAGTACCAAGAGAAGACTACTCAACATTCTGTCATAACGTACATGGGAAAAGGATCCCAGGAAGAACAGACATATGTATATGTGTAAAAGAACCACATCTTGCACACCTACAACAAGCTAAACGTTGTACTCAAACTTGCTGTAATAAAAAATAAAAAATTAAATTAAAAACATGAACAAGAAGTAGTGAGACAAACTTGAGGGGCTTTCTCCTGGCACATTCCGTTCTACATTCCAATCTAGAACGCGACTTCCATTGAGGCTCTGCTGCCCTAGTAACCAGATTTGGTAAGGGAGAACTGCTGCCACCTTGTGGCCGTTTCACACAACAGCAGCTTTAATCCCAGCGCTAATGGTCAGTGGATATTCCAAATCATTACAGGCCTGTAAATGACACCTGCCCTGAAAACAAATCCTGGGGTCATATATTGACCAAAAAATTCAAAAGACGTCCATATTTCAAAACGACAGTTTCAAGAGGCATATTTCACGCACATTAGTGTTCTGCTTCTTTTGCTTGCTTTCTTTCTTTGTTAAAAAAACGGGAATGGAAAAAGGCAACCCTCAGAATGGGCGAAAACGTTCACAAACGAATCAATGGACAAAGGTTTAATCTCCAATATATATAAACAGCTCATGCAGCTTAATATTAATAAAACAAACAACCCAATACAAAAATGGGCAGAAGATCTGAAGAGACGTTTCTTCAAAGAAGACACAGAGATGGCCAAGACGCACATGAAAAGCTGCTCAACATCACTAATTATTAGAGAAATGCAAATCAGAACTACAATGAGGTAAGACCTCACACCTGTGAGAATCGGCATCATCAGATAATCTACAAACAACAAATTCTGGGGAGGGTGTGGACAAAAGGAACCCTCTTCCGCTATTGGTGGGAATGTAAATTGATACAGTCACTATGGAGAACAGTATGGAGGTTCCTTTCAAAAACTAAAAAGAGAATTACCATAGGATCCAGCAATCCCACTTCTGGGCATATACCCAGAGAAAACCATAAATCACAAAGACACATTCACCACAATGTTCATTGCAGCACTATTTACAATAGCCAGGTAATGGAAGCAACCTAAATGCCCACAGACAGACGAATGGATAAAGATGTGGTACATATATAAAATGGAATATTACTCAGCCAAAAAAAGGAATGAAACTGGGTCATTTGTAGAGAAGTTGATGGATCTAGAGACTGTGATGCAGAGTGAAGTAAGTCAGAAAGAGGAAAACAAATATTGTATATTAATGCCTATATGTGGAACCTAGAAAAATGGTACAGATGAACTGGTTTGCAGGGCAGAAATAGAGACACAGAGGTAGAGAACAAACGTATGGACACAAAGTGGGGGAAGCCATGGGGTGGTGGTGGTGGGATGAGTTGGGAGATTGGGATTGACCTGTATACATGTATATGCATAAAATAGATAACTAATAATAACCCACTGTATAAAAAAAATAAATTAAATTAAATTTCAAAATTTTTAAAAATAAAATGTAAAAATAAAACAGAAAAAAAGTTCTTCCATTCACACTGATGTATTTATAAGAATGAATTATTTCCATGCTTATATCCATAAATACATAAAAGAGGAATAAAATCTAACTTGAACCAAAAAAGAAAAAAAAAACTGAACCTAACATTTATACAGAGGAAAACACTACCAAGGCACTTGCTCCAGTGGTAAACAATTGTGAAATTGGTCAGAGGTGGGGAATCATCTCCCATACAGCCAGCAGCCCCGCCCGCCCACGCAAGGAGCGTCCTCATTGCAAAGCTGGGGGACCGTGCCGAGGCCTCTGTGAGGAAACGTGAGCTGAGCCCCAGGCCAGCTGCTGCTGAACTCTTCCCACCCTTCCCAGGTGAAACACCTGAATATGTACAAGGGCTGGAAAGCCTAGAGGAAGGGCCGTGGAGCCACACCAGCGACAGCACGCAGGCCAACTTGGTGCCTGCAGGTCAGCCAGGATGGTCCTGGCCACGGGCGCTCTTCTGGAAGCTTTCCATTGCCCTGCCTGAGATACCCCTCCTGTCCCGGCCCCCACTCCTTTTTTTCCTTCCTCACCTCAGCCCGGAGAGATATTCCAGTGGAAGTTATGGGTGACACATCCTCTTCTTTACAGGTGGCAGCCTGGCAACTCCTGCCGAAAGTCCAGCAGAGCCCCACTCACACCGGGCCCCCCACAAAGCCGTGGACCCTCACACCCTCCCACCAGCACAGCCCCGAGACTGCTGACGGGGCAGAGAATATGGAGTCAGGCACAGCTGCAGGGGCTATTGCTGCCTGGAGTGCTGTTTATATTGACCTCAACCCAGGCACACCTGGGGAGGGCTTGCCGGCAGGGTCAGGCTGCCCAGGTCAGCTAATCCTCAGCCCTCGGGGAATCACATTGCAGAAAATGGACCTCGCTAAGACAGAATATTCGCCAAGGAAAAAAAGGACACAATGCCATTTGCAGCACCGTAGATGAGTCTCGAGGTAATCACGTGTCTTGGAGTAAGTCAGAAAGTGAAAGACACATATCATATCATATCACTTATAGGTGTTACCTATAAATTGATACCAGGGCAGATATTTCCACGGAGAAGGGCAATCACAGATTCATTAAACAAACTTATGGTTCACCAAAGGAAAGGTGTGAGGATTGAATTCTTTACGATATTGGGGTTAACAGACATATACAAACACAGTAGACGTATATAATCACCAAAGACCTACGGAGTACCAAGAGAAGACTACTCAACATTCTGTCATAACGTACATGGGAAAAGGATCCCAGGAAGAACAGACATATGTATATGTGTAAAAGAACCACATCTTGCACACCTACAACAAGCTAAACGTTGTACTCAAACTTGCTGTAATAAAAAATAAAAAATTAAATTAAAAACATGAACAAGAAGTAGTGAGACAAACTTGAGGGGCTTTCTCCTGGCACATTCCGTTCTACATTCCAATCTAGAACGCGACTTCCATTGAGGCTCTGCTGCCCTAGTAACCAGATTTGGTAAGGGAGAACTGCTGCCACCTTGTGGCCGTTTCACACAACAGCAGCTTTAATCCCAGCGCTAATGGTCAGTGGATATTCCAAATCATTACAGGCCTGTAAATGACACCTGCCCTGAAAACAAATCCTGGGGTCATATATTGACCAAAAAATTCAAAAGACGTCCATATTTCAAAACGACAGTTTCAAGAGGCATATTTCACGCACATTAGTGTTCTGCTTCTTTTGCTTGCTTTCTTTCTTTGTTAAAAAAACGGGAATGGAAAAAGGCAACCCTCAGAATGGGCGAAAACGTTCACAAACGAATCAATGGACAAAGGTTTAATCTCCAATATATATAAACAGCTCATGCAGCTTAATATTAATAAAACAAACAACCCAATACAAAAATGGGCAGAAGATCTGAAGAGACGTTTCTTCAAAGAAGACACAGAGATGGCCAAGACGCACATGAAAAGCTGCTCAACATCACTAATTATTAGAGAAATGCAAATCAGAACTACAATGAGGTAAGACCTCACACCTGTGAGAATCGGCATCATCAGATAATCTACAAACAACAAATTCTGGGGAGGGTGTGGACAAAAGGAACCCTCTTCCGCTATTGGTGGGAATGTAAATTGATACAGTCACTATGGAGAACAGTATGGAGGTTCCTTTCAAAAACTAAAAAGAGAATTACCATAGGATCCAGCAATCCCACTTCTGGGCATATACCCAGAGAAAACCATAAATCACAAAGACACATTCACCACAATGTTCATTGCAGCACTATTTACAATAGCCAGGTAATGGAAGCAACCTAAATGCCCACAGACAGACGAATGGATAAAGATGTGGTACATATATAAAATGGAATATTACTCAGCCAAAAAAAGGAATGAAACTGGGTCATTTGTAGAGAAGTTGATGGATCTAGAGACTGTGATGCAGAGTGAAGTAAGTCAGAAAGAGGAAAACAAATATTGTATATTAATGCCTATATGTGGAACCTAGAAAAATGGTACAGATGAACTGGTTTGCAGGGCAGAAATAGAGACACAGAGGTAGAGAACAAACGTATGGACACAAAGTGGGGGAAGCCATGGGGTGGTGGTGGTGGGATGAGTTGGGAGATTGGGATTGACCTGTATACATGTATATGCATAAAATAGATAACTAATAATAACCCACTGTATAAAAAAAATAAATTAAATTAAATTTCAAAATTTTTAAAAATAAAATGTAAAAATAAAACAGAAAAAAAGTTCTTCCATTCACACTGATGTATTTATAAGAATGAATTATTTCCATGCTTATATCCATAAATACATAAAAGAGGAATAAAATCTAACTTGAACCAAAAAAGAAAAAAAAAACTGAACCTAACATTTATACAGAGGAAAACACTACCAAGGCACTTGCTCCAGTGGTAAACAATTGTGAAATTGGTCAGAGGTGGGGAATCATCTCCCATACAGCCAGCAGCCCCGCCCGCCCACGCAAGGAGCGTCCTCATTGCAAAGCTGGGGGACCGTGCCGAGGCCTCTGTGAGGAAACGTGAGCTGAGCCCCAGGCCAGCTGCTGCTGAACTCTTCCCACCCTTCCCAGGTGAAACACCTGAATATGTACAAGGGCTGGAAAGCCTAGAGGAAGGGCCGTGGAGCCACACCAGCGACAGCACGCAGGCCAACTTGGTGCCTGCAGGTCAGCCAGGATGGTCCTGGCCACGGGCGCTCTTCTGGAAGCTTTCCATTGCCCTGCCTGAGATACCCCTCCTGTCCCGGCCCCCACTCCTTTTTTTCCTTCCTCACCTCAGCCCGGAGAGATATTCCAGTGGAAGTTATGGGTGACACATCCTCTTCTTTACAGGTGGCAGCCTGGCAACTCCTGCCGAAAGTCCAGCAGAGCCCCACTCACACCGGGCCCCCCACAAAGCCGTGGACCCTCACACCCTCCCACCAGCACAGCCCCGAGACTGCTGACGGGGCAGAGAATATGGAGTCAGGCACAGCTGCAGGGGCTATTGCTGCCTGGAGTGCTGTTTATATTGACCTCAACCCAGGCACACCTGGGGAGGGCTTGCCGGCAGGGTCAGGCTGCCCAGGTCAGCTAATCCTCAGCCCTCGGGGAATCACATTGCAGAAAATGGACCTCGCTAAGACAGAATATTCGCCAAGGAAAAAAAGGACACAATGCCATTTGCAGCACCGTAGATGAGTCTCGAGGTAATCACGTGTCTTGGAGTAAGTCAGAAAGTGAAAGACACATATCATATCATATCACTTATAGGTGTTACCTATAAATTGATACCAGGGCAGATATTTCCACGGAGAAGGGCAATCACAGATTCATTAAACAAACTTATGGTTCACCAAAGGAAAGGTGTGAGGATTGAATTCTTTACGATATTGGGGTTAACAGACATATACAAACACAGTAGACGTATATAATCACCAAAGACCTACGGAGTACCAAGAGAAGACTACTCAACATTCTGTCATAACGTACATGGTAAAAGGATCCCAGGAAGAACAGACATATGTATATGTGTAAAAGAACCACATCTTGCACACCTACAACAAGCTAAACGTTGTACTCAAACTTGCTGTAATAAAAAATAAAAAATTAAATTAAAAACATGAACAAGAAGTAGTGAGACAAACTTGAGGGGCTTTCTCCTGGCACATTCCGTTCTACATTCCAATCTAGAACGCGACTTCCATTGAGGCTCTGCTGCCCTAGTAACCAGATTTGGTAAGGGAGAACTGCTGCCACCTTGTGGCCGTTTCACACAACAGCAGCTTTAATCCCAGCGCTAATGGTCAGTGGATATTCCAAATCATTACAGGCCTGTAAATGACACCTGCCCTGAAAACAAATCCTGGGGTCATATATCGACCAAAAAATTCAAAAGACGTCCATATTTCAAAACGACAGTTTCAAGAGGCATATTTCACGCACATTAGTGTTCTGCTTCTTTTGCTTGCTTGCTTTCTTTGTTAAAAAAACGGGAATGGAAAAAGGCAACCCTCAGAATGGGCGAAAACGTTCACAAACGAATCAATGGACAAAGGTTTAATCTCCAATATATATAAACAGCTCATGCAGCTTAATATTAATAAAACAAACAACCCAATACAAAAATGGGCAGAAGATCTGAAGAGACGTTTCTTCAAAGAAGACACAGAGATGGCCAAGACGCACATGAAAAGCTGCTCAACATCACTAATTATTAGAGAAATGCAAATCAGAACTACAATGAGGTAAGACCTCACACCTGTGAGAATCGGCATCATCAGATAATCTACAAACAACAAATTCTGGGGAGGGTGTGGACAAAAGGAACCCTCTTCCGCTATTGGTGGGAATGTAAATTGATACAGTCACTATGGAGAACAGTATGGAGGTTCCTTTCAAAAACTAAAAAGAGAATTACCATAGGATCCAGCAATCCCACTTCTGGGCATATACCCAGAGAAAACCAGAAATCACAAAGACACATTCACCACAATGTTCATTGCAGCACTATTTACAATAGCCAGGTAATGGAAGCAACCTAAATGCCCACAGACAGACGAATGGACAAAGATGTGGTACATATATAAAATGGAATATTACTCAGCCAAAAAAAGGAATGAAACTGGGTCATTTTTAGAGAAGTTGATGGATCTAGAGACTGTGATGCAGAGTGAAGTAAGTCAGAAAGAGAAAAACAAATATTGTATATTAATGCCTATATGTGGAACCTAGAAAAATGGTACAGATGAACTGGTTTGCAGGGCAGAAAGAGAGACACAGAGGTAGAGAACAAACGTATGGACACAAAGTGGGGGAAGCCATGGGGTGGTGGTGGTGGGATGAGTTGGGAGATTGGGATTGACCTGTATACATGTATATGCATAAAATAGATAACTAATAATAACCCACTGTATAAAAAATAAATTAAATTAAATTTCAAAATTTTTAAAAATAAAATGTAAAAATAAAACAGAAAAAAAGTTCTTCCATTCACACTGATGTATTTATAAGAATGAATTATTTCCATGCTTATATCCATAAATACATAAAAGAGGAATAAAATCTAACTTGACCCAAAAAAGAAAAAAAACTGAACCTAACATTTATACAGAGGAAAACACTACCAAGGCACTTGCTCCAGTGGTAAACAATTGTGAAATTGGTCAGAGGTGGGGAATCATCTCCCATACAGCCAGCAGCCCCGCCCGCCCACGCAAGGAGCGTCCTCATTGCAAAGCTGGGGGACCGTGCCGAGGCCTCTGTGAGGAAACGTGAGCTGAGCCCCAGGCCAGCTGCTGCTGAACTCTTCCCACCCTTCCCAGGTGAAACACCTGAATATGTACAAGGGCTTGAAAGCCTAGAGGAAGGGCCGTGGAGCCACACCAGCGACAGCACGCAGGCCAACTTGGTGCCTGCAGGTCAGCCAGGATGGTCCTGGCCACGGGCGCTCTTCTGGAAGCTTTCCATTGCCCTGCCTGAGATACCCCCCCTGTCCCGGCCCCCACTCCTTTTTTTCCTTCCTCACCTCAGCCCGGAGAGATATTCCAGTGGAAGTTATGGGTGACACATCCTCTTCTTTACAGGTGGCAGCCTGGCAACTCCTGCCGAAAGTCCAGCAGAGCCCCAATCACACCGGGCCCCCCACAAAGCCGTGGACCCTCACACCCTCCCACCAGCACAGCCCCGAGACTGCTGACGGGGCAGACAATATGGAGTCAGGCACAGCTGCAGGGGCTATTGCTGCCTGGAGTGCTGTTTATATTGACCCCTCCCCAGGCACACCTGGGGAGGGCTTGCCGGCAGGGTCAGGCTGCCCAGGTCAGCTAATCCTCAGCCCTCGGGGAATCACATTGCAGAAAATGGACCTCGCTAAGACAGAATATTCGCCAAGGAAAAAAAGGACACAATGCCATTTGCAGCACCGTAGATGAGTCTCGAGGTAATCACGTGACTTGGAGTAAGTCAGAAAGTGAAAGACACATATCATATCATATCACTTATAGGTGTTACCTATAAATTGATACCAGGGCAGATATTTCCACGGAGAAGGGCAATCACAGATTCATTAAACAAACTTACGGTTCACCAAAGGAAAGGTGTGAGGATTGAATTTATTACGATATTGGGTTTAACAGACATATACAAACACAGTAGACGTATATAATCACCAAAGACCTACGGAGTACCAAGAGAAGACTACTCAACATTCTGTCATAACGTACATGGGAAAAGGATCCCAGGAAGAACAGACATATGTATATGTGTAAAAGAACCACATCTTGCACACCTACAACAAGCTAAACGTTGTACTCAAACTTGCTGTAATAAAAAATAAAAAATTAAATTAAAAACACGAACAAGAAGTAGTGAGACAAACTTGAGGGGCTTTCTCCTGGCACATTCCGTTCTACATTCCAATCTAGAACGCGACTTCCATTGAGGCTCTGCTGCCCTAGTAACCAGATTTGGTAAGGGAGAACTGCTGCCACCTTGTGGCCGTTTCACACAACAGCAGCTTTAATCCCAGCGCTAATGGTCAGTGGATATTCCAAATCATTACAGGCCTGTAAATGACACCTGCCCTGAAAACAAATCCTGGGGTCATATATCGACCAAAAAATTCAAAAGACGTCCATATTTCAAAACGACAGTTTCAAGAGGCATATTTCACGCACATTAGTGTTCTGCTTCTTTTGCTTGCTTTCTTTCTTTGTTAAAAAAACGGGAATGGAAAAAGGCAACCCTCAGAATGGGCGAAAACGTTCACAAACGAATCAATGGACAAAGGTTTAATCTCCAATATATATAAACAGCTCATGCAGCTTAATATTAATAAAACAAACAACCCAATACAAAAATGGGCAGAAGATCTGAAGAGACGTTTCTTCAAAGAAGACACAGAGATGGCCAAGACGCACATGAAAAGCTGCTCAACATCACTAATTATTAGAGAAATGCAAATCAGAACTACAATGAGGTAAGACCTCACACCTGTGAGAATCGGCATCATCAGATAATCTACAAACAACAAATTCTGGGGAGGGTGTGGACAAAAGGAACCCTCTTCCGCTATTGGTGGGAATGTAAATTGATACAGTCACTATGGAGAACAGTATGGAGGTTCCTTTCAAAAACTAAAAAGAGAATTACCATAGGATCCAGCAATCCCACTTCTGGGCATATACCCAGAGAAAACCATAAATCACAAAGACACATTCACCACAATGTTCATTGCAGCACTATTTACAATAGCCAGGTAATGGAAGCAACCTAAATGCCCACAGACAGACGAATGGATAAAGATGTGGTACATATATAAAATGGAATATTACTCAGCCAAAAAAAGGAATGAAACTGGGTCATTTGTAGAGAAGTTGATGGATCTAGAGACTGTCATGCAGAGTGAAGTAAGTCAGAAAGAGAAAAACAAATATTGTATATTAATGCCTATATGTGGAACCTAGAAAAATGGTACAGATGAACTGGTTTGCAGGGCAGAAAGAGAGACACAGAGGTAGAGAACAAACGTATGGACACAAAGTGGGGGAAGCCATGGGGTGGTGGTGGTGGGATGAGTTGGGAGATTGGGATTGACCTGTATACATGTATATGCATAAAATAGATAACTAATAATAACCCACTGTATAAAAAAAATAAATTAAATTAAATTTCAAAATTTTTAAAAATAAAATGTAAAAATAAAACAGAAAAAAAGTTCTTCCATTCACACTGATGTATTTATAAGAATGAATTATTTCCATGCTTATATCCATAAATACATAAAAGAGGAATAAAATCTAACTTGAACCAAAAAAGAAAAAAAAACTGAACCTAACATTTATACAGAGGAAAACACTACCAAGGCACTTGCTCCAGGGGTAAACAATTGTGAAATTGGTCAGAGGTGGGGAATCATCTCCCATACAGCCAGCAGCCCCGCCCGCCCACGCAAGGAGCGTCCTCATTGCAAAGCTGGGGGACCGTGCCGAGGCCTCTGTGAGGAAACGTGAGCTGAGCCCCAGGCCAGCTGCTGCTGAACTCTTCCCACCCTTCCCAGGTGAAACACCTGAATATGTACAAGGGCTTGAAAGCCTAGAGGAAGGGCCGTGGAGCCACACCAGCGACAGCACGCAGGCCAACTTGGTGCCTGCAGGTCAGCCAGGATGGTCCTGGCCACGGGCGCTCTTCTGGAAGCTTTCCATTGCCCTGCCTGAGATACCCCTCCTGTCCCGGCCCCCACTCCTTTTTTTCCTTCCTCACCTCAGCCCGGAGAGATATTCCAGTGGAAGTTATGGGTGACACATCCTCTTCTTTACAGGTGGCAGCCTGGCAACTCCTGCCGAAAGTCCAGCAGAGCCCCACTCACACCGGGCCCCCCACAAAGCCGTGGACCCTCACACCCTCCCACCAGCACAGCCCCGAGACTGCTGACGGGGCAGAGAATATGGAGTCAGGCACAGCTGCAGGGGCTATTGCTGCCTGGAGTGCTGTTTATATTGACCCCTCCCCAGGCACACCTGGGGAGGGCTTGCCGGCAGGGTCAGGCTGCCCAGGTCAGCTAATCCTCAGCCCTCGGGGAATCACATTGCAGAAAATGGACCTCGCTAAGACAGAATATTCGCCAAGGAAAAAAAGGACACAATGCCATTTGCAGCACCGTAGATGAGTCTCGAGGTAATCACGTGTCTTGGAGTAAGTCAGAAAGTGAAAGACACATATCATATCATATCACTTATAGGTGTTACCTATAAATTGATACCAGGGCAGATATTTCCACGGAGAAGGGCAATCACAGATTCATTAAACAAACTTATGGTTCACCAAAGGAAAGGTGTGAGGATTGAATTCTTTACGATATTGGGGTTAACAGACATATACAAACACAGTAGACGTATATAATCACCAAAGACCTACGGAGTACCAAGAGAAGACTACTCAACATTCTGTCATAACGTACATGGTAAAAGGATCCCAGGAAGAACAGACATATGTATATGTGTAAAAGAACCACATCTTGCACACCTACAACAAGCTAAACGTTGTACTCAAACTTGCTGTAATAAAAAATAAAAAATTAAATTAAAAACATGAACAAGAAGTAGTGAGACAAACTTGAGGGGCTTTCTCCTGGCACATTCCGTTCTACATTCCAATCTAGAACGCGACTTCCATTGAGGCTCTGCTGCCCTAGTAACCAGATTTGGTAAGGGAGAACTGCTGCCACCTTGTGGCCGTTTCACACAACAGCAGCTTTAATCCCAGCGCTAATGGTCAGTGGATATTCCAAATCATTACAGGCCTGTAAATGACACCTGCCCTGAAAACAAATCCTGGGGTCATATATCGACCAAAAAATTCAAAAGACGTCCATATTTCAAAACGACAGTTTCAAGAGGCATATTTCACGCACATTAGTGTTCTGCTTCTTTTGCTTGCTTTCTTTCTTTGTTAAAAAAACGGGAATGGAAAAAGGCAACCCTCAGAATGGGCGAAAACGTTCACAAACGAATCAATGGACAAAGGTTTAATCTCCAATATATATAAACAGCTCATGCAGCTTAATATTAATAAAACAAACAACCCAATACAAAAATGGGCAGAAGATCTGAAGAGACGTTTCTTCAAAGAAGACACAGAGATGGCCAAGACGCACATGAAAAGCTGCTCAACATCACTAATTATTAGAGAAATGCAAATCAGAACTACAATGAGGTAAGACCTCACACCTGTGAGAATCGGCATCATCAGATAATCTACAAACAACAAATTCTGGGGAGGGTGTGGACAAAAGGAACCCTCTTCCGCTATTGGTGGGAATGTAAATTGATACAGTCACTATGGAGAACAGTATGGAGGTTCCTTTCAAAAACTAAAAAGAGAATTACCATAGGATCCAGCAATCCCACTTCTGGGCATATACCCAGAGAAAACCATAAATCACAAAGACACATTCACCACAATGTTCATTGCAGCACTATTTACAATAGCCAGGTAATGGAAGCAACCTAAATGCCCACAGACAGACGAATGGATAAAGATGTGGTACATATATAAAATGGAATATTACTCAGCCAAAAAAAGGAATGAAACTGGGTCATTTGTAGAGAAGTTGATGGATCTAGAGACTGTCATGCAGAGTGAAGTAAGTCAGAAAGAGAAAAACAAATATTGTATATTAATGCCTATATGTGGAACCTAGAAAAATGGTACAGATGAACTGGTTTGCAGGGCAGAAAGAGAGACACAGAGGTAGAGAACAAACGTATGGACACAAAGTGGGGGAAGCCATGGGGTGGTGGTGGTGGGATGAGTTGGGAGATTGGGATTGACCTGTATACATGTATATGCATAAAATAGATAACTAATAATAACCCACTGTATAAAAAAATAAATTAAATTAAATTTCAAAATTTTTAAAAATAAAATGTAAAAATAAAACAGAAAAAAAGTTCTTCCATTCACACTGATGTATTTATAAGAATGAATTATTTCCATGCTTATATCCATAAATACATAAAAGAGGAATAAAATCTAACTTGACCCAAAAAAGAAAAAAAACTGAACCTAACATTTATACAGAGGAAAACACTACCAAGGCACTTGCTCCAGTGGTAAACAATTCTGAAATTGGTCAGAGGTGGGGAATCATCTCCCATACAGCCAGCAGCCCCGCCCGCCCACGCAAGGAGCGTCCTCATTGCAAAGCTGGGGGACCGTGCCGAGGCCTCTGTGAGGAAACGTGAGCTGAGCCCCAGGCCAGCTGCTGCTGAACTCTTCCCACCCTTCCCAGGTGAAACACCTGAATATGTACAAGGGCTGGAAAGCCTAGAGGAAGGGCCGTGGAGCCACACCAGCGACAGCACGCAGGCCAACTTGGTGCCTGCAGGTCAGCCAGGATGGTCCTGGCCACGGGCGCTCTTCTGGAAGCTTTCCATTGCCCTGCCTGAGATACCCCTCCTGTCCCGGCCCCCACTCCTTTTTTTCCTTCCTCACCTCAGCCCGGAGAGATATTCCAGTGGAAGTTATGGGTGACACATCCTCTTCTTTACAGGTGGCAGCCTGGCAACTCCTGCCGAAAGTCCAGCAGAGCCCCACTCACACCGGGCCCCCCACAAAGCCGTGGACCCTCACACCCTCCCACCAGCACAGCCCCGAGACTGCTGACGGGGCAGAGAATATGGAGTCAGGCACAGCTGCAGGGGCTATTGCTGCCTGGAGTGCTGTTTATATTGACCCCTCCCCAGGCACACCTGGGGAGGGCTTGCCGGCAGGGTCAGGCTGCCCAGGTCAGCTAATCCTCAGCCCTCGGGGAATCACATTGCAGAAAATGGACCTCGCTAAGACAGAATATTCGCCAAGGAAAAAAAGGACACAATGCCATTTGCAGCACCGTAGATGAGTCTCGAGGTAATCACGTGTCTTGGAGTAAGTCAGAAAGTGAAAGACACATATCATATCATATCACTTATAGGTGTTACCTATAAATTGATACCAGGGCAGATATTTCCACGGAGAAGGGCAATCACAGATTCATTAAACAAACTTATGGTTCACCAAAGGAAAGGTGTGAGGATTGAATTCTTTACGATATTGGGGTTAACAGACATATACAAACACAGTAGACGTATATAATCACCAAAGACCTACGGAGTACCAAGAGAAGACTACTCAACATTCTGTCATAACGTACATGGTAAAAGGATCCCAGGAAGAACAGACATATGTATATGTGTAAAAGAACCACATCTTGCACACCTACAACAAGCTAAACGTTGTACTCAAACTTGCTGTAATAAAAAATAAAAAATTAAATTAAAAACATGAACAAGAAGTAGTGAGACAAACTTGAGGGGCTTTCTCCTGGCACATTCCGTTCTACATTCCAATCTAGAACGCGACTTCCATTGAGGCTCTGCTGCCCTAGTAACCAGATTTGGTAAGGGAGAACTGCTGCCACCTTGTGGCCGTTTCACACAACAGCAGCTTTAATCCCAGCGCTAATGGTCAGTGGATATTCCAAATCATTACAGGCCTGTAAATGACACCTGCCCTGAAAACAAATCCTGGGGTCATATATCGACCAAAAAATTCAAAAGACGTCCATATTTCAAAACGACAGTTTCAAGAGGCATATTTCACGCACATTAGTGTTCTGCTTCTTTTGCTTGCTTGCTTTCTTTGTTAAAAAAACGGGAATGGAAAAAGGCAACCCTCAGAATGGGCGAAAACGTTCACAAACGAATCAATGGACAAAGGTTTAATCTCCAATATATATAAACAGCTCATGCAGCTTAATATTAATAAAACAAACAACCCAATACAAAAATGGGCAGAAGATCTGAAGAGACGTTTCTTCAAAGAAGACACAGAGATGGCCAAGACGCACATGAAAAGCTGCTCAACATCACTAATTATTAGAGAAATGCAAATCAGAACTACAATGAGGTAAGACCTCACACCTGTGAGAATCGGCATCATCAGATAATCTACAAACAACAAATTCTGGGGAGGGTGTGGACAAAAGGAACCCTCTTCCGCTATTGGTGGGAATGTAAATTGATACAGTCACTATGGAGAACAGTATGGAGGTTCCTTTCAAAAACTAAAAAGAGAATTACCATAGGATCCAGCAATCCCACTTCTGGGCATATACCCAGAGAAAACCAGAAATCACAAAGACACATTCACCACAATGTTCATTGCAGCACTATTTACAATAGCCAGGTAATGGAAGCAACCTAAATGCCCACAGACAGACGAATGGATAAAGATGTTGTACATATATAAAATGGAATATTACTCAGCCAAAAAAAGGAATGAAACTGGGTCATTTGTAGAGAAGTTGATGGATCTAGAGACTGTCATGCAGAGTGAAGTAAGTCAGAAAGAGAAAAACAAATATTGTATATTAATGCCTATATGTGGAACCTAGAAAAATGGTACAGATGAACTGGTTTGCAGGGCAGAAAGAGAGACACAGAGGTAGAGAACAAACGTATGGACACAAAGTGGGGGAAGCCATGGGGTGGTGGTGGTGGGATGAGTTGGGAGATTGGGATTGACCTGTATACATGTATATGCATAAAATAGATAACTAATAATAACCCACTGTATAAAAAATAAATTAAATTAAATTTCAAAATTTTTAAAAATAAAATGTAAAAATAAAACAGAAAAAAAGTTCTTCCATTCACACTGATGTATTTATAAGAATGAATTATTTCCATGCTTATATCCATAAATACATAAAAGAGGAATAAAATCTAACTTGACCCAAAAAAGAAAAAAAACTGAACCTAACATTTATACAGAGGAAAACACTACCAAGGCACTTGCTCCAGTGGTAAACAATTGTGAAATTGGTCAGAGGTGGGGAATCATCTCCCATACAGCCAGCAGCCCCGCCCGCCCACGCAAGGAGCGTCCTCATTGCAAAGCTGGGGGACCGTGCCGAGGCCTCTGTGAGGAAACGTGAGCTGAGCCCCAGGCCAGCTGCTGCTGAACTCTTCCCACCCTTCCCAGGTGAAACACCTGAATATGTACAAGGGCTTGAAAGCCTAGAGGAAGGGCCGTGGAGCCACACCAGCGACAGCACGCAGGCCAACTTGGTGCCTGCAGGTCAGCCAGGATGGTCCTGGCCACGGGCGCTCTTCTGGAAGCTTTCCATTGCCCTGCCTGAGATACCCCCCCTGTCCCGGCCCCCACTCCTTTTTTTCCTTCCTCACCTCAGCCCGGAGAGATATTCCAGTGGAAGTTATGGGTGACACATCCTCTTCTTTACAGGTGGCAGCCTGGCAACTCCTGCCGAAAGTCCAGCAGAGCCCCAATCACACCGGGCCCCCCACAAAGCCGTGGACCCTCACACCCTCCCACCAGCACAGCCCCGAGACTGCTGACGGGGCAGACAATATGGAGTCAGGCACAGCTGCAGGGGCTATTGCTGCCTGGAGTGCTGTTTATATTGACCCCTCCCCAGGCACACCTGGGGAGGGCTTGCCGGCAGGGTCAGGCTGCCCAGGTCAGCTAATCCTCAGCCCTCGGGGAATCACATTGCAGAAAATGGACCTCGCTAAGACAGAATATTCGCCAAGGAAAAAAAGGACACAATGCCATTTGCAGCACCGTAGATGAGTCTCGAGGTAATCACGTGACTTGGAGTAAGTCAGAAAGTGAAAGACACATATCATATCATATCACTTATAGGTGTTACCTATAAATTGATACCAGGGCAGATATTTCCACGGAGAAGGGCAATCACAGATTCATTAAACAAACTTACGGTTCACCAAAGGAAAGGTGTGAGGATTGAATTTATTACGATATTGGGTTTAACAGACATATACAAACACAGTAGACGTATATAATCACCAAAGACCTACGGAGTACCAAGAGAAGACTACTCAACATTCTGTCATAACGTACATGGGAAAAGGATCCCAGGAAGAACAGACATATGTATATGTGTAAAAGAACCACATCTTGCACACCTACAACAAGCTAAACGTTGTACTCAAACTTGCTGTAATAAAAAATAAAAAATTAAATTAAAAACACGAACAAGAAGTAGTGAGACAAACTTGAGGGGCTTTCTCCTGGCACATTCCGTTCTACATTCCAATCTAGAACGCGACTTCCATTGAGGCTCTGCTGCCCTAGTAACCAGATTTGGTAAGGGAGAACTGCTGCCACCTTGTGGCCGTTTCACACAACAGCAGCTTTAATCCCAGCGCTAATGGTCAGTGGATATTCCAAATCATTACAGGCCTGTAAATGACACCTGCCCTGAAAACAAATCCTGGGGTCATATATCGACCAAAAAATTCAAAAGACGTCCATATTTCAAAACGACAGTTTCAAGAGGCATATTTCACGCACATTAGTGTTCTGCTTCTTTTGCTTGCTTTCTTTCTTTGTTAAAAAAACGGGAATGGAAAAAGGCAACCCTCAGAATGGGCGAAAACGTTCACAAACGAATCAATGGACAAAGGTTTAATCTCCAATATATATAAACAGCTCATGCAGCTTAATATTAATAAAACAAACAACCCAATACAAAAATGGGCAGAAGATCTGAAGAGACGTTTCTTCAAAGAAGACACAGAGATGGCCAAGACGCACATGAAAAGCTGCTCAACATCACTAATTATTAGAGAAATGCAAATCAGAACTACAATGAGGTAAGACCTCACACCTGTGAGAATCGGCATCATCAGATAATCTACAAACAACAAATTCTGGGGAGGGTGTGGACAAAAGGAACCCTCTTCCGCTATTGGTGGGAATGTAAATTGATACAGTCACTATGGAGAACAGTATGGAGGTTCCTTTCAAAAACTAAAAAGAGAATTACCATAGGATCCAGCAATCCCACTTCTGGGCATATACCCAGAGAAAACCATAAATCACAAAGACACATTCACCACAATGTTCATTGCAGCACTATTTACAATAGCCAGGTAATGGAAGCAACCTAAATGCCCACAGACAGACGAATGGATAAAGATGTGGTACATATATAAAATGGAATATTACTCAGCCAAAAAAAGGAATGAAACTGGGTCATTTGTAGAGAAGTTGATGGATCTAGAGACTGTCATGCAGAGTGAAGTAAGTCAGAAAGAGAAAAACAAATATTGTATATTAATGCCTATATGTGGAACCTAGAAAAATGGTACAGATGAACTGGTTTGCAGGGCAGAAAGAGAGACACAGAGGTAGAGAACAAACGTATGGACACAAAGTGGGGGAAGCCATGGGGTGGTGGTGGTGGGATGAGTTGGGAGATTGGGATTGACCTGTATACATGTATATGCATAAAATAGATAACTAATAATAACCCACTGTATAAAAAAAATAAATTAAATTAAATTTCAAAATTTTTAAAAATAAAATGTAAAAATAAAACAGAAAAAAAGTTCTTCCATTCACACTGATGTATTTATAAGAATGAATTATTTCCATGCTTATATCCATAAATACATAAAAGAGGAATAAAATCTAACTTGAACCAAAAAAGAAAAAAAAACTGAACCTAACATTTATACAGAGGAAAACACTACCAAGGCACTTGCTCCAGGGGTAAACAATTGTGAAATTGGTCAGAGGTGGGGAATCATCTCCCATACAGCCAGCAGCCCCGCCCGCCCACGCAAGGAGCGTCCTCATTGCAAAGCTGGGGGACCGTGCCGAGGCCTCTGTGAGGAAACGTGAGCTGAGCCCCAGGCCAGCTGCTGCTGAACTCTTCCCACCCTTCCCAGGTGAAACACCTGAATATGTACAAGGGCTTGAAAGCCTAGAGGAAGGGCCGTGGAGCCACACCAGCGACAGCACGCAGGCCAACTTGGTGCCTGCAGGTCAGCCAGGATGGTCCTGGCCACGGGCGCTCTTCTGGAAGCTTTCCATTGCCCTGCCTGAGATACCCCTCCTGTCCCGGCCCCCACTCCTTTTTTTCCTTCCTCACCTCAGCCCGGAGAGATATTCCAGTGGAAGTTATGGGTGACACATCCTCTTCTTTACAGGTGGCAGCCTGGCAACTCCTGCCGAAAGTCCAGCAGAGCCCCACTCACACCGGGCCCCCCACAAAGCCGTGGACCCTCACACCCTCCCACCAGCACAGCCCCGAGACTGCTGACGGGGCAGAGAATATGGAGTCAGGCACAGCTGCAGGGGCTATTGCTGCCTGGAGTGCTGTTTATATTGACCCCTCCCCAGGCACACCTGGGGAGGGCTTGCCGGCAGGGTCAGGCTGCCCAGGTCAGCTAATCCTCAGCCCTCGGGGAATCACATTGCAGAAAATGGACCTCGCTAAGACAGAATATTCGCCAAGGAAAAAAAGGACACAATGCCATTTGCAGCACCGTAGATGAGTCTCGAGGTAATCACGTGTCTTGGAGTAAGTCAGAAAGTGAAAGACACATATCATATCATATCACTTATAGGTGTTACCTATAAATTGATACCAGGGCAGATATTTCCACGGAGAAGGGCAATCACAGATTCATTAAACAAACTTATGGTTCACCAAAGGAAAGGTGTGAGGATTGAATTCTTTACGATATTGGGGTTAACAGACATATACAAACACAGTAGACGTATATAATCACCAAAGACCTACGGAGTACCAAGAGAAGACTACTCAACATTCTGTCATAACGTACATGGTAAAAGGATCCCAGGAAGAACAGACATATGTATATGTGTAAAAGAACCACATCTTGCACACCTACAACAAGCTAAACGTTGTACTCAAACTTGCTGTAATAAAAAATAAAAAATTAAATTAAAAACATGAACAAGAAGTAGTGAGACAAACTTGAGGGGCTTTCTCCTGGCACATTCCGTTCTACATTCCAATCTAGAACGCGACTTCCATTGAGGCTCTGCTGCCCTAGTAACCAGATTTGGTAAGGGAGAACTGCTGCCACCTTGTGGCCGTTTCACACAACAGCAGCTTTAATCCCAGCGCTAATGGTCAGTGGATATTCCAAATCATTACAGGCCTGTAAATGACACCTGCCCTGAAAACAAATCCTGGGGTCATATATCGACCAAAAAATTCAAAAGACGTCCATATTTCAAAACGACAGTTTCAAGAGGCATATTTCACGCACATTAGTGTTCTGCTTCTTTTGCTTGCTTTCTTTCTTTGTTAAAAAAACGGGAATGGAAAAAGGCAACCCTCAGAATGGGCGAAAACGTTCACAAACGAATCAATGGACAAAGGTTTAATCTCCAATATATATAAACAGCTCATGCAGCTTAATATTAATAAAACAAACAACCCAATACAAAAATGGGCAGAAGATCTGAAGAGACGTTTCTTCAAAGAAGACACAGAGATGGCCAAGACGCACATGAAAAGCTGCTCAACATCACTAATTATTAGAGAAATGCAAATCAGAACTACAATGAGGTAAGACCTCACACCTGTGAGAATCGGCATCATCAGATAATCTACAAACAACAAATTCTGGGGAGGGTGTGGACAAAAGGAACCCTCTTCCGCTATTGGTGGGAATGTAAATTGATACAGTCACTATGGAGAACAGTATGGAGGTTCCTTTCAAAAACTAAAAAGAGAATTACCATAGGATCCAGCAATCCCACTTCTGGGCATATACCCAGAGAAAACCATAAATCACAAAGACACATTCACCACAATGTTCATTGCAGCACTATTTACAATAGCCAGGTAATGGAAGCAACCTAAATGCCCACAGACAGACGAATGGATAAAGATGTGGTACATATATAAAATGGAATATTACTCAGCCAAAAAAAGGAATGAAACTGGGTCATTTGTAGAGAAGTTGATGGATCTAGAGACTGTCATGCAGAGTGAAGTAAGTCAGAAAGAGAAAAACAAATATTGTATATTAATGCCTATATGTGGAACCTAGAAAAATGGTACAGATGAACTGGTTTGCAGGGCAGAAAGAGAGACACAGAGGTAGAGAACAAACGTATGGACACAAAGTGGGGGAAGCCATGGGGTGGTGGTGGTGGGATGAGTTGGGAGATTGGGATTGACCTGTATACATGTATATGCATAAAATAGATAACTAATAATAACCCACTGTATAAAAAAATAAATTAAATTAAATTTCAAAATTTTTAAAAATAAAATGTAAAAATAAAACAGAAAAAAAGTTCTTCCATTCACACTGATGTATTTATAAGAATGAATTATTTCCATGCTTATATCCATAAATACATAAAAGAGGAATAAAATCTAACTTGACCCAAAAAAGAAAAAAAACTGAACCTAACATTTATACAGAGGAAAACACTACCAAGGCACTTGCTCCAGTGGTAAACAATTCTGAAATTGGTCAGAGGTGGGGAATCATCTCCCATACAGCCAGCAGCCCCGCCCGCCCACGCAAGGAGCGTCCTCATTGCAAAGCTGGGGGACCGTGCCGAGGCCTCTGTGAGGAAACGTGAGCTGAGCCCCAGGCCAGCTGCTGCTGAACTCTTCCCACCCTTCCCAGGTGAAACACCTGAATATGTACAAGGGCTGGAAAGCCTAGAGGAAGGGCCGTGGAGCCACACCAGCGACAGCACGCAGGCCAACTTGGTGCCTGCAGGTCAGCCAGGATGGTCCTGGCCACGGGCGCTCTTCTGGAAGCTTTCCATTGCCCTGCCTGAGATACCCCTCCTGTCCCGGCCCCCACTCCTTTTTTTCCTTCCTCACCTCAGCCCGGAGAGATATTCCAGTGGAAGTTATGGGTGACACATCCTCTTCTTTACAGGTGGCAGCCTGGCAACTCCTGCCGAAAGTCCAGCAGAGCCCCACTCACACCGGGCCCCCCACAAAGCCGTGGACCCTCACACCCTCCCACCAGCACAGCCCCGAGACTGCTGACGGGGCAGAGAATATGGAGTCAGGCACAGCTGCAGGGGCTATTGCTGCCTGGAGTGCTGTTTATATTGACCCCTCCCCAGGCACACCTGGGGAGGGCTTGCCGGCAGGGTCAGGCTGCCCAGGTCAGCTAATCCTCAGCCCTCGGGGAATCACATTGCAGAAAATGGACCTCGCTAAGACAGAATATTCGCCAAGGAAAAAAAGGACACAATGCCATTTGCAGCACCGTAGATGAGTCTCGAGGTAATCACGTGTCTTGGAGTAAGTCAGAAAGTGAAAGACACATATCATATCATATCACTTATAGGTGTTACCTATAAATTGATACCAGGGCAGATATTTCCACGGAGAAGGGCAATCACAGATTCATTAAACAAACTTATGGTTCACCAAAGGAAAGGTGTGAGGATTGAATTCTTTACGATATTGGGGTTAACAGACATATACAAACACAGTAGACGTATATAATCACCAAAGACCTACGGAGTACCAAGAGAAGACTACTCAACATTCTGTCATAACGTACATGGTAAAAGGATCCCAGGAAGAACAGACATATGTATATGTGTAAAAGAACCACATCTTGCACACCTACAACAAGCTAAACGTTGTACTCAAACTTGCTGTAATAAAAAATAAAAAATTAAATTAAAAACATGAACAAGAAGTAGTGAGACAAACTTGAGGGGCTTTCTCCTGGCACATTCCGTTCTACATTCCAATCTAGAACGCGACTTCCATTGAGGCTCTGCTGCCCTAGTAACCAGATTTGGTAAGGGAGAACTGCTGCCACCTTGTGGCCGTTTCACACAACAGCAGCTTTAATCCCAGCGCTAATGGTCAGTGGATATTCCAAATCATTACAGGCCTGTAAATGACACCTGCCCTGAAAACAAATCCTGGGGTCATATATCGACCAAAAAATTCAAAAGACGTCCATATTTCAAAACGACAGTTTCAAGAGGCATATTTCACGCACATTAGTGTTCTGCTTCTTTTGCTTGCTTGCTTTCTTTGTTAAAAAAACGGGAATGGAAAAAGGCAACCCTCAGAATGGGCGAAAACGTTCACAAACGAATCAATGGACAAAGGTTTAATCTCCAATATATATAAACAGCTCATGCAGCTTAATATTAATAAAACAAACAACCCAATACAAAAATGGGCAGAAGATCTGAAGAGACGTTTCTTCAAAGAAGACACAGAGATGGCCAAGACGCACATGAAAAGCTGCTCAACATCACTAATTATTAGAGAAATGCAAATCAGAACTACAATGAGGTAAGACCTCACACCTGTGAGAATCGGCATCATCAGATAATCTACAAACAACAAATTCTGGGGAGGGTGTGGACAAAAGGAACCCTCTTCCGCTATTGGTGGGAATGTAAATTGATACAGTCACTATGGAGAACAGTATGGAGGTTCCTTTCAAAAACTAAAAAGAGAATTACCATAGGATCCAGCAATCCCACTTCTGGGCATATACCCAGAGAAAACCATAAATCACAAAGACACATTCACCACAATGTTCATTGCAGCACTATTTACAATAGCCAGGTAATGGAAGCAACCTAAATGCCCACAGACAGACGAATGGATAAAGATGTTGTACATATATAAAATGGAATATTACTCAGCCAAAAAAAGGAATGAAACTGGGTCATTTGTAGAGAAGTTGATGGATCTAGAGACTGTCATGCAGAGTGAAGTAAGTCAGAAAGAGAAAAACAAATATTGTATATTAATGCCTATATGTGGAACCTAGAAAAATGGTACAGATGAACTGGTTTGCAGGGCAGAAAGAGAGACACAGAGGTAGAGAACAAACGTATGGACACAAAGTGGGGGAAGCCATGGGGTGGTGGTGGTGGGATGAGTTGGGAGATTGGGATTGACCTGTATACATGTATATGCATAAAATAGATAACTAATAATAACCCACTGTATAAAAAAATAAATTAAATTAAATTTCAAAATTTTTAAAAATAAAATGTAAAAATAAAACAGAAAAAAAGTTCTTCCATTCACACTGATGTATTTATAAGAATGAATTATTTCCATGCTTATATCCATAAATACATAAAAGAGGAATAAAATCTAACTTGACCCAAAAAAGAAAAAAAACTGAACCTAACATTTATACAGAGGAAAACACTACCAAGGCACTTGCTCCAGTGGTAAACAATTGTGAAATTGGTCAGAGGTGGGGAATCATCTCCCATACAGCCAGCAGCCCCGCCCGCCCACGCAAGGAGCGTCCTCATTGCAAAGCTGGGGGACCGTGCCGAGGCCTCTGTGAGGAAACGTGAGCTGAGCCCCAGGCCAGCTGCTGCTGAACTCTTCCCACCCTTCCCAGGTGAAACACCTGAATATGTACAAGGGCTTGAAAGCCTAGAGGAAGGGCCGTGGAGCCACACCAGCGACAGCACGCAGGCCAACTTGGTGCCTGCAGGTCATCCAGGATGGTCCTGGCCACGGGCGCTCTTCTGGAAGCTTTCCATTGCCCTGCCTGAGATACCCCTCCTGTCCCGGCCCCCACTCCTTTTTTTCCTTCCTCACCTCAGCCCGGAGAGATATTCCAGTGGAAGTTATGGGTGACACATCCTCTTCTTTACAGGTGGCAGCCTGGCAACTCCTGCCGAAAGTCCAGCAGAGCCCCACTCACACCGGGCCCCCCACAAAGCCGTGGACCCTCACACCCTCCCACCAGCACAGCCCCGAGACTGCTGACGGGGCAGAGAATATGGAGTCAGGCACAGCTGCAGGGGCTATTGCTGCCTGGAGTGCTGTTTATATTGACCCCTCCCCAGGCACACCTGGGGAGGGCTTGCCGGCAGGGTCAGGCTGCCCAGGTCAGCTAATCCTCAGCCCTCGGGGAATCACATTGCAGAAAATGGACCTCGCTAAGACAGAATATTCGCCAAGGAAAAAAAGGACACAATGCCATTTGCAGCACCGTAGATGAGTCTCGAGGTAATCACGTGTCTTGGAGTAAGTCAGAAAGTGAAAGACACATATCATATCATATCACTTATAGGTGTTACCTATAAATTGATACCAGGGCAGATATTTCCACGGAGAAGGGCAATCACAGATTCATTAAACAAACTTATGGTTCACCAAAGGAAAGGTGTGAGGATTGAATTCTTTACGATATTGGGGTTAACAGACATATACAAACACAGTAGACGTATATAATCACCAAAGACCTACGGAGTACCAAGAGAAGACTACTCAACATTCTGTCATAACGTACATGGTAAAAGGATCCCAGGAAGAACAGACATATGTATATGTGTAAAAGAACCACATCTTGCACACCTACAACAAGCTAAACGTTGTACTCAAACTTGCTGTAATAAAAAATAAAAAATTAAATTAAAAACATGAACAAGAAGTAGTGAGACAAACTTGAGGGGCTTTCTCCTGGCACATTCCGTTCTACATTCCAATCTAGAACGCGACTTCCATTGAGGCTCTGCTGCCCTAGTAACCAGATTTGTTAAGGGAGAACTGCTGCCACCTTGTGGCCGTTTCACACAACAGCAGCTTTAATCCCAGCGCTAATGGTCAGTGGATATTCCAAATCATTACAGGCCTGTAAATGACACCTGCCCTGAAAACAAATCCTGGGGTCATATATCGACCAAAAAATTCAAAAGACGTCCATATTTCAAAACGACAGTTTCAAGAGGCATATTTCACGCACATTAGTGTTCTGCTTCTTTTGCTTGCTTTCTTTCTTTGTTAAAAAAACGGGAATGGAAAAAGGCAACCCTCAGAATGGGCGAAAACGTTCACAAACGAATCAATGGACAAAGGTTTAATCTCCAATATATATAAACAGCTCATGCAGCTTAATATTAATAAAACAAACAACCCAATACAAAAATGGGCAGAAGATCTGAAGAGACGTTTCTTCAAAGAAGACACAGAGATGGCCAAGACGCACATGAAAAGCTGCTCAACATCACTAATTATTAGAGAAATGCAAATCAGAACTACAATGAGGTAAGACCTCACACCTGTGAGAATCGGCATCATCAGATAATCTACAAACAACAAATTCTGGGGAGGGTGTGGACAAAAGGAACCCTCTTCCGCTATTGGTGGGAATGTAAATTGATACAGTCACTATGGAGAACAGTATGGAGGTTCCTTTCAAAAACTAAACAGAGAATTACCATAGGATCCAGCAATCCCACTTCTGGGCATATACCCAGAGAAAACCATAAATCACAAAGACACATTCACCACAATGTTCATTGCAGCACTATTTACAATAGCCAGGTAATGGAAGCAACCTAAATGCCCACAGACAGACGAATGGATAAAGATGTTGTACATATATAAAATGGAATATTACTCAGCCAAAAAAAGGAATGAAACTGGGTCATTTGTAGAGAAGTTGATGGATCTAGAGACTGTCATGCAGAGTGAAGTAAGTCAGAAAGAGAAAAACAAATATTGTATATTAATGCCTATATGTGGAACCTAGAAAAATGGTACAGATGAACTGGTTTGCAGGGCAGAAAGAGAGACACAGAGGTAGAGAACAAACGTATGGACACAAAGTGGGGGAAGCCATGGGGTGGTGGTGGTGGGATGAGTTGGGAGATTGGGATTGACCTGTATACATGTATATGCATAAAATAGATAACTAATAATAACCCACTGTATAAAAAAAATAAATTAAATTAAATTTCAAAATTTTTAAAAATAAAATGTAAAAATAAAACAGAAAAAAAGTTCTTCCATTCACACTGATGTATTTATAAGAATGAATTATTTCCATGCTTATATCCATAAATACATAAAAGAGGAATAAAATCTAACTTGAACCAAAAAAGAAAAAAAAACTGAACCTAACATTTATACAGAGGAAAACACTACCAAGGCACTTGCTCCAGTGGTAAACAATTGTGAAATTGGTCAGAGGTGGGGAATCATCTCCCATACAGCCAGCAGCCCCGCCCGCCCACGCAAGGAGCATCCTCATTGCAAAGCTGGGGGACCGTGCCGAGGCCTCTGTGAGGAAACGTGAGCTGAGCCCCAGGCCAGCTGCTGCTGAACTCTTCCCACCCTTCCCAGGTGAAACACCTGAATATGTACAAGGGCTTGAAAGCCTAGAGGAAGGGCCGTGGAGCCACACCAGCGACAGCACGCAGGCCAACTTGGTGCCTGCAGGTCAGCCAGGATGGTCCTGGCCACGGGCGCTCTTCTGGAAGCTTTCCATTGCCCTGCCTGAGATACCCCTCCTGTCCCGGCCCCCACTCCTTTTTTTCCTTCCTCACCTCAGCCCGGAGAGATATTCCAGTGGAAGTTATGGGTGACACATCCTCTTCTTTACAGGTGGCAGCCTGGCAACTCCTGCCGAAAGTCCAGCAGAGCCCCACTCACACCGGGCCCCCCACAAAGCCGTGGACCCTCACACCCTCCCACCAGCACAGCCCCGAGACTGCTGACGGGGCAGAGAATATGGAGTCAGGCACAGCTGCAGGGGCTATTGCTGCCTGGAGTGCTGTTTATATTGACCCCTCCCCAGGCACACCTGGGGAGGGCTTGCCGGCAGGGTCAGGCTGCCCAGGTCAGCTAATCCTCAGCCCTCGGGGAATCACATTGCAGAAAATGGACCTCGCTAAGACAGAATATTCGCCAAGGAAAAAAAGGACACAATGCCATTTGCAGCACCGTAGATGAGTCTCGAGGTAATCACGTGTCTTGGAGTAAGTCAGAAAGTGAAAGACACATATCATATCATATCACTTATAGGTGTTACCTATAAATTGATACCAGGGCAGATATTTCCACGGAGAAGGGCAATCACAGATTCATTAAACAAACTTATGGTTCACCAAAGGAAAGGTGTGAGGATTGAATTCTTTACGATATTGGGGTTAACAGACATATACAAACACAGTAGACGTATATAATCACCAAAGACCTACGGAGTACCAAGAGAAGACTACTCAACATTCTGTCATAACGTACATGGTAAAAGGATCCCAGGAAGAACAGACATATGTATATGTGTAAAAGAACCACATCTTGCACACCTACAACAAGCTAAACGTTGTACTCAAACTTGCTGTAATAAAAAATAAAAAATTAAATTAAAAACATGAACAAGAAGTAGTGAGACAAACTTGAGGGGCTTTCTCCTGGCACATTCCGTTCTACATTCCAATCTAGAACGCGACTTCCATTGAGGCTCTGCTGCCCTAGTAACCAGATTTGGTAAGGGAGAACTGCTGCCACCTTGTGGCCGTTTCACACAACAGCAGCTTTAATCCCAGCGCTAATGGTCAGTGGATATTCCAAATCATTACAGGCCTGTAAATGACACCTGCCCTGAAAACAAATCCTGGGGTCATATATCGACCAAAAAATTCAAAAGACGTCCATATTTCAAAACGACAGTTTCAAGAGGCATATTTCACGCACATTAGTGTTCTGCTTCTTTTGCTTGCTTGCTTTCTTTGTTAAAAAAACGGGAATGGAAAAAGGCAACCCTCAGAATGGGCGAAAACGTTCACAAACGAATCAATGGACAAAGGTTTAATCTCCAATATATATAAACAGCTCATGCAGCTTAATATTAATAAAACAAACAACCCAATACAAAAATGGGCAGAAGATCTAAAGAGACGTTTCTTCAAAGAAGACACAGAGATGGCCAAGACGCACATGAAAAGCTGCTCAACATCACTAATTATTAGAGAAATGCAAATCAGAACTACAATGAGGTAAGACCTCACACCTGTGAGAATCGGCATCATCAGATAATCTACAAACAACAAATTCTGGGGAGGGTGTGGACAAAAGGAACCCTCTTCCGCTATTGGTGGGAATGTAAATTCATACAGTCACTATGGAGAACAGTATGGAGGTTCCTTTCAAAAACTAAAAAGAGAATTACCATAGGATCCAGCAATCCCACTTCTGGGCATATACCCAGAGAAAACTAGAAATCACAAAGACACATTCACCACAATGTTCATTGCAGCACTATTTACAATAGCCAGGTAATGGAAGCATCCTAAATGCCCACAGACAGACGAATGGACAAAGATGTGGTTCATATATAAAATGGAATATTACTCAGCCAAAAAAAGGAATGAAACTGGGTCATTTGTAGAGAAGTTGATGGATCTAGAGACTGTCATGCAGAGTGAAGTAAGTCAGAAAGAGAAAAACAAATATTGTATATTAATGCCTATATGTGGAACCTAGAAAAATGGTACAGATGAACTGGTTTGCAGGGCAGAAAGAGAGACACAGAGGTAGAGAACAAACGTATGGACACAAAGTGGGGGAAGCCATGGGGTGGTGGTGGTGGGATGAGTTGGGAGATTGGGATTGACCTGTATACATGTATATGCATAAAATAGATAACTAATAATAACCCACTGTATAAAAAAATAAATTAAATTAAATTTCAAAATTTTTAAAAATAAAATGTAAAAATAAAACAGAAAAAAAGTTCTTCCATTCACACTGATGTATTTATAAGAATGAATTATTTCCATGCTTATATCCATAAATACATAAAAGAGGAATAAAATCTAACTTGACCCAAAAAAGAAAAAAAACTGAACCTAACATTTATACAGAGGAAAACACTACCAAGGCACTTGCTCCAGTGGTAAACAATTCTGAATTTGGTCAGAGGTGGGGAATCATCTCCCATACAGCCAACAGCCCCGCCCGCCCACGCAAGGAGCGTCCTCATTGCAAAGCTGGGGGACCGTGCCGAGGCCTCTGTGAGGAAACGTGAGCTGAGCCCCAGGCCAGCTGCTGCTGAACTCTTCCCACCCTTCCCAGGTGAAACACCTGAATATGTACAAGGGCTTGAAAGCCTAGAGGAAGGGCCGTGGAGCCACACCAGCGACAGCACGCAGGCCAACTTGGTGCCTGCAGGTCAGCCAGGATGGTCCTGGCCACGGGCGCTCTTCTGGAAGCTTTCCATTGCCCTGCCTGAGATACCCCTCCTGTCCCGGCCCCCACTCCTTTTTTTCCTTCCTCACCTCAGCCCGGAGAGATATTCCAGTGGAAGTTATGGGTGACACATCCTCTTCTTTACAGGTGGCAGCCTGGCAACTCCTGCCGAAAGTCCAGCAGAGCCCCACTCACACCGGGCCACCCACAAAGCCGTGGACCCTCACACCCTCCCACCAGCACAGCCCCGAGACTGCTGACGGGGCAGACAATATGGAGTCAGGCACAGCTGCAGGGGCTATTGCTGCCTGGAGTGCTGTTTATATTGACACCTCCCCAGGCACACCTGGGGAGGGCTTGCCGGCAGGGTCAGGCTGCCCAGGTCAGCTAATCCTCAGCCCTCGGGGAATCACATTGCAGAAAATGGACCTCGCTAAGACAGAATATTCGCCAAGGAAAAAAAGGACACAATGCCATTTGCAGCACCGTAGATGAGTCTCGAGGTAATCACGTGACTTGGAGTAAGTCAGAAAGTGAAAGACACATATCATATCATATCACTTATAGGTGTTACCTATAAATTGATACCAGGGCAGATATTTCCACGGAGAAGGGCAATCACAGATTCATTAAACAAACTTATGGTTCACCAAAGGAAAGGTGTGAGGATTGAATTCATTACGATATTGGGTTTAACAGACATATACAAACACAGTAGACGTATATAATCACCAAAGACCTACGGAGTACCAAGAGAAGACTACTCAACATTCTGTCATAACGTACATGGGAAAAGGATCCCAGGAAGAACAGACATATGTATATGTGTAAAAGAACCACCTCTTGCACACCTACAACAAGCTAAACGTTGTACTCAAACTTGCTGTAATAAAAAATAAAAAATTAAATTAAAAACATGAACAAGAAGTAGTGAGACAAACTTGAGGGGCTTTCTCCTGGCACATTCCGTTCTACATTCCAATCTAGAAGGCGACTTCCATTGAGGCTCTGCTGCCCTAGTAACCAGATTTGGTAAGGGAGAACTGCTGCCACCTTGTGGCCGTTTCACACAACAGCAGCTTTAATCCCAGCGCTAATGGTCAGTGGATATTCCAAATCATTACAGGCCTGTAAATGACACCTGCCCTGAAAACAAATCCTGGGGTCATATATCGACCAAAAAATTCAAAAGACGTCCATATTTCAAAACGACAGTTTCAAGAGGCATATTTCACGCACATTAGTGTTCTGCTTCTTTTGCTTGCTTGCTTTCTTTGTTAAAAAAACGGGAATGGAAAAAGGCAACCCTCAGAATGGGCGAAAACGTTCACAAACGAATCAATGGACAAAGGTTTAATCTCCAATATATATAAACAGCTCATGCAGCTTAATATTAATAAAACAAACAACCCAATACAAAAATGGGCAGAAGATCTGAAGAGACGTTTCTTCAAAGAAGACACAGAGATGGCCAAGACGCACATGAAAAGCTGCTCAACATCACTAATTATTAGAGAAATGCAAATCAGAACTACAATGAGGTAAGACCTCACACCTGTGAGAATCGGCATCATCAGATAATCTACAAACAACAAATTCTGGGGAGGGTGTGGACAAAAGGAACCCTCTTCCGCTATTGGTGGGAATGTAAATTGATACAGTCACTATGGAGAACAGTATGGAGGTTCCTTTCAAAAACTAAAAAGAGAATTACCATAGGATCCAGCAATCCCACTTCTGGGCATATATCCAGAGAAAACCATAAATCACAAAGACACATTCACCACAATGTTCATTGCAGCACTATTTACAATAGCCAGGTAATGGAAGCAACCTAAATGCCCACAGACAGACGAATGGATAAAGATGTGGTACATATATAAAATGGAATATTACTCAGCCAAAAAAAGGAATGAAACTGGGTCATTTGTAGAGAAGTTGATGGATCTAGAGACTGTCATGCAGAGTGAAGTAAGTCAGAAAGAGAAAAACAAATATTGTATATTAATGCCTATATGTGGAACCTAGAAAAATGGTACAGATGAACTGGTTTGCAGGGCAGAAAGAGAGACACAGAGGTAGAGAACAAACGTATGGACACAAAGTGGGGGAAGCCATGGGGTGGTGGTGGTGGGATGAGTTGGGAGATTGGGATTGACCTGTATACATGTATATGCATAAAATAGATAACTAATAATAACCCACTGTATAAAAAAAATAAATTAAATTAAATTTCAAAATTTTTAAAAATAAAATGTAAAAATAAAACAGAAAAAAAGTTCTTCCATTCACACTGATGTATTTATAAGAATGAATTATTTCCATGCTTATATCCATAATTACATAAAAGAGGAATAAAATCTAACTTGAACCAAAAAAGAAAAAAAAACTGAACCTAACATTTATACAGAGGAAAACACTACCAAGGCACTTGCTCCAGTGGTAAACAATTGTGAAATTGGTCAGAGGTGGGGAATCATCTCCCATACAGCCAGCAGCCCCGCCCGCCCACGCAAGGAGCGTCCTCATTGCAAAGCTGGGGGACCGTGCCGAGGCCTCTGTGAGGAAACGTGAGCTGAGCCCCAGGCCAGCTGCTGCTGAACTCTTCCCACCCTTCCCAGGTGAAACACCTGAATATGTACAAGGGCTTGAAAGCCTAGAGGAAGGGCCGTGGAGCCACACCAGCGACAGCACGCAGGCCAACTTGGTGCCTGCAGGTCAGCCAGGATGGTCCTGGCCACGGGCGCTCTTCTGGAAGCTTTCCATTGCCCTGCCTGAGATACCCCTCCTGTCCCGGCCCCCACTCCTTTTTTTCCTTCCTCACCTCAGCCCGGAGAGATATTCCAGTGGAAGTTATGGGTGACACATCCTCTTCTTTACAGGTGGCAGCCTGGCAACTCCTGCCGAAAGTCCAGCAGAGCCCCACTCACACCGGGCCCCCCACAAAGCCGTGGACCCTCACACCCTCCCACCAGCACAGCCCCGAGACTGCTGACGGGGCAGAGAATATGGAGTCAGGCACAGCTGCAGGGGCTATTGCTGCCTGGAGTGCTGTTTATATTGACCTCAACCCAGGCACACCTGGGGAGGGCTTGCCGGCAGGGTCAGGCTGCCCAGGTCAGCTAATCCTCAGCCCTCGGGGAATCACATTGCAGAAAATGGACCTCGCTAAGACAGAATATTCGCCAAGGAAAAAAAGGACACAATGCCATTTGCAGCACCGTAGATGAGTCTCGAGGTAATCACGTGACTTGGAGTAAGTCAGAAAGTGAAAGACACATATCATATCATATCACTTATAGGTGTTACCTATAAATTGATACCAGGGCAGATATTTCCACGGAGAAGGGCAATCACAGATTCATTAAACAAACTTATGGTTCACCAAAGGAAAGGTGTGAGGATTGAATTCATTACGATATTGGGGTTAACAGACATATACAAACACAGTAGACGTATATAATCACCAAAGACCTACGGAGTACCAAGAGAAGACTACTCAACATTCTGTCATAACGTACATGGGAAAAGGATCCCAGGAAGAACAGACATATGTATATGTGTAAAAGAACCACATCTTGCACACCTACAACAAGCTAAACGTTGTACTCAAACTTGCTGTAATAAAAAATAAAAAATTAAATTAAAAACACGAACAAGAAGTAGTGAGACAAACTTGAGGGGCTTTCTCCTGGCACATTCCGTTCTACATTCCAATCTAGAACGCGACTTCCATTGAGGCTCTGCTGCCCTAGTAACCAGATTTGGTAAGGGAGAACTGCTGCCACCTTGTGGCCGTTTCACACAACAGCAGCTTTAATCCCAGCGCTAATGGTCAGTGGATATTCCAAATCATTACAGGCCTGTAAATGACACCTGCCCTGAAAACAAATCCTGGGGTCATATATCGACCAAAAAATTCAAAAGACGTCCATATTTCAAAACGACAGTTTCAAGAGGCATATTTCACGCACATTAGTGTTCTGCTTCTTTTGCTTTCTTTCTTTCTTTGTTAAAAGAACGGGAATGGAAAAAGGCAACCCTCAGAATGGGTGAAAACATTCACAAACGAATCAATGGACAAAGGTTTAATCTCCCATATATATAAACAGCTCATGCAGCTTAATATTAATAAAACGAACAACCCAATACAAAAATGGGCAGAAGATCTAAAGAGACGTTTCTTCAAAGAAGACACAGAGATGGCCAAGACGCACATGAAAAGCTGCTCAACATCACTAATTATTAGAGAAATGCAAATCAAAACTACAATGAGGTAAGACCTCACACCTGTGAGAATCGGCATCATCAGATAATCTACAAACAACAAATTCTGTGGAGGGTGTGGACAAAAGGAACCCTCTTCCGCTATTGGTGGGAATGTAAATTGATACAGTCACTGTGGAGAAGAGTATGGAGGTTCCTTTAAAAAACTAAAAAGAGAATTACCATAGGATACAGCAATCCCACTTCTGGGCATATACCCAGAGAAAACCAGAAATCACAAAGACACATTCACCACAATGTTCATTGCAGCACTATTTACAATAGCCAGGTAATGGAAGCAACCTAAATGCCCACAGACAGACGAATGGATAAAGATGTGGTACATATATAAAATGGAATATTACTCAGCCAAAAAAAGGAATGAAACTGGGTCATTTGTAGAGAATTTGATGGATCTAGAGACTGTCATACAGAGTGAAGTAAGTCAGAAAGAGAAAAACAAATATTGCATATTAATGCCTCTATGTAGAACCTAGAAAAATGGTACAGATGAACTGGTTTGCAGGGCAGAAAGAGAGACACAGAGGTAGAGAACAAACGTATGGACACAAAGTGGGGGAAGCCATGGGGTGGTGGTGGTGGGATGAGTTGGGAGATTGGGATTGACCTGTATACATGTATATGCATAAAATAGATAACTAATAATAACCCACTGTATAAAAAAATAAATTAAATTAAATTTCAAAATTTTTAAAAATAAAATGTAAAAATAAAACAGAAAAAAAGTTCTTCCATTCACACTGATGTATTTATAAGAATGAATTATTTCCATGCTTATATCCATAAATACATAAAAGAGGAATAAAATCTAACTTGAACCAAAAAAGAAAAAAAAACTGAACCTAACATTTATACAGAGGAAATCACTACCAAGGCACTTGCTCCAGTGGTAAACAATTGTGAAATTGGTCAGAGGTGGGGAATCATCTCCCATACAGCCAGCAGCCCCGCCCGCCCACGCAAGGAGCGTCCTCATTGCAAAGCTGGGGGACCGTGCCGAGGCCTCTGTGAGGAAACGTGAGCTGAGCCCCAGGCCAGCTGCTGCTGAACTCTTCCCACCCTTCCCAGGTGAAACACCTGAATATGTACAAGGGCTGGAAAGCCTAGAGGAAGGGCCGTGGAGCCACACCAGCGACAGCACGCAGGCCAACTTGGTGCCTGCAGGTCAGCCAGGATGGTCCTGGCCACGGGCGCTCTTCTGGAAGCTTTCCATTGCCCTGCATGAGATACCCCTCCTGTCCCGGCCCCCACTCCTTTTTTTCCTTCCTCACCTCAGCCCGGAGAGATATTCCAGTGGAAGTTATGGGTGACACATCCTCTTCTTTACAGGTGGCAGCCTGGCAACTCCTGCCGAAAGTCCAGCAGAGCCCCACTCACACCGGGCCCCCCACAAAGCCGTGGACCCTCACACCCTCCCACCAGCACAGCCCCGAGACTGCTGACGGGGCAGAGAATATGGAGTCAGGCACAGCTGCAGGGGCTATTGCTGCCTGGAGTGCTGTTTATATTGACCCCTCCCCAGGCACACCTGGGGAGGGCTTGCCGGCAGGGTCAGGCTGCCCAGGTCAGCTAATCCTCAGCCCTCGGGGAATCACATTGCAGAAAATGGACCTCGCTAAGACAGAATATTCGCCAAGGAAAAAAAGGACACAATGCCATTTGCAGCACCGTAGATGAGTCTCGAGGTAATCACGTGACTTGGAGTAAGTCACAAAGTGAAAGACACATATCATATCATATCACTTATAGGTGTTACCTATAAATTGATACCAGGGCAGATATTTCCACGGAGAAGGGCAATCACAGATTCATTAAACAAACTTATGGTTCACCAAAGGAAAGGTGTGAGGATTGAATTCTTTACGATATTGGGGTTAACAGACATATACAAACACAGTAGACGTATATAATCACCAAAGACCTACGGAGTACCAAGAGAAGACTACTCAACATTCTGTCATAACGTACATGGTAAAAGGATCCCAGGAAGAACAGACATATGTATATGTGTAAAAGAACCACATCTTGCACACCTACAACAAGCTAAACGTTGTACTCAAACTTGCTGTAATAAAAAATAAAAAATTAAATTAAAAACATGAACAAGAAGTAGTGAGACAAACTTGAGGGGCTTTCTCCTGGCACATTCCGTTCTACATTCCAATCTAGAACGCGACTTCCATTGAGGCTCTGCTGCCCTAGTAACCAGATTTGGTAAGGGAGAACTGCTGCCACCTTGTGGCCGTTTCACACAACAGCAGCTTTAATCCCAGCGCTAATGGTCAGTGGATATTCCAAATCATTACAGGCCTGTAAATGACACCTGCCCTGAAAACAAATCCTGGGGTCATATATCGACCAAAAAATTCAAAAGACGTCCATATTTCAAAACGACAGTTTCAAGAGGCATATTTCACGCACATTAGTGTTCTGCTTCTTTTGCTTGCTTGCTTTCTTTGTTAAAAAAACGGGAATGGAAAAAGGCAACCCTCAGAATGGGCGAAAACGTTCACAAACGAATCAATGGACAAAGGTTTAATCTCCAATATATATAAACAGCTCATGCAGCTTAATATTAATAAAACAAACATCCCAATACAAAAATGGGCAGAAGATCTAAAGAGACGTTTCTTCAAAGAAGACACAGAGATGGCCAAGACGCACATGAAAAGCTGCTCAACATCACTAATTATTAGAGAAATGCAAATCAGAACTACAATGAGGTAAGACCTCACACCTGTGAGAATCGGCATCATCAGATAATCTACAAACAACAAATTCTGGGGAGGGTGTGGACAAAAGGAACCCTCTTCCGCTATTGGTGGGAATGTAAATTGATACAGTCACTATGGAGAACAGTATGGAGGTTCCTTTCAAAAACTAAAAAGAGAATTACCATAGGATCCAGCAATCCCACTTCTGGGCATATACCCAGAGAAAACCAGAAATCACAAAGACACATTCACCACAATGTTCATTGCAGCACTATTTACAATAGCCAGGTAATGGAAGCAACCTAAATGCCCACAGACAGACGAATGGATAAAGATGTGGTACATATATAAAATGGAATATTACTCAGCCAAAAAAAGGAATGAAACTGGGTCATTTGTAGAGAAGTTGATGGATCTAGAGACTGTCATGCAGAGTGAAGTAAGTCAGAAAGAGAAAAACAAATATTGTATATTAATGCCTATATGTGGAACCTAGAAAAATGGTACAGATGAACTGGTTTGCAGGGCAGAAAGAGAGACACAGAGGTAGAGAACAAACGTATGGACACAAAGTGGGGGAAGCCATGGGGTGGTGGTGGTGGGATGAGTTGGGAGATTGGGATTGACCTGTATACATGTATATGCATAAAATAGATAACTAATAATAACCCACTGTATAAAAAAATAAATTAAATTAAATTTCAAAATTTTTAAAAATAAAATGTAAAAATAAAACAGAAAAAAAGTTCTTCCATTCACACTGATGTATTTATAAGAATGAATTATTTCCATGCTTATATCCATAAATACATAAAAGAGGAATAAAATCTAACTTGACCCAAAAAAGAAAAAAAACTGAACCTAACATTTATACAGAGGAAAACACTACCAAGGCACTTGCTCCAGTGGTAAACAATTCTGAAATTGGTCAGAGGTGGGGAATCATCTCCCATACAGCCAGCAGCCCCGCCCGCCCACGCAAGGAGCGTCCTCATTGCAAAGCTGGGGGACCGTGCCGAGGCCTCTGTGAGGAAACGTGAGCTGAGCCCCAGGCCAGCTGCTGCTGAACTCTTCCCACCCTTCCCAGGTGAAACACCTGAATATGTACAAGGGCTTGAAAGCCTAGAGGAAGGGCCGTGGAGCCACACCAGCGACAGCACGCAGGCCAACTTGGTGCCTGCAGGTCAGCCAGGATGGTCCTGGCCACGGGCGCTCTTCTGGAAGCTTTCCATTGCCCTGCCTGAGATACCCCCCCTGTCCCGGCCCCCACTCCTTTTTTTCCTTCCTCACCTCAGCCCGGAGAGATATTCCAGTGGAAGTTATGGGTGACACATCCTCTTCTTTACAGGTGGCAGCCTGGCAACTCCTGCCGAAAGTCCAGCAGAGCCCCACTCACACCGGGCCCCCCACAAAGCCGTGGACCCTCACACCCTCCCACCAGCACAGCCCCGAGACTGCTGACGGGGCAGAGGATATGGAGTCAGGCACAGCTGCAGGGGCTATTGCTGCCTGGAGTGCTGTTTATATTGACCCCTCCCCAGGCACACCTGGGGAGGGCTTGCCGGCAGGGTCAGGCTGCCCAGGTCAGCTAATCCTCAGCCCTCGGGGAATCACATTGCAGAAAATGGACCTCGCTAAGACAGAATATTCGCCAAGGAAAAAAAGGACACAATGCCATTTGCAGCACCGTAGATGAGTCTCGAGGTAATCACGTGACTTGGAGTAAGTCAGAAAGTGAAAGACACATATCATATCATATCACTTATAGGTGTTACCTATAAATTGATACCAGGGCAGATATTTCCACGGAGAAGGGCAATCACAGATTCATTAAACAAACTTACGGTTCACCAAAGGAAAGGTGTGAGGATTGAATTCTATACGATATTGGGGTTAACAGACATATACAAACACAGTAGACGTATATAATCACCAAAGACCTACGGAGTACCAAGAGAAGACTACTCAACATTCTGTCATAACGTACATGGGAAAAGGATCCCAGGAAGAACAGACATATGTATATGTGTAAAAGAACCACATCTTGCACACCTACAACAAGCTAAACGTTGTACTCAAACTTGCTGTAATAAAAAATAAAAAATTAAATTAAAAACATGAACAAGAAGTAGTGAGACAAACTTGAGGGGCTTTCTCCTGGCACATTCCGTTCTACATTCCAATCTAGAACGCGACTTCCATTGAGGCTCTGCTGCCCTAGTAACCAGATTTGGTAAGGGAGAACTGCTGCCACCTTGTGGCCGTTTCACACAACAGCAGCTTTAATCCCAGCGCTAATGGTCAGTGGATATTCCAAATCATTACAGGCCTGTAAATGACACCTGCCCTGAAAACAAATCCTGGGGTCATATATCGACCAAAAAATTCAAAAGACGTCCATATTTCAAAACGACAGTTTCAAGAGGCATATTTCACGCACATTAGTGTTCTGCTTCTTTTGCTTGCTTTCTTTCTTTGTTAAAAAAACGGGAATGGAAAAAGGCAACCCTCAGAATGGGCGAAAACGTTCACAAACGAATCAATGGACAAAGGTTTAATCTCCAATATATATAAACAGCTCATGCAGCTTAATATTAATAAAACAAACAACCCAATACAAAAATGGGCAGAAGATCTGAAGAGACGTTTCTTCAAAGAAGACACAGAGATGGCCAAGACGCACATGAAAAGCTGCTCAACATCACTAATTATTAGAGAAATGCAAATCAGAACTACAATGAGGTAAGACCTCACACCTGTGAGAATCGGCATCATCAGATAATCTACAAACAACAAATTCTGGGGAGGGTGTGGACAAAAGGAACCCTCTTCCGCTATTGGTGGGAATGTAAATTGATACAGTCACTATGGAGAACAGTATGGAGGTTCCTTTCAAAAACTAAAAAGAGAATTACCATAGGATCCAGCAATCCCACTTCTGGGCATATACCCAGAGAAAACCAGAAATCACAAAGACACATTCACCACAATGTTCATTGCAGCACTATTTACAATAGCCAGGTAATGGAAGCAACCTAAATGCCCACAGACAGACGAATGGATAAAGATGTGGTACATATATAAAATGGAATATTACTCAGCCAAAAAAAGGAATGAAACTGGGTCATTTGTAGAGAAGTTGATGGATCTAGAGACTGTCATGCAGAGTGAAGTAAGTCAGAAAGAGAAAAACAAATATTGTATATTAATGCCTATATGTGGGACCTAGAAAAATGGTACAGATGAACTGGTTTGCAGGGCAGAAAGAGAGACACAGAGGTAGAGAACAAACGTATGGACACAAAGTGGGGGAAGCCATGGGGTGGTGGTGGTGGGATGAGTTGGGAGATTGGGATTGACCTGTATACATGTATATGCATAAAATAGATAACTAATAATAACCCACTGTATAAAAAAAATAAATTAAATTAAATTTCAAAATTTTTAAAAATAAAATGTAAAAATAAAACAGAAAAAAAGTTCTTCCATTCACACTGATGTATTTATAAGAATGAATTATTTCCATGCTTATATCCATAAATACATAAAAGAGGAATAAAATCTAACTTGAACCAAAAAAGAAAAAATAACTGAACCTAACATTTATACAGAGGAAAACACTACCAAGGCACTTGCTCCAGTGGTAAACAATTGTGAAATTGGTCAGAGGTGGGGAATCATCTCCCATACAGCCAGCAGCCCCGCCCGCCCACGCAAGGAGCGTCCTCATTGCAAAGCTGGGGGACCGTGCCGAGGCCTCTGTGAGGAAACGTGAGCTGAGCCCCAGGCCAGCTGCTGCTGAACTCTTCCCACCCTTCCCAGGTGAAACACCTGAATATGTACAAGGGCTTGAAAGCCTAGAGGAAGGGCCGTGGAGCCACACCAGCGACAGCACGCAGGCCAACTTGGTGCCTGCAGGTCAGCCAGGATGGTCCTGGCCACGGGCGCTCTTCTGGAAGCTTTCCATTGCCCTGCCTGAGATACCCCTCCTGTCCCGGCCCCCACTCCTTTTTTTCCTTCCTCACCTCAGCCCGGAGAGATATTCCAGTGGAAGTTATGGGTGACACATCCTCTTCTTTACAGGTGGCAGCCTGGCAACTCCTGCCGAAATTCCAGCAGAGCCCCACTCACACCGGGCCCCCCACAAAGCCGTGGACCCTCACACCCTCCCACCAGCACAGCCCCGAGACTGCTGACGGGGCAGAGAATATGGAGTCAGGCACAGCTGCAGGGGCTATTGATGCCTGGTGTGCTGTTTATATTGACCCCTCCCCAGGCACACCTGGGGAGGGCTTGCCGGCAGGGTCAGGCTGCCCAGGTCAGCTAATCCTCAGCCCTCGGGGAATCACATTGCAGAAAATGGACCTCGCTAAGACAGAATATTCGCCAAGGAAAAAAAGGACACAATGCCATTTGCAGCACCGTAGATGAGTCTCGAGGTAATCACGTGTCTTGGAGTAAGTCAGAAAGTGAAAGACACATATCATATCATATCACTTATAGGTGTTACCTATAAATTGATACCAGGGCAGATATTTCCACGGAGAAGGGCAATCACAGATTCATTAAACAAACTTATGGTTCACCAAAGGAAAGGTGTGAGGATTGAATTCTTTACGATATTGGGGTTAACAGACATATACAAACACAGTAGACGTATATAATCACCAAAGACCTACGGAGTACCAAGAGAAGTCTACTCAACATTCTGTCATAACGTACATGGGAAAAGGATCCCAGGAAGAACAGACATATGTATATGTGTAAAAGAACCACATCTTGCACACCTACAACAAGCTAAACGTTGTACTCAAACTTGCTGTAATAAAAAATAAAAAATTAAATTAAAAACACGAACAAGAAGTAGTGAGACAAACTTGAGGGGCTTTCTCCTGGCACATTCCGTTCTACATTCCAATCTAGAACGCGACTTCCATTGAGGCTCTGCTGCCCTAGTAACCAGATTTGGTAAGGGAGAACTGCTGCCACCTTGTGGCCGTTTCACACAACAGCAGCTTTAATCCCAGCGCTAATGGTCAGTGGATATTCCAAATCATTACAGGCCTGTAAATGACACCTGCCCTGAAAACAAATCCTGGGGTCATATATCGACCAAAAAATTCAAAAGACGTCCATATTTCAAAACGACAGTTTCAAGAGGCATATTTCACGCACATTAGTGTTCTGCTTCTTTTGCTTGCTTGCTTTCTTTGTTAAAAAAACGGGAATGGAGAAAGGCAACCCTCAGAATGGGCGAAAACGTTCACAAACGAATCAATGGACAAAGGTTTAATCTCCAATATATATAAACAGCTCATGCAGCTTAATATTAATAAAACAAACAACCCAATACAAAAATGGGCAGAAGATCTAAAGAGACGTTTCTTCAAAGAAGACACAGAGATGGCCAAGACGCACATGAAAAGCTTCTCAACATCACTAATTATTAGAGAAATGCAAATCAGAACTACAATGAGGTAAGACCTCACACCTATGAGAATCGGCATCATCAGATAATCTACAAACAACAAATTCTGGGGAGGGTGTGGACAAAAGGAACCCTTTTCCGCTATTGGTGGGAATGTAAATTGATACAGTCACTATGGAGAACAGTATGGAGGTTCCTTTCAAAAACTAAAAAGAGAATTACCATAGGATCCAGCAATCCCACTTCTGGGCATATACCCAGAGAAAACCAGAAATCACAAAGACACATTCACCACAATGTTCATTGCAGCACTATTTACAATAGCCAGGTAATGGAAGCAACCTAAATGCCCACAGACAGACGAATGGACAAAGATGTGGTACATATATAAAATGGAATATTACTCAGCCAAAAAAAGGAATGAAACTGGGTCATTTTTAGAGAAGTTGATGGATCTAGAGACTGTGATGCAGAGTGAAGTAAGTCAGAAAGAGAAAAACAAATATTGTATATTAATGCCTATATGTGGAACCTAGAAAAATGGTACAGATGAAATGGTTTGCAGGGCAGAAACAGAGACACAGAGGTAGAGAACAAACGTATGGACACAAAGTGGGGGAAGCCATGGGGTGGTGGTGGTGGGATGAGTTGGGAGATTGGGATTGACCTGTATACATGTATATGCATAAAATAGATAACTAATAATAACCCACTGTATAAAAAAATAAATTAAATTAAATTTCAAAATTTTTAAAAATAAAATGTAAAAATAAAACAGAAAAAAAGTTCTTCCATTCACACTGATGTATTTATAAGAATGAATTATTTCCATGCTTATATCCATAAATACATAAAAGAGGAATAAAATCTAACTTGACCCAAAAAAGAAAAAAAACTGAACCTAACATTTATACAGAGGAAAACACTACCAAGGCACTTGCTCCAGTGGTAAACAATTGTGAAATTGGTCAGAGGTGGGGAATCATCTCCCATACAGCCAGCAGCCCCGCCCGCCCACGCAAGGAGCGTCCTCATTGCAAAGCTGGGGGACCGTGCCGAGGCCTCTGTGAGGAAACGTGAGCTGAGCCCCAGGCCAGCTGCTGCTGAACTCTTCCCACCCTTCCCAGGTGAAACACCTGAATATGTACAAGGGCTTGAAAGCCTAGAGGAAGGGCCGTGGAGCCACACCAGCGACAGCACGCAGGCCAACTTGGTGCCTGCAGGTCAGCCAGGATGGTCCTGGCCACGGGCGCTCTTCTGGAAGCTTTCCATTGCCCTGCCTGAGATACCCCCCCTGTCCCGGCCCCCACTCCTTTTTTTCCTTCCTCACCTCAGCCCGGAGAGATATTCCAGTGGAAGTTATGGGTGACACATCCTCTTCTTTACAGGTGGCAGCCTGGCAACTCCTGCCGAATGTCCAGCAGAGCCCCAATCACACCGGGCCCCCCACAAAGCCGTGGACCCTCACACCCTCCCACCAGCACAGCCCCGAGACTGCTGACGGGGCAGAGAATATGGAGTCAGGCACAGCTGCAGGGGCTATTGCTGCCTTGAGTGCTGTTTATATTGACCCCTCCCCAGGCACACCTGGGGAGGGCTTGCCGGCAGGGTCAGGCTGCCCAGGTCAGCTAATCCTCAGCCCTCGGGGAATCACATTGCAGAAAATGGACCTCGCTAAGACAGAATATTCGCCAAGGAAAAAAAGGACACAATGCCATTTGCAGCACCGTAGATGAGTCTCGAGGTAATCACGTGACTTGGAGTAAGTCAGAAAGTGAAAGACACATATCATATCATATCACTTATAGGTGTTACCTATAAATTGATACCAGGGCAGATATTTCCACGGAGAAGGGCAATCACAGATTCATTAAACAAACTTACGGTTCACCAAAGGAAAGGTGTGAGGATTGAATTCATTACGATATTGGGTTTAACAGACATATACAAACACAGTAGACGTATATAATCACCAAAGACCTACGGAGTACCAAGAGAAGACTACTCAACATTCTGTCATAACGTACATGGGAAAAGGATCCCAGGAAGAACAGACATATGTATATGTGTAAAAGAACCACATCTTGCACACCTACAACAAGCTAAACGTTGTACTCAAACTTGCTGTAATAAAAAATAAAAAATTAAATTAAAAACACGAACAAGAAGTAGTGAGACAAACTTGAGGGGCTTTCTCCTGGCACATTCCGTTCTACATTCCAATCTAGAACGCGACTTCCATTGAGGCTCTGCTGCCCTAGTAACCAGATTTGGTAAGGGAGAACTGCTGCCACCTTGTGGCCGTTTCACACAACAGCAGCTTTAATCCCAGCGCTAATGGTCAGTGGATATTCCAAATCATTACAGGCCTGTAAATGACACCTGCCCTGAAAACAAATCCTGGGGTCATATATCGACCAAAAAATTCAAAAGACGTCCATATTTCAAAACGACAGTTTCAAGAGGCATATTTCACGCACATTAGTGTTCTGCTTCTTTTGCTTGCTTTCTTTCTTTGTTAAAAAAACGGGAATGGAAAAAGGCAACCCTCAGAATGGGCGAAAACGTTCACAAACGAATCAATGGACAAAGGTTTAATCTCCAATATATATAAACAGCTCATGCAGCTTAATATTAATAAAACAAACAACCCAATACAAAAATGGGCAGAAGATCTGAAGAGACGTTTCTTCAAAGAAGACACAGAGATGGCCAAGACGCACATGAAAAGCTGCTCAACATCACTAATTATTAGAGAAATGCAAATCAGAACTACAATGAGGTAAGACCTCACACCTGTGAGAATCGGCATCATCAGATAATCTACAAACAACAAATTCTGGGGAGGGTGTGGACAAAAGGAACCCTCTTCCGCTATTGGTGGGAATGTAAATTGATACAGTCACTATGGAGAACAGTATGGAGGTTCCTTTCAAAAACTAAAAAGAGAATTACCATAGGATCCAGCAATCCCACTTCTGGGCATATACCCAGAGAAAACCATAAATCACAAAGACACATTCACCACAATGTTCATTGCAGCACTATTTACAATAGCCAGGTAATGGAAGCAACCTAAATGCCCACAGACAGACGAATGGATAAAGATGTGGTACATATATAAAATGGAATATTACTCAGCCAAAAAAAGGAATGAAACTGGGTCATTTGTAGAGAAGTTGATGGATCTAGAGACTGTCATGCAGAGTGAAGTAAGTCAGAAAGAGAAAAACAAATATTGTATATTAATGCCTATATGTGGAACCTAGAAAAATGGTACAGATGAACTGGTTTGCAGGGCAGAAAGAGAGACACAGAGGTAGAGAACAAACGTATGGACACAAAGTGGGGGAAGCCATGGGGTGGTGGTGGTGGGATGAGTTGGGAGATTGGGATTGACCTGTATACATGTATATGCATAAAATAGATAACTAATAATAACCCACTGTATAAAAAAAATAAATTAAATTAAATTTCAAAATTTTTAAAAATAAAATGTAAAAATAAAACAGAAAAAAAGTTCTTCCATTCACACTGATGTATTTATAAGAATGAATTATTTCCATGCTTATATCCATAAATACATAAAAGAGGAATAAAATCTAACTTGAACCAAAAAAGAAAAAAAAACTGAACCTAACATTTATACAGAGGAAAACACTACCAAGGCACTTGCTCCAGTGGTAAACAATTCTGAAATTGGTCAGAGGTGGGGAATCATCTCCCATACAGCCAGCAGCCCCGCCCGCCCACGCAAGGAGCGTCCTCATTGCAAAGCTGGGGGACCGTGCCGAGGCCTCTGTGAGGAAACGTGAGCTGAGCCCCAGGCCAGCTGCTGCTGAACTCTTCCCACCCTTCCCAGGTGAAACACCTGAATATGTACAAGGGCTTGAAAGCCTAGAGGAAGGGCCGTGGAGCCACACCAGCGACAGCACGCAGGCCAACTTGGTGCCTGCAGGTCATCCAGGATGGTCCTGGCCACGGGCGCTCTTCTGGAAGCTTTCCATTGCCCTGCCTGAGATACCCCTCCTGTCCCGGCCCCCACTCCTTTTTTTCCTTCCTCACCTCAGCCCGGAGAGATATTCCAGTGGAAGTTATGGGTGACACATCCTCTTCTTTACAGGTGGCAGCCTGGCAACTCCTGCCGAAAGTCCAGCAGAGCCCCACTCACACCGGGCCCCCCACAAAGCCGTGGACCCTCACACCCTCCCACCAGCACAGCCCCGAGACTGCTGACGGGGCAGAGAATATGGAGTCAGGCACAGCTGCAGGGGCTATTGCTGCCTGGAGTGCTGTTTATATTGACCCCTCCCCAGGCACACCTGGGGAGGGCTTGCCGGCAGGGTCAGGCTGCCCAGGTCAGCTAATCCTCAGCCCTCGGGGAATCACATTGCAGAAAATGGACCTCGCTAAGACAGAATATTCGCCAAGGAAAAAAAGGACACAATGCCATTTGCAGCACCGTAGATGAGTCTCGAGGTAATCACGTGTCTTGGAGTAAGTCAGAAAGTGAAAGACACATATCATATCATATCACTTATAGGTGTTACCTATAAATTGATACCAGGGCAGATATTTCCACGGAGAAGGGCAATCACAGATTCATTAAACAAACTTATGGTTCACCAAAGGAAAGGTGTGAGGATTGAATTCTTTACGATATTGGGGTTAACAGACATATACAAACACAGTAGACGTATATAATCACCAAAGACCTACGGAGTACCAAGAGAAGACTACTCAACATTCTGTCATAACGTACATGGTAAAAGGATCCCAGGAAGAACAGACATATGTATATGTGTAAAAGAACCACATCTTGCACACCTACAACAAGCTAAACGTTGTACTCAAACTTGCTGTAATAAAAAATAAAAAATTAAATTAAAAACATGAACAAGAAGTAGTGAGACAAACTTGAGGGGCTTTCTCCTGGCACATTCCGTTCTACATTCCAATCTAGAACGCGACTTCCATTGAGGCTCTGCTGCCCTAGTAACCAGATTTGGTAAGGGAGAACTGCTGCCACCTTGTGGCCGTTTCACACAACAGCAGCTTTAATCCCAGCGCTAATGGTCAGTGGATATTCCAAATCATTACAGGCCTGTAAATGACACCTGCCCTGAAAACAAATCCTGGGGTCATATATCGACCAAAAAATTCAAAAGACGTCCATATTTCAAAACGACAGTTTCAAGAGGCATATTTCACGCACATTAGTGTTCTGCTTCTTTTGCTTGCTTGCTTTCTTTGTTAAAAAAACGGGAATGGAAAAAGGCAACCCTCAGAATGGGCGAAAACGTTCACAAACGAATCAATGGACAAAGGTTTAATCTCCAATATATATAAACAGCTCATGCAGCTTAATATTAATAAAACAAACAACCCAATACAAAAATGGGCAGAAGATCTGAAGAGACGTTTCTTCAAAGAAGACACAGAGATGGCCAAGACGCACATGAAAAGCTGCTCAACATCACTAATTATTAGAGAAATGCAAATCAGAACTACAATGAGGTAAGACCTCACACCTGTGAGAATCGGCATCATCAGATAATCTACAAACAACAAATTCTGGGGAGGGTGTGGACAAAAGGAACCCTCTTCCGCTATTGGTGGGAATGTAAATTGATACAGTCACTATGGAGAACAGTATGGAGGTTCCTTTCAAAAACTAAAAAGAGAATTACCATAGGATCCAGCAATCCCACTTCTGGGCATATACCCAGAGAAAACCAGAAATCACAAAGACACATTCACCACAATGTTCATTGCAGCACTATTTACAATAGCCAGGTAATGGAAGCAACCTAAATGCCCACAGACAGACGAATGGATAAAGATGTGGTACATATATAAAATGGAATATTACTCAGCCAAAAAAAGGAATGAAACTGGGTCATTTGTAGAGAAGTTGATGGATCTAGAGACTGTCATGCAGAGTGAAGTAAGTCAGAAAGAGAAAAACAAATATTGTATATTAATGCCTATATGTGGAACCTAGAAAAATGGTACAGATGAACTGGTTTGCAGGGCAGAAAGAGAGACACAGAGGTAGAGAACAAACGTATGGACACAAAGTGGGGGAAGCCATGGGGTGGTGGTGGTGGGATGAGTTGGGAGATTGGGATTGACCTGTATACATGTATATGCATAAAATAGATAACTAATAATAACCCACTGTATAAAAAAATAAATTAAATTAAATTTCAAAATTTTTAAAAATAAAATGTAAAAATAAAACAGAAAAAAAGTTCTTCCATTCACACTGATGTATTTATAAGAATGAATTATTTCCATGCTTATATCCATAAATACATAAAAGAGGAATAAAATCTAACTTGACCCAAAAAAGAAAAAAAACTGAACCTAACATTTATACAGAGGAAAACACTACCAAGGCACTTGCTCCAGTGGTAAACAATTGTGAAATTGGTCAGAGGTGGGGAATCATCTCCCATACAGCCAGCAGCCCCGCCCGCCCACGCAAGGAGCGTCCTCATTGCAAAGCTGGGGGACCGTGCCGAGGCCTCTGTGAGGAAACGTGAGCTGAGCCCCAGGCCAGCTGCTGCTGAACTCTTCCCACCCTTCCCAGGTGAAACACCTGAATATGTACAAGGGCTTGAAAGCCTAGAGGAAGGGCCGTGGAGCCACACCAGCGACAGCACGCAGGCCAACTTGGTGCCTGCAGGTCATCCAGGATGGTCCTGGCCACGGGCGCTCTTCTGGAAGCTTTCCATTGCCCTGCCTGAGATACCCCTCCTGTCCCGGCCCCCACTCCTTTTTTTCCTTCCTCACCTCAGCCCGGAGAGATATTCCAGTGGAAGTTATGGGTGACACATCCTCTTCTTTACAGGTGGCAGCCTGGCAACTCCTGCCGAAAGTCCAGCAGAGCCCCACTCACACCGGGCCCCCCACAAAGCCGTGGACCCTCACACCCTCCCACCAGCACAGCCCCGAGACTGCTGACGGGGCAGAGAATATGGAGTCAGGCACAGCTGCAGGGGCTATTGCTGCCTGGAGTGCTGTTTATATTGACCCCTCCCCAGGCACACCTGGGGAGGGCTTGCCGGCAGGGTCAGGCTGCCCAGGTCAGCTAATCCTCAGCCCTCGGGGAATCACATTGCAGAAAATGGACCTCGCTAAGACAGAATATTCGCCAAGGAAAAAAAGGACACAATGCCATTTGCAGCACCGTAGATGAGTCTCGAGGTAATCACGTGTCTTGGAGTAAGTCAGAAAGTGAAAGACACATATCATATCATATCACTTATAGGTGTTACCTATAAATTGATACCAGGGCAGATATTTCCACGGAGAAGGGCAATCACAGATTCATTAAACAAACTTATGGTTCACCAAAGGAAAGGTGTGAGGATTGAATTCTTTACGATATTGGGGTTAACAGACATATACAAACACAGTAGACGTATATAATCACCAAAGACCTACGGAGTACCAAGAGAAGACTACTCAACATTCTGTCATAACGTACATGGTAAAAGGATCCCAGGAAGAACAGACATATGTATATGTGTAAAAGAACCACATCTTGCACACCTACAACAAGCTAAACGTTGTACTCAAACTTGCTGTAATAAAAAATAAAAAATTAAATTAAAAACATGAACAAGAAGTAGTGAGACAAACTTGAGGGGCTTTCTCCTGGCACATTCCGTTCTACATTCCAATCTAGAACGCGACTTCCATTGAGGCTCTGCTGCCCTAGTAACCAGATTTGGTAAGGGAGAACTGCTGCCACCTTGTGGCCGTTTCACACAACAGCAGCTTTAATCCCAGCGCTAATGGTCAGTGGATATTCCAAATCATTACAGGCCTGTAAATGACACCTGCCCTGAAAACAAATCCTGGGGTCATATATCGACCAAAAAATTCAAAAGACGTCCATATTTCAAAACGACAGTTTCAAGAGGCATATTTCACGCACATTAGTGTTCTGCTTCTTTTGCTTGCTTGCTTTCTTTGTTAAAAAAACGGGAATGGAAAAAGGCAACCCTCAGAATGGGCGAAAACGTTCACAAACGAATCAATGGACAAAGGTTTAATCTCCAATATATATAAACAGCTCATGCAGCTTAATATTAATAAAACAAACAACCCAATACAAAAATGGGCAGAAGATCTGAAGAGACGTTTCTTCAAAGAAGACACAGAGATGGCCAAGACGCACATGAAAAGCTGCTCAACATCACTAATTATTAGAGAAATGCAAATCAGAACTACAATGAGGTAAGACCTCACACCTGTGAGAATCGGCATCATCAGATAATCTACCAACAACAAATTCTGGGGAGGGTGTGGACAAAAGGAACCCTCTTCCGCTATTGGTGGGAATGTAAATTGATACAGTCACTATGGAGAACAGTATGGAGGTTCCTTTCAAAAACTAAAAAGAGAATTACCATAGGATCCAGCAATCCCACTTCTGGGCATACACCCAGAGAAAACCATAAATCACAAAGACACATTCACCACAATGTTCATTGCAGCACTATTTACAATAGCCAGGTAATGGAAGCAACCTAAATGCCCACAGACAGACGAATGGATAAAGATGTTGTACATATATAAAATGGAATATTACTCAGCCAAAAAAAGGAATGAAACTGGGTCATTTGTAGAGAAGTTGATGGATCTAGAGACTGTCATGCAGAGTGAAGTAAGTCAGAAAGAGAAAAACAAATATTGTATATTAATGCCTATATGTGGAACCTAGAAAAATGCTACACATGAACTGGTTTGCAGGGCAGAAAGAGAGACACAGAGGTAGAGAACAAACGTATGGACACAAAGTGGGGGAAGCCATGGGGTGGTGGTGGTGGGATGAGTTGGGAGATTGGGATTGACCTGTATACATGTATATGCATAAAATAGATAACTAATAATAACCCACTGTATAAAAAAATAAATTAAATTAAATTTCAAAATTTTTAAAAATAAAATGTAAAAATAAAACAGAAAAAAAGTTCTTCCATTCACACTGATGTATTTATAAGAATGAATTATTTCCATGCTTATATCCATAAATACATAAAAGAGGAATAAAATCTAACTTGACCCAAAAAAGAAAAAAAACTGAACCTAACATTTATACAGAGGAAAACACTACCAAGGCACTTGCTCCAGTGGTAAACAATTGTGAAATTGGTCAGAGGTGGGGAATCATCTCCCATACAGCCAGCAGCCCCGCCCGCCCACGCAAGGAGCGTCCTCATTGCAAAGCTGGGGGACCGTGCCGAGGCCTCTGTGAGGAAACGTGAGCTGAGCCCCAGGCCAGCTGCTGCTGAACTCTTCCCACCCTTCCCAGGTGAAACACCTGAATATGTACAAGGGCTTGAAAGCCTAGAGGAAGGGCCGTGGAGCCACACCAGCGACAGCACGCAGGCCAACTTGGTGCCTGCAGGTCAGCCAGGATGGTCCTGGCCACGGGCGCTCTTCTGGAAGCTTTCCATTGCCCTGCCTGAGATACCCCTCCTGTCCCGGCCCCCACTCCTTTTTTTCCTTCCTCACCTCAGCCCGGAGAGATATTCCAGTGGAAGTTATGGGTGACACATCCTCTTCTTTACAGGTGGCAGCCTGGCAACTCCTGCCGAAAGTCCAGCAGAGCCCCACTCACACCGGGCCCCCCACAAAGCCGTGGACCCTCACACCCTCCCACCAGCACAGCCCCGAGACTGCTGACGGGGCAGAGAATATGGAGTCAGGCACAGCTGCAGGGGCTATTGCTGCCTGGAGTGCTGTTTATATTGACCCCTCCCCAGGCACACCTGGGGAGGGCTTGCCGGCAGGGTCAGGCTGCCCAGGTCAGCTAATCCTCAGCCCTCGGGGAATCACATTGCAGAAAATGGACCTCGCTAAGACAGAATATTCGCCAAGGAAAAAAAGGACACAATGCCATTTGCAGCACCGTAGATGAGTCTCGAGGTAATCACGTGTCTTGGAGTAAGTCAGAAAGTGAAAGACACATATCATATCATATCACTTATAGGTGTTACCTATAAATTGATACCAGGGCAGATATTTCCACGGAGAAGGGCAATCACAGATTCATTAAACAAACTTATGGTTCACCAAAGGAAAGGTGTGAGGATTGAATTCTTTACGATATTGGGGTTAACAGACATATACAAACACAGTAGACGTATATAATCACCAAAGACCTACGGAGTACCAAGAGAAGACTACTCAACATTCTGTCATAACGTACATGGTAAAAGGATCCCAGGAAGAACAGACATATGTATATGTGTAAAAGAACCACATCTTGCACACCTACAACAAGCTAAACGTTGTACTCAAACTTGCTGTAATAAAAAATAAAAAATTAAATTAAAAACATGAACAAGAAGTAGTGAGACAAACTTGAGGGGCTTTCTCCTGGCACATTCCGTTCTACATTCCAATCTAGAACGCGACTTCCATTGAGGCTCTGCTGCCCTAGTAACCAGATTTGGTAAGGGAGAACTGCTGCCACCTTGTGGCCGTTTCACACAACAGCAGCTTTAATCCCAGCGCTAATGGTCAGTGGATATTCCAAATCATTACAGGCCTGTAAATGACACCTGCCCTGAAAACAAATCCTGGGGTCATATATCGACCAAAAAATTCAAAAGACGTCCATATTTCAAAACGACAGTTTCAAGAGGCATATTTCACGCACATTAGTGTTCTGCTTCTTTTGCTTGCTTGCTTTCTTTGTTAAAAAAACGGGAATGGAAAAAGGCAACCCTCAGAATGGGCGAAAACGTTCACAAACGAATCAATGGACAAAGGTTTAATCTCCAATATATATAAACAGCTCATGCAGCTTAATATTAATAAAACAAACAACCCAATACAAAAATGGGCAGAAGATCTAAAGAGACGTTTCTTCAAAGAAGACACAGAGATGGCCAAGACGCACATGAAAAGCTGCTCAACATCACTAATTATTAGAGAAATGCAAATCAGAACTACAATGAGGTAAGACCTCACACCTGTGAGAATCGGCATCATCAGATAATCTACAAACAACAAATTCTGGGGAGGGTGTGGACAAAAGGAACCCTCTTCCGCTATTGGTGGGAATGTAAATTCATACAGTCACTATGGAGAACAGTATGGAGGTTCCTTTCAAAAACTAAAAAGAGAATTACCATAGGATCCAGCAATCCCACTTCTGGGCATATACCCAGAGAAAACTAGAAATCACAAAGACACATTCACCACAATGTTCATTGCAGCACTATTTACAATAGCCAGGTAATGGAAGCATCCTAAATGCCCACAGACAGACGAATGGACAAAGATGTGGTTCATATATAAAATGGAATATTACTCAGCCAAAAAAAGGAATGAAACTGGGTCATTTGTAGAGAAGTTGATGGATCTAGAGACTGTGATGCAGAGTGAAGTAAGTCAGAAAGAGAAAAACAAATATTGTATATTAATGCCTATATGTGGAACCTAGAAAAATGGTACAGATGAACTGTTTTGCAGGGCAGAAAGAGAGACACAGAGGTAGAGAACAAACGTATGGACACAAAGTGGGGGAAGCCATGGGGTGGTGGTGGTGGGATGAGTTGGGAGATTGGGATTGACCTGTATACATGTATATGCATAAAATAGATAACTAATAATAACCCACTGTATAAAAAAATAAATTAAATTAAATTTCAAAATTTTTAAAAATAAAATGTAAAAATAAAACAGAAAAAAAGTTCTTCCATTCACACTGATGTATTTATAAGAATGAATTATTTCCATGCTTATATCCATAAATACATAAAAGAGGAATAAAATCTAACTTGACCCAAAAAAGAAAAAAAACTGAACCTAACATTTATACAGAGGAAAACACTACCAAGGCACTTGCTCCAGTGGTAAACAATTCTGAAATTGGTCAGAGGTGGGGAATCATCTCCCATACAGCCAACAGCCCCGCCCACCCACGCAAGGAGCGTCCTCATTGCAAAGCTGGGGGACCGTGCCGAGGCCTCTGTGAGGAAACGTGAGCTGAGCCCCAGGCCAGCTGCTGCTGAACTCTTCCCACCCTTCCCAGGTGAAACACCTGAATATGTACAAGGGCTTGAAAGCCTAGAGGAAGGGCCGTGGAGCCACACCAGCGACAGCACGCAGGCCAACTTGGTGCCTGCAGGTCAGCCAGGATGGTCCTGGCCACGGGCGCTCTTCTGGAAGCTTTCCATTGCCCTGCCTGAGATACCCCTCCTGTCCCGGCCCCCACTCCTTTTTTTCCTTCCTCACCTCAGCCCGGAGAGATATTCCAGTGGAAGTTATGGGTGACACATCCTCTTCTTTACAGGTGGCAGCCTGGCAACTCCTGCCGAAAGTCCAGCAGAGCCCCACTCACACCGGGCCACCCACAAAGCCGTGGACCCTCACACCCTCCCACCAGCACAGCCCCGAGACTGCTGACGGGGCAGACAATATGGAGTCAGGCACAGCTGCAGGGGCTATTGCTGCCTGGAGTGCTGTTTATATTGACACCTCCCCAGGCACACCTGGGGAGGGCTTGCCGGCAGGGTCAGGCTGCCCAGGTCAGCTAATCCTCAGCCCTCGGGGAATCACATTGCAGAAAATGGACCTCGCTAAGACAGAATATTCGCCAAGGAAAAAAAGGACACAATGCCATTTGCAGCACCGTAGATGAGTCTCGAGGTAATCACGTGACTTGGAGTAAGTCAGAAAGTGAAAGACACATATCATATCATATCACTTATAGGTGTTACCTATAAATTGATACCAGGGCAGATATTTCCACGGAGAAGGGCAATCACAGATTCATTAAACAAACTTATGGTTCACCAAAGGAAAGGTGTGAGGATTGAATTCATTACGATATTGGGTTTAACAGACATATACAAACACAGTAGACGTATATAATCACCAAAGACCTACGGAGTACCAAGAGAAGACTACTCAACATTCTGTCATAACGTACATGGTAAAAGGATCCCAGGAAGAACAGACATATGTATATGTGTAAAAGAACCACATCTTGCACACCTACAACAAGCTAAACGTTGTACTCAAACTTGCTGTAATAAAAAATAAAAAATTAAATTAAAAACATGAACAAGAAGTAGTGAGACAAACTTGAGGGGCTTTCTCCTGGCACATTCCGTTCTACATTCCAATCTAGAACGCGACTTCCATTGAGGCTCTGCTGCCCTAGTAACCAGATTTGGTAAGGGAGAACTGCTGCCACCTTGTGGCCGTTTCACACAACAGCAGCTTTAATCCCAGCGCTAATGGTCAGTGGATATTCCAAATCATTACAGGCCTGTAAATGATACCTGCCCTGAAAACAAATCCTGGGGTCATATATCGACCAAAAAATTCAAAAGACGTCCATATTTCAAAACGACAGTTTCAAGAGGCATATTACACGCACATTAGTGTTCTGCTTCTTTTGCTTGCTTGCTTTCTTTGTTAAAAAAACGGGAATGGAAAAAGGCAACCCTCAGAATGGGCGAAAACGTTCACAAACGAATCAATGGACAAAGGTTTAATCTCCAATATATATAAACAGCTCATGCAGCTTAATATTAATAAAACAAACAACCCAATACAAAAATGGGCAGAAGATCTGAAGAGACGTTTCTTCAAAGAAGACACAGAGATGGCCAAGACGCACATGAAAAGCTGCTCAACATCACTAATTATTAGAGAAATGCAAATCAGAACTACAATGAGGTAAGACCTCACACCTGTGAGAATCGGCATCATCAGATAATCTACAAACAACAAATTCTGGGGAGGGTGTGGACAAAAGGAACCCTCTTCCGCTATTGGTGGGAATGTAAATTGATACAGTCACTATGGAGAACAGTATGGAGGTTCCTTTCAAAAACTAAAAAGAGAATTACCATAGGATCCAGCAATCCCACTTCTGGGCATATACCCAGAGAAAACCATAAATCACAAAGACACATTCACCACAATGTTCATTGCAGCACTATTTACAATAGCCAGGTAATGGAAGCAACCTAAATGCCCACAGACAGACGAATGGATAAAGATGTGGTACATATATAAAATGGAATATTACTCAGCCAAAAAAAGGAATGAAACTGGGTCATTTGTAGAGAAGTTGATGGATCTAGAGACTGTCATGCAGAGTGAAGTAAGTCAGAAAGAGAAAAACAAATATTGTATATTAATGCCTATATGTGGAACCTAGAAAAATGGTACAGATGAACTGGTTTGCAGGGCAGAAAGAGAGACACAGAGGTAGAGAACAAACGTATGGACACAAAGTGGGGGAAGCCATGGGGTGGTGGTGGTGGGATGAGTTGGGAGATTGGGATTGACCTGTATACATGTATATGCATAAAATAGATAACTAATAATAACCCACTGTATAAAAAAATAAATTAAATTAAATTTCAAAATTTTTAAAAATAAAATGTAAAAATAAAACAGAAAAAAAGTTCTTCCATTCACACTGATGTATTTATAAGAATGAATTATTTCCATGCTTATATCCATAAATACATAAAAGAGGAATAAAATCTAACTTGAACCAAAAAAGAAAAAAAAACTGAACCTAACATTTATACAGAGGAAAACACTACCAAGGCACTTGCTCCAGTGGTAAACAATTGTGAAATTGGTCAGAGGTGGGGAATCATCTCCCATACAGCCAGCAGCCCCGCCCGCCCACGCAAGGAGCGTCCTCATTGCAAAGCTGGGGGACCTTGCCGAGGCCTCTGTGAGGAAACGTGAGGTGAGCCCCAGGCCAGCTGCTGCTGAACTCTTCCCACCCTTCCCAGGTGAAACACCTGAATATGTACAAGGGCTTGAAAGCCTAGAGGAAGGGCCGTGGAGCCACACCAGCGACAGCACGCAGGCCAACTTGGTGCCTGCAGGTCAGCCAGGATGGTCCTGGCCACGGGCGCTCTTCTGGAAGCTTTCCATTGCCCTGCCTGAGATACCCCTCCTGTCCCGGCCCCCACTCCTTTTTTTCCTTCCTCACCTCAGCCCGGAGAGATATTCCAGTGGAAGTTATGGGTGACACATCCTCTTCTTTACAGGTGGCAGCCTGGCAACTCCTGCCGAAAGTCCAGCAGAGCCCCACTCACACCGGGCCCCCCACAAAGCCGTGGACCCTCACACCCTCCCACCAGCACAGCCCCGAGACTGCTGACGGGGCAGAGAATATGGAGTCAGGCACAGCTGCAGGGGCTATTGCTGCCTGGAGTGCTGTTTATATTGACCCCTCCCCAGGCACACCTGGGGAGGGCTTGCCGGCAGGGTCAGGCTGCCCAGGTCAGCTAATCCTCAGCCCTCGGGGAATCACATTGCAGAAAATGGACCTCGCTAAGACAGAATATTCGCCAAGGAAAAAAAGGACACAATGCCATTTGCAGCACCGTAGATGAGTCTCGAGGTAATCACGTGTCTTGGAGTAAGTCAGAAAGTGAAAGACACATATCATATCATATCACTTATAGGTGTTACCTATAAATTGATACCAGGGCAGATATTTCCACGGAGAAGGGCAATCACAGATTCATTAAACAAACTTATGGTTCACCAAAGGAAAGGTGTGAGGATTGAATTCTATACGATATTGGGGTTAACAGACATATACAAACACAGTAGACGTATATAATCACCAAAGACCTACGGAGTACCAAGAGAAGACTACTCAACATTCTGTCATAACGTACATGGGAAAAGGATCCCAGGAAGAACAGACATATGTATATGTGTAAAAGAACCACCTCTTGCACACCTACAACAAGCTAAACGTTGTACTCAAACTTGCTGTAATAAAAAATAAAAAATTAAATTAAAAACATGAACAAGAAGTAGTGAGACAAACTTGAGGGGCTTTCTCCTGGCACATTCCGTTCTACATTCCAATCTAGAAGGCGACTTCCATTGAGGCTCTGCTGCCCTAGTAACCAGATTTGGTAAGGGAGAACTGCTGCCACCTTGTGGCCGTTTCACACAACAGCAGCTTTAATCCCAGCGCTAATGGTCAGTGGATATTCCAAATCATTACAGGCCTGTAAATGACACCTGCCCTGAAAACAAATCCTGGGGTCATATATCGACCAAAAAATTCAAAAGACGTCCATATTTCAAAACGACAGTTTCAAGAGGCATATTTCACGCACATTAGTGTTCTGCTTCTTTTGCTTGCTTGCTTTCTTTGTTAAAAAAACGGGAATGGAAAAAGGCAACCCTCAGAATGGGCGAAAACGTTCACAAACGAATCAATGGACAAAGGTTTAATCTCCAATATATATAAACAGCTCATGCAGCTTAATATTAATAAAACAAACAACCCAATACAAAAATGGGCAGAAGATCTGAAGAGACGTTTCTTCAAAGAAGACACAGAGATGGCCAAGACGCACATGAAAAGCTGCTCAACATCACTAATTATTAGAGAAATGCAAATCAGAACTACAATGAGGTAAGACCTCACACCTGTGAGAATCGGCATCATCAGATAATCTACCAACAACAAATTCTGGGGAGGGTGTGGACAAAAGGAACCCTCTTCCGCTATTGGTGGGAATGTAAATTGATACAGTCACTATGGAGAACAGTATGGAGGTTCCTTTCAAAAACTAAAAAGAGAATTACCATAGGATCCAGCAATCCCACTTCTGGGCATATACCCAGAGAAAACCATAAATCACAAAGACACATTCACCACAATGTTCATTGCAGCACTATTTACAATAGCCAGGTAATGGAAGCAACCTAAATGCCCACAGACAGACGAATGGATAAAGATGTGGTACATATATAAAATGGAATATTACTCAGCCAAAAAAAGGAATGAAACTGGGTCATTTGTAGAGAAGTTGATGGATCTAGAGACTGTCATGCAGAGTGAAGTAAGTCAGAAAGAGAAAAACAAATATTGTATATTAATGCCTATATGTGGAACCTAGAAAAATGGTACAGATGAACTGGTTTGCAGGGCAGAAAGAGAGACACAGAGGTAGAGAACAAACGTATGGACACAAAGTGGGGGAAGCCATGGGGTGGTGGTGGTGGGATGAGTTGGGAGATTGGGATTGACCTGTATACATGTATATGCATAAAATAGATAACTAATAATAACCCACTGTATAAAAAAAATAAATTAAATTAAATTTCAAAATTTTTAAAAATAAAATGTAAAAATAAAACAGAAAAAAAGTTCTTCCATTCACACTGATGTATTTATAAGAATGAATTATTTCCATGCTTATATCCATAAATACATAAAAGAGGAATCAAATCTAACTTGAACCAAAAAAGAAAAAAAAACTGAACCTAACATTTATACAGAGGAAAACACTACCAAGGCACTTGCTCCAGTGGTAAACAATTGTGAAATTGGTCAGAGGTGGGGAATCATCTCCCATACAGCCAGCAGCCCCGCCCGCCCACGCAAGGAGCGTCCTCATTGCAAAGCTGGGGGACCGTGCCGAGGCCTCTGTGAGGAAACGTGAGCTGAGCCCCAGGCCAGCTGCTGCTGAACTCTTCCCACCCTTCCCAGGTGAAACACCTGAATATGTACAAGGGCTTGAAAGCCTAGAGGAAGGGCCGTGGAGCCACACCAGCGACAGCACGCAGGCCAACTTGGTGCCTGCAGGTCAGCCAGGATGGTCCTGGCCACGGGCGCTCTTCTGGAAGCTTTCCATTGCCCTGCCTGAGATACCCCTCCTGTCCCGGCCCCCACTCCTTTTTTTCCTTCCTCACCTCAGCCCGGAGAGATATTCCAGTGGAAGTTATGGGTGACACATCCTCTTCTTTACAGGTGGCAGCCTGGCAACTCCTGCCGAAAGTCCAGCAGAGCCCCACTCACACCGGGCCCCCCACAAAGCCGTGGACCCTCACACCCTCCCACCAGCACAGCCCCGAGACTGCTGACGGGGCAGAGAATATGGAGTCAGGCACAGCTGCAGGGGCTATTGCTGCCTGGAGTGCTGTTTATATTGACCCCTCCCCAGGCACACCTGGGGAGGGCTTGCCGGCAGGGTCAGGCTGCCCAGGTCAGCTAATCCTCAGCCCTCGGGGAATCACATTGCAGAAAATGGACCTCGCTAAGACAGAATATTCGCCAAGGAAAAAAAGGACACAATGCCATTTGCAGCACCGTAGATGAGTCTCGAGGTAATCACGTGTCTTGGAGTAAGTCAGAAAGTGAAAGACACATATCATATCATATCACTTATAGGTGTTACCTATAAATTGATACCAGGGCAGATATTTCCACGGAGAAGGGCAATCACAGATTCATTAAACAAACTTATGGTTCACCAAAGGAAAGGTGTGAGGATTGAATTCTTTACGATATTGGGGTTAACAGACATATACAAACACAGTAGACGTATATAATCACCAAAGACCTACGGAGTACCAAGAGAAGACTACTCAACATTCTGTCATAACGTACATGGTAAAAGGATCCCAGGAAGAACAGACATATGTATATGTGTAAAAGAACCACATCTTGCACACCTACAACAAGCTAAACGTTGTACTCAAACTTGCTGTAATAAAAAATAAAAAATTAAATTAAAAACATGAACAAGAAGTAGTGAGACAAACTTGAGGGGCTTTCTCCTGGCACATTCCGTTCTACATTCCAATCTAGAACGCGACTTCCATTGAGGCTCTGCTGCCCTAGTAACCAGATTTGGTAAGGGAGAACTGCTGCCACCTTGTGGCCGTTTCACACAACAGCAGCTTTAATCCCAGCGCTAATGGTCAGTGGATATTCCAAATCATTACAGGCCTGTAAATGACACCTGCCCTGAAAACAAATCCTGGGGTCATATATCGACCAAAAAATTCAAAAGACGTCCATATTTCAAAACGACAGTTTCAAGAGGCATATTTCACGCACATTAGTGTTCTGCTTCTTTTGCTTGCTTTCTTTCTTTGTTAAAAAAACGGGAATGGAAAAAGGCAACCCTCAGAATGGGCGAAAACGTTCACAAACGAATCAATGGACAAAGGTTTAATCTCCAATATATATAAACAGCTCATGCAGCTTAATATTAATAAAACAAACAACCCAATACAAAAATGGGCAGAAGATCTGAAGAGACGTTTCTTCAAAGAAGACACAGAGATGGCCAAGACGCACATGAAAAGCTGCTCAACATCACTAATTATTAGAGAAATGCAAATCAGAACTACAATGAGGTAAGACCTCACACCTGTGAGAATCGGCATCATCAGATAATCTACAAACAACAAATTCTGGGGAGGGTGTGGACAAAAGGAACCCTCTTCCGCTATTGGTGGGAATGTAAATTGATACAGTCACTATGGAGAACAGTATGGAGGTTCCTTTCAAAAACTAAAAAGAGAATTACCATAGGATCCAGCAATCCCACTTCTGGGCATATACCCAGAGAAAACCATAAATCACAAAGACACATTCACCACAATGTTCATTGCAGCACTATTTACAATAGCCAGGTAATGGAAGCAACCTAAATGCCCACAGACAGACGAATGGATAAAGATGTGGTACATATATAAAATGGAATATTACTCAGCCAAAAAAAGGAATGAAACTGGGTCATTTGTAGAGAAGTTGATGGATCTAGAGACTGTCATGCAGAGTGAAGTAAGTCAGAAAGAGAAAAACAAATATTGTATATTAATGCCTATATGTGGAACCTAGAAAAATGGTACAGATGAACTGGTTTGCAGGGCAGAAAGAGAGACACAGAGGTAGAGAACAAACGTATGGACACAAAGTGGGGGAAGCCATGGGGTGGTGGTGGTGGGATGAGTTGGGAGATTGGGATTGACCTGTATACATGTATATGCATAAAATAGATAACTAATAATAACCCACTGTATAAAAAAATAAATTAAATTAAATTTCAAAATTTTTAAAAATAAAATGTAAAAATAAAACAGAAAAAAAGTTCTTCCATTCACACTGATGTATTTATAAGAATGAATTATTTCCATGCTTATATCCATAAATACATAAAAGAGGAATAAAATCTAACTTGACCCAAAAAAGAAAAAAAACTGAACCTAACATTTATACAGAGGAAAACACTACCAAGGCACTTGCTCCAGTGGTAAACAATTGTGAAATTGGTCAGAGGTGGGGAATCATCTCCCATACAGCCAGCAGCCCCGCCCGCCCACGCAAGGAGCGTCCTCATTGCAAAGCTGGGGGACCGTGCCGAGGCCTCTGTGAGGAAACGTGAGCTGAGCCCCAGGCCAGCTGCTGCTGAACTCTTCCCACCTTTCCCAGGTGAAACACCTGAATATGTACAAGGGCTTGAAAGCCTAGAGGAAGGGCCGTGGAGCCACACCAGCGACAGCACGCAGGCCAACTTGGTGCCTGCAGGTCAGCCAGGATGGTCCTGGCCACGGGCGCTCTTCTGGAAGCTTTCCATTGCCCTGCCTGAGATACCCCTCCTGTCCCGGCCCCCACTCCTTTTTTTCCTTCCTCACCTCAGCCCGGAGAGATATTCCAGTGGAAGTTATGGGTGACACATCCTCTTCTTTACAGGTGGCAGCCTGGCAACTCCTGCCGAAATTCCAGCAGAGCCCCACTCACACCGGGCCCCCCACAAAGCCGTGGACCCTCACACCCTCCCACCAGCACAGCCCCGAGACTGCTGACGGGGCAGAGGATATGGAGTCAGGCACAGCTGCAGGGGCTATTGCTGCCTGGAGTGCTGTTTATATTGACCCCTCCCCAGGCACACCTGGGGAGGGCTTGCCGGCAGGGTCAGGCTGCCCAGGTCAGCTAATCCTCAGCCCTCGGGGAATCACATTGCAGAAAATGGACCTCGCTAAGACAGAATATTCGCCAAGGAAAAAAAGGACAGAATGCCATTTGCAGCACCGTAGATGAGTCTCGAGGTAATCACGTGTCTTGGAGTAAGTCAGAAAGTGAAAGACACATATCATATCATATCACTTATAGGTGTTACCTATAAATTGATACCAGGGCAGATATTTCCACGGAGAAGGGCAATCACAGATTCATTAAACAAACTTATGGTTCACCAAAGGAAAGGTGTGAGGATTGAATTCATTACGATATTGGGGTTAACAGACATATACAAGCACAGTAGACATATATAATCACCAAAGACCTACGGAGTACCAAGAGAAGACTACTCAACATTCTGTCATAACGTACATGGGAAAAGGATCCCAGGAAGAACAGACATATGTATATGTGTAAAAGAACCACCTCTTGCACACCTACAACAAGCTAAACGTTGTACTCAAACTTGCTGTAATAAAAAATAAAAAATTAAATTAAAAACACTAACAAGAAGTAGTGAGACAAACTTGAGGGGCTTTCTCCTGGCACATTCCGTTCTACATTCCAATCTAGAAAGCGACTTCCATTGAGGCTCTGCTGCCCTAGTAACCAGATTTGGTAAGGGAGAACTGCTGCCACCTTGTGGCCGTTTCACACAACAGCAGCTTTAATCCCAGCGCTAATGGTCAGTGGATATTCCAAATCATTACAGGCCTGTAAATGACACCTGCCCTGAAAACAAATCCTGGGGTCATATATCGACCAAAAAATTCAAAAGACGTCCATATTTCAAAACGACAGTTTCAAGAGGCATATTTCACGCACATTAGTGTTCTGATTCTTTTGCTTTCGTTCTTTCTTTGTTAAAAAAAAGGGAATGGAAAAAGGTAACCCTCAGAAGGGGCGAAAACGTTCACAAACGAATCAATGGACAAAGGTTTAATCTCCAATATATATATACAGCTCATGCAGCTTAATATTAATACAACAAACAACCCAATACAAAAATAGGCAGAAGATCTAAATAGACGTTTCTTCAAAGAAGACACAGAGATGGCCAAGACGCACATGAAAAGCTGCTCAACATCACTAATTATTAGAGAAATGCAAATCAAAACTACAATGAGGTAAGACCTCACACCTGTTAGAATCGGCATCATCAGATAATCTACAAACAACAAATTCTGGGGAGGGTGTGGACAAAAAGGAACCCTCTTACGCTATTGGTGGGAATGTAAATTGATACAGTCACTATGGAGAACAGTATGGAGGTTCCTTTAAAAAACTAAAAAGAGAATTACCATAGGATCCAGCAATCCCACTTCTGGGCATATACCCAGAGAAAACCATAAATCAGAGAGACACATTCACCACAATGTTCATTGCAGCTCTATTTACAATAGCCAGGTAATGGAAGCAACCTAAATGGCCACAGACAGACGAATGGATAAAGATGTGGTACATATATAAAATGGAATATTACTCAGCCATAAAAAGGAATGAAACTGAGTCATTTGTAGAGAAGTTGATGGATCTAGAGACTGTCATACAGAGTGAAGTAAGTCAGAAAGAGAAAAACAAATATTGTATATTAATGCCTATATGTGGAACCTAGAAAAATGCTACAGATGAACTGGTTTGCAGGGCAGAAATAGAGACACAGAGGTAGAGAACAAACGTATGGACACAAAGTGGGGGAAGCCATGGGGTGGTGGTGGTGGGATGAGTTGGGAGATTGGGATTGACCTGTATACATGTCTATGCATAAAATAGATAACTAATAATAACCTAGTGTATAAAAAATAAATAAAATTAAATTTCAAAATTTTTAAAAATAAAATGTAAAAATAAAACAGAAAAAAAGTCCTTCCATTCACACTGATGTATTTATAAGAATGAATTATTTCCATGCTTATATCTATAAATACATAAAAGAGGAATAAAATCTAACTTGAACCAAAAAAGAAAAAAAAAACTGAACCTAACAGTTATACAGAGGAAAACACTACCAAGGCACTTGCTCCAGTGGTAAACAATTCTGAAATTGGTCAGAGGTGGGGAATCATCTCCCATAGAGCCAGCAGCCCCGCCCGCCCACGCAAGGAGCGTCCTTATTGCAAAGCTGGGGGACCGTGCCGAGGCCTCTGTGAGTAAACGTGAGCTGAGCCCCAGGCCAGCTGCTGCTGAACTGTTCCCACCCTTCCCAGGTGAAACACCTGAATATGTACAAGGGCTTGAAAGCCTAGAGGAAGGGCCGTGGAGCCACACCAGCGAAAGCACGCAGGCCACCTTGGTGCCTGCAGGTCAGCCAGGATGGTCCTGGCCACGGGCGCTCTTCTGGAAGCTTTCCATTGCCCTGCCTGAGATACCCCTCCTGTCCCGGCCCCCACTCCTATTTTTCCTTACTCACCTCAGCCCGGAGAGATACTCCAGTGGAAGTTATGGGTGACACATCCTCTTCTTTACAGGTGGCAGCTTGGCAACTCCTGCAGAAAGTCCAGCAGGGCCCCACTCACACCGGGCCACCCACAAAGCCGTGGACCCTCACACCCTCACACCAGCACAGCCCCGAGACTGCTGACGGGGCAGAGAATATGGAGTCAGGCACAGCTGCAGGGGCTATTGCTGCCTGGAGAGCTCTTTCTATTGACCTCAACGCAGGCACACCTGGGGAGGGCTTGCCGGCAGGGTCAGGCTGCCCAGGTCAGCTAATCCTCAGCCCTCAGGGAATCACATTGCAGAAAATGGACCTCGCTAAGACAGAATATTCGCCAAGGAAAAGAAGCAAACAATGCCATTTGCAGCACCGTAGATGATTCTAGAGGTAATCACGTGACTTGGAGTAAGTCAGAAAGTGAAAGACACATATCATATCATATCACTTATAGGTGTTACCTATAAATTGATACCAGGGCAGATATTTCCACGGGGACGGCAATCAAAGATTCATTAAACAAACTTATGGTTCACCAAAGGAAAGGTGTGAGGATTGAATTCATTATGATATTGGGGTTAACAGACATATACAAACACAGTAGACGTATATAATCACCAAAGACCTACGGAGTACCAAGAGAAGTCTACTCAACATTCTGTCATAACGAACATGGGAAAAGGATCCCAGGAAGAACAGACATATGTATATGTGTAAAAGAACCACCTCTTGCACACCTACAACAAGCTAAACGTTGTACTCAAACTTGCTGTAATAAAAAATAAAAAATTAAATTAAAAACACGAACAAGAATTAGTGAGAAAAACTTGAGGGGCTTTCTCCTGGTACATTCCGTTCTACATTCCAATCTAGAACGCGACTTCCATTGAGGCTCTGCTGCCCTAGTAACCAGATTTGGTAAGGGAGAACTGCTGCCACCTTGTGGCCGTTTCACACAACAGCAGCTTTAATCCCAGCGCTAATGGTCAGTGGATATTCCAAATCATTACAGGCCGGTAAATGACACCTGCCCTGAAAAGAAATCCTGGGGTCATATATCGACCAAAAAATTCAAAAGACGTCCATATTTCAAAACGACAGTTTCAAGAGGCATATTTCACGCACATTAGTGTTCTGATTCTTTTGCTTTCTTTCTTTCTTTGTTAAAAAAACGGGAATGGAAAAAGGTAACCCTCAGAAGGGGCGAAAACGTTCACAAACGAATCAATGGACAAAGGTTTAATCTCCAATATATATATACAGCTCATGCAGCTTAATATTAATACAACAAACAACCCAATACAAAAATAGGCAGAAGATCTAAATAGACGTTTCTTCAAAGAAGACACAGAGATGGCCAAGACGCACATGAAAAGATGCTCAACATCACTAATTATTAGAGAAATGCAAATCAAAACTACAATGAGGTAAGACCTCACACCTGTTAGAATCGGCATCATCAGATAATCTACAAACAACAAATTCTGGGGAGGGTGTGGACAAAAAGGAACCCTCTTACGCTATTGGTGGGAATGTAAATTGATACAGTCACTATGGAGAACAGTATGGAGGTTCCATTAAAAAACTAAAAAGAGAATTACCATAGGATCCAGCAATCCCACTTCTGGGCATATACCCAGAGAAAACCATAAATCACAGAGACACATTCACCACAATGTTCATTGCAGCACTATTTACAATAGCCAGGTAATGGAAGCAACCTAAATGCCCACAGACAGACGAATGGATAAAGATGTGGTACATATATAAAATGGAATATTACTCAGCCATAAAAGGAATGAAACTGAGTCATTTGTAGAGAAGTTGATGGATCTAGAGACTGTCATACAGAGTGAAGTAAGTCAGAAAGAGAAAAACAAATATTGTATATTAATGCCTATATGTGGAACCTAGAAAAATGCTACAGATGAACTGGTTTGCAGGGCAGAAATAGAGACACAGAGGTAGAGAACAAACGTATGGACACAAAGTGGGGGAAGCCATGGGGTGGTGGTGGTGGGATGAGTTGGGAGATTGGGATTGACCTGTATACATGTCTATGCATAAAATAGATAAATAATAATAACCTACTGTATAAAAAAAAATAAATAAAATTAAATTTCAAAAATTTTAAAAATAAAATGTAAAAATAAAACAGAAAAAATGTTCTTCCACTCACACTGATGTATTTATAAGAATGAATTATTTCCATGCTTATATCCATAAATACATAAAAGAGGAATAAAATCTAACTTGAACCAAAAAAGAAAAAAAAAACTGAACCTAACAGTTATACAGAGGAAAACACTACCAAGGCACTTGCTCCAGTGGTAAACAATTCTGAAATTGGTCAGAGGTGGGGAATCTTCTCCCATAGAGTCAGGAGCCCCGCACGCCCACGCAAGGAGCGTCCTTATTGCAAAGCTGGTGGACCGTGCCGAGGCCTCTGTGAGTAAACGTGAGCTGAGCCCCAGGCCAGCTGCTGCAGAACTGTTCCCACCCTTCCCAGGTGAAACACCTGAATATGTACAAGGGCTTGAAAGCCTAGAGGAAGGGCCGTGGAGCCACACCAGCGACAGCACGCAGGCCACCTTTTTGCCTGTAGGTCAGCCAGGATGATCCTGGCCAAGGGCGCTCTTCTGGAAGCTTTCCATTGCCCTGCCTGAGATACCCCTCCTGTCCCGGCCCCCACTCCTTTTTTTCCTTCCTCACCTCAGCCCGGAGAGATATTCCAGTGGAAGTTATGGGTGACACATCCTCTTCTTTACAGGTGGCAGCCTGGCAACTCCTGCAGAAAGTCCAGCAGAGCCCCACTCACACCGGGCCACCCACAAAGCCGTGGACCCTCACACCCTCACACCAGCACAGCCCCGAGACTGCTGACGGGGCAGAGAATATGGAGTCAGGCACAGCTGCAGGGGCTATTGCTGCCTGGAGGGCTGTTTATATTGACCTCAACCCAGGCACACCTGGGGAGGGCTTGCCGGCAGGGTCAGGCTGCCCAGGTCCGCTAATCCTCAGCCCTCAGGGAATCACATTGCAGAAAATGGACCTCGCTAAGACAGAATATTCGCCAAGGAAAAGAAGCACACAATGCCATTTGCAGCACCGTAGATGAGTCTAGAGGTAATCACGTGACTTGGAGTAAGTCAGGAAGTGAAAGACACATATCATATCATATCACTTATAGGTGTTACCTATAAATTGATACCAGGGCAGATATTTCCACGGAGAAGGGCCATCACAGATTCATTAAACAAACTTATGGTTCACCAAAGGAAAGGTGTGAGGATTGAATTCATTACGATATTGGGGTTAACAGACATATACAAGCACAGTAGACATATATAATCACCAAAGACCTACGGAGTACCAAGAGAAGACTACTCAACATTCTGTCATAACGTACATGGGAAAAGGATCCCAGGAAGAACAGACATATGTATATGTGTAAAAGAACCACCTCTTGCACACCTACAACAAGCTAAACGTTGTACTCAAACTTGCTGTAATAAAAAATAAAAAATTAAATTAAAAACACTAACAAGAAGTAGTGAGACAAACTTGAGGGGCTTTCTCCTGACACATTCCGTTCTACATTCCAATCTAGAAGGCGACTTCCATTGAGGCTCTGCTGCCCTAGTAACCAGATTTGGTAAGGGAGAACTGCTGCCACCTTGTGGCCGTTTCACACAACAGCAGCTTTAATCCCAGCGCTAATGGTCAGTGGATATTCCAAATCATTACAGGCCTGTAAATGACACCTGCCCTGAAAACAAATCCTGGGGTCATATATCGACCAAAAAATTCAAAAGACGTCCATATTTCCAAACGACAGTTTCAAGAGGCATATTTCACGCACATTAGTGTTCTGATTCTTTTGCTTTCGTTCTTTCTTTGTTAAAAAAAAGGGAATGGAAAAAGATAACCCTCAGAAGGGGCGAAAACGTTCACAAACGAATCAATGGACAAAGGTTTAATCTCCAATATATATATACAGCTCATGCAGCTTAATATTAATACAACAAACAACCCAATACAAAAATAGGCAGAAGATCTAAATAGACGTTTCTTCAAAGAAGACACAGAGATGGCCAAGACGCACATGAAAAGCTGCTCAACATCACTAATTATTAGAGAAATGCAAATCAAAACTACAATGAGGTAAGACCTCACACCTGTTAGAATCGGCATCATCAGATAATCTACAAACAACAAATTCTGGGGAGGCTGTGGACAAAAAGGAACCCTCTTACGCTATTGGTGGGAATGTAAATTGATACAGTCACTATGGAGAACAGTATGGAGGTTCCTTTAAAAAACTAAAAAGAGAATTACCATAGGATCCAGCAATCCCACTTCTGGGCATATACCCAGAGAAAACCATAAATCACAGAGACACATTCACCTCAATGTTCATTGCAGCACTATTTACAATAGCCAGGTAATGGAAGCAACCTAAATGCCCACAGACAGACGAATGGATAAAGATGTGGTACATATATAAAATGGAATATTACTCAGCCATAAAAAGGAATGAAACTGAGTCATTTGTAGAGAAGTTGATGGATCTAGAGACTGTCATACAGAGTGAAGTAAGTCAGAAAGAGAAAAACAAATATTGTATATTAATGCCTATATGTGGAACCTAGAAAAATGCTACAGATGAACTGGTTTGCAGGGCAGAAATAGAGACACAGAGGTAGAGAACAAACGTATGGACACAAAGTGGGGGAAGCCATGGGGTGGTGGTGGTGGGATGAGTTGGGAGATTGGGATTGACCTGTATACATGTCTATGCATAAAATAGAAAACTAATAATAACCTACTGTATAAAAAAAAATAAATAAAATTAAATTTCAAAAATTTTAAAAATAAAATGTAAAAATAAAACAGAAAAAATGTTCTTCCACTCACACTGATGTATTTATAAGAATGAATTATTTCCATGCTTATATCCATAAATACATAAAAGAGGAATAAAATCTAACTTGAACCAAAAAAGAAAAAAAAAACTGAACCTAACAGTTATACAGAGGAAAACACTACCAAGGCACTTGCTCCAGTGGTAAACAATTCTGAAATTGGTCAGAGGTGGGGAATCTTCTCCCATAGAGTCAGCAGCCCCGCACGCCCACGCAAGGAGCGTCCTTATTGCAAAGCTGGGGGAACGTGCCGAGGCCTCTGTGAGTAAACGTGAGATGAGCCCCAGGCCAGCTGCTGCTGAACTGTTCCCACCCTTCCCAGGTGAAACACCTGAATATGTACAAGGGCTTGAAAGCCTAGAGGAAGGGCCGTGGAGCCACACCAGCGACAGCACGCAGGCCACCTTTTTGCCTGTAGGTCAGCCAGGATGGTCCTGGCCAAGGGCGCTCTTCTGGAAGCTTTCCATTGCCCTGCCTGAGATACCCCTCCTGTCCCGGCCCCCACTCCTTTTTTTCCTTCCTCACCTCAGCCCGGAGAGATATTCCAGTGGAAGTTATGGGTGACACATCCTCTTCTTTACAGGTGGCAGCCTGGCAACTCCTGCAGAAAGTCCAGCAGAGCCCCACTCACACCGGGCCACCCACAAAGCCGTGGACCCTCACACCCTCACACCAGCACAGCCCCGAGACTGCTGACGGGGCAGAGAATATGGAGTCAGGCACAGCTGCAGGGGCTATTGCTGCCTGGTGTGCTGTTTATATTGACCTCAACCCAGGCACACCTGGGGAGGGCTTGCCGGCAGGGTCAGGCTGCCCAGGTCCGCTAATCCTCAGCCCTCAGGGAATCACATTGCAGAAAATGGACCTCGCTAAGACAGAATATTCGCCAAGGAAAAGAAGCACACAATGTCATTTGCAGCACCGTAGATGAGTCTAGAGGTAATCACGTGACTTGGAGTAAGTCAGGAAGTGAAAGACACATATCATATCATATAACTTATAGGTGTTACCTATAAATTGATACCAGGGCAGATATTTCCACGGAGAAGGGCCAACACAGATTCATTAAACAAACTTATGGTTCACCAAAGGAAAGGTGTGAGGATTGAATTCATTACGATATTGGGGTTAACAGACATATACAAGCACAGTAGACATATATAATCACCAAAGACTTACGGAGTACCAAGAGAAGACTACTCAACATTCTGTCATAACGTACATGGGAAAAGGATCCCAGGAAGAACAGACATATGTATATGTGTAAAAGAACCACCTCTTGCACACCTACAACAAGCTAAACGTTGTACTCAAACTTGCTGTAATAAAAAATAAAAAATTAAATTAAAAACACTAACAAGAAGTAGTGAGACAAACTTGAGGGGCTTTCTCCTGGCACATTCCGTTCTACATTCCAATCTAGAAGGCGACTTCCATTGAGGCTCTGCTGCCCTAGTAACCAGATTTGGTAAGGGAGAACTGCTGCCACCTTGTGGCCGTTTCACACAACAGCAGCTTTAATCCCAGCGCTAATGGTCAGTGGATATTCCAAATCACACCTGCACTGAAAACAAATCCTGGGGTCATATATCGACCAAAAAATTCAAAAGACGTCCATATTTCAAAACGACAGTTTCAAGAGGCATATTTCACGCACATTAGTGTTCTGATTCTTTTGATTTCTTTCTTTCTTTGTTAAAAAAACGGGAATGGAAAAAGGTAACCCTCAGAAGAGGCGAAAACGTTCACAAACGATTCAATGGACAAAGGTTTAATCTCCAATATATATATACAGCTCATGCAGGTTAATTTTAATACAACAAACAACCCAATACAAAAATGGGCAGAAGATCTAAATAGATGTTTCTTCAAAGAAGACACAGAGATGGCCAAGATGCACATGAAAAGCTGCTCAACATCACTAATTATTAGAGAAATGCAAATCAAAACTACAATGAGGTAAGACCTCACACCTGTTAGAATCGGCATCATCAGATAATCTACAAACAACAAATTCTGGGGAGGGTATGGACAAAAGGAACCCTCTTCCGCTATTGGTGGGAATGTAAATTGATACAGTCACTATGGAGAACAGTATGGAGGTTCCTTTAAAAATCTAAAAAGAGAATTACCATAGGATCCAGCAATCCCACTTCTGGGCATATACCCAGAGAAAACCATAAATCACAGAGACACATTCACCACAATGTTCATTGCAGCACTATTTACAATAGCCAGGTAATGGAAGCAACCTAAATGCCCACAGACAGACGAATGGATAAAGATGTGGTACCTATATAAAATGGAATATTACTCAGCCATAAAAAGGAATGAAACTGAGTCATTTGTGGAGAAGTTGATGGATCTAGAGACTGTCATACAGAGTGAAGTAAGTCAGAAAGAGAAAAACAAATATTGTATATTAATGCCTATATGTGGAACCTAGAAAAATGCTACAGATGAACTGGTTTGCAGGGCAGAAATAGAGACACAGAGGTAGAGAACAAACGTATGGACACAAAGTGGGGGAAGCCATGGGGTGGTGGTGGTGGGATGAGTTGGGTGATTGGGATTGACCTGTATACATGTCTATGCATAAAATAGATAACTAATAATAACCTAGTGTATAAAAAAAATAAATAAAATTAAATTTCAAAATTTTTAAAAATAAAATGTAAAAATAAAACAGAAAAAAAGTTCTTCCATTCTCACTGATGTATTTATAAGAATGAATCATTTCCATGCTTATATTTATAAATACATAAAAGAGGAATAAAATCTAACTTGAACCAAAAAAGAAAAAAAAAACTGAACCTAACAGTTATACAGAGGAAAACACTACCAAGGCACTTGCTCCAGAGGTAAACAATTCTGAAATTGGTCAGAGGTGGGGAATCATCTCCCATACAGCCAGCAGCCCCACCCGCCCACGCAAGGAGCGTCCTTATTGCAAAGCTGGGGGACCGTGCCAAGGCCTCTGTGAGTAAACGTGAGCTGAGCCCCAGGCCAGCTGCTGCTGAACTGTTCCCACCCTTCCCAGGTGAAACACCTGAATATGTACAAGGGCTTGAAAGCCTAGAGGAAGGGCCGTGGAGCCACACCAGCGAAAGCACGCAGGCCAACTTGGTGCCTGCAGGTCAGCCAGGATGGTCCTGGCCACGGGCGCTCTTCTGGAAGCTTTCCATTGCCCTGCCTGAGATACCCCTCCTGTCCCGGCCCCCACTCCTTTTTTTCCTTCCTCACCTCAGCCCGGAGAGATATTCCAGTGGAAGTTATGGGTGACACATCCTCTTCTTTACAGGTGGCAGCCTGGCAACTCCTGCAGAAAGTCCAGCAGAGCCCCACTCACACCGGGCCACCAACAAAGCCGTGGACCCTCACACCCTCCCACCAGCACAGCCCCGAGACTGCTGACGGGGCAGAGAATATGGAGTCAGGCACAGCTGCAGGGGCTATTGCTGCCTGGAGTGCTGTTTATATTGACCTCAAACCAGGCACACCTGGGGAGGGCTTGCCGGCAGCGTCAGGCTGCCCAGGTCAGCTAATCCTCAGCCCTCAGGGAATCACATTGCAGAAAATGGACCTCGCTAAGACAGAATATTCGCCAAGGAAAAGAAGCACACAATGGCATTTGCAGCACCGTAGATGAGTCTAGAGGTAATCACGTGACTTGGAGTAAGTCAGAAAGTGAAAGACACATATCATATCATATCACTTATAGGTGTTACCTATAAATTGATACCAGGGCAGATATTTCCACGGAGAAGGGCCATCACAGATTCATTAAACAAACTTATGGTTCACCAAAGGAAAGGTGTGAGGATTTAATTCATTACGATATTGGGGTTAACAGACATATACAAACACAGTAGACATATATAATCACCAAAGACCTACGGAGTACCAAGAGAAGACTACTCAACATTCTGTCATAACGAACATGGGAAAAGGATCCCAGGAAGAACAGACATATGTATATGTGTAAAAGAACCACCTCTTGCACACCTACAACAAGCTAAACGTTGTACTCAAACTTGCTGTAATAAAAAATAAAAAATGAAATTAAAAACACGAACAAGAAGTAGTGAGACAAACTTGAGGGGCTTTCTCCTGGCACATTCCGTTCTACATTCCAATCTAGAACGCGACTTCCATTGAGGCTCTGCTGCCCTAGTAACCAGATTTGGTAAGGGAGAACTGCTGCCCCCTTGTGGCCGTTTCACACAACAGCAGCTTTAATCCCAGCGCTAATGGTCAGTGGATATTCCAAATCATTACAGGCCTGTAAATGACACCTGCCCTGAAAACAAATCCTGGGGTCATATATCGACCAAAAAATTCAAAAGACGTCCATATTTCAAAACGACAGTTTCAAGAGGCATATTTCACGCACATTAGTGTTCTGATTCTTTTGCTTTCTTTCTTTCTTTGTTAAAAAACGGGAATGGAAAAAGGTAACCCTCAGAAGGGGTGAAAACGTTCACAAACGAATCAATGGACAAAGGTTAAATCTCCAATATATATATACAGCTCATGCAGCTTAATATTAATACAACAAACAACCCAATACAAAAATAGGCAGAAGATCTAAATAGACGTTTCTTCAAAGAAGACACAGAGATGGCCAAGACGCACATGTAACGCTGCTCAACATCACTAATTATTAGAGAAATGCAAATCAAAACTACAATGAGGTAAGACCTCACACCTGTTAGAATCGGCATCATCAGATAATCTACAAACAACAAATTCTGGGGAGGGTGTGGACAAAAGGAACCCTCTTCCGCTATTGGTGGGAATGTAAATTGATACAGTCACTATGGAGAACAGTATGGAGGTTCCTTTAAAAAACTAAAAAGAGAATTACCATAGGATCCAGCAATCCCACTTCTGGGCATATACCCAGAGAAAAACATATATCACAAAGACACATTCACCACAATGTTCATTGCAGCACTATTTACAATAGCCAGGTAATGGAAGCAACCTAAATGCCCACAGACAGACGAATGGATAAAGATGTGGTACATATATAAAATGGAATATTACTCAGCCATAAAAAGGAATGAAACTGGGTCATTTGTAGAGAAGTTGATGGATCCAGAGACTGTCAAACAGAGTGAAGTAAGTCAGAAAGAGAAAAACAAATATTGTATATTAATGCCTATATGTGAAACCTAGAAAAATGGTACAGATGAACTGGTTTGCAGGGCAGAAATAGAGACACAGAGGTAGAGAACAAACGTATGGACACAAAGTGGGGGAAGCCATGGGGTGGTGGTGGTGGGATGAGTTGGGAGATTGGGATTGACCTGTATACATGTCTATGCATAAAATAGATAACTAATAATAACCTAGTGTATAAAAAAATAAATAAAATTAAATTTCAAAATTTTTAAAAATAAAATGTTAAAATAAAACAGAAAAAAAGTTCTTCCATTCTCACTGATGTATTTAAAAGAATGAATTATTTCCATGCTTATATCTATAAATACATAAAAGAGGAATAAAATCTAACTTGAACCAAAAAAGAAAAACAAAAAGAAACTGACAATAACAGTTATACAGAGGAAAACACTACCAAGGCACTTGCTCCAGTGGTAAACAATTCTGAAATTGGTCAGAGGTGGGGAATCATCTCCCATACAGCCAGCAGCCCCACCCGCCCACGCAAGGAGCGTCCTTATTGCAAAGCTGTGGGACCGTGCCGAGGCCTCTGTGAGTAAACGTGAGCTGAGCCCCAGGCCAGCTGCTGCTGAACTGTTCCCACCCTTCCCAGGTGAAACACCTGAATATGTACAAGGGCTTGAAAGCCTAGAGGAAGGGCCGTGGAGCCACACAAGCGAAAGCACGCAGGCCAACTTGGTGCCTGCAGGTCAGCCAGGATGGTCCTGGCCACGGGCGCTCTTCTGGAAGCTTTCCATTGCCCTGCCTGAGATACCCCTCCTGTCCCGGCCCCCACTCCTTTTTTTCCTTCCTCACCTCAGCCCGGAGAGATACTCCAGTGGAAGTTATGGGTGACACATCCTCTTCTTTACAGGTGGCAGCCTGGCAACTCCTGCAGAAAGTCCAGCAGAGCCCCACTCACACCGGGCCACCCACAAAGCCATGGACCCTCAAACCCTCCCACCAGCACAGCCCCGAGACTGCTGACAGGGCAGAGAATATGGAGTCAGGCACAGCTGCAGGGGCTATTGCTGCCTGGAGTGCTGTTTATATTGACCTCAACCCAGGCACACCTGGGGAGGGCTTGCCGGCAGGGTCAGGCTGCCCATGTCAGCTAATCCTCAGCCCTCAGGGAATCACATTGCAGAAAATGGACCTCGCTAAGACAGAATATTCGCCATGGAAAAGAAGCACACAATGCCATTTGCAGCACCGTAGATGAGTCTAGAGGTAATCACATGACTTGGAGTAAGTCAGAAAGTGAAAGACACATATCATATCATATCACTTATAGGTGTTACCTATAAATTGATACCAGGGCAGATATTTCCACGGAGAAGGGCAATCACAGATTCATTAAACAAACTTATGGTTCACCAAAGGAAAGGTGTGAGGATTGAATTCATTACGATATTGGGGTTAACAGACATATACAAACACAGTAGACGTATATAATCACCAAAGACCTACGGAGTACCAAGAGAAGACTACACAACATTCTGTCATAACGTACATGGGAAAAGGATCCCAGGAAGAACAGACATATGTATATGTGTAAAAGAACCACCTCTTGCACACCTACAACAAGCTAAACGTTGTACTCAAACTTGCTGTAATAAAAAATAAAAAATTAAATTAAAAACACGAACAAGAAGTAGTGAGACAAACTTGAGGGGCTTTCTCCTGGCACATTCCGTTCTACATTCCAATCTAGAACGCGACTTCCATTGAGGCTCTGCTGCCCTAGTAACCAGATTTGGTAAGGGAGAACTGCTGCCACCTTGTGGCCGTTTCACACAACAGCAGCTTTAATCCCAGCGCTAATCGTCAGTGGATATTCCAAATCATTACAGGCCTGTAAATGACACCTGCCCTGAAAACAAATCCTGGGGTCATATATCGACCAAAAAATTCAAAAGACGTCCATATTTCAAAACGACAGTTTCAAGAGGCATATTTCACGCACATTAGTGTTCTGATTCTTTTGCTTTCTTTCTTTCTTTGTTAAAAAAACGGGAATGGAAAAAGGTAACCCTCAGAAGGGGCGAAAACGTTCACAAACGAATCAAAGGACAAAGGTTTAATCTCCAATATATATATACAGCTCATGCAGCTTAATATTAATACAACAAACAACCCAATACAAAAATGGGCAGAAGACCTAAATAGACGTTTCTTCAAAGAAGACACAGAGATGGCCAAGACGCACATGAAAAGCTGCTCAACATCACTAATTATTAGAGAAATGCAAATCAAAACTACAATGAGGTAAGACCTCACACCTGTTAGAATCGGCATCATCAGATAATCTACAAACAACAAATTCTGGGGAGGGTGTGGACAAAAGGAACCATCTTCCGCTATTGGTGGGAATGTAAATTGATACAGTCACTATGGAGAACAGTATGGAGGTTCCTTTAAAAAACTAAAAAGAGAATTACCATAGGATCCAGCAATCCCACTTCTGGGCATATACCCAGAGAAAACCATAAATCACAGAGACACATTCACCACAATGTTCATTGCAGCACTATTTACAATAGCCAGGTAATGGAAGCAACCTAAATGCCCACAGACAGACGAATGGATAAAGATGTGGTACATATATAAAATGGAATATTACTCAGCCATAAAAAGGAATGAAACTGAGTCATTTGTAGAGAAGTTGATGGATCTAAAGACTGTCATACAGAGTGAAGTAAGTCAGAAAGAGAAAAACAAATATTGTATATTAATGCCTATATGTGGAACCTAGAAAAATGCTACAGATGAACTGGTTTGCAGGGCAGAAATAGAGACACAGAGGTAGAGAACAAACGTATGGACACAAAGTGGGGGAAGACATGGGGTGGTGGTTGTGGGATGAGTTGGGAGATTGGGATTGACCTGTATACATGTCTATGCATAAAATAGATAACTAATAATAACCTAGTGTATAAAAAAATAAATAAAATTAAATTTCAAAATTTAAAAAAATAAAATGTAAAAATAAAACAGAAAAAAAGTTCTTCCATTCACACTGATGTATTTATAAGAATGAATTATTTCCATGCTTATATCTATAAATACATAAAAGAGGAAAAAAATCTAACTTGAACCAAAAAAGAAAAAAAAAACAAACTGAACCTAACAGTTATACAGAGGAAAACACTACCAAGGCACTTGCTCCAGTGGTAAACAATTCAGAAATTGGTCAGAGGTGGGGAATCATCTCCCATACAGCCAGCAGCCCCACCCGCCCACGCAAGGAGCGTCCTTATTGCAAAGCTGGGGGACCGTGCCGAGGCCTCTGTGAGTAAACGTGAGCTGAGCCCCAGGCCTGCTGCTGCTGAACTGTTCCCACCCTTCCCAGGTGAAACACCTGAATATGTACAAGGGCTTGAAAGCCTAGAGGAAGGGCCGTGGAGCCACACCAGCGACAGCACGCAGGCCACCTTGGTGCCTGCAGGTCAGCCAGGATGGTCCTGGCCACGGGCGCTCTTCTGGAAGCTTTCCATTGCCCTGCCTGATCTACCCCTCCTGTCCCGGCCCCCACTCCTTTTTTTCCTTCCTCACCTCAGCCCGGAGAGATATTCCAGTGGAAGTTATGGGTGACACAACCTCTTCTTTACAGGTGGCAGCCTGGCAACTCCTGCAGAAAGTCCAGCAGAGCCCCACTCACACCGGGCCACCCACAAAGCCGTGGACCCTCACACCCTCCCACCAGCACAGCCCCGAGACTGCTGACGGGGCAGAAAATATGGAGTCAGGCACAGCTGCAGGGGCTATTGCTGCCTGGAGTGCTGTTTATATTGACCTCAACCCAGGCACACCTGGGGAGGGCTTGCCGGCAGGGTCAGGCTGCCCAGGTCAGCTAATCCTCAGCCCTCAGGGAATCACATTGCAGAAAATGGACCTCTCTAAGACAGAATATTCTCCAAGGAAAAGAAGCACACAATGCCATTTGCAGCACCGTAGATGAGTCTAGAGGTAATCACGTGACTTGGAGTAAGTCAGAAAGTGAAAGACACATATCATATCATATCACTTATAGGTGTTACCTATAAATTGATACCAGGGCAGATATTTCCACGGAGAAGGGCAATCACAGATTCATTAAACAAACTTATGGTTCACCAAAGGAAAGGTGTGAGGATTGAATTCATTATGATATTGTGGTTAACAGACATATAGAAACACAGTAGACGTATATAATCACCAAAGACCTACGGAGTACCAAGAGAAGACTACTCAACATTCTGTCATAACGTACATGGGAAAAGGATCCCAGGAAGAACAGACATATGTATATGTGTAAAAGAACCACCTCTTGCACACCTACAACAAGCTAAACGTTGTACTCAAACTTGCTGTAATAAAAAATAAAAAATTAAATTAAAAACACGAACAAGAAGTAGTGAGACAAACTTGAGGGGCTTTCTCCTGGCACATTCCGTTCTACATTCCAATCTAGAAAGCGACTTCCATTGAGGCTCTGCTGCCCTAGTAACCAGATTTGGTAAGGGAGAACTGCTGCCACCTTGTGGCCGTTTCACACAACAGCAGCTTTAATCCCAGCGCTAATGGTCAGTGGATATTCCAAATCATTACAGGCCTGTAAATGACACCTGCCCTGAAAACAAATCCTGGGGTCATATATCGACCAAAAAATTCAAAAGACGTCCATATTTCAAAACGACAGTTTCAAGAGGCATATTTCACGCACATTAGTGTTCTGATTCTTTTGCTTTCTTTCTTTCTTTGTTAAAAAAACGGGAATGGAAAAAGGTAACCCTCAGAAGGGGTGAAAACGTTCACAAACGAATCAATGGACAAAGGTTTAATCTCCAATATATATATACAGCTCATGCAGCTTAATATTAATACAACAAACAACCCAATACAAAAATGGGCAGAAGATCTAAATAGACGTTCCTTCAAAGAAGACACAGAGATGGCCAAGACGCACATGAAAAGATGCTCAACATCACTAATTATTAGAGAAATGCAAATCAAAAGTACAATGAGGTAAGACCTCACACCTGTTAGAATCGGCATCATCAGATAATCTACAAACAACAAATTCTGGGGAGGGTGTGGACAAAAGGAACCCTCTTCCGCTATTGGTGGGAATGTAAATTGATACAGTCACTATGGAGAACAGTATGGAGGTTCCTTTAAAAAACTAAAAAGAGAATTACCATAGGATCCAGCAATCCCACTTCTGGGCACATACCCAGAGAAAACCATATATCACAAAGACACATTCACCACAATGTTCATTGTAGCACTATTTACAATAGCCAGGTATTGGAAGCAACCTAAATGCCCACAGACAGACGAATGGATAAAGATGTGGTACATATATAAAATGGAATATTACTCAGCCATAAAAAGGAATGAAACTGAGTCATTTGTAGAGAAGTTGATGGATCTAGAGACTGTCATACAGAGTGAAGTAAGTCAGAAAGAGAAAAACAAATATTGTATATTAAAGCCTATATGTGGAACCTAGAAAAATGCTACAGATGAACTGGTTTGCAGGGCAGAAATAGAGACACAGAGGTAGAGAACAAACGTATGGACACAAAGTGGGGGAAGCCATGGGGTGGTGGTGGTGGGATGAGTTGGGAGATTGGGATTGACCTGTATACATGTCTATGCATAAAATAGATAACTAATAATAACCTACTGTATAAAAAAAATAAAATAAAATTAAATTTCAAAAATTTTAAAAATAAAATGTAAAAATAAAACAGAAAAAATGTTCTTCCACTCACACTGATGTATTTATAAGAATGAATTATTTCCATGCTTATATCCATAAATACATAAAAGAGGAATAAAATCTAACTTGAACCAAAAAAGAAAAAAAAACTGAACCTAACAGTTATACAGAGGAAAACACTACCAAGGCACTTGCTCCAGTGGTAAACAATTCTGAAATTGGTCAGAGGTGGGGAATCTTCTCCCATAGAGTCAGCAGCCCCGCACGCCCACGCAAGGAGCGTCCTTATTGCAAAGCTGGGGGAACGTGCCGAGGCCTCTGTGAGTAAACGTGAGATGAGCCCCAGGCCAGCTGCTGCTGAACTGTTCCCACCCTTCCCAGGTGAAACACCTGAATATGTACAAGGGCTTGAAAGCCTAGAGGAAGGGCCGTGGAGCCACACCAGCGACAGCACGCAGGCCACCTTTTTGCCTGTAGGTCAGCCAGGATGGTCCTGGCCAAGGGCGCTCTTCTGGAAGCTTTCCATTGCCCTGCCTGAGATACCCCTCCTGTCCCGGCCCCCACTCCTTTTTTTCCTTCCTCACCTCAGCCCGGAGAGATATTCCAGTGGAAGTTATGGGTGACACATCCTCTTCTTTACAGGTGGCAGCCTGGCAACTCCTGCAGAAAGTCCAGCAGAGCCCCACTCACACCGGGCCACCCACAAAGCCGTGGACCCTCACACCCTCACACCAGCACAGCCCCGAGACTGCTGACGGGGCAGAGAATATGGAGTCAGGCACAGCTGCAGGGGCTATTGCTGCCTGGAGTGCTGTTTATATTGACCTCAACCCAGGCACACCTGGGGAGGGCTTGCCGGCAGGGTCAGGCTGCCCAGGTCCGCTAATCCTCAGCCCTCAGGGAATCACATTGCAGAAAATGGACCTCGCTAAGACAGAATATTCGCCAAGGAAAAGAAGCACACAATGTCATTTGCAGCACCGTAGATGAGTCTAGAGGTAATCACGTGACTTGGAGTAAGTCAGGAAGTGAAAGACACATATCATATCATATCACTTATAGGTGTTACCTATAAATTGATACCAGGGCAGATATTTCCACGGAGAAGGGCCAACACAGATTCATTAAACAAACTTATGGTTCACCAAAGGAAAGGTGTGAGGATTGAATTCATTACGATATTGGGGTTAACAGACATATACAAACACAGTAGACATATATAATCACCAAAGACCTACGGAGTACCAAGAGAAGACTACTCAACATTCTGTCATAACGTACATGGGAAAAGGATCCCAGGAAGAACAGACATATGTATATGTGTAAAAGAACCACCTCTTGCACACCTACAACAAGCTAAACGTTGTACTCAAACTTGCTGTAATAAAAAATAAAAAATTAAATTAAAAACACTAACAAGAAGTAGTGAGACAAACTTGAGGGGCTTTCTCCTGGCACATTCCGTTCTACATTCCAATCTAGAAGGCGACTTCCATTGAGGCTCTGCTGCCCTAGTAACCAGATTTGGTAAGGGAGAACTGCTGCCACCTTGTGGCCGTTTCACACAACAGCAGCTTTAATCCCAGCGCTAATGGTCAGTGGATATTCCAAATCATTACAGGCCTGTAAATGACACCTGCCCTGAAAACAAATCCTGGGGTCATATATCGACCAAAAAATTCAAAAGACGTCCATATTTCAAAACGACAGTTTCAAGAGGCATATTTCACGCACATTAGTGTTCTGATTCTTTTGATTTCTTTCTTTCTTTGTTAAAAAAACGGGAATGGAAAAAGGTAACCCTCAGAAGAGGCGAAAACGTTCACAAACGATTCAATGGACAAAGGTTTAATCTCCAATATATATATACAGCTCATGCAGGTTAATATTAATACAACAAACAACCCAATACAAAAATGGGCAGAAGATCTAAACAGATGTTTCTTCAAAGAAGACACAGAGATGGCCAAGATGCACATGAAAAGCTGCTCAACATCACTAATTATTAGAGAAATGCAAATCAAAACTACAATGAGGTAAGACCTCACACCTGTTAGAATCGGCATCATCAGATAATCTACAAACAACAAATTCTGGGGAGGGTATGGACAAAAGGAACCCTCTTCCGCTATTGGTGGGAATGTAAATTGATACAGTCACTATGGAGAACAGTATGGAGGTTCCTTTAAAAATCTAAAAAGAGAATTACCATAGGATCCAGCAATCCCACTTCTGGGCATATACCCAGAGAAAACCATAAATCACAGAGACACATTCACCACAATGTTCATTGCAGCACTATTTACAATAGCCAGGTAATGGAAGCAACCTAAATGCCCACAGACAGACGAATGGATAAAGATGTGGTACCTATATAAAATGGAATATTACTCAGCCATAAAAAGGAATGAAACTGAGTCATTTGTGGAGAAGTTGATGGATCTAGAGACTTTCATACAGAGTGAAGTAAGTCAGAAAGAGAAAAACAAATATTGTATATTAATGCCTATATGTGGAACCTAGAAAAATGCTACAGATGAACTGGTTTGCAGGGCAGAAATAGAGACACAGAGGTAGAGAACAAACGTATGGACACAAAGTGGGGGAAGCCATGGGGTGGTGGTGGTGGGATGAGTTGGGTGATTGGGATTGACCTGTATACATGTCTATGCATAAAATAGATAACTAATAATAACCTAGTGTATAAAAAAATAAATAAAATTAAATTTCAAAATTTTTAAAAATAAAATGTAAAAATAAAACAGAAAAAAAGTTCTTCCATTCTCACTGATGTATTTATAAGAATGAATCATTTCCATGCTTATATTTATAAATACATAAAAGAGGAATAAAATCTAACTTGAACCAAAAAAGAAAAAAAAAACTGAACCTAACAGTTATACAGAGGAAAACACTACCAAGGCACTTGCTCCAGAGGTAAACAATTCTGAAATTGGTCAGAGGTGGGGAATCATCTCCCATACAGCCAGCAGCCCCACCCGCCCACGCAAGGAGCGTCCTTATTGCAAAGCTGGGGGACCGTGCCAAGGCCTCTGTGAGTAAACGTGAGCTGAGCCCCAGGCCAGCTGCTGCTGAACTGTTCCCACCCTTCCCAGGTGAAACACCTGAATATGTACAAGGGCTTGAAAGCCTAGAGGAAGGGCCGTGGAGCCACACCAGCGAAAGCACGCAGGCCAACTTGGTGCCTGCAGGTCAGCCAGGATGGTCCTGGCCACGGGCGCTCTTCTGGAAGCTTTCCATTGCCCTGCCTGAGATACCCCTCCTGTCCCGGCCCCCACTCCTTTTTTTCCTTCCTCACCTCAGCCCGGAGAGATATTCCAGTGGAAGTTATGGGTGACACATCCTCTTCTTTACAGGTGGCAGCCTGGCAACTCCTGCAGAAAGTCCAGCAGAGCCCCACTCACACCGGGCCACCAACAAAGCCGTGGACCCTCACACCCTCCCACCAGCACAGCCCCGAGACTGCTGACGGGGCAGAGAATATGGAGTCAGGCACAGCTGCAGGGGCTATTGCTGCCTGGAGTGCTGTTTATATTGACCTCAAACCAGGCACACCTGGGGAGGGCTTGCCGGCAGCGTCAGGCTGCCCAGGTCAGCTAATCCTCAGCCCTCAGGGAATCACATTGCAGAAAATGGACCTCGCTAAGACAGAATATTCGCCAAGGAAAAGAAGCACACAATGGCATTTGCAGCACCGTAGATGAGTCTAGAGGTAATCACGTGACTTGGAGTAAGTCAGAAAGTGAAAGACACATATCATATCATATCACTTATAGGTGTTACCTATAAATTGATACCAGGGCAGATATTTCCACGGAGAAGGGCCATCACAGATTCATTAAACAAACTTATGGTTCACCAAAGGAAAGGTGTGAGGATTTAATTCATTACGATATTGGGGTTAACAGACATATACAAACACAGTAGACATATATAATCACCAAAGACCTACGGAGTACCAAGAGAAGACTACTCAACATTCTGTCATAACGAACATGGGAAAAGGATCCCAGGAAGAACAGACATATGTATATGTGTAAAAGAACCACCTCTTGCACACCTACAACAAGCTAAACGTTGTACTCAAACTTGCTGTAATAAAAAATAAAAAATGAAATTAGAAACACGAACAAGAAGTAGTGAGACAAACTTGAGGGGCTTTCTCCTGGCACATTCCGTTCTACATTCCAATCTAGAACGCGACTTCCATTGAGGCTCTGCTGCCCTAGTAACCAGATTTGGTAAGGGAGAACTGCTGCCACCTTGTGGCCGTTTCACACAACAGCAGCTTTAATCCCAGCGCTAATGGTCAGTGGATATTCCAAATCATTACAGGCCTGTAAATGACACCTGCCCTGAAAACAAATCCTGGGGTCATATATCGACCAAAAAATTCAAAAGACGTCCATATTTCAAAACGACAGTTTCAAGAGGCATATTTCACGCACATTAGTGTTCTGATTCTTTTGCTTTCTTTCTTTCTTTGTTAAAAAACGGGAATGGAAAAAGGTAACCCTCAGAAGGGGTGAAAACGTTCACAAACGAATCAATGGACAAAGGTTAAATCTCCAATATATATATACAGCTCATGCAGCTTAATATTAATACAACAAACAACCCAATACAAAAATAGGCAGAAGATCTAAATAGACGTTTCTTCAAAGAAGACACAGAGATGGCCAAGACGCACATGAAAAGCTGCTCAACATCACTAATTATTAGAGAAATGCAAATCAAAACTACAATGAGGTAAGACCTCACACCTGTTAGAATCGGCATCATCAGATAATCTACAAACAACAAATTCTGGGGAGGGTGTGGACAAAAGGAACCCTCTTCCGCTATTGGTGGGAATGTAAATTGATACAGTCACTATGGAGAACAGTATGGAGGTTCCTTTAAAAAACTAAAAAGAGAATTACCATAGGATCCAGCAATCCCACTTCTGGGCATATACCCAGAGAAAAACATATATCACAAAGACACATTCACCACAATGTTCATTGCAGCACTATTTACAATAGCCAGGTAATGGAAGCAACCTAAATGCCCACAGACAGACGAATGGATAAAGATGTGGTACATATATAAAATGGAATATTACTCAGCCATAAAAAGGAATGAAACTGGGTCATTTGTAGAGAAGTTGATGGATCCAGAGACTGTCAAACACAGTGAAGTAAGTCAGAAAGAGAAAAACAAATATTGTATATTAATGCCTATATGTGAAACCTAGAAAAATGGTACAGATGAACTGGTTTGCAGGGCAGAAATAGAGACACAGAGGTAGAGAACAAACGTATCGACACAAAGTGGGGGAAGCCATGGGGTGGTGGTGGTGGGATGAGTTGGGAGATTGGGATTGACCTGTGTACATGTCTATGCATAAAATAGATAACTAATAATAACCTAGTGTATAAAAAAATAAATTAAATTAAATTTCAAAATTTTTAAAAATAAAATGTTAAAATAAAACAGAAAAAAAGTTCTTCCATTCTCACTGATGTATTTAAAAGAATGAATTATTTCCATGCTTATATCTATAAATACATAAAAGAGGAATAAAATCTAACTTGAACCAAAAAAGAAAAACAAAAAGAAACTGACAATAACAGTTATACAGAGGAAAACACTACCAAGGCACTTGCTCCAGTGGTAAACAATTCTGAAATTGGTCAGAGGTGGGGAATCATCTCCCATACAGCCAGCAGCCCCACCCGCCCACGCAAGGAGCGTCCTTATTGCAAAGCTGTGGGACCGTGCCGTGGCCTCTGTGAGTAAACGTGAGCTGAGCCCCAGGCCAGCTGCTGCTGAACTGTTCCCACCCTTCCCAGGTGAAACACCTGAATATGTACAAGGGCTTGAAAGCCTAGAGGAAGGGCCGTGGAGCCACACAAGCGAAAGCACGCAGGCCAACTTGGTGCCTGCAGGTCAGCCAGGATGGTCCTGGCCACGGGCGCTCTTCTGGAAGCTTTCCATTGCCCTGCCTGAGATACCCCTCCTGTCCCGGCCCCCACTCCTTTTTTTCCTTCCTCACCTCAGCCCGGAGAGATACTCCAGTGGAAGTTATGGGTGACACATCGTCTTCTTTACAGGTGGCAGCCTGGCAACTCCTGCAGAAAGTCCAGCAGAGCCCCACTCACGCCGGGCCACCCACAAAGCCGTGGACCCTCACACCCTCCCACCAGCACAGCCCCGAGACTGCTGACGGGGCAGAGAATATGGAGTCAGGCTCAGCTGCAGGGGCTATTGCTGCCTGGAGTGCTGTTTATATTGACCTCAACCCAGGCACACCTGGGGAGGGCTTGCCGGCAGGGTCAGGCTGCCCAGGTCAGCTAATCCTCAGCCCTCAGGGAATCACATTGCAGAAATTGGACATCGCTAAGACCGAATATTTGCCAAGGAAAAAAAGGACACAGTGCCATTTGCAGCACTGTAGATGAGTCTAGAGGTAATCACGTGACTTGGAGTAAGTCAGAAAGTGAAAGACACATATCATATCATATCACTTATAGGTGTTACCTATAAATTGATACCAGGGCAGATATTTCCACGGAGAAGGGCAATCACAGATTCATTAAACAAACTTATGGATCACCAAAGGAAAGGTGTGAGGATTGAATTCATTACGATATTGGGGTTAACAGACATATACAAACACAGTAGACGTATATAATCACCAAAGACCTACGGAGTACCAAGAGAAGACTACTCAACATTCTGTCATAACGAACATGGGAAAAGGATCCCAGGAAGAACAGACATATGTATATGTGTAAAAGAACCACCTCTTGCACACCTACAACAAGCTAAACGTTGTACTCAAACTTGCTGTAATAAAAAATAAAAAATGAAATTAGAAACACGAACAAGAAGTAGTGAGACAAACTTGAGGGGCTTTCTCCTGGCACATTCCGTTCTACATTCCAATCTAGAACGCGACTTCCATTGAGGCTCTGCTGCCCTAGTAACCAGATTTGGTAAGGGAGAACTGCTGCCACCTTGTGGCCGTTTCACACAACAGCAGCTTTAATCCCAGCGCTAATGGTCAGTGGATATTCCAAATCATTACAGGCCTGTAAATGACACCTGCCCTGAAAACAAATCCTGGGGTCATATATCGACCAAAAAATTCAAAAGACGTCCATATTTCAAAACGACAGTTTCAAGAGGCATATTTCACGCACATTAGTGTTCTGATTCTTTTGCTTTCTTTCTTTCTTTGTTAAAAAACGGGAATGGAAAAAGGTAACCCTCAGAAGGGGTGAAAACGTTCACAAACGAATCAATGGACAAAGGTTAAATCTCCAATATATATATACAGCTCATGCAGCTTAATATTAATACAACAAACAACCCAATACAAAAATAGGCAGAAGATCTAAATAGACGTTTCTTCAAAGAAGACACAGAGATGGCCAAGACGCACATGAAAAGCTGCTCAACATCACTAATTATTAGAGAAATGCAAATCAAAACTACAATGAGGTAAGACCTCACACCTGTTAGAATCGGCATCATCAGATAATCTACAAACAACAAATTCTGGGGAGGGTGTGGACAAAAGGAACCCTCTTCCGCTATTGGTGGGAATGTAAATTGATACAGTCACTATGGAGAACAGTATGGAGGTTCCTTTAAAAAACTAAAAAGAGAATTACCATAGGATCCAGCAATCCCACTTCTGGGCATATACCCAGAGAAAAACATATATCACAAAGACACATTCACCACAATGTTCATTGCAGCACTATTTACAATAGCCAGGTAATGGAAGCAACCTAAATGCCCACAGACAGACGAATGGATAAAGATGTGGTACATATATAAAATGGAATATTACTCAGCCATAAAAAGGAATGAAACTGGGTCATTTGTAGAGAAGTTGATGGATCCAGAGACTGTCAAACACAGTGAAGTAAGTCAGAAAGAGAAAAACAAATATTGTATATTAATGCCTATATGTGAAACCTAGAAAAATGGTACAGATGAACTGGTTTGCAGGGCAGAAATAGAGACACAGAGGTAGAGAACAAACGTATCGACACAAAGTGGGGGAAGCCATGGGGTGGTGGTGGTGGGATGAGTTGGGAGATTGGGATTGACCTGTGTACATGTCTATGCATAAAATAGATAACTAATAATAACCTAGTGTATAAAAAAATAAATAAAATTAAATTTCAAAATTTTTAAAAATAAAATGTTAAAATAAAACAGAAAAAAAGTTCTTCCATTCTCACTGATGTATTTAAAAGAATGAATTATTTCCATGCTTATATCTATAAATACATAAAAGAGGAATAAAATCTAACTTGAACCAAAAAAGAAAAACAAAAAGAAACTGACAATAACAGTTATACAGAGGAAAACACTACCAATGCACTTGCTCCAGTGGTAAACAATTCTGAAATTGGTCAGAGGTGGGGAATCATCTCCCATACAGCCAGCAGCCCCACCCGCCCACGCAAGGAGCGTCCTTATTGCAAAGCTGTGGGACCGTGCCGAGGCCTCTGTGAGTAAACGTGAGCTGAGCCCCAGGCCAGCTGCTGCTGAACTGTTCCCACCCTTCCCAGGTGAAACACCTGAATATGTACAAGGGCTTGAAAGCCTAGAGGAAGGGCCGTGGAGCCACACAAGCGAAAGCACGCAGGCCAACTTGGTGCCTGCAGGTCAGCCAGGATGGTCCTGGCCACGGGCGCTCTTCTGGAAGCTTTCCATTGCCCTGCCTGAGATACCCCTCCTGTCCCGGCCCCCACTCCTTTTTTTCCTTCCTCACCTCAGCCCGGAGAGATACTCCAGTGGAAGTTATGGGTGACACATCGTCTTCTTTACAGGTGGCAGCCTGGCAACTCCTGCAGAAAGTCCAGCAGAGCCCCACTCACGCCGGGCCACCCACAAAGCCGTGGACCCTCACACCCTCCCACCAGCACAGCCCCGAGACTGCTGACGGGGCAGAGAATATGGAGTCAGGCTCAGCTGCAGGGGCTATTGCTGCCTGGAGTGCTGTTTATATTGACCTCAACCCAGGCACACCTGGGGAGGGCTTGCCGGCAGGGTCAGGCTGCCCAGGTCAGCTAATCCTCAGCCCTCAGGGAATCACATTGCAGAAATTGGACATCGCTAAGACCGAATATTTGCCAAGGAAAAAAAGGACACAGTGCCATTTGCAGCACTGTAGATGAGTCTAGAGGTAATCACGTGACTTGGAGTAAGTCAGAAAGTGAAAGACACATATCATATCATATCACTTATAGGTGTTACCTATAAATTGATACCAGGGCAGATATTTCCACGGAGAAGGGCAATCACAGATTCATTAAACAAACTTATGGATCACCAAAGGAAAGGTGTGAGGATTGAATTCATTACGATATTGGGGTTAACAGACATATACAAACACAGTAGACGTATATAATCACCAAAGACCTACGGAGTACCAAGAGAAGACTACTCAACATTCTGTCATAACGTACATGGGAAAAGGATCCCAGGAAGAACAGACATATGTATATGTGTAAAAGAACCACCTCTTGCACACCTACAACAAGCTAAACGTTGTACTCAAACTTGCTGTAATAAAAAATAAAAAATTAAATGAGAAACACGAACAAGAAGTAGTGACACAAACTTGAGGGGCTTTCTCCTGGCACATTCCGTTCTACATTCCAATCTAGAAAGCGACTTCCATTGAGGCTCTGCTGCCCTAGTAACCAGATTTGGTAAGGGAGAACTGCTGCCACCTTGTGGCCGTTTCACACAACAGCAGCTTTAATCCCAGCGCTAAAGGTCAGTGGATATTCCAAATCATTACAGGCCTGTAAATGACACCTGCCCTGAAAACAAATCCTGGGGTCATATATCGACCAAAAAATTCAAAAGACGTCCATATTTCAAAACGGCAGTTTCAAGAGGCATATTTCACGCACATTAGTGTTCTGCTTCTTTTCGTTTCTTTCTTTCTTTGTTAAAAATACGGGAATGGAAAAAGGCAACCCTCAGAATGGGCGAAAACTTTCACAAACGAATCAATGGACAAAGGTTTAATCTCCAATATATATAAACAGCTCATGCAGCTTAATATTAATAAAACAAACAACCCAATACAAAAATGGGCAGAAGATCTAAATAGACGTTTCTTCAAAGAAGACACAGAGATGGCCAAGACGCACATGAAAAGCTGCTCAACATCACTAATTATTAGAGAAATGCAAATCAAAACTACAATGAGGTAAGACCTCACACCAGTTAGAATCGGCATCATCAGATAATCTACAAACAACAAATTCTGGGGAGGGTGTGGACAAAAGGAACCCTCTTCCGCTATTGGTGGGAATGTAAATTGATACAGTCACTATGGAGAACAGTATGGAGGTTCCTTTAAAAAACTAAAAAGAGAATTACCATAGGATCCAGCAATCCCACTTCTGGGCATATACCCAGAGAAAACCAAATATCACAAAGACACATTCACACAATGTTCATTGCAGCACTATTTACAATAGCCAGGTAATGGAAGCAACCTAAATGGCCACAGACAGACGAATGGATAAAGATGTGGTACATATATAAAATGGAATATTACTCAGCCATAAAAAGGAATGAAACTGGGTCATTTGTAGAGAAGTGGATGGATCTAGAGACTGTCATACAGAGTGAAGTAAGTCAGAAAGAGAAAAACAAATATTGTATATTAATGCCTATATGTGGAACCTAGAAAAATGGTACAGATGAACTGGTTTGCAGGGCAGAAATAGAGACACAGAGGTAGAGAACAAACGTATGGACCCAAAGTGGGGGAAGCCATGGGGTGGTGGTGGTGGGATGAGTTGGGAGATTGGGATTGACCTGTATACATGTCTATGCATATAATAGATAACTAATAATAACCTACTGTATAAAAAAATAAATAAAATTAAATTTCAAAATTTTTAAAACTAAAATGTAAAAATAAAACAGAAAAAAATTTCTTCCATTCACACTGATGTATTTATAAGAATGAATTATTTCCATGCTTATATCTATAAATACATAAAAGAGGAATAAAATCTAACTTAAACCAAAAAAGAAAAAAAACCCTGAACCTAACAGTTATACAGAGGAAAACACTACCAAGGCAATTGCTCCAGTGGTAAACAATTCTAAAATTGGTCAGAGGTGGGGAATCATCTCCCATACAGCCAGCAGCCCCGCCCGCCCACGCAAGGAGCGTCCTTATTGCAAAGCTGGGGCACCGTGCCGAGGTCTCTGTGAGTAAACGTGAGCTGAGCCCCAGGCCAGCTGCTGCTGAACTGTTCCCACCCTTCCCATGTGAAACACCTGAATATGTACAAGGGCTTGAAAGCCTAGAGGAAGGGCCGTGGAGCCACACCAGCGACAGCACGCAGGCCAACTTGTGCCTGCAGGTCAGCCAGGATGGTCCTGGCCACGGGCGCTCTTCTGGAAGCTTTCCATTGCCCTGCCTGAGATACCCCTCCTGTCCCGGCACCCACTCCTTTTTTTCCTTCCTCACCTCAGCCCGGAGAGATATTCCAGTGGAAGTTATGGGTGACACATCGTCTTCTTTACAGGTGGCAGCCTGGCAACTCCTGCAGAAAGTCCAGCAGAGCCCCACTCACGCCGGGCCACCCACAAAGCCGTGGACCCTCACACCCTCCCACCAGCACAGCCCCGAGACTGCTGACGGGGCAGATAATATGGAGTCAGGCACAGCTGCAGGGGCTATTGCTGCCTGGAGTGCTGTTTATATTGACCTCAACCCAGGCACACCTGGGGAGGGCTTGCCGGCAGGGTCAGGCTGCCCAGGTCAGGTAATCCTCAGCCCTCAGGGAATCACATTGCAGAAAATGGACCTCGCTAAGACCGAATATTCGCCAAGGAAAAAAAGGACACAGTGCCATTTGCAGCACCGTAGATGAGTCTAGAGGTAATCACGTGACTTGGAGTAAGTCAGAAAGTGAAAGACACATATCATATCATATCACTTATAGGTGTTACCTATAAATTGATACCAGGGCAGATATTTCCACGGAGAAGGGCAATCACAGATTCATTAAACAAACTTATGGATCACCAAAGAAAGGTGTGAGGATTGAATTCGTTACGATATTGGGGTTAACAGACATATACAAACACAGTAGACGTATATAATCACCAAAGACCTACGGAGTACCAAGAGAAGACTACTCAACATTCTGTCATAACGTACATGGGAAAAGGATCCCAGGAAGAACAGACATATGTATATGTGTAAAAGAACCACCTCTTGCACACCTACAACAAGCTAAACGTTGAACTCAAACTTGCTGTAATAAAAAATAAAAAATTAAATGAGAAACACGAACAAGAAGTAGTGACACAAACTTGAGGGGCTTTCTCCTGGCACATTCCGTTCTACATTCCAATCTAGAACGCGACTTCCATTGAGGCTCTGCTGCCCGAGTAACCAGATTAGGTAAGGGAGAACTGCTGCCACCTTGTGGCCGTTTCACACAACAGCAGCTTTAATCCCAGCACTAATGGTCAGTGGATATTCCAAATCATTACAGGCCTGTAAATGACACCTGCCCTGAAAACAAATCCTGGGGTCATATATCGACCAAAAAATTCAAAAGACGTCCATATTTCAAAACGGCAGTTTCAAGAGGCATATTTCACGCACATTAGTGTTCTGCTTCTTTTCGTTTCTTTCTTTCTTTGTTAAAAATACGGGAATGGAAAAAGGCAACCGTCACAATGGGCGAAAACTTTCACAAACGAATCAATGGACAAAGGATTATCTCCAATATATATAAACAGCTAATGCAGCTTAATATTAATAAAACAAACAACCCAATACAAAAATGGGCAGAAGATCTAAATAGACGTTTCTTCAAAGAAGACACAGAGATGGCCAAGACGCACATGAAAAGCTGCTCAACATCACTAATTATTAGAGAAATGCAAATCAAAACTACAATGAGGTAAAACCTCACACTTGTTAGAATCGGCATCATCAGATAATCTACAAACAACAAATTCTGGGGAGGGTGTGGACAAAAGGAACCCTCTTCCGCTATTGGTGGGAATGTAAATTGATACAGTCACTATGGAGAACAGTATGGAGGTTCCTTTAAAAAACTAAAAAGAGAATTACCATAGGATCCAGCAATCCCTCTTATGGGCATATACCCAGAGAAAACCATAAATCACAAAGACACATTCACACAATGTTCATTGCAGCACTATTTACAATAGCCAGGTAATGGAAGCAACCTAAATGGCCACAGACAGACGAATGGATAAAGATGTGGTACATATATAAAATGGAATATTACTCAGCCATAAAAAGGAATGAAACTGGGTCATTTGTAGAGAAGTTGATGGAACTAGAGACTGTCATACAGAGTGAAGTAAGTCAGAAAGAGAAAAACAAATATTGTATATTAATGCCTATATGTGGAACCTAGAAAAATGGGACAGATGAACTGGTTTGCAGGGCAGAAATACAGACACAGAGGTAGACAACAAACGTATGGACACAAAGTGGGGGAAGCCATCGGGTGGTGGTGGTGGGATGAGTTGGGAGATTGGGATTCACCTGTATACATGTTTATGCATATAATAGATAACTAATAATAACCTACTGTATAAAAAAATAAATAAAATTAAATTTCAAAATTTTTAAAAATAAAATGTAAAAATAAAACAGAAAAAAATTTCTTCCATTCACACTGATGTATTTATAAGAATGAATTATTTCCATGCTTATATCTATAAATACATAAAAGAGGAATAAAATCTAACTTGAACCAAAAAAGAAAAAAAACCCTGAACCTAGCTGTTATACAGAGGAAAACACTACCAAGGCACTTGCTCCAGTGGTAAACAATTCTGAAATTGGTCAGAGGTGGGGAATCATCTCCCATACAGCCAGCAGCCCCGCCCGCCCACGCAAGGAGCGTCCTTATTGCAAAGCTGGGGGACCGTGCCGAGGCCTCTGTGAGTAAACGAGAGCTGAGCCCCAGGGCAGCTGCTGCTGAACTGTTCCCACCCTTCCCAGGTGAAACACCTGAATATGTACAAGGGCTTGAAAGCCTAGAGGAAGGGCCGTGGAGCCACACCAGCGACAGCACGCAGGCCAACTTGGTGCCTGCAGGTCAGCCAGGATGGTCCTGGCCACGGGCGCTCTTCTGGAAGCTTTCCATTGCCCTGCCTGAGATACCCCTCCTGTCCCGGCCCCCACTCCTTTTTTTCCTTACTCACCTCAGCCCGGAGAGATATTCCAGTGGAAGTTATGGGTGACACATCGTCTTCTTTACAGGTGGCTGCCTGGCAACTCCTGCAGAATTTCCAGCAGCGTCCCACTCACACCGGGTCACCCACAAAGCCGTGGACCCTCACACCCTCCCACCAGCACAGCGCCGAGACTGCTGACGGGGCAGAGAATATGGAGTCAGGCACAGCTGCAGGGGCTATTGCTGCCTGGAGTGCTGTTTATATTGACCTCAACCCAGGCACACCTGGGGAGGGCTTGCCGGCAGGGTCAGGCTGCCCAGGTCAGCTAATCCTCAGCCCTCAGGGAATCACATTGCAGAAACTGGACCTCGCTAAGACCGAATATTCGCAAAGGAAAAAAAGGACACAGTGCCATTTGCAGCACCGTAGATGAGTCTAGAGGTAATCACGTGACTTGGAGTAAGTCAGAAAGTGAAAGACACATATCATATCATATCACTTATAGGTGTTACCTATAAATTGATACCAGGGCAGATATTTCCACGGAGAAGGGCAATCACAGATTCATTAAACAAACTTATGGATCACCAAAGGAAAGGTGTGAGGATTGAATTCATTACGATATTGGGGTTAACAGACATATAGAAACACAGTAGACGTATATAATCACCAAAGACCTACGGAGGACCAAGAGAAGACTACTCAATATTCTGTCATAACGTACATGGGAAAAGGATCCCAGGAAGAACAGACATATGTATATGTGTAAAAGAACCACCTCTTGCACACCTACAACAAGCTAAACGTTGTACTCAAACTTGCTGTAATAAAAAAAAAAATTAAATGAGAAAAACGAACAAGAAGTAGTGAGACAAACTTGAGGGGCTTTCTCCTGGCACATTCCGTACTACATTCCAATCTAGAACGCGACTTCCATTGAGGCTCTGCTGCCCTAGTAACCAGATTTGGTAAGGGAGAACTGCTGCCGCCTTGTGGCCGTTTCACACAACAGCAGCTTTAATCCCAGCGCTAATGGTCAGTGGATATTCCAAATCATTACAGGCCTGTAAATGAAACCTGCCCTGAAAACAAATCCTGGGGTCATATATCGACCAAAAAATTCCAAAGACGTCCATATTTCAAAACGACAGTTTCAAGAGGCATATTTCACGCACATTAGTGTTCTGCTTCTTTTGCTTTCTTTCTTTCTTTGTTAAAAAAACGGGAATGGAAAAAGGCAACCCTCAGAATGGGCGAAAACTTTCACAAACGAATCAATGGACAAAGGTTTAATCTCCAATATATATAAACAGCTCATGCAGCTTAATATTAATAAAACAAACAAACCAATACAAAAATGGGCAGAAGATCTAAAGAGACGTTTCTTCAAAGAAGACACAGAGATGGCCAAGACGCACATGAAAAGCTGCTCAACATCACTAATTATTAGAGAAATGCAAATCAAAACTACAATGGGGTAAGACCTCACACCTGTTAGAATCGGCATCATCAGATAATCTACAAACAACAAATTCTGGGGAGGGTGTGGACAAAAGGAACCCTCTTCCGCTATTTGTGGGAATGTAAATTGATACAGTCACTATGGAGAACAGTATGGAGGTTCCTTTAAAAAACTAAAAAGAGAATTACCATAGGATACAGCAATCCCACTTCTGGGCATATACCCAGGGAAAACCATAAATCACAAAGACACATTCACCACAATGTTCATTGCAGCACTATTTACAATAGCCAGGTAATGGAAGCAACCTAAATGGCCACAGAGAGACGAATGGATAAAGATGTGGTACATATATAAAATGGAATATTACTCAGCCATAAAAAGGAATGAAACTGGGTCATTTGTAGAGAAGTTGATGTATCTAGAGACTGTCATACAGAGTGAAGTAAGTCAGAAACAGAAAAACAAATATTGTATATTAATGCCTATATGTGGAACCTAGAAAAATGGTACAGATGAACTGGTTTGCAGGGCAGAAATAGAGACACAGAGGTAGAGAACAAACGTATGGACACAAAGTGGGGGAAGCCATGGGGTGGTGGTGGTGGGATGAGTTGGGAGATTGGGATTGACATGTATACATGTATATGCATAAAATAGAAAACTAATAATAACCTAATGTATAAAAAAAATAAATAAAATTAAATTTCAAAAATTTTAAAAATAAAATGTAAAATAAAACAGAAAAAAAGTTCTTCCATTCACACTGATGTATTTATAAGAATGAATTATTTCCAAGCTTATATCCATAAATACATAAAAGAGGAATAAAATCTAACTAGAACCAAAAAATGAAAAAAAAAAACTGAACCTAACAGTTATACAGAGGAAAACACTTCCAAGGCACTTGCTCCAGTGGTAAACAATTCTGAAATTGGTCAGAGGTGGGGAATCATCTCCCATACAGCCAGCAGCCCCGCCCGCCCACGCAAGGAGGGTCCTTATTGCAAAGCTAGGGGACCGTGCCGAGGCCTCTGTGAGTAAACGTGAGCTGAGCCACAGGCCAGCTGCTGTTGAACTGTTCCCACCCTTCCCAGGTGAAACACCTGAATATGTACAAGGGCTTGAAAGCCTAGAGGAAGGGCCGTGGAGCCACACCAGCGACAACACGCAGGCCAACTTGGTGCCTGCAGGTCAGCCAGGATGGTCCTGGCCACAGGCGCTCTTCTGGAAGCTTTCCATTGCCCTGCCTGAGATACCCCTCCTGTCCCGGCCCCCACTCCATTTTTTCCTTCCTCACCTCAGCCCGGAGAGATATTCCAGTGGAAGTTATGGGTAACACATCCTCATCTTTACCGGTGGCAGCCTGGCAACTCCTGCAGAAAGTCCTGCAGAGCCCCACTAACACCGGGACACCCACAAAGCCGTGGACCCTCACACCCTCCCACCAGCACAGCCCCGAGACTGCTGACGGGGCAGAGAATATGGAGTCAGGCACAGCTGCAGGGGCTATTGCTGCCTGGAGTGCTGTTTATATTGACCTCAAACCAGGCACACCTGGGGAGGGCTTGCCGGCAGTGTCAGGCTGCCCAGGTCAGCTAATCCTCAGCCCTCAGGGAATCACATTGCAGAAAATGGACCTCGCTAAAACAGAATACTCGCCAAGGAAAAAAAGGACACAATGCCATTTGCAGCACCGTAGATGAGTCTAGAGTTAATCACGTGACTTGGAGTAAGTCAGAAAGTGAGAGACACATATCATATCATATCACTTATAGGTGTTACCTATAAATTGATACCAGGGCAGATATTTCCCCGGAGAAGGGAAATCACAGATTCATTAAACAAACTTATGGTTCACCAAACGAAAGGTGTGAGGATTGAATTCATTACGATATTGGGGTTAACAGACATATACAAACACAGTAGACGTATATAATCACAAAAGACCTACAGAGTACCAAGAGAAGACTACTCAACATTCTGTCATAACGTACATGGGAAAAAGATCCCAGGAAGAACAGACATATGTATATGTGTAAAAGAACCACCTCTTGCACACCTACAACAAGCTAAACGTTGTACTCAAAATTGCTGTAATAAAAAATAAAAAATTAAATTAAAATCACGAACAAGAAGTAGTGAGACAAACTTGAGGGGCTTTCTCCTGGCACATTCCGTTCTACATTACAATCTAGAACGTGACTTCCATTGAGGCTCTGCTGCCCTAGTAACCAGATTTGGTAAGGGAGAACTGCTGCCACCTTGTGGCCGTTTCACACAACAGCAGCTTTAATCACAGCGCTAATGGTCAGTGGATATTCCAAATCATTACAGGCCTGTAAATGACACCTGCCCTGAAAACAAATCCTGGGGTCATATATCGACCAAAAAATTCAAAAGACGTCCATATTTCAAAACGACAGTTTCAAGAGGCATATTTCACGCACATTAGTGTTCTGCTTCTTTTGCTTTCTTTCTTTCTTTGTTAAAAAAACGGGAATGGAAAAAGGCAACCCTCAGAATGGGCGAAAACGTTCACAAACGAATCAATGGACAAAGGTTTAATCTACAATATATATAAACAGCTCATGCAGCTTAATATTAATAAAACAAACAACCCAATACAAAAATGGGCAGAAGATCTAAATAGACGTTTCTTCAAAGAAGACACAGAGATGGCCAAGACGCACATGAAAAGCTGCTCAACATCACTAATTATTAGAGAAATGCAAATCAAAACAACAATGAGGTAAGACCTCACACCTGTTAGAATCGGCATCATCAGATAATCTACAAACAACAAATTCTGGGGAGGGTGTGGGCAAAAGGAACCCTCTTCCGCTATTGGTGGGAATTTAATTGATACAGTCACTATGGAGAACCGTATGGAGGTTACTTTAAAAAACTAAAAAGAGAATTACCATAGGATCCAGCAATCCCACTTCTCGGCATATACCCAGAGAAAACCATAAATCACAAAGACACATTCACACAATGTTCATTGCAGCACTATTTACAATAGCCAGGTAATGGAAGCAACCTAAATGGCCACAGACAGACGAATGGATAAAGATGTGGTACATATATAAAATGGAATATTACTCAGCCATAAAAAGGAATGAAACTGGGTCATTTGTAGAGAAGTTGATGGATCTAGAGACTGTCATACAGAGTGAAGTAAGTAAGAAAGAGAAAAACAAATATTGTATATTAATGCCTATATGTGGAACCTAGAAAAATGGGACAGATGAACTGATTTGCAGGGCAGAAATAGAGACACAGAGGTAGAGAACAAACGTATGGACACAAAGTGGGGGAAGCCATGGGGTGGTGGTGGTGGGATGAGTTGGGAGATTGGTATTGACCTGTATACATGTTTATGCATATAATAGATAACTAATAATAACCTACTGTATAAAAAAATAAATAAAATTAAATTTCAAAATTTTTAAAAATAAAATGTAAAAATAAAACAGAAAAAAATTTCTTCCATTCACACTGATGTATTTATAAGAATGAATTATTTCCATGCTTATATCTATAAATACATAAAAGAGGAATAAAATCTAACTTGAACCAAAAAAGAAAAAAAACCCTGAACCTAACAATTATACAGAGGAAAACACTACAAAGGCCATTGCTCCAGTGGTAAACAATTCTAAAATTGGTCAGAGGCGGGGAATCATCTGCCATACAGCCAGCAGCACCGCCCGCCCACGCAAGGAGCATCCTTATTGCAAAGCTGGGGGACCGTGCCGAGGCCTCTGTGAGTAAACGTGAGCTGAGCCCCAGGCCAGCTGCTGCTGAACTGTTCCCACCCTTCCCAGGTGAAACACCTGAATATGTACAAGGGCTTGAAAGCCTAGAGGAAGGGCCGTGGAGCCACACCAGCGACAGCACGCAGGCCAACTTGGTGCCTGCAGGTCTGCCAGGATTGTCCTGGCCACGGGCGCTCTTCTGGAAGCTTTCCATTGCCCTGCCTGAGATACCCCTCCTGTCCCGTCCCCCACTCCTTTTTTTCCTAACTCACCTCAGCCCGGAGAGATATTCCAGTGGAAATTATGGGTGACACATCGTCTTCTTTACAGGTGGCAGCTTGGCAACTCCTGCAGAAAGTCCAGCAGATCCCCACTCACACCGGGCCACCCACAAAGCCGTGGACCCTCACAGCCTCCCACCAGCACAGCCCCGAGACTGCTGACGGGGCAGAGAATATGGAGTCAGGCACAGCTGCAGGGGCTATTGCTGCCTGGAGTGCTGTTTATATTGACCTCAACCCAGGCACACCTGGGGAGGGCTTGCCGGCAGGGTCAGGCTGCCCAGGTCAGCTAATCCTCAGCCCTCAGGGAATCACATTGCAGAAAATGGACCTCGCTAAGACCGAATATTCGCAAAGGAAAAAAAGGACACAGTGCCATTTGCAGCACCGTAGATGAGTCTAGAGGTAATCACGTGACTTGGAGTAAGTCAGAAAGTGAAAGACACATATCATATCATATCACTTATAGGTGTTACCTATAAATTGATACCAGGGCAGATATTTCCACGGAGAAGGGCAATCACAGATTCATTAAACAAACTTATGGATCACCAAAGGAAAGGTGTGAGGATTGAATTCATTACGATATTGGGGTTAACAGACATATACAAACACAGTAGACGTATATAATCACCAAAGACCTACGGAGTACCAAGAGAAGACTACTCAACATTCTGTCATAACGTACATGGGAAAAGGATCCCAGGAAGAACAGACATATGTATATGTGTAAAAGAACCACCTCTTGCACACCTACAACAAGCTAAACGTTGTACTCAAACTTGCTGTAATAAAAAATAAAAAATTAAATGAGAAACACGATCAAGAAGTTGTGACACAAACTTGAGGGGCTTTCTCCTGGCACATTCCGTTCTACATTCCAATCTAGAATGCGACTTCCATTGAGGCTCTGCTGCCCTAGTAACCAGATTTGGTAAGGGAGAACTGCTGCCACCTTGTGGCCGTTTCACACAACAGCAGCTTTAAGCCCATCGCTAATGGTCAGTGGATATTCCAAATCATTACAGGCCTGTAAATGACACCTGCCCTGAAAACAAATCCTGGGGTCATATATCGACCAAAAAATTCAAAAGACGTCCATATTTCAAAACGGCAGTTTCAAAAGGCATATTTCACGCACATTAGTGTTCTGCTTCTTTTCGTTTCTTTCTTTCTTTGTTAAAAATACGGGAATGGAAAAAGGCAACCCTCAGAATGGGCGAAAACTTTCACAAACGAATCAATGGACAAAGGTTTAATCTCCAATATATATAAACAGCTCATGCAGCTTAATATTAATAAAACAAACAACCCAATACAAAAATGGGCAGAAGATCTAAATAGACGTTTCTTCAAAGAAGACACAGAGATGGCCAAGACGCACATGAAAAGCTGCTCAACATCACTAATTATTAGAGAAATGCAAATCAAAACTACAATGAGGTAAGACCTCACACTTGTTAGAATCGGCATCATCAGATAATCTACAAACAACAAATTCTGGGGAGGGTGTGGACAAAGGGAACCCTCTTCCGCTATTGGTGGGAATTTAATTGATACAGTCACTATGGAGAACAGTATGGAGGTTCCTTTAAAAAACTAAAAAGAGAATAACCATAGGATCCAGCAATCCCTCTTCTGGGCATATACCCAGAGAAAACCATAAATCACAAAGACACATTCACACAATGTTCATTGCAGCACTATTTACAATAGCCAGGTAATGGAAGCAACCTAAATGGCCACAGACAGACGAATGGATAAAGATGTGGTACATATATAAAATGGAATATTACTCAGCCATAAAAAGGAATGAAACTGGGTCATTTGTAGAGATGTTGATGGATCTAGAGACTGTCATACAGAGTGAAGTAAGTCAGAAAGAGAAAAACAAATATTGTACATTAATGCCTATATGTGGAACCTAGAAAAATGGGACAGATGAACTGGTTTGCAGGGCAGAAATAGAGACACAGAGGTAGAGAACAAACGTATGGACCCAAAGTGGGGGAAGCCATGGGGAGGTGGTGGTGGGATTTGTTGGGAGATTGGGATTCACCTGTATACATGTTTATGCATATAATAGATAACTAATAATAACCTACTATGTAAAAAAATAAATAAAATTAAATTTCAAAATTTTTAAAAATATAATGTAAAAATAAAACAGAAAAAAGTTTCTTCCATTCACACTGATGTATTTATAAGAATGAATTATTTCCATGCTTATATCTATAAATACATAAAAGAGGAATAAAATCTAACTTGAACCAAAAAAGAAAAAAAACCCTGAACCTAACAGTTATACAGAGGAAAACACTACCAAGGCACTTGCTCCAGTGGTAAACAATTCTGAATTTGGTCAGAGGTGGGGAATCATCTCCCATACAGCCAGCAGCCCCGCCCGCCCACGCAAGGAGCGTCCTTATTGCAAAGCTGGGGGACCGTGCCGAGGCCTCTGTGAGTAAACGTGAGCTGAGCCCCAGGCCAGCTGCTGCTGAACTGTTCCCACCCTTCCCAGGTGAAACACCTGAATATGTACAAGGGCTTGAAAGCCTAGAGGAAGGGCCGTGGAGCCACACCAGCGACAGCACGCAGGCCAACTTGGTGCCTGCAGGTCAGCCAGGATGGTCCTGGCCACGGGCGCTCTTCTGGAAGCTTTCCATTGCCCTGCCTGAGATAACCCTCATGTCCCGGCCCCCACTCCTTTTTTTCCTTCCTCACCTCAGCCCGGAGAGATATTCCAGTGGAAGTTATGTGTGACACATCGTCTTCTTTACAGGTGGCAGCCTGGCAACTCCTGCAGAAAGTCCAGCAGAGCCACACTCACACCGGGCCACCCACAAAGCCGTGGACCCTCACACCCTCCCACCAGCACAGCCCCGAGACTGCTGACGGGGCAGAGAATATGGAGTCAGGCACAGCTGCAGGGGCTATTGCTGCCTGGAGTGCTGTTTATATTGACCTCAACCCAGGCACACCTGGGGAGGGCTTGCCGGCAGGGTCAGGCTGCCCAGGTCAGCTAATCCTCAGCCCTCAGGGAATCACATTGCAGAAAATGGACCTCGCTAAGACAGAATATTCGCAAAGGAAAAAAAGGACACAGTGCAATTTGCAGCACCGTAGATAAGTCTAGAGGTAATCACGTGACTTGGAGTAAGTCAGAAAGTGAAAGACACATATCATATCATATCACTTATAGGTGTTACCTATAAATAGATACCAGGGCAGATATTTCCACGGAGAAGGGCAATCACAGATTCATTAAACAAACTTATGGATCACCAAAGGAAAGGTGTGAGGATTGAATTCATTATGATATTGGGGTTAACAGACATATACAAACACAGTAGACGTATATAATCACCAAAGACCTACGGAGTACCAAGAGAAGACTACTCAACATTCTGTCATAACGTACATGGGAAAAGGATCCCAGGAAGAACAGACATATGTATATGTGTAAAAAACCACCTCTTGCACACCTACAACAAGCTAAACGTTGTACTCAAACTTGCTGTAATAAAAAATAAAAAATTAAATTACAAACACGAACAAGAAGTAGTGAGACAAACTTGAGGGGCTTTCTCCTGGCACATTCCGTTCTACATTCCAATCTAGAACGCGACTTCCATTGAGGCTCTGCTGCCCTGGTAACCAGATTTGGTAAGGGAGAACTGCTGCCACCTTGTGGCCGTTTCACACAACAGCAGCTTTAATCCCAGCGCTAATGGTCAGTGGATATTCCAAATCATTACAGGCCTGTAAATGACACCTGCCCTGAAAACAAATCCTGGGGTCATATATCGACCAAAAAATTCAAAAGACGTCCATATTTCAAATCGACAGTTTCAAGAGGCATATTTCACGCACATTAGTGTTCTGCTTCTTTTGCTTTCTTTCTTTCTTTGTTAAAAAAACGGGAATGGAAAAAGGCAACCCTCAGAATGGGCGAAAACGTTCACAAACGATTCAATGGACAAAGGTTTAATCTCGAATATATATAAACAGCTCATGCAGCTTAATATTAATAAAACAAACAACCCAATACAAAAATGGGCAGAAGATCTAAAGAGACGTTTCTTCAAAGAAGACACAGAGATGGCCAAGACGCACATGAAAAGCTGCTCAACATCACTAATTATTAGAGAAATGCAAATCAAAACTACAATGAGGTAAGACCTCACACCTGTGAGAATCGGCATCATCAGATAATCTACAAACAACAAATTCTGGGGAGGGTGTGGACAAAAGGAACCCTCTTCCGCTATTGGTGGGAATGTAAATTGATACAGTCACTATGGAGAACAGTATGGAGGTTCCTTTAAAAAACTAAAAAGAGAATTACCATAGGATCCAGCAATCCCTCTTCTGGGCATATACCCAGAGAAAACCATAAATCACAAAGACACATTCACCACAATGTTCATTGCAGCACTATTTACAATAGCCAGGTAATGGAAGCAACATAAACAGCCACAGACAGACGAATGGATAAAGATGTGGTACATATATAAAATGGAATATTACTCAGCCATAAAAAGGAATGAAACTGGGTCATTTGTAGAGAAGTTGATGGATCTAGAGACTGTCATACAGAGTGAAGTAAGTCAGAAAGAGAAAAACAAATATTGTATATTAATGCCTATATGTGGAACCTAGAAAAATGGGACAGATGAACTGGTTTGCAGGGCAGAAATAGAGACACAGAGGTAGAGAACAAACGTATGGACACAAAGTGGGGGAAGCCATGGGGTGGTGGTTGTGGGATGAGTTGGGAGATTTGGATTGACCTGTATACATGTCTATGCATAAAATAGATAACTAATAATAAACTACTGTATAAAAAATAAATAAAATTAAATTTCAAAACTTTTAGAAATAAAATGTAAAAATAAAACAGAAAAAAATTTCTTCCATTCACACTGATGTATTTATAAGAATGAATTATTTCCATGCTTATATCTATAAATACATAAAAGAGGAATAAAAGCTAACTTGAACCAAAAAAGAAAAAAAAAACCTGAACCTAACAGTTATACAGAGGAAAACACTACCAAGGCACTTGCTCCAGTGGTAAACAATTCTAAAATTGGTCAGAGGTGGGGAATCATCTCCCATACAGCCAGCAGCCCCGCCCGCCCACGCAAGGAGCGTCCTTATTGCAAAGCTGGGGGACCGTGCCGAGGCCTCTGTGAGTAAACGTGAGCTGAGCCCCAGGCCAGCTGCTGCTGAACTGTTCCCACCCTTCCCAGGTGAAACACCTGAATATGTACAAGGGCTTGAAAGCCTAGAGGAAGGGCCGTGGAGCCACACCAGCGACAGCACGCAGGCCAACTTGGTGCCTGCAGGTCAGCCAGGATGGTCCTGGCCACGGGCGCTCTTCTGGAAGCTTTCCATTGCCCTGCCTGAGATAACCCTCATGTCCCGGCCCCCACTCCTTTTTTTCCTTCCTCACCTCAGCCCGGAGAGATATTCCAGTGGAAGTTATGTGTGACACATCGTCTTCTTTACAGGTGGCAGCCTGGCAACTCCTGCAGAAAGTCCAGCAGAGCCCCACTCACACCGGGCCACCCACAAAGCCGTGGACCCTCACACCCTCCCACCAGCACAGCCCCGAGACTGCTGACGGGGCAGAGAATATGGAGTCAGGCACAGCTGCAGGGGCTATTGCTGCCTGGAGTGCTGTTTATATTGACCTCAACCCAGGCACACATGGGGAGGGCTTGCCGGCAGGGTCAGGCTGCCCAGGTCAGCTAATCCTCAGCCCTCAGGGAATCACATTGCAGAAAATGGACCTCGCTAAGACAGAATATTCGCAAAGGAAAAAAAGGACCCAGTGCAATTTGCAGCACCGTAGATGAGTCTAGAGGTAATCACGTGACTTGGAGTAAGTCAGAAAGTGAAAGACGCATATCATATCATATCACTTATAGGTGTTACCTATAAATAGATACCAGGGCAGATATTTCCACGGAGAAGGGCAATCACAGATTCATTAAACAAACTTATGGATCACCAAAGGAAAGGTGTGAGGATTGAATTCATTATGATATTGGTGTTAACAGACATATACAAACACAGTAGACGTATATAATCACCAAAGACCTACGGAGTACCAAGAGAAGACTACTCAACATTCTGTCATAACGTACATGGGAAAAGGATCCCAGGAAGAACAGACATATGTATATGTGTAAAAAACCACCTCTTGCACACCTACAACAAGCTAAACGTTGTACTCAAACTTGCTGTAATAAAAAATAAAAAATTAAATGAGAAACACGAACAAGAAGTAGTGAGACAAACTTGAGGGGCTTTCTCCTGGCACATTCCGTTCTACATTCCAATCTAGAACGCGACTTCCATTGAGGCTCTGCTGCCCTGGTAACCAGATTTGGTAAGGGAGAACTGCTGCCACCTTGTGGCCGTTTCACACAACAGCAGCTTTAATCCCAGCGCTAATGGTCAGTGGATATTCCAAATCATTACAGGCCTGTAAATGACACCTGCCCTGAAAACAAATCCTGGGGTCATATATCGACCAAAAAATTCAAAAGACGTCCATATTTCAAATCGACAGTTTCAAGAGGCATATTTCACGCACATTAGTGTTCTGCTTCTTTTGCTTTCTTTCTTTCTTTGTTAAAAAAACGGGAATGGAAAAAGGCAACCCTCAGAATGGGCGAAAACGTTCACAAACGATTCAATGGACAAAGGTTTAATCTCCAATATATATAAACAGCTCATGCAGCTTAATATTAATAAAACAAACAACCCAATACAAAAATGGGCAGAAGATCTAAAGAGACGTTTCTTCAAAGAAGACACAGAGATGGCCAAGACGCACATGAAAAGCTGCTCAACATCACTAATTATTAGAGAAATGCAAATCAAAACTACAATGAGGTAAGACCTCACACCTGTGAGAATCGGCATCATCAGATAATCTACAAACAACAAATTCTGGGGAGGGTGTGGACAAAAGGAACCCTCTTCCGCTATTGGTGGGAATGTAAATTGATACAGTCACTATGGAGAACAGTATGGAGGTTCCTTTAAAAAACTAAAAAGAGAATTACCATAGGATCCAGCAATCCCTCTTCTGGGCATATACCCAGAGAAAACCATAAATCACAAAGACACATTCACCACAATGTTCATTGCAGCACTATTTACAATAGCCAGGTAATGGAAGCAACATAAACAGCCACAGACAGACGAATGGATAAAGATGTGGTACATATATAAAATGGAATATTACTCAGCCATAAAAAGGAATGAAACTGGGTCATTTGTAGAGAAGTTGATGGATCTAGAGACTGTCATACAGAGTGAAGTAAGTCAGAAAGAGAAAAACAAATATTGTATATTAATGCCTATATGTGGAACCTAGAAAAATGGGACAGATGAACTGGTTTGCAGGGCAGAAATAGAGACACAGAGGTAGAGAACAAACGTATGGACACAAAGTGGGGGAAGCCATGGGGTGGTGGTTGTGGGATGAGTTGGGAGATTTGGATTGACCTGTATACATGTCTATGCATAAAATAGATAACTAATAATAAACTACTGTATAAAAAATAAATAAAATTAAATTTCAAAACTTTTAGAAATAAAATGTAAAAATAAAACAGAAAAAAATTTCTTCCATTCACACTGATGTATTTATAAGAATGAATTATTTCCATGCTTATATCTATAAATACATAAAAGAGGAATAAAAGCTAACTTGAACCAAAAAAGAAAAAAAAAACCTGAACCTAACAGTTATACAGAGGAAAACACTACCAAGGCACTTGCTCCAGTGGTAAACAATTCTAAAATTGGTCAGAGGTGGGGAATCATCTCCCATACAGCCAGCAGCCCCGCCCGCCCACGCAAGGAGCGTCCTTATTGCAAAGCTGGGGGACCGTGCCGAGGCCTCTGTGAGTAAACGTGAGCTGAGCCCCAGGCCAGCTGCTGCTGAACTGTTCCCACCCTTCCCAGGTGAAACACCTGAATATGTACAAGGGCTTGAAAGCCTAGAGGAAGGGCCGTGGAGCCACACCAGCGACAGCACGCAGGCCAACTTGGTGCCTGCAGGTCAGCCAGGATGGTCCTGGCCACGGGCGCTCTTCTGGAAGCTTTCCATTGCCCTGCCTGAGATAACCCTCATGTCCCGGCCCCCACTCCTTTTTTTCCTTCCTCACCTCAGCCCGGAGAGATATTCCAGTGGAAGTTATGTGTGACACATCGTCTTCTTTACAGGTGGCAGCCTGGCAACTCCTGCAGAAAGTCCAGCAGAGCCCCACTCACACCGGGCCACCCACAAAGCCGTGGACCCTCACACCCTCCCACCAGCACAGCCCCGAGACTGCTGACGGGGCAGAGAATATGGAGTCAGGCACAGCTGCAGGGGCTATTGCTGCCTGGAGTGCTGTTTATATTGACCTCAACCCAGGCACACATGGGGAGGGCTTGCCGGCAGGGTCAGGCTGCCCAGGTCAGCTAATCCTCACCCCTCAGGGAATCACATTGCAGAAAATGGACCTCGCTAAGACAGAATATTCGCAAAGGAAAAAAAGGACCCAGTGCAATTTGCAGCACCGTAGATGAGTCTAGAGGTAATCACGTGACTTGGAGTAAGTCAGAAAGTGAAAGACGCATATCATATCATATCACTTATAGGTGTTACCTATAAATAGATACCAGGGCAGATATTTCCACGGAGAAGGGCAATCACAGATTCATTAAACAAACTTATGGATCACCAAAGGAAAGGTGTGAGGATTGAATTCATTATGATATTGGTGTTAACAGACATATACAAACACAGTAGACGTATATAATCACCAAAGACCTACGGAGTACCAAGAGAAGACTACTCAACATTCTGTCATAACGTACATGGGAAAAGGATCCCAGGAAGAACAGACATATGTATATGTGTAAAAAACCACCTCTTGCACACCTACAACAAGCTAAACGTTGTACTCAAACTTGCTGTAATAAAAAATAAAAAATTAAATGAGAAACACGAACAAGAAGTAGTGAGACAAACTTGAGGGGCTTTCTCCTGGCACATTCCGTTCTACATTCCAATCTAGAACGCGACTTCCATTGAGGCTCTGCTGCCCTGGTAACCAGATTTGGTAAGGGAGAACTGCTGCCACCTTGTGGCCGTTTCACACAACAGCAGCTTTAATCCCAGCGCTAATGGTCAGTGGATATTCCAAATCATTACAGGCCTGTAAATGACACCTGCCCTGAAAACAAATCCTGGGGTCATATATCGACCAAAAAATTCAAAAGACGTCCATATTTCAAATCGACAGTTTCAAGAGGCATATTTCACGCACATTAGTGTTCTGCTTCTTTTGCTTTCTTTCTTTCTTTGTTAAAAAAACGGGAATGGAAAAAGGCAACCCTCAGAATGGGCGAAAACGTTCACAAACGATTCAATGGACAAAGGTTTAATCTCCAATATATATAAACAGCTCATGCAGCTTAATATTAATAAAACAAACAACCCAATACAAAAATGGGCAGAAGATCTAAATACACGTTTCTTCAAAGAAGACACAGAGATGGCCAAGACGCACATGAAAAGCTGCTCAACATCACTAATTATTAGAGAAATGCAAATCAAAACTACAATGAGGAAAGACCTCACACCTGTTAGAATGGGCATCATCAGATAATCTACAAACAACAAATTCTGGGGAGGGTGTGGACAAAAGGAACCCTCTTCCGCTATTGGTGGGAATGTAAATTGATACAGTCACTATGGAGAACAGTATGGAGGTTCCTTTAAAAAACTAAAAAGAGAATTACCATAGGATCCAGCAATCCCTCTTCTGGGCATATACCCAGAGAAAACCATAAATCACAAAGACACATTCACCACAATGTTCATTGCAGCACTATTTACAATAGCCAGGTAATGGAAGCAACCTAAACAGCCACAGACAGACGAATGGATAAAGATGTGGTACATATATAAAATGGAATATTACTCAGCCATAAAAAGGAATGAAACTGGGTCATTTGTAGAGAAGTTGATGGATCTAGAGACTGTCATACAGAGTGAAGTAAGTCAGAAAGAGAAAAACAAATATTGTATATTAATGCCTATATGTGGAACCTAGAAAAATGGGACAGATGAACTGGTTTGCAGGGCAGAAATAGAGACACAGAGGTAGAGAACAAACGTATGGACACAAAGTGGGGGAAGCCATGGGGTGGTGGTTGTGGGATGAGTTGGGAGATTTGGATTGACCTGTATACATGTCTATGCATAAAATAGATAACTAATAATAAACTACTGTATAAAAAATAAATAAAATTAAATTTCAAAACTTTTAGAAATAAAATGTAAAAATAAAACAGAAAAAAATTTCTTCCATTCACACTGATGTATTTATAAGAATGAATTATTTCCATGCTTATATCTATAAATACATAAAAGAGGAATAAAAGCTAACTTGAACCAAAAAAGAAAAAAAAAACCTGAACCTAACAGTTATACAGAGGAAAACACTACCAAGGCACTTGCTCCAGTGGTAAACAATTCTAAAATTGGTCAGAGGTGGGGAATCATCTCCCATACAGCCAGCAGCCCCGCCCGCCCACGCAAGGAGCGTCCTTATTGCAAAGCTGGGGGACCGTGCCGAGGCCTCTGTGAGTAAACGTGAGCTGAGCCCCAGGCCAGCTGCTGCTGAACTGTTCCCACCCTTCCCAGGTGAAACACCTGAATATGTACAAGGGCTTGAAAGCCTAGAGGAAGGGCCGTGGAGCCACACCAGCGACAGCACGCAGGCCAACTTGGTGCCTGCAGGTCAGCCAGGATGGTCCTGGCCACGGGCGCTCTTCTGGAAGCTTTCCATTGCCCTGCCTGAGATAACCCTCATGTCCCGGCCCCCACTCCTTTTTTTCCTTCCTCACCTCAGCCCGGAGAGATATTCCAGTGGAAGTTATGTGTGACACATCGTCTTCTTTACAGGTGGCAGCCTGGCAACTCCTGCAGAAAGTCCAGCAGAGCCCCACTCACACCGGGCCACCCACAAAGCCGTGGACCCTCACACCCTCCCACCAGCACAGCCCCGAGACTGCTGACGGGGCAGAGAATATGGAGTCAGGCACAGCTGCAGGGGCTATTGCTGCCTGGAGTGCTGTTTATATTGACCTCAACCCAGGCACACATGGGGAGGGCTTGCCGGCAGGGTCAGGCTGCCCAGGTCAGCTAATCCTCAGCCCTCAGGGAATCACATTGCAGAAAATGGACCTCGCTAAGACAGAATATTCGCAAAGGAAAAAAAGGACCCAGTGCAATTTGCAGCACCGTAGATGAGTCTAGAGGTAATCACGTGACTTGGAGTAAGTCAGAAAGTGAAAGACGCATATCATATCATATCACTTATAGGTGTTACCTATAAATAGATACCAGGGCAGATATTTCCACGGAGAAGGGCAATCACAGATTCATTAAACAAACTTATGGATCACCAAAGGAAAGGTGTGAGGATTGAATTCATTATGATATTGGTGTTAACAGACATATACAAACACAGTAGACGTATATAATCACCAAAGACCTACGGAGTACCAAGAGAAGACTACTCAACATTCTGTCATAACGTACATGGGAAAAGGATCCCAGGAAGAACAGACATATGTATATGTGTAAAAATCCACCTCTTGCACACCTACAACAAGCTAAACGTTGTACTCAAACTTGCTGTAATAAAAAATAAAAAATTAAATGAGAAACACGAACAAGAAGTAGTGAGACAAACTTGAGGGGCTTTCTCCTGGCACATTCCGTTCTACATTCCAATCTAGAACGCGACTTCCATTGAGGCTCTGCTGCCCTGGTAACCAGATTTGGTAAGGGAGAACTGCTGCCACCTTGTGGCCGTTTCACACAACAGCAGCTTTAATCACAGCGCCAATGGTCAGTGGATATTCCAAATCATTACAGGCCTGTAAATGACACCTGCCCTGAAAACAAATCCTGGGGTCATATATCGAGCAAAAAATTCAAAAGACGTCCATATTTCAAAACGGCAGTTTCAAGAGGCATATTTCACGCACATTAGTGTTCTGCTTCTTTTGCTTTATTTCTTTCTTTGTTAAAAAAACGGGAATGGAAAAAGGCAACCCTCACAATGGGCGAAAACTTTCACAAACGAATCAATGGACAAAGGTTTAATCTCCAATATATATAAACAGCTAATGCAGCTTAATATTAATAAAACAAACAACCCAATACAAAAATGGGCAGAAGATCTAAATAGACGTTTCTTCAAAGAAGACACAGAGATGGCCAAGACGCACATGAAAAGCTGCTCAACATCACTAATTATTAGAGAAATGCAAATCAAAACTACAATGAGGTAAGACCTCACACCTGTTAGAATCGGGATCATCAGATAATCTACAAACAACAAATTCTGGGGAGGGTGTGGACAAAAGGAACCCTCTTCCGCTATTGGTGGGAATGTAAATTGATACAGTCACTATGGAGAACAGTATGGAGGTTCCTTTAAAAAACTAAAAAGAGAATTACCATAGGATCCAGCAATCACACTTCTGGGCATATACCCAGAGAAAACCATATATCACAAAGACACATTCACACAATGTTCATTGCAGCAATATTTACAATAGCCAGGTAATGGAAGCAACCTAAATGGCCACAGACAGACGAATGGATAAAGATGTGGTACATATATAAAATGGAATATTACTCAGCCATAAAAAGGAATGAAACTGGGTCATTTGTAGAGAAGTTGATGGATCTAGAGACTGTCATACAGAGTGAAGTAAGTCAGAAAGAGAGAAACAAATATTGTATATTAATGCCTATATGTGGAACCTAGAAAAATGGGACAGATGAACTGGTTTGCAGGGCAGAAATAGAGACACAGAGGTAGACAACAAACGGATGGACACAAAGTGGGGGAAGCCATGGGGTGGTGGTGGTGGGATGAGTTGGGAGATTGGGATTCACCTGTATACATGTTTATGCATATAATAGATAACTAATAATAACCTACTGTATAAAAAAATAAATAAAATTAAATTTCAAAATTTTTAAAAATAAAATGTAAAAATAAAACAGAAAAAAATTCCTTCCATTCACACTGATGTATTTATAAGAATGATTTATTTCCATGCTTATATCTATAAATACATAAAAGAGGAATAAAATCTAACTTGAACCAAAAAAGAAAAAAATCCCTGAACCTAACAGTTATACAGAGGAAAACACTACCAAGGCACTTGCTCCAGTGGTAAACAATTCTGAAATTGGTCAGAGGTGGGGAATCATCTCCCATACAGCCAGCAGCCCCGCCCGCCCACGCAAGGAGCATCCTTACTGCAAAGCTGGGGGACCGTGCCGAGGCCTCTGTGAGTAAACGTGAGCTGAGCCACAGGCCAGCTGCTGTTGAACTGTTCCCACCCTTCCCAGGTGAAACACCTGAATATGTACAAGGGCTTGAAAGCCTAGAGGAAGGGCCGTGGAGCCACACCAGCCAAAGCACGCAGGCCAACTTGGTGCCTGCAGGTCAGCCAGGATGGTCCTGGCCACGGGCGCTCTTCTGGAAGCTTTCCATTGCCCTGCCTGAGATACCCCTCCTGTCCCGGGCCCACTCCATTTTTTCCTTCCTCACCTCAGCCCGGAGAGATATTCCAGTGGAAGTTATGGGTGACACATCATCTTCTTTACAGGTGGCAGCCTGGCAACTCCTGCAGAAATTCCAGCAGATCCCCACTCACACCGGGCCACCCACAAAGCCGTGGAACCTCACACCCTCCCACCAGCACAGCCCCGAGACTGCTGACGGGGCAGAGAATATGGAGTCAGGCACAGCTGCAGGGGCTATTGCTGCCTGGAATGCTGTTTATATTGACCTCAACCCAGGCACACCTGGGGAGGGCTTGCCGGCAGGGTCAGGCTGCCCAGGTCAGCTAATCCTCAGCCCTCAGGGAATCACATTGCAGAAAATGGACCTCGCTAAGACAGAATATTCGCCAAGGAAAAGAAGCACACAATGCCATTTGCAGCACCGTAGATGAGTCTAGAGGTAATTACGTGACTTGGAGTAAGTCAGAAAGTGAAAGACACAAATCATATCATATCACTTATAGGTGTTACCTATAAATTGATACCAGGGCAGATATTTCCACGGAGAAGGGCAATCACAGATTCATTAAACAAACTTATGGTTCACCAAACGAAAGGTGTGAGGATTGAATTCATTACAATATTGGGGTTAACAGACATATACAAACACAGTAGACGTATATAATCACCAAAGACCTACGGAGTACCAAGAGAAGACTACTCAACATTCTGTCATAACGTACATGGGGAAAAGATCCCAGGAAGAACAGACATATGTATATGTGTAAAAGAACCACCTCTTGCACACCTACAACAAGCTAAACGTTGTACTCAAACTTGCTGTAATAAAAAATAAAAAATTAAATTAAAAACACAAACAAGAAGTAGTGAGACAAACTTGAGGGGCTTTCTCCTGGCACATTCCGTTCTACATTACAATCTAGAACGTGACTTCCATTGAGGCTCTGCTGCCCTAGTAACCAGATTTGGTAAGGGAGAACTGCTGCCACCTTGTGGCCGTTTCACACAACAGCAGCTTTAATCCCAGCGCTAATGGTCAGTGGATATTCCAAATCATTACAGGCCTGTAAATGACACCTGCCCTGAAAACAAATCCTGGGGTCATATATCGACAAAAAAATTCAAAAGACGTCCATATTTCAAAACGACAGTTTCAAGAGGCATATTTCACGCACATTAGTGTTCTGCTTCTTTTGGTTTCTTTCTTTCTTTGTTAAAAAAACGGGAATGGAAAAAGGCAACCCTCAGAAAGGGCGAAAACGTTCACAAAAGAATCAATGGACAAAGGTTTAATCTCCAATATATATAAACAGCTCATGCAGCTTAATATTAATAAAACAAACAACCCAATACAAAAATGGGCAGAAGATCTAAATAGACGTTTCTTCAAAGAAGACACAGAGATGGCCAAGACGCACATGAAAAGCTGCTCAACATCACTAATTATTAGAGAAATGCAAATCAAAACTACAATGAGTTAAGACCTCACACCTGTTAGAATTGGCATCATCAGATAATCTACAAACAACAAATTCTGGGGAGGGTGTGGACAAAAGGAACCCTCTTCCGCTATTGGTGGGAATGTAAATTGATACAGTCACTATGGAGAACAGTATGGAGGTTCCTTTAAAAAACTAAAAAGAGAATTACCATAGGATCCAGCAATCCCACTTCTGGGCATATACCCAGAGAAAACCATAAATCACAAAGACACATTCACCACAATGTTCATTGCAGCACTATTTACAATAGCCAGGTAATGGAAGCAACCTAAATGCCCACAGACAGACGAATGGATAAAGATGTGGTACATATATAAAATGGAATATTACTCAGCCAAAAAAAGGAATGAAACTGGGTCATTTGTAGAGAAGTTGATGGATCTAGAGACTGTCATGCAGAGTGAAGTAAGTCAGAAAGAGAAAAACAAATATTGTATATTAATGCCTATATGTGGAACCTAGAAAAATGGTACAGATGAACTGGTTTGCAGGGCAGAAAGAGAGACACAGAGGTAGAGAACAAACGTATGGACACAAAGTGGGGGAAGCCATGGGGTGGTGGTGGTGGGATGAGTTGGGAGATTGGGATTGACCTGTATACATGTCTATGCATAAAATAGATAACTAATAATAACCTACTGTATAAAAAAATTAAATTAAATTTCAAAAAATTTAAAAATAAAATGTAAAAATAAAACAGAAAAAATGTTCTTCCATTCACACTGATGTATTTATAAGAATGAATTATTTCCATGTTTATATCCATAAATACATAAAAGAGGAATAAAATCTAACTGGAACCAAAAAATAAAAAAAAAAACTGAACGTAACAGTTATACAGAGGAAAACACTACCAAGGCACTTGCTCCAGTGGTAAACAATTCTGAAATTGGTCAGAGGTGGGGAATCATCTCCCATAGAACAAGCAGCCCCGCCCGCACACGCAAGGAGCGATCTTATTGCAAAGCTGGGGAACCGTGCCGAGGCCTCTGTGAGTAAACGTGAGCTGAGCCCCAGGCCAGGTGCTGCTGAACTGTTCCCACCCTTCCCAGGTGAAACACCTGAATATGTACAAGGGCTAGAAAGCCTAGAGGAAGGGCCGTGGAGCCACACCAGCCAAAGCACGCAGGCCAACTTGGTGCCTGCAGGTCAGCCAGGATGGTCCTGGCCACGGGCGCTCTTCTGGAAGCTTTCCATTGCCCTGCCTGAGATAACCCTCCTGTCCCGGCACCCACTCCTATTTTTCCTTACTCACCTCAGCCCGGAGAGATACTCCAGTGGAAGTTATGGGTGACACATCGTCATCTTTACAGGTGGCAGCCTGGCAACTCCTGCAGAAAGTCCAGCAGAGCCCCACTCACACCGGGCCACCCACAAAGCCGTGGACCCTCACACCCTCCCACCAGCACAGCCCCGAGACTGTTAACGGGGCAGAGAATATGGAGTCAGGCACAGCTGCAGGGGCTATTGCTGCCTGGAGTGCTGTTTATATTGACCTCAACCCAGGCACACCAGGGGAGTGCTTGCCGGCAGGGTCAGGCTGCCCAGGTCAGCTAATCCTCAGCCCTCAGGGAATCACATTGCAGAAAATGGACCTCGCTAAGAGAGAATATTCGCCAAGGAAAAGAAGCACACAATGCCATTTGCAGCACCGTAGATGAGTCTAGAGGTAATCACGTGACTTGGAGTAAGTCAGAAAGTGAAAGACACATATCATATCATATCACTTATAGGTGTTACCTATAAATTGATACCAGGGCAGATATTTCCACGGAGAAGGGCAATCACAGATTCATTAAACAAACTTATGGTTCACCAAAGGAAAGGTGTGAGGATTGAATTCATTACGATATTGGGGTTAACAGACACATACAAACACAGTAGACGTATATAATCACCAAAGACCTACGGAGTACCAAGAGAAGACTACTCAACATTGTGTCATAACGTACATGGGAAAAGGATCCCAGGAAGAACAGACATATGTATATGTGTAAAAGAACCACCTCTTGCACACCTACAACAAGCTAAACGTTGTACTCAAACTTGCTGTAATAAATAATAAAAAAATAAATTAAAAACACGAACAAGAAGTAGTGAGACAAACTTGAGGGGCTTTCTCCTGGCACATTCCGTTCTACATTCCAATCTAGAACGCGACTTCCATTGAGGCTCTGCTGCCCTAGTAACCTGATTTGGTAAGGGAGAACTGCTGCCACCTTGTGGCCGTTTCACACAACAGCAGCTTTATTCACAGCGCTAATGGTCAGTGGATATTCCAAATCATTACAGGCCTGTAAATGACACCTGCCCTGAAAACAAATCCTGGGGTCATATATCGACCAAAAAATTCAAAAGACGTCCATATTTCAAAACGACAGTTTCAAGAGGCATATTTCACGCACATTAGTGTTCTGATTCTTTTGCTTTCTTTCTTTCTTTGTTAAAAAAACGGGAATGGAAAAAGGTAACCCTCAGAAGGGGCGAAAACGTTCACAAACGAATCAATGGACAAAGGTTTAATCTCCAATATATATATACAGCTCATGCAGCTTAATAGTAATACAACAAACAACCCAATACAAAAATGGGCAGAAGATCTAAATAGACGTTTCTTCAAAGAAGACACAGAGATGGCCAAGACGTACATGAAAAGCTGCTCAACATCACTAATTATTAGAGAAATGCAAATCAAAACTACAATGAGGTAAGACCTCACACCAGTTAGAATCGGCATCATCAGATAATCTACAAACAACAAATTCTGGGGAGGGTGTGGACAATAGGAAGCCTCTTCCGCTATTGGTGGGAATGTAAATTGATACAGTCACTATGGAGAACAGTATGGAGGTTCCTTTAAAAAACTAAAAACAGAATTACAATAGGATCCAGCAATCCCACTTCTGGGCATATACCCAGATAAAACCATAAATCACAAAGACACATTCACCACAATGTTCATTGCAGCACTATTTACAATAGCCAGGTAATGGAAGCAACCTAAATGCCCACAGACAGACGAATGGATAAAGATGTGGTACATATATAAAATGGAATATTACTCAGCCATAAAAAGGAATGAAACTGGGTCGTTTGTAGAGAAGTTGATGGATCTAGAGACTGTCATACAGAGTGAAGTAAGTCAGAAAGAGAAAAACAAATATTGTATATTAATGCCTATATGTGGAACCTAGAAAAATGCTACAGATGAACTGGTTTGCAGGGCAGAAATAGAGACACAGAGGTAGAGAACAAACGTATGGACACAAAGTGGGGGAAGCCATGGGGTGGTGGTGGTGGGATGAGTTGGGAGATTGGGATTGACCTGTATACATGTCTATGCATAAAATAGATAACTAATAATAACCTACTGTATAAAAAAAAATTAAATTAAATTTCAAAAAATTTAAAAATAAAATGTAAAAATAAAACAGAAAAAATGTTCTTCCATTCACACTGATGTATTAATAAGAATGAATTATTTCCATGTTTATATCCATAAATACATAAAAGAGGAATAAAATCTAACTTGAACCAAAAAATAAAAAAAAAACTGAACGTAACAGTTATACAGAGGAAAACACTACCAAGGCACTTGCTCCAGTGGTAAACAATTCTGAAATTGGTCAGAGGTGGGGAATCATCTCCCATAGAAGAAGCAGCCCCGCCCGCCCACGCAAGGATCGATCTTATTGCAAAGCTGGGGAACCGTGCTGAGGCCTCTGTGAGTAAACGTGAGCTGAGCCCCAGGCCAGGTGCTGCTGAACTGTTCCCACCCTTCCCAGGTGAAACACCTGAATATGTACAAGGGCTTGAAAGCCTAGAGGAAGGGCCGTGGAGCCACACAAGCGACAGCACGCAGGCCAACTTGGTACCTGCAGGTCAGCCAGGATGGTCCTGGCCACGGGCGCTCTTCTGGAAGCTTTCCATTGCCCTGCCTGAGATACCCCTCCTGTCCCGGCCCCCACTCCTATTTTTCCTTACTCACCTCAGCCCGGAGAGATACTCCAGTGGAAGTTATGGGTGACACATCGTCTTCTTTACAGGTGGCAGCCTGGCAACTCCTGCAGAAAGTCCAGCAGAGCCCCACTCACACCGGGCCACCCACAAAGCCGTGGACCCTCACACCCTCCCACCAGCACAGCCCCGAGACTGCTGACGGGGCAGAGAATATGGAGTCAGGCACAGCTGCAGGGGCTATTGCTGCCTGGAGTGCTGTTTATATTGACCTCAACCCAGGCACACCAGGGGAGTGCTTGCCGGAAGGGTCAGGCTGCCCAGGTCAGCTAATCCTCAGCCCTCAGGGAATCACATTGCAGAAAATGGACCTCGCTAAGACAGAATATTCGCCAAGGAAAAGAAGCACACAATGCCATTTGCAGCACCGTAGATGAGTCTAGAGGTAATCACGTGACTTGGAGTAAGTCAGAAAGTGAAAGACACATATCATATCATATCACTTATAGGTGTTACCTATAAATTGATACCAGGGCAGATATTTCCACGGAGAAGGGCAATCACAGATTCATTAAACAAACTTATGGTTCACCAAAGGAAAGGTGTGAGGATTGAATTCATTACGATATTGGGGTTAACAGACATATACAAACACAGTAGACGTATATAATCACCAAAGACCTACGGAGTACCAAGAGAAGACTACTCAACATTCTGTCATAACGTACATGGGAAAAGGATCCCAGGAAGAACAGACATATGTATATGTGTAAAAGAACCACCTCTTGCACACCTACAACAAGCTAAACGTTGTACTCAAACTTGCTGTAATAAATAATAAAAAAATAAATTAAAAACACGAACAAGAAGTAGTGAGACAAACTTGAGGGGCTTTCTCCTGGCACATTCCGTTCTACATTCCAATCTAGAACGCGACTTCCATTGAGGCTCTGCTGCCCTAGTAACCAGATTTGGTAAGGGAGAACTGCTGCCACCTTGTGGCCGTTTCACACAACAGCAGCTTTAATCCCAGCGCTAATGGTCAGTGGATATTCCAAATCATTACAGGCCTGTAAAAGACACCTGCCCTGAAAACAAATCCTGGGGTCATATATCGACCAAAAAATTCAAAAGACGTCCATATTTCAAAACGACAGTTTCAAGAGGCATATTTCACGCACATTAGTGTTCTGATTCTTTTGCTTTCTTTCTTTCTTTTTTAAAAAAACGGAAATGGAAAAAGGTAACCCTCAGAAGGGACGAAAACTTTCACAAACGAATCAATGGACAAAGGTTTAATCTCCAAAATATATAAACAGCTCATGCAGCTTCATATTAATAAAACAAACAACCCAATACAAAAATGGGCAGAAGATCTAAATAGACGTTTCTTCAAAGAAGACACAGAGATGGCCAAGACGCACATGAAAAACTGCTCAACATCACTAATTATTAGAGAAATGCAAATCAAAACTACAATGAGGTAAGACCTCACACCTGTTAGAATCGGCATCATCAGATAATCTACAAACAACAAATTCTGGGGAGGGTGTGGACAAAAGGAACCCTCTTCCGCTATTGGTGGGAATGTAAATTGATACAGTCACTATGGAGAACAGTATGGAGGTTCCTTTAAAAAACTAAAAAGAGAATTACCATAGGATCCAGCAATCCCACTTCTGGGCATATACCCAGAGAAAACCATAAATCACAGAGACACATTCACCACAATGTTCATTGCAGCACTATTTACAATAGCCAGGTAATGGAAGCAACCTAAACAGCCACAGACAGACGAATGGATAAAGATGTGGTACATATATAAAATGGAATATTACTCAGCCATAAAAAGGAATGAAACAGGGTCATTTGTAGAGAAGTTGATGGCTCTAGAGACTGTCATACAGAGTGAAGTAAGTCAGAAAGAGAAAAACAAATATTGTATATTAATGCCTATATGTGGAACCTAGAAAAATGCTACAGATGAACTGGTTTGCAGGGCAGAAATAGAGACACAGAGGTAGAGAACAAACGTATGGACACAAAGTGGGGGAAGCCATGGGGTGGTGGTGGTGGGATGAGTTGGGAGATTGGGATTGACCTGTATACATGTCCTTGCATAAAATAGATAACTAATAATAACCTACTCAATAAAAAAAATAAATAAAATTAAATTTCAAAAATTTTAAAAATAAAATGTAAAAATAAAACAGAAAAAATATTCTTCCATTCACACTGATGTATTTATAAGAATGAATTATTTCCATGCTTATATCCATAAATACAAAAAAGAGGAATAAAATCTAACTTGAACCAAAAAACAAAACAAAAAAAAAACTGAACCTAACAGTTATACAGAGGAAAACACTACCAAGGCACTTGCACCAGTGGTAAACAATTCTGAAATTGGTCAGAGGTGGGGAATCATCTCCCATACAGCCAGCAGCCCCACCCGCCCACGCAAGGAGTGTCCTTATTGCAAAGCTGGGGGACCGTGCCGAGGCCTCTGTGAGTAAACGTGAGCTGAGCCCCAGGCCAGCTGCTGCTGAAATGTTCCCACCCTTCCCAGGTGAAACACCTGAATATGTACAAGGGCTTGAAAGCCTAGAGGAAGGGCCGTGGAGCCACACCAGCGACAGCACGTAGGCCACCTTGGTGCCTGCAGGTCAGCCAGGATGGTCCTGGCCACGGGCGCTCTTTTGGAAGCTTTCCACTGCCCTGCCTGAGATACCCCTCCTGTCCCGGCCCCCACTCCTTTTTTTCCTTCCTCACCTCAGCCCGGAGAGGTATTCCTGTGGAAGTTATCGGTGACACATCCTCTTCTTTACAGGTGGCAGCCTGGCAACTCCTGCAGAAAGTCCAGCAGAGCCCCACTCACACCGGGCCACCCACAAAGCCGTGGACCCTCACACCCTCCCACCAGCACAGCCCCGAGACTGCTGACGGGGCAGATTATATGGAGTCAGGCACAGCTGCAGGGGCTATTGCTGCCTGGAGTGCTTTTATATAGACCTCAACCCAGGCACACCTGGGGAGGGCTTGCCGGCAGGGTCAGGCAGCCCAGGTCAGCTAATCCTCAGCCCTCAGGGAATCATTTTGCAGAAAATGGACCTCGCTAAGACAGAATATTCGCCAAGGAAAAGAAGCACACAATGCCATTTGCAGCACCGTAGATGAGTCTAGAGTTAATCACGTGACTTGAATTAAGTCAGAAAGTGAAAGTCACATATCATATCATATCACTTATAGGTGTTACCTATAAATTGATACCAGGGCAGATATTTCCACGGAGAAGGGCAATCACAGATTCATTAAACAAACTTATGGTTCACCAAAGGAAAGGTGTGAGGATTGAATTCATTACGATATTGGGGTTAACAGACATATACAAACACAGTAGACATATATAATCACCAAAGACCTACGGAGTACCAAGAGAAGACTACTCAACATTCTGTCATAACGTACATGGGAAAAGGATCCCAGGAAGAACAGACATATGTATATGTGTAAAAGAACCACCTCTTGCACACCTACAACAAGTTAAACGTTGTACTCAAACTTGCTGTAATAAAAAATAAAAAATTAAATTAAAAACACGAACAAGAAGTAGTGAGACAAACTTGAGGGGCTTTCTCATGGCACATTCCGTTCTACATTCCAATCTAGAACGCGACTTCCATTGAGGCTCTGCTGCCCTAGTAACCAGATTTGGTAAGGGAGAACTGCTGCCGCCTTGTGGCCGTTTCACACAACAGCAGCTTTAATCCCAGCGCTAATGGTCAGTGGATATTCCAAATCATTACAGGCCTGTAAATGACACCTGCCCTGAAAACAAATCCTGGGGTCATATATCGACCAAAAAATTCAAAAGACGTCCATATTTCAAAACGACAGTTTCAAGAGGCATATTTCACGCACATTAGTGTTCTGATTCTTTTGCTTTCTTTCTTTCTTTGTTAAAAAAACGGGAATGGAAAAAGGTAACCCTCAGAAGGGGCGAAAACGTTCACAAACGAATCAATGGACAAAGGTTTAATCTCCAATATATATATAGAGCTCATGCAGCTTAATAGTAATACAACAACAACCCAATACAAAAATGGGCAGAAGATCTAAATAGACGTTTCTTCAAAGAAGACACAGAGATGGCCAAAACGTACATGAAAAGCTGCTCAACATCACTAATTATTAGAGAAATGCAAATCAAAACTACAATGAGGTAAGACCTCACACCTGTTAGAATCGGCATCATCAGATAATCTACAAACAACAAATTCTGGGGAGGGTGTGGACAAAAGGAACCCTCTTCCGCTATTGGTGGGAATGTAAATTGATACAGTCACTATGGAGAACAGTATGGAGGTTCCTTTAAAAAACTAAAAAGAGAATTACCATAGGATCCAGGATCCCACTTCTTGGCATATACCAAGAGAAAACCATAAATCACAGAGACACATTCACCACAATGTTCATTGCAGCACTATTTACAATAGCCAGGTAATGGAAGCAACCTAAATGCCCACAGAGAGACGAATGGATAAAGATGTGGTACATATATAAAATGGAATATTACTCAGCCATAAAAAGGAATGAAACTGGGTCATTTGTAGAGAAGTTGATGGATCTAGAGACTGTCATACAGAGTGAAGTAAGTCAGAAAGAGAAAAACAAATATTGTATATTAATGTCTATATGTGGAACCTAGAAAAATGCTACAGATGAACTGGTTTGCAGGGCAGAAATAGAGACACAGAGGTAGAGAACAAACGTATTGACAGAAAGTGGGGGAAGCCATGGGGTGGTGGTGGTTGGATGAGTTGGGAGATTCGGATTGACCTGTATACATGTCTATGCATAAAATAGATAACTAAAAATAACGTACTGGGGCCTCCCTGGTGGCGCAGTGGTTGAGAGTCCGCCTGCCGATGCAGGGGATGCGGGTTCGTGCCCCGGTCCGGGAGGATACCATGTGCCGCGGAGCGGCTGGGCCCGTGAGCCATGGCCGCTGGGCCTGTGCGTCCGGAGCCTGTGCTCCGCAACGGGAGAGGCCACAACAGTGAGAGGCCCACGTACCGCAAAAAAAAAAAAAAAAAAAAAAAAAAAAACCTATTGTATAAAAAAAATAAATAAAATTAAATTTCAAAAATTTTAAAAATAAAATGTAAAAATAAAACAGAAAAAATGTTCTTCCATTCACACTGATGTATTTATAAGAATGAATTATTTCCATGCTTATATCCATAAATACATAAAAGAGGAATAAAATCTAACTTGAACCAAAAAATGAAAAAAAAAAAACTGAACCTAACAGTTATACAGAGGAAAACACTACCAAGGCACTTGCTCCAGTGGTAAACAATTCTGAAATTGGTCACTGGTGGGGAATCATCTCCCATACACCCAGCAGCCCCACCCGCCCACGCAAGGAGCGTCCTTATTGCAAAGCTGGGGGACCGTGCCGAGGCCTCTGTGAGTAAACGTGAGCTGAGCCCCAGGCCAGCTGCTGCTGAACTCTTCCCACCCTTCCCAGGTGAAACACCTGAATATGTACAAGGGCTTGAAAGCCTAGAGGAAGGGCCGTGGAGCCACACCAGCCAAAGCACGCAGGCCAACTTGGTCCCTGCAGGTCAGCCAGGATGGTCCTGGCCACGAGCGCTCTTCTGGAAGGTTTCCATTGCCCTGCCTGAGATACCCCTCCTTTCCCGTCCCCCACTCCTTTTTTTCCTTCCTCACCTCAGCCCGGAGAGATACTCCAGTGGAAGTTATGGGTGACACATCCTCTTCTTTACAGGTGGCAGCCTGGCAACTACTGCAGAAAGTCCAGCAGAGCCCCACTCACACCGGGCCACCCACAAAGCCGTGGACCCTCATACCCTCCCACCAGCACAGCCCCGAGACTGCTGACGGGGCAGAGAATATGGAGTCAGGCACAGCTGCAGGGGCTATTGCTGCCTGGAGTGCTGTTTATATTGACCTCAACCCAGGCACACCTGGGGAGGTCTTGCCGGCAGGGTCAGGCTGCCCAGGTCAGCTAATCCTCAGCCCTCAGGGAATCACACTGCAGAAAATGGACCTCGCTAAGACAGAATATTCGCCAAGGAAAAAAAGCACACAATGCCATTTGCAGCACCGTAGATGAGTCTAGAGGTAATCACGTGACTTGGAGTAAGTCAGAAAGTGAAAGACACATATCATATCATATCACTTATAGGTGTTACCTATAAATTGATACCAGGGCAGATATTTCCACGGAGAAGGGCAATCACAGATTCATTAAACAAACTTATGGTTCACCAAAGGAAAGGTGTGAGGATTGAATTCATTATGATATTGGGGTTAACAGACATATACAAACACAGTAGACGTATATAATCACCAAAGACCTACGGAGTACCAAGAGAAGACTACTCAACATTCTGTCATAACGAATATGGGAAAAGGATCCCAGGAAGAACAGACATATGTATATGTGTAAAAGAACCACCTCTTGCACATCTACAACAAGCTAAACGTTGTACTCAAACTTGCTGTAATAAAAAATAAAAAATTAAATTAAAAACACGAACAAGAATTAGTGAGAAAAACTTGAGGGGCTTTCTCCTGGCACATTCCGTTCTACATTCCAATCTAGAACGCGACTTCCATTGAGGCTCTGCTGCCCTAGTAACCAGATTTGGTAAGGGAGAACTGCTGCCACCTTGTGGCCGTTTCACACAATAGCAGCTTTAATCCCAGCGCTAATGGTCAGTGGATATTCCAAATCATTACAGGCCTGTAAATGACACCTGCCCTGAAAACAAATCCTGGGGTCATATATCGACCAAAAAATTCAAAAGACGTCCATATTTCAAAACGACAGTTTCAAGAGGCATATTTCACGCACATTAGTGTTCTGCTTCTTTAGATTTCTTTCTTTCTTTGTTAAAAAAATGGGAATGGAAAAAGGTAACCCTCAGAAGGGGCGAAAACGTTCGCAAACGAATCAATGGACAAAGGTTTAATCTCCAATATATATATACAGCTCATGCAGCTTAATATTAATACAACAAACAACCCAATACAAAAATGGGCAGAAGATCTAAATAGACGTTTCTTCAAAGAAGACACAGAGATGGCCAAGACGCACATGAAAAGCTGCTCAACATCACTAATTATTAGAGAACTGCAAATCAAAACTACAATGAGGTAAGGCCTCACACCTGTTAGAAACGGCATCATCAGATAATCTACAAACAACAAATTCTGGGGAGGGTGTGGACAAAAGGAACCCTCTTCTGCTATTGGTGGGAATGTAAATTGATACAGTCATTATGGATAACAGTATGGAGGTTCCTTTAAAAAACGAAAAAGAGAATTACCATAGGATCCAGCAATCCCACTTCTGGGCATATACCCAGAGAAAACCATATATCACTGAGACACATTCACACAATGTTCATTGCAGCACTATTTACAATAGCCAGGTAATGGAAGCAACCTAAATGGCCACAGACAGACGAATGGATAAAGTAGTGGTACATATATAAAATGGAATATTAGTCAGCCATAAAATGGAATGAAACTGGGTCATTTGTAGAGAAGTTGATGGATCTAGAGACTGTCATACAGAGTGAAGTAAGTCAGAAAGAGAAAAACAAATATTGTATATTAATGCCTATATGTGGAACCTAGAAAAATGCTACAGATGAACTGGTTTGCAGGGCAGAAATAGAGACACTGAGGTAGAGAACAAACGTATCGACACAAAGTGGGGGAAGCCATGGGGTGGTGGTGGTGGGATGAGTTGGGAGATTGGGATTGACCTGTATACATGTCTATGCATAAAATAGATAACTAATAATAACCTACTGTATAAAAAAATAAATAAAATTAAATTTCAAAAATTTTAAAAATAAAATGTAAAAATAAAACAGAAACAATGTTCTTCCATTCACACTGATGTATTTATAAGAATGAATTATTTCCATGCTTATATCTATAAATACATAAAAGAGGAATAAAATCTAACTTGAACCAAAAAAGAAAAAAAAAATGAACCTAACAGTTATACAGAGGAAAACACTACCAAGGCACTTGCTCCAGTGGTAAACAATTCTGAAATTGGTCAGAGGTGGGGAATCATCTCCCATAGAGCCAGCAGCCCCGCCCACCCACGCAAGGAGCGTCCTTATTGCAAAGCTGGGGTACAGTGCCGAGGCCTCTGTGAGTAAACGTGAGCTGAGCCCCAGGCCAGCTGCTGCTGAACTGTTCCCACCCTTCCCAGGTGAAACACCTGAATATGTACAAGGGCTTGAAAGCCTAGACGAAGGGCCGTGGAGCCACACCAGCGACAGCACGCAGGCCACCTTGGTGCCTGCAGGTCAGCCAGGATGGTCCTGGCCACGGGCGCTCTTCTGGAAGCTTTCCATTGCCCTGCCTGAGATACCCCTCCTGTCCCGGCCCCCACTCCTTTTTTTCCTTCCTCACCTCAGCCCGGAGAGATATTCCAGTGGAAGTTATGGGTGACACATCGTCTTTTTTACAGGTGGCAGCCTGGAAACTCCTGCAGAATTTCCAGCAGAGCCCCACTCACACCGGGCCACCCACAAAGCCGTGGACCCTCCCACCCTCCCACCAGCACAGCCCCGAGACTGCTGACGGGGCAGAGAATATGGAGTCAGGCACAGCTGCAGGGGCTATTGCTGCCTGGAGTGCTGTTTATATTGACCTCAACCCAGGCACACCTGGGGAGGGCTTGCCGGCAGGGTCAGGCTGCCCAGGTCAGCTAATCCTCAGCCCTCAGGGAATCACATTGCAGAAAATGGACCTCGCTAAGACCGAATATTTGCCAAGGAAAAGAAGCACACAATGCCATTTGCAGCACCGTAGATGAGTCTAGAGGTAATCACGTGACTTGGAGTAAGTCAGAAAGTGAAAGACACATATCATATCATATCACTTATAGGTGTTACCTATAAATTGATACCAGGGCAGATATTTCCACGGAGAAGGGCAATCACAGATTCATTAAACAAACTTATGGATCACCAAAGGAAAGGTGTGAGGATTGAATTCATTACGATATTGGGGTTAACAGACATATACAAACACAGTAGACATATATAATCACCAAAAACCTACGGAGTACCAAGAGAAGACTACTCAACATTCTGTCATAACGTACATGGGAAAAGTATCCCAGGAAGAACAGACATATGTATATGTGTAAAAGAACCACCTCTTGCACACCTACAACAAGCTAAACGTTGTACTCAAACTTGCTGTAATAAAAAATAAAAAATTAAATTAAAAACACGAACAAGAAGTAGTGAGACAAACTTGAGGGGCTTTTTCCTGGCACATTCCGTTCTAAATTCCAATCTAGAACGCGACTTCCATTGAGGCTCTGCTGCCCTAGTAACCAGATTTGGTAAGGGAGAACTGCTGCCACCTTGTGGCCGTTTCACACAACAGCAGCTTTAATCCAGCGCTAATGGTCAGTGGATATTCCAAATCATTACAGGCCTGTAAATGACACCTGCCCTGAAAACAAATCCTGGGGTCATATATCGACCAAAAAATTCAAAAGACGTCCATATTTCAAAACGACAGTTTCAAGAGGCATATTTCACGCACATTAGTGTTCTGATTCTTTTGCTTTCTTTCTTTCTTTGTTAAAAAAACGGGAATGGAAAAAGGTAACACTCAGAAGGGGCGAAAACGTTCACAAACGAATCAATGGACAAAGGTTTAATCTCCAATATATATATACAGCTCATGCAGCTTAATATTAATACAACAAACAACCCAATACAAAAATGGGCAGAAGCTCTAAATAGACGTTTCTTCAAAGAAGACACAGAGATGGCCAAGACGCACATGAAAATCTGCTCAACATCACTAATTTTTAGAGAAATGCAAATCAAAACTACAATGAGGTAAGACCTCACACCTGTTAGAATCGGCATCATCAGATAATCTACAAACAACAAATTCTGGGGAGGGTGTGGACAAAAGGAACCCTCTTCCGCTATTGGTGGGAATGTAAATTGATACAGTCACTATGGAGAACAGTATGGAGGTTCCTTTAAAAAACTAAAAAGAGAATTACCATAGGATCCAGCAATCCCACTTCTGGGCATATACCCAGAGAAAACCATAAATCACAAAGACACATTCACACAATGTTCATTGCAGCACTATTTACAATAGCCAGGTAATGGAAGCAACCTATATGGCCACAGACAGACGAATGGATAAAGATGTGGTACATATATAAAAATGGAATATTACTCAGCCATAAAAAGGAATGAAACTGGGTCATTTGTAGAGAAGTTGATGGATCTAGAGACTGTCATACAGAGTGAAGTAAGTCAGAAAGAGAAAAACAAATATTGTATATTAATGCCTATATGTGGAACCTAGAAAAATGGGACAGATGAACTGGTTTGCAGGGCAGAAATAGAGACACAGAGGTAGAGAACAAACGTATGGACACAAAGTGGGGGAAGCCATGGGGTGGTGGTGGTGGGATGAGTTGGGAGATTGGGATTGACCTGTATACATGTTTATGCATATAATAGATAACTAATAATAACCTACTGTATAAAAAAATAAATAAAATGAAATTTCAAAATTTTTAAAAATAAAATGTAAAAATAAAACAGAAAAAAATTTCTTCCATTCACACTGATGTATTTATAAGAATGAATTATTTCCATGCTTATATCTATAAATACATAAAAGACGAATAAATCTAACTTGAACCAAAAAAGAAAAAAAACCCTGAACCTAACAGTTATACAGAGGAAAACATTACCAAGGCACTTGCTCCAGTGGTAAACAATTCTGAAAATGGTCAGAGGTGGGGAATCATCTCCCATACAGCCAGCAGCCCTGCCCGCCCATGCAAGGAGCGTCCTTATTGCAAAGCTGGGGGACCGTGCCGAGGACTCTGTGAGTAAACGTGACCTGAGCCTCAGGCCAGCTGCTGCTGAACTGTTCCCACCCTTCCCAGGTGAAACACCTGAATATGTACAAGGGATTGAAAGCCTAGAGGAAGGGCCGTGGAGCCACACCAGCGACAGCACGCAGGCCAACTTGGTGCCTGCAGGTCAGCCAGGATGGTCCTGGCCACGGGCGCTGTTCTGGAAGCTTTCTATTGCCCTGCCTGAGATACCCCTCCTGTCCCGGCCCCCACTCCTTTTTTTCCTTACTCACCTCAGCCCGGAGAGATATTCCAGTGGAAGTTATGGGTGACACATCGTCTTCTTTACAGGTGGCAGCCTGGCAACTCCTGCAGAAAGTCCAGCAGAGCCCCACTCACACCGGGCCACCCACAAAGCCGTGGACCCTCACACCCTCCCACCAGGACAGCCCCGAGAGTGCTGACGGGGCAGAGAATATGGAGTCAGGCACAGCTGCAGGGGCTATTGCTGCCTGGAGTGCTGTTAATATTGACCTCAACAAAGGCACACCTGGGGAGGGCTTGCCGGCAGGGTCAGGCTGCCCAGGTCAGCTAATCCTCAGCCCTCAGGGAATCACATTGCAGAAAATGGACCTGGCTAAGACAGAATATTCGCCAAGGAAAAGAAGCACACAATGTCATTTGCAGCACCGTAGATGAGTCTAGAGGTAATCACGTGACTTGTAGTAAGTCAGAAAGTGAAAGACACATATCATATCATATCACTTATAGGTGTTACCTATAAATTGATACCAGGGCAGATATTTCCACGGAGAAGGGCAATCACAGATTCATTAAACAAACTTATGGATCACCAAAGGTAAGGTGTGAGGATTGAATTCATTACGATATTGGGGTTAACAGACATATACAAACACAGTAGACGTATATAATCACCAAAGACCTACGGAGTACCAAGAGCAGACTACTCAACATTCTGTCATAACGTACATGGGAAAAGGATCCCAGGAAGAACAGACATATGTATATGTGTAAAAGAACCACCTCTTGCACACCTACAACAAGCTAAACGTTGTACTCAAACTTGCTGTAATAAAAAATAAAAAATTAAATTAAAAACACGAACAAGAAGTAGTGAGACAAACTTGAGGGGCTTTTTCCTGGCACATTCCGTTCTAAATTCCAATCTAGAACGCGACTTCCATTGAGGCTCTGCTGCCCTAGTAACCAGATTTGGTAAGGGAGAACTGCTGCCACCTTGTGGCCGTTTCACACAACAGCAGCTTTAATCCAGCGCTAATGGTCAGTGGATATTCCAAATCATTACAGGCCTGTAAATGACACCTGCCCTGAAAACAAATCCTGGGGTCATATATCGACCAAAAAATTCAAAAGACGTCCATATTTCAAAACGACAGTTTCAAGAGGCATATTTCACGCACATTAGTGTTCTGATTCTTTTGCTTTCTTTCTTTCTTTGTTAAAAAAACGGGAATGGAAAAAGGTAACACTCAGAAGGGGCGAAAACGTTCACAAACGAATCAATGGACAAAGGTTTAATCTCCAATATATATATACAGCTCATGCAGCTTAATATTAATACAACAAACAACCCAATACAAAAATGGGCAGAAGCTCTAAATAGACGTTTCTTCAAAGAAGACACAGAGATGGCCAAGACGCACATGAAAATCTGCTCAACATCACTAATTTTTAGAGAAATGCAAATCAAAACTACAATGAGGTAAGACCTCACACCTGTTAGAATCGGCATCATCAGATAATCTACAAACAACAAATTCTGGGGAGGGTGTGGACAAAAGGAACCCTCTTCCGCTATTGGTGGGAATGTAAATTGATACAGTCACTATGGAGAACAGTATGGAGGTTCCTTTAAAAAACTAAAAAGAGAATTACCATAGGATCCAGCAATCCCACTTCTGGGCATATACCCAGAGAAAACCATAAATCACAAAGACACATTCACACAATGTTCATTGCAGCACTATTTACAATAGCCAGGTAATGGAAGCAACCTATATGGCCACAGACAGACGAATGGATAAAGATGTGGTACATATATAAAAATGGAATATTACTCAGCCATAAAAAGGAATGAAACTGGGTCATTTGTAGAGAAGTTGATGGATCTAGAGACTGTCATACAGAGTGAAGTAAGTCAGAAAGAGAAAAACAAATATTGTATATTAATGCCTATATGTGGAACCTAGAAAAATGGGACAGATGAACTGGTTTGCAGGGCAGAAATAGAGACACAGAGGTAGAGAACAAACGTATGGACACAAAGTGGGGGAAGCCATGGGGTGGTGGTGGTGGGATGAGTTGGGAGATTGGGATTGACCTGTATACATGTTTATGCATATAATAGATAACTAATAATAACCTACTGTATAAAAAAATAAATAAAATGAAATTTCAAAATTTTTAAAAATAAAATGTAAAAATAAAACAGAAAAAAATTTCTTCCATTCACACTGATGTATTTATAAGAATGAATTATTTCCATGCTTATATCTATAAATACATAAAAGACGAATAAATCTAACTTGAACCAAAAAAGAAAAAAAACCCTGAACCTAACAGTTATACAGAGGAAAACATTACCAAGGCACTTGCTCCAGTGGTAAACAATTCTGAAAATGGTCAGAGGTGGGGAATCATCTCCCATACAGCCAGCAGCCCTGCCCGCCCATGCAAGGAGCGTCCTTATTGCAAAGCTGGGGGACCGTGCCGAGGACTCTGTGAGTAAACGTGACCTGAGCCTCAGGCCAGCTGCTGCTGAACTGTTCCCACCCTTCCCAGGTGAAACACCTGAATATGTACAAGGGATTGAAAGCCTAGAGGAAGGGCCGTGGAGCCACACCAGCGACAGCACGCAGGCCAACTTGGTGCCTGCAGGTCAGCCAGGATGGTCCTGGCCACGGGCGCTGTTCTGGAAGCTTTCTATTGCCCTGCCTGAGATACCCCTCCTGTCCCGGCCCCCACTCCTTTTTTTCCTTACTCACCTCAGCCCGGAGAGATATTCCAGTGGAAGTTATGGGTGACACATCGTCTTCTTTACAGGTGGCAGCCTGGCAACTCCTGCAGAAAGTCCAGCAGAGCCCCACTCACACCGGGCCACCCACAAAGCCGTGGACCCTCACACCCTCCCACCAGGACAGCCCCGAGAGTGCTGACGGGGCAGAGAATATGGAGTCAGGCACAGCTGCAGGGGCTATTGCTGCCTGGAGTGCTGTTAATATTGACCTCAACAAAGGCACACCTGGGGAGGGCTTGCCGGCAGGGTCAGGCTGCCCAGGTCAGCTAATCCTCAGCCCTCAGGGAATCACATTGCAGAAAATGGACCTGGCTAAGACAGAATATTCGCCAAGGAAAAGAAGCACACAATGTCATTTGCAGCACCGTAGATGAGTCTAGAGGTAATCACGTGACTTGTAGTAAGTCAGAAAGTGAAAGACACATATCATATCATATCACTTATAGGTGTTACCTATAAATTGATACCAGGGCAGATATTTCCACGGAGAAGGGCAATCACAGATTCATTAAACAAACTTATGGATCACCAAAGGTAAGGTGTGAGGATTGAATTCATTACGATATTGGGGTTAACAGACATATACAAACACAGTAGACGTATATAATCACCAAAGACCTACGGAGTACCAAGAGCAGACTACTCAACATTCTGTCATAACGTACATGGGAAAAGGATCCCAGGAAGAACAGACATATGTATATGTGTATAAGAACCACCTCTTGCACACCTACAACAAGCTAAACGTTGTACTCAAACTTGCTGTAATAAAAAATAAAATTTAAATTAAAAACACGAACAAGAAGTAGTGACACAAACTTGAGGGGCTTTCTCCTGGCACATTCCGTTCTACATTCCAATCTAGAACGCGACTTCCATTGAGGCTCTGCTGCCCTAGTAACCAGATTTGGTAAGGGAGATCTGCTGCCACCTTGTGGCCGTTTCACAGAACAGCAGCTTTAATCCCAGCGCTAATGCTCAGTGGATATTCCAAATCATTACAGGCCTGTAAATGACACCTGCCCTGAAAACAAATCCTGGGGTCATATATCGACCAAAAAATTCAAAAGACGTCCATATTTCAAAACGGCAGTTTCAAGAGGCATATTTCACGCACATTAGTGTTCTGCTTCTTTTGCTTTCTTTCTTTCTTTGTTAAAAATACGGGAATGGAAAAAGGCAACCCTCAGAATGGGCGAAAACTTTCACAAACGAATCAATGGACAAAGGTTTAATCTCCAATATATATAAACAGCTAATGCAGCTTAATATTAATAAAACAAACAACCCAATACAAAAATGGGCAGAAGATCTAAATAGACGTTTCTTCAAAGAAGACACAGAAATGGCCAAGACGCACATGAAAAGCTGCTCAACATCACTAATTATTAGAGAAATGCAAATCAAAACTACAATGAGGTAAGACCTCACACCTGTTAGAATCGGCATCATCAGATAATCTACAAACAACAAATTCTGGGGAGGGTGTGGACAAAAGGAACCCTCTTCCGCTATTGGTGGGAATGTAAATAGATACAGTCATTATGGAGAACAGTATGGACGTTCCTTTAAAAAACTAAAAAGAGAATTACCATAGGATCCAACAATCCCACTTCTGGGCATATACACAGAGAAAACCATATATCACAAAGACACATTCACACAATGTTCATTGCAGCACTATTTACAATAGCCAGGTAATGGAAGCAACCTAAATGGCCACAGACAGACGAATGGATAAAGATGTGGTACATATATAAAATGGAATATTACTCAGCCACAAAAAGGAATGAAACTGGGTCATTTGTAGAGAAGTTGATGGATCTAGAGACTGTCATACAGAGTGAAGTAAGTCAGAAAGAGAGAAACAAATATTGTATATTAATGCCTATATGTGGAACCTAGAAAAATGGGACAGATGTACTGGTTTGCAGGGCAGAAATAGAGACACAGAGGTAGAGAACAAACGGATGGACACAAAGTGGGGCAAGCCATGGGGTGGTGGTGGTGGGATGAGTTGGGAGATTGGGATTCACCTGTATACATGTTTATGCATATAATAGATAACTAATAATAACCTACTGTATAAAAAAATAAATAAAATTAAATTTCAAAATTTTAAAAAATAAAATGTAAAAATAAAACAGAAAAAAATTTCTTCCATTCACACTGATGTATTTATAAGAATGAATTATTTCCATGCTTATATCTATAAATACATAAAAGAGGAATAAAATCTAACTTGAACCAAAAAAGAAAAAAAACCCTGAACCTAACAGTTATACAGAGGAAAACACTACCAAGGCACTTGCTCCAGTGGTAAACAATTCTGAAATTGGTCAGAGGTGGGGAATCATCTCCCATACAGCCAGCAGCCCCGCCCACCAATGCAAGGAGCGTCCTTATTGCAAAGCTGGGGGACCGTGCCGAGGCCTCTGTGAGTAAACGTGAGCTGAGCCCCAGGCCAGCTGCTGCTGAACTGTTCCCACCCTTCCCAGGTGAAACACCTGAATATGTACAAGGGATTGAAAGCCTAGAGGAAGGGCCGTGGAGCCACACCAGCGACAGCACGCAGGCCAACTTGGTGCCTGCAGGTCAGCCAGGATGGTCCTGGCCACGGGCGCTCTTCTGGAAGCTTTCCATTGCCCTGCCTGAGATTCCCCTCCAGTCCGGGCCCCCACTCATTTTTTTCCTTCCTCACCTCACCCGGAGAGATATTCCAGTGGAAGTTATGGGTGACACATCGTCTTCTTTACAGGTGGCAGCCTGGCAACTCCTGCAGAAATTCCAGCAGATCCCCACTCACACCGGGCCACCCACAAAGCCGTGGAACCTCACACCCTCCCACCAGCACAGCCCCGAGACTGCTGACGGGGCAGAGAATATGGAGTCAGGCACAGCTGCAGGGGCTCTTGCTGCCTGGAGTGCTGTTTATATTGACCTCAACCCAGGCACACCTGGGGAGGGCTTGCCGGCAGGGTCAGGCTGCCTAGGTCAGCTAATCCTCAGCGCTCAGGGAATCACATTGCAGAAAATGGACCTCGCTAAGACAGAATATTCGCCAAGGAAAAAAAGGACACAATGCCATTTGCAGCACCGTAGATGAGTCTAGAGGTAATCACGTGACTTGTAGTAAGTGAGAAAGTGAAAGACACATATCATATCATATCACTTATAGGTGTTACCTATAAATTGATACCAGGGCAGATATTTCCACGGAGAAGGGCAATCACAGATTCATTAAACAAACTTATGGTTCACCAAAGTAAAGGTGTGAGGATTGAATTCATTACGATATTGGGGTTAACAGACATATACAAGCACAGTAGAAGTATATAATCACAAAAGACCTACGGTGTACCAAGAGAAGACTACTCAACATTCTGTCATAACGTACATGGGAAAAAGATCCCAGGAAGAACAGACATATGTATATGTGTAAAAGAACCACCTCTTGCACACCTACAACAAGCTAAACGTTGTACTCAAACTTGCTGTAATAAAAAATAAAAAATTAAATTAAAAACACGAACAAGAATTAGTGAGACAAACTTGAGGGGCTTTCTCCTGGCACATTCCGTTCTACATTCCAATCTAGAACGCGACTTCCATTGAGGCTCTGCTGCCCTAGTAACCAGATTTGGTAAGGGAGGACTGCTGCCACCTTGTGGCCGTTTAACACAACAGCAGCTTTAATCCCAGCGCTATTGGTCAGTGGATATTCCAAATCATTACAGGCCTGTAAATGACACCTGCCCTGAAAACAAATCCTGGGGTCATATATCGACCAAAAAATTCAAAAGACGTCCATATTTCAAATCGACAGTTTCAAGAGGCATATTTCACGCACATTAGTGTTCTGCTTCTTTTGCTTTCTTTCTTTCTTTGTTAAAAAAACGGGAATGGAAAAAGGCAACCCTCAGAAAGGGCGAAAACGTTCACAAACGAATCAATGGACAAAGGTTTAATCTCCAATATATATAAACAGCTCATGCAGCTTAATATTAATAAAACAAACAACCCAATACAAAAATGGGCAGAAGATCTAAATAGACGTTGCTTCAAAGAAGACACAGAGATGGCCAAGAAGCACATGAAAAGCTGCTCAACATCACTAATTATTAGAGAAATGCAAAACAAAACTACAATGGGGTAAGACCTCACACCTGTTAGAATGGGCATCATCAGATAATCTACAAACAACAAATTCTGGGGAGGGTGTGGACAAAAGGAAGCCTCTTCCGCTATTGGTGGGAATGTAAATTGATACAGTCACTATGGAGAACAGTATGGAGGTTCCTTTAAAAAACTAAAAAGAGAATTACCATAGGATCCAACAATCCCACTTCTGGGCATATACCCAGAGAAAACCATAAATCACAAAGACACATTCACACAATGTTCATTGCAGCACTATTTACAATAGCCAGGTAATGGAAGCAACCTATATGGCCACAGACAGACGAATGGATAAAGATGTGGTACATATATAAAAATGGAATATTACTCAGCCATAAAAAGGAATGAAACTGGGTCATTTGTAGAGAAGTTGATGGATCTAGAGACTGACATACAGAGTGAAGTAAGTCAGAAAGAGAAAAACAAATATTGTATATTAATGCCTATATGAGGAACCTAGAAAAATGGGACAGATGAACTGGTTTGCAGGGCAGAAATAGAGACACAGAGGTAGAGAACAAACGTATGGACCCAAAGTGGGGGAAGCCATGGGGTGGTGGTGGTGGGATGAGTTGGGAGATTGGGATTGACCTGTATACATGTTTAAGCATATAATAGATAACTAATAATAACCTACTGTATAAAAAAATAAATAAAATTAAATTTCAAAATTTTTAAAAATAAAATGTAAAAATAAAACAGAAAATAATTTCTTCCATTCACACTGATGTATTTATAAGAATGAATTATTTCCATGCTTATATCTATAAATACATAAAAGAGGAATAAAATCTAACTTAAACAAAAAAAAAAAACCCTGAACCTAACAGTTATACAGAGGAAAACACTACCAAGGCAATTGCTCCAGTGGTAAACAATTCTAAAATTGGTCAGAGGTGGGGAATCATCTCCCATACAGCCAGCAGCCCCGCCCGCCCACGCAAGGAGCGTCCTTATTGCAAAGCTGGGGGACCGTGCCGAGGCCTCTGTGAGTAAACGTGAGCTGAGCCCCAGGCCAGCTGCTGCTGAACTGTTCCCACCCTTCCCAGGTGAAACACCTGAATATGTACAAGGGCTTGAAAGCCTAGAGGAAGGGCCGTGGAGCCACACCAGCGACAGCACGCAGGCCAACTTGGTGCCTGCAGGTCAGCCAGGATTGTCCTGGCCACGGGCACTCTTCTGGAAGCTTTCCATTGCCCTGCCTGAGATACCCCTCCTGTCCCGGACCCCACTCCTTTTTTTCCGTACTCACCTCAGCCCGGAGAGATATTCCAGTGGAAGTTATGTGTGACACATCGTCTTCTTTACAGGTGGCAGCCTGGCAACTCTTGCAGAAAGTCCAGCAGAGCCCCACTCACACCGGGCCACCCACAAAGCCGTGGACCCTCACACCCTCCCACCAGCACAGCCCCGAGACTGCTGACGGGGCAGAGGATATGGAGTCAGGCACAGCTGCAGGGGCTATTGCTGCCTGGAGTGCTGTTAATATTGACCTCAACAAAGGCACACCTGGGGAGGGCTTGCCGGCAGGGTCAGGCTGCCCAGGTCAGCTAATCCTCAGCCCTCAGGGAATCACATTGCAGAAAATGGACCTCGCTAAGACAGAATATTCGCCAAGGAAAAAAAGGACACAGTGCCATTTGCAGCACCGTAGATGAGTCTAGAGGTAATCACGTGACTTGGAGTAAGTCAGAAAGTGAAAGACACATATCATATCATATCACTTATAGGTGTTACCTATAAATTGATACCAGGGCAGATATTTCCACGGAGAAGGGCAATCACAGATTCATTAAACAAACTTATGGATCACCAAAGGAAAGGTGTGAGGATTGAATTCATTACGATATTGGGGTTAACAGACATATACAAACACAGTAGACGTATATAATCACCAAAGACCTACGGAGTACCAAGAGAAGACTACTCAACATTCTGTCATAACGTACATGGGAAAAGGATCCCAGGAAGAACAGACATATGTATATGTATAAAAGAACCACCTCTTGCACACCTACAACAAGCTAAACGTTGTACTCAAACTTGCTGTAATAAAAAATAAAAAATTAAATGAGAAACACGAACAAGAAGTAGTGACACAAACTTGAGGGGCTTTCTCCTGGCACATTCCGTTCTACATTCCAATCTAGAACACGACTTCCATTGAGGCTCTGCTGCCCTAGTAACCAGATATGGTAAGGGAGAACTGCTGCCACCTTGTGGCCGTTTCACACAACAGCAGCTTTAATCCCAGCGCTAATGGTCAGTGGATATTCCAAATCATTACAGGCCTGTAAATGACACCTGCCCTGAAAACAAATCCTGGGCTCATATATCGACCAAAAAATTCAAAAGACGTCCATATTTCAAAACGGCAGTTTCAAGAGGCATATTTCACGCACATTAGTGTTCCGCTTCTTTTCGTTTCTTTCTTTCTTTGTTAAAAATACGGGAATGGAAAAAGGCAACCCTCAGAATGGGCGAAAACTTTCACAAACGAATCAATGCACAAAGGTTTAATCTCCAAAATATATAAACAGCTCATGCAGCTTAATATTAATAAAACAAACAACCCAATACAAAAATGGGCAGAAGATCTAAATAGACGTTTCTTCAAAGAAGACACAGAGATGGCCAAGACGCACATGAAAAGCTGCTCAACATCACTAATTATTAGAGAAATGCAAATCAAAACTACAATGAGGTAAGACCTCACACCTGTTAGAATCGGCATCATCAGATAATCTACAAACAACAAATTCTGGGGAGGGTGTGGACAAAAGGAAGCCTCTTCCGCTATTGGTGGGAATGTAAATTGATACAGTCACTATGGAGAACAGTATGGAGGTTCCTTTAAAAAACTAAAAAGAGAATTACCATAGGATCCAGCAATCCCACTTCTGGGCATATACCCAGAGAAAACCATATATCACAAAGACACATTCACACAATGTTCATTGCAGCACTATTTACAATAGCCAGGTAATGGAAGCAACCTAAATGGCCACAGACAGACGAATGGATAAAGATGTGGTACATATATAAAATGGAATATTACTCAGCCATAAAAAGGAATGAAACTGGGTCATTTGTAGAGAAGTTGATGGATCTAGAGACTGTCATACAGAGTGAAGTAAGTCAGAAAGAGAAAAACAAATATTGTATATTAATGCCTATATGAGGAACCTAGAAAAATGGGACAGATGAACTGGTTTGCAGGGCAGAAATAGAGACACAGAGGTAGAGAACAAACGTATGGACCCAAAGTGGGGGAAGCCATGGGGTGGTGGTGGTGGGATGAGTTGGGAGATTGGGATTGACCTGTATACATGTTTAAGCATATAATAGATAACTAATAATAACCTACTGTATAAAAAAATAAATAAAATTAAATTTCAAAATTTTTAAAAATAAAATGTAAAAATAAAACAGAAAAAAATTTCTTCCATTCACACTGATGTATTTATAAGAATGAATTATTTCCATGCTTATATCTATAAATACATAAAAGAGGAATAAAATCTAACTTAAACCAAAAAAGAAAAAAAACCCTGAACCTAACAGTTATACAGAGGAAAACACTACCAAGGCAATTGCTCCAGTGGTAAACAATTCTAAAATTGGTCAGAGGTGGGGAATCATCTCCCATACAGCCAGCAGCCCCGCCCGCCCACGCAAGGTGCGTCCTTATTGCAAAGCTGGGGGACCGTGCCGAGGCCTCTGTGAGTAAACGTGAGCTGAGCCCCAGGCCAGCTGCTGCTGAACTGTTCCCACCCTTCCCAGGTGAAACACCTGAATATGTACAAGGGATTGAAAGCCTAGAGGAAGGGCCGTGGAGCCACACCAGCGACAGCACGCAGGCCAACTTGGTGCCTGCAGGTCAGCCAGGATGGTCCTGGCCACGGGCGCTCTTCTGGAAGCTTTCCATTGCCCTGCCTGAGATTCCCCTCCAGTCCGGGCCCCCACTCATTTTTTTCCTTCCTCACCTCACCCGGAGAGATATTCCAGTGGAAGTTATGGGTGACACATCGTCTTCTTTACAGGTGGCAGCCTGGCAACTCCTGCAGAAATTCCAGCAGATCCCCACTCACACCGGGCCACCCACAAAGCCGTGGAACCTCACACCCTCCCACCAGCACAGCCCCGAGACTGCTGACGGGGCAGAGAATATGGAGTCAGGCACAGCTGCAGGGGCTCTTGCTGCCTGGAGTGCTGTTTATATTGACCTCAACCCAGGCACACCTGGGGAGGGCTTGCCGGCAGGGTCAGGCTGCCTAGGTCAGCTAATCCTCAGCGCTCAGGGAATCACATTGCAGAAAATGGACCTCGCTAAGACAGAATATTCGCCAAGGAAAAAAAGGACACAATGCCATTTGCAGCACCGTAGATGAGTCTAGAGGTAATCACGTGACTTGTAGTAAGTGAGAAAGTGAAAGACACATATCATATCATATCACTTATAGGTGTTACCTATAAATTGATACCAGGGCAGATATTTCCACGGAGAAGGGCAATCACAGATTCATTAAACAAACTTATGGTTCACCAAAGTAAAGGTGTGAGGATTGAATTCATTACGATATTGGGGTTAACAGACATATACAAGCACAGTAGAAGTATATAATCACAAAAGACCTACGGTGTACCAAGAGAAGACTACTCAACATTCTGTCATAACGTACATGGGAAAAAGATCCCAGGAAGAACAGACATATGTATATGTGTAAAAGAACCACCTCTTGCACACCTACAACAAGCTAAACGTTGTACTCAAACTTGCTGTAATAAAAAATAAAAAATTAAATTAAAAACACGAACAAGAATTAGTGAGACAAACTTGAGGGGCTTTCTCCTGGCACATTCCGTTCTACATTCCAATCTAGAACGCGACTTCCATTGAGGCTCTGCTGCCCTAGTAACCAGATTTGGTAAGGGAGGACTGCTGCCACCTTGTGGCCGTTTAACACAACAGCAGCTTTAATCCCAGCGCTATTGGTCAGTGGATATTCCAAATCATTACAGGCCTGTAAATGACACCTGCCCTGAAAACAAATCCTGGGGTCATATATCGACCAAAAAATTCAAAAGACGTCCATATTTCAAATCGACAGTTTCAAGAGGCATATTTCACGCACATTAGTGTTCTGCTTCTTTTGCTTTCTTTCTTTCTTTGTTAAAAAAACGGGAATGGAAAAAGGCAACCCTCAGAAAGGGCGAAAACGTTCACAAACGAATCAATGGACAAAGGTTTAATCTCCAATATATATAAACAGCTCATGCAGCTTAATATTAATAAAACAAACAACCCAATACAAAAATGGGCAGAAGATCTAAATAGACGTTGCTTCAAAGAAGACACAGAGATGGCCAAGAAGCACATGAAAAGCTGCTCAACATCACTAATTATTAGAGAAATGCAAAACAAAACTACAATGGGGTAAGACCTCACACCTGTTAGAATGGGCATCATCAGATAATCTACAAACAACAAATTCTGGGGAGGGTGTGGACAAAAGGAAGCCTCTTCCGCTATTGGTGGGAATGTAAATTGATACAGTCACTATGGAGAACAGTATGGAGGTTCCTTTAAAAAACTAAAAAGAGAATTACCATAGGATCCAACAATCCCACTTCTGGGCATATACCCAGAGAAAACCATAAATCACAAAGACACATTCACACAATGTTCATTGCAGCACTATTTACAATAGCCAGGTAATGGAAGCAACCTATATGGCCACAGACAGACGAATGGATAAAGATGTGGTACATATATAAAAATGGAATATTACTCAGCCATAAAAAGGAATGAAACTGGGTCATTTGTAGAGAAGTTGATGGATCTAGAGACTGACATACAGAGTGAAGTAAGTCAGAAAGAGAAAAACAAATATTGTATATTAATGCCTATATGAGGAACCTAGAAAAATGGGACAGATGAACTGGTTTGCAGGGCAGAAATAGAGACACAGAGGTAGAGAACAAACGTATGGACCCAAAGTGGGGGAAGCCATGGGGTGGTGGTGGTGGGATGAGTTGGGAGATTGGGATTGACCTGTATACATGTTTAAGCATATAATAGATAACTAATAATAACCTACTGTATAAAAAAATAAATAAAATTAAATTTCAAAATTTTTAAAAATAAAATGTAAAAATAAAACAGAAAATAATTTCTTCCATTCACACTGATGTATTTATAAGAATGAATTATTTCCATGCTTATATCTATAAATACATAAAAGAGGAATAAAATCTAACTTAAACAAAAAAAAAAAACCCTGAACCTAACAGTTATACAGAGGAAAACACTACCAAGGCAATTGCTCCAGTGGTAAACAATTCTAAAATTGGTCAGAGGTGGGGAATCATCTCCCATACAGCCAGCAGCCCCGCCCGCCCACGCAAGGAGCGTCCTTATTGCAAAGCTGGGGGACCGTGCCGAGGCCTCTGTGAGTAAACGTGAGCTGAGCCCCAGGCCAGCTGCTGCTGAACTGTTCCCACCCTTCCCAGGTGAAACACCTGAATATGTACAAGGGCTTGAAAGCCTAGAGGAAGGGCCGTGGAGCCACACCAGCGACAGCACGCAGGCCAACTTGGTGCCTGCAGGTCAGCCAGGATTGTCCTGGCCACGGGCACTCTTCTGGAAGCTTTCCATTGCCCTGCCTGAGATACCCCTCCTGTCCCGGACCCCACTCCTTTTTTTCCGTACTCACCTCAGCCCGGAGAGATATTCCAGTGGAAGTTATGTGTGACACATCGTCTTCTTTACAGGTGGCAGCCTGGCAACTCTTGCAGAAAGTCCAGCAGAGCCCCACTCACACCGGGCCACCCACAAAGCCGTGGACCCTCACACCCTCCCACCAGCACAGCCCCGAGACTGCTGACGGGGCAGAGGATATGGAGTCAGGCACAGCTGCAGGGGCTATTGCTGCCTGGAGTGCTGTTAATATTGACCTCAACAAAGGCACACCTGGGGAGGGCTTGCCGGCAGGGTCAGGCTGCCCAGGTCAGCTAATCCTCAGCCCTCAGGGAATCACATTGCAGAAAATGGACCTCGCTAAGACAGAATATTCGCCAAGGAAAAAAAGGACACAGTGCCATTTGCAGCACCGTAGATGAGTCTAGAGGTAATCACGTGACTTGGAGTAAGTCAGAAAGTGAAAGACACATATCATATCATATCACTTATAGGTGTTACCTATAAATTGATACCAGGGCAGATATTTCCACGGAGAAGGGCAATCACAGATTCATTAAACAAACTTATGGATCACCAAAGGAAAGGTGTGAGGATTGAATTCATTACGATATTGGGGTTAACAGACATATACAAACACAGTAGACGTATATAATCACCAAAGACCTACGGAGTACCAAGAGAAGACTACTCAACATTCTGTCATAACGTACATGGGAAAAGGATCCCAGGAAGAACAGACATATGTATATGTATAAAAGAACCACCTCTTGCACACCTACAACAAGCTAAACGTTGTACTCAAACTTGCTGTAATAAAAAATAAAAAATTAAATGAGAAACACGAACAAGAAGTAGTGACACAAACTTGAGGGGCTTTCTCCTGGCACATTCCGTTCTACATTCCAATCTAGAACACGACTTCCATTGAGGCTCTGCTGCCCTAGTAACCAGATATGGTAAGGGAGAACTGCTGCCACCTTGTGGCCGTTTCACACAACAGCAGCTTTAATCCCAGCGCTAATGGTCAGTGGATATTCCAAATCATTACAGGCCTGTAAATGACACCTGCCCTGAAAACAAATCCTGGGCTCATATATCGACCAAAAAATTCAAAAGACGTCCATATTTCAAAACGGCAGTTTCAAGAGGCATATTTCACGCACATTAGTGTTCCGCTTCTTTTCGTTTCTTTCTTTCTTTGTTAAAAATACGGGAATGGAAAAAGGCAACCCTCAGAATGGGCGAAAACTTTCACAAACGAATCAATGCACAAAGGTTTAATCTCCAAAATATATAAACAGCTCATGCAGCTTAATATTAATAAAACAAACAACCCAATACAAAAATGGGCAGAAGATCTAAATAGACGTTTCTTCAAAGAAGACACAGAGATGGCCAAGACGCACATGAAAAGCTGCTCAACATCACTAATTATTAGAGAAATGCAAATCAAAACTACAATGAGGTAAGACCTCACACCTGTTAGAATCGGCATCATCAGATAATCTACAAACAACAAATTCTGGGGAGGGTGTGGACAAAAGGAAGCCTCTTCCGCTATTGGTGGGAATGTAAATTGATACAGTCACTATGGAGAACAGTATGGAGGTTCCTTTAAAAAACTAAAAAGAGAATTACCATAGGATCCAGCAATCCCACTTCTGGGCATATACCCAGAGAAAACCATATATCACAAAGACACATTCACACAATGTTCATTGCAGCACTATTTACAATAGCCAGGTAATGGAAGCAACCTAAATGGCCACAGACAGACGAATGGATAAAGATGTGGTACATATATAAAATGGAATATTACTCAGCCATAAAAAGGAATGAAACTGGGTCATTTGTAGAGAAGTTGATGGATCTAGAGACTGTCATACAGAGTGAAGTAAGTCAGAAAGAGAAAAACAAATATTGTATATTAATGCCTATATGAGGAACCTAGAAAAATGGGACAGATGAACTGGTTTGCAGGGCAGAAATAGAGACACAGAGGTAGAGAACAAACGTATGGACCCAAAGTGGGGGAAGCCATGGGGTGGTGGTGGTGGGATGAGTTGGGAGATTGGGATTGACCTGTATACATGTTTAAGCATATAATAGATAACTAATAATAACCTACTGTATAAAAAAATAAATAAAATTAAATTTCAAAATTTTTAAAAATAAAATGTAAAAATAAAACAGAAAAAAATTTCTTCCATTCACACTGATGTATTTATAAGAATGAATTATTTCCATGCTTATATCTATAAATACATAAAAGAGGAATAAAATCTAACTTAAACCAAAAAAGAAAAAAAACCCTGAACCTAACAGTTATACAGAGGAAAACACTACCAAGGCAATTGCTCCAGTGGTAAACAATTCTAAAATTGGTCAGAGGTGGGGAATCATCTCCCATACAGCCAGCAGCCCCGCCCGCCCACGCAAGGTGCGTCCTTATTGCAAAGCTGGGGGACCGTGCCGAGGCCTCTGTGAGTAAACGTGAGCTGAGCCCCAGGCCAGCTGCTGCTGAACTGTTCCCACCCTTCCCAGGTGAAACACCTGAATATGTACAAGGGATTGAAAGCCTAGAGGAAGGGCCGTGGAGCCACACCAGCGACAGCACGCAGGCCAACTTGGTGCCTGCAGGTCAGCCAGGATGGTCCTGGCCACGGGCGCTCTTCTGGAAGCTTTCCATTGCCCTGCCTGAGATTCCCCTCCAGTCCGGGCCTCCACTCCTTTTTTTCCTTCCTCACCTCACCCGGAGAGATATTCCAGTGGAAGTTATGGGTGACACATCGTCTTCTTTACAGGTGGCAGCCTGGCAACTCCTGCAGAAATTCCAGCAGATCCCCACTCACACCGGGCCACCCACAAAGCCGTGGAACCTCACACCCTCCCACCAGCACAGCCCGGAGACTGCTGACGGGGCAGAGAATATGGAGTCAGGCACAGCTGCAGGGGCTATTGCTGCCTGGAGTGCTGTTTATATTGACCTCAACCCAGGCACACCTGGGGAGGGCTTGCCGGCAGGGTCAGGCTGCCCAGGTCAGCTAATCCTCAGCCCTCAGGGAATCACATTGCAGAAAATGGACCTCGCTAAGACAGAATATTCGCCAAAGAAAAGAAGCACACAATGCCATTTGCAGCACCGTAGATGAGTCTAGACGTAATCACGTGACTTGGAGTAAGTCAGAAAGTGAAAGACACATATCATATCATATCACTCATAGGTGTTACCTATAAATTGATACCAGGGCAGATATTTCCACGGAGAAGGGCAATCACAGATTCATTAAACCAACTTATGGTTCACCAAACGAAAGGTGTGAGGATTGAATTCATTACGATATTGGGGTTAACAGACATATACAAACACAGTAGACGTATATAATCACCAAAGACCTACGGAGTACCAAGAGCAGACTACTCAACATTCTGTCATAACGTACATGGGAAAAAGATCCCAGGAAGAACAGAAATATGTATATGTGTAAAAGAACCACCTCTTGCACACCTACAACAAGCTAAACGTTGTACTCAAACTTGCTGTAATAAAAAATAAAAAATTAAATTAAAAACACGAACAAGAAGTAGTGAGACAAACTTGAGGGGCTTTCTCCTGGCACATTCCGTTCTACATTACAATCTAGAACGTGACTTCCATTGAGGCTCTGCTGCCCTAGTAACCAGATTTGGTAAGGGAGAACTGCTGCCACCTTGTGGCCGTTTCACACAACAGCAGCTTTAATCCCAGCGCTAATGGTCAGTGGATATTCCAAATCATTACAGGCCTGTAAATGACACCTGCCCTGAAAACAAATCCTGGGGTCATATATCGACCAAAAAATTCAAAAGACGTCCATATTTCAAAACGACAGTTTCAAGAGGCATATTTCACGCACATTAGTGTTCTGCTTCTTTTGGTTTCTTTCTTTCTTTGTTAAAAAAACGGGAATGGAAAAAGGCAACCCTCAGAAAGGGCGAAAACGTTCACAAACGAATCAATGGACAAAGGTTTAATCTCCAATATATATAAACAGCTCATGCAGCTTAATATTAATAAAACAAACAACCCAATACAAAAATGGGCAGAAGATCTAAATAGACGTTTCTTCAAAGAAGACACAGAGATGGCCAAGACGCACATGAAAAGCTGCTCAACATCACTAATTATTAGAGAAATGCAAATCAAAACTACAATGAGGTAAGACCTCACACCTGTTAGAATCGGCATCATCAGATAATCTACAAACAACAAATTCTGGGGAGGGTGTGGACAAAAGGAAGCCTCTTCCGCTATTGGTGGGAATGTAAATTGATACAGTCACTATGGAGAACAGTATGGAGGTTCCTTTAAAAAACTAAAAAGAGAATTACCATAGGATCCAGCAATCCCACTTCTGGGCATATACCCAGAGAAAACCATAAATCACAAAGACACATTCACACAATGTTCATTGCAGCACTATTTACAATAGCCAGGTAATGGAAGCAACCTAAATGGCCACAGACAGACGAATGGATAAAGATGTGGTACATATATAAAATGGAATATTACTCAGCCATAAAAAGGAATGAAACTGGGTCATTTGTAGAGAAGTGGATGGATCTAGAGACTGTCATACAGAGTGAAGTAAGTCAGAAAGAGAAAAACAAATATTGTATATTAATGCCTATATGTGGAACCTAGAAAAATGGGACAGATGAACTGGTTTGCAGGGCAGAAATAGAGACACAGAGGTAGAGAACAAACGGATGGACACAAAGTGGGGGAAGCCATGGGGTGGTGGTGGTGGGATGAGTTGGGAGATTGGGATTGAGCTGTATACATGTTTATGCATATAATAGATAACTAATAATAACCTACTGTATAAAAAAATAAATAAAATTAAATTTCAAAATTTTAAAAAATAAAATGTAAAAATAAAACAGAAAAAAATTTCTTCCATTCACACTGATGTATTTATAAGAATGAATTATTTCCATGCTTATATCTATAAATACATAAAAGAGGAATAAAATCTAACTTGAACCAAAAAAGAAAAAAAACCCTGAACCTAACAGTTATACAGAGGAAAACACTACCAAGGCACTTGCTCCAGTGGTAAACAATTCTGAAATTGGTCAGAGGTCGGGAATCATCTCGCATACAGCCAGCAGTCCCACCCGCCCACGCAAGGAGCGTCCTTATTGCAAAGCTGGGGGACCGTGCCGAGGCCTCTGTGAGTAAACGTGAGCTGAGCCCCAGGCCAGCTGCTGCTGAACTGTTCCCACCCTTCCCAGGTGAAACACCTGATATGTACAAGGGACTGAAAGCCTAGAGGAAGGGCCGTGGAGCCACACCAGCGACAGCACGCAGGCCAACTTGGTGCCTGCAGGCCAGCCAGGATGGTCCTGGCCACGGGCGCTCTTCTGGAAGCTTTCCATTTCCCTGCCTGAGATACCCATCCTGTCCCGGCCCCCACTCCTTTTTTCCTTCCTCACCTCAGCCCGGAAGGTTATTCCAGTGGAAGTTATGGGTGACACATCATCTTCTTTACAGGTGGCAGCCTGGAAACTCCTGCAGAAATTCCAGCAAAGCCACACTCACACTGGGCCACCCACAAAGCCGTGGACCCTCACACCCTCCCACCAGCACAGCCCCGAGACTGCTGACGGGGCAGAGAATATGGAGTCAGGCACAGCTGCAGGGGCTCTTGCTGCCTGGAGTGCTGTTTATATTGACCTCAACCCAGGCACACCTGGGGAGGGCTTGCCGGCAGGGTCAGGCTGCCTAGGTCAGCTAATCCTCAGCCCTCAGGGAATCACATTGCAGAAAATGGACCTCGCTAAGACAGAATATTCGCCAAGGAAAAAAAGGACACAATGCCATTTGCAGCACCGTAGATGAGTCTCGAGGTAATCACGTGACTTGTAGTAAGTCAGAAAGTGAAAGACACATATCATATCATATCACTTATAGGTGTTACCTATAAATTGATACCAGGGCAGATATTTCCACGGAGAAGGGCAATCACAGATTCATTAAACAAACTTATGGTTCACCAAAGTAAAGGTGTGAGGATTGAATTCATTACGATATTGGGGTTAACAGACATATACAAGCACAGTAGAAGTATATAATCACAAAAGACCTACGGTGTACCAAGAGAAGACTACTCAACATTCTGTCATAACGTACATGGGAAAAAGATCCCAGGAAGAACAGACATATGTATATGTGTAAAAGAACCACCTCTTGCACACCTACAACAAGCTAAACGTTGTACTCAAACTTGCTGTAATAAAAAATAAAAAATTAAATTAAAAACACGAACAAGAATTAGTGAGACAAACTTGAGGGGCTTTCTCCTGGCACATTCCGTTCTACATTCCAATCTAGAACGCGACTTCCATTGAGGCTCTGCTGCCCTAGTAACCAGATTTGGTAAGGGAGGACTGCTGCCACCTTGTGGCCGTTTAACACAACAGCAGCTTTAATCCCAGCGCTATTGGTCAGTGGATATTCCAAATCATTACAGGCCTGTAAATGACACCTGCCCTGAAAACAAATCCTGGGGTCATATATCGACCAAAAAATTCAAAAGACGTCCATATTTCAAATCGACAGTTTCAAGAGGCATATTTCACGCACATTAGTGTTCTGCTTCTTTTGCTTTCTTTCTTTCTTTGTTAAAAAAACGGGAATGGAAAAAGGCAACCCTCAGAAAGGGCGAAAACGTTCACAAACGAATCAATGGACAAAGGTTTAATCTCCAATATATATAAACAGCTCATGCAGCTTAATATTAATAAAACAAACAACCCAATACAAAAATGGGCAGAAGATCTAAATAGACGTTTCTTCAAAGAAGACACAGAGATGGCCAAGAAGCACATGAAAAGCTGCTCAACATCACTAATTATTAGAGAAATGCAAAACAAAACTACAATGGGGTAAGACCTCACACCTGTTAGAATGGGCATCATCAGATAATCTACAAACAACAAATTCTGGGGAGGGTGTGGACAAAAGGAAGCCTCTTCCGCTATTGGTGGGAATGTAAATTGATACAGTCACTATGGAGAACAGTATGGAGGTTCCTTTAAAAAACTAAAAAGAGAATTACCATAGGATCCAACAATCCCACTTCTGGGCATATACCCAGAGAAAACCATAAATCACAAAGACACATTCACACAATGTTCATTGCAGCACTATTTACAATAGCCAGGTAATGGAAGCAACCTATATGGCCACAGACAGACGAATGGATAAAGATGTGGTACATATATAAAAATGGAATATTACTCAGCCATAAAAAGGAATGAAACTGGGTCATTTGTAGAGAAGTTGATGGATCTAGAGACTGACATACAGAGTGAAGTAAGTCAGAAAGAGAAAAACAAATATTGTATATTAATGCCTATATGAGGAACCTAGAAAAATGGGACAGATGAACTGGTTTGCAGGGCAGAAATAGAGACACAGAGGTAGAGAACAAACGTATGGACCCAAAGTGGGGGAAGCCATGGGGTGGTGGTGGTGGGATGAGTTGGGAGATTGGGATTGACCTGTATACATGTTTAAGCATATAATAGATAACTAATAATAACCTACTGTATAAAAAAATAAATAAAATTAAATTTCAAAATTTTTAAAAATAAAATGTAAAAATAAAACAGAAAATAATTTCTTCCATTCACACTGATGTATTTATAAGAATGAATTATTTCCATGCTTATATCTATAAATACATAAAAGAGGAATAAAATCTAACTTAAACAAAAAAAAAAAACCCTGAACCTAACAGTTATACAGAGGAAAACACTACCAAGGCAATTGCTCCAGTGGTAAACAATTCTAAAATTGGTCAGAGGTGGGGAATCATCTCCCATACAGCCAGCAGCCCCGCCCGCCCACGCAAGGAGCGTCCTTATTGCAAAGCTGGGGGACCGTGCCGAGGCCTCTGTGAGTAAACGTGAGCTGAGCCCCAGGCCAGCTGCTGCTGAACTGTTCCCACCCTTCCCAGGTGAAACACCTGAATATGTACAAGGGCTTGAAAGCCTAGAGGAAGGGCCGTGGAGCCACACCAGCGACAGCACGCAGGCCAACTTGGTGCCTGCAGGTCAGCCAGGATGCTCCTGGCCACGGGCGCTCTTCTGGAAGCTTTCCATTGCCCTGCCTGAGATACCCCTCCTGTCCCGGACCCCACTCCTTTTTTTCCTTACTCACCTCAGCCCGGAGAGATATTCCAGTGGAAGTTATGTGTGACACATCGTCTTCTTTACAGGTGGCAGCCTGGCAACTCTTGCAGAAAGTCCAGCAGAGCCCCACTCACACCGGGCCACCCACAAAGCCGTGGACCCTCACACCCTCCCACCAGCACAGCCCCGAGACTGCTGACGGGGCAGAGAATATGGAGTCAGGCACAGCTGCAGGGGCTATTGCTGCCTGGAGTGCTGTTAATATTGACCTCAACAAAGGCACACCTGGGGAGGGCTTGCCGGCAGGGTCAGGCTGCCCTGGTCAGCTAATCCTCAGCCCTCAGGGAATCACATTGCAGAAAATGGACCTCGCTAAGACCGAATATTCGCCAAGGAAAAAAAGGACACAGTGCCATTTGCAGCACCGTAGATGAGTCTAGAGGTAATCACGTGACTTGGAGTAAGTCAGAAAGTGAAAGACACATATCATATCATATCACTTATAGGTGTTACCTATAAATTGATACCAGGGCAGATATTTCCACGGAGAAGGGCAATCACATATTCATTAAACAAACTTATGGATCACCAAAGGAAAGGTGTGAGGATTGAATTCATTACGATATTGGGGTTAACAGACATATACAAACACAGTAGACGTATATAATCACCAAAGACATACGGAGTACCAAGAGAAGACTACTCAACATTCTGTCATAACGTACATGGGAAAAGGATCCCAGGAAGAACAGACATATGTATATGTATAAAAGAACCACCTCTTGCACACCTACAACAAGCTAAACGTTGTATTCAAACTTGCTGTAATAAAAAATAAAAAATTAAATGAGAAACACGAACAAGAAGTAGTGACACAAACTTGAGGGGCTTTCTCCTGGCACATTCCGTTCTACATTCCAATCTAGAACACGACTTCCATTGAGGCTCTGCTGCCCTAGTAACCAGATTTGGTAAGGGAGAACTGCTGCCACCTTGTGGCCGTTTCACACAACAGCAGCTTTAATCCCAGCGCTAATGGTCAGTGGATATTCCAAATCATTACAGGCCTGTAAATGACACCTGCCCTGAAAACAAATCCTGGGCTCATATATCGACCAAAAAATTCAAAAGACGTCCATATTTCAAAACGGCAGTTTCAAGAGGCATATTTCACGCACATTAGTGTTCCGCTTCTTTTCGTTTCTTTCTTTCTTTGTTAAAAATACGGGAATGGAAAAAGGCAACCCTCAGAATGGGCGAAAACTTTCACAAACGAATCAATGCACAAAGGTTTAATCTCCAAAATATATAAACAGCTCATGCAGCTTAATATTAATAAAACAAACAACCCAATACAAAAATGGGCAGAAGATCTAAATAGACGTTTCTTCAAAGAAGACACAGAGATGGCCAAGACGCACATGAAAAGCTGCTCAACATCACTAATTATTAGAGAAATGCAAATCAAAACTACAATGAGGTAAGACCTCACACCTGTTAGAATCGGCATCATCAGATAATCTACAAACAACAAATTCTGGGGAGGGTGTGGACAAAAGGAAGCCTCTTCCGCTATTGGTGGGAATGTAAATTGATACAGTCACTATGGAGAACAGTATGGAGGTTCCTTTAAAAAACTAAAAAGAGAATTACCATAGGATCCAGCAATCCCACTTCTGGGCATATACCCAGAGAAAACCATATATCACAAAGACACATTCACACAATGTTCATTGCAGCACTATTTACAATAGCCAGGTAATGGAAGCAACCTAAATGGCCACAGACAGACGAATGGATAAAGATGTGGTACATATATAAAATGGAATATTACTCAGCCATAAAAAGGAATGAAACTGGGTCATTTGTAGAGAAGTTGATGGATCTAGAGACTGTCATACAGAGTGAAGTAAGTCAGAAAGAGAAAAACAAATATTGTATATTAATGCCTATATGAGGAACCTAGAAAAATGGGACAGATGAACTGGTTTGCAGGGCAGAAATAGAGACACAGAGGTAGAGAACAAACGTATGGACCCAAAGTGGGGGAAGCCATGGGGTGGTGGTGGTGGGATGAGTTGGGAGATTGGGATTGACCTGTATACATGTTTATGCATAAAATAGATAACTAATAATAACCTACTGTATAAAAAAATAAATAAAATTAAATTTCAAAAATTTTAAAAATAAAATGTAAAAATAAAACAGAAAAAAATTTCTTCCATTCACACTGATGTATTTATAAGAATGAATTATTTCCATGCTTATATCTATAAATACATAAAAGAGGAATAAAATCTAACTTAAACCAAAAAAGAAAAAAATTACCCTGAACCTAACAGTTATACAGAGGAAAACACTACCAAGGCAATTGCTCCAGTGGTAAACAATTCTAAAATTGGTCAGAGGTGGGGAATCATCTCCCATACAGCCAGCAGCCCCGCCCGCCCACGCAAGGAGCGTCCTTATTGCAAAGCTGGGGGACCGTGCCGAGGCCTCTGTGAGTAAACGTGAGCTGAGCCCCAGGCCAGCTGCTGCTGAACTGTTCCCACCCTTCCCAGGTGAAACACCTGAATATGTACAAGGGATTGAAAGCCTAGAGGAAGGGCCGTGGAGCCACACCAGCGACAGCACGCAGGCCAACTTGGTGCCTGCAGGTCAGCCAGGATGGTCCTGGCCACGGGCGCTCTTCTGGAAGCTTTCCATTGCCCTGCCTGAGATTCCCCTCCAGTCCGGGCCTCCACTCCTTTTTTTCCTTACTCACCTCACCCGGAGAGATATTCCAGTGGAAGTTATGGGTGACACATCGTCTTCTTTACAGGTGGCAGCCTGGCAACTCCTGCAGAAATTCCAGCAGATCCCCACTCACACCGGGCCACCCACAAAGCCGTGGAACCTCACACCCTCCCACCAGCACAGCCCGGAGACTGCTGACGGGGCAGAGAATATGGAGTCAGGCACAGCTGCAGGGGCTATTGCTGCCTGGAGTGCTGTTTATATTGACCTCAACCCAGGCACACCTGGGGAGGGCTTGCCGGCAGGGTCAGGCTGCCCAGGTCAGCTAATCCTCAGCCCTCAGGGAATCACATTGCAGAAAATGGACCTCGCTAAGACAGAATATTCGCCAAAGAAAAGAAGCACACAATGCCATTTGCAGCACCGTAGATGAGTCTAGACGTAATCACGTGACTTGGAGTAAGTCAGAAAGTGAAAGACACATATCATATCATATCACTCATAGGTGTTACCTATAAATTGATACCAGGGCAGATATTTCCACGGAGAAGGGCAATCACAGATTCATTAAACCAACTTATGGTTCACCAAACGAAAGGTGTGAGGATTGAATTCATTACGATATTGGGGTTAACAGACATATACAAACACAGTAGACGTATATAATCACCAAAGACCTACGGAGTACCAAGAGCAGACTACTCAACATTCTGTCATAACGTACATGGGAAAAAGATCCCAGGAAGAACAGAAATATGTATATGTGTAAAAGAACCACCTCTTGCACACCTACAACAAGCTAAACGTTGTACTCAAACTTGCTGTAATAAAAAATAAAAAATTAAATTAAAAACACGAACAAGAAGTAGTGAGACAAACTTGAGGGGCTTTCTCCTGGCACATTCCGTTCTACATTACAATCTAGAACGTGACTTCCATTGAGGCTCTGCTGCCCTAGTAACCAGATTTGGTAAGGGAGAACTGCTGCCACCTTGTGGCCGTTTCACACAACAGCAGCTTTAATCCCAGCGCTAATGGTCAGTGGATATTCCAAATCATTACAGGCCTGTAAATGACACCTGCCCTGAAAACAAATCCTGGGGTCATATATCGACCAAAAAATTCAAAAGACGTCCATATTTCAAAACGACAGTTTCAAGAGGCATATTTCACGCACATTAGTGTTCTGCTTCTTTTGGTTTCTTTCTTTCTTTGTTAAAAAAACGGGAATGGAAAAAGGCAACCCTCAGAAAGGGCGAAAACGTTCACAAACGAATCAATGGACAAAGGTTTAATCTCCAATATATATAAACAGCTCATGCAGCTTAATATTAATAAAACAAACAACCCAATACAAAAATGGGCAGAAGATCTAAATAGACGTTTCTTCAAAGAAGACACAGAGATGGCCAAGACGCACATGAAAAGCTGCTCAACATCACTAATTATTAGAGAAATGCAAATCAAAACTACAATGAGGTAAGACCTCACACCTGTTAGAATCGGCATCATCAGATAATCTACAAACAACAAATTCTGGGGAGGGTGTGGACAAAAGGAAGCCTCTTCCGCTATTGGTGGGAATGTAAATTGATACAGTCACTATGGAGAACAGTATGGAGGTTCCTTTAAAAAACTAAAAAGAGAATTACCATAGGATCCAGCAATCCCACTTCTGGGCATATACCCAGAGAAAACCATAAATCACAAAGACACATTCACACAATGTTCATTGCAGCACTATTTACAATAGCCAGGTAATGGAAGCAACCTAAATGGCCACAGACAGACGAATGGATAAAGATGTGGTACATATATAAAATGGAATATTACTCAGCCATAAAAAGGAATGAAACTGGGTCATTTGTAGAGAAGTGGATGGATCTAGAGACTGTCATACAGAGTGAAGTAAGTCAGAAAGAGAAAAACAAATATTGTATATTAATGCCTATATGTGGAACCTAGAAAAATGGGACAGATGAACTGGTTTGCAGGGCAGAAATAGAGACACAGAGGTAGAGAACAAACGGATGGACACAAAGTGGGGGAAGCCATGGGGTGGTGGTGGTGGGATGAGTTGGGAGATTGGGATTGAGCTGTATACATGTTTATGCATATAATAGATAACTAATAATAACCTACTGTATAAAAAAATAAATAAAATTAAATTTCAAAATTTTAAAAAATAAAATGTAAAAATAAAACAGAAAAAAATTTCTTCCATTCACACTGATGTATTTATAAGAATGAATTATTTCCATGCTTATATCTATAAATACATAAAAGAGGAATAAAATCTAACTTGAACCAAAAAAGAAAAAAAACCCTGAACCTAACAGTTATACAGAGGAAAACACTACCAAGGCACTTGCTCCAGTGGTAAACAATTCTGAAATTGGTCAGAGGTCGGGAATCATCTCGCATACAGCCAGCAGTCCCACCCGCCCACGCAAGGAGCGTCCTTATTGCAAAGCTGGGGGACCGTGCCGAGGCCTCTGTGAGTAAACGTGAGCTGAGCCCCAGGCCAGCTGCTGCTGAACTGTTCCCACCCTTCCCAGGTGAAACACCTGATATGTACAAGGGACTGAAAGCCTAGAGGAAGGGCCGTGGAGCCACACCAGCGACAGCACGCAGGCCAACTTGGTGCCTGCAGGCCAGCCAGGATGGTCCTGGCCACGGGCGCTCTTCTGGAAGCTTTCCATTTCCCTGCCTGAGATACCCATCCTGTCCCGGCCCCCACTCCTTTTTTCCTTCCTCACCTCAGCCCGGAAGGTTATTCCAGTGGAAGTTATGGGTGACACATCATCTTCTTTACAGGTGGCAGCCTGGAAACTCCTGCAGAAATTCCAGCAAAGCCACACTCACACTGGGCCACCCACAAAGCCGTGGACCCTCACACCCTCCCACCAGCACAGCCCCGAGACTGCTGACGGGGCAGAGAATATGGAGTCAGGCACAGCTGCAGGGGCTCTTGCTGCCTGGAGTGCTGTTTATATTGACCTCAACCCAGGCACACCTGGGGAGGGCTTGCCGGCAGGGTCAGGCTGCCTAGGTCAGCTAATCCTCAGCCCTCAGGGAATCACATTGCAGAAAATGGACCTCGCTAAGACAGAATATTCGCCAAGGAAAAAAAGGACACAATGCCATTTGCAGCACCGTAGATGAGTCTCGAGGTAATCACGTGACTTGTAGTAAGTCAGAAAGTGAAAGACACATATCATATCATATCACTTATAGGTGTTACCTATAAATTGATACCAGGGCAGATATTTCCACGGAGAAGGGCAATCACAGATTCATTAAACAAACTTATGGTTCACCAAAGTAAAGGTGTGAGGATTGAATTCATTACGATATTGGGGTTAACAGACATATACAAGCACAGTAGAAGTATATAATCACAAAAGACCTACGGTGTACCAAGAGAAGACTACTCAACATTCTGTCATAACGTACATGGGAAAAAGATCCCAGGAAGAACAGACATATGTATATGTGTAAAAGAACCACCTCTTGCACACCTACAACAAGCTAAACGTTGTACTCAAACTTGCTGTAATAAAAAATAAAAAATTAAATTAAAAACACGAACAAGAATTAGTGAGACAAACTTGAGGGGCTTTCTCCTGGCACATTCCGTTCTACATTCCAATCTAGAACGCGACTTCCATTGAGGCTCTGCTGCCCTAGTAACCAGATTTGGTAAGGGAGGACTGCTGCCACCTTGTGGCCGTTTAACACAACAGCAGCTTTAATCCCAGCGCTATTGGTCAGTGGATATTCCAAATCATTACAGGCCTGTAAATGACACCTGCCCTGAAAACAAATCCTGGGGTCATATATCGACCAAAAAATTCAAAAGACGTCCATATTTCAAATCGACAGTTTCAAGAGGCATATTTCACGCACATTAGTGTTCTGCTTCTTTTGCTTTCTTTCTTTCTTTGTTAAAAAAACGGGAATGGAAAAAGGCAACCCTCAGAAAGGGCGAAAACGTTCACAAACGAATCAATGGACAAAGGTTTAATCTCCAATATATATAAACAGCTCATGCAGCTTAATATTAATAAAACAAACAACCCAATACAAAAATGGGCAGAAGATCTAAATAGACGTTTCTTCAAAGAAGACACAGAGATGGCCAAGAAGCACATGAAAAGCTGCTCAACATCACTAATTATTAGAGAAATGCAAAACAAAACTACAATGGGGTAAGACCTCACACCTGTTAGAATGGGCATCATCAGATAATCTACAAACAACAAATTCTGGGGAGGGTGTGGACAAAAGGAAGCCTCTTCCGCTATTGGTGGGAATGTAAATTGATACAGTCACTATGGAGAACAGTATGGAGGTTCCTTTAAAAAACTAAAAAGAGAATTACCATAGGATCCAACAATCCCACTTCTGGGCATATACCCAGAGAAAACCATAAATCACAAAGACACATTCACACAATGTTCATTGCAGCACTATTTACAATAGCCAGGTAATGGAAGCAACCTATATGGCCACAGACAGACGAATGGATAAAGATGTGGTACATATATAAAAATGGAATATTACTCAGCCATAAAAAGGAATGAAACTGGGTCATTTGTAGAGAAGTTGATGGATCTAGAGACTGACATACAGAGTGAAGTAAGTCAGAAAGAGAAAAACAAATATTGTATATTAATGCCTATATGAGGAACCTAGAAAAATGGGACAGATGAACTGGTTTGCAGGGCAGAAATAGAGACACAGAGGTAGAGAACAAACGTATGGACCCAAAGTGGGGGAAGCCATGGGGTGGTGGTGGTGGGATGAGTTGGGAGATTGGGATTGACCTGTATACATGTTTAAGCATATAATAGATAACTAATAATAACCTACTGTATAAAAAAATAAATAAAATTAAATTTCAAAATTTTTAAAAATAAAATGTAAAAATAAAACAGAAAATAATTTCTTCCATTCACACTGATGTATTTATAAGAATGAATTATTTCCATGCTTATATCTATAAATACATAAAAGAGGAATAAAATCTAACTTAAACAAAAAAAAAAAACCCTGAACCTAACAGTTATACAGAGGAAAACACTACCAAGGCAATTGCTCCAGTGGTAAACAATTCTAAAATTGGTCAGAGGTGGGGAATCATCTCCCATACAGCCAGCAGCCCCGCCCGCCCACGCAAGGAGCGTCCTTATTGCAAAGCTGGGGGACCGTGCCGAGGCCTCTGTGAGTAAACGTGAGCTGAGCCCCAGGCCAGCTGCTGCTGAACTGTTCCCACCCTTCCCAGGTGAAACACCTGAATATGTACAAGGGCTTGAAAGCCTAGAGGAAGGGCCGTGGAGCCACACCAGCGACAGCACGCAGGCCAACTTGGTGCCTGCAGGTCAGCCAGGATGCTCCTGGCCACGGGCGCTCTTCTGGAAGCTTTCCATTGCCCTGCCTGAGATACCCCTCCTGTCCCGGACCCCACTCCTTTTTTTCCTTACTCACCTCAGCCCGGAGAGATATTCCAGTGGAAGTTATGTGTGACACATCGTCTTCTTTACAGGTGGCAGCCTGGCAACTCTTGCAGAAAGTCCAGCAGAGCCCCACTCACACCGGGCCACCCACAAAGCCGTGGACCCTCACACCCTCCCACCAGCACAGCCCCGAGACTGCTGACGGGGCAGAGAATATGGAGTCAGGCACAGCTGCAGGGGCTATTGCTGCCTGGAGTGCTGTTAATATTGACCTCAACAAAGGCACACCTGGGGAGGGCTTGCCGGCAGGGTCAGGCTGCCCTGGTCAGCTAATCCTCAGCCCTCAGGGAATCACATTGCAGAAAATGGACCTCGCTAAGACCGAATATTCGCCAAGGAAAAAAAGGACACAGTGCCATTTGCAGCACCGTAGATGAGTCTAGAGGTAATCACGTGACTTGGAGTAAGTCAGAAAGTGAAAGACACATATCATATCATATCACTTATAGGTGTTACCTATAAATTGATACCAGGGCAGATATTTCCACGGAGAAGGGCAATCACATATTCATTAAACAAACTTATGGATCACCAAAGGAAAGGTGTGAGGATTGAATTCATTACGATATTGGGGTTAACAGACATATACAAACACAGTAGACGTATATAATCACCAAAGACATACGGAGTACCAAGAGAAGACTACTCAACATTCTGTCATAACGTACATGGGAAAAGGATCCCAGGAAGAACAGACATATGTATATGTATAAAAGAACCACCTCTTGCACACCTACAACAAGCTAAACGTTGTATTCAAACTTGCTGTAATAAAAAATAAAAAATTAAATGAGAAACACGAACAAGAAGTAGTGACACAAACTTGAGGGGCTTTCTCCTGGCACATTCCGTTCTACATTCCAATCTAGAACACGACTTCCATTGAGGCTCTGCTGCCCTAGTAACCAGATTTGGTAAGGGAGAACTGCTGCCACCTTGTGGCCGTTTCACACAACAGCAGCTTTAATCCCAGCGCTAATGGTCAGTGGATATTCCAAATCATTACAGGCCTGTAAATGACACCTGCCCTGAAAACAAATCCTGGGCTCATATATCGACCAAAAAATTCAAAAGACGTCCATATTTCAAAACGGCAGTTTCAAGAGGCATATTTCACGCACATTAGTGTTCCGCTTCTTTTCGTTTCTTTCTTTCTTTGTTAAAAATACGGGAATGGAAAAAGGCAACCCTCAGAATGGGCGAAAACTTTCACAAACGAATCAATGCACAAAGGTTTAATCTCCAAAATATATAAACAGCTCATGCAGCTTAATATTAATAAAACAAACAACCCAATACAAAAATGGGCAGAAGATCTAAATAGACGTTTCTTCAAAGAAGACACAGAGATGGCCAAGACGCACATGAAAAGCTGCTCAACATCACTAATTATTAGAGAAATGCAAATCAAAACTACAATGAGGTAAGACCTCACACCTGTTAGAATCGGCATCATCAGATAATCTACAAACAACAAATTCTGGGGAGGGTGTGGACAAAAGGAAGCCTCTTCCGCTATTGGTGGGAATGTAAATTGATACAGTCACTATGGAGAACAGTATGGAGGTTCCTTTAAAAAACTAAAAAGAGAATTACCATAGGATCCAGCAATCCCACTTCTGGGCATATACCCAGAGAAAACCATATATGACAAAGACACATTCACACAATGTTCATTGCAGCACTATTTACAATAGCCAGGTAATGGAAGCAACCTAAATGGCCACAGACAGACGAATGGATAAAGATGTGGTACATATATAAAATGGAATATTACTCAGCCATAAAAAGGAATGAAACTGGGTCATTTGTAGAGAAGTTGATGGATCTAGAGACTGTCATACAGAGTGAAGTAAGTCAGAAAGAGAAAAACAAATATTGTATATTAATGCCTATATGAGGAACCTAGAAAAATGGGACAGATGAACTGGTTTGCAGGGCAGAAATAGAGACACAGAGGTAGAGAACAAACGTATGGACCCAAAGTGGGGGAAGCCATGGGGTGGTGGTGGTGGGATGAGTTGGGAGATTGGGATTGACCTGTATACATGTTTATGCATAAAATAGATAACTAATAATAACCTACTGTATAAAAAAATAAATAAAATTAAATTTCAAAAATTTTAAAAATAAAATGTAAAAATAAAACAGAAAAAAATTTCTTCCATTCACACTGATGTATTTATAAGAATGAATTATTTCCATGCTTATATCTATAAATACATAAAAGAGGAATAAAATCTAACTTAAACCAAAAAAGAAAAAAATTACCCTGAACCTAACAGTTATACAGAGGAAAACACTACCAAGGCAATTGCTCCAGTGGTAAACAATTCTAAAATTGGTCAGAGGTGGGGAATCATCTCCCATACAGCCAGCAGCCCCGCCCGCCCACGCAAGGAGCGTCCTTATTGCAAAGCTGGGGGACCGTGCCGAGGCCTCTGTGAGTAAACGTGAGCTGAGCCCCAGGCCAGCTGCTGCTGAACTGTTCCCAACCTTCCCAGGTGAAACACCTGAATATGTACAAGGGCTTGAAAGCCTAGAGGAAGGGCCGTGGAGCCACACCAGCGACAGCACGCAGGCCAACTTGGTGCCTGCAGGTCAGCCAGGATGGTCCTGGCCACGGGCGCTCTTCTGGAAGCTTTCCATTGCCCTGCCTGAGATACCCCTCCTGTCCCGGCCCCCACTCCTTTTTTTCCTTACTCACCTCAGCCCGGAGAGATATTCCAGTGGAAGTTATGGGTGACACATCCTCTTCTTTACAGGTGGCAGCCTGGCAACTCCTGCAGAAAGTCCAGCAGAGCCCCACTCACACCGGGCCACCCACAAAGCCGTGGACCCTCACACCCTCCCACCAGCACAGCCCCGAGACTGCTGACGGGGCAGAGAATATGGAGTCAGGCACAGCTGCAGGGGCTATTGCTGCCTGGAGTGCTGTTAATATTGACCTCAACAAAGGCACACCTGGGGAGGGCTTGCCGGCAGGGTCAGGCTGCCCAGGTCAGCTAATCCTCAGCCCTCAGGGAATCACATTGCAGAAAATGGACCTCGCTAAGACAGAATATTCGCCAAGGAAAAAAAGGACACAGTGCCATTTGCAGCACCGTAGATGAGTCTAGAGGTAATCACGTGACTTGGAGTAAGTCAGAAAGTGAAAGACACATATCATATCATATCACTTATAGGTGTTACCTATAAATTGATACCAGGGCAGATATTTCCACGGAGAAGGGCAATCACAGATTCATTAAACAAACTTATGGATCACCAAAGGAAAGGTGTGAGGATTGAATTCATTACGATATTGGGGTTAACAGACATATACAAACACAGTAGACGTATATAATCACCAAAGACCTACGGAGTACCAAGAGAAGACTACTCAACATTCTGTCATAACGTACATGGGAAAAGGATCCCAGGAAGAACAGACATATGTATATGTGTAAAAGAACCACCTCTTGCACACCTACAACAAGCTAAACGTTGTACTCAAACTTGCTGTAATAAAAAATAAAAAATTAAATTAAAAACACGAACAAGAAGTAGTGACACAAACTTGAGGGGCTTTCTCCTGGCACATTCCGTTCTACATTCCAATCAAGAACGCGACTTCCATTGAGGCTCTGCTGCCCTAGTAACCAGATTAGGTAAGGGAGAACTGCTGCCACCTTGTGGCCGTTTCACACAACAGCAGCTTTAATCCCAGCGCTAATGGTCAGTGGATATTCCAAATCATTACAGGCCTGTAAATGACACCTGCCCTGAAAACAAATCCTGGGGTCATATATCGACCAGAAAATTCAAAAGACGTCCATATTTCAAAACGGCAGTTTCAAGAGGCATATTTCACGCACATTAGTGTTCTGCTTCTTTTCGTTTCTTTCTTTCTTTGTTAAAAAAACGGGAATGGAAAAAGGCAACCCTCAGAATGGGCGAAAACTTTCACAAACGAATCAATGGACAAAGGTTTAATCTTCAAAATATATAAACAGCTCATGCAGCTTAATATTAATAAAACAAACAACCCAATACAAAAATGGGCAGAAGATCTAAATAGACGTTTCTTCAAAGAAGACACAGAGATGGCCAAGACGCACATGAAAAGCTGCTCAACATCACTAATTATTAGAGAAATGCAAATCAAAACTACAATGAGGTAAGACCTCACACCTGTTAGAATCGGCATCATCAGATAATCTACAAACAACAAATTCTGGGGAGGGTGTGGACAAAAGGAACCCTCTTCCGCTATTGGTGGGAATGTAAATTGATACAGTCACTATGGAGAACAGTATGGAGGTTCCTTTAAAAAACTAAAAAGAGAATTACCATAGGATCCAGCAATCCCACTTCTGGGCATTTACCCAGAGAAAACCATATATCACAAAGACACATTCACACAATGTTCATTGCAGCACTATTTACAATAGCCAGGTAATGGAAGCAACCTAAATGGCCACAGACAGACGAATGGATAAAGATGTGGTACATATATAAAATGGAATATTACTCAGCCATAAAAAGGAATGAAACTGGGTCATTTGTAGAGAAGTTGATGGATCTAGAGACTGTCATACAGAGTGAAGTAAGTCAGAAAGAGAAAAACAAATATTGTATATTAATGCCTATATGTGGAACCTAGAAAAATGCTACAGATGAACTGGTTTGCAGGGCAGAAATAGAGACACAGAGGTAGAGAACAAACGTATGGACACAAAGTGGGGGAAGCCATGGGGTGGTGGTGGTGGGATGAGTTGGGAGATTGGGATTGACCTGTATACATGTTTATGCATAAAATAGATAACTAATAATAACCTACTGTATAAAAAAATAAATAAAATTAAATTTCAAAAATTTTAAAAATAAAATGTAAAAATAAAACAGAAAAAAATTTCTTCCATTCACACTGATGTATTTATAAGAATGAATTATTTCCATGCTTATATCTATAAATACATAAAAGAGGAATAAAATCTAACTTGAACCAAAAAAGAAAAAAAAACCTGAACCTAACAGTTATACAGAGGAAAACACTACCAAGGCTCTGCTCCAGTGGTAAACAATTCTGAAATTGGTCAGAGGTCGGGAATCATCTCCCATACAGCCAGCAGCCCCACCCGCCCACGCAATGAGCGTCCTTATTGCAAAGCTGGGGGACCGTGCTGAGGCCTCTGTGAGTAAACGTGAGCTGAGCCCCAGGCCAGCTGCTGCTGAACTGTTCCCACCCTTCCCAGGTGAAACACCTGATATGTACAAGGGATTGAAAGCCTAGAGGAAGGGCCGTGGAGCCACTCCAGCGACAGCACGCAGGCCAACTTGGTGCCTGCAGGTCAGCCAGGATGGTCCTGGCCACGGGCGCTCTTCTGGAAGCTTTCCATTGCCCTGCCTGAGATACCCCTCCTGTCCCGGCCCCCACTCCTTTTTTCCTTCCTCACCTCAGCGCGGAGAGATATTCCAGTGGAAGTTATGGGTGACACATCGTCTTCTTTACAGGTGGCAGCCTGGAAACTCCTGCAGAAATTCCAGCAAAGCCACACTCACACTGGGCCACCCACAAAGCCGTGGACCCTCACACCCTCCCACCAGCACAGCCCCGAGACTGCTGACGGGGCAGAGAATATGGAGTCAGGCACAGCTGCAGGGGCTATTGCTGCCTGGAGTGCTGTTTATATAGACCTCAACCCAGGCACACCTGGGGAGGGCTTGCCGGCAGGGTCAGGCTGCCCAGGTCAGCTAATTCGCAGCCCTCAGGGAATCACATTGCAGAAAATGGACCTCGCTAAGACAGAATATTCGCCAAGGAAAAAAAGGACACAATGCCATTTGCAGCACCGTAGATGAGTCTAGAGGTAATCACGTGACTTGGAGTAAGTCAGAAAGTGAAAGACACATATCATATCATATCACTTATAGGTGTTACCTATAAATTGATACCAGGGCAGATATTTCCACGGAGAAGGGCAATCACAGATTCAATAAACAAACTTATGGTTCACCAAAGGAAAGGTGTGAGGATTGAATTCATTACGATATTGGGGTTAACAGACATATACAAACACAGTAGACGTATATAATCACCAAAGACCTACGGAGTACCAAGAGAAGACTACTCAACATTCTGTCATAACGTACATGGGAAAAAGATCCCAGGAAGATCAGACATATGTATATGTGTAAAAGAACCACCTCTTGCACACCTACAACAAGCTAAACGTTGTACTCAAACTTGCTGTAATAAAAAATAAAAAATTAAATTACAAACACGAACAAGAAGTAGTGAGACAAACTTGAGGGGCTTTCTCCTGGCACATTCCGTTCTACATTCCAATCTAGAACGCGACTTCCATTGAGGCTCTGCTGCCCTAGTAACCAGATTTGGTAAGGGAGAACTGCTGCCACCTTGTGGCCGTTTCACACAACAGCAGCTTTAATCCCAGCGCTAAAGGTCAGTGGATATTCCAAATCATTACAGGCCTGTAAATGACACCTGCCCTGAAAACACATCCTGGGGTCATATATCGACCAAAAAATTCAAAAGACGTCCATATTTCAAAACGACAGTTTCAAGAGGCATATTTCACGCACATTAGTGTTCTGCTTCTTTTGCTTTCTTTCTTTCTTTGTTAAAAAAACGGGAATGGAAAAAGGCAACCCTCAGAATGGGCGAAAACGTTCACAAACGAATCAATGGACAAAGGTTTAATCTCCAATATATATAAACAGCTCATGCAGCTTAATATTAATAAAACAAACAACCCAATACAAAATTGGGCAGAAGATCTAAAGAGACGTTTCTTCACAGAAGACACAGAGATGGCCAAGACGCACATGAAAAGCTGCTCAACATCACTAATTATTAGAGAAATGCAAAACAAAACTACAATGGGGTAAGACCTCACACCTGTTAGAATGGGCATCATCAGATAATCTACAAACAACAAATTCTGGGGAGGGTGTGGACAAAAGGAACCCTCTTCCGCTATTGGTGGGAATGTAAATTGATACAGTCACTATGGAGAACAGTATGGATGTTCCTTTAAAAAACTAAGAACAGAATTACCATAGGATCCAGCAATCCCACTTCTGGGCATATACCCAGAGAAAACCATAAATCACAAAGACACATTCACCACAATGTTCATTGCAGCACTATTTACAATAGCCAGGTAATGGAAGCAACCTAAATGGCCATAGACAGACGAATGGATAAAGATGTGGTACATATATAAAATGGAATATTACTCAGCCATAAAAAGGAATGAAACTGGGTCATTTGTAGAGAAGTTGATGGATCTAGAGACTGTCATACAGAGTGAAGTAAGTCAGAAAGGGAAAAACAAATATTGTATATTAATGTCTATATGTGGAACCTAGAAAAATGCTACAGATGAACTGGTTTGCAGGGCAGAAATAGAGACACAGAGGTAGAGAACAAACGTATTGACAGAAAGTGGGGGAAGCCATGGGGTGGTGGTGGTGGGATGAGTTGGGAGATTGGGATTGACCTGTATACATATCTATGCATAAAATAGATAACTAATAATAACCTACTGTATTAAAAAAATAAATTAAATTAAATTTCAAAAATTTAAAAAATAAAATGTAAAAATAAAACAGAAAAAATGTTCTTCCATTCACACTGATGTATTTATAAGAATGAATTATTTCCATGCTTATATCCATAAATACATAAAAGAGGAATAAAATCTAACTTGAACCAAAAATTAAAAAAAAATACTGAACCTAACAGTTATACAGAGGAAAACACTACCAAGGCACTTGCTCCAGTGGTAAACAATTCTGAAATTGGTCAGAGGTGGAGAACCATCTCCCATACACCCAGCAGCCCCACCCGCCCACGCAAGGAGCGTCCTTATTGCAAAGCTGGGGGACCGTGCCGAGGCCTCTGTGAGTAAACGTGAGCTGAGCCCCAGGCCAGCTGCTGCTGAACTGTTCCCAACCTTCCCAGGTGAAACACCTGAATATGTACAAGGGCTTGAAAGCCTAGAGAAAGGGCCGTTTTCGCACCAGCGAAAGCACGCAGGCCATCTTGGTGCCTGCAGGTCAGCCAGGATGTTCCTTGCCACGGGCGCTCTTCTGGAAGCTTTCCATTGCCCTGCCTGAGATACCCCTCCTTTCCCGGCCCCCACTCCTTTTCTTCCTTACTCACCTCAGCCCGGAGAGACACTCCAGTGGAAGTTATGGGTGACACATCCTCTTCTTTACAGGTGGCAGCCTGGCAACTCCTGCAGAAAGTCCAGCAGAGCCCCACTCACACCGGGCCACCCACAAAGCCGTGGACCCTCACACCCTCCCACCAGCACAGCCCCGAGACTGCTGACGGGGCAGAGAATATGGAGTCAGGCACAGCTGCAGGGGCTTTTGCTGCCTGGAGTGCTGTTTATATTGACCTCAAACCAGGCACACCTGGGGAGGGCTTGCCGGCAGGGTCAGGCTGCCCAGGTCAGCTAATCCTCAGCCCTCAGGGAATCACATTGCAGAAAATGGACCTCGCTAAGACAGAATATTCGCCAAGGAAAAAAAGCACACAATGCCATTTGCAGCACCATAGATGAGTCTAGAGGTAATCACGTGACTTGGAGTAAGTCAGAAAGTGAAAGACACATATCATATCATATCACTTATAGGTGTTACCTATAAATTGATACAAGGGCAGATATTTCCACGGAGAAGGGCAATCAAAGATTCATTAAACAAACTTATGGTTCACCAAAGGAAAGGTGTGAGGATTGAATTCATTATGATATTGGGGTTAACAGACATATACAAACACAGTAGACGTATATAATCACCAAAGACCTACGGAGTACCAAGAGAAGACTACTCAACATTCTGTCATAACGATCATGGGAAAAGGATCCCAGGAAGAACAGACATATGTATATGTGTAAAAGAACCACCTCTTGCACATCTACAACAAGCTAAACGTTGTACTCAAACTTGCTGTAATAAAAAATAAAAAATTAAATTAAAAACACGAACAAGAATTAGTGAGAAAAACTTGAGGGGCTTTCCCCTGGCACATTCCGTTCTACATTCCAATCTAGAACGCGACTTCTATTGAGGCTCTGCTGCCCTAGTAACCAGATTTGGTTGGGAGAACTGCTGCCACCTTGTGGCCGTTTCACACAACAGCAGCTTTAATCCCAGCGCTAATGGTCAGTGGATATTCCAAATCATTACAGGCCTGTAAATGACACCTGCCCTGAAAACAAATCCTGGGGTCATATATCGACCAAAAAATTCAAAAGACGTCCATATTTCAAAACGACAGTTTCAAGAGGCATATTTCACGCACATTAGTGCTCTGCTTCTTTAATTTTCTTTCTTTCTTTGTTAAAAAATGGGAATGGAAAAAGGTAACCCTCAGAAGGTGCGAAAACGTTCACAAACGAATCAATGGACAAAGGTTTAATCTCCAATATATATATACATCTCATGCAGCTTAATATTAATACAACAAACAACCCAATACAAAAATGGGCAGAAGATCTAAATAGACGTTTCTTCAAAGAAGACACAGAGATGGCCAAGACGCACATGAAAAGCTGCTCAACATCACTAATTATTAGAGAAATGCAAATCAAAACTACAATGAGGTAAGACCTCACACCTGTTAGAAACGGCATCATCAGATAATCTACAAACAACAAATTCTGGGGAGGGTGTGGACAAAAGGAAGCCTCTTCCGCTATTGGTGGGAATGTAAATTGATACAGTCACTATGGAGAACAGTATGGAGGTTCCTTTAAAAAACTAAAAAGAGAATTACCATAGGATCCAGCAATCCCACTTCTGGGCATATACCCAGAGAAAACCATAAATCACGGAGACACATTCACCACAATGTTCATTGCAGGACTATTTACAATAGCCAGGTAATGGAAGCAACCTAAATGGCCACAGACAGACGAATGGATAAAGATGTGGTACATATATAAAATGGAATATTACTCAGCCATAAAAAGGAATGAAACTGGGTCATTTGTAGAGAAGTTGATGGATCTAGAGACTGTCATACAGAGTAAAGTAAGTCAGAAAGAGAAAAACAAATATTGTATATTAATGCCTATATGTGGAACCTAGAAAAATGCTACAGATGAACTGGTTTGCAGGGCAGAAATAGAGACACAGAGGTAGAGAACAAACGTATGGACACAAAGTGGGGGAAGCCATGGGGTGATGGTGGTGGGATGACTTGGGAGATTGGGATTGACCTGTATACATGTATATGCATAAAATAGATAACTAATAATAACCTAGTGTATAAAAAATAAATAAAATTAAATTTCAAAATTTTTAAAAATAAAATGTAAAAATAAAACAGAAAAAAAGTTCTTCCATTCACACTGATGTATTTATAAGAATGAATTATTTCCATGTTTATATCTATAAATACATAAAAGAGGAATAAAATCTAACTTGAACCAAAAAAGAAAAAAAAAACTGAACCTAACAGTTATACAGAGGAAAACACTACCAAGGCACATGCTCCAGTGGTAAACAATTCTGAAATTGGTCAGAGGTGGGGAATCATCTCCCATACAGCCAGCAGCCCCACCCGCCCATGCAAGGAGCGTCCTTATTGCAAAGCTGGGGGACCGTGCCGAGGCCTCTGTGAGTAAACGTGAGCTGACCCCAGGCCAGCTGCTGCTGAACTGTTCCCACCCTTCCCAGGTGAAACACCTGATATGTACAAGGGATTGAAAGCCTAGAGGAAGGGCCGTGGAGCCACACCAGCGACAGCACGCAGGCCAACTTGGTGCCTGCAGGTCAGCCAGGATGCTCCTGGCCACGGGCGCTCTTCTGGAAGCTTTCCATTGCCCTGCCTGAGATACCCCTCCTTTCCCGGCCCCCACTCCTTTTTTCCTTCCTCACCTCAGCCCGGAGAGATATTCCAGTGGAAGTTATGGGTGACACATCGTCTTCTTTACAAGTGGCAGCCTGGAAACTCCTGCAGAAATTCCAGCAAAGCCACACTCACACTGGGCCACCCACAAAGCCGTGGACCCTCACACCCTCCCACCAGCACAGCCCCGAGACTGCTGACGGGGCAGAGAATATGGAGTCAGGCACAGCTGCAGGGGCTATTGCTGCCTGGAGTGCTGTTTATATTGACCTCAACCCAGGCACACCTGGGGAGGTCTTGCCGGCAGGGTCAGGCTGCCCAGGTCAGCTAATCCTCAGCCCTCAGGGAATCACATTGCAGAAAATGGACCACGCTAAGAAAGAATATTCGCCAAGGAAAAAAAGGACACAATGCCATTTGCAGCACCGTAGATGAGTCTAGAGGTAATCACGTGACTTGTAGTAAGTCAGAAAGTGAAAGACACATATCATATCATATCACTTATAGGTGTTACCTATAAATTGATACCAGGGCAGATATTTCCACGGAGAAGGGCAATCACAGATTCATTAAACAAACATATGGTTCACCAAAGGAAAGGTGTGAGGATTGAATTCATTACGATATTGGGGTTAACAGACATATACAAAGACAGTAGAAGTATATAATCACAAAAGACCTACGGAGTACCAAGAGAAGACTACTCAACATTCTGTCATAACCTACATGGGAAAAAGATCCCAGGAAGAACAGACATATGTATATGTGTAAAAGAACCACCTCTTGCACACCTACAACAAGCTAAACGTTGTACTCAAACTTGCTGTAATAAAAAATAAAAAAATTAAATTAAAAACACGAACAAGAAGTAGTGAGACAAACTTGAGGGGCTTTCTCCTGGCACATTCCGTTCTACATTCCAATCTAGAACACGACTTCCATTGAGGCTCTGCTGCCCTAGTAACCAGATTTGGTAAGGGAGAACTGCTGCCACCTTGTGGCCGTTTCACACAACAGCAGCTTTAATCCCAGCGCTAATGGTCAGTGGATATTCCAAATCATTACAGGCCTGTAAATGACACCTGCCCTGAAAACAAATCCTGGGGTCATATATCGACCAAAAAATTCAAAAGACGTCCATATTTCAAAACGACAGTTTCAAGAGGCATATTTCACGCACATTAGTGTTCTGCTTCTTTTGCTTTCTTTCTTTCTTTGTTAAAAAAACGGGAATGGAAAAAGGCAACCCTCAGAATTGGCGAAAACGTTCACAAACAGATCAATGGACAAAGGTTTAATCTCCAATATATATAAACAGCTCATGCAGCTTAATATTAATAAAACAAACAACCCAATACAAAAATGGGCAGAAGATCTAAAGAGACGTTCCTTCAAAGAAGACACAGAGATGGCCAAGACGCACATGAAAAGCTGCTCAACATCACTAATTATTAGAGAAATGCAAAACAAAACTACAATGGGGTAAGACCTCACACCTGTTAGAATGGGCATCATCAGATAATCTACAAACAACAAATTCTGGGGAGGGTGTGGACAAAAGGAACCCTCTTCCGCTATTGGTGGGAATGTAAATTGATACAGTCACTATGGAGAACAGTATGGAGGTTCCTTTAAAAAACTAAGAACAGAATTACCATAGGATTCAGCAATCCCACTTCTGGGCATATACCTAGAGAAAACCATAAATCACAAAGACACATTCACCACAATGTTCATTGCAGCACTATTTAAAATGGCCAGGTAATGGAAGCAACCTAAATGCCCACAGAGAGACGAATGGATAAAGATGTGGTACATATATAAAATGGAATATTACTCAGCCATAAAAAGGAAAGAAACTGGGTCATTTGAAGAGAAGTTGATGGATCTAGAGACTGTCATACAGAGTGAAGTAAGTCAGAAAGAGAAAAACAAATATTGTATATTAATGTCTATATGTGGAACCTAGAAAAATGCTACAGATGAACTGGTTTGCAGGGCAGAAATAGAGACACAGAGGTAGAGAACAAACGTATTGACAGAAAGTGGGGGAAGCCATGGGGTGGTGGTGGTTGGATGAGTTGGGAGATTCGGATTGACCTGTATACATGTCTATGCATAAAATAGATAACTAAAAATAACGTACTGGGGCCTCCCTGGTGGCGCAGTGGTTGAGAGTCCGCCTGCCGATGCAGGGGATGCGGGTTCGTGCCCCGGTCCGGGAGGATCCCATGTGCCGCGGAGCGGCTGGGCCCGTGGGCCATGGCCGCGGGGCCTGTGCGTCCGGAGCCTGTGCTCCGCAACGGGAGAGGCCACAACAGTGAGAGGCCCACGTACCGCAAAAAAAAAAAAAAAAAAAAAAAACCTATTGTATAAAAAAAATAAATAAAATTAAATTTCAAAAATTTTAAAAATAAAATGTAAAAATAAAACAGAAAAAATGTTCTTCCATTCACACTGATGTATTTATAAGAATGAATTATTTCCATGCTTATATCCATAAATACATAAAAGAGGAATAAAATCTAACTTGAACCAAAAAATGAAAAAAAAAAAACTGAACCTAACAGTTATACAGAGGAAAACACTACCAAGGCACTTGCTCCAGTGGTAAACAATTCTGAAATTGGTCAGTGGTGGGGAATCATCTCCCATACACCCAGCAGCCCCACCCGCCCACGCAAGGAGCGTCCTTATTGCAAAGCTGGGGTACCGTGCCGAGGCCTCTGTGAGTAAACGTGAGCTGAGCCCCAGGCCAGCTGCTGCTGAACTGTTCCCACCCTTCCCAGGTGAAACACCTGAATATGTACAAGGGCTTGAAAGCCTAGAGGAAGGGCCGTGGAGCCACACCAGCCAAAGCACGAGGCCAACTTGGTGCCTGCAGGGCAGCCAGGATGGTCCTGGCCACGAGCGCTCTTCTGGAAGGTTTCCATTGCCCTGCCTGAGATACCCCTCCTTTCCCGGCCCCCACTCCTTTTTTTCCTTCCTCACCTCAGCCCGGAGAGATACTCCAGTGGAAGTTATGGGTGACACATCCTCTTCTTTACAGGTGGCAGCCTGGCAACTACTGCAGAAAGTCCAGCAGAGCCCCACTCACACCGGGCCACCCACAAAGCCGTGGACCCTCATACACTCCCACCAGCACAGCCCCGAGACTGCTGACGGGGCAGAGAATATGGAGTCAGGCACAGCTGCAGGGGCTATTGCTGCCTGGAGTGCTGTTTATATTGACCTCAACCCAGGCACACCTGGGGAGGTCTTGCCGGCAGGGTCAGGCTGCCCAGGTCAGCTAATCCTCAGCCCTCAGGGAATCACACTGCAGAAAATGGACCTCGCTAAGACAGAATATTCGCCAAGGAAAAAAAGCACACAATGCCATTTGCAGCACCGTAGATGAGTCTAGAGGTAATCACGTGACTTGGAGTAAGTCAGAAAGTGAAAGACACATATCATATCATATCACTTATAGGTGTTACCTATAAATTGATACCAGGGCAGATATTTCCACGGAGAAGGGCAATCACAGATTCATTAAACAAACTTATGGTTCACCAAAGGAAAGGTGTGAGGATTGAATTCATTATGATATTGGGGTTAACAGACATATACAAACACAGTAGACGTATATAATCACCAAAGACCTACGGAGTACCAAGAGAAGACTACTCAACATTCTGTCATAACGAATATGGGAAAAGGATCCCAGGAAGAACAGACATATGTATATGTGTAAAAGAACCACCTCTTGCACATCTACAACAAGCTAAACGTTGTACTGAAACTTGCTGTAATAAAAAATAAAAAATTAAATTAAAAACACGAACAAGAATTAGTGAGAAAAACTTGAGGGGCTTTCTCCTGGCACATTCCGTTCTACATTCCAATCTAGAACGCGACTTCCATTGAGGCTCTGCTGCCCTAGTAACCAGATTTGGTAAGGGAGAACTGCTGCCACCTTGTGGCCGTTTCACACAATAGCAGCTTTAATCCCAGCGCTAATGGTCAGTGGATATTCCAAATCATTACAGGCCTGTAAATGACACCTGCCCTGAAAACAAATCCTGGGGTCATATATCGACCAAAAAATTCAAAAGACGTCCATATTTCAAAACGACAGTTTCAAGAGGCATATTTCACGCACATTAGTGTTCTGCTTCTTTTGCTTTCTTTCTTTCTTTGTTAAAAAATTGGGAATGGAAAAAGGTAACCCTCAGAAGGGGCGAAAAATTTCACAAACGAATCAATGGGCAAAGGTTTAATCTCCAATATATATATACAGCACATGCAGCTTAATATTAATACAACAAACAACCCAATACAAAAATGGGCAGAAGATCTAAATAGACGTTTCTTCAAAGAAGACACAGAGATGGCCAAGACGCACATGAAAAGCTGCTCAACATCACTAATTATTAGAGAAATGCAAATCAAAACTACAATGAGGTAAGACCTCACACCTGTTAGAAACGGCATCATCAGATAATCTACAAACAACAAATTCTGGGGAGGGTGTGGACAAAAGGAAGCCTCTTCTGCTATTGGTGGGAATGTAAATTGATACAGTCATTATGGAGAACAGTATGGAGGTTCCTTTAAAAAACGTAAAAGGGAATTACCATAGGATCCAGCAATCCCACTTCTGGGCATATTCCCAGAGAAAACCATATATCACAGAGACACATTCACACAATGTTCATTGCAGCACTATTTACAATAGCCAGGTAATGGAAGCAACCTAAATGGCCACAGACAGACGAATGGATAAAGTAGTGGTACATATATAAAATGGAATATTACTCAGCCATAAAATGGAATGAAACTGGGTCATTTGTAGAGAAGTTGATGGATCTAGAGACTGTCATACAGAGTGAAGTCAGTCAGAAAGAGAAAAACAAATATTGTATATTAATACCTATATGTGGAACCTAGAAAAATGCTACAGATGAACTGGTTTGCAGGGCAGAAATAGAGACACAGAGGTAGAGAACAAACGTATCGACACAAAGTGGGGGAAGCCATGGGGTGGTGGTGGTGGGATGAGTTGGGAGATTGGGATTGACCTGTATACATGTCTATGCATAAAATAGATAACTAATAATAACCTACTGTATAAAAAAATAAATAAAATTAAATTTCAAAAATTTTAAAAATAAAATGTAAAAATAAAACAGAAACAATGTTCTTCCATTCACACTGATGTATTTATAAGAATGAATTATTTCCATGCTTATATCTATAAATACATAAAAGAGGAATAAAATCTAACTTGAACCAAAAAAGAAAAAAAAAATGAACCTAACAGTTATACAGAGGAAAACACTACCAAGGCACTTGCTCCAGTGGTAAACAATTCTGAAATTGGTCAGAGGTGGGGAATCATCTCCCATAGAGCCAGCAGCCCCGCCCACCCACGCAAGGAGCGTCCTTATTGCAAAGCTGGGGTACCGTGCCGAGGCCTCTGTGAGTAAACGTGAGCTGAGCCCCAGGCCAGCTGCTGCTGAACTGTTCCCACCCTTCCCAGGTGAAACACTTGAATATGTACAAGGGCTTGAAAGCCTAGACGAAGGGCCGTGGAGCCACACCAGCGACAGCACGCAGGCCACCTTGGTGCCTGCAGGTCAGCCAGGATGGTCCTGGCCACGGGCGCTCTTCTGGAAGCTTTCCATTGCCCTGCCTGAGATACCCCTCCTGTCCCGGCCCCCACTCCTTTTTGTCCTTCCTCACCTCAGCCCGGAGAGATATTCCAGTGGAAGTTATGGGTGACACTTCGTCTTTTTTACAGGTGGCAGCCTGGAAACTCCTGCAGAAATTCCAGCAGAGCCCCACTCACACCGGGCCACCCACAAAGCCGTGGACCCTCACACCCTCCCACCAGCACAGCCCCGAGACTGCTGACGGGGCAGAGAATATGGAGTCAGGCACAGCTGCAGGGGCTATTGCTGCCTGGAGTGCTGTTTATATTGACCTCAACCCAGGCACACCTGGGGAGGGCTTGCCGGCAGGGTCAGGCTGCCCAGGTCAGCTAATCCTCAGCCCTCAGGGAATCACATTGCAGAAAATGGACCTCGCTGAGACCGAATATTTGCCAAGGAAAAGAAGCACACAATGCCATTTGCAGCACGGTAGATGAGTCTAGAGGTAATCACGTGACTTGGAGTAAGTCAGAAAGTGAAAGACACATATCATATCATATCACTTATAGGTGTTACCTATAAATTGATACCAGGGCAGATATTTCCACGGAGAAGGGCAATCACAGATTCATTAAACAAACTTATGGATCACCAAAGGAAAGGTGTGAGGATTGAATTCATTACGATATTGGGGTTAACAGACATATACAAACACAGTAGACATATATAATCACCAAAGACCTACGGAGTACCAAGAGAAGACTACTCAACATTCTGTCATAACGTACATGGGAAAAGGATCCCAGGAAGAACAGACATATGTATATGTGTAAAAGAACCACCTCTTGCACACCTACAACAAGCTAAACGTTGTACTCAAACTTGCTGTAATAAAAAATAAAAAATTAAATTAAAAACACGAACAAGAATTAGTGAGACAAACTTGAGGGGCTTTCTCCTGGCCCATTCCATTCTAAATTCCAATCTAGAATGTGAATTCCATTGAGGCTCTGCTGCCCTAGTAACCAGATTTGATAAGGGAGAACTGCTGCCACCTTGTGGCCGTTTCACACAACAGCAGCTTTAATCCCAGCGCTAATGGTCAGTGGATATTCAAAATCATGACAGGCCTGTAAATGACACCTGCCCTGAAAACAAATCCTGGGGTCATAAATCGACCAAAAAACTCAAAAGACGTCCATATTTCAAAATGACAGTTTCAAGAGGCATATTTTACGCACATTAGTGTTCTGCTTCTTTTGCTTTCTTTCTTTCTTGGTTAAAAAAACGGGAATGGAAAAAGGCAACCCTCAGAATGGGCGAACACGTTCGCAAAAGAATCAATGGACAAAGGTTTAATCTCCAATATATATAAACAGCTCATGCAGCTTAATATTAATAAAACAAACAACCCAATACAAAAATGGGCAGAAGATGTAAATAGACGTTTCTTCCAAGAAGACACAGAGATGGCCAAGGCGCACATGAAAAGCTGCTCAACATCACTAATTATTAGAGAAATGCAAATCAAAACTACAATGAGGTATGACCTCACTCCTGTTAGAATCGGGATCATCAGAAAATCTACAAACAACAAATTCTGGGGACGGTGTGGACAAAAGAAACCCTCTTCCGCTATTGGTGGGCATGTAAATTGATACAGTCACTATGGAGAACAGTATGGAGGTTCCTTTAAAAAACTAAAAAGAGAATTACCATAGAATCCAGCAATCCCACTTCTGGGCATATACCCAGAGAAAACCATAAATCACAAAGACATATTCACCACAATGCTCATTGCAGCACTATTTACTATAGCCAGGTAATGGAAGCAACGTAAATGCCCACAGACAGACGAATGGATAAAGATGTGGTACATATATAAAATGGAATATTACTCAGCCATAAAAAGGAAAGAAACTGGGTCATTTGTAGAGAAGTCGATGGATCTAGAGACTGTCATACAGAGGGCAGTAAGTCAGAAAGAGAAAAACAAATATTGTTTATTAATGCATATATGTGGAACCTAGAAAAATGGTACAAATGAACTAGTTTGCTGGGCAGAAATAGAGACAGAGGTAGAGAACAAACGTATGGACACCAAGTGGGGGAAGCCATGGGGTGGTGGTGGTGGGATGAGTTGGGAGATTGGGATTGACCTGTATACATGTATATGCATGAAATAGATAACTAAGAATAACCTGCTGTATAAAAAAAATAAATAAAATTAAATTTCAAAATTTTTAAAAATAAAATTTAAAAATAAAACAGAAAAAAGTTCTTCCATTCACACAGATGTATTTATATGAATGAATTATTTCCATGCTTATATCAATATATACATAAATGAGGAATAAAATCTAACTCGAACCAAAAAAAAAAAAACGGAACCTAACAGTTATACAGAGGAAAACCCTACCAAGGCACTTGCTCCAGTGGTAAACAATTCTGAAATTGGTCAGATGTGGGGAATCATCTCTCATACAGCCAGCAGCCCCGCCACCCATGCAAGGAGCGTCCTCAACGCAAAGCTGGGGGACCGTGCCGAGGCCTCTGTGAGTAAACGTGAGCTGAGCCCCAGGCCAGCTGCTGTTGAAATTTTCCCTCCCTTCCCAGGTAAAACACCTGAATATGTACAAGTGCTTGAAAACGTAGAGGAAGGGCCGTGGAGCCACACCAGCGACAGCACGCTGGCCAACTTGGTGCCTGCAGGCCTGCCAGGATGGTCCTGGCCCCGGGCGCTCCTCTGGAAGCTTTCCATTTCCCTGCCTGAGATACCCCTCCTGTCACGGCCCCCACTCCTTTTTTTCCTTCCTCACCTCTGTCCGGAGAGAAATTCCAGCGGAAGGAATGGGTGACACATCCTCTTCTTTACAGGTGGCAGCCTGGCAACTCCTGCAGAAAGGCCAGCAGTGCCCCACTCACACCGGGCCACCAACAAATCTGTGGCCCCTCATTCCCTCCCACCAGCTCAGCCCCGAGACTGCTGAAGGGGCAGAGAATATGGAGTCAGGCACAGCTTCAGGGGCTATTGCGGCCTGGAGCGCTGTTTATATTGACCTCAACCAGGCACACCAGGGGAGGGCCGGCCGGCAGGGTAAGGCTGCCCAGGTCAGCTAATCCACAACCCTCAGGGAATCACATTGTTGAAAATGGACCTCGCTAAGGCAGAATAGAAGCCAAGGAAAATAAGGACACAATGCCATTTGCAGCACCGTAGATGAGTCTAGAGGTAATCACGTGACTTGTAGTAAGTCAGAAAGTGAAAGACACATATCATATCATATCACTTATAGGTGTTACCTAAAAATGGATACCAGGGCAAATATTTCCACGGACAAGGGCAATCACAGATTCATTAAACAAACTTATGGTTCACCAATGGAAAGGTGTGAGGATTGGTTTCATTACGATATCGGGGTTAACAGACATATACAAACACAGGTGACATATATAATCACCAAAGACCTAAGGAATACCAAGAGAAGACTACTCAACATTCTGTCATAACGTCCCTGGGAAAAGGATCCCAGGAAGAACAGACATCTGTATATGTGTAAAAGAAACACATCTTCCACACCTACAATAAGCCAAACATTGTAATCAAACTTGCTGTAATAAAAAATAAAAATTTAAATTAAAAATACGAACAAGAAGTAGGGAGACAAACTTGAGGGGCTTTCTCCTGGCACATTCCATTCTAAATTCCAATCTAGAACACGACTTCCATTGAGGCTCTCCTGCCCTAGTCACCAGATTTGGTAAGGGAGAACTGCTGCCACCTTGTGGCCGTTTCACACAACAGCAGCTTTAATCCCAGCGCTAATGGTCAGTTGATATTCAAAATCATTGCAGGCCTGTAAATGACACCTGCCCTGAAAACAAATCCTTGGGTCACATATCGACCAAAAAATTCAAAGGACGTCCATATTTCAAAACGACTGTTTCAAAAGGCATATTTTATGCACATTAGTGTTCTGCTTCTTTGTCTTTCTTTCTTTTTTGGTTAAAAAGACGGGAATGGAAAAAGGCATCCCTCAGACTGGGCGAAAATCGTTGCAAACGAATCAATGGACAAAGGTTTAATCTCCAATATATATAAACAGCTCATGCAGCTTAATATTAAAAAAACAAACAACCCAATACAAAAATGGGCAGAAGTTCTAAAGAGACGTTTCTTCAAAGAAGACACAGAGATGGCCAAGACGCACATGAAAAGCGGCTCAAGAGCACTAATTATTAGAGAAATGCAAATCAAAACTACAATGAGGTATCCCCTCACACCTGTTAGGATCGGCATCATCAGAAAATCTACAAACAACAAATTCTGGGGAGGGTGTGGACAAAAGGAGCCCTCTTCCACTATTGGAGGGAATGTAAATTGATACCGTCACTATGGAGAACAGTATGGAGTTTCCTTTAAAAAAGTAGAAATAGAATTACCATCTGATCCAGCAATCCCACTTCTAGGCATATATCCAGAGAAAACCATAAATCAAAAAGGCACATTCACCACAATGTTCATTGCAGCCCTATTTAAAATAGCCAGGTAATGGAAGCAACCTAAATGCCCACAGACAGATGAATGGATAAAGATGGGGTACATATATAAAATGGAATATTACTCGGCCATAAAAAGGAATGAAACTGGGTCATTTGTAGAGACATCGATGGATCTAGAGACTGTCATATAGAATGAAGTAAGTCAGAAAGAGGAAATCAAATATTGTATATTAATGCATATATGTGGAACCTAAAAGATGGTACAGATGAACTGGTTTGCAGGGAAGAAATAGAGACACAGAGGTAGAGAACAAACATATGGACACCAAGTGTGGGAAGCCATGGGGTGGTGGTGGTGGGATGAGTTGGGAGATTGGGATTGACCTTTATACATATATATGCATAAAATACATAACTGATAATAACCTGCTGTATAAAAAAGTAAATAAAATTAAATTTCAAAATTTTGAAAAATAAAATTTAAAAATAAACCAGAAAAAAGTTCTTCCCTTCACACACATGTATTTATAGGAATGAATTATTTCCATGCTTATATCTATAAATACATAAAAGAGGAATAAAAGCTAACTTGAACCATAAACGAAAAAATACCTGAACCCACCAGTTATACAGAGGAAAACCCTATCAGGGCACTTGCTCCAGCGGTAAACAATTCTGCAATTGGTCAGAGGTGTGGAATCATCTCCCATCCAGCTAGCACCCACCCCCCACGCCACAAGCATCCTCATTGCAAAGCTGGGAGACCGTGCCGAGAAATCTCTGAATAAAGGTGAGCTGAGCCCCAGGCCAGCTGCTGCTGAACTGTTCCCACCCTTCCCAGGTAAAACACCTGAATATGTACAAGGGCTTGGAAGCCTAGAGGAGGGGCCCTGGAGCCACACTAGCGACAGCACACAGGCCAACTTGGTGCCTGCAGGCCAGCCAGGGTGGTCCTGGCCCCGGGTACTCTTCCGGAAGCTTTCCATTGTCCTGCCTGAGATACCCCTCCTGTCCCGGCCCCCACTGCTTTTTTCCTTCCTCACCTCTATCCGGAGAGAAATTCCAGCGGAAGATATGGGTGACACATCCTCTTCTTTACAGGTGGCAGCCTGGCAACTCCTGCAGAAAGGCCAGCAGTGCCCCACTCACACCGGTCCACCAACAAAGCTGTGGCCCCTCATTCCCTCCCACCAGCTCAGCCCCGAGACTGCTGAAGGGGCAGAGAATATGGAGTCAGGCACAGCTTCAGGGGCTATTGCTGCCTGGAGCGCTGTTTATATTGACCTCAACCAGGCACACCTGGGGAGGGCCGGCCGGCAGGGTAAGGCTGCCCAGGTCAGCTAATCCACAACCCTCAGGGAATCACATTGTTGAAAATGGACCTCGCTAAGGCAGAATAGAAGCCAAGGAAAATAAGGACACAATGCCATTTGCAGCACCGTAGATGAGTCTAGAGGTAATCACGTGACTTGTAGTAAGTCAGAAAGTTAAAGACACATATCATATCATATCACTTATAGGTGTTACCTAAAAATGGATACCAGGGCAGACATTTCCACGGAGAAGGGCAATCACAGTTTCATTAAACACACTTATGGTTCACCAATGGAAAGGTGTGAGGATTGGTTTCATTACGATATCGCGGTTAACAGACATATACAAACACAGGTGACATATATAATCACCAAAGACCTACGGAATACCAAGAGAAGACTACTCAACATTCTGTCATAACGTCCTGGGAAAAGGATCCCAGGAAGAACAGACATCTGTATATGTGTAAAAGAACCACATCTTCGACACCTACAATAAGCCAAACATTGTAATCAAACTTGCTGTAATAAAAAATAAAAATTTAAATTAAAAATACGAACAAGAAGTAGGGAGACAAACTTGAGGGCCTTTCTCCTGGCACATTCCATTCTAAATTCCAATCTAGAACACGACATCCATTGAGGCTCTGCTGCCCTAGTAACCAGATTTGGTAAGGGAGAACTGCTGCCACCTTGTGGCCGTTTCACACAACAGCAGCTTTTATCCCAGCGCTAATGGTCAGATGATATTCAAAATCATTGCAGGCCTGTAAATGACACCTGCCCTGAAAACAAATCCTGGGGTCACGTATCGACCAAAAAATTCAAAGGACGTCCATATTTCAAAACGACCGTTTCAAAAGGCATATTTTATGCACATTAGTGTTCTGCTTCTTTGTCTTTCTTTCTTTTTTGGTTAAAAAGACGGGAATGGAAAAAGGCATCCCTCAGACTGGGCGAAAATCGTTGCAAACGAATCAGTGGACAAAGGTTTAATCTCCAATATATATAAACAGCTCATGCAGCTTAATATTAAAAAAAACAAACAACCCAATACAAAAATGGGCAGAAGTTCTAAAGAGACGTTTCTTCAAAGAAGACACAGAGATGGCCAAGACGCACATGAAAAGCTGCTCAAGAGCACTAATTATTAGAGAAATGAAAATCAAAACTACAATGAGGTATCACCTCACACCTGTTAGAATCGGCATCATCAGAAAATCTACAAACAACAAATTCTGGGGAGTGTGTAGACAAAATGAGCCCTCTTCTACTATTTGTGGGAATGTAAATTGATACCGTCAATATGGAGAACAGTATGGAGTTTCCTTTAAAAAACTAGAAATAGAATTACCATCTGATCCAGCAATCCCACTTCTGGGCATATACCCAGAGAAAACCATAAATCAAAAAGGCACATTCACCACAATGTTCATTGCAGCACTATTTACAATAGACAGGTAATGGAAGCAAACTAAATGCCCACAGACAGATGAATGGATAAAGATGGGGTACATATATAAAATGGAATATTACTCGGCCATAAAAAGGAATGAAACTGGGTCATTTGTAGAGACATCGATGGATCTAGAGACTGTCATACAGAATTAAGTAAGTCAGAAATAGGAAATCAAATATTTTATATTAATGCATATATGTGGAACCTAAAAAATGGTACAGATGAACTGGTTTGCAGGGAAGAAATAGAGACGCAGAGATAGAGAACAAACGTATGGACACCAAGTGTGGGAAGCCATGGGGTGGTGGTTGTGGGATGAGTTGGGAGATTCGGATTGACCTGTGTACATGTATATGCATAAAATACAAAACTAATAATAACGTGCTATATAAAAAAGTAAATGAAATTAAATTTCAAAATTTTAAAAAATAAAATTTAAAAATAAAACCGAAAAAATTTATTACCTTCACAAAGATGTATTTATAGGAATGAATTATTTCCATGCTTATATCTATAAATACATAAAAGAGGAATAAAATCTAACTTGAACCATATACGAAAAAAAACCTGAACCCACCAGTTATACAGAGGAAAACCCTATCAGGGCACTTGCTCCAGCGGTAAACAATTCTGAAATTGGTCAGAGGTGTGGAATCATCTCCCATCCAGCTAGCACCCACCCCCCACGCAAGGAGCGTCCTCATTGCAAAGCTGGGAGACCGTGCCGAGGCATCTCTGAATAAAGGTGAGCTGAGCCCCAGGCCAGCTGCTGCTGAACTGTTCCCACCCTTCCCAGGTAAAACACCTGAATATGTACAAGGGCTTGAAAGCCTAGAGGACGGGCCGTGGAGCCACACTAGCGACAGCACGCAGGCCAACTTGGTGCCTGCAGGCCAGCCAGGGTGGTCCTGGCCCCGGGTACTCTTCCGGAAGCTTTCCATTGTCCTGCCTGTGATACCCCTCCTGTCCCGGCCCCCACTGCTTTTTTCCTTCCTCACCTCTGTCCGGAGAGAAATTCCAGCGGAAGGTATGGGAGACACATCCTCTTCTTTACAGGTGGCAGCCTGGCAACTCCTGCAGAATGGCCAGCAGTGCCCCACTCACACCGGGCCACCAACAAAGCTGTGGCCCCTCATTCCCTCCCACCAGCTCAGCCCCGAGACTGCTGACGGGGCAGAGAATATGGAGTCAGGCACAGCTTCAGGGGCTATTGCTGCCTGGAGCGCTGTTTATATTGACCTCAACCAGGCACACCTGGGGAGGGCCGGCCGGCAGGTTAAGGCTGCCCAGGTCAGCTAATCCACAACCCTCAGGGAATCACATTGTTGAAAATGGACCTCGCTAAGGCAGAATAGAAGCCAAGGAAAATAAGGACACAATGCCATTTGCAGCACCGTAGATGAGTCTAGAGGTAATCACGTGACTTGTAGTAAGTCAGAAAGTGAAAGACACATATCATATCATATCACTTATAGGTGTTACCTAAAAATGGATACCAGGGCAGATACTTCCACGGAGAAGGGCAATCACAGATACATTAAACACACTTATGGTTCACCAATGGAAAGGTGTGAGGATTGGTTTCATTACGATATCGGGGTTAACAGACATATACAAACACAGGTGACATATATAATCACCAAAGACCTACGGAATACCAAGAGAAGACTACTCAACATTCTGTCATAACGTCCCTGGGAAGAGGATCCCAGGAAGAACAGACATCTGTATATGTGTAAAAGAACCACATCTTCGACACCTACTATAAGCCAAACATTGTAATCAAACTTGCTGTAATAAAAAATAAAAATTTAAATTAAAAATACGAACAAGAAGTAGGGAGACAAACTTGAGGGGCTTTCTCCTGGCACATTCCATTCTAAATTCCAATCTAGAACATGACTTCCATTGAGGCTCTGCTGCCCTAGTAATCAGATATGGTAAGGGAGAACTGCTGCCACCTTGTGGCCGTTTCACACAACAGCAGCTTTAATCCCAGCGCTAATGGTCAGTTGATATTCAAAATCATTGCAGGCCTGTAATTAACACCTGCCCTGAAAACAAATCCTGGGGTCACATATCGACCAAAAAATTCAAAGGACGTCCATATTTCAAAACGACCGTTTCAAAAGGCATATTTTATGCACATTAGTGTTCTGCTTCTTTGTCTTTCTTTCTTTTTTGGTTAAAAAGACGGGAATGGAAAAAGTCATCCCTCAGACTGGGCGAAAATCGTTGCAAACGAATCAATGGACAAAGGTTTAATCTCCAATATATATAAACAGCTCATGCAGATTAATTTTAAAAAAACAAACAACCCAATACAAAAATGGGCTGAAGTTCTAAAGAGACGTTTCTTCAAAGAAGACACAGAGATGGCCAAAACGCACATGAAAAGCTGCTCAACATCACTAATTATTAGAGAAATGCAAATCAAAACTACATGAGGTATCACCTCACACCTGTTAGGATCGGCATCATCAGAAAATCTACAAACAACAAATTCTGGGGAGGGTGTGGACAAAAGGAGCCCTCTTCCACTATTGGTGGGAATGTAAATTGATACAGTCACCATGGAGAACACTACGGAGTTTCCTTTAAAAAACTAGAAATAGAATTACCATATGATCCAGCAATCCCACTTCTGGGCATATACCCAGAGAAAACCATAAATCAAAAAGGCACATTCACCACAATGTTCATTGCAGCACTATTTAAAATAGCCAGGTACTGGAAGCAACCTAAATGCCCACAGACAGATGAATGGATAAAGAAGGCGTACATATATAAAATGGAATATTACTCGGCCATAAAAAGGAATGAAACTGGGTCATTTGTAGAGACATCGATGGATCTAGAGACTGTCCTATAGAATGAAGTAAGTCAGAAAGAGGAAAACAAATATTGTATATTAATGCATATATGTGGAACCTAAAAGATGGTACAGATGAACTGGTTTGCAGGGAAGAAATAGAGACGCAGAGGTAGAGAACAAACGTATGGACACCAAGTGTGGGAAGCCATGGGGTGGTGGTGGTGGGATGAGTTGGGAGATTGGGATTGACCTGTATACATGTATATGCATAAAATACATAACTGATAATAACCTGCTGTATAAAAATGTAAATAAAATTAAATTTCAAAATTTTAAAAAATAAAATTTAAAAATAAAACAGAAAAAAGTGCTTCCCTTCACACACATGTATTTATAGGAATGAATTATTTTCATGCTTATATCTATAAATACATAAAAGAGGAATAAAATCTAACTTGAACCATAAACGAAAAAAAACCTGAACCCACCAGTTATACAGAGGAAAAACCTATCAGTGCACTTGCTCCAGCGGTAAACAATTCTGAAATTGGTCAGAGGTGTGGAATCATCTCCCATCCAGGTAGCACCCACCCCCCACGCATTGAGCATCCTCATTGCAAAGCTGGGAGACCGTGCCGAGGCATCTCTGAATAAAGGTGAGCTGAGCCCCAGGCCAGCTGCTGCTGAACTGTTCCCACCCTTCCCAGGTAAAACACCTGAATATGTACAAGGGCTTGAAAGCCTAGAGGAAGAGCCGTGGAGCCACACTAGCGACAGCACGCAGGCCAACTTGGTGCCTGCAGGCCAGCCAGGGTGGTCCTGGCCCCGGGTACTCTTCCGGAAGCTTTCCATTGTCCTGCCTGTGATACCCCTCCTGTCCCGGCCCCCACTGCTTTTTTCCTTCCTCACCTCTGTCCGGAGAGAAATTCCAGCGGAAGGTATGGGTGACACATCCTCTTCTTTACAGGTGGCAGCCTGGCAACTCCTGCAGAAAGGCCAGCAGTGCCCCACTCACACCGGGCCACCAACAAAGCTGTGGCCCCTCATTCCCTCCCACCAGCTCAGCCCCGAGACTGCTGACGGGGCAGAGAATATGGAGTCAGGCACAGCTTCAGGGGCTATTGCTGCCTGGAGCGCTGTTTATATTGACCTCAACCAGGCACACCTGGGGAGGGCCGGCCGGCAGGGTAAGGCTGCCCAGGTCAGCTAATCCACAACCCTCAGGGAATCACATTGTTGAAAATGGACCTCGCTAAGGCAGAATAGAAGCCAAGGAAAATAAGGACACAATGCCATTTGCAGCACCGTAGATGAGTCTAGAGGTAATCACGTGACTTGTTGTAAGTCAGAAAGGGAAAGACACATATCATATCATATCACTTATAGGTGTTACCTAAAAATGGATACCAGGGCAGATATTTCCACGGAGAAGGGCAATCACAGATTCATTAAACAAACTTATGGTTCACCAATGGAAAGGTGTGAGGATTGGTTTCATTACGATATCGGGGTTAACAGACATATACAAACACAGGTGACATATATAATCACCAAAGACCTACGGAATACCAAGAGAAGACTACTCAACATTCTGTCATAACGTCCCTTGGAAAAGGATCCCAGGAAGAACAGACATCTGTATATGTGTAAAAGAACCACATCTTCGACACCTACAATAAGCCAAACATTGTAATCAAACTTGCTGTAATAAAAAATAAAAATTTAAATTAAAAATACGAACAAGAAGTAGGGAGACACACTTGAGGGGCTTTCTCATGGCACATTCCATTTTAAATTCCAATCTAGAACACGACTTCCATTGAGGCTCTGCTGCCCTAGTAACCAGATTTGGTAAGGGTGAACTGCTGCCACCTTGTGGCCGTTTCACACAACAGCAGCTTTAATCCCAGCGCTAATGGTCAGTTAATATTCAAAATCATTGCAGGCCTGTAAATGACACCTGCACTGAAAACAAATCCTGGGGTCACATATCGACCAAAAAATTCAAACGACGTCCATATTTCAAAGCGACCATTTCAAAAGGCATATTTTATGCACATCAGTGTTCTGCTTCTTTCTCTTTCATTCTTTTTTTGTTAAAAAGACGGGAGTGGAAAAAGGCATCCCTCAGACTGGGCGAAAATCGTTGCAAACGAATCAATGGACAAAGGTTTAATCTCCAATATATATAAACAGCTCATGCAGCTTAATATTAAAAAAACAAACAACCCAATACAAAAATGGGCAGAAGTTCTAAAGAGACGTTTCTTCAAAGAAGACACAGAGATTGCCAAGACGCACATGAAAAGCTGCTCAACAGCACTAATTATTAGAGAAAAGCAAATCAAAACTACAATGAGGTATCACCTCACACCTGTTAGGATCGGCATCATCAGAAAATCTACAAACAACAAATTCTGGGGAGGGTGTGGACAAAAGGAGCCCTCTTCCACTATTGGTGGGAATGTAAATTGATACCGTCACTATGGAGAACAGTATGGAGTTTCCTTTAAAAAACTAGAAATAGAATTACCATCCGATCCAGCAATCCCACTTCTGGGCATATACCCAGAGAAAACCATAAAGCAAAAAGGCACATTCACCACAATGTTCATTGCAGCACTATTTAAAATAGCCAGGTAATGGAAGCAACCTAAATGCCCACAGACAGATGAATGGATAAAGATGGCGTACATATATAAAATGGAATATTACTCGGCCATAAAAAGGAATGAAACTGGGTCATTTGTAGAGACATCGATGGATCTAGAGACTGTCATATAGAATGAAGTAAGTCAGAAAGAGGAAATCAAATATTGTATATTAATGCATATATGTGGAACCTAAAAGATGGTACAGATGAACTGGTTTGCAGGGAAGAAATAGAGACACAGAGGTAGAGAACAAACGTATGGACACCAAGTGTGGGAAGCCATGGGGTGGTGGTGGTTGGATGAGTTGGGAGATTGGGATTGACCTGTATACATGTATATGCATAAAATACATAACTGATAATAACCTGCTCTTTAAAAAAGTAAATAAAATTAAATTTCAAAATTTAAGAAAATAAAATTTAAAAATAAAACAGAAAAAAGTTCTTCCCTTCACACACATGTATTTATAGGAATGAATTATTTCCATGCTTATATCTATAAATACATAAAAGAGGAATAAAATCTAACTTGAACCATAAACGAAAAAAAACCTGAACACGCCAGTTATACAGAGGAAAACCCTATCAGGGCACTTGCTCCAGCGGTAAACAATTATGAAATTGGTCAGAGGTGTGGAATCATCTCCCATCCAGCTAGCACCCACCCCCCACGCAAGGAGCGTCCTCATTGCAAAGCTGGGAGACCGTGCCGAGAAATCTCTGAATAAAGGTGAGCTGAGCCCCAGGCCAGCTGCTGCTGAACTGTTCCCACCCTTCCCAGGTAAAACACCTGAATATGTACAAGGGCTTGAAAGCCTAGAGGAAGGGCCGTGGAGCCACACTAGCGACAGCACGCAGGCCAACTTGGTGCCTGCAGGCCAGCCAGGGTGGTCCTGGCCCCGGGTACTCTTCCGGAAGCTTTCCATTGTCCCGCATGTGATACCCCACCTGTCCCGGCCCCCACTGCATTTTTCCTTCCTCACCTCTGTCCAGAGAGAAATTCCAGCGGAAGGTATGGGTGACACATCCTCTTCTTTACAGGTGGCAGCCTGGCAACTCCTGCAGAAAGGCCAGCAGTGCCCCACTCACACCGGGCCACCAACAAAGCTGTGGCCCCTCATTCCCTCCCACCAGCTCAGCCCCGAGACGGCTGACGGGGCAGAGAATATGGAGTCAGGCACAGCTTCAGGGGCTATTGCTGCCTGGAGCGCTGTTTATATTGACCTCAACCAGGCACACCTGGGGAGGGCCGGCCGGCAGGGTAAGGCTGCCGAGGTCAGCTAATCCACAACCCTCAGGGAATCACATTGTTGAAAATGGACCTCGCTAAGGCAGAATAGAAGCTAAGGAAAATAAGGACACAATGCCATTTGCAGCACCGTAGATGTGTCTAGAGGTAATCAGGTGACTTGTAGTAAGTGAAAAAGTGAAAGACACATATCATATCATATCACTTATAGGTGTTACCTAAAAATGGATACCAGGGCAGATATTTCCACGGAGAAGGGCAATCACAGATTCATTAACCACACTTATGGTTCACCAATGGAAAGGTGTGAGGATTGGTTTCATTACGATATCGGGGTTAACAGACAAATACAAACACAGGTGACATATATAATCACCAAAGACCTACGGAATACCAAGAGAAGACTACTCAACATTCTGTCATAACGTCCCTGGGAAAAGGATCCCAGGAAGAACAGACATCTGTATATGTGTAAAAGAACCACAACTTCGACACCTACAATAAGCCAAACATTGTAATCAAACTTGCTGTAATAAAAAATAAAAATTTAAGTTAAAAATACGAACAAGAAGTAGGGAGACACACTTGAGGGGCTTTCTCCTGGCACATTCCATTCTAAATTCCAATCTAGAACACGACTTCCATTGAGGCTCTGCTGCCCTAGTAACCAGATTTGGTAAGGGAGAACTGCTGCCACCTTGTGGCCGTTTCACACAACAGCAGCTTTAATCCCAGCGCTAATGGTCAGTTGATATTCAAAATCATTGCAGGCCTGTAAATGACACCTGCCCTGAAAACAAATCCTGGGGTCACGTATCGACCAAAAAATTCAAAGGACGTACATATTTCAAAACGACCGTTTCAAAAGGCATATTTTATGCACATTAGTGTTCTGCTTCTTTGTCTTTCTTTTTTTTTGGTTAAAAAGACGGGAATGGAAAAAGGCATCCCTCAGACTGGGCGAAAATCGTTGCAAACGAATCAATGGACAAAGGTTTAATCTCAAATATATATAAACAGCTCATGCAGCTTAATATTAAAAAAACAAACAACCCAATACAAAAATGGGCAGAAGTTCTAAAGAGACGTTTCTTCAAAGAAGACACAGAGATGGCCAAGACGCACATGAAAAGCTGCTCAAGAGCACTAATTATTAGAGAAATGCAAATCAAAACTACAATGAGGTATCACCTCACACCTGTTAGAATCAGCATCATCAGAAAATCTACAAACAACAAATTCTGGGGAGTGTCTGGAAAAAAGGAGCCCTCTTCCACTATTGGTGGGAATGTAAATTGATACAGTCACTATGGAGAACAGTATGGAGTTTCCTTTAAAAAACTAGAAATAGAATTACCATCTGATCCAGCAATCCCACTTCTGGGCATATACCCAGAGAAAACCATAAATCAAAAAGGCACATTCACCACAATGTTCATTGCAGCACTATTTACAATAGACAGGTAATGGAAGCAACCTAAATGCCCACAGACAGATGAATGGATAAAGATGGGGTACATATATAAAATGGAATATTACTCGGCCATAAAAAGGAATGAAACTGGGTCATTTGTAGAGATATCGATGGATCTAGAGACTGTCATATAGAATGAAGTAAGTCAGAAAGAGGAAAACAAATATTGTATATTAATGCATATATGTGGAACCTAAAAATGGTACAGTTGAACTGGTTTGCAGGGAAGAAATAGAGACCCAGAGGTAGAGAACAAACGTATGGACACCAAGTGTGGGAAGCCATGGTGTGGTGGTGGTGGGATGAGTTGGGAGATTGGGTTTGCCCTGTATACATGTATAGGCATAAAATACATAACAGATAATAACCTGCTGTATAAAAAAGTAAATAAAATTAAATTTCAAAATTTTAAAAGACAAAATTTAAAAATAAAACAGAAAAAAGTTCTTCCCTTCCCACACATGTATTTATAGGAATGAATTATTTCCATGCTTATATCTATAAATACATAAAAGAGGAATAAAATCTAACTTGAACCATAAACGAAAAAATACCTGAACACACCAGTTATACAGAGGAAAACCCTATCAGGGCACTTGCTCCAGCGGTAAACATTTCTGAAACTGGTCAGAGGTGTGGAACCATCTCCCATCCAGCTAGCACCGAACCACCACGCAAGGAGCGTCCTCACTGCAAAGCTGGGACACCGTGCAGAGGCATCTCTGAATAAAGGTGAGCTGAGCCCCAGGCCAGCTGCTGCTGAACTGTTCCCATCCTTCCCAGGTAAAACACCTGAATATGTACAAGGGCTTGAAAGCCTAGAGGAAGGGCCATGGAGCCACACCAGCGACAGCACGCTGGCCAACTTGGTGCCTGCAGGCCAGCCAGGGTGGTCCTGGCCCCGGGTACTCTTCCGGAAGCTTTCTATTGTCCTGCCTGAGATACCCCTCCTGTCCCGGCCCCCACTGCTTTTTTCCTTCCTCACCTCTGTCCGGAGAGAAATTCCAGCGGAAGGTATGGGTGACACATCCTCTTCTTTACAGGTGGCAGCCTGGCAACTCCTGCAGAATGGCCAGCAGTGCCCCACTCACACCGGGCCACCAACAAAGCTGTGGCCCCTCATTCCCTCCCACCAGCTCAGCCCCGAGACTGCTGACGGGGCAGAGAATATGGAGTCAGGCACAGCTTCAGGGGCTATTGCTGCCTGGAGCGCTGTTTATATTGACCTCAAACAGGCACACCAGGGGAGGGCCGGCCGGCAGGGTAAGGCTGCCCAGGTCAGCTAATCCACAACCCTCAGGGAATCACATTGTTGAAAATGGACCTCGCTAAGGCAGAATAGAAGCCAAGGAAAAAAAGGACACAATGCCATTTGCAGCACCGTAGATGAGTCAAGAGGTAATCACGTGACTTGTAGTAAGTCAGAAAGTGAAAGACACATATCGTATGATATCTCTTATAGGTGTTACCTAAAAATGGATACCAGGGCAGATATTTCCATGGAGAAGGGCAATCACAGATTCATTAAACAAACTTATGGTTCACCAATGGAAAGGTGTGAGGATTGCATTCATTACGATATTGGGGTTAACAGACAGATACAAACACAGGTGAAATATATAATCACCAAAGACCTACGGAATACCAAGAGAAGACTACTCAACATTCTGTCATAACGTCCCTGGGAAAAGGATCCCAGGAAGAACAGACATCTGTATATGTGTAAAAGCACCACATCTTCGACACCTACAGTAAGCCAAACATTGTAATCAAACTTGCTGTAATAAAAAATAAAAATTTAAATTAAAAATACGAACAAGAAGTAGGGAGACACACTTGAGGGGCTTTCTCCTGGCACATTCCATTCTAAATTCCAATCTAGAACACGACTTCCATTGAGGCTCTGCTACCCTAGTAACCAGATTTGGTAAGGGAGAACTGCTGCCACCTTGTGGCCGTTTCACACAACAGCAGCTTTAATCCCAGCGCTAATGGTCAGTGGATATTCAAAATCATGACAGGCCTGTAAATGACACCTGCCCTGAAAACAAATCCTGGGGTCATATATCGACCAAAAAACTCAAAAGACGTCCATATTTCAAAATGACAGTTTCAAGAGGCATATTTTACGCACATTAGTGTTCTGCTTCTTTTGCTTTCATTCTTTCTTGGTTAAAAAAACGGGAATGGAAAAAGGCAACCCTCAGAATGGGCGAACACGTTCGCAAAAGAATCAATGGACAAAGGTTTAATCTCCAATATATATAAACAGCTCATGCAGCTTAATATTAATAAAACAAACAACCCAATACAAAAATGGGCAGAAGATCTAAATAGACGTTTCTTCCAAGAAGACACAGAGATGGCCAAGGTGCACATGAAAAGCTGCTCAACATCACTAATTATTAGAGAAATGCAAATCAAAACTACAATGAGGTATGACCTCACTCCTGTTAGATTCGGGATCATCAGAAAATCTACAAACAACAAATTCTGGGGACGGTGTGGACAAAAGAAACCCTCTTCCGCTATTGGTGGGCATGTAAATTGATACAGTCACTATGGAGAACACTATGGAGGTTCCTTTAAAAAACTAACAAGAGAATTACCATAGGATCCAGCAATCCCACTTCTGGGCATATACCCAGAGAAAACCATAAATCACAAAGGCACATTCACCACAATGCTCAATGCAGCACTATTTACTATAGCCAGGTAATGGAAGCAACGTAAATGCCCACAGACAGACGAATGGATAAAGATGTGGTACATATATAAAATGGAATATTACGGAGCCATAAAAAGGAATGAAACTGGGTCATTTGTAGAGAAGTCGATGGATCTAGAGACTGTCATACAGAGGGAAGTAAGTCAGAAAGAGAAAAACAAATATTGTTTATTAATGCATATATGTGGAACCTAGAAAAATGGTACAAATGAACTAGTTTGCAGGGCAGAAATAGAGACAGAGGTAGAGAACAAACGTATGGACACCAAGTGGGGGAAGCCATGGGGTGGTGGTGGTGGGATGAGTTGGGAGATTGGGATTGACCTGTATACATGTATATGCATGAAATAGATAACTAAGAATAACCTGCTGTATAAAAAAATAAATAAAATTAAATTTCAAAATTTTTAAAAATAAAATTTAAAAATAAAACAGAAAAAAGTTCTTCCATTCACACAGATGTATTTATATGAATGAATTATTTCCATGCTTATATCAATATATACATAAATGAGGAATAAAATCTAACTCGAACCAAAAAAAAAAAAAAACGGAACCTAACAGTTATACAGAGGAAAACCCTACCAAGGCACTTGCTCCAGCGGTAAAAAATTCTGAAATTGGTCAGTGGTGGGGAATCATCTCTCATACAGCCAGCAGCCCCGCCACCCACGCAAGGAGCGTCCTCAACGCAAAGATGGGGGACCATGCCGAGGCCTCTGTGAGTAAACGTGAGCTGAGCCCCAGGCCAGCTGCTGTTGAAATTTTCCCTCCCTTCCCAGGTAAAACACCTGAATATGTACAAGTGCTTGAAAACCTAGAGGAAGGGCCGTGGCGCCACACCAGCGACAGCACGCTGGCCAACTTGGTGCCTGCAGGCCTGCCAGGATGGTCCTGGCCCCGGGCGCTCTTCTGGAAGCTTTCCATTTCCCTGCCTGAGATACCCCTCCTGTCCTGGCCCCCACTGCTTTTTTCCTTCCTCACCTCTGTCCGGAGAGAAATTCCAGCGGACGGAATGGGTGACACATCCTCTTCTTTACAGGTGGCAGCCTGGCAACTCCTGCAGAAAGGCCAGCAGTGCCCCACTCACACCGGGCCACCAACAAAGCTGTGGCCCCTCATTCCCTCCCACCAGCTCAGCCCCGAGACTGCTGACGGGGCAGAGAATATGGAGTCAGGCACAGCTTCAGGGGCTATTGCTGCCTGGAGCGCTGTTTATATTGACCTCAACCAGGCACACCAGGGGAGGGCCGGCCGGCAGGGTAAGGCTGCCCAGGTCAGCTAATCCACAACCCTCAGGGAATCACATTGGTGAAAATGGACCTCGCTAAGGCAGAATAGAAGCCAAGGAAAATAAGGTGACAATGCCATTTGCAGCACCGTAGATGAGTCTAGAGGTAATCACGTGACTTGTAGTAAGTCAGAAAGTGAAAGACACATATCATATCATATCACTTATAGGTGTTAACTAAAAATGGATACCAAGGCAGATATTTCCACGGACAAGGGCAATCACAGATTCATTAAACAAACTTATGGTTCACCAAAGGAAAGGTGTGAGGATTGGTTTCATTACGATATCGGGGTTAACAGACATATACAAACACAGGTGACATATATAATCACCAAAGACCTACGGAATACCAAGAGAAGACTAGTCAACATTCTGTCATAACGTCCCTGGGAAAAGGATCCCAGGAAGAACAGACATCTGTATATGTGTAAAAGAACCACATCTTCCACACCTACAATAAGCCAAACATTGTAATCAAACTTGCTGTAATAAAAATAAAAATTTAAATTAAAAATACGAACAAGAAGTAGGGAGACAAACTTGAGGGGCTTTCTCCTGGCACATTCCATTCTAAATTCCAATCTAGAACACGACTTCCATTGAGGCTCTCCTGCCCTAGTCACCAGATTTGGTAAGGGAGAACTGCTGCCACCTTGTGGCCGTTTCACACAACAGCAGCTTTAATCCCAGCGCTAATGGTCAGTTGATATTCAAAATCATTGCAGGCCTGTAAATGACACCTGCCCTGAAAACAAATCCTGGGGTCACATATCGACCAAAAAATTCAAAGGACGTCCATATTTCAACACGACCGTTTCAAAAGGCATATTTTATGCACATTAGTGTTCTGCTTCTTTGTCTTTCTTTCTTTTTTGGTTAAAAAGACGGGAATGGAAAAAGGCATCCCTCAGACTGGGCGAAAATCGTTGCAAACGAATCAATGGACAAAGGTTTAATCTCCAATATATATAAACAGCTCATGCAGCTTAATATTAAAAAAACAAACAACCCAATACAAAAATGGGCAGAAGTTCTAAAGAGACGTTTCTTCAAAGAAGGCACAGAGATGGCCAAGACGCACATGAAAACCGGCTCAAGAGCACTAATTATTAGAGAAATGCAAATCAAAACTACAATGAGGTATCACCTCAAACCTGTTAGGATCGGCATCATCAGAAAATCTACAAACAACAAATTCTGGGGAGGGTGTGGACAAAAGGAGCCCTCTTCCACTATTGGTGGGAATGTAAATTGATACCGTCACTATGGAGAACAGTATGGAGTTTCCTTTAAAAAAGTAGAAATAGAATTACCATCTCATCCAGCAATCCCACTTCTAGGCATATATCCAGAGAAAACCATAAATCAAAAAGGCACATTCACCACAAAGTTCATTGCAGCCCTATTGAAAATAGCCAGGTAATGGAAGCAACCTAAATGCCCACAGACAGATGAATGGATAAAGATGGGGTACATATATAAAATGGAATATTACTCGGCCATAAAAAGGAATGAAACTGGTTCATTTGTAGAGACATCGATGGATCTAGAGACTGTCATATAGAATGAAGTAAGTCAGAAAGAGGAAATCAAATATTGTATATTAATGCATATATGTGGAACCTAAAAGATGGTACAGATGAACTGGTTTGCAGGGAAGAAATAGAGACACAGAGGTAGAGAAAAAACGTATGGACACCAAGTGTGGGAAGCCATGGGGTGGTGGTGGTGGGATGAGTTGGGAGATTGGGATTGACCTTTATAAATGTATATGCATAAAATATATAACTGATAATAACCTGCTGTATAAAAAAGTAAATAAAATTAAATTTCAAAATTTTAAAAAATAAAATTTAAAAATAAAACAGAAAAAAGTTCTTCCCTTCACACACATGTATTTATAGGGATTAATTATTTCCATGCTTATATGTATAAATACATAAAAGAGGAATAAAATCTAACTTGAACCATAAACGAAAAAATACCTGAACCCACCAGTTATACAGAGGAAAACCCTATCAGGGCACTTGCTCCAGCGGTAAACAATTCTGAAATTGGTCAGAGGTGTGGAATCATCTCCCATCCAGCTAGCACCCACCCCCCACGCAAGAAGCGTCCTCATTGCAAAGCTGGGAGACCGTGCCGAGAAATCTCTGAATAAAGGTGAGCTGAGCCCCAGGCCAGTTGCTGCTGAACTGTTCCCACCCTTCCCAGGTAAAACACCTGAATATGTACAAGGGCTTGAAAGCATAGAGGAAGGGCCGTGGAGCCACACTAGCGACAGCACGCAGGCCAACTTGGTGCCTGCAGGCCAGCCAGGGTGGTCCTGGCTCCGGGTACTCTTCCGGAAGCTTTCCATTGTCCTGCCTGTGATACCCCTCCAGTCCCGGCCCCCACTGCTTTTTTCCTTCCTCACCTCTGTCCGGAGAGAAATTCCAGCGGAAGGTATGGGTGACACATCCTCTTCTTTACAGGTGGCAGCGTTGCAACTCCTGCAGAAAGGCCAGCAGTGCCCCACTCACACCGGGCCACCAAAAAAGCTGTGGCCCCTCATTCCCTCCCACCAGCTCAGCCCCGAAACTGCTGACGGGGCAGAGAATATGGAGTCAGGCACAGCTTCAGGGGCTATTGCTGCCTGTAGCGCTGTTTATACTGACCTCAACCAGGCACACCTGGGGAGGGCCGGCCGGCAGTGTAAGGCTGCCCAGGTCAGCTAATCCACAACCCTAAGGGAATCACATTGTTGAAAATGGACCTCGCTAAGGCAGAATAGAAGCCAAGGAAAATAAGGACACAATGCCATTTGCAGCACCGTAGATGAGTCTAGAGGTAATCACGTGACTTGTAGTAAGTCAGAAAGTGAAAGACACATATCATATCATATCATTTATAGGTGTTACCTAAAAATGGATACCAGGGCAGATATTTCCACGGAGAAGGACAATCACAGATTCATTAAACAAACTTATTGTTCACCAATGGAAAGGTGTGAGGATTGGTTTCATTACGATATCGGGGTTAACAGACATATACAAACACAGGTGACATATATAATCACCAAAGACCTACGGAATACCAAGAGAAGACTACTCAACATTCTCTCATAACGTCCCTGGGAAAAGGATCCCAGGAAGAACAGACATCTGTATATGTGTAAAAGAACCAAATCTTCGACACCTACAATAAGCCAAACATTGTAATCAAACTTGCTGTAATAAAAAATAAAAATTTAAATTAAAAATACAAACAAGAAGTAGGGAGACAAACTTGAGGGCCTTTCTCCTGGCACATTCCATTCTAAATTCCAATCTAGAACACGACTTCCATTGAGGCTCTGCTGCCCTAGTAACCAGATTTGGTAAGGGAGAACTGCTGCCACCTTGTGGCCGTTTCACACAACAGCAGCTTTAATCCCAGCGCTAATGGTCAGTTGATATTCAAAATCATTGCAGGCCTGTAAATGACACCTGCCCTGAAAACAAATCCTGGGGTCACATATCGACCAAAAAATTCAAAGCACGTCCATATTTCAAAACGACCGTTTCAAAAGGCATATTTTATGCACATTAGTGTTCTGCTTCTTTGTCTTTCTTTCTTTTTTGGTTAAAAAGACTGGAATGGAAACAGGCATCCCTCAGACTGGGCGAAAATGGTTGCAAACGAATCAATGGAACAAGGTTTAATCTCCAATATATATAAACAGCTCATGCAGCTTAATATTAAAAAAACAAACAACCCAATACAAAAATGGGCAGAAGTTCTAAAGAGACGTTTCTTCAAAGAAGACACAGAGATGGCCCAGACGCACATGAAAAGCTGCTCAAGAGCACTAATTATTAGAGAAATGCAAATCAAAACTACAATGAGGTATCACCTCACACCTGTTAGAATTGGCATCATCTGAAAATCTACAAACAACAAATTCTGGGGAGGGTGTGGACAAAAGGAGCCCTCTTCCACTATTGGTGGGAATGTAAATTGATACAGTCACTATGGAGAACAGTATGGAGTTTCCTTTAAAAAACTAGAAATAGAATTACCATCTGATCCAGCAATCCCACTTCTGGGCATATACCCAGAGAAAACCATAAATCAAAAAGGCACATTCACCACAATGTTCATTGCAGCACTATTTGCAATAGACAGGTAATGGAAGCACCCTAAATGCCCACAGACAGATCAATGGATAAAGATGGGGTACATATATAAAATGGAATATTACTCGGCCATAAAAAGGAATGAAACTGGGTCATTTGTAGAGACATCGATGGATCTAGAGACTGTCATATAGAATGAAGTAAGTCAGAAAGAGGAAAACAAATATTATATATTAATGCATATATGTGGAATCTAAAAGATGGTACAGATGAACTGGTTTGCAGGGAAGAAATAGAGACACAGAGGTAGAGAACAAACGTATGGACACCAAGTGTGGGAATCCATGGGGTGGTGGTGGTGGGATGAGTTGGGAGATTGGGATTGACCTGTATACATGTATAAGCATAAAATACATAACTGATAATAACCTGCTGTATAAAAAAGTAAATAAAATTAAATTTCAAAATTTTGAAAAATAAAATTTAAAAATAAAACAGGAAAAAGTTCTTCCCTTCACACACATGTATTTATAGGAATGAATTATTTCCATGCTTATATCTATAAATACATAAAAGAGGAATAAAATCTAACTCGAACCAAAAAAAAAAACCGGAACCTAACAGTTATACAGAGGAAAACCCTACCAAGGCACTTGCTCCAGCGGTAAACAATTCTGAAATTGGTCAGATGTGGGGAATCATCTCTCATACAGCCAGCAGCCCCGACCCCCCACACAAGGAGCGTCCTCATCGCAAAGCTGGGGGACCGTGCCGAGGCCTCTGTGAGTAAACGTGAGCTGAGCCCCAGGCCAGCTGCTGTTGAAATTTTCCCTCCCTTCCTAGGTAAAACACCTGAATATGTACAAGGGCTTGAAAACCTAGAGGAAGGGCCGTGGAGCCACACCAGCGACAGCACGCTGGCCAACTTGGTGCCTGCAGGCCAGCCAGGATGGTCCTGGCCCCGGGCGCTCTTCTGGGAGCTTTCCATTTCCCTGCCTGTGATACCCCTCCTGTCCCGGCCCCCACTCCTTCTTTTCCTTCCTCACCTCAGCCCGGAGAGAAATTCCAGTGGAAGTTATGGGTGACACATACTCTTCTTCACAGGTGGCAGCCTGGCAACTCCTGCAGAATGTCCAGAAGAGCCCCACTCACAACGGGCCACCCACAAAGCCGTGGACCCTCACACCCTCCCACTAGCACAGACCCGAGACTGCTGACGGGGCAGAGAATATGGAGTCAGGCACAGCTGCAGGGGCTATTGCTGCCTGGAGTGCTGTTTATATTGACCTCAACCCAGGCACACCTGGGGAGGGCTTGGCGGCAGGGTCAGGCTGCCCAGGTCAGCTAATCCTCAGCCCTCAGGGAATCACATTGCAGAAAATGGACCTCGCTAAGACAGAATATTAGCCAAGGAAAAAAAGGACACAATGCCATTTGCAGCACCGTAGATGAGTCTAGAGGTAATCACGTGACTTGTAGTAAGTCAGAAACTGAAAGACACATATCGTATGATATCACTTATAGGTGTTACCTAAAAATTGATACCAGGGCAGATATTTCCATGGAGAAGGCAATCACAGATTCATTAAACAAACTTATGGTTCACCAATGGAAAGGTGTGAGGATTGGATTCATTACGATATTGGGGTTAACAGACCGGTACAAACACAGGTGAAATATATAATCACCAAAGACCTACGGAATACCAAGAGAAGACTACTCAACATTCTGTCATAACGTACATGGGAAAAGGATCCCAGGAAGAACAGACATATGTATATGTGTAAAAGAAACACATCTTGCACTCCAAAAACAAGCCAAACGTTGTAATCAAACTTGCTGTAATAAAAAATAAAAAAAATTAAATTCAAAACACAAACAAGATGTAGTGAGACAAACTTAACGGCTTTCTCCTGGCCCATTCCGTTCTAAATTCCAATCTAGAACGTGAATTCCATTGAGGCTCTGCTGCCCTAGTAAACAGATTTGGGAAGGGAGAACTGCTGCCACCTTGTGGCCGTTTCACACAACAGCAGCTTTAATCCCAGCGCTAATGGTCAGTGGATATTCAAAATCATGACAGGCCTGTAAATGACACCTGCCCTGAAAACAAATCCTGGGGTCATATATCGACCAAAAAATTCAAAAGACGTCCATATTTCAAAATGACAGTTTCAAGAGGCATAGTTTACGCACATTAGTGTTCTGCTTCTTTTGCTTTCTTTCTTTCTTGGTTAAAAAAACGGGAATGGAAAATGGCAACCCTCAGAATGGGCGAAAACGTTCGCAAAAGAATCAATGGACAAAGGTTTAATCTCCAATATATATAAACAGCTCATGCAGCTTAATATTAATAAAACAAACAACCCAATACAAAAATGGGCAGAAGATCTAAATAGACGTTTCTTCCAAGAAGACACAGACATGGCCAAGACGCACATGAAAAGCTGCTCAACATCACTAATTATTAGAGAAATGCAAATCAAAACTACAATGAGGTATGACCTCACTCCTGTTAGAATCGGGATCATCAGAAAATCTACAAACAACAAATTCTGGGGAGGGTGTGGACAAAAGGAACCCTCTTCCGCTATTGGTGGGCATGTAAATTGATACAGTCACTATGGAGAACAGTATGGAGGTTCCTTTAAAAAACTAAAAAGAGAATTACCATAGGATCCAGCAATCCCACTTCTGGGCATATACCCAGAGAAAACCATAAATCACAAAGACACATTCACCACAATGTTCATTGCAGCACTATTGACAATAGACAGGTAATGGAAGCAACCTAAATGCCCACAGGCAGACGAATGGATAAAGATGTGGTACATATGTAAAATGGAATATTACTCAGCCATAAAAAGGAATGAACCTGGGTCATTTGTAGAGAAGTCGATGGATCTAGAGACTGTCATACAGAGGGAAGTAAGTCAGAAAGAGAAAAACAAATATTGTATATTAATGCATATATGTGGAACCTAGAAAAATGGTACAAATGAACTAGTTTGCAGGGCAGAAATAGAGACAGAGGTAGAGAACAAACGTATGGACACCAAGTGGGGGAAGCCATGTGGTGGTGGTGGTGGGATGAGTTGGGAGATTGGGATTGATCTGTATACATGTATATGCATGAAATAGATAACTAAGAATAACCTGCTGTATAAAAAAATAAATAAAATTAAATTTCAAAATTTTTAAAAATAAAATTTAAAAATAAAACAGAAAAAAGTTCTTCCATTCACACAGATGTATTTATATGAATGAATTATTTCCATGCTTATATCAATAAATACATAAAAGAGGAATAAAATCTAACTCGAACCAAAAAAAAAAAAAACGGAACCTAACAGTTATACAGAGGAAAATCCTACCAAGGTACTTGCTCCAGCGGTAAACAATTCTGAAATTGGTCAGAGGTGGGGAATCATCTCTCATACAGCCAGCAGCCCCGCCCCCCACGCAAGGAGCGTCCTCATCGCAAAGCTGGGGGACCGTGCCGAGGCCTCTGTGAGTAAACGTGAGCTGAGCCCCAGGCCAGCTGCTGTTGAAATTTTCCCTCCCTTCCTAGGTAAAACACCTGAATATGTACAAGGGCTTGAAAACCTAGATGAAGGGCCGTGGAGCCACACCAGCGACAGCACGCTGGCCAACTTGGTGCCTGCAGGCCAGCCAGGATGGTCCTGGCCCCGGGCGCTCTTCTGGAAGCTTTCCATTTCCCTGCCTGAGATACCCCTCCTTTCCCGGCCCCCACTCCTATTTTACCTTCCTCACCTCAGCCAGGAGAGAAATCCCAGTGGAAGTTATGTGTGACACATCCTCTTCTTTACAGGTGGCAGCCTGGCAACACCTGCAGAAAGTCCAGCAGAGCCCCACTCACACCGGGCTACCCACAAAGCCGTGGACCCTCGCACACTCCCACCAGCACAGCACCGAGACTGCTGAAGGGTCAGAGAATATGGAGTCAGGCACAGCTGCAGGGGCTATTGCTGCCTGGAGTGCTGTTTATATTGACCTCAACACAGGCACACCTGGGTAGGGCTTGCCGGCAGGGTCAGGCTGCCCAGGTCAGCTAATCCTCAGCCCTCAGGGAATCACATTGCAGAAAACGGACCTCGCTAAGACAGAATATTAGCCAAGGAAAAAAAGGACACAATGCCATTTGCAGCACCGTAGATGAGTCTAGAGGTAATCACGTGACTTGTAGTAAGTCAGAAACTGAAAGACACATATTGTATGATATCACTTATAGGTGTTACCTAAAAATTGGTACCAGGGCAGATATTTCCATGGAGAAGGGCAATCACAGATTCATTAAACAAACTTATGGTTCACCAATGGAAAGGTGTGAGGATTGGATTCATTACGATATTGGGGTTAACAGACAGATACAAACACAGGTGAAATATATAATCACCAAAGACCTACGGAATACCAAGAGAAGACTACTCAACATTCTGTCATAACGTACATCGGAAAAGGATCCCAGGAAGAACAGACATATGTATATGTGTAAAAGAAACACATCTTGCACACCAAAAACAAGCCAAACGTTGTAATCAAACTTGCTGTAATAAAAAATAAAAAATTAAATTCAAAACACAAACAAGAAGTAGTGAGACAAATTTAACGGCTTTCTCCTGGCCCATTCCATTCTAAATTCCAATCTAGAACGTGAATTCCATTGAGGCTCTGCTGCCCTAGTAACCAGATTTGGGAAGGGAGAACTGCTGCCACCTTGTGGCCGTTTCACACAACAGCAGCTTTAATCCCAGCGCTAATGGTCAGTGGATATTCAAAATCATGACAGGCCTGTAAATGACACCTGCCCTGAAAACAAATCCTGGGGTCATATATCGACCAAAAAATTCAAAAGACGTCCATATTTCAAAATGCCAGTTTCAAGAGGCATAGTTTACGCACATTACTGTTCTGCTTCTTTTGCTTTCTTTCTTTCTTGGTTAAAAAAACGGGAATGGAAAAAGGCAACCCTCAGAATGGGCGAAAACGTTTGCAAAAGAATCAATGGACAAAGGTTTAATCTCCAATATATATAAACAGCTCATGCAGCTTAATATTAATAAAACAAACAACCCAATACAAAAATGGGCAGAAGATCTAAATAGACGTTTCTTCAAAGAAGACACAGAGATGGCCAAGACGCACATGAAAAGCTGCTCAACATCACTAATTATTAGAGAAATGCAAATCAAAACTACAATGAGGTATGACCTCACTCCTGTTAGAATCGGGATCATCAGAAAATCTACAAACAACAAATTCTGGGGAGGGTGTGGACAAAAGGAACCCTCTTCCGCTATTGGTGGGCATGTAAATTGATACAGTCACTATGGAGAACAGTATGGAGGTTCCTTTAAAAAACTAAAAAGAGAATTACCATAGGATCCAGCAATCCCACTTCTGGGCATATACCCAGAGAAAACCATAAATCACAAAGACACATTAACCACAATGTTCATTGCAGCACTATTTACAATAGCCAGTTAATGGAAGCAACCTAAATGCCCACAGACAGACGAATGGATAAAGATGTGGTACATATGTAAAATGGAATATTACTCAGCCATAAAAAGGAATGAACCTGGGTCATTTGTAGAAAAGTCGATGGATCTAGAGACTGTCATACAGAGGGAAGTAAGTCAGAAAGAGAAAAACAAATATTGTATATTAATGCATATATGTGGAACCTAGAAAAATGGTACAAATGAACTAGTTTGCAGGGCAGAAATAGAGACAGAGGTAGAGAACAAACGTATGGACACCAAGAGGGGGAAGCCATGGGGTGGTGGTGGTGGGATGAGTTGGGAGATTGGGATTGACCTGTATACATGTATATGCGTGAAATAGATAACTAAGAATAACCTGCTGTATAAAAAAATAAATACAATTAAATTTCAAAATTTTTAAAAATAAAATTTAAAAATAAAACAGAAAAAAGTTCTTCCATTCACACAGATGTATTTATATGAATGAATTATTTCCATGGTTATATCAATAAATACATAAAAGAGGAATAAAATCTAACTCGAACCAAAAAAAAAAAAAACGGAACCTAACAGTTATACAGAGGAAAATCCTACCAAGGCACTTGCTCCAGCGGTAAACAATTATGAAATTGGTCAGAGGTGGGGAATCATCTCTCATACAGCCAGCAGTCCCGCCCCCCACGCAAGGAGCGTCCTCATCGCAAAGCTGGGGGACCGTGCCGAGGCCTCTGTGAGTAAACGTGAGCTGAGCCCCAGGCCATCTGCTGCTGAAATTTTCCCTCCCTACCTAGGTAAAACACCTGAATATGTTCAAGGTCTTGAAAACCGAGAGGAAGGGCCGTGGAGCCACACCAGCGACAGCACGCTGGCCAACTTGGTGCCTGCAGGCCAGCCAGGATGGTCCTGGACCCGGGCGCTCTTCTGGAAGCTTTCCATTTCCCAGCCTGAGATACCCCTCCTGTCCCGGCCCCCACTCCTATTTTTCCTTCCTCATCTCAGCCCGGAGAGAAATTCCAGTGGAAGTTATGGGTGACACATCCTCTTCTTTACAGGTGGCAGCCTGGCAACTCCTGCAGAAAGTCCAGCAGAGCCCCACTCACACCGGGCCACCCACAAAGCCGTGGACCCTCACACCCTCCCACCAGCACAGCCCCGAGACTGCTGACGGGGCAGAGAATATGGAGTCAGGCACAGCTGCAGGGGCTATTGCTGCCTGGAGTGCTGTTTATATTGACCTCAACCCAGGCACACCTTGGGAGGGCTTGCCGGCAGGGTCAGGCTGCCCAGGTCAGCTTATCCTCAGCCCTCAGGGAATCACATTGCAGAAAACGGACCTCGCTAAGACAGAATATTATCCAAGGTAAAAAAGGACACAATGCCATTTGCAGCACCGTAGATGAGTCTAGAGGTAATCACGTGACTTGTAGTAAGTCAGAAACTGAAAGACACATATCGTATGATATCACTTATAGGTGTTACCTAAAAATTGATACCAGGGCAGATATTTCCATGGAGAAGGGCAATCACAGATTCATTAAACAAACTTATGGTTCACCAATGGAAAGGTGTGAGGATTGGATTCATTACGATATTGGGGTTAACAGACAGATACAAACACAGGTGAAATATATAATCACCAAAGACCTACGGAATACCAAGAGAAGACTACTCAACATTCTGTCATAACGTACATGGGAAAAGGATCCCAGGAAGAACAGACATATGTATATGTGTAAAAGAAACACATCTTGCACACCAAAAACAAGCCAAACGTTGTAATCAAACTTGCAGTAATAAAAAATTAAAAAAATTAAATTCAAAACGCGAACAAGAAGTAGTGAGACAAACTTGAGGGGCTTTCTCCTGGCCCATTCCATTCTAAATTCCAATCTAGAACGTGAATTCCATTGAGGCTCTGCTGCCCTAGTAACCAGATTTGGTAAGGGAGAACTGCTGCCACCTTGTGGCCGTTTCACACAACAGCAGCTTTAATCCCAGCGCTAATGGTCACTGGATATTCAAAATCATGACAGGCCTGTAAATGACACCTGCCCTGAAAACAAATCCTGGGGTCATATATCGACCAAAAAATTCAAAAGACGTCCATATTTCAAAATGACAGTTTCAAGAGGCATATTTTACGCACATTAGTGTTCTGCTTCTTTTGCTTTCTTTCTTTCTTGGTTAAAAAAACGGGAATGGAAAAAGGCAACCCTCAGAATGGGCGAAAACGTTCGCAAAAGAATCAATGGACAAAGGTTTAATCTCCAATATATATAAACAGCTCATGCAGCTTTATATTAATAAAACAAACAACCCAATACAAAAATGGGCAGAAGATCTAAATAGACGTTTCTTCCAAGAAGACACAGAGATGGCCAAGACGCACATGAAAATCTGCTCAACATCACTAATTATTAGAGAAATGCAAATCAAAACTTCAATGAGGTACGACCTCACTCCTGTTAGAATCGGGACCATCCGAAAATCTACAAACAACAAATTCTGGGGACGGTGTGGACAAAAGGAACCCTCTTCCGCTATTGGTGGGCATGTAAATTGATACAGTCACTATGGAGAACAGTATGGAGGTTCCTTTAAAAAACTAAAAAGAGAATTACCATAGAATCCAGCAATCCCACTTCTGGGCATATACCCAGAGAAAACCATAAATCACAAAGACACATTCACCACAATGTTCATTGCAGCACTATTTACAACAGCCAGGTAATGGAAGCAACCTAAATGCCCACAGACAGACGAATGGATAAAGATGTGGTACATATGTGAAATGGAATATTACTGAGCCATAAAAAGGAATGAAACTGGGTCATTTGTAGAGAAGTCGATGGATCTAGAGACTGTCATACAGAGGGAAGTAAGTCAGAAAGAGAAAAACAAATATTGTATATTAATGCATATATGTGGAACCTAGAAAAATGGTACAAATGAACTAGTTTGCGGGGCAGGAATAGAGACAGAGGTAGAGAACAAACGTATGGACACCAAGTGGGGGAAGCCATGGGGTGGTGGTGGTGGGATGAGTTGGGAGACTGGGATTGACCTGTATACATGTATATGCATGAAATAGATAACTAAGAATAACCTGCTGTATAAAAAAATAAATAAAATTAAATTTCAAAATTTTAAAAAAAAAAATTTAAAAATAAAACAGAAAAAAGTTCTTCCATTCACACAGATGTATTTATATGAATGAATTACTTCCATGCCTATATCAATAAATACATAAAACAGGAATAAAATCTAACTCGAACCAAAAAAAAAAAACCGGAACCTAACAGTTTTACAGAGGAAAACCCTACCAAGGCACTCGCTCCAGCGGTAAACAATTCTGAAATTGGTCAGAGGTGGGGAATCATCTCTCATACAGACAGCAGCCCGGCCCCCCCACGCAAGGAGCGTCCTCATCGCAAAGATGGGGGACTGTGCCGAGTCCTCTGTGAGTAAACGTGAGCTGAGCCCCAGGCCAGCTGCTGCTGAAATTTTCCCTCCCTTCCCAGGTAAAACACCTGCATATGTACAAGGGCTTGAAAACCTAGAGGAAGGGCCATGGAGCCACACCAGCGACAGCACGCTGGCCATCTTGGTGCCTGCAGGTCAGCCAGGATGGTACTGCCACGGGCGCTCTTCTGGAAGCTTTCTATTGCCCTGCCTGAGATACCCCTCCTGTCCCGGCCCCCACTCCTTTTTTTCCTTCCTCACCTCATCCCGGAGAGAAATTCCAGTGGAATTTTGGGTGACACATCCTCTTCTTTACAGGTGGCAGCCTGGCAACTCCTGCAGAAAGTCCAGCAGAGCCCCACTCACACCGGGCCACCCACAAAGCCCTGGAACCTCACACCCTCCCACCAGCACAGCCCCGAGACTGCTGACGGGGCAGAGAATATGGAGTCTGGCACAGCTGCAGGGGCTATTGCTGCATGGAGTGCTGTTTATATTGACCTCAACCCAGGCACACCTGGGGAGGGCTTGCCGGCAGGGTCAAGCTGCCCAGGTCAGCTAATCCTCAGCCCTCAGGGAATCACATTGCAGAAAACGGACCTCGCCAAGACAGAATATTAGCCAAGGAAAAAAAGGACACAATGCCATTTGTAGCAGCGTAGATGAGTCTAGAGGTAATCACGTGACTTGTAGTAAGTCAGAAAGTGAAAGACACATATCGTATGATATCACTTATAGGTGTTACCTAAAAATTGATACCAGGGCAGATATTTCCATGGAGAATGGCAATCACAGATTCATTAAACAAACTTATGGTACACCAATGGAAAGGTGTGAGGATTGGATTCATTACGGTATTGGGGTTTACAGACAGATACAAACACAGGTGAAATATATAATCACCAAAGACCTACGGAATACCAAGAGAAGACTACTCAACATTCTGTCATAACGTACATGGGAAAAGGATCCCAGGAAGAACAGACATATGTATATCTGTAAAAGAAACACATCTTGCACACCAAAAACAAGCCAAACGTTGTAATCAAACTTGCAGTAATAAAAAATTAAAAAAATTAAATTCAAAACGCGAACAAGAAGTAGTGAGACAAACTTGAGGGGCTTTCTCCTTGCCCATTCCATTCTAAATTCCAATCTAGAACGTGAATTCCATTGAGGCTCTGCTGCCCTAGTAACCAGATTTGGTAAGGGAGAACTGCTGCCACCTTGTGGCCGTTTCACACAACAGCAGCTTGAATCCCAGCGCTAATGGTCAGTGGATATTCAAAATCATGACAGGCCTGTAAATGACACCTGCCCTGAAAACAAATCCTGGGGTCATATATCGACCAAAAAATTCAAAAGACGTCCATATTTCAAAATGACAGTTTCAAGAGGCATATTTTACGCACATTAGTGTTCTGCTTCTTTTGCTTTCTTTCTTTCTTGGTTAAAAAAACGGGAATGGAAAAAGGCAACCCTCAGAATGGGCGAAAACGTTCGCAAAAGAATCAATGGACAAAGGTTTAATCTCCAATATATATAAACAGCTCATGCAGCTTTATATTAATAAAACAAACAACCCAATACAAAAATGGGCAGAAGATCTAAATAGACGTTTCTTCCAAGAAGACACAGAGATGGCCAAGACGCACATGAAAATCTGCTCAACATCACTAATTATTAGAGAAATGCAAATCAAAACTTCAATGAGGTACGACCTCACTCCTGTTAGAATCGGGACCATCCGAAAATCTACAAACAACAAATTCTGGGGACGGTGTGGACAAAAGGAACCCTCTTCCGCTATTGGTGGGCATGTAAATTGATACAGTCACTATGGAGAACAGTATGGAGGTTCCTTTAAAAAACTAAAAAGAGAATTACCATAGAATCCAGCAATCCCACTTCTGGGCATATACCCAGAGAAAACCATAAATCACAAAGACACATTCACCACAATGTTCATTGCAGCACTATTTACAACAGCCAGGTAATGGAAGCAACCTAAATGCCCACAGACAGACGAATGGATAAAGATGTGGTACATATGTGAAATGGAATATTACTGAGCCATAAAAAGGAATGAAACTGGGTCATTTGTAGAGAAGTCGATGGATCTAGAGACTGTCATACAGAGGGAAGTAAGTCAGAAAGAGAAAAACAAATATTGTATATTAATGCATATATGTGGAACCTAGAAAAATGGTACAAATGAACTAGTTTGCGGGGCAGGAATAGAGACAGAGGTAGAGAACAAACGTATGGACACCAAGTGGGGGAAGCCATGAGGTGGTGGTGGTGGGATGAGTTGGGAGATTGGGATTGACCTGTATACATGTATATGCATGAAATAGATAACTAAGAATAACCTGCTGTATAAAAAAATAAATAAAATTAAATTTCAAAATTTTAAAAAATAAAATTTAAAAATAAAACAGAAAAAAGTTCTTCCATTCACACAGATGTATTTATATGAATGAATTACTTCCATGCCTATATCAATAAATACATAAAACAGGAATAAAATCTAACTCGAACCAAAAAAAAAAAACCGGAACCTAACAGTTTTACAGAGGAAAACCCTACCAAGGCACTCGCTCCAGCGGTAAACAATTCTGAAATTGGTCAGAGGTGGGGAATCATCTCTCATACAGACAGCAGCCCGGCCCCCCCACGCAAGGAGCGTCCTCATCGCAAAGCTGGGGGACTGTGCCGAGTCCTCTGTGAGTAAACGTGAGCTGAGCCCCAGGCCAGCTGCTGCTGAAATTTTCCCTCCCTTCCCAGGTAAAACACCTGCATATGTACAAGGGCTTGAAAACCTAGAGGAAGGGCCATGGAGCCACACCAGCGACAGCACGCTGGCCATCTTGGTGCCTGCAGACCAGCCAGGATGGTCCTGGCCCCGGGCGCTCTTCTGGAAGCTTTCCATTTCCCTGCCTGAGATACCCCTCCTTTCCCGGCCCCCACTCCTTTTTTTCCTTCCTCACCTCATCCCGGAGAGAAATTCCAGTGGAATTTTGGGTGACACATCCTCTTCTTTACAGGTGGCAGCCTGGCAACTCCTGCAGAAAGTCCAGCAGAGCCCCACTCACACCGGGCCACCCACAAAGCCCTGGAACCTCACACCCTCCCACCAGCACAGCCCCGAGACTGCTGATGGGGCAGAGAATATGGAGTCTGGCACAGCTGCAGGGGCTATTGCTGCCTGGAGTGCTGTTTATATTGACCTCAACCCAGGCACACCTGGGGAGGGCTTGCCGGCAGTGTCAAGCTGCCCAGGTCAGCTAATCCTCAGCCCTCAGGGAATCACATTGCAGAAAACGGACCTCGCCAAGACAGAATATTAGCCAAGGAAAAAAAGGACACAATGCCATTTGTAGAAGCGTAGATGAGTCTAGAGGTAATCACGTGACTTGTAGTAAGTCACAAAGTGAAAGACACATATAGTATGATATCACTTATAGGTGTTACCTAAAAATTGATACCAGGGCAGATATTTCCATGGAGAATGGCAATCACAGATTCATTAAACAAACTTATGGTACACCAAAGGAAAGGTGTGAGGATTGGATTCATTACGGTATTGGGGTTTACAGACAGATACAAACACAGGTGAAATATATAATCACCAAAGACCTACGGAATACCAAGAGAAGACTACTCAACATTCTGTCATAACGTACATGGGAAAAGGATCCCAGGAAGAACAGACATATGTATATGTGTAAAAGAAACACATCTTGCACACCAAAACCAAGCCAAACGTTGAAATCAAACTTGCTGTAATAAAAAATAAAAAAATTAAATTCAAAACACAAAGAAGAAGTAGTGAGACAAATATAACGGCTTTCTCGTGGCCCATTCCGTTCTAAATTCCAATCTAGAACGTGAATTCCATAGAGGCTCTGCTGCCCTAGTAACCAGATTTGGTAAGGGAGAACTGCTGCCACCTTGTGGCCGTTTCACACAACAGCAGCTTTAATCCCAGCGCTAATGGTCACTGGATATTCAAAATCATGACAGGCCTGTAAATGACACCTGCCCTGAAAACAAATCCTGGGGTCATATATCGATCAAAAAATTCAAAAGACGTCCATATTTCAAAATGACAGTTTCAAGAGGCATATTTAACGCACATTAGTGTTCTGCTTCTTTTGCTTTCTTTCTTTCTTGGTTAAAAAAACGGGAATGGAAAAAGGCAACCCTCAGAATGGGCGAAAACGTTCGCAAAAGAATCAACGAACAAAGGTTTAATCTCCAATATATATAAACAGCTCATGCAGCTTAATATTAATAAAACAAACAACGCAATACAAAAATGGGCAGAAGATCTAAATAGACGTTTCTTCCAAGAAGACACAGAAATGGCCAAGACGCACATGAAAAGCTGCTCAACCTCACTAATTATTAGAGAAATGCAAATCAAAACTACAATGAGGTATGACCTCACTCCTGTTAGAATCGGGATCATCAGAAAATCTACAAACAACAAATTCTGGGGACGGTGTGGACAAAAGGAACCCTCTTCCGCTATTGGTGGGCATGTAAATTGATACAGTCACTATGGAGAACAGTATGGAGGTTCCTTTAAAAAATTAAAAGAGAATTACCATAGGATCCAGCAATCCCACTTCAGGGCATATACACAGAGAAAACCATAAATCACAAAGACACATTCACCACAATGTTCATTGCAGCACTATTTACAATAGCCAGGTAATGGAAGCAAAATAAATGTCCACAGACAGACGAATGGATAAAGATGTGGTACATATATAAAATGGAATATTACTGAGCCATAAAAAGGAATGAAACTGGGTCATTTGTAGAGAAGTCGATGGATCTAGAGACTGTCATAGAGAGGGAAGTAAGTCAGAAAGAGAAAAACAAATATTGTATATTAATGCATATATGTGGAACCTAGAAAAATGGTACAAATGAACTAGTTTGCAGGGCAGAAATAGAGACAGAGGTAGAGAACAAACGTATGGACACCAAGTGGGGGAAGCCATGGGGTGGTGGTGGTGGGATGAGTTGGGAGATTGGGATTGACCTGTATACATGTATATGCATGAAATAGATAACTAAGAATAACCTGCTGTATAAAAAAATAAATAAAATTAAATTTCAAAATTTTTAAAAATAAAATTTAAAAATAAAACAGAAAAAAGTTCTTCCATTCACACAGATGTATTTATATGAATGAATTATTTCCATGCTTATATCAATAAATACATAAAAGAGGAATAAAATCTAACTCGAACCAAAAAAAAAACCAGAACCTAACAGTTATACAGAGGAAAACCCTACCAAGGCACTTGCTCCAGCGGTAAACAATTATGAAATTGGTCAGAGGTGGGGAATCATCTCTCATACAGACAGCAGCACGGCCCCCCCACGCAAGGAGCGTCCTCATCGCAAAGCTGGGGGACTGTGCCGAGTCCTCTGTGAGTAAACGTGAGCTGAGCCCCAGGACAGCTGCTGCTGAAATTTTCCCTCCCTTCCCAGGTAAAACACCTGAATATGTACAAGGGCTTGAAAACCTAGATGTAGGGCCATGGAGCCACACCAGCGACAGCACGCTGGCCAAATTGGTGCCTGCAGGCCAGCCAGGATGGTCCTGGCCCCGGGCGCTCTTCTGGAAGCTTTCCATTTCCCTGCCTGAGATACCCCTCCTTTCCCGGCCCCCACTCCTTTTTTTCCTTCCTCACCTCAGCCCGGAGAGAAATTCCAGTGGAAGTTATGGGTGACACATACTCTTCTTTACAGGTGGAAGCCTGGCAACTCCTGCAGAAAGTCCAGCAGAGCCCCACTCACACTGGGCCAACCACAAAGCCGCGGACCCTCACACCCTCCCACCAGCACAGCCCCGAGACTGCTGACGGGGCAGAGAATATGGAGTCAGGCACAGCTGCAGGGGCTATTGCTGCCTGGAGTGCTGTTTATATTGACCTCAACCCAGGCACACCTGGGGTGGGCTTGCCGGCAGGGTCAGGCTGCCCAGGTGAGCTAATCCTCAGCCCTCAGGGAATCACATTGCAGAAAATGGACCTCGCTAAGGCAGAATATTAGCCAAGGAAAAAAAGGACACAATGCCATTTGCAGCAGCGTAGATGTGTCTAGAGGTAATCACGTGACTTGTAGTAAGTCAGAAAGTGAAAGACACATATCGTATGATATCACTTATAGGTGTTACCTAAAAATTGATACCAGGGCAGATATTTCCATGGAGAAGGGCAATCACAGATTCGTTAAACAAACTTATGGTTCACCAAAGTAAAGGTGTGAGGATTGGATTCATTACGATATTGGGGTTAACAGACAGATACAAACACAGGTGAAATATATAATCACCAAAGACCTACGGAATACCAAGAGAAGACTACTCAACATTCTGTCATAACGTACATGGGAAAAGGATCCCAGGAAGAACAGACATATGTATATGTGTAAAAGAAACACATCTTGCACACCAAAAACAAGCCAAACGTTGTAATCAAACTTGCAGTAATAAAAAATAAAAAATTAAATTCAAAACACAAACAAGAAGTATTGAGACAAACTTGAGGGGCTTTCTCCTGGCCCATTCCGTTCTAAATTCCAATCTAGAACGTGAATTCCATTGAGGCTCTGCTGCCCTAGTAACCAGATTTGGTAAGGGAGAACTGCTGCCACCTTGTGGCCGTTTCACACAACAGCAGCTTGAATCCCAGCGCTAATGGTCAGTGGATATTCAAAATCATGACAGGCCTGTAAATGACACCTGCCCTGAAAACAAATCCTGGGGTCATATATCGACCAAAAAATTCAAAAGACGTCCATATTTCAAAATGACAGTTTCAAGAGGCATATTTTACGCACATTAGTGTTCTGCTTCTTTTGCTTTCTTTCTTTCTTGGTTAAAAAAACGGGAATGGAAAAAGGCAACCCTCAGAATGGGCGAAAACGTTCGCAAAAGAATCAATGGAAAAAGGTTTAATCTCCAATATATGTAAACAGCTCATGCAGCTTAATATTAATAAAACAAACAACCCAATACAAAACTGCGCAGAAGATCTAAATAGACGTTTCTTCCAAGAAGACACAGAGATGGCCAAGACGCACATGAAAAGCTGCTCAACATCACTAATTATTAGAGAAATGCAAATCAAAACTACAATGAGGTATGACCTCACTCCTGTTAGAATCGGGATCATCAGAAAATCTACAAACAACAAATTCTGGGGACGGTGTGGACAAAAGGAACCCTCTTCCGCTATTGGTGGGCATGTAAATTGATACAGTCACTATGGAGAACAGTATGGAGGTTCCTTTAAAAAACTAAAAAGAGAATTACCATAGGATCCAGCAATCCCACTTCTGGGCATATAACCAGAGAAAACCATAAATCACAAAGACACATTCACCACAATGTTCATTGCAGCACTATTGACAATAGCCAGGTAATGGAAGCAACGTAAATGCCCAGAGACAGACGAATGCATAAAGATGTGGTACATATATAAAATGGAATATTACTGAGCCATAAAAAGGAATGAAACTGGGTCATTTGTAGAGAAGTCGATGGATCTAGAAACTGTCATACAGAGGGAAGTAAGTCAGAAAGAGAAAAACAAATATTGTATATTAATGCATATATGTGGAACCTAGAAAAATGGTACAAATGAACTAGTTTACAGGGCAGAAATAGAGACAGAGGTAGAGAACAAACGTATGGACACTAAGTGGGGGAAGCCATGGGGTGGTGGTGGTGGGATGAGTTGGGAGATTGGGATTGACCTGTATACATGTATATGCATGAAATAGATAACTAAGAATAACCTGCTGTATAAAAAAATGAATAAAATTAAATTTCAAAATTTTAAATAATAAAATTTAAAAATAAAACAGAAAAAAGTTCTTCCATTCACACAGATGTATTTATATGAATGAATTATTTCCATGCTTATATCAATAAATACATAAAAGAGGAATAAAACCTAACTCGAACCAAAAAAAAAAAACCGGAACCTAACAGATATACAGAGGAAAACACTACCAAGGCACTTGCTCAAGCGGTAAACAATTCTGAATTTGGTCAGAGGTGGGGAATCATCTCTCATACAGCCAGCAGCCCCGCCACCCCATGAAGGAGCGTCCTCATTGCAAAGCTGGGGGACCGTGCCGAGGCCTCTGTGAGTAAACGTGATCTGAGCCCCAGGCCAGCTGCTGTAGAAATTTTCCCTCCCTTCCCAGGTAAAACACCTGCATATGTACAAGGGCTTGAAAACCTAGAGGAAGGGCCATGGAGCCACACCAGCGACAGCACGCTGGCCATCTTGGTGCCTGCAGACCAGCCAGGATGGTCCTGGCCCCGGGCGCTCTTCTGGAAGCTTTCCATTTCCCTGCCTGAGATACCCCTCCTTTCCCGGCCCCCACTCATTTTTTTCCTTCCTCACCTCATCCCGGAGAGAAATTCCAGTGGAATTTTGGGTGACACATCCTCTTCTTTACAGGTGGCAGCCTGGCAACTCCTGCAGAAAGTCCAGCAGAGCCCCACTCACACCGGGCCACCCACAAAGCCCTGGAACCTCACACCCTCCCACCAGCACAGCCCCGAGACTGCTGACGGGGCAGAGAATATGGAGTCTGGCACAGCTGCAGGGGCTATTGCTGCCTGGAGTGCTGTTTATATTGACCTCAACCCAGGCACACCTGGGGAGGGCTTGCCGGCAGGGTCAAGCTGCCCAGGTCAGCTAATCCTCAGCCCTCAGGGAATCACATTGCAGAAAACGGACCTCGCCAAGACAGAATATTAGCCAAGGAAAAAAAGGACACAATGCCATTTGTAGCAGCGTAGATGAGTCTAGAGGTAATCACGTGACTTGTAGTAAGTCAGAAAGTGAAAGACACATATCGTATGATATCACTTATAGGTGTTACCTAAAAATTGATACCAGGGCAGATATTTCCATGGAGAAGGGCAATCACAGATTCGTTAAACAAACTTATGGTTCACCAAAGTAAAGGTGTGAGGATTGGATTCATTACGATATTGGGGTTAACAGACAGATACAAACACAGGTGAAATATATAATCACCAAAGACCTACGGAATACCAAGAGAAGACTACTCAACATTCTGTCATAACGTACATGGGAAAAGGATCCCAGGAAGAACAGACATATGTATATGTGTAAAAGAAACACATCTTGCACACCAAAAACAAGACAAACGTTGTAATCAAACTTGCAGTAATAAAAAATAAAAAATTAAATTCAAAACACAAACAAGAAGTAGTGAGACAAACTTGAGGGTCTTTCTCCTGGCCCATTCCGTTCTAAATTCCAATCTAGAACGTGAATTCCATTGAGGCTCTGCTGCCCTAGTAACCAGATTTGGTAAGGGAGAACTGCTGCCACCTTGTGGCCGTTTCACACAACAGCAGCTTGAATCCCAGCGCTAATGGTCAGTGGATATTCAAAATCATGACAGGCCTGTAAATGACACCTGCCCTGAAAACAAATCCTGGGGTCATATATCGACCAAAAAATTCAAAAGACGTCCATATTTCAAAATGACAGTTTCAAGAGGCATATTTTACGCACATTAGTGTTCTGCTTCTTTTGCTTTCTTTCTTTCTTGGTTAAAAAAACGGGAATGGAAAAAGGCAACCCTCAGAATGGGCGAAAACGTTCGCAAAAGAATCAATGGAAAAAGGTTTAATCTCCAATATATGTAAACAGCTCATGCAGCTTAATATTAATAAAACAAACAACCCAATACAAAACTGCGCAGAAGATCTAAATAGACGTTTCTTCCAAGAAGACACAGAGATGGCCAAGACGCACATGAAAAGCTGCTCAACATCACTAATTATTAGAGAAATGCAAATCAAAACTACAATGAGGTATGACCTCACTCCTGTTAGAATCGGGATCATCAGAAAATCTACAAACAACAAATTCTGGGGACGGTGTGGACAAAAGGAACCCTCTTCCGCTATTGGTGGGCATGTAAATTGATACAGTCACTATGGAGAACAGTATGGAGGTTCCTTTAAAAAACTAAAAAGAGAATTACCATAGGATCCAGCAATCCCACTTCTGGGCATATAACCAGAGAAAACCATAAATCACAAAGACACATTCACCACAATGTTCATTGCAGCACTATTGACAATAGCCAGGTAATGGAAGCAACGTAAATGCCCAGAGACAGACGAATGCATAAAGATGTGGTACATATATAAAATGGAATATTACTGAGCCATAAAAAGGAATGAAACTGGGTCATTTGTAGAGAAGTCGATGGATCTAGAAACTGTCATACAGAGGGAAGTAAGTCAGAAAGAGAAAAACAAATATTGTATATTAATGCATATATGTGGAACCTAGAAAAATGGTACAAATGAACTAGTTTACAGGGCAGAAATAGAGACAGAGGTAGAGAACAAACGTATGGACACTAAGTGGGGGAAGCCATGGGGTGGTGGTGGTGGGATGAGTTGGGAGATTGGGATTGACCTGTATACATGTATATGCATGAAATAGATAACTAAGAATAACCTGCTGTATAAAAAAATGAATAAAATTAAATTTCAAAATTTTAAATAATAAAATTTAAAAATAAAACAGAAAAAAGTTCTTCCATTCACACAGATGTATTTATATGAATGAATTATTTCCATGCTTATATCAATAAATACATAAAAGAGGAATAAAACCTAACTCGAACCAAAAAAAAAAAACCGGAACCTAACAGATATACAGAGGAAAACACTACCAAGGCACTTGCTCAAGCGGTAAACAATTCTGAATTTGGTCAGAGGTGGGGAATCATCTCTCATACAGCCAGCAGCCCCGCCACCCCATGAAGGAGCGTCCTCATTGCAAAGCTGGGGGACCGTGCCGAGGCCTCTGTGAGTAAACGTGATCTGAGCCCCAGGCCAGCTGCTGTAGAAATTTTCCCTCCCTTCCCAGGTAAAACACCTGCATATGTACAAGGGCTTGAAAACCTAGAGGAAGGGCCATGGAGCCACACCAGCGACAGCACGCTGGCCATCTTGGTGCCTGCAGACCAGCCAGGATGGTCCTGGCCCCGGGCGCTCTTCTGGAAGCTTTCCATTTCCCTGCCTGAGATACCCCTCCTTTCCCGGCCCCCACTCATTTTTTTCCTTCCTCACCTCATCCCGGAGAGAAATTCCAGTGGAATTTTGGGTGACACATCCTCTTCTTTACAGGTGGCAGCCTGGCAACTCCTGCAGAAAGTCCAGCAGAGCCCCACTCACACCGGGCCACCCACAAAGCCCTGGAACCTCACACCCTCCCACCAGCACAGCCCCGAGACTGCTGACGGGGCAGAGAATATGGAGTCTGGCACAGCTGCAGGGGCTATTGCTGCCTGGAGTGCTGTTTATATTGACCTCAACCCAGGCACACCTGGGGAGGGCTTGCCGGCAGGGTCAAGCTGCCCAGGTCAGCTAATCATCAGCCCTCAGGGAATCGCATTGCAGAAAACGGACCTCGCCAAGACAGAATATTAGCCAAGAAAAAAAAGGACACAATGCCATTTGTAGCAGCGTAGATGAGTCTAGAGGTAATCACGTGACTTGTAGTAAGTCAGAAAGTGAAAGACACATATCGTATGATATCACTTATAGGTGTTACCTAAAAATTGATACCAGGGCAGATATTTCCATGGAGAAGGGCAATCACAGATTCGTTAAACAAACTTATGGTTCACCAAAGTAAAGGTGTGAGGATTGGATTCATTACGATATTGGGGTTAACAGACAGATACAAACACAGGTGAAATATATAATCACCAAAGACCTACGGAATACCAAGAGAAGACTACTCAACATTCTGTCATAACGTACATGGGAAAAGGATCCCAGGAAGAACAGACATATGTATATGTGTAAAAGAAACACATCTTGCACACCAAAAACAAGCCAAACGTTGTAATCAAACTTGCAGTAATAAAAAATAAAAAATTAAATTCAAAACACAAACAAGAAGTAGTGAGACAAACTTGAGGGGCTTTCTCCTGGCCCATTCCGTTCTAAATTCCAATCTAGAACGTGAATTCCATTGAGGCTCTGCTGCCCTAGTAACCAGATTTGGTAAGGGAGAACTGCTGCCACCTTGTGGCCGTTTCACACAACAGCAGCTTGAATCCCAGCGCTAATGGTCAGTGGATATTCAAAATCATGACAGGCCTGTAAATGACACCTGCCCTGAAAACAAATCCTGGGGTCATATATCGACCAAAAAATTCAAAAGACGTCCATATTTCAAAATGACAGTTTCAAGAGGCATATTTTACGCACATTACTGTTCTGCTTCTTTTGCTTTCTTTCTTTCTTGGTTAAAAAAACGGGAATGGAAAAAGGCAACCCTCACAATGGGCGAAAACGTTCGCAAAAGAATCAATGGAAAAAGGTTTAATCTCCAATATATGTAAACAGCTCATGCAGCTTAATATTAATAAAACAAACAACCCAATACAAAACTGCGCAGAAGATCTAAATAGACGTTTCTTCCAAGTAGACACAGAGATGGCCAAGATGCACATGAAAAGCTGCTCAACATCACTAATTATTAGAGAAATGCAAATCAAAACTACAATGAGGTATGACCTCACTCCTGTTAGAATCGGGATCATCAGAAAATCTACAAACAACAAATTCTGGGGACGGTGTGGACAAAAGGAACCCTCTTCCGCTATTGGTGGGCATGTAAATTGATACAGTCACTATGGAGAACAGTATGGAGGTTCCTTTAAAAAACTAAAAAGAGAATTACCATAGGATCCAGCAATCCCACTTCTGGGCATATAACCAGAGAAAACCATAAATCACAAAGACACATTCACCACAATGTTCATTGCAGCACTATTGACAATAGCCAGGTAATGGAAGCAACGTAAATGCCCAGAGACAGACGAATGCATAAAGATGTGGTACATATATAAAATGGAATATTACTGAGCCATAAAAAGGAATGAAACTGGGTCATTTGTAGAGAAGTCGATGGATCTAGAAACTGTCATACAGAGGGAAGTAAGTCAGAAAGAGAAAAACAAATATTGTATATTAATGCATATATGTGGAACCTAGAAAAATGGTACAAATGAACTAGTTTACAGGGCAGAAATAGAGACAGAGGTAGAGAACAAACGTATGGACACTAAGTGGGGGAAGCCATGGGGTGGTGGTGGTGGGATGAGTTGGGAGATTGGGATTGACCTGTATACATGTATATGCATGAAATAGATAACTAAGAATAACCTGCTGTATAAAAAAATGAATAAAATTAAATTTCAAAATTTTAAATAATAAAATTTAAAAATAAAACAGAAAAAAGTTCTTCCATTCACACAGATGTATTTATATGAATGAATTATTTCCATGCTTATATCAATAAATACATAAAAGAGGAATAAAACCTAACTCGAACCAAAAAAAAAAAACCGGAACCTAACAGATATACAGAGGAAAACACTACCAAGGCACTTGCTCAAGCGGTAAACAATTCTGAATTTGGTCAGAGGTGGGGAATCATCTCTCATACAGCCAGCAGCCCCGCCACCCCATGAAGGAGCGTCCTCATTGCAAAGCTGGGGGACCGTGCCGAGGCCTCTGTGAGTAAACGTGATCTGAGCCCCAGGCCAGCTGCTGTAGAAATTTTCCCTCCCTTCCCAGGTAAAACACCTGCATATGTACAAGGGCTTGAAAACCTAGAGGAAGGGCCATGGAGCCACACCAGCGACAGCACGCTGGCCATCTTGGTGCCTGCAGACCAGCCAGGATGGTCCTGGCCCCGGGCGCTCTTCTGGAAGCTTTCCATTTCCCTGCCTGAGATACCCCTCCTTTCCCGGCCCCCACTCATTTTTTTCCTTCCTCACCTCATCCCGGAGAGAAATTCCAGTGGAATTTTGGGTGACACATCCTCTTCTTTACAGGTGGCAGCCTGGCAACTCCTGCAGAAAGTCCAGCAGAGCCCCACTCACACCGGGCCACCCACAAAGCCCTGGAACCTCACACCCTCCCACCAGCACAGCCCCGAGACTGCTGACGGGGCAGAGAATATGGAGTCTGGCACAGCTGCAGGGGCTATTGCTGCCTGGAGTGCTGTTTATATTGACCTCAACCCAGGCACACCTGGGGTGGGCTTGCCGGCAGGGTCAAGCTGCCCAGGTCAGCTAATCCTCAGCCCTCAGGGAATCACATTGCAGAAAACGGACCTCGCCAAGACAGAATATTAGCCAAGGAAAAAAAGGACACAATGCCATTTGTAGCAGCGTAGATGAGTCTAGAGGTAATCACGTGACTTGTAGTAAGTCAGAAAGTGAAAGACACATATCGTATGATATCACTTATAGGTGTTACCTAAAAATTGATACCAGGGCAGATATTTCCATGGAGAAGGGCAATCACAGATTCATTAAACAAACTTATGGTACACCAATGGAAAGGTGTGAGGATTGGATTCATTACGGTATTGGGGTTTACAGACAGATACAAACACAGGTGAAATATATAATCACCAAAGACCTACGGAATACCAAGAGAAGACTACTCAACATTCTGTCATAACGTACATGGGAAAAGGATCCCAGGAAGAACAGACATATGTATATGTGTAAAAGAAACACATCTTGCACACCAAAACCAAGCCAAACGTTGAAATCAAACTTGCTGTAATAAAAAATAAAAAAATTAAATTCAAAACACAAAGAAGAAGTAGTGAGACAAATATAACGGCTTTCTCGTGGCCCATTCCGTTCTAAATTCCAATCTAGAACGTGAATTCCATTGAGGCTCTGCTGCCCTAGTAACCAGATTTGGTAAGGGAGAACTGCTGCCACCTTGTGGCCGTTTCACACAACAGCAGCTTTAATCCCAGCGCTAATGGTCACTGGATATTCAAAATCATGACAGGCCTGTAAATGACACCTGCCCTGAAAACAAAACCTGGGGTCATATATCGATCAAAAAATTCAAAAGACGTCCATATTTCAAAATGACAGTTTCAAGAGGCATATTTAACGCACATTAGTGTTCTGCTTCTTTTGCTTTCTTTCTTTCTGGGTTAAAAAAACGGGAATGGAAAAAGGCAACCCTCAGAATGGGCGAAAACGTTCGCAAAAGAATCAACGAACAAAGGTTTAATCTCCAATATATATAAACAGCTCATGCAGCTTAATATTAATAAAACAAACAACGCAATACAAAAATGGGCAGAAGATCTAAATAGACGTTTCTTCCAAGAAGACACAGAAATGGCCAAGACGCACATGAAAAGCTGCTCAACCTCACTAATTATTAGAGAAATGCAAATCAAAACTACAATGAGGTATGACCTCACTCCTGTTAGAATCGGGATCATCAGAAAATCTACAAACAACAAATTCTGGGGACGGTGTGGACAAAAGAAACCCTCTTCCGCTATTGGTGGGCATGTAAATTGATACAGTCACTATGGAGAACAGTATGGAGGTTCCTTTAAAAAATTAAAAGAGAATTACCATAGGATCCAGCAATCCCACTTCAGGGCATATACACAGAGAAAACCATAAATCACAAAGACACATTCACCACAATGTTCATTGCAGCACTATTTACAATAGCCAGGTAATGGAAGCAACATAAATGTCCACAGACAGACGAATGGATAAAGATGTGGTACATATATAAAATGGAATATTACTGAGCCATAAAAAGGAATGAAACTGGGTCATTTGTAGAGAAGTCGATGGATCTAGAGACTGTCATAGAGAGGGAAGTAAGTCAGAAAGAGAAAAACAAATATTGTATATTAATGCATATATGTGGAACCTAGAAAAATGGTACAAATGAACTAGTTTGCAGGGCAGAAATAGAGACAGAGGTAGAGAACAAACGTATGGACACCAAGTGGGGGAAGCCATGGGGTGGTGGTGGTGGGATGAGTTGGGAGATTGGGATTGACCTGTATACATGTATATGCATGAAATAGATAACTAAGAATAACCTGCTGTATAAAAAAATAAATAAAATTAAATTTCAAAATTTTTAAAAATAAAATTTAAAAATAAAACAGAAAAAAGTTCTTCCATTCACACAGATGTATTTATATGAATGAATTATTTCCATGCTTATATCAATAAATACATAAAAGAGGAATAAAATCTAACTCGAACCAAAAAAAAAACCAGAACCTAACAGTTATACAGAGGAAAATCCTACCAAGGCACTTGCTCCAGCGGTAAACAATTATGAAATTGGTCAGAGGTGGGGAATCATCTCTCATACAGACAGCAGCACGGCCCCCCCACGCAAGGAGCGTCCTCATCGCAAAGCTGGGGGACTGTGCCGAGTCCTCTGTGAGTAAACGTGAGCTGAGCCCCAGGACAGCTGCTGCTGAAATTTTCCCTCCCTTCCCAGGTAAAACACCTGAATATGTACAAGGGCTTGAAAACCTAGATGTAGGGCCATGGAGCCACACCAGCGACAGCACGCTGGCCAAATTGGTGCCTGCAGGCCAGCCAGGATGGTCCTGGCCCCGGGCGCTCTTCTGGAAGCTTTCCATTTCCCTGCCTGAGATACCCCTCCTTTCCCTGCCCCCACTCCTTTTTTTCCTTCCTCACCTCAGCCCGGAGAGAAATTCCAGTGGAAGTTATGGGTGACACATACTCTTCTTTACAGGTGGAAGCCTGGCAACTCCTGCAGAAAGTCCAGCAGAGCCCCACTCACACTGGGCCAACCACAAAGCCGCGGACCCTCACACCCTCCCACCAGCACAGCACCGAGACTGCTGACGGGGCAGAGAATATGGAGTCAGGCACAGCTGCAGGGGCTATTGCTGCCTGGAGTGCTGTTTATATTGACCTCAACCCAGGCACACCTGGGGTGGGCTTGCCGGCAGGGTCAGGCTGCCCAGGTGAGCTAATCCTCAGCCCTCAGGGAATCACATTGCAGAAAATGGACCTCGCTAAGGCAGAATATTAGCCAAGGAAAAAAAGGACACAATGCCATTTGCAGCAGCGTAGATGTGTCTAGAGGTAATCACGTGACTTGTAGTAAGTCAGAAAGTGAAAGACACATATCGTATGATATCACTTATAGGTGTTACCTAAAAATTGATACCAGGGCAGATATTTCCATGGAGAAGGGCAATCACAGATTCGTTAAACAAACTTATGGTTCACCAAAGTAAAGGTGTGAGGATTGGATTCATTACGATATTGGGGTTAACAGACAGATACAAACAGAGGTGAAATATATAATCACCAAAGACCTACGGAATACCAAGAGAAGACTACTCAACATTCTGTCATAACGTACATGGGAAAAGGATCCCAGGAAGAACAGACATATGTATATGTGTAAAAGAAACACATCTTGCACACCAAAAACAAGCCAAACGTTGTAATCAAACTTGCAGTAATAAAAAATAAAAAATTAAATTCAAAACACAAACAAGAAGTAGTGAGACAAACTTGAGGGGCTTTCTCCTGGCCCATTCCGTTCTAAATTCCAATCTAGAACGTGAATTCCATTGAGGCTCTGCTGCCCTAGTAACCAGATTTGGTAAGGGAGATCTGCTGCCACCTTGTGGCCGTTTCACACAACAGCAGCTTGAATCCCAGCGCTAATGGTCAGTGGATATTCAAAATCATGACAGGCCTGTAAATGACACCTGCCCTGAAAACAAATCCTGGGGTCATATATCGACCAAAAAATTCAAAAGACGTCCATATTTCAAAATGACAGTTTCAAGAGGCATATTTTACGCACATTAGTGTTCTGCTTCTTTTGCTTTCTTTCTTTCTTGGTTAAAAAAACGGGAATGAAAAAAGGCAACCCTCAGAATGGGCGAAAACATTCGCAAAAGAATCAATGGACAAAGGTTTAATCTCCAATATATATAAACAGCTCATGCAGCTTAATATTAATAAAACAAACAACCCAATACAAAAATGGGCAGAAGTTCTAAAGAGACGTTTCTTCCAAGAAGACACAGAGATGGCCAAGACGCACATGAAAAGCTGCTCAACATCACTAATTATTAGAGAAATGCAAATCAAAACTACAATGAGGTATGACCTCACTCCTGTTAGAATCGGGATCATCAGAAAATCTACAAACAACAAATTCTGGGGATGGTGTGGACAAAAGGAACCCTCTTCCGCTATTGGTGGGCATGTAAATTGATACAGTCACTATGGAGAACAGTATGGAGGTTCCTTTAAAAAACTAAAAAGAGAATTACCATAGGATCCAGCAATCCCACTTCTGGGCATATACACATAGAAAACCATAAATCACAAAGACACATTCACCACAATGTTCATTGCAGCACTATTTACAATAGCCAGGTAATGGAAGCAACCTAAATGCCCACAGACAGACGAATGGATAAAGATGTGGTACATATATAAAATGGAATATTACTGAGCCATAAAAAGGAATGAAACTGGGTCATTTGTAGAGAAGTCCATGGATCTAGAGACTGTCATACAGAGGGAAGTAAGTCAGAAAGAGAAAAGCAAATATTGTATATTAATGCATATATGTGGAACCTAGAAAAATGGTACAAATGAACTAGTTTGCAGGGCAGAAATAGAGACAGAGGTAGAGAACAAACGTTTGGACACCAAGTGGGGGTAGCCATGGGGTGGTGGTGGTGGGGTGAGTTGGGAGATTGGGATTGACCTGTATACATATATATGCATGAAATAGATAACTAAGAATAACCTGCTGTATAAAAAAATAAATAAAATTAAATTTCAAAATTTTTAAAAATAAAATTTAAAAATAAAACAGAAAAAAGTTCTTCCATTCACACAGATGTATTTATATGAATGAATTATTTCCATGCTTATATCAATAAATACATAAAAGAGGAATAAAATCTAACTCGAACCAAAAAAAAAAACTGGAACCTAACAGTTATACAGAGGAAAACCCTAACAAGGCACTTGCTCCAGCGGTAAACAATTCTGAAATTGGTCAAAGGTGGGGAATCATCTCTCATACAGACAGCAGCCCGGCCCCCCCACGCAAGGAGCGTCCTAATCGCAAAGCTGGGGGACCGTGCCAAGTCCTCTGTGAGTAAACGTGAGCTGAGCCCCAGGCCAGCTGCTGCTGAAATTTTCCCTCCCTTCCCAGGTAAAACACCTGAATATGTACAAGGGCTTGAAAACCTAGAGGTAGGGCCATGGAGCCACACCAGCGACAGCACGCTGGCCAACATGGTGCCTGCAGGCCAGCCAGGATGGTCCTGGCCCCGGGCGCTCTTCTGGAAGCTTTCCATTTCCCTGCCAGAGATACCCCTCCTTTCCCGGCCCCCACTCCTTTTTTTCCTTCCTCACCTCAGCCCGGAGAGAAATTCCAGTGGAAGTTATGGGTGACACATCCTCTTCTTTACAGGTGGCAGCCTGGCAACTCCTGCAGAAAGACCAGCAGAGCCCCACTGACACTGGGCCAACCACAATGCCGTGGACCCTCACACCCTCCCACCAGCACAGCCCCGAGACTGCTGACGGGGCAGAGAATATGGAGTCAGGCACAGCTGCAGGGGCTATTGCTGCCTGGAGTGCTGTTTATATTGACCTCAACCCAAGCACACCTGAGGTGGGCTTGCCGGCAGGGTCAGGCTGCCCAGGTGAGCTAATCCTCAGCCCTCAGGGAATCACATTGCAGAAAATGGACCTCGCTAAGGCAGAATATTAGCCAAAGAAAAAAAGGACACAATGCCATTTGCAGCACCGTAGATGAGTCTAGAGGTAATCACGTGACTTGTAGTAAGTCAGAAACTGAAAGACACATATCGTATGATATCACTTATAGGTGTTACCTAAAAATTGATACCAGGGCAGATATTTCCATGGAGAAGGGCAATCACAGATTCATTAAACAAATTTATGGTTCACCAAAGAAAGGTGTGAGGATTGGATTCATTACGATATTGGGGTTAACAGACAGATACAAACACAGGTGAAATATATAATCACCAAAGACCTACGGAATACCAACAGAAGATTACTCAACATTCTGTCATAACGTACATGGGAAAAGGATCCCAGGAAGAACAGACTTATGTATATGTGTAAAAGAAACACATCTTACACACCAAAAACAAGCCAAACGTTGTAATCAAACTTGCAGTAATAAAAAATAAAAAATTAAATTCAAAACACAAACAAGAAGTAGTGAGACAAACTTGAGGGGCTTTCTCCTGGCCCATTCCGTTCTAAATTCCAATCTAGAACGTGAATTCCATTGAGGCTCTGCTGCCCTAGTAACCAGATTTGGTAAGGGGGAACTGCTGCCACCTTGTGGCCGTTTCACACAACAGCAGCTTGAATCCCAGCGCTAATGGTCAGTGGATATTCAAAATCATGACAGGCCTGTAAATGACACCTGCCCTGAAAACAAATCCTGGGGTCATATATCGACCAAAAAATTCAAAAGACGTCCATATTTCAAAATGACAGTTTCAAGAGGCATAGTTTACGCACATTAGTGTTCTGCTTCTTTGCTTTCTTTCTTTCTTGGTTAAAAAAACGGGAATGGAAAAAGGCAACCCTCAGAATGGGCGAAAACATTCGCAAAAGAATCAATGGACAAAGGTTTAATCTCCAATATATATAAACAGCTCATGCAGCTTAATATTAATAAAACAAACAACCCAATACAAAAATGGGCAGAAATTCTAAAGAGACGTTTCTTCCAAGAAGACACAGAGATGGCCAAGACGCACATGAAAAGCTGCTCAACATCACTAATTATTAGAGAAATGCAAATCAAAACTGCAATGAGGTATGACCTCACTCCTGTTAGAATCGGGATCATCAGAAAATCTACAAACAACAAATTCTGGGGACGGTGTGGACAAAAGGAACCCTCTTCCGCTATTGGTGGGCATGTAAATTGATACAGTCACTATGGAGAACAGTATGGAGGTTCCTTTAAAAAACTAAAAAGAGAATTACCATAGGATCCAGCAATCCCACTTCTGGGCATATACCCATAGAAAACCATAAATCACAAAGACACATTCACCACAATGTTCATTGCAGCACTATTTACAATAGCCAGGTAATGGAAGCAACCTAAATGCCCACAGACAGACGAATGGATAAAGATGTGGTACATATATAAAATGGAATATTACTGAGCCATAAAAAGGAATGAAACTGGGTCATTTGTAGAGAAGTCCATGGATCTAGAGACTGTCATACAGAGGGAAGTAAGTCAGAAAGAGAAAAACAAATATTGTATATTAATGCATATATGTGGAACCTAGAAAAATGGTACAAATGAACTAGTTTGCAGGGCAGAAATAGAGACAGAGGTAGAGAACAAACGTATGGACACTAAGTGGGGGAAGCCATGGGGTGGTGGTGGTGGGATGAGTTGGGAGATTGGGATTGACCTGTATACATGTATATGCATGAAATAGATAACTAAGAATAACCTGCTGTATAAAAAAATAAATAAAATTAAATTTCAAAATTTTTAAAAATAAAATTTAAAAATAAAACAGAAAAAAGTTCTTCCATTCACACAGATGTATTTATATGAATGAATTATTTCCATGCTTATATCAATAAATACATAAAAGAGGAATAAAATCTAACTCGAACCAAAAAAAAAACCAGAACCTAACAGTTATACAGAGGAAAATCCTACCAAGGCACTTGCTCCAGCGGTAAACAATTATGAAATTGGTCAGAGGTGGGGAATCATCTCTCATACAGACAGCAGCACGGCCCCCCCACGCAAGGAGCGTCCTCATCGCAAAGCTGGGGGACTGTGCCGAGTCCTCTGTGAGTAAACGTGAGCTGAGCCCCAGGACAGCTGCTGCTGAAATTTTCCCTCCCTTCCCAGGTAAAACACCTGAATATGTACAAGGGCTTGAAAACCTAGATGTAGGGCCATGGAGCCACACCAGCGACAGCACGCTGGCCAAATTGGTGCCTGCAGGCCAGCCAGGATGGTCCTGGCCCCGGGCGCTCTTCTGGAAGCTTTCCATTTCCCTGCCTGAGATACCCCTCCTTTCCCTGCCCCCACTCCTTTTTTTCCTTCCTCACCTCAGCCCGGAGAGAAATTCCAGTGGAAGTTATGGGTGACACATACTCTTCTTTACAGGTGGAAGCCTGGCAACTCCTGCAGAAAGTCCAGCAGAGCCCCACTCACACTGGGCCAACCACAAAGCCGCGGACCCTCACACCCTCCCACCAGCACAGCACCGAGACTGCTGACGGGGCAGAGAATATGGAGTCAGGCACAGCTGCAGGGGCTATTGCTGCCTGGAGTGCTGTTTATATTGACCTCAACCCAGGCACACCTGGGGTGGGCTTGCCGGCAGGGTCAGGCTGCCCAGGTGAGCTAATCCTCAGCCCTCAGGGAATCACATTGCAGAAAATGGACCTCGCTAAGGCAGAATATTAGCCAAGGAAAAAAAGGACACAATGCCATTTGCAGCAGCGTAGATGTGTCTAGAGGTAATCACGTGACTTGTAGTAAGTCAGAAAGTGAAAGACACATATCGTATGATATCACTTATAGGTGTTACCTAAAAATTGATACCAGGGCAGATATTTCCATGGAGAAGGGCAATCACAGATTCGTTAAACAAACTTATGGTTCACCAAAGTAAAGGTGTGAGGATTGGATTCATTACGATATTGGGGTTAACAGACAGATACAAACAGAGGTGAAATATATAATCACCAAAGACCTACGGAATACCAAGAGAAGACTACTCAACATTCTGTCATAACGTACATGGGAAAAGGATCCCAGGAAGAACAGACATATGTATATGTGTAAAAGAAACACATCTTGCACACCAAAAACAAGCCAAACGTTGTAATCAAACTTGCAGTAATAAAAAATAAAAAATTAAATTCAAAACACAAACAAGAAGTAGTGAGACAAACTTGAGGGGCTTTCTCCTGGCCCATTCCGTTCTAAATTCCAATCTAGAACGTGAATTCCATTGAGGCTCTGCTGCCCTAGTAACCAGATTTGGTAAGGGAGATCTGCTGCCACCTTGTGGCCGTTTCACACAACAGCAGCTTGAATCCCAGCGCTAATGGTCAGTGGATATTCAAAATCATGACAGGCCTGTAAATGACACCTGCCCTGAAAACAAATCCTGGGGTCATATATCGACCAAAAAATTCAAAAGACGTCCATATTTCAAAATGACAGTTTCAAGAGGCATATTTTACGCACATTAGTGTTCTGCTTCTTTTGCTTTCTTTCTTTCTTGGTTAAAAAAACGGGAATGAAAAAAGGCAACCCTCAGAATGGGCGAAAACATTCGCAAAAGAATCAATGGACAAAGGTTTAATCTCCAATATATATAAACAGCTCATGCAGCTTAATATTAATAAAACAAACAACCCAATACAAAAATGGGCAGAAGTTCTAAAGAGACGTTTCTTCCAAGAAGACACAGAGATGGCCAAGACGCACATGAAAAGCTGCTCAACATCACTAATTATTAGAGAAATGCAAATCAAAACTACAATGAGGTATGACCTCACTCCTGTTAGAATCGGGATCATCAGAAAATCTACAAACAACAAATTCTGGGGATGGTGTGGACAAAAGGAACCCTCTTCCGCTATTGGTGGGCATGTAAATTGATACAGTCACTATGGAGAACAGTATGGAGGTTCCTTTAAAAAACTAAAAAGAGAATTACCATAGGATCCAGCAATCCCACTTCTTGGCATATACACATAGAAAACCATAAATCACAAAGACACATTCACCACAATGTTCATTGCAGCACTATTTACAATAGCCAGGTAATGGAAGCAACCTAAATGCCCACAGACAGACGAATGGATAAAGATGTGGTACATATATAAAATGGAATATTACTGAGCCATAAAAAGGAATGAAACTGGGTCATTTGTAGAGAAGTCCATGGATCTAGAGACTGTCATACAGAGGGAAGTAAGTCAGAAAGAGAAAAGCAAATATTGTATATTAATGCATATATGTGGAACCTAGAAAAATGGTACAAATGAACTAGTTTGCAGGGCAGAAATAGAGACAGAGGTAGAGAACAAACGTTTGGACACCAAGTGGGGGTAGCCATGGGGTGGTGGTGGTGGGGTGAGTTGGGAGATTGGGATTGACCTGTATACATATATATGCATGAAATAGATAACTAAGAATAACCTGCTGTATAAAAAAATAAATAAAATTAAATTTCAAAATTTTTAAAAATAAAATTTAAAAATAAAACAGAAAAAAGTTCTTCCATTCACACAGATGTATTTATATGAATGAATTATTTCCATGCTTATATCAATAAATACATAAAAGAGGAATAAAATCTAACTCGAACCAAAAAAAAAAACTGGAACCTAACAGTTATACAGAGGAAAACCCTAACAAGGCACTTGCTCCAGCGGTAAACAATTCTGAAATTGGTCAAAGGTGGGGAATCATCTCTCATACAGACAGCAGCCCGGCCCCCCCACGCAAGGAGCGTCCTAATCGCAAAGCTGGGGGACCGTGCCAAGTCCTCTGTGAGTAAACGTGAGCTGAGCCCCAGGCCAGCTGCTGCTGAAATTTTCCCTCCCTTCCCAGGTAAAACACCTGAATATGTACAAGGGCTTGAAAACCTAGAGGTAGGGCCATGGAGCCACACCAGCGACAGCACGCTGGCCAACATGGTGCCTGCAGGCCAGCCAGGATGGTCCTGGCCCCGGGCGCTCTTCTGGAAGCTTTCCATTTCCCTGCCAGAGATACCCCTCCTTTCCCGGCCCCCACTCCTTTTTTTCCTTCCTCACCTCAGCCCGGAGAGAAATTCCAGTGGAAGTTATGGGTGACACATCCTCTTCTTTACAGGTGGCAGCCTGGCAACTCCTGCAGAAAGACCAGCAGAGCCCCACTGACACTGGGCCAACCACAATGCCGTGGACCCTCACACCCTCCCACCAGCACAGCCCCGAGACTGCTGACGGGGCAGAGAATATGGAGTCAGGCACAGCTGCAGGGGCTATTGCTGCCTGGAGTGCTGTTTATATTGACCTCAACCCAAGCACACCTGAGGTGGGCTTGCCGGCAGGGTCAGGCTGCCCAGGTGAGCTAATCCTCAGCCCTCAGGGAATCACATTGCAGAAAATGGACCTCGCTAAGGCAGAATATTAGCCAAAGAAAAAAAGGACACAATGCCATTTGCAGCACCGTAGATGAGTCTAGAGGTAATCACGTGACTTGTAGTAAGTCAGAAACTGAAAGACACATATCGTATGATATCACTTATAGGTGTTACCTAAAAATTGATACCAGGGCAGATATTTCCATGGAGAAGGGCAATCACAGATTCATTAAACAAATTTATGGTTCACCAAAGAAAGGTGTGAGGATTGGATTCATTACGATATTGGGGTTAACAGACAGATACAAACACAGGTGAAATATATAATCACCAAAGACCTACGGAATACCAACAGAAGATTACTCAACATTCTGTCATAACGTACATGGGAAAAGGATCCCAGGAAGAACAGACTTATGTATATGTGTAAAAGAAACACATCTTACACACCAAAAACAAGCCAAACGTTGTAATCAAACTTGCAGTAATAAAAAATAAAAAATTAAATTCAAAACACAAACAAGAAGTAGTGAGACAAACTTGAGGGGCTTTCTCCTGGCCCATTCCGTTCTAAATTCCAATCTAGAACGTGAATTCCATTGAGGCTCTGCTGCCCTAGTAACCAGATTTGGTAAGGGGGAACTGCTGCCACCTTGTGGCCGTTTCACACAACAGCAGCTTGAATCCCAGCGCTAATGGTCAGTGGATATTCAAAATCATGACAGGCCTGTAAATGACACCTGCCCTGAAAACAAATCCTGGGGTCATATATCGACCAAAAAATTCAAAAGACGTCCATATTTCAAAATGACAGTTTCAAGAGGCATAGTTTACGCACATTAGTGTTCTGCTTCTTTGCTTTCTTTCTTTCTTGGTTAAAAAAACGGGAATGGAAAAAGGCAACCCTCAGAATGGGCGAAAACATTCGCAAAAGAATCAATGGACAAAGGTTTAATCTCCAATATATATAAACAGCTCATGCAGCTTAATATTAATAAAACAAACAACCCAATACAAAAATGGGCAGAAATTCTAAAGAGACGTTTCTTCCAAGAAGACACAGAGATGGCCAAGACGCACATGAAAAGCTGCTCAACATCACTAATTATTAGAGAAATGCAAATCAAAACTGCAATGAGGTATGACCTCACTCCTGTTAGAATCGGGATCATCAGAAAATCTACAAACAACAAATTCTGGGGACGGTGTGGACAAAAGGAACCCTCTTCCGCTATTGGTGGGCATGTAAATTGATACAGTCACTATGGAGAACAGTATGGAGGTTCCTTTAAAAAACTAAAAAGAGAATTACCATAGGATCCAGCAATCCCACTTCTGGGCATATACCCATAGAAAACCATAAATCACAAAGACACATTCACCACAATGTTCATTGCAGCACTATTTACAATAGCCAGGTAATGGAAGCAACCTAAATGCCCACAGACAGACGAATGGATAAAGATGTGGTACATATATAAAATGGAATATTACTGAGCCATAAAAAGGAATGAAACTGGGTCATTTGTAGAGAAGTCCATGGATCTAGAGACTGTCATACAGAGGGAAGTAAGTCAGAAAGAGAAAAACAAATATTGTATATTAATGCATATATGTGGAACCTAGAAAAATGGTACAAATGAACTAGTTTGCAGGGCAGAAATAGAGACAGAGGTAGAGAACAAACGTATGGACACTAAGTGGGGGAAGCCATGGGGTGGTGGTGGTGGGATGAGTTGGGAGATTGGGATTGACCTGTATACATATATATGCATGAAATAGATAACTAAGAATAACCTGCTGTATAAAAAAATAAATAAAATTAAATTTCAAAAATTTTAAAAATAAAATTTAAAAATAAAACAGAAAAAAGTTCTTCCATTCACACAGATGTATTTATATGAATGAATTATTTCCATGCTTATATCAATAAATACATAAAAGAGGAATAAAATCTAACTCGAACCAAAAAAAAAAACTGGAACCTAACAGTTATACAGAGGAAAACCCTAACAAGGCACTTGCTCCAGCGGTAAACAATTCTGAAATTGGTCAGAGGTGGGGAATCATCTCTCATACAGACAGCAGCCCCGCCCCCCCACGCAAGGAGCGTCCTCATCGCAAAGCTGGGGGACCGTGCCAAGTCCTCTGTGAGTAAACGTGAGCTGAGCCCCAGGCCAGCTGCTGCTGAGATTTTCCCTCCCTTCCCAGGTAAAACACCTGAATATGTACAAGGGCTTGAAAACCTAGAGGTAGGGCCATGGAGCCACACCAGCGACAGCACGCTGGCCAACATGGTGCCTGCAGGCCAGCCAGGATGGTCCTGGCCCCGGGCGCTCTTCTGGAAGCTTTCCATATCCCTGCCTGAAATACCCCTCCTTTCCCGGCCCCCACTCCTTTTTTTCCTTCCTCACCTCAGCCCGGAGAGAAATTCCAGTGGAAGTTATGGGTGACACATCCTCTTCTTTACAGGTGGCAGCCTGGCAACTCCTGCAGAAAGTCCAGCAGAGCCCCACTGACACTGGGCCAACCACAAAGCCGTGGACCCTCACACCCTCCCACCAGCACAGCCCCGAGACTGCTGACGGGGCAGAGAATATGGAGTCAGGCACAGCTGCAGGGGCTATTGCTGCCTGGAGTGCTGTTTATATTGACCTCAACCCAGGCACACCTGGGGTGGGCTTGCCGGCAGGGTCAGGCTGCCCAGGTGAGCTAATCCTCAGCCCTCAGGGAATCACATTGCAGAAAATGGACCTCGCTAAGGCAGAATATTAGCCAAGGAAAAAAAGGACACAATGCCATTTGCAGCACCGTAGATGAGTGTAGAGTTAATCACGTGACTTGTAGTAAGTCAGAAAGTGAAAGACACATATCGTATGATATCACTTATAGGTGTTACCTAAAAATTGATACCAGGGCAGATATTTCCATGGAGAAGGGCAATCACAGATTCATTAAACAAACTTATGGTTCACCAATGGAAAGGTGTGAGGATTGGATTCATTACGATATTGGGGTTAACAGACAGATACAAACACATGTGAAATATATAATCACCAAAGACCTACGGAATACCAAGAGAAGACTACTCAATATTCTGTCATAACGTACATGGGAAAAGGATCCAAGGAAGAACAGACATATGTATATATGTAAAAGAAACACATCTTGCACACCAAAAACAAGCCAAACGTTGTAATCAAACTTGCTGTAATAAAAAATAAAAAAATTAAATTCTAAACACAAACAAGAAGTATTGAGACAAAGTTGAGGGGCTTTCTCCTGGCCCATTCCGTTCTAAATTCCAATCTAGAACGTGAATTCCATTGAGGCTCTGCTGCCCTAGTAACCAGATTTGGTAAGGGGGAACTGCTGCCACCTTGTGGCCGTTTCACACAACAGCAGCTTGAATCCCAGCGCTAATGGTCAGTGGATATTCAAAATCATGACAGGCCTGTAAATGACACCTGCCCTGAAAACAAATCCTGGGGTCATATATCGACCAAAAAATTCAAAAGACGTCCATATTTCAAAATGACACTCTCAAGAGGCATATTTTACGCACATTAGTGTTCTGCTTCTTTTGCTTTCTTTCTTTCTTGGTTAAAAAAACGGGAATGGAAAAAGGCAACCCTCAGAATGGGCGAAAACGTTCGCAAAAGAATCAATGGACAAAGGTTTAATCTCCAATACATATAAACAGCTCATGCAGCTTAATATTAATAATACACACAACCCAATACAAAAATGGGCAGAAGTTCTAAAGAGACGTTTCTTCCAAGAAGACACAGAGATGGCCAAGACGCACATGAAAAGCTGCTCAACATCACTAATTATTAGAGAAATGCAAATCAAAACTACAATGAGGTGTGACCTCACTCCTGTTAGAATCGGGATCATCAGAAAATCTACAAACAACAAATTCTGGGGATGGTGTGGACAAAAGGAACCCTCTTCCGCTATTGGTGGGCATGTAAATTGATACAGTCACTATGGAGAACAGTATGGAGGTTCCTTTAAAAAAACTAAAAAGAGAATTACCATAGGATCCAGCAATCCCACTTCTGGGCATATACCCAGAGAAAACCATAAATCACAAAGACACATTCACCACAATGTTCATTGCAGCACTATTTACAATAGCCAGGTAATGGAAGCAACCAAAATGCCCAGAGACAGACGAATGAATAAAGATGTGGTACATATATAAAATGGAATATTACTGAGCCATAAAAAGGAATGAAACTGGGTCATTTGTAGAGAAGTCAATGGATTTAGAGACTCTCATACAGAGGGAAGTAAGTCAGAAAGAGAAAAACAAATATTGTATATTAATTCATATATGTGTAATCTAGAAAAATGGTACAAATGAACTAGTTTGCAGGGCAGAAATAGAGACAGAGGTAGAGAACAAACGTATGGAACCAAGTGGGGGAAGCCATGGGGTGGTGGTGGTGGGATGAGTTGGGAGATTGGGATTGACCTATATACATGTATATGCATGAAATAGATAACTAAGAATAACCTGCTGTATAAAAAAATAAATAAAATTAAATTTCAAAATTTCAATAAATAAAACTTAAAAATAAAACAGAAAAAAGTTCTTCCATTCACACAGATGTATTTATATGAATGAATTATTTCCATGCTTATATCAATATATACATAAAAGAGGAATAAAGTCTTATTCGAACCAAAAAAAAAAAAAAAACGGAACCTAACAGTTATACAGAGGAAAACCCTACCAAGACACTTGCTCCAGCGGTAAACAATTCTGAAATTGGTCAGAGGTGGGGAATCATCTCTCATACAGCCAGCAGCCCCGCCCCCCACGCAAGGAGCGTCCTCATCGCAAACCTGGGGGACCGTCCCGAGGCCTCTGTGAGTAAACGTGAGCTGAGCCCCAGGCCAGCTGCTATAGAAATTTTCCCTCCCTTCCCAGGTAAAACACCTGAATATGTACAAGGGCTTGAAAACCTAGAGGAAGGGCCATGGAGCCACACCAGCGACAGCACGCTGGCCATCTTGCTGCCTGCAGGCAAGCCAGGATAGACCTGGCCCCGGGCGCTCTTCTGGAAGCTTTCCATTTCCCTGCCTGAGATGCCCCTCCTTTCCCGGCCCCCACTCCTTTTTTTCCTTCCTCACCTCAGCACGGAGAGAAATTCCAGTGGAAGTTATGGGTGACACATCCTCTTCTTTACAGGTGGCCGCCTGGCAACTCCTGCAGAAAGTCCAGCAGAGCCCCACTCACACCGGGCCACCCACAAAGCCGTGGACCCTCACACCCTCCCACCAGCACAGCCCCGAGACTGCTGACGGGGCAGAGAATATGGAGTCAGGCACAGCTGCAGGGGCTATTGCTGCCTGGAGTGCTCTTTATATTGACCTCAACCCAGGAAAACCTGGGGTGGGCTTGCCGGTAGGGTCAGGCTGCCCAGGACAGCTAATCCTCAGCCCTCAGGGAATCACATTGCAGAAAATGGACCTCGCTAAGGCAGAATATTAGCCAAGGAAAAAGAGGACACAATGCCATTTGCAGCACCGTAGATGAGTCTAGAGGTAATCACGTGACTTGTAGTAAGTCAGAAAGTGAATGACACATATCGTATGATATCACTTATAGGTGTTACCTAAAAATTGATACCAGGGCAGATATTTCCATGGAGAAGGGCAATCACAGATTCATTAAACAAACTTATGGTTCACCAATGGAAAGGTGTGAGGATTGGATTCATTACGATATTGGGGTTAACAGACAGATACAAACACATGTGAAATATATAATCACCAAAGACCTACGGAATACCAAGAGAAGACTACTCAACATTCTGTCATAACGTACATGGGAAAAGGATCCCAGGAAGAACAGACATATGTATATATGTAAAAGAAACACATCTTGCACACCAAAAACAAGCCAAACGTTGTAATCAAACTTGCTGTAATAAAAAATAAAAAAATTAAATTCTAAACACAAACAAGAAGTATTGAGACAAAGTTGAGGGGCTTTCTCCTGGCCCATTCCGTTCTAAATTTCAATCTAGAACGTGAATTCCATTGAGGCTCTGCTGCCCTAGTAACCAGATTTGGTAAGGGGGAACTGCTGCCACCTTGTGGCCGTTTCACACAACAGCAGCTTGAATCCCAGCGCTAATGGTCAGGGTATATTCAAAATCATGACAGGCCTGAAAATGACATCTGCCCTGAAAACAAATCCTGGGGTCATATATCGACCAAAAAATTCAAAAGACGTCCAGATTTCAAAATGACAGTCTCAAGAGGCATATTTTACGCACATTAGTGTTCTGCTTCTTTTGCTTTCTTTCTTTCTTGGTTAAAAAAACGGGAATGGAAAAAGGTAACCCTCAGAATGGGCGAAAACGTTCGCAAAAGAATCAATGGACAAAGGTTTAATCTCCAATATATATTAACAGCTCATGCAGCTTAATATTAATAATACACACAACCCAATACAAAAATGGGCAGAAGTTCTAAAGAGACGTTTCTTCCAAGAAGACACAGAGATGGCCAAGACGCACATGAAAAGCTGCTCAACATCACTAATTATTAGAGAAATGCAAATCAAAACTACAATGAGGTGTGACCTCACTCCTGTTAGAATCGGGATCATCAGAAAATCTACAAACAACAAATTCTGGGGATGGTGTGGACAAAAGGAACCCTCTTCCGCTATTGGTGGGCATGTAAATTGATACAGTCACTATGGAGAACAGTATGGAGGTTCCTTTAAAAAACTAAAAAGAGAATTACCATAGGATCCAGCAATCCCACTTCTGGGCATATACCCAGAGAAAACCATAAATCACAAAGACAGATTCACCAAAATGTTCATTGCAGCACTATTTACAATAGCCAGGTAATGGAAACAACCTAAATGCCCACAGACAGACAAATGGAAAAAGATGTGGTACATATGTGAAATGGAATATTACTGAGCCATAAAAATAAATGAAACTGGGTCATTTGTAGAGAAGTCGATGGATCTAGAGACTGTCATACAGAGTGAAGTATGTCAGAAAGAGAAAAACAAATATTGTATATTAATGCATATATGTGGAACCTAGAAAAATGGTACAAATGAACTAGTTTGCAGGGCAGAAATAGAGACAGCGGTAGAGAACAAACGTTTGGACACCAAGTGGGGGAAGCCATGGGGTGGTGGTGGTGGGATGAGTTGGGAGATTGGGATTGACCTGTATACATATATATGCATGAAATAGATAACTAAGAATAACCTGCTGCATAAAAAAATAAATAAAATTAAATTTCAAAATTTTTAAAAGTAAAATTTAAAAATAAAACAGAAAAATATTCTTCCATTCACACAGATGTATTTATATGAATGAATTATTTCCATGCTTATATCAATAAATACATAAAAGAGGAATAAAATCTAACTCGAACCAAAAAAAAAACGAAACCTAACAGTTATACAGAGGAAAACCCTACCAAGGCACTTGCTCCAGCGGTAAACAATTCTGAAATTGGTCAGAGGTGGGGAATCATCTCTCATGCAGCCAGCAGCCCCGCCCCCACACGCAAGGGGCGTCCTCATCGCAAAGCTGGGGGACCGTGCCGAGGCCTCTGTGAGTAAACGTGAGCTGAGCCCCAGGCCAGCTGCTGTTGAAATTTTCCCTCCCTTCCCAGGTAAAACACCTGAATATGTTCAAGGGCTTGAAAAACTAGAGGAAGGGACGTGGAGCAACACCAGCGACAGCATGCTGGCCAACTTGGTGCCTGCAGGCCAGCCTGGATGGTCCTGACCCCGTGCTCTCTTCTGGAAGCTTTCCATTTCCCTGCCTGAGATACCACTCCTGTCCCGGCCCCCACTCCTTTTTTTCCTTCCTCACCTCAGCCCGGAGAGAAATTCCAGTGGAAGCTATGGGTGACACATCCTCTTCTTTACAGGTGGCAGCCTGGCAACTCCTGCAGAAAGTCCAGCAGAGCCCCACTAACACCGGGCCACCCACAAAGCCGTGGACCCTCACACCCTCCCACCAGAACAGCCCCGAGACTGCTGACGGGGCACAGAATATGGAGTCAGGCACAGCTGCAGGGGCTATTGCTGCCTGGAGTGCTGTTTATATTGATTTCAACAAGGCACACCTGGGGAGGGCTTGCCGGCAGGGTCAAGCTGCCCAGGTCAGCTAATCCTCAGCCCTCAGGGAATCCCATTGCAGAAAATGGACCTCGCTAAGGCAGAATATTAGCCATGGAAAAAAAGGACACAATGCCATGTGCAGCACCGTAGATGAGTCTAGAGGTAATCACGTGACTTGTAGTAAGTCAGAAACTGAAAGACAAATATCGCATGATATCACTTATAGGTGTTACCTAAAAATTGATACCAGGGCAGATATTTCCATGGAGAAGGGCAATCACAGATTCATTAAACAAACTTATGGTTCACCAATGTAAAGGTGTGAGGATTGGATTCATTACGATATTGGGGTTAACAGACAGATACAAACACAGGTGAAATATATAATCACCAAAGACCTACGGAATACCAAGAGAAGACTACTCAACATTCTGTCATAACGTACATGGGAAAAGGATCCCAGGAAGAACAGACATATGTATATGTGTAAAAGAAACACATCTTGCACACCAAAAACAAGCCAAACGTTGTAATCAAACTTGCTGTAATAAAAAATAAAAAAATTAAATTCTAAACACAAACAAGAAGTAGTGAGACAAACTTGAGGGGCTTTCTCCTGGCCCATTCCGTTCTAAATTCCAATCAAGAACGTGAATTCCATTGAGGCTCAGCTGCCCTAGTAACCAGATTTGGTAAGGGAGAACTGCTGCCACCTTGTGGCCGTTTCTCACAACAGCAGCTTTAATCCCAGCGCTAATGGTCAGTGGATATTCAAAATCATGACAGGCCTGTAAATGACACCTGCCCTGAAAACAAATCCTGGGGTCATATATCGACCAAAAAATTCAAAAGACGTCCATATTTCAAAATGACAGTTTCAAGAGGCATATTTTACGCACATTAGTGTTCTGCTTCTTTTGCTTTCTTTCTTTCTTGGTTAAAAAAACGGGAATGGAAAAAGGCAACCCTCAGAATGGGCGAAAACGTTCGCAAAAGAATCAATGGACAAAGGTTTAATCTCCAATATATATAAACAGCTCATGCAGCTTAATATTAATAAAACAAACAACCCAATACAAAAATGGGCAGAAGATCTAAATAGACGTTTCTTCAAAGAAGACACAGAGATGGCCAAGACGCACATGAAAAGCTGCTCAACATCACTAATTATTAGAGAAAGGCAAATCAAAACTACAATGAGGTATGACCTCACTCCTGTTAGAATCGGGATCATCAGAAAATCTACAAACAACAAATTCTGGAGACGGTGTGGACAAAAGGAACCCTCTTCCGCTATTGGTGGGCATGTAAATTGATACAGTCTCTATGGAGAACAGTATGGAGGTTCCTTTAAAAAACTAAAAAGAGAATTACCATAGGATCCAGCAATCCCACTTCTGGGCATATACCCAGAGAAAACCATACATCACAGAGACACATTCACCACAATGTTCATTGCAGCACTATTTACAATAGCCAGGTAATGGAAGCAACCTAAATGCCCACAGACAGACAAATGGAAAAAGATGTGGTACATATATAAAATGGAATATTACTGAGCTATAAAAAGGAATGAAACTGGGTCATTTGTAGAGAAGTCGATGGATCTAGAGACTGTCATACAGAGGGAAGTAAGTCAGAAAGAGAAAAAGAAATATTGTATATTAATGCATATAGGTGGAACCTAGTAAAATGGTACAAATGAACTAGTTTGCAGGGCAGAAATAGAGACAGAGGTAGAGAACAAACGTATGGACAGCAAGTGGGGGAAGCCATGGGGTGGTGGTGGTGGGATGAGTTGGGAGATTGGGATTGACCTGTATGCATGTATATGCATGAAATAGGTAACTAAGAATAACCTGCTGTATAAAAAAATAAATAAAATTAAATTTCAAAATTTTGAAAAATAAAATTTAAAAATAAAACAGAAAACTGTTCTTCCATTCACACAGATGTATTTATATGAATGAATTATTTCCATGCTTATATCAATAAATACATAAACGAGGAATAAAATCTAACTCGAACCAAAAAAAAAAAAAAAACGGAACCTAACAGTTATACAGAGGAAAACCCTACCAAGGCACTTGCTCCAGCGGTAAACAATTCTGAAATTGGTCAGAGGTGGGGAATCATCTCTCATACAGCCAGCAGCCCCGCCCCCCCACGCAAGGAGCGTCCTAATCGCAAAGCTGGAGAATCGTGCCGAGGCCTCTGTGAGTAAACGTGAGCTGAGCCCCAGGCCAGCTGCTGTTGAAATTTTCCCTCCCTCCCAGGTAAAACACCTGAATATGTTCAAGGGCTTGAAAACCTAGAGGAAGGGACGTGGAGCCACACCAGCGACAGCATGCTGGCCAACTTGGTGCCTGCAGGCCAGCCAGGATGGTCCTGACCCCGGGCGCTCTTCTGGAAGCTTTCCATTTCCCTGCCTGAGATACCACTCCTGTCCCGGCCCCCACTCCTTTTTTTCCTTCCTCACCTCAGCCCGGAGAGAAATTCCAGTGGAAGTTATGGGTGACACATCCTCTTCTTTACAGGTGGCAGCCTGGCAACTCCTGCAGAAAGTCCAGCAGAGCCCCACTCACACCGGGCCACCCACAAAGCCGTGGACCCTCACACCCTCCCACCAGCACAGCCCCGAGACTGCTGACGGGGCAGAGAATATGGAGTCTGGCGCAGCTGCAGGGGCTATTGCTGCCTGGAGTGCTGTTTATATTGATCTCAACCCAGGCACACCTGGGGAGGGCTTGCCGGCAGGGTCAGGCTGCCCAGGTCAGCTAATACTCAGCCCTCAGGGAATCACATTGCAGAAAATGGACCTCGCTAAGGCAGAATATTAGCCAAGGAAAAAAAGGACACAATGCCATTTGCAGCACCGTAGATGAGTCTAGAGGTAATCACGTGACTTGTAGTAAGTCAGAAAGTGAAAGACACATATCGTATGGTATCACTTATAGGTGTTACCTAAAAATTGATACCAGGGCAGATATTTCCATGGAGAAGGGCAATCACAGATTCATTAAACAAACTTATGTTTCACCAATGGAAAGGTGTGAGGATTGGATTCATTACGATATTGGGGTTAACAGACAGATACAAACACAGGTGAAATATATAATCACCAAAGACCTACGGAATACCAAGAGAAGACTACTCAACATTCTGTCATAACGTACATGGGAAAAGGATCCCAGGCAGAACAGACATATGTATATGTGTAAAAGAAACACATCTTGCACAGCAAAAACAAGCCAAACGTTGTAATCAATCTAGCTTTAATAAAAAATTAAAAAAATTAAATTCAAAACACGAACAAGAAGTAGTGGGACAAACTTGAGGGGCTTTCTCCTGGCCCATTCCGTTCTAAATTCCAATCTAGAACGTGAATTCCATTGAGGCTCTGCTGCCCTAGTAACCAGATTTGGTAAGGGAGAACTGCTGCCACCTTGTGGCCGTTTCTCACAACAGCAGCTTTAATCCCAGCGCTAATGGTCAGTGGATATTCAAAATCATGACAGGCCTGTAAATGACACCTGCCCTGAAAACAAATCCTGGGGTCATATATCGACCAAAAAATTCAAAAGACGTCCATATTTCAAAATGACAGTTTCAAGAGGCATATTTTACGCACATTAGTGTTCTGCTTCTTTTGCCTCCTTTCTTTCTTGGTTAAAAAAATGGGAATGGAAAAAGGCAACCCTCAGAATGGGCGAAAACATTCGCAAAAGAATCAATGGACAAAGGTTTAATCTCCAATATATATAAACAGCTCATGCAGCTTAATATTAATAAAACAAACAACCCAATACAAAAATGGGCAGAAGTTCTAAAGAGACGTTTCTTCCAAGAACACACAGAGATGGCCAAGACGCACATGAAAAGCTGCTCAACATCACTAATTATTAGAGAAATGCAAATCAAAACTACAATGAGGTATGACCTTACTCCTGTTAGAATCGGGATCATCAGAAAATATACAAACAACAAATTCTGGGGACGGTGTGGACAAAAGGAACCCTCTTCCGCTATTGGTGGGCATGTAAATTGATACAGTCACTATGGAGAACAGTATGGAGGTTCCTTTAAAAAACTAAAAAGAGAATTACCATAGGATCCAGCAATTCCACTTCTGGGCATATAACCAGAGAAAACCATAAATCACAAAGACACATTCACCACAATGTTCATTGCAGCACTATTTACAATAGCCAGGTAATGGAAGCAACGTCAATGCCCACAGACAGACGAATGGATAAAGATGTGGTACATATATAAAATGGAATATTACTGAGCCATAAAAAGGAATGATACTGGGTCATTTGTAGAGAAGTCGATGGATCTAGAGACTGTCATACAGAGGGAAGTAAGTCAGAAAGAGAAAAACAAATATTGTATATTAATGCATATATGTGGAACCTAGAAAAATGGTACAAATGAACTAGTTTGCAGGGCAGAAATAGAGACAGAGGTAGAGAACAAACGTATGGACACCAAGTGGGGGAAGCCATGGGGTGGTGGTGGTGGGATGAGTTGGGAGATTGGGATTGACCTGTATACATGTATATGCATGAAATAGATAACTAAGAATAACCTGCTGTATAAAAAAATAAATAAAATTAAATTTCAAATTTTTTAAAAATAAAATTTAAAAATAAAACAGAAAAAATTCTTCCATTCACACAGATGTATTTATATGAATGAATTATTTCCATGGTTATATCAATAAATACATAAAAGAGGAATAAAATCTAACTCGAACCAAAAAAAAAACCAGATCCTAACAGTTATACAGAGGAAAACCCTACCAAGGCACTTGTTCCAGCGGTAAACAATTCTGAAATTGGTCAGAGGTGGGGAATCATCTCTCATACAGCCAGCAGCCCCGCCCCCCCACGCAAGGGGCGTCCTCATCGCAAAGCTGGGGGACCGTGCCGAGGCCTCTTTGAGTAAACGTGAGCTGAGCACCAGGCCAGCTGCTGTTGAAATTTTCCCTCCCTTCCCAGGTAATACACCTGAATATGTTCAAGGGCTTGAAAACCTAGAGGAAGAGACGTGGAGCCACACCAGCGACAGCACGCTTGCCAACTTGGTGCCTGCAGGCCAGCCAGGATGGTCCTGGCCCCAGGCGCTCTTCTGGAAACTTTCCATTTCCCTGCCTGAGATACCACTCCTGTCACGGCCGCCACTCCTTTTTTTCCTTCCTCACCTCAGCCCGGAGAGAAATTCCAGTGGAAGGTATGGGTGACACATCCTCTACTTTACAGGTGGCAGCCTGGCAACTCCTGCAGAAAGTCCAGCAGAGCCCCACTCACACCGGGCCACCCACAAATCCGTGGACCCTCACAACCTCCCACCAGCACAGCCCCGAGACTGCTGACGGGGCAGAGAATATGGAGTCAGGCACAGCTGCAGGGGCTATTGCTGCCTGGAGTGCTGTTTATATTGACCTCAACAAAGGCACACCTGGGGAGGGCTTGCCGGCAGGGTCAGGCTGCCCAGGTCAGCTAATCCTCAGCCCTCAGGGAATCACATTGCAGAAAATGGACCTCGCTAAGGCAGAATATTAGCCAAGGAAAAAAAGGACACAATGCCATTTGCAGCAGCGTAGATGAGTCTAGAGGTAATCACGTGACTTGTAGTAAGTCAGAAAGTGAAAGACACATATCGTATGATATCACTTATAGGTGTTACCTAAAAATTGATACCAGGGCAGATATTTCCATGGAGAAGGGCAATCACAGATTCATTAAACAAACTTATGGTTCACCAATGGAAAGGTGTGAGGATTGGATTCATTACGATATTGGGGTTAACAGACAGATACAAACACAGGTGAAATATATAATCACCAAAGACCTACAGAATACCAAGAGAAGACTACTCAACATTCTGTCATAACGTACATGGGAAAAGGATCCCAGGAAGAACAGACATATGTATATGTGTAAAAGAAACACATCTTGCACACCAAAAACAAGCCAAACGTTGTAATCAAACTTGCTGTAATAAAAAATTAAAAAAAAATAAATTCAAAACACAAACAAGAAGTAGTGAGACAAAGTTGAGGGGCTTTCTCCTGGCCCATTCCGTTCTAAATTCCAATCTAGAACGTGAATTCCATTGAGGCTCTGCTGCCCTAGTAACCAGATTTGGTAAGGGAGAACTGCTGCCACCTTGTGGCCGTTTCACACAACAGCAGCTTTAATCCCAGTGCTAATGGTCAGTGGATATTCAAAATCATTAGAGGACTGTAAATGACACCTGCCCTGAAAACAAATCCTGGGGTCATATATCGACCAAAAAATTCAAAAGACGTCCATATTTCAAAATGACAGTTTCAAGAGGCATATTTTACGCACATTAGTGTTCTGCTTCTTTTGCTTTCTTTCTTTCTTGGTTAAAAAAACGGGAATGGAAAAAGGCAACCCTCAGAATGGGCGAAAACGTTCGCAAAAGATTCAATGGACAAAGGTTTAATCTCCAATATATATAAACAGCTCATGCAGCTTAATATTAATAAAACAAACAACCCAATACCAAAATGGGCAGAAGATCTAAATAGACGTTTCTTCCAAGAAGACACAGAGATGGCTAAGACGCACATGAAAAGCTGCTCAACATCACTAATTATTAGAGAAATGCAAATCAAAACTACAATGAGGTATGACCTCACTCCTGTTAGAATCGGGATCATCAGAAAATCTACAAACAACAAATTCTGGGGACTGTGTGGACAAATGGAACGCTCTTCCGCTATTGGTGGGCATGTAAATTGATACAGTCACTATGGAGAACAGTATGGAGGTTCCTTTAAAAAACTAAAAAGAGAATTACCATAGGATCCAGCAATCCCACTTCTGGGCATATACCCAGAGAAAACCATAAATCACAAAGACAGATTCACCAAAATGTTCATTGCAGCACTATTTACAATAGCCAGGTAATGGAAGCAACCTAAATGCCCACAGACAGACAAATGGAAAAAGATGTGGTACATATGTGAAATGGAATATTACTGAGCCATAAAAAGAAATGAAACTGGGTCATTTGTAGAGAAGTCGATGGATCTAGAGACTGTCATACAGAGTGAAGTATGTCAGAAAGAGAAAAACAAATATTGTATATTAATGCATATATGTGGAACCTAGAAAAATGGTACAAATGAACTAGTTGGCAGGGCAGAAATAGAGACAGCGGTAGAGAACAGACGTATGGACACCAAGTGGGGGAAGCCATGGGGTGGTGGTGGTGGGATGAGTTGGGAGATTGGGATTGACCTGTATACATATATATGCATGAAATAGATAACTAAGAATAACCTGCTGCATAAAAAAATAAATAAAATTAAATTTCAAAATTTTTAAAAGTAAAATTTAAAAATAAAACAGAAAAATATTCTTCCATTCACACAGATGTATTTATATGAATGAATTAATTCCATGCTTATATCAATAAATACATAAAAGAGGAATAAAATCTAACTCGAACCAAAAAAAAAACGAAACCTAACAGTTATACAGAGGCAAACCCTACCAAGGCACTTGCTCCAGCGTTAAAGAATTCTGAAATTGGTCAGAGGTGGGGAATCATCTCTCATACAGCCAGCAGCCCCGCCCCCCCACGCAAGGGGCGTCCTCATCGCAAAGCTGGGGGACCGTGCCGAGGCCTCTGTGAGTAAACGTGAGCTGAGCCCCAGGCCAGCTGCTGTTGAAATTTGCCCTCCCTTCCCAGGTAAAACACCTGAATATGTTCAAGGGCTTGAAAAACTAGAGGAAGGGACGTGGAGCAACACCAGCGACAGCATGCTGGCCAACTTGGTGCCTGCAGGCCAGCCAGGATGGTCCTGACCCCGGGCTCTCTTCTGGAAGCTTTCCATTTCCCTGCCTGAGATACCCCTCCTGTCCCGGCCCCCACTCCTTTTTTTCCTTCCTCACCTCAGCCCGGAGAGAAATTCCAGTGGAAGTTATGGGTGACACATCCTCTTCTTTACAGGGGGCAGCCTGGCAACTCCTGCAGAAAGTCCAGCAGAGCCCCACTCACACCGGGCCACCCACAAAGCCGTGGACCCTCACACCCTCCCACCAGCACAGCCCCGAGACTGCTGACGGGGCAGAGAATATGGAGTCAGGCACAGCTGCAGGGGCTATTGCTGCCTGGAGTGCTGTTTATATTGATTTCAGCAAGGCACACCTAGGGAGGGCTTGCCGGCAGGGTCAGGCTGCCCAGGTCAGCTAATACTCAGCCCTCAGGGAATCACATTGCAGAAAATGGACCTCGCTGAACCGGCCAGGTCCAAGGAACAGGTGTGGGCTCCTAAGAGTCAGGAGACAAGGGGCTGCAGCTCCGGCTTGTTTTCTCATCATTTTATCTGGCCCATGAGTGGGAGACAACTTCAAGAAGACATTCTCTTAATGAGAGGAACCCAGGAGTCAGGGAGAGGAGGGGTGATGGGTGGAGACAGAGGCCTGGTGCCCCGTCTGCAGTGGAAGTCTCTGGAAGACCAGGCAGAGGGAGGCCGCACAGAGTGACGCCCAGGGTCACAGACCTGTCGGAGATGCTGTTTGTTAGTTCAAGTCCTGCTCTGACGTGCTCTGTGTCAGCTCTGAGAGACAGGCCATCTGGGGTGCTCTGAAATGAGGGCTATGTGCATGAATCCTGTGTTCCCAGCCCTGCTGTCCTACCTGCCCACGGGAGCTACGTATCCTGGGAGGGGCCTGATCACGAGAGCCCCATGGGCTGCTGGGTAGTTGCACAGGTGAGCTCCATAACCTGGCATTGCCCTGACCACGTCAGCCCCATGGGCTGCTGGGGACCTGGTAAAGGATATCAGGAGAGTCAGTCAAGTCACCGAGGATATACATCCAGTCGTTCCTAATTCCTACACCCTGCTGGTCATTCTACCATCCACCACGACATGGTTTTCTGTATTAGACTTCAATGATGCCTTCTTCTGTATTCCATTGGTCCCAGAAAGGCTCTGCTGCCCTAGTAACCCGATTTGGGAAGGGAGAAATACCGCCACCTTGTGGTCATTTCCCACAACAGCAGCTTTAAACCCAGTGCTAATGGTCACTAAATATTCACACTCATTGCAGGCCTGTGAATGACACCTGCCCTCAAAAACAATCCTGGGGTCGAAAATTGACCAAAAATTTCAAAAGCGGGCAACCATCCAAGAAGACTATTTCAAGAGGTTAATTGCACTCTCCGTTTTTTTTCTGTTTTTCTGTCCAAGAAATTTAAACAGGCATGGAAAAAGGCTGAACATTAGGAATAATTAAAGATACGCAAATTCATATGACAAAAACCTATCAGCTCACACCAGTCAGAATGGCCATCAGCAAACATTCTGCAAACAATAAATGCTGAAGGGGTTTTGGAGAAATGCCTACCCTTGGTTCAACGTGGGACATTGTAAGAGCCAGTAATGAAAACAAAAATGAGGTGCCTTGGAAAGGTAAATACTGAGCTACCATTCAATCAAGCATACCCACTGCTGGGCCTATCGCCTGAGGGGATGAGAATCAAAAAGACACAGGCTGGGCTCCACTGGTGGCGCAGTGGTTCAGAGTCCGCCTGCCAATGCAGGGGACACGGGTTCATGCCCCGGTTCCGGAAGATCCCACATGCCGTGGAGCGGCTGGTCCCGTGAGCTATGGCTGCTGGGCCTGCATGTCTGGAGCCTGTTCTCTGCAATGGGACGGTCCACGGCAACGAGAGGCCCACGTACAGCCAAAAACAAAAAAAAAGACACAGGCTGGCAATCCTGCACTACAGCAATAGTTATGATAACCAATACTTGGAAGCTACGAAAATGTCCATCAACAGAGGAAAGCACAGAGAAGAAGTGGTCCGTGTACACAATGGAATATGACTCCAATAAGAAAAATATAAATCCAATTCATAAAGCAAACATAAGTAAGGAGACATCAGCTTTTGGGGGCACATTCCACTCTAATATATAACCGAGGAACACCACTGCCAGGATGGTCTGTTTCCCTAGTTACCAGATTGGGAAAAGCAGAAATGCTGCCGCCCTCTGGCCGTTACCTGCAACAGCAGCTTTAAAACCTGTGCTAAGGGTCACTTCATATGCACCAGTACTGGAGGGCTGTAAATGAAACCTGACCTCAAAATGTCTTGAGGGAGGGAATGGCCAAAATATTTCTAAATGTCACACATACTTCACGAAAACAATTTGAAGAGGTAAGCTGTACTCACAGTTTGAAGAAAAAAAGGACATGCGAGAAGGCTCAATTTCAAGGGATTATGAGACGCATGCAAATCCAACCACAAAGTGGAATCAGCTCACACTAGTCAGAATAAACATCAGCAAAAATACTACAAACAATAAACGCTGAAGGTGTTGTGGAGAAGACCGTAACTTCAACTTTAAGTGGGACGTATCCTGGTAAGAGACACTAATGAGAACAGAATGGAGGTGCCTCTACAAGGAAAACATTTTGCTACCATATGATCCAGCAGGCCCACTCCTGGGCCTATACCCTAAGAAGACAGAATTGGAAAGACACAGGCAGGCAAATGTGCATTGCCGCAGCATTACAATAGCCATGACATGGAAGCAACCAAAAACTCCATCAACAGATGAGTGGACAAAGACGAACTGGTACATGTACAGACAGAATATTAGCCAAGGAAAAAAAGGACACAATGCCATTTGCAGCACCGTAGATGAGGCTAGAGGTAATCACGTGACTTGTAGTAAGTCAGAAAGAGAAAGGCACATATCATATGATATCACTTATAGGTGTTACCTAAAAATTGATACCAGTGAAGATGTTTCCACAGAGAAGGGCAATCACAGATTCATTAAACAAACTTATGTTTCGCCAATGGAAAGGTGTGAGGATTGGGTACATTAGCACATTGGGGTTAACAGACATATACAAACACAGGTGAAATATATAATCACCAAAGACCTACGGAATACCAAGAGAAGACTACTCAACATTCTGTCATAACGTACATGGGAAAAGGATCCCAGGAAGAACAGACATATGTATATGTGTAAAAGAACCACATCTTGCACACCTACAACAAGCCAAACATTGTAGTCAAACTTGCTGTGATAAAAAATAAAAATTAAATTAAAGAAATGAACAAGAAGCCGTGAGACAAACATAAGGGGCATTTTTCCTGGCACATTCCATTCCAAATTACAACCTAGAACACGACTTCCACTGAGGCTCTGTTGCCCTAGTAACCAGATTTGGTAAAGGAGAAATGCTGCCACCTTGTGGCCGTTTCACACAACAGCAGCTGTAATCCCAGGGCGAATAGTCAGTAGATATTCAAAGTAATTGGCAGGCCTGTAAATGACACCTGCCCTGAAAACAAATCCTGGGGTCGTATATCGACCAAAAAATTCAAAAGACGTCCATATTTCAAAACGACAGTTTCCAGAGGCATGTTTTATGCACATTTCTGTTCTGCTTCTTTTTCTTTATTTTTTTTCCTAAAATACGGGAATGGAAAAAGGCAACCCTCAGAATGGGAGAAAATATTTGCAAAGGAATCAATGGACAAAGGTTTAATCTCCAATATATATAAACAGCTCATGCAGCTTAATATAAATAAAACAAACAACCCAATACAAAAATGGGTAGAAGATCGAAACAGACATTTCTTCAAAGAAGATGCAGAGATGGACGAGACGCACATGAAAAGCTGCTCAACATCACTAATTATTAGAGAAATGCAAATCAAAACTACAGTGAGATAGCACCTCACCTGTTAGAATGGGCATCATCAGAAAATCTACAAACAACAAATGCTGGGGAGGGTGTGGACAAAAGGAACCCTCTTCCACCATTGGTGGGAATGTAAATTGATACAGTCACTATGGAGAGCAGTATGGAGGTTCCTTTAAAAACTAAAAATAGAATTAGCATATGATCCAGCAATCCCACTTCTGGGCATATACCCAGAGAAAACCATAAATCCAAAAGACACATTCACCACAATGTTCATTGCAGCACTGTTTACAATAGCCAGGTAATGGAAGCAACCTAAATGCCCACAGACAGACGAATGGATAAAGAGGTGGTACATATATAAAATGGAATATTACTCAGCCATACAAAGGAATGAAACTGGGTCATTTGTTGAGACGTCGATGGATCTAGAGACTGTCATACAGAGTGAAGTAAGTCAGAAAGAGAAAAACAAATATTGTATATTAATGCATATATGTGGAACCTAGAAAAATGGTAGAGATGAACCGGTTTGCAGGGCAGAAATAGAGACACAGAGGTAGAGAACAAACGTATGGACACCAAGGGGGGGAAGCCACGGGGTGGTGGTGGTGGGATGAGTTGGGAGATTGGGATTGACCTGTATACATGTATATGTATAAAATAGATAACTAATAATAACCTGCTGTATAAAAAAATAAATAAAATTAAAGTTCAAGATTAAAAAAATAAAATTTAAAAATAAAGCAGAAAAAAGTTCCTCCCTTCACACAGATATATTTATGTGAATGAATGATTTCCATGCTTATACCTATAAATACATGAAAGAGAAATGAAATCTACCTTGAACCAAAAAAGAAAAAAAAAATCAGAACCCACCAGTTTTACAGAGGAAAACGCTATCAGGGCACTTGCTCCAGTGGTAAACAATTCTGAAGTTCGTTAGAGGTGGGGAATCATCTCCCATGCAGCCAGCAGGTCCCCCGCAAGGAACGTCCTCATTGCAAAGCTGGGGGACCATGCCGAGGGGTCTGTGAGTAAACGTGAGATGAGCTCCAGGCCAGCTGCTGCTGAACTCTTCCCACCCTTCCCAGGTAAAACACCTGAATATGTACAAGGACTTGAAAGCCTAGAGGAAGGGCTGTGGAGCCGCACCAGCGACAGCACGCAGGCCGACTTGGTGCCTGCAGGCCAGCCAGGATGCTCCTGACCCCGGGCGCTCTTCTGGAAGCTTTCCATTTCCCTGCCTGAGATACCCCTCCTGTCCCGGCCCCCACTGCTTTTTTCCTTCCTCACCTCTGCCCGGGGAGAAATTCCAGCGGAAGATATGGGTGACACATCCTCTTCTTTAGCAGGTGGCAGCCTGGTAACTCCTGCAGAATCTCCAGCAGAGCCCCACTCACACCGGACCACCCACAAAGCCGTGGCCCCTCACACCCTCCCACCAGCACAGCCCCGAGACTGCTGAAGGGGCAGAGGATATGGCGTCAGGCATACCTGCAGTGCCTCTTGCTGCCTGGAGTGGGGTTTATATTGACCTCAACACAGGCACACCTGGGGAGGGCTGGCCGGCAGGGTCAGGCTGCCCAGGTCAGCCAATCCTCAAACCTCAGGGGCTCACATTGCAGAAAATGGACCTCGCTGAACCGGCCAGGTCCAAGGAACAGGTGTGGGCTCCTAAGAGTCAGGAGACAAGGGGCTGCAGCTCCGGCTTGTTTTCTCATCATTTTATCTGGCCCATGAGTGGGAGACAACTTCAAGAAGACATTCTCTTAATGAGAGGAACCCAGGAGTCAGGGAGAGGAGGGGTGATGGGTGGAGACAGAGGCCTGGTGCCCCGTCTGCAGTGGAAGTCTCTGGAAGACCAGGCAGAGGGAGGCCGCACAGAGTGACGCCCAGGGTCACAGACCTGTCGGAGATGCTGTTTGTTAGTTCAAGTCCTGCTCTGACGTGCTCTGTGTCAGCTCTGAGAGACAGGCCATCTGGGGTGCTCTGAAATGAGGGCTATGTGCACGAATCCTGTGTTCCCAGCCCTGCTGTCCTACCTGCCCACGGGAGCTACGTATCCTGGGAGGGGCCTGATCACGAGAGCCCCATGGGCTGCTGGGTAGTTGCACAGGTGAGCTCCATAACCTGGGAGTGGCCTGACCATGAGAGCCCCGTGGGCTGCTGGGGACCTGCCCAGGTGAGCCCGATATCCTGGGAGGGGCCTGACCACGAGAGCCCCATGGGCTGCTGGGTAGTTGCGCAGGTGAGCTCCATAACCTGGCATTGCCCTGACCACGTCAGCCCCATGGGCTGCTGGGGACCTGGTAAAGGATATCAGGAGAGTCAGTCAAGTCACCGAGGATATACATCCAGTCGTTCCTAATTCCTACACCCTGCTGGTCATTCTACCATCCACCACGACATGGTTTTCTGTATTAGACTTCAATGATGCCTTCTTCTGTATTCCATTGGTCCCAGAAAGGCTCTGCTGCCCTAGTAACCCGATTTGGGAAGGGAGAAATACCGCCACCTTGTGGTCATTTCCCACAACAGCAGCTTTAAACCCAGTGCTAATGGTCACTAAATATTCACACTCATTGCAGGCCTGTGAATGACACCTGCCCTCAAAAACAATCCTGGGGTCGAAAATTGACCAAAAATTTCAAAAGCGGGCAACCATCCAAGAAGACTATTTCAAGAGGTTAATTGCACTCTCCGTTTTTTTTCTGTTTTTCTGTCCAAGAAATTTAAACAGGCATGGAAAAAGGCTGAACATTAGGAATAATTAAAGATACGCAAATTCATATGACAAAAACCTATCAGCTCACACCAGTCAGAATGGCCATCAGCAAACATTCTGCAAACAATAAATGCTGAAGGGGTTTTGGAGAAATGCCTACCCTTGGTTCAACGTGGGACATTGTAAGAGCCAGTAACGAAAACAAAAATGAGGTGCCTTGGAAAGGTAAATACTGAGCTACCATTCAATCAAGCATACCCACTGCTGGGCCTATCGCCTGAGGGGATGAGAATCAAAAAGACACAGGCTGGGCTCCACTGGTGGCGCAGTGGTTCAGAGTCCGCCTGCCAATGCAGGGGACACGGGTTCATGCCCCGGTTCCGGAAGATCCCACATGCCGTGGAGCGGCTGGTCCCGTGAGCTATGGCTGCTGGGCCTGCATGTCTGGAGCCTGTTCTCTGCAATGGGACGGTCCACGGCAACGAGAGGCCCACGTACAGCCAAAAACAAAAAAAAAAGACACAGGCTGGCAATCCTGCACTACAGCAATAGTTATGATAACCAATACTTGGAAGCTACGAAAATGTCCATCAACAGAGGAAAGCACAGAGAAGAAGTGGTCCGTGTACACAATGGAATATGACTCCAATAAGAAAAATATAAATCCAATTCATAAAGCAAACATAAGTAAGGAGACATCAGCTTTTGGGGGCACATTCCACTCTAATATATAACCGAGGAACACCACTGCCAGGATGGTCTGTTTCCCTAGTTACCAGATTGGGAAAAGCAGAAATGCTGCCGCCCTCTGGCCGTTACCTGCAACAGCAGCTTTAAAACCTGTGCTAAGGGTCACTTCATATGCACCAGTACTGGAGGGCTGTAAATGAAACCTGACCTCAAAATGTCTTGAGGGAGGGAATGGCCAAAATATTTCTAAATGTCACACATACTTCACGAAAACAATTTGAAGAGGTAAGCTGTACTCACAGTTTGAAGAAAAAAAGGACATGCGAGAAGGCTCAATTTCAAGGGATTATGAGACGCATGCAAATCCAACCACAAAGTGGAATCAGCTCACACTAGTCAGAATAAACATCAGCAAAAATACTACAAACAATAAACGCTGAAGGTGTTGTGGAGAAGACCGTAACTTCAACTTTAAGTGGGACGTATCCTGGTAAGAGACACTAATGAGAACAGAATGGAGGTGCCTCTACAAGGAAAACATTTTGCTACCATATGATCCAGCAGGCCCACTCCTGGGCCTATACCCTAAGAAGACAGAATTGGAAAGACACAGGCAGGCAAATGTGCATTGCCGCAGCATTACAATAGCCATGACATGGAAGCAACCAAAAACTCCATCAACAGATGAGTGGACAAAGACGAACTGGTACATGTACAGACAGAATATTAGCCAAGGAAAAAAAGGACACAATGCCATTTGCAGCACCGTAGATGAGGCTAGAGGTAATCACGTGACTTGTAGTAAGTCAGAAAGAGAAAGGCACATATCATATGATATCACTTATAGGTGTTACCTAAAAATTGATACCAGTGAAGATGTTTCCACAGAGAAGGGCAATCACAGATTCATTAAACAAACTTATGTTTCGCCAATGGAAAGGTGTGAGGATTGGGTACATTAGCACATTGGGGTTAACAGACATATACAAACACAGGTGAAATATATAATCACCAAAGACCTACGGAATACCAAGAGAAGACTACTCAACATTCTGTCATAACGTACATGGGAAAAGGATCCCAGGAAGAACAGACATATGTATATGTGTAAAAGAACCACATCTTGCACACCTACAACAAGCCAAACATTGTAGTCAAACTTGCTGTGATAAAAAATAAAAATTAAATTAAAGAAATGAACAAGAAGCCGTGAGACAAACATAAGGGGCATTTTTCCTGGCACATTCCATTCCAAATTACAACCTAGAACACGACTTCCACTGAGGCTCTGTTGCCCTAGTAACCAGATTTGGTAAAGGAGAAATGCTGCCACCTTGTGGCCGTTTCACACAACAGCAGCTGTAATCCCAGGGCGAATAGTCAGTAGATATTCAAAGTAATTGGCAGGCCTGTAAATGACACCTGCCCTGAAAACAAATCCTGGGGTCGTATATCGACCAAAAAATTCAAAAGACGTCCATATTTCAAAACGACAGTTTCCAGAGGCATGTTTTATGCACATTTCTGTTCTGCTTCTTTTTCTTTATTTTTTTTCCTAAAATACGGGAATGGAAAAAGGCAACCCTCAGAATGGGAGAAAATATTTGCAAAGGAATCAATGGACAAAGGTTTAATCTCCAATATATATAAACAGCTCATGCAGCTTAATATAAATAAAACAAACAACCCAATACAAAAATGGGTAGAAGATCGAAACAGACATTTCTTCAAAGAAGATGCAGAGATGGACGAGACGCACATGAAAAGCTGCTCAACATCACTAATTATTAGAGAAATGCAAATCAAAACTACAGTGAGATAGCACCTCACCTGTTAGAATGGGCATCATCAGAAAATCTACAAACAACAAATGCTGGGGAGGGTGTGGACAAAAGGAACCCTCTTCCACCATTGGTGGGAATGTAAATTGATACAGTCACTATGGAGAGCAGTATGGAGGTTCCTTTAAAAACTAAAAATAGAATTAGCATATGATCCAGCAATCCCACTTCTGTGCATATACCCAGAGAAAACCATAAATCCAAAAGACACATTCACCACAATGTTCATTGCAGCACTGTTTACAATAGCCAGGTAATGGAAGCAACCTAAATGCCCACAGACAGACGAATGGATAAAGAGGTGGTACATATATAAAATGGAATATTACTCAGCCATACAAAGGAATGAAACTGGGTCATTTGTTGAGACGTCGATGGATCTAGAGACTGTCATACAGAGTGAAGTAAGTCAGAAAGAGAAAAACAAATATTGTATATTAATGCATATATGTGGAACCTAGAAAAATGGTAGAGATGAACCGGTTTGCAGGGCAGAAATAGAGACACAGAGGTAGAGAACAAACGTATGGACACCAAGGGGGGGAAGCCACGGGGTGGTGGTGGTGGGATGAGTTGGGAGATTGGGATTGACCTGTATACATGTATATGTATAAAATAGATAACTAATAATAACCTGCTGTATAAAAAAATAAATAAAATTAAAGTTCAAGATTAAAAAAATAAAATTTAAAAATAAAGCAGAAAAAAGTTCCTCCCTTCACACAGATATATTTATGTGAATGAATGATTTCCATGCTTATACCTATAAATACATGAAAGAGAAATGAAATCTACCTTGAACCAAAAAAGAAAAAAAAAAACAGAACCCACCAGTTTTACAGAGGAAAACGCTATCAGGGCACTTGCTCCAGTGGTAAACAATTCTGAAGTTCGTTAGAGGTGGGGAATCATCTCCCATGCAGCCAGCAGGTCCCCCGCAAGGAACGTCCTCATTGCAAAGCTGGGGGACCATGCCGAGGGGTCTGTGAGTAAACGTGAGATGAGCTCCAGGCCAGCTGCTGCTGAACTCTTCCCACCCTTCCCAGGTAAAACACCTGAATATGTACAAGGACTTGAAAGCCTAGAGGAAGGGCTGTGGAGCCGCACCAGCGACAGCACGCAGGCCGACTTGGTGCCTGCAGGCCAGCCAGGATGCTCCTGACCCCGGGCGCTCTTCTGGAAGCTTTCCATTTCCCTGCCTGAGATACCCCTCCTGTCCCGGCCCCCACTGCTTTTTTCCTTCCTCACCTCTGCCCGGGGAGAAATTCCAGCGGAAGATATGGGTGACACATCCTCTTCTTTAGCAGGTGGCAGCCTGGTAACTCCTGCAGAATCTCCAGCAGAGCCCCACTCACACCGGACCACCCACAAAGCCGTGGCCCCTCCCACCCTCCCACCAGCACAGCCCCGAGACTGCTGAAGGGGCAGAGGATATGGCGTCAGGCATACCTGCAGTGCCTCTTGCTGCCTGGAGTGGGGTTTATATTGACCTCAACACAGGCACACCTGGGGAGGGCTGGCCGGCAGGGTCAGGCTGCCCAGGTCAGCCAATCCTCAAACCTCAGGGGCTCACATTGCAGAAAATGGACCTCGCTGAACCGGCCAGGTCCAAGGAACAGGTGTGGGCTCCTAAGAGTCAGGAGACAAGGGGCTGCAGCTCCGGCTTGTTTTCTCATCATTTTATCTGGCCCATGAGTGGGAGACAACTTCAAGAAGACATTCTCTTAATGAGAGGAACCCAGGAGTCAGGGAGAGGAGGGGTGATGGGTGGAGACAGAGGCCTGGTGCCCCGTCTGCAGTGGAAGTCTCTGGAAGACCAGGCAGAGGGAGGCCGCACAGAGTGACGCCCAGGGTCACAGACCTGTCGGAGATGCTGTTTGTTAGTTCAAGTCCTGCTCTGACGTGCTCTGTGTCAGCTCTGAGAGACAGGCCATCTGGGGTGCTCTGAAATGAGGGCTATGTGCACGAATCCTGTGTTCCCAGCCCTGCTGTCCTACCTGCCCACGGGAGCTACGTATCCTGGGAGGGGCCTGATCACGAGAGCCCCATGGGCTGCTAGGTAGTTGCACAGGTGAGCTCCATAACCTGGGAGTGGCCCGACCATGAGAGCCCCGTGGGCTGCTGGGGACCTGCCCAGGTGAGCCCGATATCCTGGGAGGGGCCTGACCACGAGAGCCCCATGGGCTGCTGGGTAGTTGCGCAGGTGAGCTCCATAACCTGGCATTGCCCTGACCACGTCAGCCCCATGGGCTGCTGGGGACCTGGTAAAGGATGTCAGGAGAGTCAGTCAAGTCACCGAGGATATACATCCAGTCGTTCCTAATTCCTACACCCTGCTGGTCATTCTACCATCCACCACGACATGGTTTTCTGTATTAGACTTCAATGATGCCTTCTTCTGTATTCCATTGGTCCCAGAAAGGCTCTGCTGCCCTAGTAACCCGATGTGGGAAGGGAGAAATACCGCCACCTTGTGGTCATTTCCCACAACAGCAGCTTTAAACCCAGTGCTAATGGTCACTAAATATTCACACTCATTGCAGGCCTGTGAATGACACCTGCCCTCAAAAACAATCCTGGGGTCGAAAATTGACCAAAAATTTCAAAAGCGGGCAACCATCCAAGAAGACTATTTCAAGAGGTTAATTGCACTCTCCGTTTTTTTTCTGTTTTTCTGTCCAAGAAATTTAAACAGGCATGGAAAAAGGCTGAACATTAGGAATAATTAAAGATACGCAAATTCATATGACAAAAACCTATCAGCTCACACCAGTCAGAATGGCCATCAGCAAACATTCTGCAAACAATAAATGCTGAAGGGGTTTTGGAGAAATGCCTACCCTTGGTTCAACGTGGGACATTGTAAGAGCCAGTAATGAAAACAAAAATGAGGTGCCTTGGAAAGGTAAATACTGAGCTACCATTCAATCAAGCATACCCACTGCTGGGCCTATCGCCTGAGGGGATGAGAATCAAAAAGACACAGGCTGGGCTCCACTGGTGGCGCAGTGGTTCAGAGTCCGCCTGCCAATGCAGGGGACACGGGTTCATGCCCCGGTTCCGGAAGATCCCACATGCCGTGGAGCGGCTGGTCCCGTGAGCTATGGCTGCTGGGCCTGCATGTCTGGAGCCTGTTCTCTGCAATGGGACGGTCCACGGCAACGAGAGGCCCACGTACAGCCAAAAACAAAAAAAAAAGACACAGGCTGGCAATCCTGCACTACAGCAATAGTTATGATAACCAATACTTGGAAGCTACGAAAATGTCCATCAACAGAGGAAAGCACAGAGAAGAAGTGGTCCGTGTACACAATGGAATATGACTCCAATAAGAAAAATATAAATCCAATTCATAAAGCAAACATAAGTAAGGAGACATCAGCTTTTGGGGGCACATTCCACTCTAATATATAACCGAGGAACACCACTGCCAGGATGGTCTGTTTCCCTAGTTACCAGATTGGGAAAAGCAGAAATGCTGCCGCCCTCTGGCCGTTACCTGCAACAGCAGCTTTAAAACCTGTGCTAAGGGTCACTTCATATGCACCAGTACTGGAGGGCTGTAAATGAAACCTGACCTCAAAATGTCTTGAGGGAGGGAATGGCCAAAATATTTCTAAATGTCACACATACTTCACGAAAACAATTTGAAGAGGTAAGCTGTACTCACAGTTTGAAGAAAAAAAGGACATGCGAGAAGGCTCAATTTCAAGGGATTATGAGACGCATGCAAATCCAACCACAAAGTGGAATCAGCTCACACTAGTCAGAATAAACATCAGCAAAAATACTACAAACAATAAACGCTGAAGGTGTTGTGGAGAAGACCGTAACTTCAACTTTAAGTGGGACGTATCCTGGTAAGAGACACTAATGAGAACAGAATGGAGGTGCCTCGACAAGGAAAACATTTTGCTACCATATGATCCAGCAGGCCCACTCCTGGGCCTATACCCTAAGAAGACAGAATTGGAAAGACACAGGCAGGCAAATGTGCATTGCCGCAGCATTACAATAGCCATGACATGGAAGCAACCAAAAACTCCATCAACAGATGAGTGGACAAAGACGAACTGGTACATGTACAGACAGAATATTAGCCAAGGAAAAAAAGGACACAATGCCATTTGCAGCACCGTAGATGAGGCTAGAGGTAATCACGTGACTTGTAGTAAGTCAGAAAGAGAAAGACACATATCATATGATATCACTTATAGGTGTTACCTAAAAATTGATACCAGTGAAGATGTTTCCACAGAGAAGGGCAATCACAGATTCATTAAACAAACTTATGTTTCGCCAATGGAAAGGTGTGAGGTATGGGTACATTAGGACATTGGGGTTAACAGACATATACAAACACAGGTGAAATATATAATCACCAAAGACCTACGGAATACCAAGAGAAGACTACTCAACATTCTGTCATATCGTACATGGGAAAAGGATCCCAGGAAGAACAGACATATGTATATGTGTAAAAGAACCACATCTTGCACACCTACAACAAGCCAAACATTGTAGTCAAACTTGCTGTGATAAAAAATAAAAATTAAATTAAAGAAATGAACAAGAAGCCGTGAGACAAACATAAGGGGCATTTTTCCTGGCACATTCCATTCCAAATTACAACCTAGAACACGACTTCCACTGAGGCTCTGTTGCCCTAGTAACCAGATTTGGTAAAGGAGAAATGCTGCCACCTTGTGGCCGTTTCACACAACAGCAGCTGTAATCCCAGGGCGAATAGTCAGTAGATATTCAAAGTAGTTGGCAGGCCTGTAAATGACACCTGCCCTGAAAACAAATCCTGGGGTCGTATATCGACCAAAAAATTCAAAAGACGTCCATATTTCAAAACGACAGTTTCCAGAGGCATGTTTTATGCACATTTCTGTTCTGCTTCTTTTTCTTTATTTTTTTTCCTAAAATACGGGAATGGAAAAAGGCAACCCTCAGAATGGGAGAAAATATTTGCAAAGGAATCAATGGACAAAGGTTTAATCTCCAATATATATAAACAGCTCATGCAGCTTAATATAAATAAAACAAACAACCCAATACAAAAATGGGTAGAAGATCGAAACAGACATTTCTTCAAAGAAGATGCAGAGATGGATGAGACGCACATGAAAAGCTGCTCAACATCACTAATTATTAGAGAAATGCAAATCAAAACTACAGTGAGATAGCACCTCACCTGTTAGAATGGGCATCATCAGAAAATCTACAAACAACAAATGCTGGGGAGGGTGTGGACAAAAGGAACCCTCTTCCACCATTGGTGGGAATGTAAATTGATACAGTCACTATGGAGAGCAGTATGGAGGTTCCTTTAAAAACTAAAAATAGAATTAGCATATGATCCAGCAATCCCACTTCTGGGCATATACCCAGAGAAAACCATAAATCCAAAAGACACATTCACCACAATGTTCATTGCAGCACTGTTTACAATAGCCAGGTAATGGAAGCAACCTAAATGCCCACAGACAGACGAATGGATAAAGAGGTGGTACATATATAAAATGGAATATTACTCAGCCATACAAAGGAATGAAACTGGGTCATTGGTTGAGACGTCGATGGATCTAGAGACTGTCATACAGAGTGAAGTAAGTCAGAAAGAGAAAAACAAATATTGTATATTAATGCCTATATGTGGAACCTAGAAAAATGGTAGAGATGAACCGGTTTGCAGGGCAGAAATAGAGACACAGAGGTAGAGAACAAACGTATGGACTCCAAGGGGGGGAAGCCACGGGGTGGTGGTGGTGGGATGAGTTGGGAGATTGGGATTGGGATTGACCTGTATACATGTATATGTATAAAATAGATAACTAATAATAACCTGCTGTATAAAAAAATAAATAAAATTAAAGTTCAAGATTAAAAAAATAAAATTTAAAAATAAAGCAGAAAAAAGTTCCTCCCTTCACACAGATATATTTATATGAATGAATGATTTCCATGCTTATACCTATAAATACATGAAAGAGAAATGAAATCTACCTTGAACCAAAAAAGAAAAAAAAAAACAGAACCCACCAGTTTTACAGAGGAAAACGCTATCAGGGCACTTGCTCCAGTGGTAAACAATTCTGAAGTTCGTTAGAGGTGGGGAATCATCTCCCATGCAGCCAGCAGGTCCCCCGCAAGGAACGTCCTCATTGCAAAGCTGGGGGACCATGCCGAGGGGTCTGTGAGTAAACGTGAGATGAGCTCCAGGCCAGCTGCTGCTGAACTCTTCCCACCCTTCCCAGGTAAAACACCTGAATATGTACAAGGACTTGAAAGCCTAGAGGAAGGGCTGTGGAGCCGCACCAGTGACAGCACGCAGGCCGACTTGGTGCCTGCAGGCCAGCCAGGATGCTCCTGACCCCGGGCGCTCTTCTGGAAGCTTTCCATTTCCCTGCCTGAGATACCCCTCCTGTCCCGGCCCCCACTGCTTTTTTCCTTCCTCACCTCTGCCCGGGGAGAAATTCCAGCGGAAGGTATGGGTGACACATCCTCTTCTTTAGCAGGTGGCAGCCTGGCAACTCCTGCAGAATCTCCAGCAGAGCCCCACTCACACCGGACCACCCACAAAGCCGTGGCCCCTCACACCCTCCCACCAGCACAGCCCCGAGACTGCTGAAGGGGCAGAGGATATGGCGTCAGGCATACCTGCAGTGCCTCTTGCTGCCTGGAGTGGGGTTTATATTGACCTCAACACAGGCACACCTGGGGAGGGCTGGCCGGCAGGGTCAGGCTGCCCAGGTCAGCCAATCCTCAAACCTCAGGGGCTCACATTGCAGAAAATGGACCTCGCTGAACCGGCCAGGTCCAAGGAACAGGTGTGGGCTCCTAAGAGTCAGGAGACAAGGGGCTGCAGCTCCGGCTTGTTTTCTCATCATTTTATCTGGCCCATGAGTGGGAGACAACTTCAAGAAGACATTCTCTTAATGAGAGGAACCCAGGAGTCAGGGAGAGGAGGGGTGATGGGTGGAGACAGAGGCCTGGTGCCCCGTCTGCAGTGGAAGTCTCTGGAAGACCAGGCAGAGGGAGGCCGCACAGAGTGACGCCCAGGGTCACAGACCTGTCGGAGATGCTGTTTGTTAGTTCAAGTCCTGCTCTGACGTGCTCTGTGTCAGCTCTGAGAGACAGGCCATCTGGGGTGCTCTGAAATGAGGGCTATGTGCACGAATCCTGTGTTCCCAGCCCTGCTGTCCTACCTGCCCACGGGAGCTACGTATCCTGGGACGGGCCTGATCACGAGAGCCCCATGGGCTGCTGGGTAGTTGCACAGGTGAGCTCCATAACCTGGGAGTGGCCTGACCATGAGAGCCCCGTGGGCTGCTGGGGACCTGCCCAGGTGAGCCCGATATCCTGGGAGGGGCCTGACCACGAGAGCCCCATGGGCTGCTGGGTAGTTGCGCAGGTGAGCTACATAACCTGGAATTGCCCTGACCACGTCAGCCCCATGGGCTTCTGGGGACCTGGTAAAGGATGTCAGGAGAGTCAGTCAAGTCACCGAGGATATACATCCAGTCGTTCCTAATTCCTACACCCTGCTGGTCATTCTACCATCCACCACGACATGGTTTTCTGTATTAGACTTCAATGATGCCTTCTTCTGTATTCCATTGGTCCCAGAAAGGCTCTGCTGCCCTAGTAACCCGTTTTGGGAAGGGAGAAATACCGCCACCTTGTGGTCATTTCCCACAACAGCAGCTTTAAACCCATTGCTAATGGTCACTATATATTCACACTCATTGCAGGCCTGTGAATGACACCTGCCCTCAAAAACAATCCTGGGGTCGAAAATTGACCAAAAATTTCAAAAGCGGGCAACCATCCAAGAAGACTATTTCAAGAGGTTAATTGCACTCTCCGTTTTTTTTCTGTTTTTCTGTCCAAGAAATTTAAACAGGCATGGAAAAAGGCTGAACATTAGGAATAATTAAAGATACGCAAATTCATATGACAAAAACCTATCAGCTCACACCAGTCAGAATGGCCATCAGCAAACATTCTGCAAACAATAAATGCTGAAGGGGTTTTGGAGAAATGCCTACCCTTGGTTCAACGTGGGACATTGTAAGAACCAGTAACGAAAACAAAAATGAGGTGACTTGGAAAGGTAAATACTGAGCTACCATTCAATCAAGCATACCCACTGCTGGGCCTATCGCCTGAGGGGATGAGAATCAAAAAGACACAGGCTGGGCTCCACTGGTGGCGCAGTGGTTCAGAGTCCGCCTGCCAATGCAGGGGACACGGGTTCATGCCCCGGTTCCGGAAGATCCCACATGCCGTGGAGCGGCTGGTCCCGTGAGCTATGGCTGCTGGGCCTGCATGTCTGGAGCCTGTTCTCTGCAATGGGACGGTCCACGGCAACGAGAGGCCCACGTACAGCCAAAAACAAAAAAAAAAGACACAGGCTGGCAATCCTGCACTACAGCAATAGTTATGATAACCAATACTTGGAAGCTACGAAAATGTCCATCAACAGAGGAAAGCACAGAGAAGAAGTGGTCCATGTACACAATGGAATATGACTCCAATAAGAAAAATATAAATCCAATTCATAAAGCAAACATAAGTAAGGAGACATCAGCTTTTGGGGGCACATTCCACTCTAATATATAACCGAGGAACACCACTGCCAGGATGGTCTGTTTCCCTAGTTACCAGATTGGGAAAAGCAGAAATGCTGCCGCCCTCTGGCCGTTACCTGCAACAGCAGCTTTAAAACCTGTGCTAAGGGTCACTTCATATGCACCAGTACTGGAGGGCTGAAAATGAAACCTGACCTCAAAATGTCTTGAGGGAGGGAATGGCCAAAATATTTCTAAATGTCACACATACTTCACGAAAACAATTTGAAGAGGTAAGCTGTACTCACAGTTTGAAGAAAAAGAGGACATGCGAGAAGGCTCAATTTCAAGGGATTATGAGACGCATGCAAATCCAACCACAAAGTGGAATCAGCTCACACTAGTCAGAATAAACATCAGCAAAAATACTACAAACAATAAACGCTGAAGGTGTTGTGGAGAAGACCGTAACTTCAACTTTAAGTGGGACGTATCCTGGTAAGAGACACTAATGAGAACAGAATGGAGGTGCCTCTACAAGGTAAACATTTTGCTACCATATGATCCAGCAGGCCCACTCCTGGGCCTATACCCTAAGAAGACAGAATTGGAAAGACACAGGCAGGCAAATGTGCATTGCCGCAGCATTACAATAGCCATGACATGGAAGCAACCAAAAAGTCCATCAACAGATGAGTGGACAAAGACGAACTGGTACATGTACAGACAGAATATTAGCCAAGGAAAAAAAGGACACAATGCCATTTGCAGCACCGTAGATGAGGCTAGAGGTAATCACGTGACTTGTAGTAAGTCAGAAAGAGAAAGACACATATCATATGATATCACTTATAGGTGTTACCTAAAAATTGATACCAGTGAAGATGTTTCCACAGAGAAGGGCAATCACAGATTCATTAAACAAACTTATGTTTCGCCAATGGAAAGGTGTGAGGATTGGGTACATTAGGACATTGGGGTTAACAGACATATACAAACACAGGTGAAATATATAATCACCAAAGACCTACGGAATACCAAGAGAAGACTACTCAACATTCTGTCATAACGTACATGGGAAAAGGATCCCAGGAAGAACAGACATATGTATACGTGTAAAAGAACCACATCTTGCACACCTACAACAAGCCAAACATTGTAGTCAAACTTGCTGTGATAAAAAATAAAAATTAAATTAAAGAAATGAACAAGAAGCCGTGAGACAAACATAAGGGGCATTTTTCCTGGCACATTCCATTCCAAATTACAACCTAGAACACGACTTCCACTGAGGCTCTGTTGCCCTAGTAACCAGATTTGGTAAAGGAGAAATGCTGCCACCTTGTGGCCCTTTCACACAACAGCAGCTGTAATCCCAGGGCGAATAGTCAGTAGATATTCAAAGTAGTTGGCAGGCCTGTAAATGACACCTGCCCTGAAAACAAATCCTGGGGTCGTATATCGACCAAAAAATTCAAAAGACGTCCATATTTCAAAACGACAGTTTCCAGAGGCATGTTTTATGCACATTTCTGTTCTGCTTCTTTTTCTTTATTTTTTTTCCTAAAATACGGGAATGGAAAAAGGCAACCCTCAGAATGGGAGAAAATATTTGCAAAGGAATCAATGGACAAAGGTTTAATCTCCAATATATATAAACAGCTCATGCAGCTTAATATAAATAAAACAAACAACCCAATACAAAAATGGGTAGAGGATCGAAACAGACATTTCTTCAAAGAAGATGCAGAGATGGATGAGACGCACATGAAAAGCTGCTCAACATCACTAATTATTAGAGAAATACAAATCAAAACTACAGTGAGATAGCACCTCACCTGTTAGAATGGGCATCATCAGAAAATCTACAAACAACAAATGCTGGGGAGGGTGTGGACAAAAGGAACCCTCTTCCACCATTGGTGGGAATGTAAATTGATACAGTCACTATGGAGAGCAGTATGGAGGTTCCTTTAAAAACTAAAAATAGAATTAGCATATGATCCAGCAATCCCACTTCTGTGCATATACCCAGAGAAAACCATAAATCCAAAAGACACATTCACCACAATGTTCATTGCAGCACTGTTTACAATAGCCAGGTAATGGAAGCAACCTAAATGCCCACAGACAGACGAATGGATAAAGAGGTGGTACATATATAAAATGGAATATTACTCAGCCATACAAAGGAATGAAACTGGGTCATTTGTTGAGACGTCGATGGATCTAGAGACTGTCATACAGAGTGAAGTAAGTCAGAAAGAGAAAAACAAATATTGTATATTAATGCATATATGTGGAACCTAGAAAAATGGTAGAGATGAACCGGTTTGCAGGGCAGAAATAGAGACACAGAGGTAGAGAACAAACGTATGGACTCCAAGGGGGGGAAGCCACGGGGTGGTGGTGGTGGGATGAGTTGGGAGATTGGGATTGACCTGTATACATGTATATGTATAAAATAGATAACTAATAATAACCTGCTGTATAAAAAATAAATAAAATTAAAGTTCAAGATTAAAAAAATAAAATTTAAAAATAAAGCAGAAAAAAGTTCCTCCCTTCACACAGATATATTTATATGAATGAATGATTTCCATGCTTATACCTATAAATACATGAAAGAGAAATGAAATCTACCTTGAACCAAAAAAGAAAAAAAAAAAACAGAACCCACCAGTTTTACAGAGGAAAACGCTATCAGGGCACTTGCTCCAGTGGTAAACAATTCTGAAGTTCGTTAGAGGTGGGGAATCATCTCCCATGCAGCCAGCAGGTCCCCCGCAAGGAACGTCCTCATTGCAAAGCTGGGGGACCATGCCGAGGGGTCTGTGAGTAAACGTGAGATGAGCTCCAGGCCAGCTGCTGCTGAACTCTTCCCACCCTTCCCAGGTAAAACACCTGAATATGTACAAGGACTTGAAAGCCTAGAGGAAGGGCTGTGGAGCCGCACCAGCGACAGCACGCAGGCCGACTTGGTGCCTGCAGGCCAGCCAGGATGCTCCTGACCCCGGGCGCTCTTCTGGAAGCTTTCCATTTCCCTGCCTGAGATACCCCTCCTGTCCCGGCCCCCACTGCTTTTTTCCTTCCTCACCTCTGCCCGGGGAGAAATTCCAGCGGAAGATATGGGTGACACATCCTCTTCTTTAGCAGGTGGCAGCCTGGCAACTCCTGCAGAATCTCCAGCAGAGCCCCACTCACACCGGACCACCCACAAAGCCGTGGCCCCTCACACCCTCCCACCAGCACAGCCCCGAGACTGCTGAAGGGGCAGAGGATATGGCGTCAGGCATACCTGCAGTGCCTCTTGCTGCCTGGAGTGGGGTTTATATTGACCTCAACACATGCACACCTGGGGAGGGCTGGCCGGCAGGGTCAGGCTGCCCAGGTCAGCCAATCCTCAAACCTCAGGGGCTCACATTGCAGAAAATGGACCTCGCTGAACCGGCCAGGTCCAAGGAACAGGTGTGGGCTCCTAAGAGTCAGGAGACAAGGGGCTGCAGCTCCGGCTTGTTTTCTCATCATTTTATCTGGCCCATGAGTGGGAGACAACTTCAAGAAGACATTCTCTTAATGAGAGGAACCCAGGAGTCAGGGAGAGGAGGGGTGATGGGTGGAGACAGAGGCCTGGTGCCCCGTCTGCAATGGAAGTCTCTGGAAGACCAGGCAGAGGGAGGCCGCACAGAGTGACGCCCAGGGTCACAGACCTGTCGGAGATGCTGTTTGTTAGTTCAAGTCCTGCTCTGACGTGCTCTGTGTCAGCTCTGAGAGACAGGCCATCTGGGGTGCTCTGAAATGAGGGCTATGTGCACGAATCCTGTGTTCCCAGCCCTGCTGTCCTACCTGCCCACGGGAACTACGTATCCTGGGAGGGGCCTGATCACGAGTGCCCCAAGGGCTGCTGGGTAGTTGCACAGGTGAGCTCCATAACCTGGGAGTGGCCTGACCATGAGAGCCCCGTGGGCTGCTGGGGACCTGCCCAGGTGAGCCCGATATCCTGGGAGGGGCCTGACCACGTCAGCCCCATGGGCTGCTGGGGACCTGGTAAAGGATGTCAGGAGAGTCAGTCAAGTCACCGAGGATATACATCCAGTCGTTCCTAATTCCTACACCCTGCTGGTCATTCTACCATCCACCACGACATGGTTTTCTGTATTAGACTTCAATGATGCCTTCTTCTGTATTCCATTGGTCCCAGAAAGGCTCTGCTGCCCTAGTAACCCGATGTGGGAAGGGAGAAATACCGCCACCTTGTGGTCATTTCCCACAACAGCAGCTTTAAACCCAGTGCTAATGGTCACTAAATATCCACACTCATTGCAGGCCTGTGAATGACACCTGCCCTCAAAAACAATCCTGGGGTCGAAAATTGACCAAAAATTTCAAAAGCGGGCAACCATCCAAGAAGACTATTTCAAGAGGTTAATTGCACTCTCCGTTTTTTTTCTGTTTTTCTGTCCAAGAAATTTAAACAGGCATGGAAAAAGGCTGAACATTAGGAATAATTAAAGATACGCAAATTCATATGACAAAAACCTATCAGCTCACACCAGTCAGAATGGCCATCAGCAAACATTCTGCAAACAATAAATGCTGAAGGGGTTTTGGAGAAATGCCTACCCTTGGTTCAACGTGGGACATTGTAAGAACCAGTAACGAAAACAAAAATGAGGTGACTTGGAAAGGTAAATACTGAGCTACCATTCAATCAAGCATACCCACTGCTGGGCCTATCGCCTGAGGGGATGAGAATCAAAAAGACACAGGCTGGGCTCCACTGGTGGCGCAGTGGTTCAGAGTCCGCCTGCCAATGCAGGGGACACGGGTTCATGCCCCGGTTCCGGAAGATCCCACATGCCGTGGAGCGGCTGGTCCCGTGAGCTATGGCTGCTGGGCCTGCATGTCTGGAGCCTGTTCTCTGCAATGGGACGGTCCACGGCAACGAGAGGCCCACGTACAGCCAAAAACAAAAAAAAAGACACAGGCTGGCAATCCTGCACTACAGCAATAGTTATGATAACCAATACTTGGAAGCTACGAAAATGTCCATCAACAGAGGAAAGCACAGAGAAGAAGTGGTCCATGTACACAATGGAATATGACTCCAATAAGAAAAATATAAATCCAATTCATAAAGCAAACATAAGTAAGGAGACATCAGCTTTTGGGGGCACATTCCACTCTAATATATAACCGAGGAACACCACTGCCAGGATGGTCTGTTTCCCTAGTTACCAGATTGGGAAAAGCAGAAATGCTGCCGCCCTCTGGCCGTTACCTGCAACAGCAGCTTTAAAACCTGTGCTAAGGGTCACTTCATATGCACCAGTACTGGAGGGCTGAAAATGAAACCTGACCTCAAAATGTCTTGAGGGAGGGAATGGCCAAAATATTTCTAAATGTCACACATACTTCACGAAAACAATTTGAAGAGGTAAGCTGTACTCACAGTTTGAAGAAAAAGAGGACATGCGAGAAGGCTCAATTTCAAGGGATTATGAGACGCATGCAAATCCAACCACAAAGTGGAATCAGCTCACACTAGTCAGAATAAACATCAGCAAAAATACTACAAACAATAAACGCTGAAGGTGTTGTGGAGAAGACCGTAACTTCAACTTTAAGTGGGACGTATCCTGGTAAGAGACACTAATGAGAACAGAATGGAGGTGCCTCTACAAGGTAAACATTTTGCTACCATATGATCCAGCAGGCCCACTCCTGGGCCTATACCCTAAGAAGACAGAATTGGAAAGACACAGGCAGGCAAATGTGCATTGCCGCAGCATTACAATAGCCATGACATGGAAGCAACCAAAAAGTCCATCAACAGATGAGTGGACAAAGACGAACTGGTACATGTACAGACAGAATATTAGCCAAGGAAAAAAAGGACACAATGCCATTTGCAGCACCGTAGATGAGGCTAGAGGTAATCACGTGACTTGTAGTAAGTCAGAAAGAGAAAGACACATATCATATGATATCACTTATAGGTGTTACCTAAAAATTGATACCAGTGAAGATGTTTCCACAGAGAAGGGCAATCACAGATTCATTAAACAAACTTATGTTTCGCCAATGGAAAGGTGTGAGGATTGGGTACATTAGGACATTGGGGTTAACAGACATATACAAACACAGGTGAAATATATAATCACCAAAGACCTACGGAATACCAAGAGAAGACTACTCAACATTCTGTCATAACGTACATGGGAAAAGGATCCCAGGAAGAACAGACATATGTATATGTGTAAAAGAAACACATCTTGCACACCAAAAAGAAGCCAAACGTTGTAATCAAACTTGCTGTAATAAAAAATAAAAAAAATTAAATTCAATACACAAACAAGAAGTAGTGAGACAAACTTAACGGCTTTCTCCTGGCCCATTCCGTTCTAAATTCCAATCTAGATCGTGAATTCCATTGAGGCTCTGCTGCCCTAGTAACCAGATTTGGTAAGGGAGAACTGCTGCCACCTTGTGGCCGTTTCACAGAACAGCAGCTTTAATCCCAGCGCTAATGGTCAGTGGATATTCAAAATCATGACAGGCCTGTAAATGACACCTGTCCTGAAAACAAATCCTGGGGTCATATATCGACCAAAAAATTCAAAAGACGTCCATATTTCAAAATGACAGTTTCAAGAGGCATATTTTACGCACATTAGTGTTCTGCTTCTTTTGCTTTCTTTCTTTCTTGGTTAAAAAAACGGGAATGGAAAAAGGCAACCCTCAGAATGGGCGAAAACGTTCGCAAAAGAATCAATGGACAAAGGTTTAATCTCCAATATATATAAACAGCTCATGCAGCTTAATATTAATAAAACAAACAACCCAATACAAAAATGGGCAGAAGATCTAAATAGACGTTTCTTCAAAGAAGACACAGAGATGGCCAAGACGCACATGAAAAGCTGCTCAACATCACTAATTATTAGAGAAATGCAAATCAAAACTAAAATGAGGTATGACCTCACTCCTGTTAGAATCGGGATCATCAGAAAATCTACAAACAACAAATTCTGGGGAGGGTGTGGACAAAAGGAACCCTCTTCCGCTATTGGTGGGCATGTAAATTGATACAGTCACTATGGAGAACAGTATGGAGGTTCCTTTAAAAAACTAAAAAGAGAATTACCATAGGATCCAGCAATCCCACTTCTGGGCATATACCCAGAGAAAACCATAAATCACAAAGACACATTCACCACAATGTTCATTACAGCACTATTGACAATAGCCAGGTAATGGAAGCAACCTATATGCCCACAGACAGACGAAAGGATAAAGATGTGGTACATATATAAAATGGAATATTACTCAGCCATAAAAAGGAATGAAACTGGGTCATTTGTAGAGAAGTCGATGGATCTAGAGACTGTCATACAGAGGGAAGTAAGTCAGAAAGAGAAAAACAAATATTGTATATTAATGCATATATGTGGAACCTAGAAAAATGGTACAAATGAACTAGTTTGCAGGGCAGAAATAGAGACAGAGGTAGAGAACAAACGTATGGACACCAAGTGGGGGAAGCCATGGGGTGGTGGTGGTGGGATGAGTTGGGAGATTGGGATTGACCAGTATACATGTATATGCAAGAAATAGATAACTAAGAATAACCTGCTGTATAAAAAAAAATAAAATTAAATTTCAAAATTTTGAAAAATAAAATTTAAAAATAAAACAGAAAAAAGTTCTTCCATTCACACAGATGTATTTATATGAATGAATTATTTCCATGCTTATATCAATAAATACATAAAAGAGGAATAAAATCTAACTCGAACCAAAAAAAAAAATGGAACCTAATAGTTATACAGAGGAAAACCCGTACCAAGGCACTTGCTCCAGCGGTAAACAATTCTGAAATTGGTCAGAGGTGGGGAATCATCTCTCATACAGCCAGCAGCTCTGCCCCCCCACGCAAGGAGCGTACTCATCGCAAAGCTGGGGGACCGTGCCGAGGCCTCTGTGAGTAAACGTGAGCTGAGCCCCAGGCCAGCTGCTGTTGAAATTTTCCCTCCCTTCCTAGGTAAAACACCTGAATATGTACAAGGGCTTGAAAACCTAGAGGAAGGGCCGTGGAGCCACACCAGCGACAGCACGCTGGCCAACTTGGTGCCTGCAGGCCAGCCAGGATGGTCCTGGCCCCGGGCGCTCTTCTGGAAGCTTTCCATTTCCCTGCCTGAGATACCCCTCCTGTACCCGCCCCCACTCCTTTTTTTCCTTCCTCACCTCAGCCCGGAGAGAAATTCCAGTGGAAGTTATGGGTGACACATCCTCTTCTTTACAGGTGGCAGCCTGGCAACTCCTGCAGAAAGTCCAGCAGAGCCCCGCTCTCACCGGGCCACCCACAAAGCCGTGGACCCTCACACCCTCCCACCACCACAGCCCCGAGACTGCTGACGGGGCAGAGAATATGGAGTCAGGCACAGCTGCAGGGGCTATTGCTCCCTGGAGTGCTGTTTATATTGACCTCAACCCAGGCACACCTGGGGAGGGCTTGCCGGCAGGGTCAGGCTGCCCAGGTCAGCTAATCCTCAGCCCTCAGGGAATCACATTGCAGAAAATGGACCTCGCTAAGACAGAATATTAGCCAAGGAAAAAAATGACACAATGCCATTTGCAGCACAGTAGATGAGTCTAGAGGTAATCACGTGACTTGTAGTAAGTCAGAAAGTGAAAGACACATATCGTATGATATCACTTATAGGTGTTACCTAAAAATTGATACCAGGGCAGATATTTCCATGGAGAAGGGCAATCACAGATTCATTAAACAAACTTATGGTTCACCAATGGAAAGGTGTGAGGATTGGATTCATTACGATATTGGGGTTAACAGACAGATACAAATACAGGTGAAATATATAATCACCAAAGACCTACAGAATACCAAGAGAAGACTACTCAACATTCTGTCATAACGTACATGGGAAAAGGATCCCAGGAAGAACAGACATATGTATATGTGTAAAAGAAACACATCTTCCACACCAAAAACAAGCCAAACGTTGTAATCAAACTTGCTGTAATAAAAAATAAAAAAATTAAATTCAAAACACAAACAAGAAGTAGTGAGACAAACTTAACGGCTTTCTCCTGGCCCATTCCCTTCTAAATTCCAATCTAGAACGTGAATTCCATTGAGGCTCTGTTGCCCTAGTAACCAGATTTGGTAAGGGAGAACTGCTGCCACCTTGTGGCCGTTTCACACAACAGCAGCTTTCATCCCAGCGCTAATGGTCAGTGGATATTCAAAATCATGACAGGCCTGTAAATGACACCTGCCCTGAAAACAAATCCTGGGGTCATATATCGACCAAAAAATTCAAAAGACGTCCATATTTCAAAATGACAGTTTCAAGAGGCATATTTTACGCACATTAGTGTTCTGCTTCTTTTGCTTTCTTTCTTTCTTGGTTAAAAAAACGGGAATGGAAAAAGGCAACCCTCAGAATGGGCGAAAACGTTCGCAAAAGAATCAATGGACAAAGGTTTAATCTCCAATATATATAAACAGCTCATGCAGCTTAATATTAATAAAACAAACAACCCAATACAAAAATGGGCAGAAGATCTAAATAGACGTTTCTTCAAAGAAGACACAGAGATGGCCAAGACGCACATGAAAAGCTGCTCAACATCACTAATTATTAGAGAAATGCAAATCAAAACTACAATGAGGTATGACCTCACTCCTGTTAGAATCGGGATCATCAGAAAATCTACAAACAACAAATTCTGGGGAGGGTGTGGACAAAAGGAACCCTCTTCCGCTATTGGTGGGCATGTAAATTGATACAGTCACTATGGAGAACAGTATGGAGGTTCCTTTAAAAAACTAAAAAGAGAATTACCATAGGATCCAGCAATCCCACTTCTGGGCATATACCCAGAGAAAACCATAAATCACAAAGACACATTCACCACAATGTTAATTGCAGCACTATTGACAATAGCCAGGTAATGGAAGCAACCTAAATGCCCACAGACAGACGAATGGATAAAGATGTGGTACATTTGTAAAATGGAATATTACTCAGCCATAAAAAGGAATGAACCTGGGTCATTTGTAGAAAAGTCGATGGATCTAGAGACTGTCATACAGAGGGAAGTAAGTCAGAAAGAGAAAAACAAATATTGTATATTAATGCATATATGTGGAACCTAGAAAAATGGTACAAATGAACTAGTTTGCAGGGCAGAAATAGAGACAGAGGTAGAGAACAAACGTATGGACACTAAGTGGGGGAAGCCATGGGGTGGTGGTGGTGGGATGAGTTGGGAGATTGGGATTGACCTGTATACATGTATATGCATGAAATAGATAACTAAGAATAACCTGCTGTATAAAAAAATAAATAAAATTAAATTTCAAAATTTTTAAAAATAAAATTTAAAAATAAAACAGAAAAAAGTTCTTCCATTCACACAGATGTATTTATATGAATGAATTATTTCCATGCTTATATCAATAAATACATAAAAGAGGAATAAAATCTAACTCGAACCAAAAAAAAAAAACCGGAACCTAACAGTTATACAGAGGAAAACCCTACCAAGGCACTTGCTCCAGCGGTAAACAATTCTGAAATTGGTCAGAGGTGGGGAATCATCTCTCATACAGCCAGCAGCCCCGCCCAACCCACGCAAGGAGCGTCCTCATCGCAAAGCTGGGGGACCGTGCCGAGGCCTCTGTGAGTAAACGTGAGCTGAGCCCCAGGCCAGCTGCTGTTGAAATTTTCCCTCCCTTCACAGGTAAAACACCTGAATATGTACAATGGCTTGAAAACCTAGAGGAAGGGCCGTGGAGCCACACCAGCGACAGCACGCTGGCCAACTTGCTGCCTACAGGCCAGCCAGGATGGTCCTGGCCCCGGGCGCTCTTCTGGGAGCTTTCCATTTACCTGCCTGAGGTACCCCTCCTGTCCCGGCCCCCACTCCTTTTTTTCCTTCCTCACCTCAGCCCGGAGAGAAATTCCAGTGGAAGTTTTGGGTGACACATCCTCTTCTTTACAGGTGGCAGCCTGGCAACTCCTGCAGAAAGTCCAGCAGAGCCCCACTCACACCGGGCCACCCACAAAGCCGTGGACCCTCACACCCTCCCACCAGCACAGCCCCGAGACTGCTGACGGGGCAGAGAATATGGAGTCAGGCACAGCTGCTGGGGCTATTGCTGCCTGGAGTGCTGTTTATATTGACCTCAACCCAGGCACACCTGGGGAGCGCTTGCCGGCAGGGTCAGGCTGCCCAGGTCAGCTAATCCTCAGCCCTCAGGGAATCACATTGCAGAAAATGGACCTCGCTAAGACAGAATATTAGCCAAGGAAAAAAAGGACACAATGCCATTTGAAGCACCGTAGATGAGTCTAGAGGTAATCACGTGACTTGTAGTAAGTCAGAAACTGAAAGACACATATCGTATGATATCACTTATAGGTGTTACCTAAAAATTGATACCAGGGCCGATATTTCCATGGAGAAGGGCAATCACAGATTCATTAAACAAACTTATGGTTCACCAATGGAAAGGTGTGAGGATTGGATTCATTACGATATTGAGGTTAACAGACAGATACAAACACAGGTGAAATATATAATCACCAAAGACCTACGGAATACCAAGAGAAGACTACTCAACATTCTGTCATAACGTACATGGGAAAAGGATCCCAGGAAGAACAGACATATGTATATGTGTAAAAGAAACACATCTTGCACACCAAAAAGAAGCCAAACGTTGTAATCAAACTTGCTGTAATAAAAAATAAAAAAATTAAATTCAAAACACAAACAAGAAGTAGTGAGACAAACTTAACGGCTTTCTCCTGGCCCATTCCCTTCTAAATTCCAATCTAGAACGTGAATTCCATTGAGGCTCTGCTGCCCTAGTAACCAGATGTGGTAAGGGAGAACTGCTGCCTCCTTGAGGCCATTTCACACAACAGAAGCTTTAATCCCAGGTCTAATGGTCAGTGGATATTCAAAATCATGACAGGCCTGTAAATGACACCTGCCCTGAAAACAAATCCTGGGGTCATATATCGACCAAAAAATTCAAAAGACGTCCATATTTCAAAATGACAGTTTCAAGAGGCATATTTTACGCACATTAGTGTTCTGCTTCTTTTGCTTTCTTTCTTTCTTGGTTTAAAAAACGGGAATGGAATAAGGCAACCCTGAGAATGGGCGAAAACGTTCGCAAAAGAATCAATGGACAAAGGTTTAATCTCCAATATATATAAACAGCTCATGCAGCTTAATATTAATAAAACAAACAACCCAATACAAAAGTGGGCAGAAGATCTAAATAGACGTTTCTTCAAAGAAGACACAGAGATGGCCAAGACGCACATGAAAAGCTGCTTAACATCACTAATTATTAGAGAAATGCAAATCAAAACAACAATGAGGTATGACCTCACTCCTGTTAGAATCGGGATCATCAGAAAATCTACAAAGAACAAATTCTGGGGAGGGTGTGGACAAAAGGACCCTCTTCCGCTACTGGTAGGCATGTAAATTGATACAGTCACTATGGAGAACAGTATGGAGGTTCCTTTAAAAAACTAAAAAGAGAATTACCATAGGATCCAGCAATCCCACTTCTGGGCATATACCCAGAGAAAACCATAAATCACAAAGACACATTCACCACAATGTTCATTGCAGCACTATTGACAATAGCCAGGTAAAGGAAGCAACCTAAATGCCCACAGAGAGACGAATGGATAAAGATGTGGTACATATATAAAATGGAATATTACTCAGCCATAAAAAGGAATGAACCTGGGTCATTTGTAGAGAAGTCGATGGATCTAGAGACTGTCATACAGAGGGAAGTAAGTCAGAAAGAGAAAAACAAATATTGTATATTAATGCATATATGTGGAACCTAGAAAAATGGTACAAATGAACTAGTTTGCAGGGCAGAAATAGAGACAGAGGTAGAGAACAAACGTATGGACACCAAGTGGGGGAAGCCATGGGGTGGTGGTGGTGGGATGAGTTGGGAGATTGGGATTGACCTGTATACATGTATATGCATGAAATAGATAACTAAGAATAACCTGCTGTATAAAATAATAAATAAAATTAAATTTCAAAATTTTTAAAAATAAAATTTAAAAATAAAACAGAAAAAAGTTCTTCCATTCACACAGATGTATTTATATGAATGAATTATTTCCATGCTTATATCAATAAATACATAAAAGAGGAATAAAATCTAACTCGAACCAAAAAAAAAAAAAAAAAAGGAACCTAACAGTTATACAGAGGAAAATCCTACCAAGGCACTTGCTCCAGCGGTAAACAATTCTGAAATTGGTCAGAGGTGGGGAATCATCTCTCATACAGCCAGCAGCCCCGCCCCCCACGCAAGGAGCGTCCTCATCGCAAAGCTGGGGGACCGTGCCGAGGCCTCTCTGAGTAAACGTGAGCTGAGCCCCAGGCCAGCTGCTGTTGAAATTTTCCCTCCCTTCCCAAGTAAAACACCAGAATATGTACAAGGGCTTGAAAACCTAGAGGAAGGGACGTGGAGCCACACCAGCGACAGCATGCTGGCCAACTTGGTGCCTGCAGGCCAGCCAGGATGGTCCTGGCCCCGGGTGATCTTCTGGAAACTTTCCATTTCCCTGCCTGAGATACCCCTCCTGTCCCGGCCCCCACTCCTTTTTTTCCTTCCTCACCTCAGCCCGGAGAGAAATTCCAGGGGAAGTTATGGGTGACACATCCTCTTCTTTACAGGTGGCAGCCTGGCAACTCCTGCAGAAAGTCCAGCAGAGCCCAACTCACACCGGGCCACCCACAAAGCCGTGGACCCTCACAGCCTCCCACCAGCACAGCTCCGAGACAGCTGACGGGGCAGAGAATATGGTGTAAGGCACTGCTGCAGGGGCAATTGCTGCCTGGAGTGCTGTTTATATTGACCTCAACCCAGGCACACCTGGGGAGGGCTTGCCAGCAGGGTCAGGCTGATCAGGTCAGCTAATCCTCAGCCCTCAGGGGATCACATTGCAGAAAATGGACCTCGCTAAGACAGAATATTAGCCAAGGAAAAACAGGACACAATGCCATTTGCAGCACCGTAGATGAGTCTAGAGGTAATCACGTGACTTGTAGTAAGTCAGAAACTGAAAGACACATATTGTATGATATCACTTATAGGTGTTACCTACAAATTGATACCAGGGCAGATATTTCCATGGAGAAGGGCAATCACAGATTCATTAAACAAACTTATGGTTCACCAATGGAAAGGTGTGAGGATTGGATTCATTACGATATTGGGGTTAACAGACAGATACAAACACAGGTGAAATATATAATCACCAAAGACCTACGGAATACCAAGAGAAGACTACTCAACATTCTGTCATAACGTACATGGGAAAAGGATCCCAGGAAGAACAGACATATGTATATGTGTAAAAGAAACACATCTTGCACACCAAAAACAAACAAAACGTTGTAATCAAACTTGCTGTAATAGAAAATTAAAAAAATTAAATTCAAAAGACGAACAAGAATTAGTGAGACAAACTTGAGGGGCTTTCTCCTGGCCCATTCCGTTCTAAATTCCAATCTAGAACGTGAATTCCATTGAGGCTCTGCTGCCCTAGTAACCAGATTTGGTAAGGGAGAACTGCTGCCACCTTGTGGCCGTTTCACACAACAGCAGCTTTAATCCCAGCGCTAATGGTCAGTGGATATTCAAAATCATGACAGGCCTGTAAATGACACCTGCCCTGAAAACAAATCCTGGGGTCATATATCGACCAAAAAATTCAAAAGACGTCCATATTTCAAAATGACAGTTTCAAGAGGCATATTTTACGCACATTAGTGTTCTCCTTCTTTTGCTTTCTTTCTTTCTTGGTTAAAAAAACGGGAATGGAAAAAGGCATCCCCCAGATAGGCGAAAACGTTCGCAAAAGAATCAATGGACAAAGGTTTAATCTCCAATATATATAAACAGCTCATGCAGCTTAATATTAATAAAACAAACAACCCAATACATAAATGGGCAGATGATCTAAATAGACGTTTCTTCAAAGAAGACACAGAGATGGCCAAGATGCACATGAAAAGCTGCTCAACCTCACTAATTATTAGAGAAATGCAAATCAAAACTACAATGAGGTATGACCTCACTCCTGTTAGAATCGGGATCATCAGAAAATCTACAAACAACAAATTCTGGGGAGGGTTTGGACAAAAGGAACCCTCTTCCGCTATTGGTGGGCATGTAAATTGATACAGTCACTAAGGAGAACAGTATGGAGGTTCCTTTAAAAAACTAAAAAGAGAATTACCATAGGATCCAGCAATCCCACTTCTGGGCTTATACCCAGAGAAAACCATAAATCACAAAGACACATTCACCACAATGTTCACTGCAGCACTATTTACAATAGCCAGGTAATGGAAGCAACCTAAATGCCCACAGACAGACGAATGGATAAAGATGTGGTACATATGTAAAATGGAATATTACTGAGCCATAAAAAGGAATGAACCTGGGTCATTTGTAGAGAAGTCGATGGATCTAGAGACTGTCATACAGAGGGAAGTAAGTCAGAAAGAGAAAAACAAATATTGTATATTAATGCATATATGTGGAACCTAGAAAAATGGTACAAATGAACTAGTTTGCAGGGCAGAAATAGAGACAGAGGTAGAGAACAAACGTATGGACACCAAGTGGGGGAAGCCATGGGGTGGTGGTGGTGGGATGAGTTGGGAGATTGGGATTGACCTGTATACATGTATATGCATGAAATAGATAACTAAGAATAACCTGCTGTATAAAAAAAGAAATAAAATTAAATTTCAAAATTTTTAAAAATAAAATTTAAAAATAAAACAGAAAAAAGTTCTTCCATTCACACAGATGTATTTATATGAATGAATTATTTCCATGCTTATATCAATAAATACATAAAAGAGGAATAAAATCTAACTCGAACCAAAAAAAAAACAAAAAACGGAACCTAACAGTTATACAGAGGAAAATCCTACCAAGGCACTTGCTCCAGCGGTAAACAATTCTGAAATTGGTCAGAGGTGGGGAATCATCTCTCATACAGCCAGCAGCCACGCTCCCCACGCAAGGAGCGTCCTCATCGCAAAGCTCGGGGACCGTGCCGAGGCCTCTGTGAGTAAACGTGAGCTGAGCCCCAGGCCAGCTGCTGTTGAAATTTTCCCTCCCTTCCTAGGTAAAACACCTGAATATGTACAATGGCTTGAAAACCTAGAGGAAGGGCCGTGGAGCCACACCAGCGACAGCACGCTGGCCAACTTGGTGCCTGCAGGCCAGCCAGGATGGTCCTGGCCCCGGGCGCTCTTCTGGAAGCTTTCCATTTCCCTTCCTGAGATACCCCTCCTGTCCCGGCCCCCACTCCTATTTTTCCTTCCTCACCTCAGCCCGGAGAGAAATTCCAGTGGAAGTTATGGGTGACACATCCTCTTCTTTACATGTGGCAGCCTGGCAACTCCTGCAGAAAGTCCAGCAGAGCCCCACTCACACCGGGCCACCCACAAAGCCGTGGACCCTCACACCCTCCCACCAGCACAGCCCCGAGACTGCTGACGGGGCAGAGAATATGGAGTCAGGCACAGATGCAGGGGCTATTGCTGCCTGGAGTGCTGTTTATATTGACCTCAACCCAGGCACACCTGGGGAGGGCTTGCCGGCAGGGTCAGGCTGCCCAGGTCATCTAATCCTCAGCCCTCAGGGAATCACACTGCAGAAAATGGACCTCGCTAAGACAGAATATTAGCCAAGGAAAAAGAGGACACAATGCCATTTGCAGCACCGTAGATGAGTCTAGAGGTAATCACGTGACTTGTAGTAAGTCAGAAACTGAAAGACACATATCGTATGATATTACTTATAGGTGTTACCTAAAAATTGATACCAGGGCAGATATTTCCATGGAGAAGGGCAATCACAGATTCATTAAACAAACTTATGGTTCACCAATGGAAAGGAGTGAGGATTGGATTCATTACGATATTGGGGTTAACAGACAGATACAAACACAGGTGAAATATATAATCACCAAAGACCTACGGAATACCAAGAGAAGACTACTCAACATTCTGTCATAACGTACATGGGAAAAGGATCCCAGGAAGAACAGACATATGTATATGTGTAAAAGAATCACATCTTGCACACCAAAAACAAGCCAAACGTTGTAATCAAAATTGCTGTAATAAAAAATAAAAAAAAATTAAATTCAAAAGACGAACAAGAATTAGTGAGACAAACTTGAGGGGCTTTCTCCTGGCCCATTCCGTTCTAAATTCCAATCTAGAACGTGAATTCCATTGAGGCTCTGCTGCCCTAGTAACCAGATTTGGTAAGGGAGAACTGCTGCCACCTTGTGGCCGTTACACACAACAGCAGCTTTCATCCCAGCGCTAATGGTCAGTGGATATTCAAAATCATGACAGGCCTGTAAATGACACCTGCCCTGAAAACAAAACCTGGGGTCATATATCGACTAAAAAATTCAAAAGACGTCCATATTTTAAAATGACAGTTTCAAGAGGCATATTTTACGCACATTAGTGTTCTGCTTCTTTTGCTTTCTTTCTTTCTTGGTTAAAAAAACGGGAATGGAAAAAGGCAACCCTCAGAATGGGCGAAAACGTTCGCAAAAGAATCAATGGACAAAGGTTTAATCTCCAATATATATAAACAGCTCATGCAGCTTAATATTAATAAAACAAACAACCCAATACAAAAATGGGCAGAAGATCTAAATAGACGTTTCTTCAAAGAAGACACAGAGATGGCCAAGACGCACATGAAAAGCTGCTCAACATCACTAATTATTAGAGAAATGCAAATCAGAACGACAATGAGGTATGACCGCACTCCTGTTAGAATCGGGATCATCAGAAAATCTACAAACAACAAATTCTGGGGAGGGTGTGGACAAAGGGAACCCTCTTCCGCTATTGGTGGGCATGTAAATTGAAACAGTCAATATGGAGAACAGTATGGATGTTCCTTTAAAAAATTAAAAAGAGAATTACCATAGGATCCAGCAATCCCACTTCTGGGCATATACCCAGAGAAAACCATAAATCACAAAGACACATTCACCACAATGTTCATTGAAGCACTATTTACAATAGCCAGGTAATGGAAGCAACCTAAATGCCCACAGACAGACGAATGGATAAAGATGTGGTACATATATAACATGGAATATTACTCAGCCATAAAAAGGAATGAAACTGGGTCATTTGTAGAGAAGTCGATGGATCTAGAGACTGTCATACAGAGGGAAGTAAGTCAGAAAGAGAAAAACAAATATTGTATATTAATGCATATATGTGGAAACTAGAAAAATGGTAGAGATGAACCGGTTTGCAGGGCAGAAATAGAGACAGAGTTAGAGAACAAACGTATGGACACCAAGTGGGGGAAGCCATGGGGTGGTGGTGGTGGGATGAGTTGGGAGATTGGGATTGACCTGTATACATGTATATGCATGAAATAGATAACTAAGAATAACCTGCTGTATAAAAAAATAAATAAAATTAAATTTCAAAAGTTTTAAAAATAAAATTTAAAAATAAAACAGAAAAAAGTTCTTCCATTCACACAGATGTATTTATATGAATGAATTATTTCCATGCTTATATCAATAAATACATAAAAGAGGAATAAAATCTAACTCGAACCAAAAAAAAAAAAACGGAACCTAACAGTTATACAGAGAAAAACCCTACCAAGGCACTTGCTCCAGCGGTAAACAATTTTGAAATTGGTCAGAGGTTGGGAATCATCTCTCATACAGCCAGCAGCCCCGCCACACCATGCAAGGAGCGTCCTCATCGCAAAGCTGGGGGACCGTGCCGAGGCCTCTGTGAGTAAACGTGAGCTGAGCCCCAGGCCAGATGCTTTGAAATTTTCCCTCCCTTCCCAGGTAAAACACCTGAATATGTACAATGGCTTGAAAACCTAGAGGAAGGGACGTGGAGCCACACCAGCGACAGCATGCTGGCCAACTTGGTGCCTGCAGGCCAGCCAGGATGGTCCTGGCCCCGGGCGCTCTTCTGGAAGCTTTCCATTTCCCTGCCTGTGATACCCCTCCTGTCCCGGCCCCCACTCCTTTTTTTCCTTCCTCACCTCAGCCCGGAGAGAAATTCCAGTGGAAGTTATGGGTGACACATCCTCTTCTTTACAGGTGGCAGCCTGGCAACTCCTGCAGAAAGTCCAGCAGAGCCCCACTCACACCGGGCCACCCACAAAGCCGTGGACCCTCACACCCTCCCACCAGCACAGCCCCGAGACTGCTGACGGGGCAGAGAATATGGAGTCAGACACAGCTGCAGGGGCTATTGCTGCCTGGAGTGCTGTTTATATTGACCTCAACCCAGGCACACCTGGGGAGGGCTTGCCGGCAGGGTCAGGCTGCCCAGGTCAGCTACTCCTCAGCCCTCAGGGAATCACACTGCAGAAAATGGACCTCGCTAAGACAGAATATTAGCCAAGGAAAAAGAGGACACAATGCCATTTGCAGCACCGTAGATGAGTCTAGAGGTAATCACGTGACTTGTAGTAAGTCAGAAACTGAAAGACACATATCGTATGATATCACTTATAGGTGTTACCTAAAAATTGATACCAGGGCAGATATTTCCATGGAGAAGGGCAATCACAGATTCATTAAACAAACTTATGGTTCACCAATGGAAAGGTGTGAGGATTGGATTCATTACGATATTGGGGTTAACAGACAGATACAAACACAGGTGAAATATATAATCACCAAAGACCTACGGAATACCAAGAGAAGACTACTCAACATTCTGTCATAACGTACATGGGAAAAGGATCCCAGGAAGAACAGACATATGTATATGTGTAAAAGAAACACATCTTGCACACCAAAAACAAGCCAAACGTTGTAATCAAAATTGCTGTAATAAAAAATAAAAAAAATTAAATTCAAAAGACGAACAAGAAGTAGTGAGACAAACTTGAGGGGCTTTCTCCTGGCACATTCCGTTCTAAATTCCAATCTAGAACGTGAATTCCATTGAGGCTCTGCTGCCCTAGTAACCAGATTTGGTAAGGGAGAACTGCTGCCACCTTGTGGGCGTTTCACACAACAGCAGCTTTAATCCCAGCTCTACTGGTCAGTGGATATTCAAAACCATGACAGGCCTGTAAATGACACCTGCCCTGAAAACAAATCCTGGGGTCATATATCGACCAAAAAAATTCAAAAGACGTCCATATTTCAAAATGACAGTTTCAAGAGGCATATTTTAAGCACATTAGTGTTCTCCTTCTTTTGCTTTCTTTCTTTCTTGGTTAAAAAAACGGGAATGGAAACAGGCAACCCTCGGAATGGGCGAAAACGTTCTCAAAAGAATCAATGGACAAAGGTTTAATCTCCAATATATATAAACAGCTCATGCAGCTTAATATTAATAAAACAAACAACCCAATACATAAATGGGCAGAGGATCTAAATAGACGTTTCTTCCAAGAAGACACAGAGATGGCCAAGACGCACATGAAAAGCTGCTCAACATCACTAATTATTAGAGAAATGCAAATCAAAACTACAATGAGGTATGACCTCACTCCTGTTAGAATCGGGATCATCAGAAAATCTACAAACAACAAATTCTGGGGGCGGTGTGGACAAAAGGAACCCTCTTCCGCTATTGGTGGCATGTAAATTGATACAGTCACTATGGAGAACAGTATGGAGGTTCCTTTAAAAAACTAAAAAGAGAATTACCATAGGATCCAGCAATCCCAGTTCTGGGCATATACCCAGAGAAAATCATAAATCACAAAGACACATTCACCACAATGTTCATTGCAGCACTATTTACAATAGCCAGGTAATGGAAGCAACCTAAATGCCCACAGACAGACGAATGGATAAAGATGTGGTACATATATAAAAAGGAATATTACTCAGCTATAAAAAGGAATGAAACTGGGTCATTTGTAGAGAAGTCAATGGATCTAGAGACTGTCATACAGAGTGAAGAAAGTCAGAAAGAGAAAAACAAATTTTGTATATTAATGCATATATGTGGAACCAAAAAAATGTTACAAATGAACTAGTTTGCAGGGCAGAAATAGAGACAGAGGTAGAGAACAAACGTATGGACACAAAGTGGGGGACGCCATGGGGTGGTGGTGGTGGGATGAGTTGGGAGATTGGGATTGACCTGTATACATGTATATGCATGAAATAGATAACTAAGAATAACCTGCTGTATGAAAAAATAAATAAAATTAAATTTCAAAATTTTTAAAAATAAAATTTAAAAATAAAACAGAAAAAATTTCTTCCATTCACACAGATGTATTTATATGAATGAATTATTACCATGCTTATATCAATAAATACATAAAAGAGGAATAAAATCTAACTCGAACCAAAAAAAAAAAAACCGGAACCTAACAGTTATACAGAGGAAAACCCTACCAAGGCACTTGCTCCAGCGGTAAACAATTCTGAAATTGCACAGAGGTGGGGAATCATCTCTATACAGCCAGCAGCCCCGCCCTCCCATGCAAGGAGCGTCCTCATGGCAAAGCTGGGGGACCGTGCCGAGGCCTCTGTGAGTAAACGTGAGCTGAGCCCCAGGCCAGCTGCTGTTGAAATTCTCCCTCCCTTTCCAGGTAAAACACCAGAATATGTACAAGTGCTTGAAAACCTAGAGGAAGGGCCGTGGAGCCACACCAGCGACAGCACGCGGGCCAACTTGGTGCCTGCAGGCCAGCCAGGATGGTCCTGGCCCCGGGCGTTCTTCTGGAAGCTTTCCATTTCCCTGCCTGAGATACCCCTCCTGTCCCGGCCCCCACTCCTTTTTTTCTTTCCTCACCTCAGCCCGGAGAGAAATTCCAGTGGAAGGTATGGGTGACACATCCTCTTCTTTAGAGGTGGCAGCCTGGCAACTCCTGCAGAAAGTCAAGCAGAGCCCCACTCACACCGGGCCACCCACAAAGCCGTGGACCCTCACACCCTCCCAGCAGCACAGCCCCGAGACTGCTGACCGGGCAGAGAATATGGAGTCAGGCACAGCTGCACGGGCTATTGCTGCCTGGAGTGCTGTTTATATTGACCTCAACACAGGCACACCTGGGGAGGGCTTGCCGGCAGGGTCAGGCTGCCCAGGTCTGCTAATCCTCAGCCCTCAGGGAATCACATTGCAGAAAATGGACCTCGCTAAGACAGAATATTAGCCAAGGAAAAAAAGGACACAATGCCATTTGCAGCACCGTAGATGAGTCTAGAGGTAATCACGTGACTTGTAGTAAGTCAGAAACTGAAAGACACATATTGTATGATATCACTTATAGGTGTTACCTAAAAATTGATACCAGGGCAGATATTTCCATGGAGAAGGGCAATCACAGATTCATTAAACAAACTTATGGTTCACCAATGGAAAGGTGTGAGGATTGGATTCATTACGATATTGAGGTTTACAGACAGATACAAACACAGGTGAAATATATAATCACCAAAGACCTACGGAATAGCAAGAGAAGACTACTCAACATTCTGTCATAACGTACATGGGAAAAGGATCCCAGGAAGAACAGACATATGTATATGTGTAAAAGAAACACATCTTGCACACCAAAAACAAGACAAACGTTGTAATCAAACCTGCTGTAATAAAAAATAAAAAAAATTAAATTCAAAACACAAACAAGAAGTAGTGAGACAAACTTAACGGCTTTCTCCTGGCCCATTCCGTTCTAAATTCCAATACAGAACGTGAATTCCATTGAGTCTCTGCTGCCCTAGTAAACAGATTTGGTAAGGGAGAACTGCTGTCACCTTGTGGCCGTTTCACACAACAGCAGCTTTAATCCCAGCGCTAATGGTCAGTGGATATTCAAAATCATGACAGGCCTGTAAATGACACCTGCCCTGAAAACAAATCCTGGGGTCATATATCGACCAAAAAATTCAAAAGACGTCCATATTTCAAAATGACAGTTTCAAGAGGCATATTTTCCGCACATTAGTGTTCTGCTTCTTTTGCTTTCTTTCTTTCTTGGTTAAAAAAACGGGAATGGAAAAAGGCAACCCTCAGAATGGGCGAAAACGTTCGCAAAAGAATCAATGGACAAAGGTTTAATCTCCAATATATATAAACAGCTCATGCAGCTTAATATTAATAAAACAAACAACCCAATACAAAAATGGGCAGAAGATCTAAATACACGTTTCTTCAAAGAAGACACAGAGATGGCCAAGACGCACATGAAAAGCTGCTCAACATCACTAATTATTAGAGAAATGCAAATCAAAACTACAATGAGGTATGACCTCACTCCTGTTAGAATCGGGATCATCAGAAAATCTACAAACAACAAATTCTGGGGATGGTGTGGACAAAAGGAACCCTCTTCCTCTATTGGTGGGCATGTATATTGATACAGTCACTATGGAGAACAGTATGGAGGTTCCTTTAAAAAACTAAAAAGAGAATTACCATAGGATCCAGCAATCCCACTTCTGGGCATATACCCAGAGAAAACCATAAATCACAAAGACACATTCACCACAATGTTCACTGCAGCACTATTTACAATAGCCAGGTAATGGAAGCAACCTAAATGCCCACAGACAGAGGAATGGATAAAGATGTGGTACATATATAAAATGGAATATTACTCAGCCATAAAAAGGAATGAAACTGGGTCATTTGTAGAGAAGTCGATGGATCTAGAGACTGTCATACAGAGGGAAGTATGTCAGAAAGAGAAAAACAAATATTGTATATTAATGCATATATGTGGAACCTAGAAAAATGGTACAAATGAACTAGTTTGCAGGGCAGAAATAGAGACAGAGGTAGAGAACAAACGTATGGACACCAAGTGGGGGAAGCCATGGGGTGGTGGTGGTGGGATGAGTTGGGAGATTGGGATTGACCTGTATACATGTATATGCATGAAATAGATAACTAACAATAACCTACTGTATAAAAAAATAAATAAAATTAAATTTCAAAATTTTTAAAAATAAAATTTAAAAATAAAACAGAAAAAAGTTCTTCCATTCACACAGATGGATTTATATGAATGAATTATTTCCATGCTTATATCAATATATACATAAAAGAGGAATAAAATCTAACACGAACCAAAAAAAAAAAACGGAACCTAACAGTTATACAGAGGAAAACCCTACCAAGGCACTTGCTCCAGCGGTAAACAATTCTGAAATTGGTCAGAGGTGGGGAATCATCTCTCATACAGCCAGCAGCCCCGCCCCCCCACGCAAGGAGCGTCCTCATCGCAAAGCTGGGGGACCGTGCTGAGGCCGCTGTGAGTAAACGTGAGCTGAGCCCCAGGCCAGCTGCTGTTGAAATTTTCCCTCCCTTCCTAGGTAAAACACCTGAATATGTACAATGGCTTGAAACCCTAGAGGAAGGGCCGTGGAGCCACACCAGCGACAGCACGCTGGCCAACTTGGTGCCTGCAGGCCAGCCAGGATGGTCCTGGCCCCTTGCGCTCTTCTGGAAGCTTTCCATTTCCCTTCCTGAGATACCCCTCCTGTCCCGGCCCCCACTCCTTTTTTTCCTTCCTCACCTCAGCCCGGAGAGAAATTCCAGTGGAAGTTATGGGTGACACATCCTCTTCTTTACAGGTGGCAGCCTGGCAACTCCTGCAGAAAGTCCAGCAGAGCCCCACTCACACCGGGCCACCCACAAAGCCGTAGACCCTCACACCCTCCCACCAGCACAGCCCCGAGACTGCTGACGGGGCAGAGAATATGGAGTCAGGCACAGCTGAAGGGGCTATTGCTGCCTGGAGTGCTGTTTATATTGACCTCAACCCCGGCACACCTGGGGAGGGCTTGCCGGCAGGGTCAGGCTGCCCAGGTCAGCTAATCCGCAGCCCTCAGGGAATCACATTGCAGAAATTGGACCTCGCTAAGACAGAATATTAGCCAAGGAAGAAAAGGACACAATGCCATTTGCAGCACCGTAGATGAGTCTAGAGGTAATCACGTGAATTGTAGTAAGTCAGAAACTGAAAGACACATATCATATGATATCACTTATAGGTGTTACCTAAAAATTGATACCAGGGCAGATATTTCCATGGAGAAGGGCAATCACAGATTCATTAAACAAACTTATGGTTCATCAATGGAAAGGTGTGAGGATTGGATTCATTACGATATTGGGGTTAACAGACAGATACAAACACAGGTGAAATATATAATCACCAAAGACCTACGGAGTACCAAGAGAAGACTACTCAACATTCTGTCATAACGTACATGGGAAAAGGATCCCAGGAAAAACAGACATATGTATATGTGTAAAAGAAACACATCTTGCACACCAAAAACAAGCCAAACGTTGTAATCAAACTTGCTGTAATAAAATATAATAAAATTAAATTCAAAACACAAACAAGAAGTAGTGAGACAAACTTAACGGCTTTCTCCTGGCCCATTCCGTTCTAAATTCCAATCTAGAACGTGAATTCCATTGAGGCTCTGCTGCCCTAGTAACCAGATTTGGTAAGGGAGAACTGCTGCCACCTTGTGGCCGTTTCACACAACAGAAGCTTTAATCCCAGCGCTAATGGTCAGTGGATATTCAAAATCATGACAGGCCTGTAAATGACACCTGCCCTGAAAACAAATCCTGGGGTCATATATCGACCAAAAAAATTCAAAAGACGTCCATATTTAAAAATGACAGTTTCAAGAGGCATATTTTACGCACATTAGTTTTCTGCTTCTTTTGCTTTCTTTCTTTCTTGGTTAAAAAAACGGGAATGAAAAAAGGCAACCCTCAGAATGGGCGAAAACGTTCGCAAAAGAATCAATGGACAAAGGTTTAATCTCCAATATATATAAACAGCTCATGCAGCTTAATATTAATAAAACAAACAACCCAATACATAAATGGGCAGAAGATCTAAATAGACGTTTCTTCCAAGAAGACACAGAGATGGCCAAGACGCACATGAAAAGCTGCTCAACATCACTAATTATTAGAGAAATGCAAATCAAAACTAAAATGAGGTATGACCTCATTCCTGTTAGAATCGGGATCATCAGAAAATCTACAAACAACAAATTCTGGGGGCGGTGTGGAGAAAAGGAACCCTCTTCCGCTGTTGGTGGCATGTAAATTGATACAGTCACTATGGAGAACAGTATGGGGGTTCCTTTAAAAAACTAAAAAGAGCATTACCATAGGATCCAGCAATCCCACTTCTGGGCATATACCCAGAGAAAACCATAAATCACAAAGACACATTCACCACAATGTTCACTGCAGCACTATTTACAATAGCCAGGTAATGGAAGCAACCTAAATGCCCACAGACAGACGAATGGATAAAGATGTGGTACATATATAAAATGGAATATTACTCAGCCATAAAAAGGAATGAAACTGGGTCATTTGTAGAGAAGTCGATTGATCTAGAGACTGTCATACAGAGGGAAGTAAGTCAAAAAGAGAAAAACAAATATTGTATATTAATGCATATATGTGGAACCTAGAAAAATGGTACAAATGAACTAGTTTGCAGGGCAGAAATAGAGACAGAGGTAGAGAACAAACGTATGGACACCAAGTGGGAGAAGCCATGGGGTGGTGGTGGTGGGATGAGTTGGGAGATTGGGATTGACCTGTATACATGTATATGCATGAAATAGATAACTAAGAATAACCTGCTGTATGAAAAAATAAATAAAATTAAATTTCAAAATTTTTAAAAATAAAATTTAAAAATAAAACAGAAAAAAGTTCTTCCATTCACACAGATGTATTTATATGAATGAATTATTTCCATGCTTATATCAATAAATACATAAAAGAGGAATAAAATCTAACTCGAACCAAAAAAAAAAAAACCGGAACCTAACAGTTATACAGAGGAAAACCCTACCAAGGCCCTTGCTCCAGCGGTAAAAAATTCTGAAATTGGTCAGAGGTGGGGAATCATCTCTCATACAGCCAGCAGCCCCGCCCCCCCACGCAAGGAGCGTCCTCATCGCAAACCTGGGGTCCGTGCCGAAGCCTCTGTGAGTAAACGTGAGCTGAGCCCCAGGCCAGCTGCTGTTGAAATTCTCCCTCCCTTTCCAGGTAAAACACCAGAATATGTACAAGTGCTTGAAAACCTAGAGGAAGGGCCGTGGAGCCACACCAGCGACAGCATGCTGGCCAACTTGGTGCCTGCAGGCCAGCCAGGATGGTCCTGGACCCAGTCGTTCTTTTGGAAGCTTTCCATTTCCCTGCCTGAGATACCCCTCCTGTCCCGGCCCCACTCCTTTTTTTCCTTCCTCACCTCAGCCCGGAGAGAAATTCCAGTGGAAGTTATGGGTGACACATCCTCTTCTTTACAGGTGGCAGCCTGGCAACTCCTGCAGAAAGTCAAGCAGTGCCCCACTCACACCGGGCCACCCACAAAGCCGTGGACCCTCACACCCTCCCACCAGCACAGCCCCGAGACTGCTGACGGGGCAGAGAATATGGAGTCAGGCACAGCTGCATGGGCTATTGCTGCCTGGAGTGCTGTTTATATTGACCTCAACCCAGGCACACCTGGGGAGGGCTTGGCGGCAGGGTCAGGCTGCCCAGGTCAGGTAATCCGCAGCCCTCAGGGAATCACATTGCAGAAAATGGACCTCGCTAAGACAGAATATTAGCCAAGGAAAAAAAGGACACAATGCCATTTGCAGCACCGTAAAGGAGTCTAGAGGTAATCACGTGACTTGTAGTAAGTCAGAAACTGAAAGACACATATCGCATGATATCACTTATAGGTGTTACCTAAAAATTGATACCAGGGCAGATATTTCCATGGAGAAGGGCAATCACAGATTCATTAAACAAACTTATGGTTCACCAATGGAAAGGTGTGAGGATTGGATTCATTACGATATTGGGGTTAACAGACAGATACAAACACAGGTGAAATATATAATCACCAAAGACCTACGGAATACCAAGAGATGACTACTCAACATTCTGTCATAACGTACATGGGAAAAGGATCCCAGGAAGAACAGACATCTGTATATGTGTAAATGAAACACATCTTGCACACCAAAAACAAGCCAAACGTTGTAATCAAACTTGCTGTAATAAAAAATAAAAAAAATTAAATTCAAAACACAAACAAGAAGTAGTGAGACAAACTTAACGGCTTTCTCCTGGCCCATTCCGTTCTAAATTCCAATCTAGAACGTGAATTCCATTGAGGCTCTGCTGCCCTAGTAACCAGATTTGGTAAGGGAGAACTGCTGCCACCTTGTGGCCGTTTCACACAACAGCAGCTTTAATCCCAGGGCTAATGGTCAGTGGATATTCAAAATCATGACAGGACTGTAAATGACACCTGCCCTGAAAAAAATTCTGCGGTCATATATCGACCAAAAAATTCAAAAGACGTCCATATTTCAAAATGACAGTTTCAAGAGGCATATTTTACGCACATTAGTGTCCTGCTTCTTTTGCTTTCTTTCTTTCTTGGTTAAAAAAACGGGAATGGAAAAAGGCAACCCTCAGAATGGGCGAAAACGTTCGCAAAAGAATCAATGGACAAAGGTTTAATCTCCAATATATATAAACAGCTCATGCAGCTTAATATTAATAAAAGAAACAACCCAATACAAAAATGGGCAGAAGATCTAAATAGACGTTTCTTCAAAGAAGACACAGAGATGGCCAAGACGCACATGAAAAGCTGCTCAACATCACTAATTATTAGAGAAATGCAAATCAAAACTACAATGAGGTATGACCTCACTCCTGTTAGAATCGGGATCATCAGAAAATCTACAAACAACAAATTCTGGGGAGGGTGTGGACAAAAGGAACCCTCTTCTGCTATTGGTGGGCATGTAAATTGATACAGTCACTATGGAGAACAGTATGGGGGTTCCTTTAAAAAACTAAAAAGAGAATTACCATAGGATCCAGCAATCCCACTTCTGGGCATATACCCAGAGAAAACCATAAATCACAAAGACACATTCACCACAATGTTCATTGCAGCACTATTTACAATAGCCAGGTAATGGAAGCAACCTAAATGCCCACAGACAGACGAATGGATAAAGATGTGGTACATATATAAAATGGAATATTACTCAGCCATAAAAAGGAATGAAACTGGGTCATTTGTAGAGAAGTCGATGGATCTAGAGACTGTCATACAGAGGGAAGTAAGTCAGAAAGAGAAAAACAAATATTGTATATTAATGCATATATGTGGAACCTAGAAAAATGGTACAAATGAACTAGTTTGCAGGGCAGAAATAGAGACAGAGGTAGAGAACAAACGTATGGACACCAAGTGGGGGAAGCCATGGGGTGGTGGTGGTGGGATGAGTTGGGAGATTGGGATTGACCTGTATACCTGTATATGCATGAAATAGATAACTAAGAATAACCTGCTGTATAAAAAAAGAAATAAAATTAAATTTCAAAATTTTTAAAAATAAAATTTAAAAATAAAACAGAAAAAAGTTCTTCCATTCACACAGATGTATTTATATGAATGAATTATTTCCATGCTTATATCAATAAATACATAAAAGAGGAATAAAATGTAACTCGAAACAAAAAAAAAAAACCGGAACCAAACAGTTATACAGAGGAAAACCCTACCAAGGCACTTGCTCCAGCGGTAAACAATTCTGAAATTGGTCAGAGGTGGGGAATCATCTCTCATACAGCCAGCAGCCCCACCCCCCACGCAAGGAGCATCCTCATCGCAAAGCTGGGGGACCGTGCCGAGGCCTCTGTGAGTAAACGTGAGCTGAGCCCCAGGCCAGCTGCTGTTGAAATTTTCCCTCCCATCCCAGGTAAAACACCTGAATATGTACAAGGGCTTGAAAACCTAAAGGAAGGGACGTGGAGCCACACCAGCGACAGCACGCTGGCCAACTTGGTGCCTGCAGGCCAGCCAGGGTGGTCCTGGCCCCGGGCGCTCTTCTGGAAGCTTTCCATTTCCCTTCCTGAGATACACCTCCTGTCCCGGCCCCCACTCCTTTTTTTCCTTCCTCACCTCAGCCCGGAGAGAAATTCCAGTGGAAGTTATGGGTGACACATCCTCTTCTTTACAGGTGGCAGCCTGGCAACTCCTGCAGAAAGTCCAGCAGAGCCCCACTCACACCGGGCCACCCACAAAGCCGTGGACCCTCACACCCTCCCACCAGCACAGCCCCGAGACTACTGACGGGGCAGAGAATATGGAGTCAGGCACAGCTGAAGGGGCTATTGCTGCCTGGAGTGCTGTTTATATTGACCTCAACCCAGGCACACCTGGGGAGGGCTTGCCGGCAGGGTCAGGCTGCCCAGGTCAGCTAATCCTCAGCCCTCAGGGAATCACACTGCAGAAAATGGACCTCGCTAAGACAGAATATTAGCCAAGGAAAAAGAGGACACAATGCCATTTGCAGCACCGTAAAGGAGTCTAGAGGTAATCACGTGACTTGTAGTAAGTCAGAAACTGAAAGACACATATCGCATGATATCACTTATAGGTGTTACCTAAAAATTGATACCAGGGCAGATATTTCCATGGAGAAGGGCAATCACAGATTCATTAAACAAACTTATGGTTCACCAATGGAAAGGTGTGAGGATTGGATTCATTACGATATTGGGGTTAACAGACAGATACAAACACAGGTGAAATATATAATCACCAAAGACCTACGGAATACCAAGAGATGACTACTCAACATTCTGTCATAACGTACATGGGAAAAGGATCCCAGGAAGAACAGACATCTGTATATGTGTAAATGAAACACATCTTGCACACCAAAAACAAGCCAAACGTTGTAATCAAACTTGCTGTAATAAAAAATAAAAAAAATTAAATTCAAAACACAAACAAGAAGTAGTGAGACAAACTTAACGGCTTTCTCCTGGCCCATTCCGTTCTAAATTCCAATCTAGAACGTGAATTCCATTGAGGCTCTGCTGCCCTAGTAACCAGATTTGGTAAGGGAGAACTGCTGCCACCTTGTGGCCGTTTCACACAACAGCAGCTTTAATCCCAGGGCTAATGGTCAGTGGATATTCAAAATCATGACAGGACTGTAAATGACACCTGCCCTGAAAAAAATTCTGCGGTCATATATCGACCAAAAAATTCAAAAGACGTCCATATTTCAAAATGACAGTTTCAAGAGGCATATTTTACGCACATTAGTGTCCTGCTTCTTTTGCTTTCTTTCTTTCTTGGTTAAAAAAACGGGAATGGAAAAAGGCAACCCTCAGAATGGGCGAAAACGTTCGCAAAAGAATCAATGGACAAAGGTTTAATCTCCAATATATATAAACAGCTCATGCAGCTTAATATTAATAAAAGAAACAACCCAATACAAAAATGGGCAGAAGATCTAAATAGACGTTTCTTCAAAGAAGAAACAGATATGGCCAAGACGCACATGAAAAGCTGCTCAACATCACTAATTATTAGAGAAATGCAAATCAAAACTACAATGAGGTATGACCTCACTCCTGTTAGAATCGGGATCATCAGAAAATCTACAAACAACAAATTCTGGGGAGGGTGTGGACAAAAGGAACCCTCTTCTGCTATTGGTGGGCATGTAAATTGATACAGTCACTATGGAGAACAGTATGGGGGTTCCTTTAAAAAACTAAAAAGAGAATTACCATAGGATCCAGCAATCCCACTTCTGGGCATATACCCAGAGAAAACCATAAATCACAAAGACACATTCACCACAATGTTCATTGCAGCACTTTTTACAATAGCCAGGTAATGGAAGCAACCTAAATGCCCACAGACAGACGAATGGATAAAGATGTGGTACATATATAAAATGGAATATTACTCAGCCATAAAAAGGAATGAAACTGGGTCATTTGTAGAGAAGTCGATGGATCTAGAGACTGTCATACAGAGGGAAGTAAGTCAGAAAGAGAAAAACAAATATTGTATATTAATGCATATATGTGGAACCTAGAAAAATGGTACAAATGAACTAGTTTGCAGGGCAGAAATAGAGACAGAGGTAGAGAACAAACGTATGGACACCAAGTGGGGGAAGCCATGGGGTGGTGGTGGTGGGATGAGTTGGGAGATTGGGATTGACCTGTATACCTGTATATGCATGAAATAGATAACTAAGAATAACCTGCTGTATAAAAAAAGAAATAAAATTAAATTTCAAAATTTTTAAAAATAAAATTTAAAAATAAAACAGAAAAAAGTTCTTCCATTCACACAGATGTATTTATATGAATGAATTATTTCCATGCTTATATCAATAAATACATAAAAGAGGAATAAAATGTAACTCGAAACAAAAAAAAAAAACCGGAACCAAACAGTTATACAGAGGAAAACCCTACCAAGGCACTTGCTCCAGCGGTAAACAATTCTGAAATTGGTCAGAGGTGGGGAATCATCTCTCATACAGCCAGCAGCCCCACCCCCCACGCAAGGAGCATCCTCATCGCAAAGCTGGGGGACCGTGCCGAGGCCTCTGTGAGTAAACGTGAGCTGAGCCCCAGGCCAGCTGCTGTTGAAATTTTCCCTCCCATCCCAGGTAAAACACCTGAATATGTACAAGGGCTTGAAAACCTAAAGGAAGGGACGTGGAGCCACACCAGCGACAGCACGCTGGCCAACTTGGTGCCTGCAGGCCAGCCAGGGTGGTCCTGGCCCCGGGCGCTCTTCTGGAAGCTTTCCATTTCCCTTCCTGAGATACACCTCCTGTCCCGGCCCCCACTCCTTTTTTTCCTTCCTCACCTCAGCCCGGAGAGAAATTCCAGTGGAAGTTATGGGTGACACATCCTCTTCTTTACAGGTGGCAGCCTGGCAACTCCTGCAGAAAGTCCAGCAGAGCCCCACTCACACCGGGCCACCCACAAAGCCGTGGACCCTCACACCCTCCCACCAGCACAGCCCCGAGACTACTGACGGGGCAGAGAATATGGAGTCAGGCACAGCTGAAGGGGCTATTGCTGCCTGGAGTGCTGTTTATATTGACCTCAACCCAGGCACACCTGGGGAGGGCTTGCCGGCAGGGTCAGGCTGCCCAGGTCAGCTAATCCTCAGCCCTCAGGGAATCACACTGCAGAAAATGGACCTCGCTAAGACAGAATATTAGCCAAGGAAAAAGAGGACACAATGCCATTTGCAGCACCGTAAAGGAGTCTAGAGGTAATCACGTGACTTGTAGTAAGTCAGAAACTGAAAGACACATATCGCATGATATCACTTATAGGTGTTACCTAAAAATTGATACCAGGGCAGATATTTCCATGGAGAAGGGCAATCACAGATTCATTAAACAAACTTATGGTTCACCAATGGAAAGGTGTGAGGATTGGATTCATTACGATATTGGGGTTAACAGACAGATACAAACACAGGTGAAATATATAATCACCAAAGACCTACGGAATACCAAGAGATGACTACTCAACATTCTGTCATAACGTACATGGGAAAAGGATCCCAGGAAGAACAGACATCTGTATATGTGTAAATGAAACACATCTTGCACACCAAAAACAAGCCAAACGTTGTAATCAAACTTGCTGTAATAAAAAATAAAAAAAATTAAATTCAAAACACAAACAAGAAGTAGTGAGACAAACTTAACGGCTTTCTCCTGGCCCATTCCGTTCTAAATTCCAATCTAGAACGTGAATTCCATTGAGGCTCTGCTGCCCTAGTAACCAGATTTGGTAAGGGAGAACTGCTGCCACCTTGTGGCCGTTTCACACAACAGCAGCTTTAATCCCAGGGCTAATGGTCAGTGGATATTCAAAATCATGACAGGACTGTAAATGACACCTGCCCTGAAAAAAATTCTGCGGTCATATATCGACCAAAAAATTCAAAAGACGTCCATATTTCAAAATGACAGTTTCAAGAGGCATATTTTACGCACATTAGTGTCCTGCTTCTTTTGCTTTCATTCTTTCTTGGTTAAAAAAACGGGAATGGAAAAAGGCAACCCTCAGAATGGGCGAAAACGTTCGCAAAAGAATCAATGGACAAAGGTTTAATCTCCAATATATATAAACAGCTCATGCAGCTTAATATTAATAAAAGAAACAACCCAATACAAAAATGGGCAGAAGATCTAAATAGACGTTTCTTCAAAGAAGAAACAGAGATGGCCAAGACGCACATGAAAAGCTGCTCAACATCACTAATTATTAGAGAAATGCAAATCAAAACTACAATGAGGTATGACCTCACTCCTGTTAGAATCGGGATCATCAGAAAATCTACAAACAACAAATTCTGGGGAGGGTGTGGACAAAAGGAACCCTCTTCTGCTATTGGTGGGCATGTAAATTGATACAGTCACTATGGAGAACAGTATGGGGGTTCCTTTAAAAAACTAAAAAGAGAATTACCATAGGATCCAGCAATCCCACTTCTGGGCATATACCCAGAGAAAACCATAAATCACAAAGACACATTCACCACAATGTTCATTGCAGCACTTTTTACAATAGCCAGGTAATGGAAGCAACCTAAATGCCCACAGACAGACGAATGGATAAAGATGTGGTACATATATAAAATGGAATATTACTCAGCCATAAAAAGGAATGAAACTGGGTCATTTGTAGAGAAGTCGATGGATCTAGAGACTGTCATACAGAGGGAAGTAAGTCAGAAAGAGAAAAACAAATATTGTATATTAATGCATATATGTGGAACCTAGAAAAATGGTACAAATGAACTAGTTTGCAGGGCAGAAATAGAGACAGAGGTAGAGAACAAACGTATGGACACCAAGTGGGGGAAGCCATGGGGTGGTGGTGGTGGGATGAGTTGGGAGATTGGGATTGACCTGTATTCATGTATATGCATGAAATAGATAACTAAGAATAACCTGCTGTATAAAAAAAGAAATAAAATTAAATTTCAAAATTTTTAAAAATAAAATTTAAAAATAAAACAGAAAAAAGTTCTTCCATTCACACAGATGTATTTATATGAATGAATTATTTCCATGCTTATATCAATAAATACATAAAAGAGGAATAAAATGTAACTCGAAACAAAAAAAAAAAACCGGAACCAAACAGTTATACAGAGGAAAACCCTACCAAGGCACTTGCTCCAGCGGTAAACAATTCTGAAATTGGTCAGAGGTGGGGAATCATCTCTCATACAGCCAGCAGCCCCACCCCCCACGCAAGGAGCATCCTCATCGCAAAGCTGGGGGACCGTGCCGAGGCCTCTGTGAGTAAACGTGAGCTGAGCCCCAGGCCAGCTGCTGTTGAAATTTTCCCTCCCATCCCAGGTAAAACACCTGAATATGTACAAGGGCTTGAAAACCTAAAGGAAGGGACGTGGAGCCACACCAGCGACAGCACGCTGGCCAACTTGGTGCCTGCAGGCCAGCCAGGGTGGTCCTGGCCCCGGGCGCTCTTCTGGAAGCTTTCCATTTCCCTTCCTGAGATACACCTCCTGTCCCGGCCCCCACTCCTTTTTTTCCTTCCTCACCTCAGCCCGGAGAGAAATTCCAGTGGAAGTTATGGGTGACACATCCTCTTCTTTACAGGTGGCAGCCTGGCAACTCCTGCAGAAAGTCCAGCAGAGCCCCACTCACACCGGGCCACCCACAAAGCCGTGGACCCTCACACCCTCCCACCAGCACAGCCCCGAGACTACTGACGGGGCAGAGAATATGGAGTCAGGCACAGCTGAAGGGGCTATTGCTGCCTGGAGTGCTGTTTATATTGACCTCAACCCAGGCACACCTGGGGAGGGCTTGCCGGCAGGGTCAGGCTGCCCAGGTCAGCTAATCCTCAGCCCTCAGGGAATCACACTGCAGAAAATGGACCTCGCTAAGACAGAATATTAGCCAAGGAAAAAGAGGACACAATGCCATTTGCAGCAACGTAGATGAGTCTAGAGGTAATCACGTGACTTGTAGTAAGTCAGAAACTGAAAGACACATATCGTATGATATCACTTATAGGTGTTACCTAAAAATTGATACCAGGGCAGATATTTCCATGGAGAAGGGCAATCACAGATTCATTAAACAAACTTATGGTTCAACAATGGAAAGGTGTGAGGATTGGATTCATTACAATATTGGGGTTAACAGACAGATACAAACACAGGTGAAATATATAATCACCACAGACCTACGGAATACCAAGAGAAGACTACTCAACATTCTGTCATAACGTACATGGGAAAAGGATCCCAGGAAGAACAGACATATGTATATGTGTAAAAGAAACACATCTTGCACACCAAAAACAAGCCAAACGTTGTAATCAAAATTGCTGTAATAAAAAATAAAAAAAATTAAATTCAAAAGACGAACAAGAAGTAGTGAGACAAACTTGAGGGGCTTTCTCCTGGCCCATTCCTTTCTAAATTCCAATCTAGAACGTGAATTCCATTGAGGCTCTGCTGCCCTAGTAACCAGATTTGGTAAGGGAGAACTGCTGCCACCTTGTGGCCGTTTCACACTACAGCAGCTTTAATCCCAGCGCTAATGGTCAGTGGATATTCAAAATCATGACAGGCCTGTAAATGACACCTGCCCTGAAAACAAATCCTGGGGTCATATATCGACCAAAAAATACAAAAGACGTCCATATTTCAAAATGACAGTTTCAAGAGGCATATTTTAAGCACATTAGTGTTCTGCTTCTTTTGCTTTCTTTCTTTCTTGGTTAAAAAAACGGGAATGGAAAAAGGCAACCCTCAGAATGGGCGAAAACGTTCGCAAAAGAATCAATGGCCAAAGGTTTAATCTCCAATATATATAAACAGCTCATGAAGCTTAATATTAATAAAACAAACAACCCAATACAAAAATGGGCAGAAGATCTAAATAGACGTTTCTTCCAAGAAGACACAGAGATGGCCAAGACGCACATGAAAAGCTGCTCAACATCACTAATTATTAGAGAAATGCAAATCAAAACTACAATGAGGTATGACCTCACTCCTGTTAGAATCGGGATCATCAGAAAATCTACAAACAACAAATTCTGTGGGCGGTGTGGACAAAAGGAACCCTCTTCCGCTATTGGTGGCATGTAAATTGATACAGTCACTATGGAGAACAGTATGGAGGTTCCTTTAAAAAACTAAAAAGAGAATTACCATAGGATCCAGCAATCCCACTTCTGGGCATATACCCAGAGAAAACCATAAATCACAAAGACACATTCACCACAATGTTCATTGCAGCACTATTTACAATAGCCAGGTAATGGAAGCAACCTAAATGCCCACAGACAGACGAATGGATAAAGATGTGGTACATATATAAAATGGAATATTACTCAGCCATAAAAAGGAATGAAACTGGGTCATTTGTAGAGAAGTCGATGGATCTAGAGACTGTCATACAGAGTGAAGTAAGTCAGAAAGAGAAAAACAAATATTGTATATTAATGCATATATGTGGAACCTAGAAAAATGGTACAAATGAACTAGTTTGCAGGGCAGAAATAGAGACAGAGGTAGAGAACAAACGTATGGACACCAAGTGGGGGAAGCCATGGGGTGGTGGTGGTGGGATAAGTTGGGAAATTGGGATTGACCTGTATACATGTATATGCATGAAATAGATAACTAAGAATAACCTGCTGTATGAAAAAATAAATAAAATTAAATTTCAAAATTTTAAAAAATAAAATTTAAAAATAAAACAGATAAAAGTTCTTCCATTCACACAGATGTATTTATATGAATGAATTATTTCCATGCTTATATCAATAAATACATAAAAGAGGAATAAAATCTAACTCGAACCAAAAAAAAAAAACACCGGAACCTAACAGTTATACAGAGGAAAACCCTACAGAGGCACTTGCTCCAGCGGTAAACAATTCTGAAATTGGTCAGAGGTGGGGAATCATCTCTCATACAGCCAGCAGCCCCGCCCCCCCACGCAAGGAGCGTCCTCTTCGCAAAGCTGGGGGACCGTGCCGAGGCCTCTGTGAGTAAACGTGAGCTGAGCCCCAGGCCAGCTGCTGTTGAAATTTTCCCTCCCTTTCCACGTAAAACACCTGAATATGTACAAGTGCTCAAAAACCTAGAGGAAGGGCCGTGGAGCCACACCAGCGACAGCACGCTGGCCAACTTGGTGCCTGCAGGCAAGCCAGGATGGTCCTGGCCCCGGGCGTTCTTCTGGAATCTTTCCATTTCCCTGCCTGAGATACCCCTCCTGTCCCGGCCCCCACTCCTTTTTTTCCTTCCTCACCTCAGCCCGGAGAGAAATTCCAGTGGAAGGTATGGGTGACACATCCTCTTCTTTACAGGTGGCAGCCTGGCAACTCCTGCAGAAAGTCAAGCAGAGCCCCACTCACACCGGGCCACCCACAAAGCCGTGGACCCTCACACCCTCCCACCAGCACAGCCCCGAGACTGCTGACGGGGCAGAGAATATGGAGTCAGGCACAGCTGCATGGGCTATAGCTGCCTGGAGTGCTGTTTATATTGACCTCAACCCAGGCACACCTGGGGAGGGCTTGCCGGCAGGGTCAGGCTGCCCAGGTCAGCTAATCCGCAGCCCTCAGGGAATCACATTGCAGAAAATGGACCTCGCTAAGACAGAATATTAGCCAAGGGAAAAAAGGACACAATGCCATTTGCAGCACCGTAGATGAGTCTAGAGGTAATCACGTGACTTGTAGTAAGTCAGAAACTGAAAGACACATATCGTATGATATCACTTATAGGTGTTACCTAAAAATTGATACCAGGGCAGATATTTCCATGGAGAAGGGCAATCACAGATTCATTAAACAAACTTATGGTTCATCAATGGAAAGGTGTGAGGATTGGATTCATTACGATATTGAGGTTAACAGACAGATACAAACACAGGTGAAATATATAATCACCAAAGACCTACGGAATACCAAGAGAAGACTACTCAACATTCTGTCATAACGTACATGGGAAAAGGATCCCAGGAAGAACAGACGTATGTATATGTGTAAAATAAACACATCTTGCACACCAAAAACAAGCCAAACGTTGTAATCAAACTTGCTGTAATAAAAAATAAAAAAATTTATTTCAAAACACAAACAAGAAGTAGTGAGACAAACTTAAGGGCTTTCTCCTGGCCCATTCCGTTCTAAATTCCAATCTAGAACGTGAATTCAATTGAGGCTCTGCGGCCCTAGTAACCAGTTTGGGAAGGGAGAACTGCTGCCAACTTGTGGCCGTTTCACACAACAGCAGCTTTAATCCCAGCGCTATTGGTCAGTGGATATTCAAAATCATGACAGGCCTGTAAATGACACCTGCCCTGAAAACAAATTCTGCGGTCATATATCGACCAAAAAATTCAAAAGACGACCATGTTTCAAAATGACAGTTTCAAGAGGCATATTTTACGCACATTAGTGTTCTGCTTCTTTTGCTTTCTTTCTTTCTTGGTTAAAAAAACGGGAATGGAAAAAGGCAACCCTCAGAATGGGCGAAAACGTTCGCAAAAGAATCAATGGACAAAGGTTTAATCTCCAATATATATAAACAGCTCATGCAGCTTAATATTAATAAAACAAACAACCCAATACAAAAATGGGCAGAAGATCTAAATAGACGTTTCTTCAAAGAAGACACAGAGATGGCCACGACGCACATGAAAAGCTGCTCAACATCACTAATTATTAGAGAAATGCAAATCAAAACTACAATGAGGTATGACCTCACTCCTGTTAGAATCGGGATCATCAGAAAATCTACAAACAACAAATTCTGGGGAGGGTGTGGACAAAAGGAACCCTCTTCCGCTATTGGTGGGCATGTAAATTGATACAGTCACTATGGAGAACAGTATGGAGGTTCCTTTAAAAAACTAAGAAGAGAATTACCATAGGATCCAGCAATCCCACTTCTGGGCATATACCCAGAGAAAACCATAAATCACAAAGACACATTCACCACAATGTTCATTGCAGCACTATTTACAATAGCCAGGTAATGGAAGCAACCTAAATGCCCACAGACAGACGAATGGATAAAGGTGTGGTACATATATAAAATGGAATATTACTCAGCCATAAAAAGGAATGAACCTGGGTCATCTGTAGAGAAGTCGATGGATCTAGAGACTGTCATACAGAGGGAAGTAAGTCAGAAAGAGAAAAACAAATATTGTATATTAATGCATATATGTGGAACCTAGAAAAATGGTACAAATGAACTAGTTTGCAGGGCAGAAATAGAGACAGAGGTAGAGAACAAACGTATGGACACCAAGTGGGGGAAGCCATGGGGTGGTGGTGGTGGGATGAGTTGGGAGATTGGGATTGACCTGTATACATGTATATGCATGAAATAGATAACTAAGAATAACATGCTGTATAAAAAAATAAATAAAATTAAATTTCAAAATTTTTAAAAATAAAATTTTAAAATAAAACAGAAAAAAGTTCTTCCATTCACACAGATGTATTTATATGAATGAATTATTTCCATGCTTATATCAATAAATACATAAAAGAGGAATAAAATCTAACTCGAACCAAAAAAAAAACAAAAACGGAACCTAACAGTTATACAGAGGAAAACCGTACCAAGGCACTTGCTCCAGCGGTAAACAATTCTGAAATTGGTCAGAGGTGGGGAATCATCTCTCATACAGCCAGCAGCCCCGCCCCCCCACGCAAGGAGCGTCCTCATCGCAAAGCTGGGGGACCATGCCGAGGCCTCTGTGAGTAAACGTGAGCTGAGCCCCAGTCCAGCTGCTGTTGAAATTTTCCCTCCCTTTCCAGGTAAAACACCTGAATATGTACAAGTGCTCGAAAACCTAGAGGAAGGGCCGTGGAGCCACACGAGCGACAGCACGCTGGCCAACTTGGTGCCTGCAGGCCAGCCAGGATGGTCCTGGCCCCGGGCGTTCTTCTGGAAGCTTTCCATTTCCCTGCCTGAGATACCCCTCCTGTCCCGGCCCCCACTCCTTTTTTTCCTTCCTCACCTCAGCCCGGAGAGAAATTCCAGTGGAAGTTATGGGTGACACATCCTCTTCTTTACAGGTGGCAGCCTGGCAACTCCTGCAGAAAGTCAAGCAGAGCCCCACTCACACCGGGCCACCCACAAAGCCGTGGAACGTCACACCCTCCCACCAGCACAGCCCCGAGACTGCTGACGGGGCAGAGAATATGGAGTCAGGCACAGCTGCATGGGCTATTGCTGCCTGGAGTGCTGTTTATATTGACCTCAACCCAGGCACACCTGGGGAGGGCTTGCCGGCAGGGTCAGGCTGCCCAGGTCAGCTAATCCGCAGCCCTCAGGGAATCACATTGCAGAAAATGGACCTCGCTAAGACAGAATATTAGCCAAGGAAAAAAAGGACACAATGCCATTTGCAGCACCGTAGATGAGTCTAGAGGTAATCACGTGACTTGTAGTACGACAGAAACTGAAAGACACATATTGTATGATATCACTTATAGGTGTTACCTAAAAATTGATACCAGGGCAGATATTTCCATGGAGAAGGGCAATCACAGATTCATTAAACAAACTTATGGTTCACCAATGGAAATGTGTGAGGATTGGATTCATTACGATATTGAGGTTAACAGACAGATACAAACACAGATGAAATATATAATCACCAAAGACTTACGGAATACCAAGAGAAGACTACTCAACATTCTGTCATAACGTACATGGGAAAAGGATCCCAGGAAGAACAGACATATGTATATGTTTAAAAGAATCACATCTTGCACACCAAAAACAAGCCAAACGTTGTAATCAAACTTGCTGTAATAAAAAATAAAAAATTAAATTCAAAAACACAAACAAGAAGTAGTGAGACAAACTTAACGGCTTTCTCCTGGCCCATTCCGTTCTAAATTCCAATCTAGAACGTGAATTCCATTGAGGCTCTGCTGCCCTAGTAACCACATTTGGTAAGGGAGAACTGCTGCCACCTTGTGGCCGTTTCACACAACAGCAGCTTTAATCCCAGCGCTAATGGTCAGTGGATATTCAAAATCATGACAGGCCTGTAAATGACACCTGCCCTGAAAACAAATCCTGGGGTCATATATCGACCAAAAAATTCAAAAGACGTCCATATTTCAAAATGACAGTTTCAAGAGGCATATTTTAAGCACATTAGTGTTCTGCTTCTTTTGCTTTCTTTCTTTCTTGGTTAAAAAAACGGGAATGGAAAAAGGCAACCCTCAGAATGGGCGAAAACGTTCGCAAAAGAATCAATGGACAAAGGTTTAATCTCCAATATATATAAACAGCTCATGCAGCTTAATATTAATAAAACAAACAACCCAATACATAAATGGGCAGAAGATCTAAATAGACGTTTCTTCCAAGAAGACACAGAGATGGCCAAGACGCACATGAAAAGCTGCTCAACATCACTAATTATTAGAGAAATGCAAATCAAAACTACAATGAGGTATGACCTCACTCCTGTTAGAATCGGGATCATCAGAAAATCTACAAACAACAAATTCTGTGGGCGCTGTGGACAGAAGGAACCCTCTTCCGCTATTGGTGGCATGTAAATTGATACAGTCACTATGGAGAACAGTATGGAGGTTCCTTTAAAAAACTAAAAAGAGAATTACCATAGGATCCAGAAATCCCACTTCTGGGCATATACCCAGAGAAAACCATAAATCACAAAGACACATTCACCACAATGTTCATTGCAGCACTATTTACAATAGCCAGGTAATGGAAGCAACCTAAATGCCCACAGACAGACGAATGGATAAAGATGTGCTACATATATAAAATGGAATATTACTCAGCCATATAAAGGAATGAAACTGGGTCATTTGTAGAGAAGTCGATGGATCTAGAGACTGTCATACAGAGGGAAGTAAGTCAGAAAGAGAAAAACAAATATTGTATATTAATGCATATATGTGGAACCTAGAAAAATGGTACAAATGAACTAGTTTGCAGGGCAGAAATAGAGACAGAGGTAGAGAACAAACGTATGGACACCAAGTGGGGGAAGCCATGGGGTGGTGGTGGTGGGATGAGTTGGGAGATTGGGATTGACCTGTATACATGTATATGCATGAAATAGATAACTAAGAATAACCTGCTGTATGAAAAAATAAATAAAATTAAATTTCAAAATTTTAAAAAATAAAATTTAAAAATAAAACAGAAAAAAGTTCTTCCATTCACACAGATGTATTTATATGAATGAATTATTTCCATGCTTATATCAATAAATACATAAAAGAGGAATAAAATCTAACTCGAACCAAAAAAAAAAAAAAAACCGGAACCTAACAGTTATACAGAGGAAAACCCTACCAAGGCACTTGCTCCAGCGGTAAACAATTCTGAAATTGGTCAGAGGTGGGGAATCATCTCTCATACAGCCAGCAGCCCCGCCCCACCACGCAAGGAGCGTCCTCATCGCAAAGCTGGGGGACCGTGCCGAGGCCTCTGTGAGTAAACGTGAGCTGAGCCCCAGGCCAGTTGCTGTTGAAATTTTCCCTCCCTTTCCAGGTAAAGCACCTGAATATGTACAAGTGCTCGAAAACCTAGATGAAGGGCCGTGGAGCCACACCAGCGACAGCACGCTGGCCAACTTGGTGCCTGCAGGCCAGCCAGGATGGTCCTGGACCCGGTCGTTCTTTTGGAAGCTTTCCATTTCCCTGCCTGAGATACCCCTCCTGTCCCGGCCCCCACTCCTTTTTTTCCTTCCTCACCTCAGCCCGGAGAGAAATTCCAGTGGAAGTTATGGGTGACACATCCTCTTCTTTACAGGTGGCAGCCTGGCAACTCCTGCAGAAAGTCAAGCAGTGCCCCACTCACACCGGGCCACCCACAAAGCCGTGGACCCTCACACCCTCCCACCAGCACAGCCCCGAGACTGCTGACGGGGCAGAGAATATGGAGTCAGGCACAGCTGCAGGGGCTATTGCTGCCTGGAGTGCTGTTTATATTGACGTCAACCCAGGCACACCTGGGGAGGGCTTGCCGGCAGGGTCAGGCTGCCCAGGTCAGCTAATACTCAGCCCTCAGGGAATCACATTGCAGAAAATGGACCTCGCTAAGACAGAATATTAGCCAAGGAAAAAAAGGACACAATGCCATTTGCAGCACCGTAGATGAGTCTAGAGGTAATCACGTGACTTGTAGTAAGTCAGAAACTGAAAGACACATATCGCATGATATCACTTATAGGTGTTACCTAAAAATTGATACCAGGGCAGATATTTCCATGGAGAAGGGCAATCACAGATTCATTAAACAAACTTATGGTTCACCAATGGAAAGGTGTGAGGATTGGATTCATTACGATATTGGGGTTAACAGACAGATACAAACACAGGTGAAATATATAATCACCAAAGACCTACGGAATACCAAGAGAAGACTACTCAACATTCTGTCATAACGTACATGGGAAAAGGATCCCAGGAAGAACAGACATGTATATGTGTAAAAGAAACACATCTTGCACACCAAAAACAAGCCAAACGTTGTAATCAAACTTGCTGTAATAAAAAATAAAAACAATTAAATTCAAAAGACGAACAAGAAGTAGTGAGACAAACTTGAGGGGCTTTCTCCTGGCACATTCCGTTCTAAATTCCAATCTAGAACGTGAATTCCATTGAGGCTCTGCTGCCCTAGTAACCAGATTTGGTAAGGGAGAACTGCTGCCACCTTGTGGCCGTTTCACACAACAGCAGCTTAAATCCCAGCGCTAATGGTCAGTGGATATTCAAAATCATGACAGGCCTGTAAATGACACCTTCCCTGAAAACAAATCCTGGGGTCATATATCGACCAAAAAAATTCAAAAGACGTCCATATTTCAAAATGACAGTTTCAAGAGGCATATTTTAAGCACATTAGTGTTCTGCTTCTTTTGCTTTCTTTCTTTCTTGGTTAAAAAAACGGGAATGGAAAAAGGCAACCCTCAGAATGGGCGAAAACGTTCGCAAAAGAATCAATGGACAAAGGTTTAATCTCCAATATATATAAACAGCTCATGCAGCTTAATATTAATAAAACAAACAACCCAATACATAAATGGGCAGAAGATGTAAATAGACGTTTCTTCCAAGAAGACACAGAGATGGCCAAGACGCACATGAAAAGCTGCTCAACATCACTAATTATTAGAGAAATGCAAATCAAAACTACAATGAGGTATGACCTCACTCCTGTTAGAATCGGGATCATCAGAAAATCTACAAACAACAAATTCTGTGGGCGGTGTGGACAAAAGGAACCCTCTTCCGCTACTGGTGGCATGTAAATTGATACAGTCACTATGGAGAACAGTATGGAGGTTCCTTTAAAAAACTAAAAAGAGAATTACCATAGGATCCAGCAATCCCACTTCTGGGCATATACCCAGAGAAAACCATAAATCACAAAGACACATTCACCACAATGTTCATTGCAGCACTATTTACAATAGCCAGGTAATGGAAGCAACCTAAATGCCCACAGACAGACGAATGGATAAAGATGTGGTACATATATAAAATGGAATATTACTCAGCCATATAAAGGAATGAAACTGGGTCATTTGTAGAGAAGTCGATGGATCTAGAGACTGTCATACAGAGGGAAGTAAGTCAGAAAGAGAAAAACAAATATTGTATATTAATGCATATATGTGGAACCTAGAAAAATGGTACAAATGAACTAGTTTGCAGGGCAGAAATAGAGACAGAGGTAGAGAACAAACGTATGGACACCAAGTGGGGGAAGCCATGGGGTGGTGGTGGTGGGATGAGTTGGGAGATTGGGATTGACCTGTATACATGTATATGCATGAAATAGATAACTAAGAATAACCTGCTGTATGAAAAAATAAATAAAATTAAATTTCAAAATTTTTAAAAATAAAATTTAAAAATAAAACAGAAAAAAGTTCTTCCATTCACACAGATGTATTTATATGAATGAATTATTTCCATGCTTATATCAATAAATACATAAAAGAGGAATAAAATCTAACTCGAACCAAAAAAAAAAAAAAAACCGGAACCTAACAGTTATACAGAGGAAAACCCTACCAAGGCACTTGCTCCAGCGGTAAACAATTCTGAAATTGGTCAGAGGTGGGGAATCATCTCTCATACAGCCAGCAGCCCCGCCCCCCCACGCAAGGAGCGTCCTCATCGCAAAGCTGGGGGACCGTGCCGAGGCCTCTGTGAGTAAACGTGAGCTGAGCCCCAGGCCAGTTGCTGTTGAAATTTTCCCTCCCTTTCCAGGTAAAGCACCTGAATATGTACAAGTGCTCGAAAACCTAGATGAAGGGCCGTGGAGCCACACCAGCGACAGCACGCTGGCCAACTTGGTGCCTGCAGGCCAGCCAGGATGGTCCTGGCCCCGGGCGTTCTTCTGGAAGCTTTCCATTTCCCTGCCTGAGATACCCCTCCTGTCCCGGCCCCCACTCCTTTTTTTCCTTCCTCACCTCAGCCCGGAGAGAAATTCCAGTGGAAGGTATGGGTGACACATCCTCTTCTTTACAGGTGGCAGCCTGGCAACTCCTGCAGAAAGTCAAGCAGAGCCCCACTCACACCGGGCCACCCACAAAGCCATCGACCGCCACACACTCCCACCAGCACAGCCCTGAGACTGCTGACGGGGCAGAGAATATGGAGTCAGGCACAGCTGCATGGGCTATTGCTGCCTGGAGTGCTGTTTATATTGACCTCAACCCAGGCACACCTGGGGAGGGCTTGCCGGCAGGGTCAGGCTGCCCAGGTCAGCTAATCCTCAGCCCTCAGGGAATCACATTGCAGAAAATGGACCTCGCTAAGACAGAATATTAGCCAAGGAAAAAAGGACACAATGCCATTTGCAGCACCGTAGATGAGTCTAGAGGTAATCACGTGACTTGTAGTAAGTCAGAAACTGAAAGACACATATCGTATGATATCACTTATAGGTGTTACCTAAAAATTGATACCAGGGCAGATATTTCCATGGAGAAGGGCAATCACAGATTCATTAAACAAACTTATGGTTCACCAATGGAAAGGTGTGAGGATTGGATTCATTACGATATTGAGGTTAACAGACAGATACAAACACAGGTGAAATATATAATCACCAAAGACCTACGGAATACCAAGAGAAGACTACTCAACATTCTGTCATAACGTACATGGGAAAAGGATCCCAGGAAGAACAGACATATGTATATGTGTAAAAGAAACAAATCTTGCACACCAAAAACAAGCCAAACGTTGTAATCAAACTTGCTGTAATAAAAAATAAAAAAATTAAATTCAAAACACAAACAAGAAGTAGTGAGACAAACTTAACGGCTTTCTCCTGGCCCATTCCGTTCTAAATTCCAATCTAGAACGTGAATTCCATTGAGGCTCTGCTGCCCTAGTAACCAGTTTGGGAAGGGAGAACTGCTGCCACCTTGTGGCCATTTCACACAACAGCAGCTTTAATCCCAGCGCTAATGGTCAGTGGATATTCAAAATCATGACAGGCCTGTAAATGACACCTGCCCTGAAAACAAATTCTGCGGTCATATATCGACCAAAAAATTCAAAAGACGTCCATATTTCAAAATGACAGTTTCAAGAGGCATATTTTACGCACATTAGTGTTCTGCTTCTTTTGCTTTCTTTCTTTCTTGGTTAAAAAAACGGGAATGGAAAAAGGCAACCCTCAGAATGGGCGAAAACGTTCGCAAAAGAATCAATGGACAAAGGTTTAATCTCCAATATATATAAACAGCTCATGCAGCTTAATATTAATAAAACAAACAACCCAATACATAAATGGGCAGAAGATCTAAATAGACGTTTCTTCAAAGAAGACACAGAGATGGCCAAGACGCACATGAAAAGCTGCTCAACATCACTAATTATTAGAGAAATGCAAATCAAAACTACAATGAGTTATGACCTCACTCCTGTTAGAATCGGGATCATCAGAAAATCTACAAACAACAAATTCTGTGGGCGGTGTGGACAAAAGGAACACTCTTCCGCTATTGGTGGCATGTAAATTGATACAGTCACTATGGAGAACAGTATGGAGGTTCCTTTAAAAAACTAAAAAGAGAATTACCATAGGATCCAGCAATCCCACTTCTGGGCATATACCCAGAGAAAACCATAAATCACAAAGACACATTCACCACAATGTTCATTGCAGCACTATTTACAATAGCCAGGTAATGGAAGCAACCTAAATGCCCACAGACAGACGAATGGATAAAGATGTGGTACATATATAAAATGGAATATTACTCAGCCATAAAAAGGAATGAAACTGGGTCATTTGTAGAGAAGTCGATGGATCTAGAGACTGTCATACAGAGTGAAGTAAGTCAGAAAGAGAAAAACAAATATTGTATATTAATGCATATATGTGGAACCTAGTAAAATGGTACAAATGAACTAGTTTGCAGGGCAGAAATAGAGACAGAGGTAGAGAACAAACGTATGGACACCAAGTGGGGGAATCCATGGGGTGGTTGTGGTGGGATGAGTTGGGAGATTGGGAATGACCTGTATACATGTATATGCATGAAATAGATAACTAAGAATAACCTGCTGTATGAAAAAATAAATAAAATTAAATTTCAAAATTTTAAAAAATAAAATTTAAAAATAAAACAGAAAAAAGTTCTTCCATTCACACAGATGTATTTATATGAATGAATTATTTCCATGCTTATATCAATAAATACATAAAAGAGGAATAAAATCTAACTCGAACCAAAAAAATAAAAAACGGACCCTAACAGTTATACAGAGGAAAACCCTACCAAGGAACTTGCTCCAGCGGTAAACAATTCTGAAATTGGTCAGAGGTGGGGAATCATCGCTCATACAGCCAGCAGCCCCGCCCCCCCACGCAAGGAGCGTCCTCATCGCAAAGCTGGGGGACCGTGCCGAGGCTTCTGTGAGTAAACGTGAGCTGAGCACCAGGCCAGCTGCTGTTGAAATTTTCCCTCCCTTCCCAGGTAAAACGCCTGAATATGTACAAGGGCTTGAAAACCTAAAGGAAGGGACGTGGAGCCACACCAGCGACAGCACGCTGGCCAACTTGGTGCCTGCAGGCCAGCCAGGATGGTCCTGGCCCCGGGCGCTCTTCTGGAAGCTTTCCATTTCCCTGCCTGAGATACCCCTCCTGTCCCGGCCCCCACTCCTTTTTTTCCTTCCTCACCTCAGCCCGGAGAGAAATTCCAGTGGAAGTTATGGGTGACACATCCTCTTCTTTACAGGTGGCAGCCTGGCAACTCCTGCAGAAAGTCCAGCAGAGCCCCACTCACACCGGGCCACCCACAAAGCCGTGGACCCTCACACCCTCCCACCAGCACAGCCCCGAGACTACTGACGGGGCAGAGAATATGGAGTCATGCACAGCTGCAGGGGCTATTGCTGCCTGGAGTGCTGTTTATATTGACCTCAACCCAGGCACACCTGGGGAGGGCTTGGCGGCAGGGTCAGGCTGCCCAGGTCAGCTAATCCTCAGCCCTCAGGGAATCACATTGCAGAAAATGGACCTCGCTAAGACAGAATATTAGCCAAGGAAAAAAAGGACACAATGCCATTTGCAGCACCGTAGATGAGTCTAGAGGTAATCACGTGACTTGTAGTAAGACAGAAACTGAAAGACACATATTGTATGATATCACTTATAGGTGTTACCTAAAAATTGATACCAGGGCAGATATTTCCATGGAGAAGGGCAATCACAGATTCATTAAACAAACTTATGGTTCACCAATGGAAAGGTGTGAGGATTGGATTCATTACGATATTGAGGTTAACAGACAGATACAAACACAGGTGAAATATACAATCACCAAAGACTTACGGAATACCAAGTGTAGACTACTCAACATTCTGTCATAACGTACATGGGAAAAGGATCCCAGGAAGAACAGACATATGTATATGTTTAAAAGAATCACATCTTGCACACCAAAAACAAGCCAAACGTTGTAATCAAACTTGCTGTAATAAAAAATAAAAAAAATTAAATTCAAAAGACGAACAAGAAGTAGTGAGACAAACATGTGGGGCTTTCTTCTGGCCCATTCCGTTCTAAATTCCAATCTAGAACGTGAATTCCATTGAGGCTCTGCTGCCTAGTAACCAGATTTGGTAAGGGAGAACTGCTGCCACCTTGTGGCCGTTTCACACAACAGCAGCTTTAATCCCAGCGCTAATGGTCAGAGGATATTCAAAATCATGACTGGCCTCTAAAAGACACCTGCCCTGAAAACATATCCTGGGGTCATATATCGACCAAAAAATACAAAAGACGTCCATATTTCAAAATGACAGTTTCAAGAGGCATATTTTACGCACATTAGTGTTCTGCTTCTTTTGCTTTCTTTCTTTCTTGGTTAAAAAATCGGGAATGGAAAAAGGCAACCCTCAGAATGGGCGAAAACGTTCGCAAAAGAATCAATGGACAAAGGTTTAATCTCCACTATATATAAACAGTTCATGCAGCTTAATATTAATAAAACAAACAACCCAATACAAAAATGGGCAGAAGATCTAAATAGACGTTTCTTCCAAGAAGACAGAGAGATGGCCAAGACGCACAAGAAAAGCTGCTCAACATCACTAATTATTAGAGAAATGCAAATCAAAACTACAATGAGGTATGACCTCACTCCTGTTAGAATCGGGATCATCAGAAAATCTACAAACAACAAAATCTGGGGAGGGTGTGGACAAAAGGAACCCTCTTCCGCTATTGGTGGGAATGTAAATTGATACAGTCACTATGGAGAACACTATGGAGTTTCCTTTAAAAAACTAGAAATAGAATTAACATCTGATCCAGCAATCCCACTTCTGGGCATATACCCAGAGAAAACAATAAATCAAAAAGGCACATTCACCACAATGTTCATTGCAGCACTATTTAAAATAGCCAGGTAATGGAAGCAACCTTAATGCCCACAGACAGATGAATGGATAAAGATGGGGTACATATATAAAATGGAATATTACTCGGCCATAAAAAGGAATGAAACTGGGTCATTTGTAGAGACATCGATGGATCTAGAGACTGTCATACAGAATGAAGTAAGTGAGAAAGAGGAAAACAAATATTGTATATTAATGCATATATGTGGAACCTAAAAGATGGTACAGATGAACTGGTTTGCAGGGATGAAATAGAGACACAGAGGTAGAGAACAAACGTATGGACACCAAGTGGGGGAAGCCATGGGGTGGTGGTGGTGGGATGAGTTGGGAGATTGGGATTGACCTGTATACATGTATATGCATAAAATACATAACTGATAATAACCTGCTGTATAAAAAAGTAAATAAAATTAAATTTCAAAATTTTAAAAAATAAAATTTAAAAATAAAACAGAAAAAAGTTCTTCCCTTCACACACATGTATTTATAGGAATGAATTATTTCCATGCTTATATCTATAAATACATAAAAGAGGAATAAAATCTAACTTGAACCATAAACGAAAAAAAACCTGAACCCACCAGTTATACAGAGGAAAACCCTATCAGGGCACTTGCTCCAGCGGTAAACAATTCTGAAATTGGTCAGAGGTGTGGAATAATCTCCCATCCAGCTAGCACCCACCCCCCACGCAAGGAGTGTCCTAATTGCAAAGCTGGGAGACCGTGCCGAGAAATCTCTGAATAAAGGTGAGCTGAGCCCCAGGCCAGCTGCTGCTGAACTGTTCCCACTTTTCCCAGGTAAAACACCTGAATATGTACAAGGGCTTGAAAGCCTAGAGGAAGGGCCGTGGAGCCACAATAGCGACAGCACGCAGGCCAACTTGGTGCCTGCAGGCCAGCCAGGGTGGTCCTGGCCCCGGGTACTCTTCCGGAAGCTTTCCATTGTCCTGCCTGTGATACCCCTCCTGTCCCGGCCCCCACTGCTTTTTTCCTTCCTCACCTCTGTCCGGAGAGAAATTCCAGCGGAAGGTATGGGTGACACATCCTCTTCTTTACAGGTGGCAGCCTGGCAACTCCTGCAGAAAGGCCAGCAGTGCCCCACTCACACCGGGCCACCAACAAAGCTGTGGCCCCTCATTCCCTCCCACCAGCTCAGCCCCGAGACTGCTGACGGGGCAGAGAATATGGAGTCAGGCACAGCTTCAGGGGCTATTGCTGCCTGGAGCGCTGTTTATACTGACCTCAACTAGGCATACCTGGGGAGGGCCGGCCAGCAGGGTAAGGCTGCCCAGGTCAGCTAATCCGCAACCCTCAGGGAATCACATTGTTGAAAATGGACCTCGCTAAGGCAGAATAGAAGCCAAGGAAAATAAGGACACAATGCCATTTGCAGCACCGTAGATGAGTCTAGAGGTAATCACGTGACTTGTAGTAAGTCAGAAACTGAAAGACACATATCATATCATATCACTTATAGGTGTTACCTAAAAATGGATACCAGGGCAGATATTTCCACGGAGAAGGGCAATCACAGATTCATTAAACACACTTATGGTTCACCAATAGAAAGGTGTGAGGATTGGTTTCATTACGATATCGGTGTTAACAGACATATACAAACACAGGTGACATATATAATCACCAAATACCTACGGAATACCAAGAGAAGACTACTCAACATTCTGTCATAACGTCCCTGGGAAAAGGATCCCAGGAAGAACAGACATCTGTATATGTATAAAGAACCACATCTTCGACACCTACAATAAGCCAAACATTGTAATCAAACTTGCTGTAATAAAAAATAAAAATTTAAATTAAAAATACGAACAAGAAGTAGGGAGACAAACTTGAGGGGCTTTCTCCTGGCACATTCCATTCTAAATTCCAATCTAGAACACGACTTCCATTGAGGCTCTGCTGCCCTAGTAACGAGATTTGGTAAGGGAGAACTGCTGCCAACTTGTGGCCATTTCACACAACAGCAGCTTTAATCCCAGCGCTAATGGTCAGTTGATATTCAAAATCATTGCAGGCCTGTAAATGACACCTGCCCTGAAAACAAATCCTGGGGTCACATATCGACCAAAAAATTCAAAGGACGTCCATATTTCAAAACGACCGTTTCAAAAGGCATATTTTATGCACATTAGTGTTCTGCTTCTTTGTCTTTCTTTCTTTTTTGGTTAAAAAGACGGGAATGGAAAAAGGCATCCCTCAGACTGGGCGAAAATCATTGCAAACGAATCAATGGACAAAGGTTTAATCTCCAATATATATAAACAGCTAATGCAGCTTAATTTTAAAAAAACAAACAACCCAATACAAAAATGGGCAGAAGTTCTAAAGAGACGTTTCTTCAAAGAAGACACAGAGATGGCCAAGACGCACATGAAAAGCTGCTAAAGAGCACTAATAATTAGAGAAATGCAAATCAAAACTACAATGAGGTATCACCTCACACCTGTTAGGATCGCCATCATCAGAAAATCTACAAACAACAAATTCTGGGGAGGGTGTGGACAAAAGGAGCCCTCTTCCACTATTGGTGGGAATGTAAATTGATACCGTCACTATGGAGAACAGTATGGAGTTTCCTTTAAAAAACTAGAAATAGTTTCTGCTTTATAACAAAGTGAATCAGTCATACATATACATCTGTTATGTGGCAGCCTGGATGGGAGGGGAGTTTGGGGGAGAATGGGTACATGCATATGTATAGCCGAGTCCCTTTGCTGTGCATCTGAAACTATCACAACATTGTTAATCGGCTATACTCCAATATAAAATAAAAATTAAAAAAAAAAAACTTTCCCCTATCAGCTATTTGTTTACCTTGAAATTCAGTCTGTATAGTGAGGGGAGTTTGGGGGAGAATGGGTACATGCATATGTATAGCCGAGTCCCTTTGCTGTGCATCTGAAACTATCACAACATTGTTAATCGGCTATACTCCAATATAAAATAAAAAGTAAAAAAAAAAAAAAACACTAGAAATAGAATTACCATCTGATCCAGCAATCCAACTTCTGCTCATATACCCAGAGAAAACCATAAATCAAAAAGGCACATTCACCACAATGTTCATTGCAGCACTATTTAAAATAGCCAGGTAATGGAAGCAACCTAAATGCCCACAGACAGATGAATGGATAAAGATGGGGTACATATATAAAATGGAATATTACTCGGCCATAAAAAGGAATGAAACTGGTTCATTTGTAGAGATATCGATGGATCTAGAGACTGTCATATAGAATGAAGTAAGTCAGAAAGAGGAAATCAAATATTGTATATTAAAGCATATATGTGGAACCTAAAAGATGGTACAGATGAACTGGTTTGCAGGGAAGAAATAGAGACACAGAGGTAGAGAACAAACGTATGGACACCAAGTGTGGGAAGCCATGGGGTGGTGGTGGTGGGATGAGTTGGGAGATTGGGATTGACCTGTATACATGTATATGCATAAAATACATAACTGATAATAACCTGCTGTATAAAAGAGTAAATAAAATTAAATTCCATATTTTAAAAAATAAAATTTAAAAATAAAACAGAAAAAAGTTCTTCCCTTCACACACATGTATTTATAGGAATGAATTATTTCCATGCTTATATCTATAAATACATAAAAGAGGAATAAAATCTAACTTGAACCATAAACGAAAAAAAACCTGAACCCACCAGTTATACAGAGGAAAACCCTATCAGGGCACTTGCTCCAGCGGTAAACAATTCTGAAATTGGTTAGAGGTGTTGAATCATCTCCCATCCAGCTAGCACCCACACCCCAAGCAAGGTGTGTCCTCATTGCAAAGCTGGGAGACCGTGCCGAGGCATCTCTGAATAAAGGTGAGCTGAGCCCCAGGCCAGCTGCTGCTGAACTGTTCCCACCATTCCCAGGTAAAACACCTGAATATGTACAAGGGCTTGAAAGCCTAGAGGAAGGGCCGTGGAGCCACACTAGTGACAGCACGCAGGCCAACTTGGTGCCTGCAGGCCAGCCAGGGTGGTCCTGGCCCCGGGTACTCTTCCGGAAGCTTTCCATTGTCCTGCCTGTGATACCCCTCCTGTCCCGGCCCCCACTGCTTTTTTCCTTCCTCACCTCTGTCCGGAGAGAAATTCCAGCGGAAGGTATGGGTGACACATCCTCTTCTTTACAGGTAGCAGCCTGGCAACTCCTGCAGAAAGGCCAGCAGTTCCCCACTCACACCTGGCCGCCAACAAAGCTGTGGCCCCTCATTCCCTCCCACCAGCTCAGCCCCGAGACTGCTGACGGGGCAGAGAATATGGAGTCAGGCACAGCTTCAGGGGCTATTGCTGCCTGGAGCGCTGTTTATATTGACCTCAACCAGGCACACCTGGGGAGGGCCGGCCGGCAGGGTAAGGCTGCCCAGGTCAGCTAATCCACAATCCTCAGGGAATCACATTGTTGAAAATGGACCTCGCTAAGGCAGAATAGAAGCCGAGGAAAATAAGGACACAATGCCATTTGCAGCACCGTAGATGAGTCTAGAGGTAATCACGTGACTTGTAGTAAGTCAGAAAGTGAAAGACATATCATATCATATCACTTATAGGTGTTACCTATAAATGGATACCAGGGCAGATATTTCCACGGAGAAGGGCAATCACAGATTCATTAAACACACTTATGGTTCACCAATGGAAAGGTGTGAGGATTGGTTTCATTACGATATCGCGGTTAACAGACATATACAAACACAGGTGACATATATAATCACCAAAGACCTACGGAATACCAAGAGAAGACTACTCAACATTCTGTCATAACGTCCCTGGGAAAAGGATCCCAGGAAGAACAGACATCTGTATATGTGTAAAAGAACCACATCTTCGACACCTACAATAAGCCAAACATTGTAATCAAACTTGCTGTAATAAAAAATAAAAATTTAAATTAAAAATACGAACAAGAAGTAGGGAGACAAACTTGAGGGGCTTTCTCCTGGCACATTCCATTCTAAATTCCAATCTAGAACACGACTTCCATTGAGGCTCTGCTGCCCTAGTAACCAGATTTGGTAAGGGAGAACTGCTGCCACCTTGTGGCCGTTTCACACAACAGCAGCTTTAATCCCAGCGCTAATGGTCAGTTGATATTCAAAATCATTGCAGGCCTGTGAATGACACCTTCCCTGAAAACAAATCCTGGGGTCACATATCGACCAAAAAATTCAAAGGACGTCCATATTTCAAAACGACCGTTTCAAAAGGCATATTTTATGCACATTAGTGTTCTGCTTCTTTGTCTTTCTTTCTTTTTTGGTTAATAAGACGGGAGTGGAAAAAGGCATCCCTCAGACTGGGCGAAAATCGTTGCAAACGAATCAATGGACAAAGGTTTAATCTCCAATATATATAAACAGCTCATGCAGCTTAATTTAAAAAAAACAAACAACCCAATACAAAAATGGGCAGAAGTTCTAAAGATACGTTTCTTCAAAGAAGACCCAGAGATGGCCAAGACGCACATGAAAAGATGCTCAAGAGCACTAATTATTAGAGAAATGCAAATCAAAACTACAATGAGGTATCACCTCACACCTGTTAGAATCGGCATCATCAGAAAATCTACAAACAACAAATTCTGTGGAGGGTGTGGACAAAAGGAGCCCTCTTCCACTATTGGTGGGAATGTAAATTGATACAGTCACTATGGAGAACACTATGGAGTTTCCTTTAAAAAACTAGAAATAGAATTACCATCTGATCCAGCAATCCCACTTCTGGGCATATACCCAGAGAAAACCGTAAATCAAAAAGGCACATTCACCACAATGTTCATTGCAGCACTATTTACAATAGACAGGTAATGGAAGCAACCTAAATGCCCACAGACAGATGAATGGATAAAGATGGGGTACATATATAAAATGGAATATTACTCGGCCATAAAAGGGAATGAAACTGGGTCATTTGTAGAGACATCGATGGATCTAGAGACTGTCATATAGAATGAAGTAAGTCAGAAAGAGGAAATCAAATATTGTATATTAATGCATATATGTGGAACCTAAAAGATGGTACAGATGAACTGGTTTGCAGGGAAGAAATAGAGACACAGAGGTAGAGAACAAACGTATGGACACCAAGTGGGGGAAGCCATGTGGTGGGGGTGGTGGGATGAGTTGGGAGATTGGGATTGACCTGTATACATGTATATGCATAAAATACATAACTGATAATAACCTGCTGTATAAAAAAGTAAATAAAATTAAATTACAAAATTTTAAAAAATAAAATTTAAAAATAAAACAGAAAAAAGTTCTTCCCTTCACACACATGTATTTATAGGAATGAATTATTTCCATGCTTATATCTATAAATACATAAAAGAGGAATAAAATCTAACTTGAACCATAAACGAAAAAAAACCTGAACCCACCAGCTTTACAGAGGAAAACCCTATCAGGGCACTTGCTCCAGCGGTAAACAATTCTGAAGTTGGTCAGAGGTGGGGAATCATCTCCCATCCAGCCAGGAACCCACCCCCCACGCAAGAAGCGTCCTCATTGCAAAGCTGGGAAACCGTGCCGAGGCATCTCTGAATAAAGGTGAGCTGAGCCCCAGACCAGCTGCTGCTGAACTGTTCCCACCCTTCCCAGGTAAAACACCTGAATATGTACAAGGGTTTGAAATCCTAGAGGAAGGGCCATGGAGCCACACCAGCGAAAGCAAGCAGGCCAAGTTGGTGACTGCAGGCCAGCCAGAGTGGTCCTGGCCCCGTGCACTCTTCTGGAAGCTTTCCATTGTCCTGCCTGAGATACCCCTCCTGTCCCGGCCCCCACTTCTTTTTTCCTTCCTCACCTCTGTCCGGAGAGTAATTCCAGCGGAAGGTATGGGTGACACATCCTCTTCTTTACAGGTGGCAGCCTGGCAACTCCTGCAGAAAGGCCAGCATTGCCCCACTCACACCGGGCCAACAACAAAGCTGTGGCCCCACATTCCCTCCCACCAGCTCAGCCCCGAGACTGCTGACGGGGCAGAGAATATGGAGTCAGGCACAGCTTCATGGGCTATTGCTGCCTGGAGCGCTGTTTATATTGACCTCAACCAGGCACACCTGGGGAGGGCCGGCCGGCAGGGTAAGGCTGCCCAAGTCAGCTAATCCACAACCCTTAGGGAATCACATTGTTGAAAATGGACCTCGCTAAGGCAGAATAGAAGCCAAGGAAAATAAGGACACAATGCAATTTGCAGCACCGTAGATGAGTCTAGAAGTAATCACGTGACTTGTAGTAACTCAGAAAGGGAAAGACACATATCATATCATATCACTTATAGGTGTTACCTAAAAATGGATACCAGGGCAGATATTTCCACGGAGAAGGGCAATCACAGATTCATTAAACAAACTTATGGTTCACCAATGGAAAGGTGTGAGGATTGGTTTCATTACGATATCGGGGTTAACAGACATATACAAACACAGGTGACATATATAATCACCAAAGACCTACGGAATACCAAGAGAAGACTACTCAACATTCTGTCATAACGTCCCTGGGAAAAGGATCCCAGGAAGAACAGACATCTGTATATGTGTAAAAGAACCACATCTTCGACACCTACAATAAGCCAAACATTGTAATCAAACTTGCTGTAATAAAAAATAAAAATTTAAATTAAAAATACGAACAAGAAGTAGGGAGACAAACTTGAGGGGCTTTCTCCTGGCACATTCCATTCTAAATTCCAATCTAGAACACGACTTCCATTCAGGCTCTGCTGCCCTAGTAACCAGATTTGGTAAGGGAGAACTGCTGCCACCTTGTGGCCGTTTCACACAACAGCAGCTTTAATCCCAGCTCTAATGGTCAGTTGATATTCAAAATCATTGCAGGCCTGTAAATGAAACCTGCCCTGAAAACAAATCCTGGGGTCACATATCGACCAAAAAATTCAAAGGACGTCCATATTTCAAAACGACGGTTTCAAAAGGCATATTTTATGCACATTAGTGTTCTGCTTCTTTGTCTTTCTTTCTTCTTTGGTTAAAAAGACGGGAATGGAAAAAGGCATCCCTCAGACTGGGCGAAATCGTTGCAAACGAATCAATGGACAAAGGTTTAATCTCCAATATATATAAACAGCTCATGCAGCTTAATATTAAAAAAACAAACAACCCAATACAAAAATGGGCAGAAGTTCTAAAGAGACGTTTCTTCAAAGAAGACACAGAGATGGCCAAGATGCACATGAAAAGCTGCTCAAGAGCACTAATTATTAGAGAAATGCAAATCAAGACTACAATGAGGTATCACCTCACACCTGTTAGGATCGGCATCATCAGAAAATCTACAAACAACAAATTCTGGGGAGGGTGTCGACAAAAGGAGCCCTCTTCCACTATTGGTGGGAATGTAAATTGATACCATCACTAAGGAGAACACTATGGAGTTTCCTTTAAAAAACTAGAAATAGAATTACCATCTGATCCAGCAATCCCACTTCTGGGCATATACCCAGAGAAAACCATAAATCAAAAAGGCACATTCACCACAATGTTCATTGCAGCACTATTTAAAATAGTCAGGTAATGGAAGCAACCTAAATGCCCACAGACAGATGAATGGATAAAGATGGGGTACATATATAAAATGGAATATTACTCGGCCATAAAAGGGAATGAAACTGGGTCATTTGTAGAGACATCGATGGATCTAGAGACTGTCATATAGAATGAAGTAAGTCAGAAAGAGGAAAACAAATATTGTATATTAATGCATATATGTGGAACCTAAATGATGGTACAGATGAACTGGTTTGCAGGGAAGAAATAGAGACACAGAGGTAGAGAACAAACGTATGGACACCAAGTGTGGGAAGCCATGGGGTGGTGGTGGTGGGATGAGTTGGGAGATTGGGATTGACCTGTATACATGTATATGCATAAAATACATAACTGATAATAACCTGCTGTATAAAAAAGTAAATAAAATTAAATTTCAAAATTTTAGAAAATAAAATTTAAAAATAAAACAGAAAAAAGTTCTTCCCTTCACACACATGTATTTATAGGAATGAATTATTTCCATGCTTATATCTATAAATACATAAAAGAGGAATAAAATCTAACTTGAACCATAAACGAAAAAAACCCTGAACCCACCAGTTATACAGAGGAAAACACTATCAGGGCACTTGCTCCAGCGGTAAACAATTCTGAAGTTGATCAGAGGTGGGGAATCATCTCCCATCCAGCCAGGAACCCACCCCCCACGCAAGAAGCGTCCTCATTGCAAAGCTGGGAGACCCTGCCGAGGCATCTCTGAATAAAGGTGAGCTGAGCCCCAGACCAGCTGCTGCTGAACTGTTCCCACCCTTCCCACGAGAAACACCTGAATATGCACAAGGGTTTGAAATCCTAGAGGGAGGGCCATGGAGCCACACCAGCGAAAGCACGCAGGCCAAGTTGGTGACTGCAGGCCAGCCAGGGTGGTCCAGGCCCCGTGCGCTCTTCCGGAAGCTTTCCATTGTCCTGCCTGAGATACCCCTCCTCCCCCGGCCCCCACTGCTTTTTTCCTTCCTCACCTCTGTCCGGAGAGAAATTCCAGCGGAAGGTATGGGTGACACATCCTCTTCTTTACAGGTGGTGGCAGCCTGGCAACTCCTGCAGAAAGGCCAGCAGTGCCCCACTCACACCGGGCCAACAACAAAGCTCTGGCCCCTCATTCCCTCCCACCAGCTCAGCTCCGAGACTGCTGACGGGGCAGAGAATATGGAGTCAGGCACAGCTTCAGGGGCTATTGCTGCCTGGAGCGCTGTTTATATTGACCTCAACCAGGCACACCTGGGGAGGGCCGGACGGCAGGGTAAGGCTGCCCAGGTCAGCTAATCCACAACCCTCAGGGAATCACATTGTTGAAAATGGACCTCGCTAAGGCAGAATAGAAGCCAAGGAAAATAAGGACACAATGCCATTTGCAGCACCGTAGATGAGTCTAGAGGTAATCAGGTGACTTGTAGTAAGTGAAAAAGTGAAAGACACATATCATATCATATCACTTATAGGTGTTACCTAAAAATGGATACCAGGGCAGATATTTCCACGGAGAAGGGCAATCACAGTTTCATTAAACAAACTTATGGTTCACCAATGGAAAGGTGTGAGGATTGGATTCATTATGATATTGGGGTTAACAGACAGATACAAACACAGGTGAAATATATAATCACCAAAGACCTACGGAATACCAAGAGAAGACTACTCAACATTCTGTCATAACGTACATGGGAAAAGGATCCCAGGAAGAACAGACATATGTATATGTGTAAAAGAAACACATCTTGCACACCAAAAACAAGCCAAACGTTGTAATCAAACTTGCTGTAATAAAAAATTAAAAAAATTAAATTCAAAACACGAACAAGAAGTAGTGAGACAATCTTGAGGGGCTTTCTCCTGGCCCATTCCGTTCTAAATTCCAATCTAGAACGTGAATTCCATTGAGGCTCTGCTGCCCTAGTAACCAGATTTGGTAAGGGAGAATTGCTGCCACCTTGTGGCCGTTTCACACAACAGCAGCTTTAATCCCAGCTCTAATGGTCAGTGGATATTCAAAATCATTAGAGGCCTGTAAATGACACCTGTCCTGAAAACAAATCCTGGGGTCATATATCGACCAAAAAATTCAAAAGACGTCCATATTTCAAAATGACAGTTTCAAGAGGCATATTTTACGCACATTACTGTTCTGCTTCTTTTGCTTTCTTTCTTTCTTGGTTAAAAAAACGGGAATGGAAAAAGGCAACCCTCAGAATGGGCGAAAACGTTCGCAAACGAATCAATGGACAAAGGTTTAATCTCCAATATATATAAACAGCTCATGCAGCTTAATATTAATAAAACAAACAACCCAATACAAAAATGGGCAGAAGATCTAAATAGACGTTTCTTCAAAGAAGACACAGAGAGGGCCAAGAAGCACATGAAAAGCTGCTCAACATCACTAATTATTAGAGAAATGCAAATCAAAACAACAATGAGGTATGACCTCACTCCTGTTAGAATCGGGATCATCAGAAAATCTACAAACAACAAATTCTGGGGACGGTGTGGACAAAAGGAACCCTCTTCCGCTATTGGTGGGCATGTAAATTGATACAGTCACTATGGAGAACAGTATGGAGGTTCCTTTAAAAAACTAAAAAGAGAATTACCATAGGATCCAGCAATCCAACTTCTGGGCATATACCCAGAGAAAACCATAAATCACAAAGACACATTCACCAAAATGTTCATTGCAGCACTATTTACAATAGCCAGGTAATGGAAGCAACGTCAATGCCCACAGACAGACGAATGGATAAAGATGTGGTACATATATAAAATGGAATATTACGGAGCCATAAAAAGGAATGAAACTGGGTCATCTGTAGAGAAGTCGATGGATCTAGAGACTGTCATACAGAGGGAAGTAAGTCAGAAAGAGAAAAACAAATATTGTTTATTAATGCATATATGTGGAACCTAGAAAAATGGTACAAATGAACTAGTTTGTAGGGCAGAAATAGAGACAGAGGTAGAGAGCAAACGTATGGACACCAAGTGGGGGAAGCCATGGGGTGGTGGTGGTGGGATGAGTTGGGAGATTGGGATTGACCTGTATACATGTATATGCATGAAATAGATAACTAAGAATAACCTGCTGTACAAAAAAATAAATAAAATTAAATTTCAAAATTTTGAAAAATAAAATTTAAAAATAAAACAGAAAAAAGTTCTTCCATTCACACAGATGTATTTATATGAATGAATTATTTCCATGCTTATATCAATAAATACATAAAAGAGGAATAAAATCTAACTCGAACCAAAAAAAAAAAAAAACGGAACCTAACAGTTATACAGAGGAAAACCCTACCAAGGCACTTGCTCCAGCGGTAAACAATTCTGAAATTGGTCAGAGGTGGGGAATCATCTCTCATACAGCCAGCAGCCCCGCCACCCACGCAAGGAGCGTCCTCAATGCAAAGCTGGGGGACCGAGCCGAGGCCTCTGTGAGTAAACGTGAGCTGAGCCCCAGGCCAGCTGCTGTTGAAATTTTCCCTCCCTTCCCAGGTAAAACACCTGAATATGTACAAGTGCTTGAAAACCTAGAGGAAGGGCCGTGGAGCCACACCAGCGACAGCACGCTGGCCAACTTGGTGCCTGCAGGTCTGCCAGGATGGTCCTGGCCCCGGGCGCTCTTCTGGAAGCTTTCCATTACCCTGCCTGAGATACCCCTCCTGTCCCGGCCCCCACTCCTTTTTTTCCTTCCTCACCTCAGCCCGGAGAGAAATTCCAGTGGAAGTTATGGGTGACACATCCTCTTCTTTACAGGTGGCAGCCTGGCAACTCCTGCAGAAAGGCCAGCAGTGCCCCACTCACACCGGGCCAACAACAAAGCTGTGGCCCCACATTCCCTCCCACCAGCTCAGCCCCGAGACTGCTGACGGGGCAGAGAATATGGAGTCAGGCACAGCTTCATGGGCTATTGCTGCCTGGAGCGCTGTTTATATTGACCTCAACCAGGCACACCTGGGGAGGGCCGGCCGGCAGGGTAAGGCTGCCCAGGTCAGCTAATCCACAACCCTTAGGGAATCACATTGTTGAAAATGGACCTCGCTAAGGCAGAATAGAAGCCAAGGAAAATAAGGACACAATGCAATTTGCAGCACCGTAGATGAGTCTAGAAGTAATCACGTGACTTGTAGTAACTCAGAAAGGGAAAGACACATATCATATCATATCACTTATAGGTGTTACCTAAAAATGGATACCAGGGCAGATATTTCCACGAAGAAGGGCAATCACAGATTCATTAAACAAACTTATGGTTCACCAATGGAAAGGTGTGAGGATTGGTTTCATTACGATATCGGGGTTAACAGACATATACAAACACAGGTGACATATATAATCACCAAAGACCTACGGAATACCAAGAGAAGACTACTCAACATTCTGTCATAACGTCCCTGGGAAAAGGATCCCAGGAAGAACAGACATCTGTATATGTGTAAAAGAACCACATCTTCGACACCTACAATAAGCCAAACATTGTAATCAAACTTGCTGTAATAAAAAATAAAAATTTAAATTAAAAATACGAACAAGAAGTAGGGAGACAAACTTGAGGGGCTTTCTCCTGGCACATTCCATTCTAAATTCCAATCTAGAACACGACTTCCATTGAGGCTCTGCTGCCCTAGTAACCAGATTTGGTAAGGGAGAACTGCTGCCACCTTGTGGCCGTTTCACACAACAGCAGCTTTAATCCCAGCGCTAATGGTCAGTTGATATTCAAAATCATTGCAGGCCTGTAAATGAAACCTGCCCTGAAAACAAATCCTGGGGTCACATATCGACCAAAAAATTCAAAGGACGTCCATATTTCAAAACGACCGTTTCAAAAGGCATATTTTATGCACATTAGTGTTCTGCTTCTTTGTCTTTCTTTCTTTTTTGGTTAAAAAGACGGGAATGGAAAAAGGCATCCCTCAGACTGGGCGAAATCATTGCAAACGAATCAATGGACAAAGGTTTAATCTCCAATATATATAAACAGCTCATGCAGCTTAATATTAAAAAAACAAACAACCCAATACAAAAATGGGCAGAAGTTCTAAAGAGACGTTTCTTCAAAGAAGACACAGAGATGGCCAAGATGCACATGAAAAGCTGCTCAAGAGCACTAATTATTAGAGAAATGCAAATCATGACTACAATGAGGTATCACCTCACACCTGTTAGGATCGGCATCATCAGAAAATCTACAAACAACAAATTCTGGGGAGGGTGTCGACAAAAGGAGCCCTCTTCCACTATTGGTGGGAATGTAAATTGATACCATCACTAAGGAGAACACTATGGAGTTTCCTTTAAAAAACTAGAAATAGAATTACCATCTGATCCAGCAATCCCACTTCTGGGCATATACCCAGAGAAAACCATAAATCAAAAAGGCACATTCACCACAATGTTCATTGCAGCACTATTTAAAATAGTCAGGTAATGGAAGCAACCTAAATGCCCACAGACAGATGAATGGATAAAGATGGGGTACATATATAAAATGGAATATTACTCGGCCATAAAAGGGAATGAAACTGGGTCATTTGTAGAGACATCGATGGATCTAGAGACTGTCATATAGAATGAAGTAAGTCAGAAAGAGGAAAACAAATATTGTATATTAATGCATATATGTGGAACCTAAATGATGGTACAGATGAACTGGTTTGCAGGGAAGAAATAGAGACACAGAGGTAGAGAACAAACGTATGGACACCAAGTGTGGGAAGCCATGGGGTGGTGGTGGTGGGATGAGTTGGGAGATTGGGATTGACCTGTATACATGTATATGCATAAAATACATAACTGATAATAACCTGCTGTATAAAAAAGTAAATAAAATTAAATTTCAAAATTTTAGAAAATAAAATTTAAAAATAAAACAGAAAAAAGTTCTTCCCTTCACACACATGTATTTATAGGAATGAATTATTTCCATGCTTATATCTATAAATACATAAAAGAGGAATAAAATCTAACTTGAACCATAAACGAAAAAAACCCTGAACCCACCAGTTATACAGAGGAAAACACTATCAGGGCACTTGCTCCAGCGGTAAACAATTCTGAAGTTGATCAGAGGTGGGGAATCATCTCCCATCCAGCCAGGAACCCACCCCCCACGCAAGAAGCGTCCTCATTGCAAAGCTGGGAGACCCTGCCGAGGCATCTCTGAATAAAGGTGAGCTGAGCCCCAGACCAGCTGCTGCTGAACTGTTCCCACCCTTCCCACGAGAAACACCTGAATATGCACAAGGGTTTGAAATCCTAGAGGGAGGGCCATGGAGCCACACCAGCGAAAGCACGCAGGCCAAGTTGGTGACTGCAGGCCAGCCAGGGTGGTCCAGGCCCCGTGCGCTCTTCCGGAAGCTTTCCATTGTCCTGCCTGAGATACCCCTCCTCCCCCGGCCCCCACTGCTTTTTTCCTTCCTCACCTCTGTCCGGAGAGAAATTCCAGCGGAAGGTATGGGTGACACATCCTCTTCTTTACAGGTGGTGGCAGCCTGGCAACTCCTGCAGAAAGGCCAGCAGTGCCCCACTCACACCGGGCCAACAACAAAGCTCTGGCCCCTCATTCCCTCCCACCAGCTCAGCTCCGAGACTGCTGACGGGGCAGAGAATATGGAGTCAGGCACAGCTTCAGGGGCTATTGCTGCCTGGAGCGCTGTTTATATTGACCTCAACCAGGCACACCTGGGGAGGGCCGGACGGCAGGGTAAGGCTGCCCAGGTCAGCTAATCCACAACCCTCAGGGAATCACATTGTTGAAAATGGACCTCGCTAAGGCAGAATAGAAGCCAAGGAAAATAAGGACACAATGCCATTTGCAGCACCGTAGATGAGTCTAGAGGTAATCAGGTGACTTGTAGTAAGTGAAAAAGTGAAAGACACATATCATATCATATCACTTATAGGTGTTACCTAAAAATGGATACCAGGGCAGATATTTCCACGGAGAAGGGCAATCACAGTTTCATTAAACAAACTTATGGTTCACCAATGGAAAGGTGTGAGGATTGGATTCATTATGATATTGGGGTTAACAGACAGATACAAACACAGGTGAAATATATAATCACCAAAGACCTACGGAATACCAAGAGAAGACTACTCAACATTCTGTCATAACGTACATGGGAAAAGGATCCCAGGAAGAACAGACATATGTATATGTGTAAAAGAAACACATCTTGCACACCAAAAACAAGCCAAACGTTGTAATCAAACTTGCTGTAATAAAAAATTAAAAAAATTAAATTCAAAACACGAACAAGAAGTAGTGAGACAATCTTGAGGGGCTTTCTCCTGGCCCATTCCGTTCTAAATTCCAATCTAGAACGTGAATTCCATTGAGGCTCTGCTGCCCTAGTAACCAGATTTGGTAAGGGAGAATTGCTGCCACCTTGTGGCCGTTTCACACAACAGCAGCTTTAATCCCAGCTCTAATGGTCAGTGGATATTCAAAATCATTAGAGGCCTGTAAATGACACCTGTCCTGAAAACAAATCCTGGGGTCATATATCGACCAAAAAATTCAAAAGACGTCCATATTTCAAAATGACAGTTTCAAGAGGCATATTTTACGCACATTACTGTTCTGCTTCTTTTGCTTTCTTTCTTTCTTGGTTAAAAAAACGGGAATGGAAAAAGGCAACCCTCAGAATGGGCGAAAACGTTCGCAAACGAATCAATGGACAAAGGTTTAATCTCCAATATATATAAACAGCTCATGCAGCTTAATATTAATAAAACAAACAACCCAATACAAAAATGGGCAGAAGATCTAAATAGACGTTTCTTCAAAGAAGACACAGAGAGGGCCAAGAAGCACATGAAAAGCTGCTCAACATCACTAATTATTAGAGAAATGCAAATCAAAACAACAATGAGGTATGACCTCACTCCTGTTAGAATCGGGATCATCAGAAAATCTACAAACAACAAATTCTGGGGACGGTGTGGACAAAAGGAACCCTCTTCCGCTATTGGTGGGCATGTAAATTGATACAGTCACTATGGAGAACAGTATGGAGGTTCCTTTAAAAAACTAAAAAGAGAATTACCATAGGATCCAGCAATCCAACTTCTGGGCATATACCCAGAGAAAACCATAAATCACAAAGACACATTCACCAAAATGTTCATTGCAGCACTATTTACAATAGCCAGGTAATGGAAGCAACGTCAATGCCCACAGACAGACGAATGGATAAAGATGTGGTACATATATAAAATGGAATATTACGGAGCCATAAAAAGGAATGAAACTGGGTCATCTGTAGAGAAGTCGATGGATCTAGAGACTGTCATACAGAGGGAAGTAAGTCAGAAAGAGAAAAACAAATATTGTTTATTAATGCATATATGTGGAACCTAGAAAAATGGTACAAATGAACTAGTTTGTAGGGCAGAAATAGAGACAGAGGTAGAGAGCAAACGTATGGACACCAAGTGGGGGAAGCCATGGGGTGGTGGTGGTGGGATGAGTTGGGAGATTGGGATTGACCTGTATACATGTATATGCATGAAATAGATAACTAAGAATAACCTGCTGTACAAAAAAATAAATAAAATTAAATTTCAAAATTTTGAAAAATAAAATTTAAAAATAAAACAGAAAAAAGTTCTTCCATTCACACAGATGTATTTATATGAATGAATTATTTCCATGCTTATATCAATAAATACATAAAAGAGGAATAAAATCTAACTCGAACCAAAAAAAAAAAAAAACGGAACCTAACAGTTATACAGAGGAAAACCCTACCAAGGCACTTGCTCCAGCGGTAAACAATTCTGAAATTGGTCAGAGGTGGGGAATCATCTCTCATACAGCCAGCAGCCCCGCCACCCACGCAAGGAGCGTCCTCAATGCAAAGCTGGGGGACCGAGCCGAGGCCTCTGTGAGTAAACGTGAGCTGAGCCCCAGGCCAGCTGCTGTTGAAATTTTCCCTCCCTTCCCAGGTAAAACACCTGAATATGTACAAGTGCTTGAAAACCTAGAGGAAGGGCCGTGGAGCCACACCAGCGACAGCACGCTGGCCAACTTGGTGCCTGCAGGTCTGCCAGGATGGTCCTGGCCCCGGGCGCTCTTCTGGAAGCTTTCCATTTCCCTGCCTGAGATACCCCTCCTGTCCCGGCCCCCACTCCTTTTTTTCCTTCCTCACCTCAGCCCGGAGAGAAATTCCAGTGGAAGTTATGGGTGACACATCCTCTTCTTTACAGGTGGCAGCCTGGCAACTCCTGCAGAAAGGCCAGCAGTGCCCCACTCACACCGGGCCAACAACAAAGCTGTGGCCCCACATTCCCTCCCACCAGCTCAGCCCCGAGACTGCTGACGGGGCAGAGAATATGGAGTCAGGCACAGCTTCATGGGCTATTGCTGCCTGGAGCGCTGTTTATATTGACCTCAACCAGGCACACCTGGGGAGGGCCGGCCGGCAGGGTAAGGCTGCCCAGGTCAGCTAATCCACAACCCTTAGGGAATCACATTGTTGAAAATGGACCTCGCTAAGGCAGAATAGAAGCCAAGGAAAATAAGGACACAATGCAATTTGCAGCACCGTAGATGAGTCTAGAAGTAATCACGTGACTTGTAGTAACTCAGAAAGGGAAAGACACATATCATATCATATCACTTATAGGTGTTACCTAAAAATGGATACCAGGGCAGATATTTCCACGGAGAAGGGCAATCACAGATTCATTAAACAAACTTATGGTTCACCAATGGAAAGGTGTGAGGATTGGTTTCATTACGATATCGGGGTTAACAGACATATACAAACACAGGTGACATATATAATCACCAAAGACCTACGGAATACCAAGAGAAGACTACTCAACATTCTGTCATAACGTCCCTGGGAAAAGGATCCCAGGAAGAACAGACATCTGTATATGTGTAAAAGAACCACATCTTCGACACCTACAATAAGCCAAACATTGTAATCAAACTTGCTGTAATAAAAAATAAAAATTTAAATTAAAAATACGAACAAGAAGTAGGGAGACAAACTTGAGGGGCTTTCTCCTGGCACATTCCATTCTAAATTCCAATCTAGAACACGACTTCCATTGAGGCTCTGCTGCCCTAGTAACCAGATTTGGTAAGGGAGAACTGCTGCCACCTTGTGGCCGTTTCACACAACAGCAGCTTTAATCCCAGCGCTAATGGTCAGTTGATATTCAAAATCATTGCAGGCCTGTAAATGAAACCTGCCCTGAAAACAAATCCTGGGGTCACATATCGACCAAAAAATTCAAAGGACGTCCATATTTCAAAACGACCGTTTCAAAAGGCATATTTTATGCACATTAGTGTTCTGCTTCTTTGTCTTTCTTTCTTCTTTGGTTAAAAAGACGGGAATGGAAAAAGGCATCCCTCAGACTGGGCGAAATCATTGCAAACGAATCAATGGACAAAGGTTTAATCTCCAATATATATAAACAGCTCATGCAGCTTAATATTAAAAAAACAAACAACCCAATACAAAAATGGGCAGAAGTTCTAAAGAGACGTTTCTTCAAAGAAGACACAGAGATGGCCAAGATGCACATGAAAAGCTGCTCAAGAGCACTAATTATTAGAGAAATGCAAATCAAGACTACAATGAGGTATCACCTCACACCTGTTAGGATCGGCATCATCAGAAAATCTACAAACAACAAATTCTGGGGAGGGTGTCGACAAAAGGAGCCCTCTTCCACTATTGGTGGGAATGTAAATTGATACCATCACTAAGGAGAACACTATGGAGTTTCCTTTAAAAAACTAGAAATAGAATTACCATCTGATCCAGCAATCCCACTTCTGGGCATATACCCAGAGAAAACCATAAATCAAAAAGGCACATTCACCACAATGTTCATTGCAGCACTATTTAAAATAGTCAGGTAATGGAAGCAACCTAAATGCCCACAGACAGATGAATGGATAAAGATGGGGTACATATATAAAATGGAATATTACTCGGCCATAAAAGGGAATGAAACTGGGTCATTTGTAGAGACATCGATGGATCTAGAGACTGTCATATAGAATGAAGTAAGTCAGAAAGAGGAAAACAAATATTGTATATTAATGCATATATGTGGAACCTAAATGATGGTACAGATGAACTGGTTTGCAGGGAAGAAATAGAGACACAGAGGTAGAGAACAAACGTATGGACACCAAGTGTGGGAAGCCATGGGGTGGGGGTGGTGGGATGAGTTGGGAGATTGGGATTGACCTGTATACATGTATATGCATAAAATACATAACTGATAATAACCTGCTGTATAAAAAAGTAAATAAAATTAAATTTCAAAATTTTAAAAAATAAAATTTAAAAATAAAACAGAAAAAAGTTCTTCCCTTCACACACATGTATTTATAGGAATGAATTATTTCCATGCTTATATCTATAAATACATAAAAGAGGAATAAAATCTAACTTGAACCATAAACGAAAAAAACCCTGAACCCACCAGTTATACAGAGGAAAACACTATCAGGGCACTTGCTCCAGCGGTAAACAATTCTGAAGTTGATCAGAGGTGGGGAATCATCTCCCATCCAGCCAGGAACCCACCCCCCACGCAAGAAGCGTCCTCATTGCAAAGCTGGGAGACCCTGCCGAGGCATCTCTGAATAAAGGTGAGCTGAGCCCCAGACCAGCTGCTGCTGAACTGTTCCCACCCTTCCCACGAGAAACACCTGAATATGCACAAGGGTTTGAAATCCTAGAGGGAGGGCCATGGAGCCACACCAGCGAAAGCACGCAGGCCAAGTTGGTGACTGCAGGCCAGCCAGGGTGGTCCAGGCCCCGTGCGCTCTTCCGGAAGCTTTCCATTGTCCTGCCTGAGATACCCCTCCTCCCCCGGCCCCCACTGCTTTTTTCCTTCCTCACCTCTGTCCGGAGAGAAATTCCAGCGGAAGGTATGGGTGACACATCCTCTTCTTTACAGGTGGTGGCAGCCTGGCAACTCCTGCAGAAAGGCCAGCAGTGCCCCACTCACACCGGGCCAACAACAAAGCTCTGGCCCCTCATTCCCTCCCACCAGCTCAGCTCCGAGACTGCTGACGGGGCAGAGAATATGGAGTCAGGCACAGCTTCAGGGGCTATTGCTGCCTGGAGCGCTGTTTATATTGACCTCAACCAGGCACACCTGGGGAGGGCCGGACGGCAGGGTAAGGCTGCCCAGGTCAGCTAATCCACAACCCTCAGGGAATCACATTGTTGAAAATGGACCTCGCTAAGGCAGAATAGAAGCCAAGGAAAATAAGGACACAATGCCATTTGCAGCACCGTAGATGAGTCTAGAGGTAATCAGGTGACTTGTAGTAAGTGAAAAAGTGAAAGACACATATCATATCATATCACTTATAGGTGTTACCTAAAAATGGATACCAGGGCAGATATTTCCACGGAGAAGGGCAATCACAGTTTCATTAAACAAACTTATGGTTCACCAATGGAAAGGTGTGAGGATTGGATTCATTATGATATTGGGGTTAACAGACAGATACAAACACAGGTGAAATATATAATCACCAAAGACCTACGGAATACCAAGAGAAGACTACTCAACATTCTGTCATAACGTACATGGGAAAAGGATCCCAGGAAGAACAGACATATGTATATGTGTAAAAGAAACACATCTTGCACACCAAAAACAAGCCAAACGTTGTAATCAAACTTGCTGTAATAAAAAATTAAAAAAATTAAATTCAAAACACGAACAAGAAGTAGTGAGACAATCTTGAGGGGCTTTCTCCTGGCCCATTCCGTTCTAAATTCCAATCTAGAACGTGAATTCCATTGAGGCTCTGCTGCCCTAGTAACCAGATTTGGTAAGGGAGAATTGCTGCCACCTTGTGGCCGTTTCACACAACAGCAGCTTTAATCCCAGCTCTAATGGTCAGTGGATATTCAAAATCATTAGAGGCCTGTAAATGACACCTGTCCTGAAAACAAATCCTGGGGTCATATATCGACCAAAAAATTCAAAAGACGTCCATATTTCAAAATGACAGTTTCAAGAGGCATATTTTACGCACATTACTGTTCTGCTTCTTTTGCTTTCTTTCTTTCTTGGTTAAAAAAACGGGAATGGAAAAAGGCAACCCTCAGAATGGGCGAAAACGTTCGCAAACGAATCAATGGACAAAGGTTTAATCTCCAATATATATAAACAGCTCATGCAGCTTAATATTAATAAAACAAACAACCCAATACAAAAATGGGCAGAAGATCTAAATAGACGTTTCTTCAAAGAAGACACAGAGAGGGCCAAGAAGCACATGAAAAGCTGCTCAACATCACTAATTATTAGAGAAATGCAAATCAAAACAACAATGAGGTATGACCTCACTCCTGTTAGAATCGGGATCATCAGAAAATCTACAAACAACAAATTCTGGGGACGGTGTGGACAAAAGGAACCCTCTTCCGCTATTGGTGGGCATGTAAATTGATACAGTCACTATGGAGAACAGTATGGAGGTTCCTTTAAAAAACTAAAAAGAGAATTACCATAGGATCCAGCAATCCAACTTCTGGGCATATACCCAGAGAAAACCATAAATCACAAAGACACATTCACCAAAATGTTCATTGCAGCACTATTTACAATAGCCAGGTAATGGAAGCAACGTCAATGCCCACAGACAGACGAATGGATAAAGATGTGGTACATATATAAAATGGAATATTACGGAGCCATAAAAAGGAATGAAACTGGGTCATCTGTAGAGAAGTCGATGGATCTAGAGACTGTCATACAGAGGGAAGTAAGTCAGAAAGAGAAAAACAAATATTGTTTATTAATGCATATATGTGGAACCTAGAAAAATGGTACAAATGAACTAGTTTGTAGGGCAGAAATAGAGACAGAGGTAGAGAGCAAACGTATGGACACCAAGTGGGGGAAGCCATGGGGTGGTGGTGGTGGGATGAGTTGGGAGATTGGGATTGACCTGTATACATGTATATGCATGAAATAGATAACTAAGAATAACCTGCTGTACAAAAAAATAAATAAAATTAAATTTCAAAATTTTGAAAAATAAAATTTAAAAATAAAACAGAAAAAAGTTCTTCCATTCACACAGATGTATTTATATGAATGAATTATTTCCATGCTTATATCAATAAATACATAAAAGAGGAATAAAATCTAACTCGAACCAAAAAAAAAAAAAAACGGAACCTAACAGTTATACAGAGGAAAACCCTACCAAGGCACTTGCTCCAGCGGTAAACAATTCTGAAATTGGTCAGAGGTGGGGAATCATCTCTCATACAGCCAGCAGCCCCGCCACCCACGCAAGGAGCGTCCTCAATGCAAAGCTGGGGGACCGAGCCGAGGCCTCTGTGAGTAAACGTGAGCTGAGCCCCAGGCCAGCTGCTGTTGAAATTTTCCCTCCCTTCCCAGGTAAAACACCTGAATATGTACAAGTGCTTGAAAACCTAGAGGAAGGGCCGTGGAGCCACACCAGCGACAGCACGCTGGCCAACTTGGTGCCTGCAGGTCTGCCAGGATGGTCCTGGCCCCGGGCGCTCTTCTGGAAGCTTTCCATTACCCTGCCTGAGATACCCCTCCTGTCCCGGCCCCCACTCCTTTTTTTCCTTCCTCACCTCAGCCCGGAGAGAAATTCCAGTGGAAGTTATGGGTGACACATCCTCTTCTTTACAGGTGGCAGCCTGGCAACTCCTGCAGAAAGGCCAGCAGTGCCCCACTCACACCGGGCCAACAACAAAGCTGTGGCCCCACATTCCCTCCCACCAGCTCAGCCCCGAGACTGCTGACGGGGCAGAGAATATGGAGTCAGGCACAGCTTCATGGGCTATTGCTGCCTGGAGCGCTGTTTATATTGACCTCAACCAGGCACACCTGGGGAGGGCCGGCCGGCAGGGTAAGGCTGCCCAGGTCAGCTAATCCACAACCCTTAGGGAATCACATTGTTGAAAATGGACCTCGCTAAGGCAGAATAGAAGCCAAGGAAAATAAGGACACAATGCAATTTGCAGCACCGTAGATGAGTCTAGAAGTAATCACGTGACTTGTAGTAACTCAGAAAGGGAAAGACACATATCATATCATATCACTTATAGGTGTTACCTAAAAATGGATACCAGGGCAGATATTTCCACGAAGAAGGGCAATCACAGATTCATTAAACAAACTTATGGTTCACCAATGGAAAGGTGTGAGGATTGGTTTCATTACGATATCGGGGTTAACAGACATATACAAACACAGGTGACATATATAATCACCAAAGACCTACGGAATACCAAGAGAAGACTACTCAACATTCTGTCATAACGTCCCTGGGAAAAGGATCCCAGGAAGAACAGACATCTGTATATGTGTAAAAGAACCACATCTTCGACACCTACAATAAGCCAAACATTGTAATCAAACTTGCTGTAATAAAAAATAAAAATTTAAATTAAAAATACGAACAAGAAGTAGGGAGACAAACTTGAGGGGCTTTCTCCTGGCACATTCCATTCTAAATTCCAATCTAGAACACGACTTCCATTGAGGCTCTGCTGCCCTAGTAACCAGATTTGGTAAGGGAGAACTGCTGCCACCTTGTGGCCGTTTCACACAACAGCAGCTTTAATCCCAGCGCTAATGGTCAGTTGATATTCAAAATCATTGCAGGCCTGTAAATGAAACCTGCCCTGAAAACAAATCCTGGGGTCACATATCGACCAAAAAATTCAAAGGACGTCCATATTTCAAAACGACCGTTTCAAAAGGCATATTTTATGCACATTAGTGTTCTGCTTCTTTGTCTTTCTTTCTTTTTTGGTTAAAAAGACGGGAATGGAAAAAGGCATCCCTCAGACTGGGCGAAATCATTGCAAACGAATCAATGGACAAAGGTTTAATCTCCAATATATATAAACAGCTCATGCAGCTTAATATTAAAAAAACAAACAACCCAATACAAAAATGGGCAGAAGTTCTAAAGAGACGTTTCTTCAAAGAAGACACAGAGATGGCCAAGATGCACATGAAAAGCTGCTCAAGAGCACTAATTATTAGAGAAATGCAAATCATGACTACAATGAGGTATCACCTCACACCTGTTAGGATCGGCATCATCAGAAAATCTACAAACAACAAATTCTGGGGAGGGTGTCGACAAAAGGAGCCCTCTTCCACTATTGGTGGGAATGTAAATTGATACCATCACTAAGGAGAACACTATGGAGTTTCCTTTAAAAAACTAGAAATAGAATTACCATCTGATCCAGCAATCCCACTTCTGGGCATATACCCAGAGAAAACCATAAATCAAAAAGGCACATTCACCACAATGTTCATTGCAGCACTATTTAAAATAGTCAGGTAATGGAAGCAACCTAAATGCCCACAGACAGATGAATGGATAAAGATGGGGTACATATATAAAATGGAATATTACTCGGCCATAAAAGGGAATGAAACTGGGTCATTTGTAGAGACATCGATGGATCTAGAGACTGTCATATAGAATGAAGTAAGTCAGAAAGAGGAAAACAAATATTGTATATTAATGCATATATGTGGAACCTAAATGATGGTACAGATGAACTGGTTTGCAGGGAAGAAATAGAGACACAGAGGTAGAGAACAAACGTATGGACACCAAGTGTGGGAAGCCATGGGGTGGTGGTGGTGGGATGAGTTGGGAGATTGGGATTGACCTGTATACATGTATATGCATAAAATACATAACTGATAATAACCTGCTGTATAAAAAAGTAAATAAAATTAAATTTCAAAATTTTAGAAAATAAAATTTAAAAATAAAACAGAAAAAAGTTCTTCCCTTCACACACATGTATTTATAGGAATGAATTATTTCCATGCTTATATCTATAAATACATAAAAGAGGAATAAAATCTAACTTGAACCATAAACGAAAAAAACCCTGAACCCACCAGTTATACAGAGGAAAACACTATCAGGGCACTTGCTCCAGCGGTAAACAATTCTGAAGTTGATCAGAGGTGGGGAATCATCTCCCATCCAGCCAGGAACCCACCCCCCACGCAAGAAGCGTCCTCATTGCAAAGCTGGGAGACCCTGCCGAGGCATCTCTGAATAAAGGTGAGCTGAGCCCCAGACCAGCTGCTGCTGAACTGTTCCCACCCTTCCCACGAGAAACACCTGAATATGCACAAGGGTTTGAAATCCTAGAGGGAGGGCCATGGAGCCACACCAGCGAAAGCACGCAGGCCAAGTTGGTGACTGCAGGCCAGCCAGGGTGGTCCAGGCCCCGTGCGCTCTTCCGGAAGCTTTCCATTGTCCTGCCTGAGATACCCCTCCTCCCCCGGCCCCCACTGCTTTTTTCCTTCCTCACCTCTGTCCGGAGAGAAATTCCAGCGGAAGGTATGGGTGACACATCCTCTTCTTTACAGGTGGTGGCAGCCTGGCAACTCCTGCAGAAAGGCCAGCAGTGCCCCACTCACACCGGGCCAACAACAAAGCTCTGGCCCCTCATTCCCTCCCACCAGCTCAGCTCCGAGACTGCTGACGGGGCAGAGAATATGGAGTCAGGCACAGCTTCAGGGGCTATTGCTGCCTGGAGCGCTGTTTATATTGACCTCAACCAGGCACACCTGGGGAGGGCCGGACGGCAGGGTAAGGCTGCCCAGGTCAGCTAATCCACAACCCTCAGGGAATCACATTGTTGAAAATGGACCTCGCTAAGGCAGAATAGAAGCCAAGGAAAATAAGGACACAATGCCATTTGCAGCACCGTAGATGAGTCTAGAGGTAATCAGGTGACTTGTAGTAAGTGAAAAAGTGAAAGACACATATCATATCATATCACTTATAGGTGTTACCTAAAAATGGATACCAGGGCAGATATTTCCACGGAGAAGGGCAATCACAGTTTCATTAAACAAACTTATGGTTCACCAATGGAAAGGTGTGAGGATTGGATTCATTATGATATTGGGGTTAACAGACAGATACAAACACAGGTGAAATATATAATCACCAAAGACCTACGGAATACCAAGAGAAGACTACTCAACATTCTGTCATAACGTACATGGGAAAAGGATCCCAGGAAGAACAGACATATGTATATGTGTAAAAGAAACACATCTTGCACACCAAAAACAAGCCAAACGTTGTAATCAAACTTGCTGTAATAAAAAATTAAAAAAATTAAATTCAAAACACGAACAAGAAGTAGTGAGACAATCTTGAGGGGCTTTCTCCTGGCCCATTCCGTTCTAAATTCCAATCTAGAACGTGAATTCCATTGAGGCTCTGCTGCCCTAGTAACCAGATTTGGTAAGGGAGAATTGCTGCCACCTTGTGGCCGTTTCACACAACAGCAGCTTTAATCCCAGCTCTAATGGTCAGTGGATATTCAAAATCATTAGAGGCCTGTAAATGACACCTGTCCTGAAAACAAATCCTGGGGTCATATATCGACCAAAAAATTCAAAAGACGTCCATATTTCAAAATGACAGTTTCAAGAGGCATATTTTACGCACATTACTGTTCTGCTTCTTTTGCTTTCTTTCTTTCTTGGTTAAAAAAACGGGAATGGAAAAAGGCAACCCTCAGAATGGGCGAAAACGTTCGCAAACGAATCAATGGACAAAGGTTTAATCTCCAATATATATAAACAGCTCATGCAGCTTAATATTAATAAAACAAACAACCCAATACAAAAATGGGCAGAAGATCTAAATAGACGTTTCTTCAAAGAAGACACAGAGAGGGCCAAGAAGCACATGAAAAGCTGCTCAACATCACTAATTATTAGAGAAATGCAAATCAAAACAACAATGAGGTATGACCTCACTCCTGTTAGAATCGGGATCATCAGAAAATCTACAAACAACAAATTCTGGGGACGGTGTGGACAAAAGGAACCCTCTTCCGCTATTGGTGGGCATGTAAATTGATACAGTCACTATGGAGAACAGTATGGAGGTTCCTTTAAAAAACTAAAAAGAGAATTACCATAGGATCCAGCAATCCAACTTCTGGGCATATACCCAGAGAAAACCATAAATCACAAAGACACATTCACCAAAATGTTCATTGCAGCACTATTTACAATAGCCAGGTAATGGAAGCAACGTCAATGCCCACAGACAGACGAATGGATAAAGATGTGGTACATATATAAAATGGAATATTACGGAGCCATAAAAAGGAATGAAACTGGGTCATCTGTAGAGAAGTCGATGGATCTAGAGACTGTCATACAGAGGGAAGTAAGTCAGAAAGAGAAAAACAAATATTGTTTATTAATGCATATATGTGGAACCTAGAAAAATGGTACAAATGAACTAGTTTGTAGGGCAGAAATAGAGACAGAGGTAGAGAGCAAACGTATGGACACCAAGTGGGGGAAGCCATGGGGTGGTGGTGGTGGGATGAGTTGGGAGATTGGGATTGACCTGTATACATGTATATGCATGAAATAGATAACTAAGAATAACCTGCTGTACAAAAAAATAAATAAAATTAAATTTCAAAATTTTGAAAAATAAAATTTAAAAATAAAACAGAAAAAAGTTCTTCCATTCACACAGATGTATTTATATGAATGAATTATTTCCATGCTTATATCAATAAATACATAAAAGAGGAATAAAATCTAACTCGAACCAAAAAAAAAAAAAAACGGAACCTAACAGTTATACAGAGGAAAACCCTACCAAGGCACTTGCTCCAGCGGTAAACAATTCTGAAATTGGTCAGAGGTGGGGAATCATCTCTCATACAGCCAGCAGCCCCGCCACCCACGCAAGGAGCGTCCTCAATGCAAAGCTGGGGGACCGAGCCGAGGCCTCTGTGAGTAAACGTGAGCTGAGCCCCAGGCCAGCTGCTGTTGAAATTTTCCCTCCCTTCCCAGGTAAAACACCTGAATATGTACAAGTGCTTGAAAACCTAGAGGAAGGGCCGTGGAGCCACACCAGCGACAGCACGCTGGCCAACTTGGTGCCTGCAGGTCTGCCAGGATGGTCCTGGCCCCGGGCGCTCTTCTGGAAGCTTTCCATTTCCCTGCCTGAGATACCCCTCCTGTCCCGGCCCCCACTCCTTTTTTTCCTTCCTCACCTCAGCCCGGAGAGAAATTCCAGTGGAAGTTATGGGTGACACATCCTCTTCTTTACAGGTGGCAGCCTGGCAACTCCTGCAGAAAGGCCAGCAGTGCCCCACTCACACCGGGCCAACAACAAAGCTGTGGCCCCACATTCCCTCCCACCAGCTCAGCCCCGAGACTGCTGACGGGGCAGAGAATATGGAGTCAGGCACAGCTTCATGGGCTATTGCTGCCTGGAGCGCTGTTTATATTGACCTCAACCAGGCACACCTGGGGAGGGCCGGCCGGCAGGGTAAGGCTGCCCAGGTCAGCTAATCCACAACCCTTAGGGAATCACATTGTTGAAAATGGACCTCGCTAAGGCAGAATAGAAGCCAAGGAAAATAAGGACACAATGCAATTTGCAGCACCGTAGATGAGTCTAGAAGTAATCACGTGACTTGTAGTAACTCAGAAAGGGAAAGACACATATCATATCATATCACTTATAGGTGTTACCTAAAAATGGATACCAGGGCAGATATTTCCACGGAGAAGGGCAATCACAGATTCATTAAACAAACTTATGGTTCACCAATGGAAAGGTGTGAGGATTGGTTTCATTACGATATCGGGGTTAACAGACATATACAAACACAGGTGACATATATAATCACCAAAGACCTACGGAATACCAAGAGAAGACTACTCAACATTCTGTCATAACGTCCCTGGGAAAAGGATCCCAGGAAGAACAGACATCTGTATATGTGTAAAAGAACCACATCTTCGACACCTACAATAAGCCAAACATTGTAATCAAACTTGCTGTAATAAAAAATAAAAATTTAAATTAAAAATACGAACAAGAAGTAGGGAGACAAACTTGAGGGGCTTTCTCCTGGCACATTCCATTCTAAATTCCAATCTAGAACACGACTTCCATTGAGGCTCTGCTGCCCTAGTAACCAGATTTGGTAAGGGAGAACTGCTGCCACCTTGTGGCCGTTTCACACAACAGCAGCTTTAATCCCAGCGCTAATGGTCAGTTGATATTCAAAATCATTGCAGGCCTGTAAATGAAACCTGCCCTGAAAACAAATCCTGGGGTCACATATCGACCAAAAAATTCAAAGGACGTCCATATTTCAAAACGACCGTTTCAAAAGGCATATTTTATGCACATTAGTGTTCTGCTTCTTTGTCTTTCTTTCTTCTTTGGTTAAAAAGACGGGAATGGAAAAAGGCATCCCTCAGACTGGGCGAAATCATTGCAAACGAATCAATGGACAAAGGTTTAATCTCCAATATATATAAACAGCTCATGCAGCTTAATATTAAAAAAACAAACAACCCAATACAAAAATGGGCAGAAGTTCTAAAGAGACGTTTCTTCAAAGAAGACACAGAGATGGCCAAGATGCACATGAAAAGCTGCTCAAGAGCACTAATTATTAGAGAAATGCAAATCAAGACTACAATGAGGTATCACCTCACACCTGTTAGGATCGGCATCATCAGAAAATCTACAAACAACAAATTCTGGGGAGGGTGTCGACAAAAGGAGCCCTCTTCCACTATTGGTGGGAATGTAAATTGATACCATCACTAAGGAGAACACTATGGAGTTTCCTTTAAAAAACTAGAAATAGAATTACCATCTGATCCAGCAATCCCACTTCTGGGCATATACCCAGAGAAAACCATAAATCAAAAAGGCACATTCACCACAATGTTCATTGCAGCACTATTTAAAATAGTCAGGTAATGGAAGCAACCTAAATGCCCACAGACAGATGAATGGATAAAGATGGGGTACATATATAAAATGGAATATTACTCGGCCATAAAAGGGAATGAAACTGGGTCATTTGTAGAGACATCGATGGATCTAGAGACTGTCATATAGAATGAAGTAAGTCAGAAAGAGGAAAACAAATATTGTATATTAATGCATATATGTGGAACCTAAATGATGGTACAGATGAACTGGTTTGCAGGGAAGAAATAGAGACACAGAGGTAGAGAACAAACGTATGGACACCAAGTGTGGGAAGCCATGGGGTGGGGGTGGTGGGATGAGTTGGGAGATTGGGATTGACCTGTATACATGTATATGCATAAAATACATAACTGATAATAACCTGCTGTATAAAAAAGTAAATAAAATTAAATTTCAAAATTTTAAAAAATAAAATTTAAAAATAAAACAGAAAAAAGTTCTTCCCTTCACACACATGTATTTATAGGAATGAATTATTTCCATGCTTATATCTATAAATACATAAAAGAGGAATAAAATCTAACTTGAACCATAAACGAAAAAAACCCTGAACCCACCAGTTATACAGAGGAAAACACTATCAGGGCACTTGCTCCAGCGGTAAACAATTCTGAAGTTGATCAGAGGTGGGGAATCATCTCCCATCCAGCCAGGAACCCACCCCCCACGCAAGAAGCGTCCTCATTGCAAAGCTGGGAGACCCTGCCGAGGCATCTCTGAATAAAGGTGAGCTGAGCCCCAGACCAGCTGCTGCTGAACTGTTCCCACCCTTCCCACGAGAAACACCTGAATATGCACAAGGGTTTGAAATCCTAGAGGGAGGGCCATGGAGCCACACCAGCGAAAGCACGCAGGCCAAGTTGGTGACTGCAGGCCAGCCAGGGTGGTCCAGGCCCCGTGCGCTCTTCCGGAAGCTTTCCATTGTCCTGCCTGAGATACCCCTCCTCCCCCGGCCCCCACTGCTTTTTTCCTTCCTCACCTCTGTCCGGAGAGAAATTCCAGCGGAAGGTATGGGTGACACATCCTCTTCTTTACAGGTGGTGGCAGCCTGGCAACTCCTGCAGAAAGGCCAGCAGTGCCCCACTCACACCGGGCCAACAACAAAGCTCTGGCCCCTCATTCCCTCCCACCAGCTCAGCTCCGAGACTGCTGACGGGGCAGAGAATATGGAGTCAGGCACAGCTTCAGGGGCTATTGCTGCCTGGAGCGCTGTTTATATTGACCTCAACCAGGCACACCTGGGGAGGGCCGGACGGCAGGGTAAGGCTGCCCAGGTCAGCTAATCCACAACCCTCAGGGAATCACATTGTTGAAAATGGACCTCGCTAAGGCAGAATAGAAGCCAAGGAAAATAAGGACACAATGCCATTTGCAGCACCGTAGATGAGTCTAGAGGTAATCAGGTGACTTGTAGTAAGTGAAAAAGTGAAAGACACATATCATATCATATCACTTATAGGTGTTACCTAAAAATGGATACCAGGGCAGATATTTCCACGGAGAAGGGCAATCACAGTTTCATTAAACAAACTTATGGTTCACCAATGGAAAGGTGTGAGGATTGGATTCATTACGATATTGGGGTTAACAGACAGATACAAACACAGGTGAAATATATAATCACCAAAGACCTACGGAATACCAAGAGAAGACTACTCAACATTCTGTCATAACGTACATGGGAAAAGGATCCCAGGAAGAACAGACATATGTATATGTGTAAAAGAAACACATCTTGCACACCAAAAACAAGCCAAACGTTGTAATCAAACTTGCTGTAATAAAAAATTAAAAAAATTAAATTCAAAACACGAACAAGAAGTAGTGAGACAATCTTGAGGGGCTTTCTCCTGGCCCATTCCGTTCTAAATTCCAATCTAGAACGTGAATTCCATTGAGGCTCTGCTGCCCTAGTAACCAGATTTGGTAAGGGAGAATTGCTGCCACCTTGTGGCCGTTTCACACAACAGCAGCTTTAATCCCAGCTCTAATGGTCAGTGGATATTCAAAATCATTAGAGGCCTGTAAATGACACCTGTCCTGAAAACAAATCCTGGGGTCATATATCGACCAAAAAATTCAAAAGACGTCCATATTTCAAAATGACAGTTTCAAGAGGCATATTTTACGCACATTACTGTTCTGCTTCTTTTGCTTTCTTTCTTTCTTGGTTAAAAAAACGGGAATGGAAAAAGGCAACCCTCAGAATGGGCGAAAACGTTCGCAAACGAATCAATGGACAAAGGTTTAATCTCCAATATATATAAACAGCTCATGCAGCTTAATATTAATAAAACAAACAACCCAATACAAAAATGGGCAGAAGATCTAAATAGACGTTTCTTCAAAGAAGACACAGAGAGGGCCAAGAAGCACATGAAAAGCTGCTCAACATCACTAATTATTAGAGAAATGCAAATCAAAACAACAATGAGGTATGACCTCACTCCTGTTAGAATCGGGATCATCAGAAAATCTACAAACAACAAATTCTGGGGACGGTGTGGACAAAAGGAACCCTCTTCCGCTATTGGTGGGCATGTAAATTGATACAGTCACTATGGAGAACAGTATGGAGGTTCCTTTAAAAAACTAAAAAGAGAATTACCATAGGATCCAGCAATCCAACTTCTGGGCATATACCCAGAGAAAACCATAAATCACAAAGACACATTCACCAAAATGTTCATTGCAGCACTATTTACAATAGCCAGGTAATGGAAGCAACGTCAATGCCCACAGACAGACGAATGGATAAAGATGTGGTACATATATAAAATGGAATATTACGGAGCCATAAAAAGGAATGAAACTGGGTCATCTGTAGAGAAGTCGATGGATCTAGAGACTGTCATACAGAGGGAAGTAAGTCAGAAAGAGAAAAACAAATATTGTTTATTAATGCATATATGTGGAACCTAGAAAAATGGTACAAATGAACTAGTTTGTAGGGCAGAAATAGAGACAGAGGTAGAGAGCAAACGTATGGACACCAAGTGGGGGAAGCCATGGGGTGGTGGTGGTGGGATGAGTTGGGAGATTGGGATTGACCTGTATACATGTATATGCATGAAATAGATAACTAAGAATAACCTGCTGTACAAAAAAATAAATAAAATTAAATTTCAAAATTTTGAAAAATAAAATTTAAAAATAAAACAGAAAAAAGTTCTTCCATTCACACAGATGTATTTATATGAATGAATTATTTCCATGCTTATATCAATAAATACATAAAAGAGGAATAAAATCTAACTCGAACCAAAAAAAAAAAAAACGGAACCTAACAGTTATACAGAGGAAAACCCTACCAAGGCACTTGCTCCAGCGGTAAACAATTCTGAAATTGGTCAGAGGTGGGGAATCATCTCTCATACAGCCAGCAGCCCCGCCACCCACGCAAGGAGCGTCCTCAATGCAAAGCTGGGGGACCGAGCCGAGGCCTCTGTGAGTAAACGTGAGCTGAGCCCCAGGCCAGCTGCTGTTGAAATTTTCCCTCCCTTCCCAGGTAAAACACCTGAATATGTACAAGTGCTTGAAAACCTAGAGGAAGGGCCGTGGAGCCACACCAGCGACAGCACGCTGGCCAACTTGGTGCCTGCAGGCCTGCCAGGATGGTCCTGGCCCCGGGCGCTCTTCTGGAAGCTTTCCATTTCCCTGCCTGAGATACCCCTCCTGTCCCGGCCCCCACTCCTTTTTTTCCTTCCTCACCTCAGCCCGGAGAGAAATTCCAGTGGAAGTTATGGGTGACACATCCTCTTCTTTACAGGTGGCAGCCTGGCAACTCCTGCAGAAAGTCCAGCAGAGCCCCACTCACACCGGGCCACCCACAAAGCCGTGGACCCTCACACCCTCCCACCAGCACAGCCCCGAGACTGCTGACGGGGCAGAGAATATGGAGTCAGACACAGCTGCAGGGGCTATTGCTGCCAGGAGTGCTGTTTATATTGACCTCAACACAGGCACACCTGGGGAGGGCCGGCCAGCAGGGTCAGGCTGCCCAGGTCAGCTAATACTCAGCCCTCAGAGAATCACATTGCAGAAAATGGACCTCGCTAAGACAGAATATTAGCCAAGGAAAAAAGGACACAATGCCATTTGCAGCACCGTAGATGAGTCTAGAGGTAATCACGTGACTTGTAGTAAGTCAGAAACTGAAAGACACATATCGTATGATATCACTTATAGGTGTTACCTAAAAATTGATACCAGGGCAGATATTTCCATGGAGAAGGGCAATCACAGATTCATTAAACAAACTTATGGTTCACCAATGGAAAGGTGCGAGGATTGGATTCATTACGATATTGGGGTTAACAGACAGATACAAACACAGGTGAAATATATAATCACCAAAGACCTACGGAATACCAAGAGAAGACTACTCAAAATTCTGTCATAGCGTACATGGGAAAAGGATCCCAGGAAGAACAGACATATGTATATGTGTAAAAGAAACACATCTTGCACACCAAAAACAAGCCAAACGTTGTTATCAAACTTGCTAAAATAAAAAATAAAAAAATTAAATTCAAAACACAAACAAGAAGTAGTGATACAAACTTGAGGGGCTTTATCCTGGCACATTCCGTTCTAAATTCCAATCTAGAACGTGAATTGCATTGAGGCTCTGCTGCCCTAGTAACCAGATTTGGTAAGGGAGAACTGCTGCCACCTTGTGGCCGTTTCACACAACAGCAGCTTTAATCCCAGCGCTAATGGTCAGAGGATATTCAAAATCATGACAGGCCTGTAAATGACACCTGCCCTGAAAACAAATCCTGGGGTCATATATCGACCAAAAAATTCAAAAGACGTCCATATTTCAAAATGACAGTTTCAAGAGGCATATTTTACGCACATTAGTGTTCTGATTCTTTTGCTTTCTTTCTTTCTTGGTTAAAAAAACGGGAATGGAAAAAGGCAACACTCAGAATGGGCGAAAACGTTCGCAAAAGGATCAATGGACAAAGGTTTAATCTCCAATATATATAAACAGCTCATGCAGCTTAATATTAATAAAACAAACAACCCAATACAAAAATGGGCAGAAGATCTAAATAGACGTTTCTTCCAAGAAGACACAGAGATGGCCAAGACGCACATGAAAAGCTGCTCAACATCACTAATTATTAGAGAAATGCAAATCAAAACTACAATGAGGTATGACCTCACTCCTGTTAGAATCGGGATCATCAGAAAATCTACAAACCACAAATTCTGGGGACGGTGTGGACAAAAGGAACCCTCTTCCGCTATTGGTGGGCATGTAAATTGATACAGTCACTATGGAGAACAGTATGGAGGTTCCTTTAAAAAACTAAAAAGAGAATTACCATAGGACCCAGCAATCCCACTTCTGGGTATATACCCAGAGAAAATCATAAATCACAAAGACACATTCACCACAATGTTCATTGCAGCACTATTTACAAGAGCCAGGTAATGGAAGCAACCTAAATGCCCACAGACAGACGAATGGATAAATATGTGCTACATATATAAAATGGAATATTACTGAGCCATAAAAAGGAATGAAACTGGGTCATTTGTAGAGAAGTCGATGGATCTAGAGACTGTCATACAGAGGGAAGTAAGTCACCAAGAGGAAATCAAATATTGTATATTAATGCATATATGTGGAACCTAAAAGATGGTACAGATGAACTGGTTTGCAGGGAAGAAATAGAGACACAGAGGTAGAGAACAAACGTATGGACACCAAGTGTGGGAAGCCATGGGGTGGTGGTGGTGGGATGAGTTGGGAGATTGGGATTGACCTGTATACATGTATATGCATAAAATACATAACTGATAATAACCTGCTGTATAAAAAAGTAAATAAAATTAAATTTCAAAATTTTGAAAAATAAAATTTAAAAATAAAACAGAAAAAATTTATTACCTTCACAAAGATGTATTTATAGGAAAGAATTATTTCCATGCTTATATCTATAAATACATAAAAGAGGAATAAAATCTAACTTGAACCATATACGAAAAAAAACCTGAACCCACCAGTTATACAGAGGAAAACCCTATCAGGGCACTTGCTCCAGCGGTAAACAATTCTGAAATTGGTCAGAGGTGTGGAATCATCTCCCATCCAGCTAGCACCCACCCCCCACGCAAGGAGCGTCCTCATTGCAAAGCTGGGAGACCGTGCCGAGGCATCTCTGAATAAAGGTGAGCTGAGCCCCAGGCCAGCTGCTGCTGAACTGTTCCCACCCTTCCCAGGTAAAACACCTGAATATGTACAATGGCTTGAAAGCCTAGAGGACGGGACGTGGAGCCACACTAGCGACAGCACGCAGGCCAACTTGGTGCCTGCAGGCCAGCCAGGGTGGTCCTGGCCCCGGGTACTCTTCCGGAAGCTTTCCATTGTCCTGCCTGTGATACCCCTCCTGTCCCGGCCCCCACTGCTGTTTTCCTTCCTCACCTCTGTCCGGAGAGAAATTCCAGCGGAAGGTATGGGTGACACATCCTCTTCTTTACAGGTGGCAGCCTGGCAACTCCTGCAGAAAGGCCAGCAGTGCCCCACTCACACCGGGCCACCAACAAAGCTGTGGCCCCTCATTCCCTCCCACCAGCTCAGCCCCGAGACTGCTGACGGGGCAGAGAATATGGAGTCAGGCACAGCTTCAGGGGCTATTGCTGCCTGGAGCGCTGTTTATATTGACCTCAACCAGGCACACCTGGGGAGGGCCGGCCGGCAGGGTAAGGCTGCCGAGGTCAGCTAATCCACAACCCTCAGGGAATCACATTGTTGAAAATGGACCTCGCTAAGGCAGAATAGAAGCCAAGGAAAATAAGGACACAATGCCATTTGCAGCACCGTAGATGAGTCTAGAGGTAATCACGTGACTTGTAGTAAGTCAGAAAGTGAAACACACATATCATATCATATCACTTATAGGTGTTACCTAAAAATGGATACCAGGGCAGATACTTCCACGGAGAAGGGCAATCACAGATTCATTAAACACACTTATGGTTCACCAATGGAAAGGTGTGAGGATTGGTTTCATTACGATATCGGGGTTAACAGACATATACAAATACAGCTGACATATATAATCACCAAAGACCTACGGAATACCAAGAGAAGACTACTCAACATTCTGTCATAACGTCCCTGGGAAAAGGATCCCAGGAAGAACAGACATCTGTATATGTGTAAAAGAACCACATCTTCGACACCTACAATAAGCTAAACATTGTAATCAAACTTGCTGTAATAAAAAATAAAAATTTAAATTAAAAATACGAACAAGAAGTAGGGAGACAAACTTGAGGGGCTTTCTCCTGGCACATTCCATTCTAAATTCCAATCTAGAACATGACTTCCATTGAGGCTCTGCTGCCCTAGTAACCAGATTTGGTAAGGGAGAACTGCTGCCACCTTGTGGCCGTTTCACACAACAGCAGCTTTAATCCCAGCGCTAATGGTCAGTTGATATTCAAAATCATTGCAGGCCTGTAAATGACACCTGCCCTGAAAACAAATCCTGTGGTCACATATCGACCAAAAAATTCAAAGGACGTCCATATTTCAAAACGACCGTTTCAAAAGGCATATTTTATGCACATTAGTGTTCTGCTTCTTTGTCTTTCTTTCTTTTTTGGTTAAAAAGACGGGAATGGAAAAAGGCATCCCTCAGACTGGGCGAAAATCGTTGCAAACGAATCAATGGACAAAGGTTTAATCTCCAATATATATAAACAGCTCATGCAGCTTAATTTTAAAAAAACAAACAACCCAATACAAAAATGGGCAGAAGTTCTAAAGATACGTTTCTTCAAAGAAGACCCAGAGATGGCCAAGACGCACATGAAAAGATGCTCAAGAGCACTAATTATTAGAGAAATGCAAATCAAAACTACATGAGGTATCACCTCACACCTGTTAGGATCGGCATCATCAGAAAATCTACAAACAACAAATTCTGGGGAGGGTGTGGACAAAAGGAGCCCTCTTCCACTATTGGTGGGAATGTAAATTGATACAGTCACCATGGAGAACACTATGGAGTTTCCTTTAAAAAACTAGAAATAGAATTCCCATATGATCCAGCAATCCCCCTTCTGGGCATATACCCAGAGAAAACCATAAATCAAAAAGGCACATTCACCACAATGTTCATTGCAGCACTATTTAAAATAGCCAGGTAATGGAAGCAACCTAAATGCCCACAGACAGATGAATGGATAAAGATGGCGTACATATATAAAATGGAATATTACTCGGCCATAAAAAGGAATGAAACTGGGTCATTTGTAGAGACATCGATGGATCTAGAGACTGTCCTATAGAATGAAGTAAGTCAGAAAGAGGAAAACAAATATTGTATATTAATGCATATATGTGGAACCTAAAAGATGGTACAGATGAACTGGTTTGCAGGGAAGAAATAGAGACGCAGAGGTAGAGAACAAACGTATGGACACCAAGTGTGGGAAGCCATGGGGTGGTGGTGGTGGGATGAGTTGGGAGATTGGGATTGACCTGTATACATGTATATGCATAAAATACATAACTGATAATAACCTGCTGTATAAAAAAGTAAATAAAATTAAATTTCAAAATTTTAAAAAATAAAATTTAAAAATAAAAGAGAAAAAAGTGCTTCCCTTCCCACACATGTATTTATAGGAATGAATTATTTCCATGCTTATATCTATAAATACATAAAAGAGGAATAAAATCTAACTTGAACCATAAACGAAAAAAAACCTGAACACACCAGTTATACAGAGGAAAACCCTATCAGGGCACTTGCTCCAGCGGTAAACAATTCTGAAATTGGTCAGAGGTGTGGAATCATCTCCCATCCAGCTAGCACCCACCCCCCACGCAAGGAGCGTCCTCATTGCAAAGCTGGGGGACCGTGCCGAGGAATCTCTGAATAAAGGTGAGCTGAGCCCCAGGCCAGCTGCTGCTGAACTGTTCCCACCCTTCCCAGGTAAAACACCTGAATATGTACAAGGGCTTGAAAGCCTAGAGGAAGGGCCCTGGAGCCACACTAGCGACAGCACGCAGGCCAACTTGGTGCCTGCAGGCAAGCCAGGGTGGTCCTGGCCCCGGGTACTCTTCCGGAAGCTTTCCATTGTCCTGCCTGTGATACCCCTCCTGTCCCAGCCCCCACTGCTTTTTTCCTTCCTCACCTCTGTCCAGAGAGAAATTCCAGCGGAAGGTATGGGTGACACATCCTCTTCTTTACAGGTGGCAGCCTGGCAACTCCTGCAGAAAGGCCAGCAGTGCCCCACTCACACCGGGCCACCAACAAAGCTGTGGCCCCTCATTCCCTCCCACCAGCTCAGCCCCGAGACTGCTGACGGGGCAGAGAATATGGAGTCAGGCACAGCTTCAGGGGCTATTGCTGCCTGGAGCGCTGTTTATATTGACCTCAACCAGGCACACCTGGGGAGGGCCGGCCGGCAGGGTAAGGCTGCCCAGGTCAGCTAATCCACAACCCTCAGGGAATCACATTGTTGAAAATGGACCTCGCTAAGGCAGAATAGAAGCCAAGGAAAATAAGGACACAATGCCATTTGCAGCACCGTAGATGAGTCTAGAGGTAATCAGGTGACTTGTAGTAAGTGAAAAAGTGAAAGACACATATCATATCATATCACTTATAGGTGTTACCTAAAAATGGATACCAGGGCAGATATTTCCACGGAGAAGGGCAATCACAGTTTCATTAAACAAACTTATGGTTCACCAATGGAAAGGTGTGAGGATTGGTTTCATTACGATATCGGGGTTAACAGACATATACAAACACAGGTGACATATATAATCACCAAAGACCTACGGAATACCAAGAGAAGACTACTCAACATTCTGTCATAACGTCCCTGTGAAAAGGATCCCAGGAAGAACAGACATCTGTATATGTGTAAAAGAACCACATCTTCGACACCTACAATAAGCCAAACATTGTAATCAAACTTGCTGTAATAAAAAATAAAAATTTAAATTAAAAATACGAACAAGAAGTAGGGAGACAAACTTGAGGGGCTTTCTCCTGGCACATTCCATTCTAAATTCCAATCTAGAACACGACTTCCATTGAGGCTCTGCTGCCCTAGTAACCAGATTTGGTAAGGGAGAACTGCTGCCACCTTCTGGCCGTTTCACACAACAGCAGCTTTAATCCCAGCGCTAATGGTCAGTTGATATTCAAAATCATTGCAGGCCTGTAAATGACACCTGCCCTGAAAACAAATCCTGGGGTCACATATCGACCAAAAAATTCAAAGCACGTCCATATTTCAAAACGACCGTTTCACAAGGCATATTTTATGCACATTAGTGTTCTGCTTCTTTGTCTTTCTTTCTTTTTTGGTTAAAAAGACGGGAATGGAAAAAGGCATCCCTCAGACTGGGCGAAAATCGTTGCAAACGAATCAATGGACAAAGGTTTAATCTCCAATATATATAAACAGCTCATGCAGCTTAATATTAAAAAAACAAACAACCCAATACAAAAATGGGCAGAAGTTCTAAAGAGACGTTTCTTCAAAGAAGACACAGAGATGGCCAAGATGCACATGAAAAGCTGCTCAAGTGCACTAATTATTAGAGAAATGCAAATCAAAACTACAATAAGGTATCACCTCACACCTGTTAGGATCGGCATCATCAGAAAATCTACAAACAACAAATTCTGGGGAGGGTGTGGACAAAAGGAGCCCTCTTCCACTATTGGTGGGAATGTAAATTGATACCGTCACTATGGAGAACAGTATGGAGTCTCCTTTAAAAAACTAGAAATAGAATTACCATCCGATCCAGCAATCCCACTTCTGGGCATATACCCAGAGAAGACCATAAATCAAAAAGGCACATTCACCACAATGTTCATTGCAGCACTATTTAAAATAGCCAGGTAATGGAAGCAACCTAAATGCCCACAGACAGATGAATGGATAAAGATGGGGTACATATATAAAATGGAGTATTACTCGGCCATAAAAAGGAATGAAACTGGGTCATTTGTAGAGACATCGATGGATCTAGAGACAGTCATACAGAATGAAGTAAGTCAGAAAGAGGAAAACAAATATTGTATATTAATGCATATATGTGGAACCTAAAAGACGGTACAGATGAACTGGTTTGCAAGGAAGATATAGAGACACAAAGGTAGAGAACAAACTTATGGACACCAAGTGTGGGAAGCCATGGGGTGGTGGTGGTGGGATGAGTTGGGAGATTGGGATTGACCTGTATACATGTATATGCATAAAATACATAACTGATAATAACCTGTATAAAAAAGTAAATAAAATTAAATTTCAAACTTTAAAAAAATAATATTTAAAAATAAAACAGAAAAAAGTTCTTCCCTTCACACACATGTATTTATAGGAATGAATTATTTCCATGCTTATATCTATAAATACATAAAAGAGGAATAAAATCTAACTTGAACCATATATGAAAAAAAACCTGAACCCACCAGTTATACAGAGGAAAACCCTATCAGGGCACTTGCTCCAGCGGTAAACAATTCTGAAATTGGTCAGAGGTGTGGAATCATCTCCCATCCAGCTAGCACCCACCCCCCACGCAAGGAGCGTCCTCATTGCAAAGCTTGGAGACCGTGCCGAGGCATCTCTGAATAAAGGTGAGCTGAGCCCCAGGCCAGCTGCTGCTGAACTGTTCCCACCCTTCCCAGGTAAAACACCTGAATATGTACAAGGGCTTGAAAGCCTAGAGGACGGGACGTGGAGCCACACTAGTGACAGCACGCAGGCCAACTTGGTGCCTGCAGGCCAGCCAGGGTGGTCCTGGCCCCGGGTACTCTTCCGGAAGCTTTCCATTGTCCTGCATGTGATACCCCTCCTGTCCCGGCCCCCACTGCTTTTTTCCTTCCTCACCTCTGTCCGGAGAGAAATTCCAGCGGAAGGTATGGGTGACACATCCTCTTCTTTACAGGTGGCAGCCTGGCAACTCCTGCAGAAAGGCCAGCAGTGCCCCACTCACACCGGGCCACCAACAAAGCTGTGGCCCCTCATTCCCTCCCACCAGCTCAGCCCCGAGACTGCTGACGGGGCAGAGAATATGGAGTCAGGCACAGCTTCAGGGGCTATTGCTGCCTGGTGCGCTGTTTATATTGACCTCAACCAGGCACACCTGGGGAGGGCCGGCCGGCAGTGTAAGGCTGCCCAGGTCAGCTAATCCACAACCCTCAGGGAATCACATTGTTGAAAATGGACCTCGATAAGGCAGAATAGAAGCCAAGGAAAATAAGGACACAATGCCATTTGCAGCACCGTAGATGAGTCTAGAGGTAATCACGTGACTTGTAGTAAGTCAGAAAGTGAAAGACACATATCATATCATATCACTTATAGGTGTTACCTAAAAATGGATACCAGGGCAGATACTTCCACGGAGAAGGGCAATCACAGATTCATTAAACAAACTTATGGTTCACCAATGGAAACGTGTGAGGATTGGTTTCATTACGATATCGGGGTTAACAGACATATACAAACACAGGTGACATATATAATCACCAAAGACCTACGGAATACCAAGAGAAGACTACTCAACATTCTGTCATAACGTCCCTGGGAAAAGGATCCCAGGAAGGACAGACATCTGTATATGTGTAAAAGAACCACATCTTCGACACCTACAATAAGCCAAACATTGTAATCAAACTTGCTGTAATAAAAAATAAAAATTTAAATTAAAAATACGAACAAGAAGTAGGGAGACAAACTTGAGGGGCTTTCTCCTGGCACATTCCATTCTAAATTCCAAACTAGAACATGACTTCCATTGAGGCTCTGCTGCCCTAGTAACCGGATTTGGTAAGGGAGAACTGCTGCCACCTTGTGGCCGTTTCACACAACAGCAGCTTTAATCCCAGCGCTAATGGTCAGTTGATAGTCAAAATCATTGCAGGCCTGTAAATGACACCTGCCCTGAAAACAAATCCTGGGGTCACATATCGACCAAAAAATTCAAAGGACGTCCATATTTCAAAACGACCGTTTCAAAAGGCATATTTTATGCACATTAGTGTTCTGCTTCTTTGTCTTTCTTTCTTTTTTGGTTAAAAAGACGGGAATGGAAAAAGGCATCCCTCAGACTGGGCGAAAATCGTTGCAAAAGAATCAATGGACAAAGGTTTAATCTCCAATATATATAAACAGCTCATGCAGCTTAATTTTAAAAAAACAAACAACCCAATACAAAAATGAGCTGAAGTTCTAAAGAGACGTTTCTTCAAAGAAGACACAGAGACGGCCAAAACGCACATGAAAAGCTGCTCAACATCACTAATTATTAGAGAAATGCAAATCAAAACTACAATGAGGTATGACCTCACTCCTGTTAGAATCGGGGTCATCAGAAAATCTACAAACAACAAATTCTGGGGAGGGTGTGGACAAAAGGAACCCTCTTCCGCTATTGGTGGGCATGTAAATTGATACAGTCACTATGGAGAACAGTATGGAGGTTCCTTTAAAAAACTAAAAAGAGAATTAACATAGGATCCAGCAATCCCACTTCTGGGCATATACCCAGAGAAAACCATAAATCACAAAGACACATTCACCACAATGTTCATTGCAGCACTATTTACAATAGCCAGGTAATGGAAGCAACCTAAATGCCCACAGACAGACGAATGGATAAAGATGTGGTACATATATAAAATGGAATATTACTCAGCCATAAAAAGGAAAGAAACTGGGTCATTTGTAGAGAAGTCGATGGATCTAGAGACTGTCATACAGAGGGAAGTAAGTCAGAAAGAGAAAAACAAATATTGTGTATTAATGCATATATGTGGAACCTAGAAAAATGGTACAAATGAACTAGTTTGCAGGGCAGAAATAGAGACAGAGGTAGAGAACAAACGTATGGACACCAAGTGGGGGAAGCCATGGGTTGGTGGTGGTGGGATGAGTTGGGAGATTGGGATTGACCTGTATACATGTATATGCATGAAATAGATAACTAAGAATAACCTGCTGTATAAAAAAATAAATAAAATTAAATTTCAAAATTTTTAAAAATAAAATTTAAAAATAAAACAGAAAAAAGTTCTTCCATTCACACAGATGTATTTATATGAATGAATTATTTCCATGCTTATATCAATAAATACATAAAAGAGGAATAAAATCTAACTCGAACCAAAAAAAAAAAAAAACGGAACCTAACAGTTATACAGAGGTAAACCCTACCAAGGCACTTGTTCCAGCGGTAAACAATTCTGAAATTGGTCAGAGGTGGGGAATCATCTCTCATACAGCCAGCAGCCCCCCCCCCCACGCAAGGAGCATCCCCATCGCAAAGCTGGAGGACCGTGCCGAGGCCTCTGTGAGTAAACGTGAGCTGAGCCCCAGGCCAGCTGCTGTTGAAATTTTCCCTCCCTTTCCAGGTAAAACACCTGAATAAGTTCAAGTGCTCGAAAACCTAGAGGAAGGGCCGTGGAGCCACACCAGCGACAGCACGCTGGCCAACTTGGTGCCTGCAGGCCAGCCAGGATGGTACTGGCCCCGGGCGTTCTTCTGGAAGCTTTCCATTTCCCTGCCTGAGATACCCCTCCAGTCCTGGCCCCCACTCCTTTTTTTCCTTCCTCACCTCAGCCCGGAGAGAAATTCCACTGGAAGTTATGGGTGACACATCCTCTTCTTTACAGGTGGCAGCCTGGCAACTCCTGCAGAAAGTCCAGCAGAGCCCCACTCACACCGGGCCACCCACAAAGCCGTGGACCGTCACACCCTCCCACCAGCACAGCCCCGAGACTGCTGACGGGGCAGAGAATATGGAGTCAGGCACAGCTGCATGGGCTATTGCTGCCTGGAGTGCTGTTTATATTGACCTCAACCCAGGCACACCTGGGGAGGGCTTGCCGGCAGGGTCAGGCTGCCCAGGTCAGCTAATCCGCAGCCCTCAGGGAATCACATTGCAGAAAATGGACCTCGCTAAGACAGAATATTAGCCAAGGAAAAAAAGGACACAATGCCATTTGCAGCACCGTAGATGAGTCTAGAGGTAATCACGTGACTTGTAGTAAGTCAGAAACTGAAAGACACATATTGTATGATATCACTTATAGGTGTTACCTAAAAATTGATACCAGGGCAGATATTTCCATGGAGAAGGGCAATCACAGATTCATTAAACAAACTTATGGTTCACCAATGGAAAAGTGTGAGGATTGGATTCATTACGATATTGAGGTTAACAGACAGATACAAACATAGGTGAAATATATAATCACCAAAGACCTACGGAATACCAAGAGAAGACTACTCAACATTCTGTCATAACGTACATGGGAAAAGGATCCCAGGAAGAACAGACATATGTATATGTGTAAAAGAAACACATCTTGCACACCAAAAACAAGCCAAACGTTGTAATCAAACTTGCTGTAATAAAAAATAAAAACAATTAAATTCAAAAGACGAACAAGAAGTAGTGAGACAAACTTGAGGGGCTTTCTCCTGGCCCATTCCGTTCTAAATTCCAATCTAGAACGCGAATTCCATTGAGGCTCTGCTGCCCTAGTAACCAGATTTGGTAAGGGAGAACTGCTGCCACCTTGTGGCCGTTTCACACAACAGCAGCTTTAATCCCAGCGCTAATGGTCAGAGGATATTCAAAATCGTGACAGGCCTCTAAAAGACACCTGCCCTGAAAACAAATCCTGGTGTCATATATCGACCAAAAAATACAAAAGACGTCCATATTTCAAAATGACAGTTTCAAGAGGCATATTTTAAGCACATTAGTGTTCTGCTTCTTTTGCTTTCTTTCTTTCTTGGTTAAAAAAACGGGAATGGAAAAAGGCAACCCTCAGAATGGGCGAAAACGTTCGCAAAAGAATCAATGGCCAAAGGTTTAATCTCCAATATATATAAACAGCTCATGCAGCTTAATATTAATAAAACAAACAACCCAATACAAAAATGGGCAGAAGATCTAAATAGACGTTTCTTCCAAGAAGACACAGAGATGGCCAAGACGCACATGAAAAGCTGCTCAACATCACTAATTATTAGAGAAATGCAAATCAAAACTACAATGAGGTATGACCTCACTCCTGTTAGAATCGGGATCATCAGAAAATCTACAAACAACAAATTCTGTGGGCGGTGTGGACAAAAGGAACCCTCTTCCGCTATTGGTGGCATGTAAATTGATACAGTCACTATGGAGAACAGTATGGAGGTTCCTTTAAAAAACTAAAAAGAGAATTACCATAGGATCCAGCAATCCCACTTCTGGGCATATACCCAGAGAAAACCATAAATCACAAAGACACATTCACCACAATGTTCATTGCAGCACTATTTACAATAGCCAGGTAATGGAAGCAACCTAAATGCCCACAGACAGACGAATGGATAAAGATGTGGTACATATATAAAATGGAATATTACTCAGCCATAAAAAGGAATGAAACTGGGTCATTTGTAGAGAAGTCGATGGATCTAGAGACTGTCATACAGAGTGAAGTAAGTCAGAAAGAGAAAAACAAATATTGTATATTAATGCATATATGTGGAACCTAGAAAAATGGTACAAATGAACTAGTTTGCAGGGCAGAAATAGAGACAGAGGTAGAGAACAAACGTATGGACACCAAGTGGGGGAAGCCATGGGGTGGTGGTGGTGGGATAAGTTGGGAAATTGGGATTGACCTGTATACATGTATATGCATGAAATAGATAACTAAGAATAACCTGCTGTATGAAAAAATAAATAAAATTAAATTTCAAAATTTTAAAAAATAAAATTTAAAAATAAAACAGATAAAAGTTCTTCCATTCACACAGATGTATTTATATGAATGAATTATTTCCATGCTTATATCAATAAATACATAAAAGAGGAATAAAATCTAACTCGAACCAAAAAAAAAAAAAACACCGGAACCTAACAGTTATACAGAGGAAAACCCTACAAAGGCACTTGCTCCAGCGGTAAACAATTCTGAAATTGGTCAGAGGTGGGGAATCATCTCTCATACAGCCAGCAGCCCCGCCCCCCCACGCAAGGAGCGTCCTCTTCGCAAAGCTGGGGGACCGTGCCGAGGCCTCTGTGAGTAAACGTGAGCTGAGCCCCAGGCCAGCTGCTGTTGAAATTTTCCCTCCCTTTCCAGGTAAAACACCTGAATATGTACAAGTGCTCAAAAACCTAGAGGAAGGGCCGTGGAGCCACACCAGCGACAGCACGCTGGCCAACTTGGTGCCTGCAGGCAAGCCAGGATGGTCCTGGCCCCGGGCGTTCTTCTGGAATCTTTCCATTTCCCTGCCTGAGATACCCCTCCTGTCCCGGCCCCCACTCCTTTTTTTCCTTCCTCACCTCAGCCCGGAGAGAAATTCCAGTGGAAGGTATGGGTGACACATCCTCTTCTTTACAGGTGGCAGCCTGGCAACTCCTGCAGAAAGTCAAGCAGAGCCCCACTCACACCGGGCCACCCACAAAGCCGTGGACCCTCACACCCTCCCACCAGCACAGCCCCGAGACTGCTGACGGGGCAGAGAATATGGAGTCAGGCACAGCTGCATGGGCTATAGCTGCCTGGAGTGCTGTTTATATTGACCTCAACCCAGGCACACCTGGGGAGGGCTTGCCGGCAGGGTCAGGCTGCCCAGGTCAGCTAATCCTCAGCCCTCAGGGAATCACATTGCAGAAAATGGACCTCGCTAAGACAGAATATTAGCCAAGGAAAAAAAGGACACAATGCCATTTGCAGCACCGTAGATGAGTCTAGAGGTAATCACGTGACTTGTAGTAAGTCAGAAACTGAAAGACACATATCGTATGATATCACTTATAGGTGTTACCTAAAAATTGATACCAGGGCAGATATTTCCATGGAGAAGGGCAATCACAGATTCATTAAACAAACTTATGGTTCATCAATGGAAAGGTGTGAGGATTGGATTCATTACGATATTGAGGTTAACAGACAGATACAAACACAGGTGAAATATATAATCACCAAAGACGTACGGAATACCAAGAGAAGACTACTCAACATTCTGTCATAACGTACATGGGAAAAGGATCCCAGGAAGAACAGACGTATGTATATGTGTAAAAGAAACACATCTTGCACACCAAAAACAAGCCAAACGTTGTAATCAAACTTGCTGTAATAAAAAATAAAAAAATTTATTTCAAAACACAAACAAGAAGTAGTAAGACAAACTTAAGGGCTTTCTCCTGGCCCATTCCGTTCTAAATTCCAATCTAGAACGTGAATTCCATTGAGGCTCTGCGGCCCTAGTAACCAGTTTGGGAAGGGAGAACTGCTGCCAACTTGTGGCCGTTTCACACAACAGCAGCTTTAATCCCAGCGCTATTGGTCAGTGGATATTCAAAATCATGACAGGCCTGTAAATGACACCTGCCCTGAAAACAAATTCTGCGGTCATATATCGACCAAAAAATTCAAAAGACGTCCATGTTTCAAAATGACAGTTTCAAGAGGCATATTTTACGCACATTAGTGTTCTGCTTCTTTTGCTTTCTTTCTTTCTTGGTTAAAAAAACGGGAATGGAAAAAGGCAACCCTCAGAATGGGCGAAAACGTTCGCAAAAGAATCAATGGACAAAGGTTTAATCTCCAATATATATAAACAGCTCATGCAGCTTAATATTAATAAAACAAACAACCCAATACAAAAATGGGCAGAAGATCTAAATAGACGTTTCTTAAAAGAAGACACAGAGATGGCCACGACGCACATGAAAAGCTGCTCAACATCACTAATTATTAGAGAAATGCAAATCAAAACTACAATGAGGTATGACCTCACTCCTGTTAGAATCGGGATCATCAGAAAATCTACAAACAACAAATTCTGGGGAGGGTGTGGACAAAAGGAACCCTCTTCCGCTATTGGTGGGCATGTAAATTGATACAGTCACTATGGAGAACAGTATGGAGGTTCCTTTAAAAAACTAAAAAGAGAATTACCATAGGATCCAGCAATCCCACTTCTGGGCATATACCCAGAGAAAACCATAAATCACAAAGACACATTCACCACAATGTTCATTGCAGCACTATTTACAATAGCCAGGTAATGGAATCAACCTAAATGCCCACAGACAGACGAATGGATAAAGGTGTGGTACATATATAAAATGAAATATTACTCAGCCATAAAAAGGAATGAACCTGGGTCATTTGTATAGAAGTCGATGGATCTAGAGACTGTCATACAGAGGGAAGTAAGTCAGAAAGAGAAAAACAAATATTGTATATTAATGCATATATGTGGAACCTAGAAAAATGGTACAAATGAACTAGTTTGCAGGGCAGAAATAGAGACAGAGGTAGAGAACAAACGTATGGACACCAAGTGGGGGAAGCCATGGGGTGGTGGTGGTGGGATGAGTTGGGAGATTGGGATTGACCTGTATACATGTATATGCATGAAATAGATAACTAAGAATAACATGCTGTATAAAAAAATAAATAAAATTAAATTTCAAAATTTTTAAAAATAAAATTTAAAAATAAAACAGAAAAAAGTTCTTCCATTCACACAGATGTATTTATATGAATGAATTATTTCCATGCTTATATCAATAAATACATAAAAGAGGAATAAAATCTAACTCGAACCAAAAAAAAAACAAAAACGGAACCTAACAGTTATACAGAGGAAAACCGTACCAAGGCACTTGCTCCAGCGGTAAACAATTCTGAAATTGGTCAGAGGTGGGGAATCATCTCTCATACAGCCAGCAGCCCCGCCCCCCCACGCAAGGAGCGTCCTCATCGCAAAGCTGGGGGACCATGCCGAGGCCTCTGTGAGTAAACGTGAGCTGAGCCCCAGTCCAGCTGCTGTTGAAATTTTCCCTCCCTTTCCAGGTAAAACACCTGAATATGTACAAGTGCTCGAAAACCTAGAGGAAGGGCCGTGGAGCCACACCAGCGACAGCACGCTGGCCAACTTGGTGCCTGCAGGCCAGCCAGGATGGTCCTGGCCCCGGGCGTTCTTCTGGAAGCTTTCCATTTCCCTGCCTGAGATACCCCTCCTGTCCCGGCCCCCACTCCTTTTTTTCCTTCCTCACCTCAGCCCGGAGAGAAATTCCAGTGGAAGTTATGGGTGACACATCCTCTTCTTTACAGGTGGCAGCCTGGCTACTCCTGCAGAAAGTCAAGCAGAGCCCCACTCACACCGGGCCACCCACAAAGCCGTGGACTGTCACACCCTCCAACCAGCACAGCCCCGAGACTGCTGACGGGGCAGAGAATATGGAGTCAGGCACAGCTGCATGGGCTATTGCTGCCTGGAGTGCTGTTTATATTGACCTCAACCCAGGCACACCTGGGGAGGGCTTGCCGGCAGGGTCAGGCTGCCCAGGTCAGCTAATCCGCAGCCCTCAGGGAATCACATTGCAGAAAATGGACCTCGCTAAGACAGAATATTAGCCAAGGAAAAAAAGGACACAATGCCATTTGCAGCACCGTAGATGAGTCTAGAGGTAATCACGTGACTTGTAGTACGACAGAAACTGAAAGACACATATTGTATGATATCACTTATAGGTGTTACCTAAAAATTGATACCAGGGCAGATATTTCCATGGAGAAGGGCAATCACAGATTCATTAAACAAACTTATGGTTCACCAATGGAAATGTGTGCGGATTGGATTCATTACGATATTGAGGTTAACAGACAGATACAAACACAGATGAAATATATAATCACCAAAGACTTACGGAATACCAAGAGAAGACTACTCAACATTCTGTCATAACGTACATGGGAAAAGGATCCCAGGAAGAACAGACATATGTATATGTTTAAAAGAATCACATCTTGCACACCAAAAACAAGCCAAACGTTGTAATCAAACTTGCTGTAATAAAAAATAAAAAAAATTAAATTCAAAAGACGAACAAGAAGTAGTGAGACAAACTTGTGGGGCTTTCTTCTGGCCCATTCCGTTCTAAATTCCAATCTAGAACGTGAATTCCATTGAGGCTCTGCTGCCCTAGTAACCAGATTTGGTAAGGGAGAACTGCTGCCACCTTGTGGCCGTTTCACACAACAGCAGCTTTAATCCCAGCGCTAATGGTCAGAGGATATTCAAAATCATGACTGGCCTCTAAAAGACACCTGCCCTGAAAACATATCCTGGGGTCATATATCGACCAAAAAATACAAAAGACGTCCATATTTCAAAATGACAGTTTCAAGAGGCATATTTTACGCACATTAGTGTTCTGCTTCTTTTGCTTTCTTTCTTTCTTGGTTAAAAAAACGGGAATGGAAAAAGGCAACCCTCAGAATGGGCGAAAACGTTCGCAAAAGAATCAATGGACAAAGGTTTAATCTCCACTATATATAAACAGTTCATGCAGCTTAATATTAATAAAACAAACAACCCAATACAAAAATGGGCAGAAGATCTAAATAGACGTTTCTTCCAAGAAGACACAGAGATGGCCAAGACGCACAAGAAAAGCTGCTCAACATCACTAATTATTAGAGAAATGCAAATCAAAACTACAATGAGGTATGACCTCACTCCTGTTAGAATCGGGATCATCAGAAAATCTACAAACAACAAATTCTGGGGAGGGTGTGGACAAAAGGAACCCTCTTCCGCTATTGGTGGGCATGTAAATTGATACAGTCACTATGGAGAACAGTATGGAGGTTCCTTTAAAAAACTAAAAAGAGAATTACCATAGGATCCAGCAATCCCACTTCTGGGCATATACCCAGAGAAAACCATAAATCACAAAGACACATTCACCCCAGTGTTCATTGCAGCACTATTTACAATAGCCAGGTAATGGAAGCAACCTAAATACCCAGAGACAGACGAATGGATAAAGATGTGGTACATATATAAAATGGAATATTACTCAGCCATAAAAAGGAATGAAACTGGGTCATTTATAGAGAAGTCGATGGATCTAGAGACTGTCATACAGAGTGAAGTAAGTCAGAAAGAGAAAAACAAATATTGTATATTAATGCATATTTGTGGAACCTAGAAAATGGTACAAATGAACTAGTTTGCAGGGCAGAAATAGAGACAGACGTAGAGAATAAACGTATGGACACCAAGTGGGGGAAGCCATGGGGTGGTGGTGGTGGGAGGAGTTGGGAGATTGGGATTGACCTGTATACATGTATATGCATGAAATAGATAACTAAGAATAACCTGCAGTATAAAAAAATAAATAAAATTAAATTTCAAAATTTTTAAAAATAAAATTTAAAAATAAAACAGAAAAATGTTCTTCCATTCACACAGATGTATTTATATGAATGAATTATTTCCATGCTTATATCAATATATACATAAAAGAGGAATAAAATCTAACTCGAACCAAAAAAAAAAAACCGGAACCTAACAGTTATACAGAGTAAAACCCTACCAAGGCACTTGCTCCAGCGGTAAACAATTCTGAAATTGGTCAGAGGTGGGGAATCATCTCTCATACAGCCAGCAGCCCCGCCACCCACGCAAGGAGCGTCCTCATCGCAAAGCTGGGGGACCGTGCCGAGGCCTCTGTGAGTAAACGTGAGCTGAGCCCCAGTCCAGCTGCTGTTGAAATTTTCCCTCCCTTCCCAGGTAGAACACCGGAATATGTACAAGGGCTTGAAAACCTAGAGGAAGGGACGTGGAGCCACACCAGCGACAGCACGCTGGCCATCTTGGTGCCTGCAGGCCAGCCATGATGGTCCTGGCCCCGGGCGCTCTTCTGGAAGCTTTCCATTTCCCTGCCTGAGATAGCCCTCCTGTCCCGGCCCCCACTCCTTTTTTTCCTTCCTCACCTCAGCCCGGAGAGAAATTCCAGTGCAAGTTATGGGTGACACATCCTCTTCTTTACAGGTGGCAGCCTGGCAACTCCTGCAGAATGTCCAGCAGAGCCCCACTCACACCGGGCCACCCACAAAGCCGTGGACCCTCACACCCTCCCACCAGCACAGCCCCGAGACTGCTGATGGGGCAGAGAATATGGAGACAGGCACAGCTGCAGGGGCTATTGCTGCCTGGAGTGCTGTTTATATTGACCTCAACCCAGGCACACCTGGGGAGGGCTTGCCGGCAGGGTCATGCTGCCCAGGTCAGCTAATCCTCAGCCCTCAGGGAATCACATTGCAGAAAATGGACCTCGCTAAGACAGAATATTAGCCAAGGAAAAAAAGGACACAATGCCATTTGCAGCACCGTAGATGAGTCTAGAGGTAATCACGTGACTTGTAGTAAGTCAGAAACTGAAAGACACATATCGTATGATATCACTTATAGGTGTTACCTAAAAATTGATACCAGGGCAGATATTTCCATGGAGAAGGGCAATCACAGATTCATTAAACAAACTTATGGTTCACCAATGGAAAGGTGTGAGGATTGGATTCATTACGATATTGGGGTTAACAGACAGATACAAACACAGGTGAAATATATAATTACCAAAGACCTACGGAATACCAAGAGAAGACTACTCAACATTCTGTCATAACGTACATGGGAAAAGGATCCCAGGAAGAACAGACATATGTATATGTGTAAAATAAACACATCTTGCACACCAAAAACAAGCCAAACGTTGTAATCAAACTTGCTGTAATAAAAAATAAAAAATTAAATTCAAAAACACAAACAAGAAGTAGTGAGACAAACTTAACGGCTTTCTCCTGGCCCATTCCGTTCTAAATTCCAATCTAGAACGTGAATTCCATTGAGGCTCTGCTGCCCTAGTAACCACATTTGGTAAGGGACAACTGCTGCCACCTTGTGGCCATTTCACACAACAGCAGCTTTAATCCCAGCGCTAATGGTCAGAGGATATTCAAAATCGTGACAGGCCTCTTAAAGACACCTGCCCTGAAAACAAATCCTGGTGTCATATATCGACCAAAAAATTCAAAAGACGTCCATATTTCAAAATGACAGTTTCAAGAGGCATATTTTAAGCACATTAGTGTTCTGCTTCTTTTGCTTTCTTTCTTTCTTGGTTAAAAAAACGGGAATGGAAAAAGGCAACCCTCAGAATGGGCGAAAACGTTCGCAAAAGAATCAATGGCCAAAGGTTTAATCTCCAATATATATAAACAGCTCATGCAGCTTAATATTAATAAAACATACAACCCAATACAAAAATGGGCAGAAGATCTAAATAGACGTTTCTTCCAAGAAGACACAGAGATGGCCAAGACGCACATGAAAAGCTGCTCAACATCACTAATTATTAGAGAAATGCAAATCAAAACTACAATGAGGTATGACCTCACTCCTGTTAGAATCGGGATCATCAGAAAATCTACAAACAACAAATTCTGTGGGCGGTGTGGACAAAAGGAACCCTCTTCCGCTATTGGTGGCATGTAAATTGATACAGTCACTATGGAGAACAGTATGGAGGTTCCTTTAAAAAACTAAAAAGAGAATTACCATAGGATCCAGCAATCCCACTTCTGGGCATATACCCAGAGAAAACCATAAATCACAAAGACACATTCACCACAATGTTCATTGCAGCACTATTTACAATAGCCAGGTAATGGAAGCAACCTAAATGCCCACAGACAGACGAATGGATAAAGATGTGCTACATATATAAAATGGAATATTACTCAGCCATAAAAAGGAATGAAACTGGGTCATTTGTAGAGAAGTCGATGGATCTAGAGACTGTCATACAGAGGGAAGTAAGTCAGAAAGAGAAAAACAAATATTGTATATTAATGCATATATGTGGAACCTAGAAAAATGGTACAAATGAACTAGTTTGCAGGGCAGAAATAGAGACAGAGGTAGAGAACAAACGTATGGACACCAAGTGTGGGAAGCCATGGGGTGGGGGTGGTGGGATGAGTTGGGAGATTGGGATTGACCTGTATACATGTATATGCATAAAATACATAACTGATAATAACCTGCTGTATAAAAAAGTAAATAAAATTAAATTTCAAAATTTTAAAAAATAAAATTTAAAAATAAAACAGAAAAAAGTTCTTCCCTTCACACACATGTATTTATAGGAATGAATTATTTCCATGCTTATATCTATAAATACATAAAAGAGGAATAAAATCTAACTTGAACCATAAACGAAAAAAAACCTGAACCCACCAGCTTTACAGAGGAAAACCCTATCAGGGCACTTGCTCCAGCGGTAAACAATTCTGAAGTTGGTCAGGGGTGGGGAATCATCTCCCATCCAGCCAGGAACCCACCCCCCACGCAAGAAGCGTCCTCATTGCAAAGCTGGGAGACCCTGCCGAGGCATCTCTGAATAAAGGTGAGCTGAGCCCCAGACCAGCTGCTGCTGAACTGTTCACACCCTTCCCACGAGAAACACCTGAATATGCACAAGGGTTTGAAATCCTAGAGGGAGGGCCATGGAGCCACACCAGCGAAAGCACGCAGGCCAAGTTGGTGACTGCAGGCCAGCCAGGGTGGTCCAGGCCCCGTGCGCTCTTCCGGAAGCTTTCCATTGTCCTGCCTGAGATACCCCTCCTCTCCCGTCCCCCACTGCTTTTTTCCTTCCTCACCTCTATCCGGAGAGAAATTCCAGCGGAAGGTATGGGTGACACATCCTCTTCTTTACAGGTGGCAGCCTGGCAACTCCTGCAGAAAGGCCAGCAGTGCCCCACTCACACCAGGCCACCAAAAAAGCTGTGGCCCCTCATTCCCTCCCACCAGCTCAGCCCCGAGACTGCTGACGGGGCAGAGAATATGGAGTCAGGCACAGCTTCAGGGGCTATTGCTGCCTGGAGCGCTGTTTATATTGACCTCAACCAGGCACACCTGGGGAGGGCCGGCCGGCAGGGTAAGGCTGCCCAGGTCAGCTAATCCACAACCCTCAGGGAATCACATTGTTGAAAATGGACCTCGCTAAGGCAGAATAGAAGCCAAGGAAAATAAGGACACAATGCCATTTGCAGCACCGTAGATGAGTCTAGAGGTAATCACGTGACTTGTAGTAAGTCAGAAAGGGAAAGACACATATCATATCATATCACTTATAGGTGTTACCTAAAAATGGATACCAGGGCAGACATTTCCACGGAGAAGGGCAATCACAGTTTCATTAAACACACTTATGGTTCACCAATGGAAAGGTGTGAGGATTGGTTTCATTACGATATCGCGGTTAACAGACATATACAAACACAGGTGACATATATAATCACCAAAGACCTACGGAATACCAAGAGAAGACTACTCAACATTCTGTCATAACGTCCCTGGGAAAAGGATCCCAGGAAGAACAGACATCTGTATATGTGTAAAAGAACCACATCTTCGACACCTACAATAAGCCAAACATTGTAATCAAACTTGCTGTAATAAAAAATAAAAATTTAAATTAAAAATACGAACAAGAAGTAGGGAGACAAACTTGAGGGGCTTTCTCCTGGCACATTCCATTCTAAATTCCAATCTAGAACACGACATCCATTGAGGCTCTGCTGCCCTAGTAACCAGATTTGGTAAGGGAGAACTGCTGCCACCTTGTGGCCGTTTCACACAACAGCAGCTTTAATCCCAGCGCTAATGGTCAGTTGATATTCAAAATCATTGCAGGCCTGTAAATGACACCTGCCCTGAAAACAAATCCTGGGGTCACGTATCGACCAAAAAATTCAAAGGACGTCCATATTTCAAAACGACCGTTTCAAAAGGCATATTTTATGCACATTAGTGTTCTGCTTCTTTGTCTTTCTTTTTTTTTGGTTAAAAAGACGGGAATGAAAAAAGGCATCCCTCAGACTGGGCGAAAATCGTTGCAAACGAATCAATGGACAAAGGTTTAATCTCCAATATATATAAACAGCTCATGCAGCTTAATATTAAAAAAACAAACAACCCAATACAAAAATGGGCAGAAGTTCTAAAGAGACGTTTCTTCAAAGAAGACACAGAGATGGCCAAGACGCACATGAAAAGCTGCTCAAGAGCACTAATTATTAGAGAAATGCAAATCAAAACTACAATGAGGTATCACCTCACACCTGTTAGGATCGGCATCATCAGAAAATCTACAAACAACAAATTCTGGGGAGGGTGTGGACAAAAGGAGCCCTCTTCCACTATTGGTGGGAATGTAAATTGTTACCGTCACTATGGAGAACAGTTTGGAGTTTCCTTTAAAAAACTAGAAATAGAATTACCATCTGATCCAGCAATCCCACTTCTGGACATATACCCAGAGAAAACCATAAATCAAAAAGGCACATTCACCACAATGTTCATTGCAGCACTATTTAAAATAGCCAGGTAATGGAAGCAACCTAAATGCCCACAGACAGATGAATGGATAAAGATGGGGTACATATATAAAATGGAATATTACTCGGCCCTAAAAAGGAATGAAACTGGGTCATTTGTAGAGACATCGATGGATCTAGAGACTGTCATATAGAATGAAGTAAGTCAGAAAGAGGAAATCAAATATTGTATATTAATGCATATATGTGGAACCTAAAAGATGGTACAGATGAACTGGTTTGCAGGGAAGAAATAGAGACACAGTGGTAGAGAACAAACGTATGGACACCAAGTGTGGGAAGCCATGGGGTGGTGGTGGTGGGATGAGTTGGGAGATTGGGATTGACCTGTATACATATATATGCATAAAATTCATAACTGATAATAACCTGCTGTATAAAAAAGTAAATAAAATTAAATTTCAATATTTTAAAAAATAAAATTTAAAAATAAAACAGAAAAAAGTTCTTCCCTTCACACACATGTATTTATAGGAATGAATTATTTCCATGCTTATATCTATAAATACATAAAAGAGGAATAAAATCTAACTTGAACCGTAAACGAAAAAATACCTGAACCCACCAGTTATACAGAGGAAAACACTATCAGGGCACTTGCTCCAGCGGTAAACAATTCTGAAATTGGTCAGAGGTGTGGAATCATCTCCCATCCAGCTAGCACCCACCCCCCACGCAAGGAGTGTCCTAATTGCAAAGCTGGGAGACCGTGCCGAGAAATCTCTGAATAAAGGTGAGCTGAGCCCCAGGCCAGCTGCTGCTGAACTGTTCCCACCCTTCCCAGGTAAAACACCTGAATATGTACAAGGGCTTGAAAGCCTAGAGGAAGGGCCGTGGAGCCACACTAGCGACAGCACGCAGGCCAACTTGGTGCCTGCAGGCCAGCCAGGGTGGTCCTGGCCCCGGGTACTCTTCCGGAAGCTTTCCATTGTCCTGCCTGTGATACCCCTCCTGTCCCGGCCCCCACTGCTTTTTTCCTTCCTCACCTCTGTCTGGAGAGAAATTCCAGCGGAAGGTATGGGTGACACATCCTCTTCTTTACAGGGGGCAGCCTGGCAACTCCTGCAGAAAGGCCAGCAGTGCCCCACTCACACCGGGCCACCAACAAAGCTGTGGCCCCTCATTCCCTCCCACCAGCTCAGCCCCGAGACTGCTGACGGGGCAGAGAATATGGAGTCAGGCACAGCTTCAGGGGCTATTGCTGCCTGGAGCGCTGTTTATATTGACCTCAAACAGGCACACCTGGGGAGGGCCGGCCAGCAGGGTAAGGCTGCCCAGGTCAGCTAATCCACAACCCTCAGGGAATCATTGTTGAAAATGGACCTCGCTAAGGCAGAATAGAAGCCAAGGAAAATAAGGACACAATGCCATTTGCAGCACCGTAGATGAGTCTAGAGGTAATCACGTGACTTGTAGTAAGTCAGAAAGTGAAAGACACATATCATATCACTTATAGGTGTTACCTATAAATGGATACCAGGGCAGATATTTCCACGGAGAAGGGCAATCACAGATTCATTAAACAAACTTATGGTTCACCAATGGAAAGGTGGGAGGATTGGTTTCATTACGATATCGGGGTTAACAGACATATACAAACACAGGTGACATATATAATCACCAAAGACCTACGGAATACCAAGAGAAGACTACTCAACATTCTGTCATAACGTCCCTGGGAAAAGGATCCCAGGAAGAACAGACATCTGTATATGTGTAAAAGAACCACATCTTCGACACCTACAATAAGCCAAACATTGTAATCAAACTTGCTGTAATAAAAAATAAAAATTTAAATTAAAAATACGAACAAGAAGTAGGGAGACAAACTTGAGGGGCTTTCTCCTGGCACATTCCATTCTAAATTCCAATCTTGAACACGACTTCCATTGAGGCTCTGCTGCCCTAGTAACCAGATTTGGTAAGGGAGAACTGCTGCCACCTTGTGGCCGTTTCACACAACAGCAGCTTTAATCCCAGCGCTAATGGTGAGTTGATATTCAAAATCATTGCAGGCCTGTGAATGACACCTTCCCTGAAAACAAATCCTGGGGTCACATATCGACCAAAAAATTCAAAGGACGTCCATATTTCAAAACGACCGTTTCAAAAGGCATATTTTATGCACATTAGTGTTCTGCTTCTTTGTCTTTCTTTCTTTTTTGGTTAAAAAGACGGGAGTGGAAAAAGGCATCCCTCAGACTGGGCGAAAATCGTTGCAAACGAATCAATGGACAAAGGTTTAATCTCCAATATATATAAACAGCTCATGCAGCTTAATTTAAAAAAAACAAACAACCCAATACAAAAATGGGCAGAAGTTCTAAAGATACGTTTCTTCAAAGAAGACCAAGAGATGGCCAAGACGCACATGAAAAGATGCTCAAGAGCACTAATTATTAGAGAAATGCAAATCAAAACTACAATGAGGTATCACCTCACACCTGTTAGAATCGGCATCATCAGAAAATCTACAAACAACAAATTCTGTGGAGGGTGTGGACAAAAGGAGCCCTCTTCCACTATTGGTGGGAATGTAAATTGATACAGTCACTCTGGAGAACACTATGGTGTTTCCTTTAAAAAACTAGAAATAGACTTACCATCTGATCCAGCAATCCCACTTCTGGGCATATACCCAGAGAAAACCATAAATCAAAAAGGCACATTCACCACAATGTTCATTGCAGCACTATTTACAATAGACAGGTAATGGAAGCAACCTAAATGCCCACAGACAGATGAATGGATAAAGATGGGGTACATATATAAAATGGAATATTACTCGGCCATAAAAGGGAATGAAACTGGGTCATTTGTAGAGACATCGATGGATCTAGAGACTGTCATATAGAATGAAGTAAGTCAGAAAGAGGAAATCAAATATGGTATATTAATGCATATATGTGGAACCTAAAAGATGGTACAGATGAACTGGTTTGCAGGGAAGAAATAGAGACACAGAGGTAGTGAACAAACGTATGGACACCAAGTGGGGGAAGCCATGGGGTGGGGGTGGTGGGATGAGTTGGGAGATTGGGATTGACCTGTATACATGTATATGCATAAAATACATAACTGATAATAACCTGCTGTATAAAAAAGTAAATAAAATTAAATTTCAAAATTTTTAAAAATAAAATTTAAAAATAAAACAGAAAAAAGTTCTTCCCTTCACACACATGTATTTATAGGAATGAATTATTTCCATGCTTATATCTATAAATACATAAAAGAGGAATAAAATCTAACTTGAACCATAAACGAAAAAAAACCTGAACCCACCAGTTATACAGAGGAAAACACTATCAGGGCACTTGCTCCAGCGGTAAACAATTCTGAAGTTGATCAGAGGTGGGGAATCATCTCCCAACCAGCCAGGAACCCACCCCCCACGCAAGAAGCGTCCTCATTGCAAAGCTGGGAGACCCTGCCGAGGCATCTCTGAATAAAGGTGAGCTGAGCCCCAGACCAGCTGCTGCTGAACTGTTCCCACCCTTCCCAGGAGAAACACCTGAATATGCACAAGGGTTTGAAATCCTAGAGGGAGGGCCATGGAGCCACACCAGCGAAAGCACGCAGGCCAAGTTGGTGACTGCAGGCCAGCCAGGGTGGTCCAGGCCCCGTGCGCTCTTCCGGAAGCTTTCCATTGTCCTGCCTGAGATACCCCTCCTCCCCCGGCCCCCACTGCTTTTTTCCTTCCTCACCTCTGTCCGGAGAGAAATTCCAGCGGAAGGTATGGGTGACACATCCTCTTCTTTACAGGTGGTGGCAGCCTGGCAACTCCTGCAGAAAGGCCAGCAGTGCCCCACTCACACCGGGCCAACAACAAAGCTCTGGCCCCTCATTCCCTCCCACCAGCTCAGCTCCGAGACTGCTGACGGGGCAGAGAATATGGAGTCAGGCACAGCTTCAGGGGCTATTGCTGCCTGGAGCGCTGTTTATATTGACCTCAACCAGGCACACCTGGGGAGGGCCGGACGGCAGGGTAAGGCTGCCCAGGTCAGCTAATCCACAACCCTCAGGGAATCACATTGTTGAAAATGGACCTCGCTAAGGCAGAATAGAAGCCAAGGAAAATAAGGACACAATGCCATTTGCAGCACCGTAGATGAGTCTAGAGGTAATCAGGTGACTTGTAGTAAGTGAAAAAGTGAAAGACACATATCATATCATATCACTTATAGGTGTTACCTAAAAATGGATACCAGGGCAGATATTTCCACGGAGAAGGGCAATCACAGTTTCATTAAACAAACTTATGGTTCACCAATGGAAAGGTGTGAGGATTGGATTCATTACGATATTGGGGTTAACAGACAGATACAAACACAGGTGAAATATATAATCACCAAAGACCTATGGAATACCAAGAGAAGACTACTCAACATTCTGTCATAACGTACATGGGAAAAGGATCCCAGGAAGAACAGACATATGTATATGTGTAAAAGAAACACATCTTGCACACCAAAAACAAGCCAAACGTTGTAATCAAACTTGCTGTAATAAAAAATTAAAAAAATTAAATTCAAAACACGAACAAGAAGTAGTGAGACAATCTTGAGGGGCTTTCTCCTGGCCCATTCCGTTCTAAATTCCAATCTAGAACGTGAATTCCATTGAGGCTCTGCTGCCCTAGTAACCAGATTTGGTAAGGGAGAATTGCTGCCACCTTGTGGCCGTTTCACACAACAGCAGCTTTAATCCCAGCTCTAATGGTCAGTGGATATTCAAAATCATTAGAGGCCTGTAAATGACACCTGTCCTGAAAACAAATCCTGGCGTCATATATCGACCAAAAAATTCAAAAGACGTCCATATTTCAAAATGACAGTTTCAAAAGGCATATTTTACGCACATTACTGTTCTGCTTCTTTTGCTTTCTTTCTTTCTTGGTTAAAAAAACGGGAATGGAAAAAGGCAACCCTCAGAATGGGCGAAAACGTTCGCAAACGAATCAATGGACAAAGGTTTAATCTCCAATATATATAAACAGCTCATGCAGCTTAATATTAATAAAACAAACAACCCAATACAAAAATGGGCAGAAGATCTAAATAGACGTTTCTTCAAAGAAGACACAGAGAGGGCCAAGAAGCACATGAAAAGCTGCTCAACATCACTAATTATTAGAGAAATGCAAATCAAAACAACAATGAGGTATGACCTCACTCCTGTTAGAATCGGGATCATCAGAAAATCTACAAACAACAAATTCTGGGGACGGTGTGGACAAAAGGAACCCTCTTCCGCTATTGGTGGGCATGTAAATTGATACAGTCACTATGGAGAACAGTATGGAGGTTCCTTTAAAAAACTAAAAAGAGAATTACCATAGGATCCAGCAATCCAACTTCTGGGCATATACCCAGAGAAAACCATAAATCACAAAGACACATTCACCAAAATGTTCATTGCAGCACTATTTACAATAGCCAGGTAATGGAAGCAACGTCAATGCCCACAGACAGACGAATGGATAAAGATGTGGTACATATATAAAATGGAATATTACGGAGCCATAAAAAGGAATGAAACTGGGTCATCTGTAGAGAAGTCGATGGATCTAGAGACTGTCATACAGAGGGAAGTAAGTCAGAAAGAGAAAAACAAATATTGTTTATTAATGCATATATGTGGAACCTAGAAAAATGGTACAAATGAACTAGTTTGAAGGGCAGAAATAGAGACAGAGGTAGAGAGCAAACGTATGGACACCAAGTGGGGGAAGCCATGGGGTGGTGGTGGTGGGATGAGTTGGGAGATTGGGATTGACCTGTATACATGTATATGCATGAAATAGATAACTAAGAATAACCTGCTGTACAAAAAAATAAATAAAATTAAATTTCAAAATTTTGAAAAATAAAATTTAAAAATAAAACAGAAAAAAGTTCTTCCATTCACACAGATGTATTTATAGGAATGAATTATTTCCATGCTTATATCAATAAATACATAAAAGAGGAATAAAATCTAACTCGAACCAAAAAAAAAAAAAACGGAACCTAACAGTTATACAGAGGAAAACCCTACCAAGGCACTTGCTCCAGCGGTAAACAATTCTGAAATTGGTCAGAGGTGGGGAATCATCTCTCATACAGCCAGCAGCCCCGCCACCCACGCAAGGAGCATCCTCAATGCAAAGCTGGGGGACCGAGCCGAGGCCTCTGTGAGTAAACGTGAGCTGAGCCCCAGGCCAGCTGCTGTTGAAATTTTCCCTCCCTTCCCAGGTTAAACACCTGAATATGTACAAGTGCTTGAAAACCTAGAGGAAGGGCCGTGGAGCCACACCAGCGACAGCACGCTGGCCAACTTGGTGCCTGCAGGCCTGCCAGGATGGTCCTGGCCCCAGGCGCTCTTCTGGAAGCTTTCCATTTCCCTGCCTGAGATACCCCTCCTGTCCCGGCCCCCACTCCTTTTTTTCCTTCCTCACCTCAGCCCGGAGAGAAATTCCACTGGAAGTTATGGGTGACACATCCTCTTCTTTACAAGTGGCAGCCTGGCAACTCCTGCAGAAAGTCCAGCAGAGCCCCACTCACACCGGGCCACCCACAAAGCCGTGGACCCTCACACCCTCCCACCAGCACAGCCCCGAGACTGCTGACGGGGCAGAGAATATGGAGTCAGACACAGCTGCAGGGGCTATTGCTGCCAGGAGTGCTGTTTATATTGACCTCAACACAGGCACACCTGGGGAGGGCCGGCCAGCAGGGTCAGGCTGCCCAGGTCAGCTAATACTCAGCCCTCAGGGAATCACATTGCAGAAAATGGACCTCGCTAAGACAGAATATTAGCCAAGGAAAAAAGGACACAATGCCAGATGCAGCAAGGTAGATGAGTCTAGAGGTAATCACGTGACTTGTAGTAAGTCAGAAACTGAAAGACACATATCGTATGATATCACTTATAGGTGTTACCTAACAATTGATACCAGGGCAGATATTTCCATGGAGAAGGGCAATCACAGATTCATTAAACAAACTTATGGTTCACCAATGGAAAGGTGCGAGGATTGGATTCATTACGATATTGGGGTTAACAGACAGATACAAACACAGGTGAAATATATAATCACCAAAGACCTACGGAATACCAAGAGAAGACTACTCAACATTCTCTCATAACGTCCCTGGGAAAAGGATCCCAGGAAGAACAGACATATGTATATGTGTAAAAGAACCACATCTTCGACACCTACAATAAGCCAAACATTGTAATCAAACTTGCTGTAATAAAAAATAAAAATTTAAATTAAAAATACGAACAAGAAGTAGGGAGACAAACTTGAGGGGCTTTCTCCTGGCACATTCCATTCTAAATTCCAATCTAGAACACGACATCCATTGAGGCTCTGCTGCCCTAGTAACCAGATTTGGTAAGGGAGAACTGCTGCCACCTTGTGGCCGTTTCACACAACAGCAGCTTTAATCCCAGCGCTAATGGTCAGTTGATATTCAAAATCATTGCAGGCCTGTAAATGACACCTGCCCTGAAAACAAATCCTGGGGTCACGTATCGACCAAAAAATTCAAAGGACGTCCATATTTCAAAACGACCGTTTCAAAAGGCATATTTTATGCACATTAGTGTTCTGCTTCTTTGTCTTTCTTTTTTTTTGGTTAAAAAGACGGGAATGGAAAAAGGCATCCCTCAGACTGGGCGAAAATCGTTGCAAACGAATCAATGGACAAAGGTTTAATCTCCAATATATATAAACAGCTCATGCAGCTTAATATTAAAAAAACAAACAACCCAATACAAAAATGGGCAGAAGTTCTAAAGAGACGTTTCTTCAAAGAAGACACAGAGATGGCCAAGACGCACATGAAAAGCTGCTCAAGAGCACTAATTATTAGAGAAATGCAAATCAAAACTACAATGAGGTATCACCTCACACCTGTTAGAATCGGCATCATCAGAAAATCTACAAACAACAAATTCTGGGGAGTGTGTGAACTAAATGAGCCCTCTTCTACTATTTGTGGGAATGTAAATTGATACCGTCAATATGGAGAACAGTATGGAGTTTCCTTTAAAAAACTAGAAATAGAATTACCATCTGATCCAGCAATCCCACTTCTGGGCATATACCCAGAGAAAACCATAAATCAAAAAGGCACATTCACCACAATGTTCATTGCAGCACTATTTACAATAGACAGGTAATGGAAGCAAACTAAATGCCCACAGACAGATGAATGGATAAAGATGGGGTACATATATAAAATGGAATATTACTCGGCCATAAAAAGGAATGAAACTGGGTCATTTGTAGAGACATCGATGGATCTAGAGACTGTCATACAGAATGAAGTAAGTCAGAAAGAGGAAATCAAATATTTTATATTAATGCATATATGTGGAACCTAAAAAATGGTACAGATGAACTGGTTTGCAGGGAAGAAATAGAGACGCAGAGATAGAGAACAAACGTATGGACACCAAGTGTGGGAAGCCATGGGGTGGTGGTGGTGGGATGAGTTGGGAGATTCGGATTGACCTGTATACATGTATATGCATAAAATACAAAACTAATAATAACGTGCTATATAAAAAAGTAAATGAAATTAAATTTCAAAATTTTAAAAAATAAAATTTAAAAATAAAACAGAAAAAATTTATTACCTTCACAAAGATGTATTTATAGGAAAGAATTATTTCCATGCTTATATCTATAAATACATAAAAGAGGAATAAAATCTAACTTGAACCATATACGAAAAAAAACCTGAACCCACCAGTTATACAGAGGAAAACCCTATCAGGGCACTTGCTCCAGCGGTAAACAATTCTGAAATTGGTCAGAGGTGTGGAATCATCTCCCATCCAGCTAGCACCCAACCCCCACGCAAGGAGCGTCCTCATTGCAAAGCTGGGAGACCGTGCCGAGGCATCTCTGAATAAAGGTGAGCTGAGCCCCAGGCCAGCTGCTGCTGAACTGTTCCCACCCTTCCCAGGTAAAACACCTGAATATGTACAAGGGCTTGAAAGCCTAGAGGACGGGACGTGGAGCCACACTAGCGACAGCACGCAGGCCAACTTGGTGCCTGCAGGCCAGCCAGGGTGGTCCTGGCCCCGGGTACTCTTCCGGAAGCTTTCCATTGTCCTGCCTGTGATACCCCTCCTGTCCCGGCCCCCACTGCTGTTTTCCTTCCTCACCTCTGTCCGGAGAGAAATTCCAGCGGAAGGTATGGGTGACACATCCTCTTCTTTACAGGTGGCAGCCTGGCAACTCCTGCAGAAAGGCCAGCAGTGCCCCACTCACACCGGGCCACCAACAAAGCTGTGGCCCCTCATTCCCTCCCACCAGCTCAGCCCCGAGACTGCTGACGGGGCAGAGAATATGGAGTCAGGCACAGCTTCAGGGGCTATTGCTGCCTGGAGCGCTGTTTATATTGACCTCAACCAGGCACACCTGGGGAGGGCCGGCCGGCAGGGTAAGGCTGCCCAGGTCAGCTAATCCACAACCCTCAGGGAATCACATTGTTGAAAATGGACCTCGCTAAGGCAGAATAGAAGCCAAGGAAAATAAGGACACAATGCCATTTGCAGCACCGTAGATGAGTCTAGAGGTAATCACGTGACTTGTAGTAAGTCAGAAAGTGAAAGACACATATCATATCATATCACTTATAGGTGTTACCTAAAAATGGATACCAGGGCAGATACTTCCACGGAGAAGGGCAATCACAGATTCATTAAACACACTTATGGTTCACCAATGGAAAGGTGTGAGGATTGGTTTCATTACGATATCGGGGTTAACAGACATATACAAACACAGCTGACATATATAATCACCAAAGACCTACGGAATACCAAGAGAAGACTACTCAACATTCTGTCATAACGTCCCTGGGAAAAGGATCCCAGGAAGAACAGACATCTGTATATGTGTAAAAGAACCACATCTTCGACACCTACAATAAGCTAAACATTGTAATCAAACTTGCTGTAATAAAAAATAAAAATTTAAATTAAAAATACGAACAAGAAGTAGGGAGACAAACTTGAGGGGCTTTCTCCTGGCACATTCCATTCTAAATTCCAATCTAGAACATGACTTCCATTGAGGCTCTGCTGCCCTAGTAACCAGATTTGGTAAGGGAGAACTGCTGCCACCTTGTGGCCGTTTCACACAACAGCAGCTTTAATCCCAGCGCTAATGGTCAGTTGATATTCAAAATCATTGCAGGCCTGTAAATGACACCTGCCCTGAAAACAAATCCTGGGGTCACATATCGACCAAAAAATTCAAAGGACGTCCATATTTCAAAACGACCGTTTCAAAAGGCATATTTTATGCACATTAGTGTTCTGCTTCTTTGTCTTTCTTTCTTTTTTGGTTAAAAAGACGGGAATGGAAAAAGGCATCCCTCAGACTGGGCGAAAATCGTTGCAAACGAATCAATGGACAAAGGTTTAATCTCCAATATATATAAACAGCTCATGCAGCTTAATTTTAAAAAAACAAACAACCCAATACAAAAATGGGCTGAAGTTCTAAAGAGAAGTTTCTTCAAAGAAGACACAGAGATGGCCAAAACGCACATGAAAAGCTGCTCAACATCACTAATTATTAGAGAAATGCAAATCAAAACTACATGAGGTATCACCTCACACCTGTTAGGATCGGCATCATCAGAAAATCTACAAACAACAAATTCTGGGGAGGGTGTGGACAAAAGGAGCCCTCTTCCACTATTGGTGGGAATGTAAATTGATACAGTCACCATGGAGAACACTATGGAGTTTCCTTTAAAAATATAGAAATAGAATTCCCATATGATCCAGCAATCCCACTTCTGGGCATATACCCAGAGAAAACCATAAATCAAAAAGGCACATTCACCACAATGTTCATTGCAGCACTATTTAAAATAGCCAGGTAATGGAAGCAACCTAAATGCCCACAGACAGATGAATGGATAAAGATGGCGTACATATATAAAATGGAATATTACTCGGCCATAAAAAGGAATGAAACTGGGTCATTTGTAGAGACATCGATGGATCTAGAGACTGTCCTATAGAATGAAGTAAGTCAGAAAGAGGAAAACAAATATTGTATATTAATGCATATATGTGGAACCTAAAAGATGGTACAGATGAACTGGTTTGCAGGGAAGAAATAGAGACGCAGAGGTAGAGAACAAACGTATGGACACCAAGTGTGGGAAGCCATGGGGTGGTGGTGGTGGGATGAGTTGGGAGATTGGGATTGACCTGTATACATGTATATGCATAAAATACATAACTGATAATAACCTGCTGTATAAAAAAGTAAATAAAATTAAATTTCAAAATTTTAAAAAATAAAATTTAAAAATAAAAGAGAAAAAAGTTCTTCCCTTCCCACACATGTATTTATAGGAATGAATTATTTCCATGCTTATATCTATAAATACATAAAAGAGGAATAAAATCTAACTTGAACCATAAACGAAAATAAACCTGAACACACCAGTTATATAGAGGAAAACCCTATCAGGGCACTTGCTCCAGCGGTAAACAATTCTGAAATTGGTCAGAGGTGTGGAATCATCTCCCATCCAGCTAGCACCCACCCCCCACGCAAGGAGCGTCCTCATTGCAAAGCTGGGGGACCGTGCCGAGGAATCTCTGAATAAAGGTGAGCTGAGCCCCAGGCCAGCTGCTGCTGAACTGTTCCCACCCTTCCCAGGTAAAACACCTGAATATGTACAAGGGCTTGAAAGCCTAGAGGAAGGGCCCTGGAGCCACACTAGCGACAGCACGCAGGCCAACTTGGTGCCTGCAGGCCAGCCAGGGTGGTCCTGGCCCCGGGTACTCTTCCGGAAGCATTCCATTGTCCTGCCTGTGATACCCCTCCTGTCCCAGCCCCCACTGCTTTTTTCCTTCCTCACCTCTGTCCAGAGAGAAATTCCAGCGGAAGGTATGGGTGACACATCCTCTTCTTTACAGGTGGCAGCCTGGCAACTCCTGCAGAAAGGCCAGCAGTGCCCCACTCACACCGGGCCACCAACAAAGCTGTGGCCCCTCATTCCCTCCCACCAGCTCAGCCCCGAGACTGCTGACGGGGCAGAGAATATGGAGTCAGGCACAGCTTCAGGGGCTATTGCTGCCTGGAGCGCTGTTTATATTGACCTTAACCAGGCACACCTGGGGAGGGCTGGCCGGCAGGGTAAGGCTGCCCAGGTCAGCTAATCCACAACCCTCAGGGAATCACATTGTTGAAAATGGACCTCGCTAAGGCAGAATAGAAGCCAAGGAAAATAAGGACACAATGCCATTTGCAGCACCGTAGATGAGTCTAGAGGTAATCAGGTGACTTGTAGTAAGTGAAAAAGTGAAAGACACATATCATATCATATCACTTATAGGTGTTACCTAAAAATGGATACCAGGGCAGATATTTCCACGGAGAAGGGCAATCACAGTTTCATTAAACTTACGGTTCACCAATGGAAAGGTGTGAGGATTGGTTTCATTACGATATCGGGGTTAACAGACATATACAAACACAGGTGACATATATAATCACCAAAGACCTACGGAATACCAAGAGAAGACTACTCAACATTCTGTCATAACGTCCCTGGGAAAAGGATCCCAGGAAGAACAGACATCTGTATATGTGTAAAAGAACCACATCTTCGACACCTACAATAAGCCAAACATTGTAATCAAACTTGCTGTAATAAAAAATAAAAATTTATATTAAAAATACGAACAAGAAGTAGGGAGACAAACTTGAGGGGCTTTCTCCTGGCACATTCCATTCTAAATTCCAATCTAGAACACGACTTCCATTGAGGCTCTGCTGCCCTAGTAACCAGATTTGGTAAGGGAGAACTGCTGCCACCTCGTGGCCGTTTCACACAACAGCAGCTTTAATCCCAGCGCTAATGGTCAGTTGATATTCAAAATCATTGCAGGCCTGTAAATGACACCTGCCCTGAAAACAAATCCTGGGGTCACATATCGACCAAAAAATTCAAAGCACGTCCATATTTCAAAACGACCGTTTCACAAGGCATATTTTATGCACATTAGTGTTCTGCTTCTTTGTCTTTCTTTCTTTTTTGGTTAAAAAGACGGGAATGGAAAAAGGCATCCCTCAGACTGGGCGAAAATCGTTGCAAACGAATCAATGGACAAAGGTTTAATCTCCAATATATATAAACAGCTCATGCAGCTTAATATTAAAAAAACAAACAACCCAATACAAAAATGGGCAGAAGTTCTAAAGAGACGTTTCTTCAAAGAAGACACAGAGATGGCCAAGATGCACATGAAAAGCTGCTCAAGTGCACTAATTATTAGAGAAATGCAAATCAAAACTACAATAAGGTATCACCTCACACCTGTTAGGATCGGCATCATCAGAAAATCTACAAACAACAAATTCTGGGGAGGGTGTGGACAAAAGGAGCCCTCTTCCACTATTGGTGGGAATGTAAATTGATACCGTCACTATGGAGAACAGTATGGAGTCTCCTTTAAAAAACTAGAAATAGAATTACCATCCGATCCAGCAATCCCACTTCTGGGCATATACCCAGAGAAAACCATAAATCAAAAAGGCACATTCACCACAATGTTCATTGCAGCACTATTTAAAATAGCCAGGTAATGGAAGCAACCTAAATGCCCACAGACAGATGAATGGATAAAGATGGGGTACATATATAAAATGGAGTATTACTCGGCCATAAAAAGGAATGAAACTGGGTCATTTGTAGAGACATCGATGGATCTAGAGACTGTCATACAGAATGAAGTAAGTCAGAAAGAGGAAAACAAATATTGTATATTAATGCATATATGTGGAACCTAAAAGACGGTACAGATGAACTGGTTTGCAGGGAAGATATAGAGACACAAAGGTAGAGAACAAACTTATGGACACCAAGTGTGGGAAGCCATGGGGTGGTGGTGGTGGGATGAGTTGGGAGATTGGGATTGACCTGTATACATGTATATGCATAAAATACATAACTGATAATAACCTGTATAAAAAAGTAAATAAAATTAAATTTCAAACTTTAAAAAAATAATATTTAAAAATAAAACAGAAAAAAGTTCTTCCCTTCACACACATGTATTTATAGGAATGAATTATTTCCATGCTTATATCTATAAATACATAAAAGAGGAATAAAATCTAACTTGAACCATATATGAAAAAAAACCTGAACCCACCAGTTATACAGAGGAAAACCCTATCAGGGCACTTGCTCCAGCGGTAAACAATTCTGAAATTGGTCAGAGGTGTGGAATCATCTCCCATCCAGCTAGCACCCACCCCCCACGCAAGGAGCGTCCTCATTGCAAAGCTTGGAGACCGTGCCGAGGCATCTCTGAATAAAGGTGAGCTGAGCCCCAGGCCAGCTGCTGCTGAACTGTTCCCACCCTTCCCAGGTAAAACACCTGAATATGTACAAGGGCTTGAAAGCCTAGAGGACGGGACGTGGAGCCACACTAGCGACAGCACGCAGGCCAACTTGGTGCCTGCAGGCCAGCCAGGGTGGTCCTGGCCCCGGGTACTCTTCCGGAAGCTTTCCATTGTCCTGCCTGTGATACCCCTCCTGTCCCGGCCCCCACTGCTTTTTTCCTTCCTCACCTCTGTCCGGAGAGAAATTCCAGCGGAAGGTATGGGTGACACATCCTCTTCTTTACAGGTGGCAGCCTGGCAACTCCTGCAGAAAGGCCAGCAGTGCCCCACTCACACCGGGCCACCAACAAAGCTGTGGCCCCTCATTCCCTCCCACCAGCTCAGCCCCGAGACTGCTGACGGGGCAGAGAATATGGAGTCAGGCACAGCTTCAGGGGCTATTGCTGCCTGGTGCACTGTTTATATTGACCTCAACCAGGCACACCTGGGGAGGGCCGGCCGGCAGGGTAAGGCTGCCCAGGTCAGCTAATCCACAACCCTCAGGGAATCACATTGTTGAAAATGGACCTCGATAAGGCAGAATAGAAGCCAAGGAAAATAAGGACACAATGCCATTTGCAGCACCGTAGATGAGTCTAGAGGTAATCACGTGACTTGTAGTAAGTCAGAAAGTGAAAGACACATATCATATCATATCACTTATAGGTGTTACCTAAAAATGGATACCAGGGCAGATACTTCCACGGAGAAGGGCAATCACAGATTCATTAAACACACTTATGGTTCACCAATGGAAAGGTGTGAGGATTGGTTTCATTACGATATCGGGGTTAACAGACATATACAAACACAGGTGACATATATAATCACCAAAGACCTACGGAATACCAAGAGAAGACTACTCAACATTCTGTCATAACGTCCCTGGGAAAAGGATCCCAGGAAGGACAGACATCTGTATATGTGTAAAAGAACCACATCTTCGACACCTACAATAAGCCAAACATTGTAATCAAACTTGCTGTAATAAAAAATAAAAATTTAAATTAAAAATACGAACAAGAAGTAGGGAGACAAACTTGAGGGGCTTTCTCCTGGCACATTCCATTCTAAATTCCAAACTAGAACATGACTTCCATTGAGGCTCTGCTGCCCTAGTAACCGGATTTGGTAAGGGAGAACTGCTGCCACCTTGTGGCCGTTTCACACAACAGCAGCTTTAATCCCAGCGCTAATGGTCAGTTGATATTCAAAATCATTGCAGGCCTGTAAATGACACCTGCCCTGAAAACAAATCCTGGGGTCACATATCGACCAAAAAATTCAAAGGACGTCCATATTTCAAAACGACCGTTTCAAAAGGCATATTTTATGCACATTAGTGTTCTGCTTCTTTGTCTTTCTTTCTTTTTTGGTTAAAAAGACGGGAATGGAAAAAGGCATCCCTCAGACTGGGCGAAAATCGTTGCAAACGAATCAATGGACAAAGGTTTAATCTCCAATATATATAAACAGCTCATGCAGCTTAATTTTAAAAAAACAAACAACCCAATACAAAAATGGGCTGAAGTTCTAAAGAGACGTTTCTTCAAAGAAGACACAGAGACGGCCAAAACGCACATGAAAAGCTGCTCAACATCACTAATTATTAGAGAAATGCAAATCAAAACTACATGAGTGGGCTTCCCTGGTGGCGCAGTGGTTGAGAGTCCGCCTGCCGATGCAGGGGACACGGGTTCGTGCCCCGGTCTGGGAAGATCCCACATGCCGCGGAGCGGTTGGGCCCGTGGGCCGAGGCCGTTGAGCCTGCGCGTCCGGAGCCTGTGCTCCGCAACGGGAGAGGCCACAACAGTGAGAGGCCCACGTACAGCAAAAAAAAAAAAAAAAAAAAAACTACATGAGGTATCACCTCACACCTGTTAGGATCGGCATCATCAGAAAATCTACAAACAACAAATTCTGGGGAGGGTGTGGACAAAAGGAGCCCTCTTCCACTATTGGTGGGAATGTAAATTGATACCGTCACTATGGAGAACAGTATGGAGTCTCCTTTAAAAAACTAGAAATAGAATTACCATCCGATCCAGCAATCCCACTTCTGGGCATATACCCAGAGAAAACCATAAATCAAAAAGGCACATTCACCACAATGTTCATTGCAGCACTATTTAAAATACCCAGGTAATGGAAGCAACCTAAATGCCCACAGACAGATGAATGGATAAAGATGGGGTACATATATAAAATGGAGTATTACTCGGCCATAAAAAGGAATGAAACTGGGTCATTTGTAGAGACATCGATGGATCTAGAGACTGTCATACAGAATGAAGTAAGTCAGAAAGAGGAAAACAAATATTGTATATTAATGCATATATGTGGAACCTAAAAATGGTACAGTTGAACTGGTTTGCAGGGAAGAAACAGAGACCCAGAGGTAGAGAACAAACGTATGGACACCAAGAGTGGGAAGCCATGGTGTGGTGGTGGTGGGATGAGTTGGGAGATTGGGTTTGCCCTGTATACATGTATAGGCATAAAATACATAACTGATAATAACCTGCTGTATAAAAAAGTAAATAAAATTAAATTTCAAAATTTTAAAAGATAAAATTTAAAAATAAAACAGAAAAAAGTTCTTCCCTTCCCACACATGTATTTATAGGAATGAATTATTTCCATGCTTATATCTATAAATACATAAAAGAGGAATAAAATCTAACTTGAACCATAAACGAAAAAAAACCTGAACACACCAGTTATACAGAGGAAAACCCTATCAGGGCACTTGCTCCAGCGCTAAACATTTCTGAAATTGATCAGAGGTGTGGAACCATCTCCCATCCAGCTAGCACCGAACCCCCACGCAAGGAGCGTCCTCACTGCAAAGCTGGGAGACCGTGCAGAGGCATCTCTGAATAAAGGTGAGCTGAGCCCCAGGCCAGCTGCTGCTGAACTGTTCCCATCCTCCCCAGGTAAAACACCTGAATATGTACAAGGGCTTGAAAGCCTAGAGCAAGGGCCATGGAGCCACACCAGCGACAGCACGCTGGCCAAGTTGGTGCCTGCAGGCCAGCCAGGATGGTCCTGGCCCCGGGCGCTCTTCTGGAAGCTTTCCATTTCCCTGCCTGAGATACCCCTCCTTTCCCGGCCCCCACTCCTTTTTTTCCTTCCTCACCTCAGCCCGGAGAGTAATTCCAGTGGAAGTTATGGGTGACATATCCTCTTCTTTACAGGTGGCAGCCTGGCAACTCCTGCAGAAAGTCCAGCAGAGCCCCACTCACACCGGGCCACCCACAAAGCCGTGGAACCTCACACCCTCCCACCAGCACAGCCCCGAGACTGCTGACGGGGCAGAGAATATGGAGTCAGGCACAGCTGCAGGGGCTATTGCTGCCTGGAGTGCTGTTTATATTGACCTCAACCCAGGCACACCTGTGCAGGGCTTGCCGGCAGGGTCAGTCTGCCCAAGTCAGCTAATCCTCAGCCTCAGGGAATCACATTGCATAAAATGGACCTCGCTAAGACAGAATATTAGCCAAGGAAAAAAAGGACACAATGCCATTTGCAGCACCGTAGATGAGTCTAGAGGTAATCACGTGACTTGTAGTAAGTCAGAAACTGAAAGACACATATCGTATGATATCACTTATAGGTGTTACCTAAAAATTGATACCAGGGCAGATATTTCCATGGAGAAGGGCAGTCACAGATTCATTAAACAAACTTATGGTTCACCAATGGAAAGGTGAGAGGATTGGATTCATTACGATATTGGGGTTAAAAGACAGATACAAACACAGGTGAAATATATAATCACCAAAGACCTACGGAATACCAAGAGAAGACTACTCAACATTCTGTCATAACGTACATGGGAAAAGGATCCCAGGAAGAACAGACATATGTATATGAGTAAAAGAAACACATCTTGCACACCAAAAACAAGCCAAAAGTTGTAATCAAACTTGCTGTAATAAAAAATTAAAAAAATTAAATTCAAAACACGAACAAGAAGGAGTGAGACAAACTTGAGGGGCTTTCTCCTGGCCCATTCCGTTCTAAATTCCAATCTAGAATGTGAATTCCATTGAGGCTCTGCTGCCCTAGTAACCAGATTTGGTAAGGGAGAACTGCTGCCACCTTGTGGCCGTTTCACACAACAGCAGCTTTAATCCCAGCGCTAATGGTCAGTGGATATTCAAAATCATGACAGGCCTGTAAATGACACCTGCCCTGAAAACAAATCCTGGGGTCATATATCGACCAAAAAACTCAAAAGACGTCCATATTTCAAAATGACAGTTTCAAGAGGCATATTTTACGCACATTAGTGTTCTGCTTCTTTTGCTTTCTTTCTTTCTTGGTTAAAAAAACGGGAATGGAAAAAGGCAACCCTCAGAATGGGCGAACACGTTCGCAAAAGAATCAATGGACAAAGGTTTAATCTCCAATATATATAAACACCTCATGCAGCTTAATATTAATAAAACACACAACCCAATACAAAAATGGGCAGAAGATCTAAATAGACGTTTCTTCCAAGAAGACACAGAGATGGCCAAGGCGCACATGAAAAGCTGCTCAACATCACTAATTATTAGAGAAATGCAAATCAAAACTACAATGAGGTATGACCTCACTCCTGTTAGAATCGGGATCATCAGAAAATCTACAAACAACAAATTCTGGGGACGGTGTGGACAAAAGAAACCCTCTTCCGCTATTGGTGGGCATGTAAATTTATACAGTCACTATGGAGAACAGTATGGAGGTTCCTTTAAAAAACTAAAAAGAGAATTACCGTAGGATCCAGCAATCCCACTTCTGGGCATATACCCAGAGAAAACCATAAATCACAAAGGCACATTCACCACAATGCTCATTGCAGCACTATTTACTATAGCCAGGTAATGGAAGCAACGTAAATGCCCACAGACAGACGAATGGATAAAGATGTGGTACATATATAAAATGGAATATTACTGAGCCATAAAAAGGAATGAAACTGGGTCATTTGTAGAGAAGTCGATGGATCTAGAGACTGTCATACAGAGGGAAGTAAGTCAGAAAGAGAAAAACAAATATTGTTTATTAATGCATATATGTGGAACCTAGAAAAATGGTACAAATGAACTAGTTTGCAGGGCAGAAATAGAGACAGAGGTAGAGAACAAACGTATGGACACCAAGTGGGGGAAGCCATGGGGTGGTGGTGGTGGGATGAGTTGGGAGATTGGGATTGACCTGTATACATGTATATGCATGAAATAGATAACTAAGAATAACCTGCTGTATAAAAAAATAAATAAAATTAAATTTCAAAATTTTTAAAAATAAAATTTAAAAATAAAACAGAAAAAAGTTCTTCCATTCACACAGATGTATTTATATGAATGAATTATTTCCATGCTTATATCAATATATACATAAATGAGGAATAAAATCTAACTCGAACCACAAAAAAAAAAAAACGGAACCTAACATTTATACAGAGGAAAACACTACCAAGGCACTTGCTCCAGCGGTAAACAATTCTGAAATTGGTCAGAGGTGGGGAATCATCTCTCATACAGCCAGCAGCCCCGCCACCCACGCAAGGAGCGTCCTCAACGCAAAGCTGGGGGACCGTGCCGAGGCCTCTGTGAGTAAACGTGAGCTGAGCCCCAGGCCAGCTGCTGTTGAAATTTTCCCTCCCTTCCCAGGTAAAACACCTGAATATGTACAAGTGCTTGAAAACCTAGAGGAAGGGCCGTGGAGCCACACCAGCGACAGCACGCTGGCCAACTTGGTGCCTGCAGGCCTGCCAGGATGGTCCTGGACCCGGGCGCTCTTCTGGAAGCTTTCCATTTCCCTGCCTGAGATACCCCTCCTGTCCCGGCCCCCACCCCTTTTTTTCCTTCCTCACCTCAGCCCGGAGAGAATTTCCAGTGGAAGTTATGGGTGACACATCCTCTTCTTTACAGGTGGCAGCCTGGCAACTCCTGCAGAAAGTCCAGCAGAGCCCCACTCACACCGGGCCACCCACAAAGCCGTGGACCCTCACACCCTCCCACCAGCACAGCCCCGAGACTGCTGACGGGGCAGAGAATATGGAGTCAGGCACAGCTGCAGGGGCTATTGCTGCCAGGAGTGCTGTTTATATTGACCTCAACACAGGCACACCTGGGGAGGGCCGGCCAGCAGGGTCAGGCTGCCCAGGTCAGCTAATACGCAGCCCTCAGAGAATCACATTGCAGAAAGTGGACCTCGCTGAGACAGAATATGAGCCAAGGAAAAAAAGGACACAATGCCATTTGCAGCACCGTAGATGAGTCTAGAGGTAATCACGTGACTTGTAGTAAGTCAGAAAGTGAAAGACACATATCGTATGATATCACTTATAGGTGTTACCTAACAATTGATACCAGGGCAAATAATTCCATGGAGAAGGGCAATCACAGATTCATTAAACAAACTTATGGTTCACCAATGGAAAGGTGCGAGGATTGGATTATTTACGATATTGGGATTAACAGACAGATACAAACACAGGTGAAATATATAATCACCAAAGACCTATGGAATACCAAGAGAAGACTACTCAACATTCTGTCATAACGTACATGGGAAAAGGATCCCAGGAAGAACAGACATATGTATATGTCTAAAAGAAACACATCTTGCACACCAAAAACAAGCCAAACGTTGTTATCAAACTTGCTATAATAAAAAATAAAAAAATTAAATTCAAAACACAAACAAGAAGTAGTGAGACAAACTTGAGGGGCTTTCTCCTGGCCCATTCCGTTCTAAATTCCAATCTAGAACGTGAATTCCATTGAGGCTCTGCTGCCCTAGTAACCAGATTTGGTAAGGGAGAACTGCTGCCACCATGTGGCCGTTTCACACAACAGCAGCTTTAATCCCAGCGCTAATGGTCAGAGGATATTCAAAATCATGACAGGCCTGTAAATGACACCTGCCCTGAAAACAAATCCTGGGGTCATATATCGACCAAAAAATTCAAAAGACGTCCATATTTCAAAATGACAGTTTCAAGAGGCATATTTTACGCACATTAGTGTTCTGATTCTTTTGCTTTCTTTCTTTCTTGGTTAAAAAAACGGGAATGGAAAAAGGCAACCCGCAGAATGGGCGAAAACGTTCGCAAAAGAATCAATGGACAAAGGTTTAATCTCCAATATATATAAACAGCTCATGCAGCTTAATATTAATAAAACAAACAACCCAATACAAAAATGTGCAGAAGATCTAAATAGACGTTTCTTCCAAGAAGACACAGAGATGGCCAAGACGCACATGAAAAGCTGCTCAACATCACTAATTATTAGAGAAATGCAAATCAAAACTACAATGAGGTATGACCTCACTCCTGTTAGAATCGGGATCATCAGAAAATCTACAAACAACAAATTCTGGGGAGGGTGTGGACAAAAGGAACCCTCTTCCGCTATTGGTGGGCAGGTAAATTGATACAGTCACTATGGAGAACAGTATGGAGGTTCCTTTAAAAAACTAAAAAGAGAATTACCATAGGATCCAGCAATCCCACTTCTGGGCATATACCCAGAGAAAATCATAAATCACAAAGACACATTCACCACAATGTTCATTGCAGCACTATTTGCAAGAGCCAGGTAATGGAAGCAACCTAAATGCCCACAGACAGTCGAATGGATAAAGATGGGGTACATATATAAAATGGAATATTACTGAGCCATTAAAAGGAATGAAACTGGGTCATTTGTAGAGAAGTCGATGTATCTAGAGACTGTCATACAGAGGGAAGTAAGTCAGAAAGAGAAAAACAAATATTGTATATTAATGCATATATGTGGAACCAAGAAAAATGGTACAAATGAACTAGTTTGCAGGGCAGAAATAGAGACAGAGGTAGAGAACAAACGTATGGACACCAAGTGGCGGAAGCCATGTGGCGGTGGTGGTGGGATGAGTTGGGAGATTGGGATTGACCTGTATACATGTATATGCATGAAATAGATTACTAAGAATAACCTGCTGTATAAAAAATTAAATAAAATTAAATTTCAAAATTTTTTAAAAATATAATTTAAAAATAACACCGAAAAAAGTTCTTCCATTCACACAGATGTATTTATATGAATGAATTATTTCCATGCTTATATCAATAAATACATAAAAGAGGAATAAAATCTAACTCGAACCAAAAAAAAAAAAACCGGAACCTAACAGTTATACAGAGGAAAACCTTACCAAGGCACTTGCTCCAGCAGTAAACAATTCTGAAATTGGTCAGAGGTGGGGAATCATCTCTCATACAGCCAGCAGCCCCGCCCCCCACGCAAGGAGCGTCCTCATCGCAAAGCTGGGGGACCGTGCCGAGGCCTCTGTGAGTAAACGTGAGCTGAGCCCTAGGTCAGCTGCTGCTGAACTGTTCCCACCCTTCCCAGGTAAAACACCTGAATATGTACAAGGGCTTGAAAGCCTAGAGGAAGGGCCATGGAGCCACACTAGCGACAGCACGCAGGCCGACTTGGTGCCTGCAGGCCAGCCAGGGTGGTCCTGGCCCCGGGTACTCTTCCGGAAGCTTTCCATTGTCCTGCCTGTGATACCCCTCCTGTCCCGGCCCCCACTGCTTTTTTCCTTCCTCACCTCTGTCCGGAGAGAAATTCCAGCGGAAGGAATGGGTGACACATCCTCTTCTTTACAGGTGGCAGCCTGGCAACTCCTGCAGAAAGGCCAGCAGTGCCCCACTCACACCGGGCCACCAACAAAGCTGTGGCCCCTCATTCCCTCCCACCAGCTCAGCCCCGAGACTGCTGACGGGGCAGAGAATATGGAGTCAGGCACAGCTTCAGGGGCTATTGCTGCCTGGAGCGCTGTTTATATTGACCTCAACCAGGCACACCAGGGGAGGGCCGGCCGGCAGGGTAAGGCTGCCCAGGTCAGCTAATCCACAACCCTCAGGGAATCACATTGTTGAAAATGGACCTCGCTAAGGCAGAATAGAAGCCAAGGAAAATAAGGACACAATGCCATTTGCAGCACCGTAGATGAGTCTAGGGGTAATCACGTGACTTGTAGTAAGTCAGAAAGTGAAAGACACATATCATATCATATCACTTATAGGTGTTACCTAAAAATGGATACCAAGGCAGATATTTCCACGGACAAGGGCAATCACAGATTCATTAAACAAACTTATGGTTCACCAATGGAAAGGTGTGAGGATTGGTTTCATTACGATATCGGGGTTAACAGACCTATACAAACACAGGTGACATATATAATCACCAAAGACCTATGGAATACCAAGAGAAGACTACTCAACATTCTGTCATAACGTCCCTGGGAAAAGGATCCCAAGAAGAACAGACATCTGTATATGTGTAAAAGAACCACATCTTCGACACCTACAATAAGCCAAACATTGTAATCAAACTTGCTGTAATAAAAATAAAAATTTAAATTAAAAATACGAACAAGAAGTAGGGAGACAAACTTGAGGGGCTTTCTCCTGGCACATTCCATTCTAAATTCCAATCTAGAACACGACTTCCATTGAGGCTCTCCTGCCCTAGTCAACAGATTTGGTAAGGGAGAACTGCTGCCACCTTGTGGCCGTTTCACACAACACCAGCTTTAATCCCAGCGCTAATGGTCAGTTGATATTCAAAATCAATGCAGGCCTGTAAATGACACCTTCCCTGAAAACAAATCCTGGGGTCACATATCGACCAAAAAATTCAAAGGACGTCCATATTTCAAAACGACCGTTTCAAAAGGCATATTTTATGCACATTAGTGTTCTGCTTCTTTGTCTTTCTTTCTTTGTTGGTTAAAAAGACGGGAATGGAAAAAGGCAACCCTCAGACTGGGCGAAAATCGTTGCAAACGAATCAATGGACAAAGGTTTAATCTCCAATATATATAAACAGCTCATGCAGCTTAATATTAAAAAAACAAACAACCCAATACAAAAATGGGCAGAAGTTCTAATGAGACGTTTCTTCAAAGAAGACACAGAGATGGCTAAGACGCACATGAAAAGCGGCTCAAGAGCACTAATTATTAGAGAAATGCAAATCAAAACTACAATGAGGTATCACCTCACACCTGTTAGGATCGGCATCATCAGAAAATTTACAAACAACAAATTCTGGGGAGGGGGTGGACAAAAGGAGCCCTCTTCCACTATTGGTGGGAATGTAAATTGATACCGTCACTATGGAGAACAGTATTGAGTTTCCTTTAAAAAACTGGAAATAGAATTACCATCCGATCCAGCAATCCCACTTCTGGGCATATATCCAGAGAAAACCATAAATCGAAAAGGCACATTCACCACAATGTTCATTGCAGCTCTATTTAAAATAGCCAGGTAATGGAAGCAACCTAAATGCCGACAAACAGATGAATGGATAAAGATGGGGTACATATATAAAATGGAATATTACTCGGCCATAAAAAGGAATGAAACTGGGTCATTTGTAGAGACATCGATGGATCTAGAGACTGTCATATAGAATGAAGTAAGTCAGAAAGAGGAAATCAAATATTGTATATTAATGCATATATGTGGAACCTAAAAGATGGTACAGATGAACTGGTTTGCAGGGAAGAAATAGAGACACAGAGGTAGAGAACAAACGTATGGACACCAAGTGTGGGAAGCCATGGGGTGGTGGTGGTGGGATGACTTGGGAGATTGGGATTGACCTGTATACATGTATATGCATAAAATACATAACTGATAATAACCTGCTGTATAAAAAAGTAAATAAAATTAAATTTCAAAATTTTGAAAAATAAAATTTAAAAATAAAACAGAAAAAAGTTCTTCCCTTCACACACATGTATTTATAGGAATGAATTATTTCCATGCTTATATCTATAAATACATAAAAGAGGAATAAAATCTAACTTGAACCATAAACGAAAAAATACCTGAACCCACCAGTTATACAGAGGAAATCCCTATCAGGGCACTTGCTCCAGGGGTAAACAATTCTGCAATTGGTCAGAGGTGTGGAATCATCTCCCATCCAGCTAGCACCCACCCCCCACGCAAGAAGCGTCCTCATTGCAAAGCTGGGAGACCGTGCCGAGAAATCTCTGAATAAAGGTGAGCTGAGCCCCAGGCCAGCTGCTGCTGAACTGTTCCCACCCTTCCCAGGTAAAACACCTGAATATGTACAAGGGCTTGAAAGCCTAGAGGAAGGGCCGTGGAGCCACACTAGCGACAGCACGCAGGCCAACTTGGTGCCTGCAGGCCAGCCAGGGTGGTCCTGGCCCCGGGTACTCTTCCGGAAGCTTTCCATTGTCCTGCCTGTGATACCCCTCCTGTCCCGGCCCCCACTGCTGTTTTCCTTCCTCACCTCTGTCCGGAGAGAAATTCCAGCGGAAGGTATGGGTGACACATCCTCTTCTTTACAGGTGGCAGCCTGGCAACTCCTGCAGAAAGGCCAGCAGTGCCCCACTCACACCGGGCCACCAACAAAGCTGTGGCCCCTCATTCCCTCCCACCAGCTCAGCCCCGAGACTGCTGACGGGGCAGAGAATATGGAGTCAGGCACAGCTTCAGGGGCTATTGCTGCCTGGAGCGCTGTTTATATTGACCTCAACCAGGCACACCTGGGGAGGGCCGGCCGGCAGGGTAAGGCTGCCCAGGTCAGCTAATCCACAATCCTCAGGGAATCACATTGTTGAAAATGGACCTCGCTAAGGCAGAATAGAAGCCAAGGAAAATAAGGACACAATGCCATTTGCAGCACCGTAGATGAGTCTAGAGGTAATCACGTGACTTGTAGTAAGTCAGAAAGTGAAAGACATATCATATCATATCACTTATAGGTGTTACCTATAAATGGATACCAGGGCAGATATTTCCACGGAGAAGGGCAATCACAGATTCATTAAACACACTTATGGTTCACCAATGGAAAGGTGTGAGGATTGGTTTCATTACGATATCGCGGTTAACAGACATATACAAACACAGGTGACATATATAATCACCAAAGACCTACGGAATACCAAGAGAAGACTACTCAACATTCTGTCATAACGTCCCTGGGAAAAGGATCCCAGGAAGAACAGACATCTGTATAAGTGTAAAAGAACCACATCTTCGACACCTACAATAAGCCAAACATTGTAATCAAACTTGCTGTAATAAAAAATAAAAATTTAAATTAAAAATACGAACAAGAAGTAGGGAGACAAACTTGAGGGGCTTTCTCCTGGCACATTCCATTCTAAATTCCAATCTAGAACATGACTTCCATTGAGGCTCTGCTGCCCTAGTAACCAGATTTGGTAAGGGAGAACTGCTGCCACCTTGTGGCCGTTTCACACAACAGCAGCTTTAATCCCAGCGCTAATGGTGGGTTGATATTCAAAATCATTGCAGGCCTGTGAATGACACCTTCCCTGAAAACAAATCCTGGGGTCACATATCGACCAAAAAATTCAAAGGACGTCCATATTTCAAAACGACCGTTTCAAAAGGCATATTTTATGCACATTAGTGTTCTGCTTCTTTGTCTTTCTTTCTTTTTTGGTTAAAAAGACGGGAGTGGAAAAAGGCATCCCTCAGACTGGGCGAAAATCGTTGCAAACGAATCAATGGACAAAGGTTTAATCTCCAATATATATAAACAGCTCATGCAGCTTAATTTAAAAAAAACAAACAACCCAATACAAAAATGGGCAGAAGTTCTAAAGAGACGTTTCTTCAAAGAAGACCCAGAGATGGCCAAGACGCACATGAAAAGATGCTCAAGAGCACTAATTATTAGAGAAATGCAAATCAAAACTACAATGAGGTATCACCTCACACCTGTTAGAATCGGCATCATCAGAAAATCTACAAACAACAAATTCTGTGGAGGGTGTGGACAAAAGGAGCCCTCTTCCACTATTGGTGGGAATGTAAATTGATACAGTCACTATGGAGAACACTATGGAGTTTCCTTTAAAAAACTAGAAATAGAATTACCATCTGATCCAGCAATCCCACTTCTGGGCATATACCCAGAGAAAACCATAAATCAAAAAGGCACATTCACCACAATGTTCATTGCAGCACTATTTACAATAGACAGGTAATGGAAGCAACCTAAATGCCCACAGACAGATGAATGGATAAAGATGGGGTACATATATAAAATGGAATATTACTCGGCCATAAAAGGGAATGAAACTGGGTCATTTGTAGAGACATCGATGGATCTAGAGACTGTCATATAGAATGAAGTAAGTCAGAAAGAGGAAATCAAATATTGTATATTAATGCATATATGTGGAACCTAAAAGATGGTACAGATGAACTGGTTTGCAGGGAAGAAATAGAGACACAGAGGTAGAGAACAAACGTATGGACACCAAGTGGGGGAAGCCATGGGGTGGGGGTGGTGGGATGAGTTGGGAGATTGGGATTGACCTGTATACATGTATATGCATAAAATACATAACTGATAATAACCTGCTGTATAAAAAAGTAAATAAAATTAAATTTCAAAATTTTAAAAAATAAAATTTAAAAATAAAACAGAAAAAAGTTCTTCCCTTCACACACATGTATTTATAGGAATGAATTATTTCCATGCTTATATCTATAAATACATAAAAGAGGAATAAAATCTAACTTGAACCATAAACGAAAAAAAACCTGAACCCACCAGCTTTACAGAGGAAAACCCTATCAGGGCACTTGCTCCAGCGGTAAACAATTCTGAAGTTGGTCAGAGGTGGGGAATCATCTCCGATCCAGCCAGGAACCCACCCCCCAAGCAAGAAGCGTCCTCATTGCAAAGCTGGGAAACCGTGCCGAGGCATCTCTGAATAAAGGTGAGCTGAGCCCCAGACCAGCTGCTGCTGAACTGTTCCCACCCTTCCCAGGTAAAACACCTGAATATGTACAAGGGTTTGAAATCCTAGAGGAAGGGCCATGGAGCCACACCAGCGAAAGCAAGCAGGCCAAGTTGGTGATTGCAGGCCAGCCAGGGTGGTCCTGGCCCCGTGCACTCTTCTGGAAGCTTTCCATTGTCCTGCCTGAGATACCCCTCCTGTCCCGGCCCCCACTTCTTTTTTCCTTCCTCACCTCTGTCCGGAGAGTAATTCCAGCGGAAGGTATGGGTGACACATCCTCTTCTTTACAGGTGGCAGCCTGGCAACTCCTGCAGAAAGGCCAGCAGTGCCCCACTCACACCGGGCCAACAACAAAGCTGTGGCCCCACATTCCCTCCCACCAGCTCAGCCCCGAGACTGCTGACGGGGCAGAGAATATGGAGTCAGGCACAGCTTCATGGGCTATTGCTGCCTGGAGCGCTGTTTATATTGACCTCAACCAGGCACACCTGGGGAGGGCCGGCCGGCAGGGTAAGGCTGCCCAGGTCAGCTAATCCACAACCCTTAGGGAATCACATTGTTGAAAATGGACCTCGCTAAGGCAGAATAGAAGCCAAGGAAAATAAGGACACAATGCAATTTGCAGCACCGTAGATGAGTCTAGAAGTAATCACGTGACTTGTAGTAACTCAGAAAGGGAAAGACACATATCATATCATATCACTTATAGGTGTTACCTAAAAATGGATACCAGGGCAGATATTTCCACGGAGAAGGGCAATCACAGATTCATTAAACAAACTTATGGTTCACCAATGGAAAGGTGTGAGGATTGGTTTCATTACGATATCGGGGTTAACAGACATATACAAACACAGGTGACATATATAATCACCAAAGATCTACGGAATACCAAGAGAAGACTACTCAACATTCTGTCATAACGTCCCTGGGAAAAGGATCCCAGGAAGAACAGACATCTGTATATGTGTAAAAGAACCACATCTTCGACACCTACAATAAGCCAAACATTGTAATCAAACTTGCTGTAATAAAAAATAAAAATTTAAATTAAAAATACGAACAAGAAGTAGGGAGACAAACTTGAGGGGCTTTCTCCTGGCACATTCCATTCTAAATTCCAATCTAGAACACGACTTCCATTGAGGCTCTGCTGCCCTAGTAACCAGATTTGGTAAGGGAGAACTGCTGCCACCTTGTGGCCGTTTCACACAACGGCAGCTTTAATCCCAGCGCTAATGGTCAGTTGATATTCAAAATCATTGCAGGCCTGTAAATGAAACCTGCCCTGAAAACAAATCCTGGGGTCACATATCGACCAAAAAATTCAAAGGACGTCCATATTTCAAAACGACCGTTTCAAAAGGCATATTTTATGCACATTAGTGTTCTGCTTCTTTGTCTTTCTTTCTTCTTTGGTTAAAAAGACGGGAATGGAAAAAGGCAACCCTCAGACTGGGCGAAAATCGTTGCAAACGAATCAATGGACAAAGGTTTAATCTCCAATATATATAAACAGCTCATGCAGCTTAATATTAAAAAAACAAACAACCCAATACAAAAATGGGCAGAAGTTCTAAAGAGACGTTTCTTCAAAGAAGACACAGAGATGACCAAGACGCACATGAAAAGCTGCTCAAGAGCACTAATTATTAGAGAAATGCAAATCAAGACTACAATGAGGTATCACCTCACACCTGTTAGGATCGGCATCATCAGAAAATCTACAAACAACAAATTCTGGGGAGGGTGTCGACAAAAGGAGCCCTCTTCCACTATTGGTGGGAATGTAAATTGATACCATCACTAAGGAGAACACTATGGAGTTTCCTTTAAAAAACTAGAAATAGAATTACCATCTGATCCAGCAATCCCACTTCTGGGCATATACCCAGAGAAAACCATAAATCAAAAAGGCACATTCACCACAATGTTCATTGCAGCACTATTTAAAATAGTCAGGTAATGGAAGCAACCTAAATGCCCACAGACAGATGAATGGATAAAGATGGGGTACATATATAAAATGGAATATTACTCGGCCATAAAAGGGAATGAAACTGGGTCATTTGTAGAGACATCGATGGATCTAGAGACTGTCATATAGAATGAAGTAAGTCAGAAAGAGGAAAACAAATATTGTATATTAATGCATATATGTGGAACCTAAATGATGGTACAGATGAACTGGTTTGCAGGGAAGAAATAGAGACACAGAGGTAGAGAACAAACGTATGGACACCAAGTGTGGGAAGCCATGGGGTGGTGGTGGTGGGATGAGTTGGGAGATTGGGATTGACCTGTATACATGTATATGCATAAAATACATAACTGATAATAACCTGCTGTATAAAAAAGTAAATAAAATTAAATTTCAAAATTTTAAAAAATAAAATTTAAAAATAAAACAGAAAAAAAGTTCTTCCCTTCACACACATGTATTTATAGGAATGAATTATTTCCATGCTTATATCTATAAATACATAAAAGAGGAATAAAATCTAACTTGAACCATAAACGAAAAAAACCCTGAACCCACCAGTTATACAGAGGAAAACACTATCAGGGCACTTGCTCCAGCGGTAAACAATTCTGAAGTTGATCAGAGGTGGGGAATCATCTCCCATCCAGCCAGGAACCCACCCCCCACGCAAGAAGCGTCCTCATTGCAAAGCTGGGAGACCCTGCCGAGGCATCTCTGAATAAAGGTGAGCTGAGCCCCAGACCAGCTGCTGCTGAACTGTTCCCACCCTTCCCACGAGAAACACCTGAATATGCACAAGGGTTTGAAATCCTAGAGGGAGGGCCATGGAGCCACACCAGCGAAAGCACGCAGGCCAAGTTGGTGACTGCAGGCCAGCCAGGGTGGTCCAGGCCCCGTGCGCTCTTCCGGAAGCTTTCCATTGTCCTGCCTGAGATACCCCTCCTCCCCCGGCCCCCACTGCTTTTTTCCTTCCTCACCTCTGTCCGGAGAGAAATTCCAGCGGAAGGTATGGGTGACACATCCTCTTCTTTACAGGTGGTGGCAGCCTGGCAACTCCTGCAGAAAGGCCAGCAGTGCCCCACTCACACCGGGCCAACAACAAAGCTCTGGCCCCTCATTCCCTCCCACCAGCTCAGCTCCGAGACTGCTGACGGGGCAGAGAATATGGAGTCAGGCACAGCTTCAGGGGCTATTGCTGCCTGGAGCGCTGTTTATATTGACCTCAACCAGGCACACCTGGGGAGGGCCGGACGGCAGGCTAAGGCTGCCCAGGTCAGCTAATCCACAACCCTCAGGGAATCACATTGTTGAAAATGGACCTCGCTAAGGCAGAATAGAAGCCAAGGAAAATAAGGACACAATGCCATTTGCAGCACCGTAGATGAGTCTAGAGGTAATCAGGTGACTTGTAGTAAGTGAAAAAGTGAAAGACACATATCATATCATATCACTTATAGGTGTTACCTAAAAATGGATACCAGGGCAGATATTTCCACGGAGAAGGGCAATCACAGTTTCATTAAACAAACTTATGGTTCACCAATGGAAAGGTGTGAGGATTGGATTCATTACGATATTGGGGTTAACAGACAGATACAAACACAGGTGAAATATATAATCACCAAAGACCTACGGAATACCAAGAGAAGACTACTCAACATTCTGTCATAACGTACATGGGAAAAGGATCCCAGGAAGAACAGACATATGTATATGTGTAAAAGAAACACATCTTGCACACCAAAAACAAGCCAAACGTTGTAATCAAACTTGCTGTAATAAAAAATTAAAAAAATTAAATTCAAAACACGAACAAGAAGTAGTGAGACAATCTTGAGGGGCTTTCTCCTGGCCCATTCCGTTCTAAATTCCAATCTAGAACGTGAATTCCATTGAGGCTCTGCTGCCCTAGTAACCAGATTTGGTAAGGGAGAATTGCTGCCACCTTGTGGCCGTTTCACACAACAGCAGCTTTAATCCCAGCTCTAATGGTCAGTGGATATTCAAAATCATTAGAGGCCTGTAAATGACACCTGTCCTGAAAACAAATCCTGGGGTCATATATCGACCAAAAAATTCAAAAGACGTCCATATTTCAAAATGACAGTTTCAAGAGGCATATTTTACGCACATTACTGTTCTGCTTCTTTTGCTTTCTTTCTTTCTTGGTTAAAAAAACGGGAATGGAAAAAGGCAACCCTCAGAATGGGCGAAAACGTTCGCAAACGAATCAATGGACAAAGGTTTAATCTCCAATATATATAAACAGCTCATGCAGCTTAATATTAATAAAACAAACAACCCAATACAAAAATGGGCAGAAGATCTAAATAGACGTTTCTTCAAAGAAGACACAGAGAGGGCCAAGAAGCACATGAAAAGCTGCTCAACATCACTAATTATTAGAGAAATGCAAATCAAAACAACAATGAGGTATGACCTCACTCCTGTTAGAATCGGGATCATCAGAAAATCTACAAACAACAAATTCTGGGGACGGTGTGGACAAAAGGAACCCTCTTCCGCTATTGGTGGGCATGTAAATTGATACAGTCACTATGGAGAACAGTATGGAGGTTCCTTTAAAAAACTAAAAAGAGAATTACCATAGGATCCAGCAATCCAACTTCTGGGCATATACCCAGAGAAAACCATAAATCACAAAGACACATTCACCAAAATGTTCATTGCAGCACTATTTACAATAGCCAGGTAATGGAAGCAACGTCAATGCCCACAGACAGACGAATGGATAAAGATGTGGTACATATATAAAATGGAATATTACGGAGCCATAAAAAGGAATGAAACTGGGTCATCTGTAGAGAAGTCGATGGATCTAGAGACTGTCATACAGAGGGAAGTAAGTCAGAAAGAGAAAAACAAATATTGTTTATTAATGCATATATGTGGAACCTAGAAAAATGGTACAAATGAACTAGTTTGTAGGGCAGAAATAGAGACAGAGGTAGAGAGCAAACGTATGGACACCAAGTGGGGGAAGCCATGGGGTGGTGGTGGTGGGATGAGTTGGGAGATTGGGATTGACCTGTATACATGTATATGCATGAAATAGATAACTAAGAATAACCTGCTGTACAAAAAAATAAATAAAATTAAATTTCAAAATTTTGAAAAATAAAATTTAAAAATAAAACAGAAAAAAGTTCTTCCATTCACACAGATGTATTTATAGGAATGAATTATTTCCATGCTTATATCAATAAATACATAAAAGAGGAATAAAATCTAACTCGAACCAAAAAAAAAAAAAACGGAACCTAACAGTTATACAGAGGAAAACCCTACCAAGGCACTTGCTCCAGCGGTAAACAATTCTGAAATTGGTCAGAGGTGGGGAATCATCTCTCATACAGCCAGCAGCCCCGCCACCCACGCAAGGAGCATCCTCAATGCAAAGCTGGGGGACCGTGCCGAGGCCTCTGTGAGTAAACGTGAGCTGAGCCCCAGGCCAGCTGCTGTTGAAATTTTCCCTCCCTTCCCAGGTAAAACACCTGAATATGTACAAGTGCTTGAAAACCTAGAGGAAGGGCCGTGGAGCCACACCAGCGACAGCACGCTGGCCAACTTGGTGCCTGCAGGTCTGCCAGGATGGTCCTGGCCCCGGGCGCTCTTCTGGAAGCTTTCCATTTCCCTGCCTGAGATACCCCTCCTGTCCCGGCCCCCACTCCTTTTTTTCCTTCCTCACCTCAGCCCGGAGAGAAATTCCAGTGGAAGTTATGGGTGACACATCCTCTTCTTCACAGGTGGCAGCCTGGCAACTCCTGCAGAAAGGCCAGCAGTGCCCCACTCACACCGGGCCAACAACAAAGCTGTGGCCCCACATTCCCTCCCACCAGCTCAGCCCCGAGGCTGCTGACGGGGCAGAGAATATGGAGTCAGGCACAGCTTCATGGGCTATTGCTGCCTGGAGCGCTGTTTATATTGACCTCAACCAGGCACACCTGGGGAGGGCCGGCCGGCAGGGTAAGGCTGCCCAGGTCAGCTAATCCACAACCCTTAGGGAATCACATTGTTGAAAATGGACCTCGCTAAGGCAGAATAGAAGCCAAGGAAAATAAGGACACAATGCAATTTGCAGCACCGTAGATGAGTCTAGAAGTAATCACGTGACTTGTAGTAACTCAGAAAGGGAAAGACACATATCATATCATATCACTTATAGGTGTTACCTAAAAATGGATACCAGGGCAGATATTTCCACGGAGAAGGGCAATCACAGATTCATTAAACAAACTTATGGTTCACCAATGGAAAGGTGTGAGGATTGGTTTCATTACGATATCGGGGTTAACAGACATATACAAACACAGGTGACATATATAATCACCAAAGACCTACGGAATACCAAGAGAAGACTACTCAACATTCTGTCATAACGTCCCTGGGAAAAGGATCCCAGGAAGAACAGACATCTGTATATGTGTAAAAGAACCACATCTTCGACACCTACAATAAGCCAAACATTGTAATCAAACTTGCTGTAATAAAAAATAAAAATTTAAATTAAAAATACGAACAAGAAGTAGGGAGACAAACTTGAGGGGCTTTCTCCTGGCACATTCCATTCTAAATTCCAATCTAGAACACGACTTCCATTGAGGCTCTGCTGCCCTAGTAACCAGATTTGGTAAGGGAGAACTGCTGCCACCTTGTGGCCGTTTCACACAACAGCAGCTTTAATCCCAGCGCTAATGGTCAGTTGATATTCAAAATCATTGCAGGCCTGTAAATGAAACCTGCCCTGAAAACAAATCCTGGGGTCACATATCGACCAAAAAATTCAAAGGACGTCCATATTTCAAAACGACCGTTTCAAAAGGCATATTTTATGCACATTAGTGTTCTGCTTCTTTGTCTTTCTTTCTTTTTTGGTTAAAAAGACGGGAGTGGAAAAAGGCATCCCTCAGACTGGGCGAAAATCGTTGCAAACGAATCAATGGACAAAGGTTTAATCTCCAATATATATAAACAGCTCATGCAGCTTAATTTAAAAAAAACAAACAACCCAATACAAAAATGGGCAGAAGTTCTAAAGAGACGTTTCTTCAAAGAAGACACAGAGATGGCCAAGACGCACATGAAAAGCTGCTCAAGAGCACTAATTATTAGAGAAATGCAAATCAAGACTACAATGAGGTATCACCTCACACCTGTTAGAATCGGCATCATCAGAAAATCTACAAACAACAAATTCTGTGGAGGGTGTGGACAAAAGGAGCCCTCTTCCACTATTGGTGGGAATGTAAATTGATACAGTCACTCTGGAGAACACTATGGTGTTTCCTTTAAAAAACTAGAAATAGACTTAGCATCTGATCCAGCAATCCCACTTCTGGGCATATACCCAGAGAAAACCATAAATCAAAAAGGCACATTCACCACAATGTTCATTGCAGCACTATTTACAATAGACAGGTAATGGAAGCAACCTAAATGCCCACAGACAGATAAATGGATAAAGATGGGGTACATATATAAAATGGAATATTACTCGGCCATAAAAGGGAATGAAACTGGGTCATTTGTAGAGACATCGATGGATCTAGAGACTGTCATATAGAATGAAGTAAGTCAGAAAGAGGAAATCAAATATGGTATATTAATGCATATATGTGGAACCTAAAAGATGGTACAGATGAACTGGTTTGCAGGGAAGAAATAGAGACACAGAGGAAGTGAACAAACGTATGGACACCAAGTGGGGGAAGCCATGGTGTGGGGGTGGTGGGATGAGTTGGGAGATTGGGATTGACCTGTATACATGTATATGCATAAAATACATAACTGATAATAACCTGCTGTATAAAAAAGTAAATAAAATTAAATTTCAAAATTTTAAAAAATAAAATTTAAAAATAAAACAGAAAAAAGTTCTTCCCTTCACACACATGTATTTATAGGAATGAATTATTTCCATGCTTATATCTATAAATACATAAAAGAGGAATAAAATCTAACTTGAACCATAAACGAAAAAAACCCTGAACCCACCAGTTATACAGAGGAAAACACTATCAGGGCACTTGCTCCAGCGGTAAACAATTCTGAAGTTGATCAGAGGTGGGGAATCATCTCCCATCCAGCCAGGAACCCACCCCCCACGCAAGAAGCGTCCTCATTGCAAAGCTGGGAGACCCTGCCGAGGCATCTCTGAATAAAGGTGAGCTGAGCCCCAGACCAGCTGCTGCTGAACTGTTCCCACCCTTCCCACGAGAAACACCTGAATATGCACAAGGGTTTGAAATCCTAGAGGGAGGGCCATGGAGCCACACCAGCGAAAGCACGCAGGCCATGTTGGTGACTGCAGGCCAGCCAGGGTGGTCCAGGCCCCGTGCGCTCTTCCGGAAGCTTTCCATTGTCCTGCCTGAGATACCCCTCCTCCCCCGGCCCCCACTGCTTTTTTCCTTCCTCACCTCTGTCCGGAGAGAAATTCCAGCGGAAGGTATGGGTGACACATCCTCTTCTTTACAGGTGGTGGCAGCCTGGCAACTCCTGCAGAAAGGCCAGCAGTGCCCCACTCACACCGGGCCAACAACAAAGCTCTGGCCCCTCATTCCCTCCCACCAGCTCAGCTCCGAGACTGCTGACGGGGCAGAGAATATGGAGTCAGGCACAGCTTCAGGGGCTATTGCTGCCTGGAGCGCTGTTTATATTGACCTCAACCAGGCACACCTGGGGAGGGCCGGACGGCAGGGTAAGGCTGCCCAGGTCAGCTAATCCACAACCCTCAGGGAATCACATTGTTGAAAATGGACCTCGCTAAGGCAGAATAGAAGCCAAGGAAAATAAGGACACAATGCCATTTGCAGCACCGTAGATGAGTCTAGAGGTAATCAGGTGACTTGTAGTAAGTGAAAAAGTGAAAGACACATATCATATCATATCACTTATAGGTGTTACCTAAAAATGGATACCAGGGCAGATATTTCCACGGAGAAGGGCAATCACAGTTTCATTAAACAAACTTATGGTTCACCAATGGAAAGGTGTGAGGATTGGATTCATTACGATATTGGGGTTAACAGACAGATACAAACACAGGTGAAATATATAATCACCAAAGACCTACGGAATACCAAGAGAAGACTACTCAACATTCTGTCATAACGTACATGGGAAAAGGATCCCAGGAAGAACAGACATATGTATATGTGTAAAAGAAACACATCTTGCACACCAAAAACAAGCCAAACGTTGTAATCAAACTTGCTGTAATAAAAAATTAAAAAAATTAAATTCAAAACACGAACAAGAAGTAGTGAGACAATCTTGAGGGGCTTTCTCCTGGCCCATTCCGTTCTAAATTCCAATCTAGAACGTGAATTCCATTGAGGCTCTGCTGCCCTAGTAACCAGATTTGGTAAGGGAGAATTGCTGCCACCTTGTGGCCGTTTCACACAACAGCAGCTTTAATCCCAGCTCTAATGGTCAGTGGATATTCAAAATCATTAGAGGCCTGTAAATGACACCTGTCCTGAAAACAAATCCTGGGGTCATATATCGACCAAAAAATTCAAAAGACGTCCATATTTCAAAATGACAGTTTCAAGAGGCATATTTTACGCACATTACTGTTCTGCTTCTTTTGCTTTCTTTCTTTCTTGGTTAAAAAAACGGGAATGGAAAAAGGCAACCCTCAGAATGGGCGAAAACGTTCGCAAACGAATCAATGGACAAAGGTTTAATCTCCAATATATATAAACAGCTCATGCAGCTTAATATTAATAAAACAAACAACCCAATACAAAAATGGGCAGAAGATCTAAATAGACGTTTCTTCAAAGAAGACACAGAGAGGGCCAAGAAGCACATGAAAAGCTGCTCAACATCACTAATTATTAGAGAAATGCAAATCAAAACAACAATGAGGTATGACCTCACTCCTGTTAGAATCGGGATCATCAGAAAATCTACAAACAACAAATTCTGGGGACGGTGTGGACAAAAGGAACCCTCTTCCGCTATTGGTGGGCATGTAAATTGATACAGTCACTATGGAGAACAGTATGGAGGTTCCTTTAAAAAACTAAAAAGAGAATTACCATAGGATCCAGCAATCCAACTTCTGGGCATATACCCAGAGAAATCCATAAATCACAAAGACACATTCACCAAAATGTTCATTGCAGCACTATTTACAATAGCCAGGTAATGGAAGCAACGTCAATGCCCACAGACAGACGAATGGATAAAGATGTGGTACATATATAAAATGGAATATTACGGAGCCATAAAAAGGAATGAAACTGGGTCATCTGTAGAGAAGTCGATGGATCTAGAGACTGTCATACAGAGGGAAGTAAGTCAGAAAGAGAAAAACAAATATTGTTTATTAATGCATATATGTGGAACCTAGAAAAATGGTACAAATGAACTAGTTTGTAGGGCAGAAATAGAGACAGAGGTAGAGAGCAAACGTATGGACACCAAGTGGGGGAAGCCATGGGGTGGTGGTGGTGGGATGAGTTGGGAGATTGGGATTGACCTGTATACATGTATATGCATGAAATAGATAACTAAGAATAACCTGCTGTACAAAAAAATAAATAAACTTAAATTTCAAAATTTTGAAAAATAAAATTTAAAAATAAAACAGAAAAAAGTTCTTCCATTCACACAGATGTATTTATATGAATGAATTATTTCCATGCTTATATCAATAAATACATAAAAGAGGAATAAAATCTAACTCGAACCAAAAAAAAAAAAAACGGAACCTAACAGTTATACAGAGGAAAACCCTACCAAGGCACTTGCTCCAGCGGTAAACAATTCTGAAATTGGTCAGAGGTGGGGAATCATCTCTCATACAGCCAGCAGCCCCGCCACCCACGCAAGGAGCGTCCTCAATGCAAAGCTGGGGGACCGAGCCGAGGCCTCTGTGAGTAAACGTGAGCTGAGCCCCAGGCCAGCTGCTGTTGAAATTTTCCCTCCCTTCCCAGGTAAAACACCTGAATATGTACAAGTGCTTGAAAACCTAGAGGAAGGGCCGTGGAGCCACACCAGCGACAGCACGCTGGCCAACTTGGTGCCTGCAGGCCTGCCAGGATGGTCCTGGCCCCGGGCGCTCTTCTGGAAGCTTTCCATTTCCCTGCCTGAGATACCCCTCCTGTCCCGGCCCCCACTCCTTTTTTTCCTTCCTCACCTCAGCCCGGAGAGAAATTCCAGTGGAAGTTATGGGTGACACATCCTCTTCTTTACAGGTGGCAGCCTGGCAACTCCTGCAGAAAGTCCAGCAGAGCCCCACTCACACCGGGCCACCCACAAAGCCGTGGACCCTCACACCCTCCCACCAGCACAGCCCCGAGACTGCTGACGGGGCAGAGAATATGGAGTCAGACACAGCTGCAGGGGCTATTGCTGCCAGGAGTGCTGTTTATATTGACCTCAACACAGGCACACCTGGGGAGGGCCGGCCAGCAGGGTCAGGCTGCCCAGGTCAGCTAATACTCAGCCCTCAGAGAATCACATTGCAGAAAATGGACCTCGCTAAGACAGAATATTAGCCAAGGAAAAAAGGACACAATGCCAGTTGCAGCACCGTAGATGAGTCTAGAGGTAATCACGTGACTTGTAGTAAGTCAGAAACTGAAAGACACATATCGTATGATATCACTTATAGGTGTTACCTAAAAATTGATACCAGGGCAGATATTTCCATGGAGAAGGGCAATCACAGATTCATTAAACAAACTTATGGTTCACCAATGGAAAGGTGCGAGGATTGGATTCATTACGATATTGGGGTTAACAGACAGATACAAACACAGGTGAAATATATAATCACCAAAGACCTACGGAATACCAAGAGAAGACTACTCAAAATTCTGTCATAGCGTACATGGGAAAAGGATCCCAGGAAGAACAGACATATGTATATGTGTAAAAGAAACACATCTTGCACACCAAAAACAAGCCAAACGTTGTTATCAAACTTGCTAAAATAAAAAATAAAAAAATTAAATTCAAAACACAAACAAGAAGTAGTGATACAAACTTGAGGGGCTTTATCCTGGCACATTCCGTTCTAAATTCCAATCTAGAACGTGAATTGCATTGAGGCTCTGCTGCCCTAGTAACCAGATTTGGTAAGGGAGAACTGCTGCCACCTTGTGGCCGTTTCACACAACAGCAGCTTTAATCCCAGCGCTAATGGTCAGAGGATATTCAAAATCATGACAGGCCTGTAAATGACACCTGCCCTGAAAACAAATCCTGGGGTCATATATCGACCAAAAAATTCAAAAGACGTCCATATTTCAAAATGACAGTTTCAAGAGGCATATTTTACGCACATTAGTGTTCTGATTCTTTTGCTTTCTTTCTTTCTTGGTTAAAAAAACGGGAATGGAAAAAGGCAACACTCAGAATGGGCGAAAACGTTCGCAAAAGGATCAATGGACAAAGGTTTAATCTCCAATATATATAAACAGCTCATGCAGCTTAATATTAATAAAACAAACAACCCAATACAAAAATGGGCAGAAGATCTAAATAGACGTTTCTTCCAAGAAGACACAGAGATGGCCAAGACGCACATGAAAAGCTGCTCAACATCACTAATTATTAGAGAAATGCAAATCAAAACTACAATGAGGTATGACCTCACTCCTGTTAGAATCGGGATCATCAGAAAATCTACAAACCACAAATTCTGGGGACGGTGTGGACAAAAGGAACCCTCTTCCGCTATTGGTGGGCATGTAAATTGATACAGTCACTATGGAGAACAGTATGGAGGTTCCTTTAAAAAACTAAAAAGAGAATTACCATAGGATCCAGCAATCCCACTTCTGGGCATATACCCAGAGAAAATCATAAATCACAAAGACACATTCACCACAATGTTCATTGCAGCACTATTTACAAGAGCCAGGTAATGGAAGCAACGTAAATGCCCACAGACAGACGAATGGATAAAGATGTGGTACATATATAAAATGGAATATTACTGAGCCATAAAAAGGAATGAAACTGGGTCATTTGTAGAGAAGTCGATGGATCTAGAGACTGTCATACAGAGGGAAGTAAGTCACCAAGAGGAAATCAAATATTGTATATTAATGCATATATGTGGAACCTAAAAGATGGTACAGATGAACTGGTTTGCAGGGAAGAAATAGAGACACAGAGGTAGAGAACAAACGTATGGACACCAAGTGTGGGAAGCCATGGGGTGGTGGTGGTGGGATGAGTTGGGAGATTGGGATTGACCTGTATACATGTATATGCATAAAATACATAACTGATAATAACCTGCTGTATAAAAAAGTAAATAAAATTAAATTTCAAAATTTTGAAAAATAAAATTTAAAAATAAAACAGAAAAAAGTTCTTCCCTTCACACACATGTATTTATAGGAATGAATTATTTCCATGCTTATATCTATAAATACATAAAAGAGGAATAAAATCTAACTTGAACCATAAACGAAAAAATACCTGAACCCACCAGTTATACAGAGGAAAACCCTATCAGGGCACTTGCTCCAGCGGTAAACAATTCTGCAATTGGTCAGAGGTGTGGAATCATCTCCCATCCAGCTAGCACCCACCCCCTACGCAAGAAGCATCCTCATTGCAAAGCTGGGAGACCGTGCCGAGAAATCTCTGAATAAAGGTGAGCTGAGCCCCAGGCCAGCTGCTGCTGAACTGTTTCCACCCTTCCCAGGTAAAACACCTGAATATGTACAAGGGCTTGGAAGCCTAGAGGAGGGGCCCTGGAGCCACACTAGCGACAGCACACAGGCCAACTTGGTGCCTGCAGGCTAGCCAGGGTGGTGCTGGCCCCGGGTACTCTTCCGGAAGCTTTCCTTGTCCTGCCTGAGATACCCCTGGTGTCCCGTCCCCCACTGCTTTTTTCCTTCCTCACCTCTATCCGGAGAGAAATTCCAGCGGAAGATATGGGTGACACATCCTCTTCTTTACAGGTGGCAGCCTGGCAACTCCTGCAGAAAGGCCAGCAGTGCCCCACTCACACCGGGCCACCAACAAAGCTGTGGCCCCTCATTCCCTCCCACCAGCTCAGCCCCGAGACTGCTGACGGGGCAGAGAATATGGAGTCAGGCACAGCTTCAGGGGCTATTGCTGCCTGGAGCGCTGTTTATATTGACCTCAACCAGGCACACCTGGGGAGGGCCGGCCGGCAGGGTAAGGCTGCCCAGGTCAGCTAATCCACAACCCTCAGGGAATCACATTGTTGAAAATGGACCTCGCTAAGGCAGAATAGAAGCCAAGGAAAATAAGGACACAATGCCATTTGCAGCACCGTAGATGAGTCTAGAGGTAATCACGTGACTTGTAGTAAGTCAGAAAGGGAAAGACACATATCATATCATATCACTTATAGGTGTTACCTAAAAATGGATACCAGGGCAGACATTTCCACGGAGAAGGGCAATCACAGTTTCATTAAACACACTTATGGTTCACCAATGGAAAGGTGTGAGGATTGGTTTCATTACGATATCGCGGTTAACAGACATATACAAACACAGGTGACATATATAATCACCAAAGACCTACGGAATACCAAGAGAAGACTACTCAACATTCTGTCATAACGTCCCTGGGAAAAGGATCCCAGGAAGAACAGACATCTGTATATGTGTAAAAGAACCACATCTTCGACACCTACAATAAGCCAAACATTGTAATCAAACTTGCTGTAATAAAAAATAAAAATTTAAATTAAAAATACGAACAAGAAGTAGGGAGACAAACTTGAGGGGCTTTCTCCTGGCACATTCCATTCTAAATTCCAATCTAGAACACGACATCCATTGAGGCTCTGCTGCCCTAGTAACCAGATTTGGTAAGGGAGAACTGCTGCCACCTTGTGGCCGTTTCACACAACAGCAGCTTTAATCCCAGCGCTAATGGTCAGTTGATATTCAAAATCATTGCAGGCCTGTAAATGACACCTGCCCTGAAAACAAATCCTGGGGTCACGTATCGACCAAAAAATTCAAAGGACGTCCATATTTCAAAACGACCGTTTCAAAAGGCATATTTTATGCACATTAGTGTTCTGCTTCTTTGTCTTTCTTTTTTTTTGGTTAAAAAGACGGGAATGAAAAAAGGCATCCCTCAGACTGGGCGAAAATCGTTGCAAACGAATCAATGGACAAAGGTTTAATCTCCAATATATATAAACAGCTCATGCAGCTTAATATTAAAAAAACAAACAACCCAATACAAAAATGGGCAGAAGTTCTAAAGAGACGTTTCTTCAAAGAAGACACAGAGATGGCCAAGACGCACATGAAAAGCTGCTCAAGAGCACTAATTATTAGAGAAATGCAAATCAAAACTACAATGAGGTATCACCTCACACCTGTTAGGATCGGCATCATCAGAAAATCTACAAACAACAAATTCTGGGGAGGGTGTGGACAAAAGGAGCCCTCTTCCACTATTGGTGGGAATGTAAATTGTTACCGTCACTATGGAGAACAGTTTGGAGTTTCCTTTAAAAAACTAGAAATAGAATTACCTTCTGATCCAGCAATCCCACTTCTGGACATATACCCAGAGAAAACCATAAATCAAAAAGGCACATTCACCACAATGTTCATTGCAGCACTATTTAAAATAGCCAGGTAATGGAAGCAACCTAAATGCCCACAGACAGATGAATGGATAAAGATGGGGTACATATATAAAATGGAATATTACTCGGCCCTAAAAAGGAATGAAACTGGGTCATTTGTAGAGACATCGATGGATCTAGAGACTGTCATATAGAATGAAGTAAGTCAGAAAGAGGAAATCAAATATTGTATATTAATGCATATATGTGGAACCTAAAAGATGGTACAGATGAACTGGTTTGCAGGGAAGAAATAGAGACACAGTGGTAGAGAACAAACGTATGGACACCAAGTGTGGGAAGCCATGGGGTGGTGGTGGTGGGATGAGTTGGGAGATTGGGATTGACCTGTATACATATATATGCATAAAATTCATAACTGATAATAACCTGCTGTATAAAAAAGTAAATAAAATTAAATTTCAATATTTTAAAAAATAAAATTTAAAAATAAAACAGAAAAAAGTTCTTCCCTTCACACACATGTATTTATAGGAATGAATTATTTCCATGCTTATATCTATAAATACATAACAGAGGAATAAAATCTAACTTGAACCGTAAACGAAAAAATACCTGAACCCACCAGTTGTACAGAGGAAAACACTATCAGGGCACTTGCTCCAGCGGTAAACAATTCTGAAATTGGTCAGAGGTGTGGAATAATCTCCCATCCAGCTAGCACCCACCCCCCACGCAAGGAGTGTCCTAATTGCAAAGCTGGGAGACCGTGCCGAGAAATCTCTGAATAAAGGTGAGCTGAGCCCCAGGCCAGCTGCTGCTGAACTGTTCCCACCCTTCCCAGGTAAAACACCTGAATATGTACAAGGGCTTGAAAGCCTAGAGGAAGGGCCCTGGAGCCACACTAGCGACAGCACGCAGGCCAACTTGGTGCCTGCAGGCCAGCCAGGGTGGTCCTGGCCCCGGGTACTCTTCCGGAAGCTTTCCATTGTCCTGCCTGTGATACCCCTCCTGTCCCGGCCCCCACTGCTTTTTTCCTTCCTCACCTCTGTCTGGAGAGAAATTCCAGCGGAAGGTATGGGTGACACATCCTCTTCTTTACAGGTGGCAGCCTGGCAACTCCTGCAGAAAGGCCAGCAGTGCCCCACTCACACCGGGCCACCAACAAAGCTGTGGCCCCTCATTCCCTCCCACCAGCTCAGCCCCGAGACTGCTGACGGGGCAGAGAATATGGAGTCAGGCACAGCTTCAGGGGCTATTGCTGCCTGGAGCGCTGTTTATATTGACCTCAACCAGGCACACCTGGGGAGGGCCGGCCAGCAGGGTAAGGCTGCCCAGGTCAGCTAATCCACAACCCTCAGGGAATCATTGTTGAAAATGGACCTCGCTAAGGCAGAATAGAAGCCAAGGAAAATAAGGACACAATGCCATTTGCAGCACCGTAGATGAGTCTAGAGGTAATCACGTGACTTGTAGTAAGTCAGAAAGTGAAAGACACATATCATATCACTTATAGGTGTTACCTATAAATGGATACCAGGGCAGATATTTCCACGGAGAAGGGCAATCACAGATTCATTAAACAAACTTATGGTTCACCAATGGAAAGGTGGGAGGATTGGTTTCATTACGATATCGGGGTTAACAGACATATACAAACACAGGTGACATATATAATCACCAAAGACCTACGGAATACCAAGAGAAGACTACTCAACATTCTGTCATAACGTCCCTGGGAAAAGGATCCCAGGAAGAACAGACATCTGTATATGTGTAAAAGAACCACATCTTCGACACCTACAATAAGCCAAACATTGTAATCAAACTTGCTGTAATAAAAAATAAAAATTTAAATTAAAAATACGAACAAGAAGTAGGGAGACAAACTTGAGGGGCTTTCTCCTGGCACATTCCATTCTAAATTCCAATCTAGAACACGACTTCCATTGAGGCTCTGCTGCCCTAGTAACCAGATTTGGTAAGGGAGAACTGCTGCCACCTTGTGGCCGTTTCACACAACAGCAGCTTTAATCCCAGCGCTAATGGTGAGTTGATATTCAAAATCATTGCAGGCCTGTGAATGACACCTTCCCTGAAAACAAATCCTGGGGTCACATATCGACCAAAAAATTCAAAGGACGTCCATATTTCAAAACGACCGTTTCAAAAGGCATATTTTATGCACATTAGTGTTCTGCTTCTTTGTCTTTCTTTCTTTTTTGGTTAAAAAGACGGGAGTGGAAAAAGGCATCCCTCAGACTGGGCGAAAATCGTTGCAAACGAATCAATGGACAAAGGTTTAATCTCCAATATATATAAACAGCTCATGCAGCTTAATTTAAAAAAAACAAACAACCCAATACAAAAATGGGCAGAAGTTCTAAAGATACGTTTCTTCAAAGAAGACCCAGAGATGGCCAAGACGCACATGAAAAGATGCTCAAGAGCACTAATTATTAGAGAAATGCAAATCAAAACTACAATGAGGTATCACCTCACACCTGTTAGAATCGGCATCATCAGAAAATCTACAAACAACAAATTCTGTGGAGGGTGTGGACAAAAGGAGCCCTCTTCCACTATTGGTGGGAATGTAAATTGATACAGTCACTCTGGAGAACACTATGGTGTTTCCTTTAAAAAACTAGAAATAGACTTAGCATCTGATCCAGCAATCCCACTTCTGGGCATATACCCAGAGAAAACCATAAATCAAAAAGGCACATTCACCACAATGTTCATTGCAGCACTATTTACAATAGACAGGTAATGGAAGCAACCTAAATGCCCACAGACAGATAAATGGATAAAGATGGGGTACATATATAAAATGGAATATTACTCGGCCATAAAAGGGAATGAAACTGGGTCATTTGTAGAGACATCGATGGATCTAGAGACTGTCATATAGAATGAAGTAAGTCAGAAAGAGGAAATCAAATATGGTATATTAATGCATATATGTGGAACCTAAAAGATGGTACAGATGAACTGGTTTGCAGGGAAGAAATAGAGACACAGAGGTAGTGAACAAACGTATGGACACCAAGTGGGGGAAGCCATGGTGTGGGGGTGGTGGGATGAGTTGGGAGATTGGGATTGACCTGTATACATGTATATGCATAAAATACATAACTGATAATAACCTGCTGTATAAAAAAGTAAATAAAATTAAATTTCAAAATTTTTAAAAATAAAATTTAAAAATAAAACAGAAAAAAGTTCTTCCCTTCACACACATGTATTTATAGGAATGAATTATTTCCATGCTTATATCTATAAATACATAAAAGAGGAATAAAATCTAACTTGAACCATAAACGAAAAAAAACCTGAACCCACCAGTTATACAGAGGAAAACACTATCAGGGCACTTGCTCCAGCGGTAAACAATTCTGAAGTTGATCAGAGGTGGGGAATCATCTCCCAACCAGCCAGGAACCCACCCCCCACGCAAGAAGCGTCCTCATTGCAAAGCTGGGAGACCCTGCCGAGGCATCTCTGAATAAAGGTGAGCTGAGCCCCAGACCAGCTGCTGCTGAACTGTTCCCACCCTTCCCAGGAGAAACACCTGAATATGCACAAGGGTTTGAAATCCTAGAGGGAGGGCCATGGAGCCACACCAGCGAAAGCACGCAGGCCATGTTGGTGACTGCAGGCCAGCCAGGGTGGTCCAGGCCCCGTGCGCTCTTCCGGAAGCTTTCCATTGTCCTGCCTGAGATACCCCTCCTCCCCCGGCCCCCACTGCTTTTTTCCTTCCTCACCTCTGTCCGGAGAGAAATTCCAGCGGAAGGTATGGGTGACACATCCTCTTCTTTACAGGTGGTGGCAGCCTGGCAACTCCTGCAGAAAGGCCAGCAGTGCCCCACTCACACCGGGCCAACAACAAAGCTCTGGCCCCTCATTCCCTCCCACCAGCTCAGCTCCGAGACTGCTGACGGGGCAGAGAATATGGAGTCAGGCACAGCTTCAGGGGCTATTGCTGCCTGGAGCGCTGTTTATATTGACCTCAACCAGGCACACCTGGGGAGGGCCGGACGGCAGGGTAAGGCTGCCCAGGTCAGCTAATCCACAACCCTCAGGGAATCACATTGTTGAAAATGGACCTCGCTAAGGCAGAATAGAAGCCAAGGAAAATAAGGACACAATGCCATTTGCAGCACCGTAGATGAGTCTAGAGGTAATCAGGTGACTTGTAGTAAGTGAAAAAGTGAAAGACACATATCATATCATATCACTTATAGGTGTTACCTAAAAATGGATACCAGGGCAGATATTTCCACGGAGAAGGGCAATCACAGTTTCATTAAACAAACTTATGGTTCACCAATGGAAAGGTGTGAGGATTGGATTCATTACGATATTGGGGTTAACAGACAGATACAAACACAGGTGAAATATATAATCACCAAAGACCTACGGAATACCAAGAGAAGACTACTCAACATTCTGTCATAACGTACATGGGAAAAGGATCCCAGGAAGAACAGACATATGTATATGTGTAAAAGAAACACATCTTGCACACCAAAAACAAGCCAAACGTTGTAATCAAACTTGCTGTAATAAAAAATTAAAAAAATTAAATTCAAAACACGAACAAGAAGTAGTGAGACAATCTTGAGGGGCTTTCTCCTGGCCCATTCCGTTCTAAATTCCAATCTAGAACGTGAATTCCATTGAGGCTCTGCTGCCCTAGTAACCAGATTTGGTAAGGGAGAATTGCTGCCACCTTGTGGCCGTTTCACACAACAGCAGCTTTAATCCCAGCTCTAATGGTCAGTGGATATTCAAAATCATTAGAGGCCTGTAAATGACACGTGTCCTGAAAACAAATCCTGGGGTCATATATCGACCAAAAAATTCAAAAGACGTCCATATTTCAAAATGACAGTTTCAAGAGGCATATTTTACGCACATTACTGTTCTGCTTCTTTTGCTTTCTTTCTTTCTTGGTTAAAAAAACGGGAATGGAAACAGGCAACCCTCAGAATGGGCGAAAACGTTCGCAAACGAATCAATGGACAAAGGTTTAATCTCCAATATATATAAACAGCTCATGCAGCTTAATATTAATAAAACAAACAACCCAATACAAAAATGGGCAGAAGATCTAAATAGACGTTTCTTCAAAGAAGACACAGAGAGGGCCAAGAAGCACATGAAAAGCTGCTCAACATCACTAATTATTAGAGAAATGCAAATCAAAACAACAATGAGGTATGACCTCACTCCTGTTAGAATCGGGATCATCAGAAAATCTACAAACAACAAATTCTGGGGACGGTGTGGACAAAAGGAACCCTCTTCCGCTATTGGTGGGCATGTAAATTGATACAGTCACTATGGAGAACAGTATGGAGGTTCCTTTAAAAAACTAAAAAGAGAATTACCATAGGATCCAGCAATCCAACTTCTGGGCATATACCCAGAGAAAACCATAAATCACAAAGACACATTCACCAAAATGTTCATTGCAGCACTATTTACAATAGCCAGGTAATGGAAGCAACGTCAATGCCCACAGACAGACGAATGGATAAAGATGTGGTACATATATAAAATGGAATATTACGGAGCCATAAAAAGGAATGAAACTGGGTCATCTGTAGAGAAGTCGATGGATCTAGAGACTGTCATACAGAGGGAAGTAAGTCAGAAAGAGAAAAACAAATATTGTTTATTAATGCATATATGTGGAACCTAGAAAAATGGTACAAATGAACTAGTTTGAAGGGCAGAAATAGAGACAGAGGTAGAGAGCAAACGTATGGACACCAAGTGGGGGAAGCCATGGGGTGGTGGTGGTGGGATGAGTTGGGAGATTGGGATTGACCTGTATACATGTATATGCATGAAATAGATAACTAAGAATAACCTGCTGTACAAAAAAATAAATAAAATTAAATTTCAAAATTTTGAAAAATAAAATTTAAAAATAAAACAGGAAAAAGTTCTTCCATTCACACAGATGTATTTATAGGAATGAATTATTTCCATGCTTATATCAATAAATACATAAAAGAGGAATAAAATCTAACTCGAACCAAAAAAAAAAAAAAAACGGAACCTAACAGTTATACAGAGGAAAACCCTACCAAGGCACTTGCTCCAGCGGTAAACAATTCTGAAATTGGTCAGAGGTGGGGAATCATCTCTCATACAGCCAGCAGCCCCGCCACCCACGCAAGGAGCATCCTCAATGCAAAGCTGGGGGACCGAGCCGAGGCCTCTGTGAGTAAACGTGAGCTGAGCCCCAGGCCAGCTGCTGTTGAAATTTTCCCTCCCTTCCCAGGTAAAACACCTGAATATGTACAAGTGCTTGAAAACCTAGAGGAAGGGCCGTGGAGCCACACCAGCGACAGCACGCTGGCCAACTTGGTGCCTGCAGGCCTGCCAGGATGGTCCTGGCCCCGGGCGCTCTTCTGGAAGCTTTCCATTTCCCTGCCTGAGATACCCCTCCTGTCCCGGCCCCCACTCCTTTTTTTCCTTCCTCACCTCAGCCCGGAGAGAAATTCCAGTAGAAGTTATGGGTGACACATCCTCTTCTTTACAGGTGGCAGCCTGGCAACTCCTGCAGAAAGTCCAGCAGAGCCCCACTCACACCGGGCCACCCACAAAGCCGTGGACCCTCCCACCCTCCCACCAGCACAGCCCCGAGACTGCTGACGGGGCAGAGAATATGGAGTCAGACACAGCTGCAGGGGCTATTGCTGCCAGGAGTGCTGTTTATATTGACCTCAACACAGGCACACCTGGGGAGGGCCGGCCAGCAGGGTCAGGCTGCCCAGGTCAGCTAATACTCAGCCCTCAGAGAATCACATTGCAGAAAATGGACCTCGCTAAGACAGAATATTAGCCAAGGAAAAAAGGACACAATGCCAGTTGCAGCACCGTAGATGAGTCTAGAGGTAATCACGTGACTTGTAGTAAGTCAGAAAGTGAAAGACACATATCGTATGATATCACTTATAGGTGTTACCTAACAATTGATACCAGGGCAGATATTTCCATGGAGAAGGGCAATCACAGATTCATTAAACAAACTTATGGTTCACCAATGGAAAGGTGCGAGGATTGGATTCATTACGATATTGGGGTTAACAGACAGATACAAACACAGGTGAAATATATAATCACCAAAGACCTACGGAATACCAAGAGAAGACTTCTCAACATTCTCTCATAACGTCCCTGGGAAAAGGATCCCAGGAAGAACAGACATATGTATATGTGTAAAAGAACCACATCTTCGACACCTACAATAAGCCAAACATTGTAATCAAACTTGCTGTAATAAAAAATAAAAATTTAAATTAAAAATACGAACAAGAAGTAGGGAGACAAACTTGAGGGGCTTTCTCCTGGCACATTCCATTCTAAATTCCAATCTAGAACACGACATCCATTGAGGCTCTGCTGCCCTAGTAACCAGATTTGGTAAGGGAGAACTGCTGCCACCTTGTGGCCGTTTCACACAACAGCAGCTTTAATCCCAGCGCTAATGGTCAGTTGATATTCAAAATCATTGCAGGCCTGTAAATGACACCTGCCCTGAAAACAAATCCTGGGGTCACGTATCGACCAAAAAATTCAAAGGACGTCCATATTTCAAAACGACCGTTTCAAAAGGCATATTTTATGCACATTAGTGTTCTGCTTCTTTGTCTTTCTTTTTTTTTGGTTAAAAAGACGGGAATGGAAAAAGGCATCCCTCAGACTGGGCGAAAATCGTTGCAAACGAATCAATGGACAAAGGTTTAATCTCCAATATATATAAACAGCTCATGCAGCTTAATATTAAAAAAACAAACAACCCAATACAAAAATGGGCAGAAGTTCTAAAGAGACGTTTCTTCAAAGAAGACACAGAGATGGCCAAGACGCACATGAAAAGCTGCTCAAGAGCACTAATTATTAGAGAAATGCAAATCAAAACTACAATGAGGTATCACCTCACACCTGTTAGAATCGGCATCATCAGAAAATCTACAAACAACAAATTCTGGGGAGTGTGTGGACAAAATGAGCCCTCTTCTACTATTTGTGGGAATGTAAATTGATTCCGTCAATATGGAGAACAGTATGGAGTTTCCTTTAAAAAACTAGAAATAGAATTACCATCTGATCCAGCAATCCCACTTCTGGGCATATACCCAGAGAAAACCATAAATCAAAAAGGCACATTCACCACAATGTTCATTGCAGCACTATTTACAATAGACAGGTAATGGAAGCAAACTAAATGCCCACAGACAGATGAATGGATAAAGATGGGGTACATATATAAAATGGAATATTACTCGGCCATAAAAAGGAATGAAACTGGGTCATTTGTAGAGACATCGATGGATCTAGAGACTGTCATACAGAATTAAGTAAGTCAGAAAGAGGAAATCAAATATTTTATATTAATGCATATATGTGGAACCTAAAAAATGGTACAGATGAACTGGTTTGCAGGGAAGAAATAGAGACGCAGAGATAGAGAACAAACGTATGGACACCAAGTGTGGGAAGCCATGGGGTGGTGGTGGTGGGATGAGTTGGGAGATTCGGATTGACCTGTATACATGTATATGCATAAAATACAAAACTAATAATAACGTGCTATATAAAAAAGTAAATGAAATTAAATTTCAAAATTTTAAAAAATAAAATTTAAAAATAAAACAGAAAAAATTTATTACCTTCACAAAGATGTATTTATAGGAAAGAATTATTTCCATGCTTATATCTATAAATACATAAAAGAGGAATAAAATCTAACTTGAACCATATACGAAAAAAAACCTGAACCCACCAGTTATACAGAGGAAAACCCTATCAGGGCACTTGCTCCAGCGGTAAACAATTCTGAAATTGGTCAGAGGTGTGGAATCATCTCCCATCCAGCTAGCACCCACCCCCCACGCAAGGAGCGTCCTCATTGCAAAGCTGGGAGACCGTGCCGAGGCATCTCTGAATAAAGGTGAGCTGAGCCCCAGGCCAGCTGCTGCTGAACTGTTCCCACCCTTCCCAGGTAAAACACCTGAATATGTACAAGGGCTTGAAAGCCTAGAGGACGGGACGTGGAGCCACACTAGCGACAGCACGCAGGCCAACTTGGTGCCTGCAGGCCAGCCAGGGTGGTCCTGGCCCCGGGTACTCTTCCGGAAGCTTTCCATTGTCCTGCCTGTGATACCCCTCCTGTCCCGGCCCCCACTGCTGTTTTCCTTCCTCACCTCTGTACGGAGAGAAATTCCAGCGGAAGGTATGGGTGACACATCCTCTTCTTTACAGGTGGCAGCCTGGCAACTCCTGCAGAAAGGCCAGCAGTGCCCCACTCACACCGGGCCACCAACAAAGCTGTGGCCCCTCATTCCCTCCCACCAGCTCAGCCCCGAGACTGCTGACGGGGCAGAGAATATGGAGTCAGGCACAGCTTCAGAGGCTATTGCTGCCTGGAGCGCTGTTTATATTGACCTCAACCAGGCACACCTGGGGAGGGCCGGACGGCAGGGTAAGGCTGCCCAGGTCAGCTAATCCACAACCCTCAGGGAATCACATTGTTGAAAATGGACCTCGCTAAGGCAGAATAGAAGCCAAGGAAAATAAGGACACAATGCCATTTGCAGCACCGTAGATGAGTCTAGAGGTAATCACGTGACTTGTAGTAAGTCAGAAAGTGAAAGACACATATCATATCATATCACTTATAGGTGTTACCTAAAAATGGATACCAGGGCAGATACTTCCACGGAGAAGGGCAATCACAGATTCATTAAACACACTTATGGTTCACCAATGGAAAGGTGTGAGGATTTGTTTCATTACGATATCGGGGTTAACAGACATATACAAACACAGCTGACATATATAATCACCAAAGACCTACGGAATACCAAGAGAAGACTACTCAACATTCTGTCATAACGTCCCTGGGAAAAGGATCCCAGGAAGAACAGACATCTGTATATGTGTAAAAGAACCACATCTTCGACACCTACAATAAGCCAAACATTGTAATCAAACTTGCTGTAATAAAAAATAAAAATTTAAATTAAAAATACGAACAAGAAGTAGGGAGACAAACTTGAGGGGCTTTCTCCTGGCACATTCCATTCTAAATTCCAATCTAGAACATGACTTCCATTGAGGCTCTGCTGCCCTAGTAACCAGATTTGGTAAGGGAGAACTGCTGCCACCTTGTGGCCGTTTCACACAACAGCAGCTTTAATCCCAGCGCTAATGGTCAGTTGATATTCAAAATCATTGCAGGCCTGTAAATGACACCTGCCCTGAAAACAAATCCTGGGGTCACATATCGACCAAAAAATTCAAAGGACGTCCATATTTCAAAACGACCGTTTCAAAAGGCATATTTTATGCACATTAGTGTTCTGCTTCTTTGTCTTTCTTTCTTTTTTGGTTAAAAAGACGGGAATGGAAAAAGGCATCCCTCAGACTGGGCGAAAATCGTTGCAAACGAATCAATGGACAAAGGTTTAATCTCCAATATATATAAACAGCTCATGCAGCTTAATTTTAAAAAAACAAACAACCCAATACAAAAATGGGCTGAAGTTCTAAAGAGAAGTTTCTTCAAAGAAGACACAGAGATGGCCAAAACGCACATGAAAAGCTGCTCAACATCACTAATTATTAGAGAAATGCAAATCAAAACTACATGAGGTATCACCTCACACCTGTTAGGATCGGCATCATCAGAAAATCTACAAACAACAAATTCTGGGGAGGGTGTGGACAAAAGGAGCCCTCTTCCACTATTGGTGGGAATGTAAATTGATACAGTCACCATGGAGAACACTATGGAGTTTCCTTTAAAAAACTAGAAATAGAATTCCCATATGATCCAGCAATCCCACTTCTGGGCATATACCCAGAGAAAACCATAAATCAAAAAGGCACATTCACCACAATGTTCATTGCAGCACTATTTAAAATAGCCAGGTAATGGAAGCAACCTAAATGCCCACAGACAGATTAATGGATAAAGATGGCGTACATATATAAAATGGAATATTACTCGGCCATAAAAAGGAATGAAACTGGGTCATTTGTAGAGACATCGATGGATCTAGAGACTGTCCTATAGAATGAAGTAAGTCAGAAAGAGGAAAACAAATATTGTATATTAATGCATATATGTGGAACCTAAAAGATGGTACAGATGAACTGGTTTGCAGGGAAGAAATAGAGACGCAGAGGTAGAGAACAAACGTATGGACACCAAGTGTGGGAAGCCATGGGGTGGTGGTGGTGGGATGAGTTGGGAGATTGGGATTGACCTGTATACATGTATATGCATAAAATACATAACTGATAATAACCTGCTGTATAAAAAAGTAAATAAAATTAAATTTCAAAATTTTAAAAAATAAAATTTAAAAATAAAAGAGAAAAAAGTGCTTCCCTTCCCACACATGTATTTATAGGAATGAATTATTTCCATGCTTATATCTATAAATACATAAAAGAGGAATAAAATCTAACTTGAACCATAAACGAAAAAAAACCTGAACACACCAGTTATACAGAGGAAAACCCTATCAGGGCACTTGCTCCAGCGGTAAACAATTCTGAAATTGGTCAGAGGTGTGGAATCATCTCCCATCCAGCTAGCACCCACCCCCCACGCAAGGAGCGTCCTCATTGCAAAGCTGGGGGACCGTGCCGAGGAATCTCTGAATAAAGGTGAGCTGAGCCCCAGGCCAGCTGCTGCTGAACTGTTCCCACCCTTCCCAGGTAAAACACCTGAATATGTACAAGGGCTTGAAAGCCTAGAGGAAGGGCCCTGGAGCCACACTAGCGACAGCACGCAGGCCAACTTGGTGCCTGCAGGCAAGCCAGGGTGGTCCTGGCCCCGGGTACTCTTCCGGAAGCTTTCCATTGTCCTGCCTGTGATACCCCTCCTGTCCCAGCCCCCACTGCTTTTTTCCTTCCTCACCTCTGTCCAGAGAGAAATTCCAGCGGAAGGTATGGGTGACACATCCTCTTCTTTACAGGTGGCAGCCTGGCAACTCCTGCAGAAAGGCCAGCAGTGCCCCACTCACACCGGGCCACCAACAAAGCTGTGGCCCCTCATTCCCTCCCACCAGCTCAGCCCCGAGACTGCTGACGGGGCAGAGAATATGGAGTCAGGCACAGCTTCAGGGGCTATTGCTGCCTGGAGCGCTGTTTATATTGACCTCAACCAGGCACACCTGGGGAGGGCCGGCCGGCAGGGTAAGGCTGCCCAGGTCAGCTAATCCACAACCCTCAGGGAATCACATTGTTGAAAATGGACCTCGCTAAGGCAGAATAGAAGCCAAAGAAAATAAGGACACAATGCCATTTGCAGCACCGTAGATGAGTCTAGAGGTAATCAGGTGACTTGTAGTAAGTGAAAAAGTGAAAGACACATATCATATCATATCACTTATAGGTGTTACCTAAAAATGGATACCAGGGCAGATATTTCCACGGAGAAGGGCAATCACAGTTTCATTAAACAAACTTATGGTTCACCAATGGAAAGGTGTGAGGATTGGTTTCATTACGATATCGGGGTTAACAGACATATACAAACACAGGTGACATATATAATCACCAAAGACCTACGGAATACCAAGAGAAGACTACTCAACATTCTGTCATAACGTCCCTGGGAAAAGGATCCCAGGAAGAACAGACATCTGTATATGTGTAAAAGAACCACATCTTCGACACCTACAATAAGCCAAACATTGTAATCAAACTTGCTATAATAAAAAATAAAAATTTAAATTAAAAATACGAACAAGAAGTAGGGAGACAAACTTGAGGGGCTTTCTCCTGGCACATTCCATTCTAAATTCCAATCTAGAACACGACTTCCATTGAGGCTCTGCTGCCCTAGTAACCAGATTTGGTAAGGGAGAACTGCTGCCACCTTGTGGCCGTTTCACACAACAGCAGCTTTAATCCCAGCGCTAATGGTCAGTTGATATTCAAAATCATTGCAGGCCTGTAAATGACACCTGCCCTGAAAACAAATCCTGGGGTCACATATCGACCAAAAAATTCAAAGCACGTCCATATTTCAAAACGACCGTTTCACAAGGCATATTTTATGCACATTAGTGTTCTGCTTCTTTGTCTTTCTTTCTTTTTTGGTTAAAAAGACGGGAATGGAAAAAGGCATCCCTCAGACTGGGCAAAAATCGTTGCAAACGAATCAATGGACAAAGGTTTAATCTCCAATATATATAAACAGCTCATGCAGCTTAATATTAAAAAAACAAACAACCCAATACAAAAATGGGCAGAAGTTCTAAAGAGACGTTTCTTCAAAGAAGACACAGAGATGGCCAAGATGCACATGAAAAGCTGCTCAAGTGCACTAATTATTAGAGAAATGCAAATCAAAACTACAATAAGGTATCACCTCACACCTGTTAGGATCGGCATCATCAGAAAATCTACAAACAACAAATTCTGGGGAGGGTGTGGAGAAAAGGAGCCCTCTTCCACTATTGGTGGGAATGTAAATTGATACCGTCACTATGGAGAACAGTATGGAGTCTCCTTTAAAAAACTAGAAATAGAATTACCATCCGATCCAGCAATCCCACTTCTGGGCATATACCCAGGGAAAAACCAGAAATCAAAAAGGCACATTCACCACAATGTTCATTGCAGCACTATTGACAATAGCCAGGTAATGGAAGCAACCTAAATGCCCACAGACAGATGAATGGATAAAGATGGGGTACATATATAAAATGGAGTATTACTCGGCCATAAAAAGGAATGAAACTGGGTCATTTGTAGAGACATCGATGGATCTAGAGACTGTCATACAGAATGAAGTAAGTCAGAAAGAGGAAAACAAATATTGTATATTAATGCATATATGTGGAACCTAAAAGACGGTACAGATGAACTGGTTTGCAGGGAAGATATAGAGACACAAAGGTAGAGAACAAACTTATGGACACCAAGTGTGGGAAGCCATGGGGTGGTGGTGGTGGGATGAGTTGGGAGATTGGGATTGACCTGTATACATGTATATGCATAAAATACATAACTGATAATAACCTGTATAAAAAAGTAAATAAAATTAAATTTCAAACTTTAAAAAAATAATATTTAAAAATAAAACAGAAAAAAGTTCTTCCCTTCACACACATGTATTTATAGGAATGAATTATTTCCATGCTTATATCTATAAATACATAAAAGAGGAATAAAATCTAACTCGAACCAAAAAAAAAAAAAACGGAACCTAACAGTTATACAGAGGTAAACCCTACCAAGGCACTTGCTCCAGCGGTAAACAATTCTGAAATTGGTCAGAGGTGGGGAATCATCTCTCATACAGCCAGCAGCCCCACCCCCCCACGCAAGGAGCATCCCCATCGCAAAGCTGGAGGACCGTGCCGAGGCCTCTGTGAGTAAACGTGAGCTGAGCCCCAGGCCAGCTGCTGTTGAAATTTTCCCTCCCTTTCCAGGTAAAACACCTGAATAAGTTCAAGTGCTCGAAAACCTAGAGGAAGGGCCGTGGAGCCACACCAGCGACAGCACGCTGGCCAACTTGGTGCCTGCAGGCCAGCCAGGATGGTCCTGGCCCCGGGCGTTCTTCTGGAAGCTTTCCATTTCCCTGCCTGAGATACCCCTCCAGTCCTGGCCCCCACTCCTTTTTTTCCTTCCTCACCTCAGCCCGGAGAGAAATTCCAGTGGAAGTTATGGGTGACACATCCTCTTCTTTACAGGTGGCAGCCTGGCAACTCCTGCAGAAAGTCAAGCAGAGCCCCACTCACACCGGGCCACCCACAAAGCCGTGGACCGTCACACCCTCCCACCAGCACAGCCCCGAGACTGCTGACGGGGCAGAGAATATGGAGTCAGGCACAGCTGCATGGGCTATTGCTGCCTGGAGTGCTGTTTATATTGACCTCAACCCAGGCACACCTGGGGAGGGCTTGCCGGCAGGGTCAGGATGCCCAGGTCAGCTAATCCGCAGCCCTCAGGGAATCACATTGCAGAAAATGGACCTCGCTAAGACAGAATATTAGCCAAGGAAAAAAAGGACACAATGCCATTTGCAGCACCGTAGATGAGTCTAGAGGTAATCACGTGACTTGTAGTAAGTCAGAAACTGAAAGACACATATTGTATGATATCACTTATAGGTGTTACCTAAAAATTGATACCAGGGCAGATATTTCCATGGAGAAGGGCAATCACAGATTCATTAAACAAACTTATGGTTCACCAATGGAAAAGTGTGAGGATTGGATTCATTACGATATTGAGGTTAACAGACAGATACAAACATAGGTGAAATATATAATCACCAAAGACCTACGGAATACCAAGAGAAGACTACTCAACATTCTGTCATAACGTACATGGGAAAAGGATCCCAGGAAGAACAGACATATGTATATGTGTAAAAGAAACACATCTTGCACACCAAAAACAAGCCAAACGTTGTAATCAAACTTGCTGTAATAAAAAATAAAAACAATTAAATTCAAAAGACGAACAAGAAGTAGTGAGACAAACTTGAGGGGCTTTCTCCTGGCCCATTCCGTTCTAAATTCCAATCTAGAACGCGAATTCCATTGAGGCTCTGCTGCCCTAGTAACCAGATTTGGTAAGGGAGAACTGCTGCCACCTTGTGGCCGTTTCACACAACAGCAGCTTTAATCCCAGCGCTAATGGTCAGAGGATATTCAAAATCGTGACAGGCCTCTAAAAGACACCTGCCCTGAAAACAAATCCTGGTGTCATATATCGACCAAAAAATACAAAAGACGTCCATATTTCAAAATGACAGTTTCAAGAGGCATATTTTACGCACATTAGTGTTCTGATTCTTTTGCTTTCTTTCTTTCTTGGTTAAAAAAACGGGAATGGAAAAAGGCAACCCTCAGAATGGGCGAAAACGTTCGCAAAAGAATCAATGGCCAAAGGTTTAATCTCCAATATATATAAACAGCTCATGCAGCTTAATATTAATAAAACAAACAACCCAATACAAAAATGGGCAGAAGATCTAAATAGACGTTTCTTCCAAGAAGACACAGAGATGGCCAAGACGCACATGAAAAGCTGCTCAACATCACTAATTATTAGAGAAATGCAAATCAAAACTACAATGAGGTATGACCTCACTCCTGTTAGAATCGGGATCATCAGAAAATCTACAAACAACAAATTCTGTGGGCGGTGTGGACAAAAGGAACCCTCTTCCGCTATTGGTGGCATGTAAATTGATACAGTCACTATGGAGAACAGTATGGAGGTTCCTTTAAAAAACTAAAAAGAGAATTACCATAGGATCCAGCAATCCCACTTCTGGGCATATACCCAGAGAAAACCATAAATCACAAAGACACATTCACCACAATGTTCATTGCAGCACTATTTACAATAGCCAGGTAATGGAAGCAACCTAAATGCCCACAGACAGACGAATGGATAAAGATGTGGTACATATATAAAATGGAATATTACTCAGCCATAAAAAGGAATGAAACTGGGTCATTTGTAGAGAAGTCGATGGATCTAGAGACTGTCATACAGAGTGAAGTAAGTCAGAAAGAGAAAAACAAATATTGTATATTAATGCATATATGTGGAACCTAGAAAAATGGTACAAATGAAATAGTTTGCAGGGCAGAAATAGAGACAGAGGTAGAGAACAAACGTATGGACACCAAGTGGGGGAAGCCATGGGGTGGTTGTGGTGGGATAAGTTGGGAAATTGGGATTGACCTGTATACATGTATATGCATGAAATAGATAACTAAGAATAACCTGCTGTATGAAAAAATAAATAAAATTAAATTTCAAAATTTTAAAAAATAAAATTTAAAAATAAAACAGAAAAAAGTTCTTCCATTCACACAGTTATATTTATATGAATGAATTATTTCCATGCTTATATCAATAAATACATAAAAGAGGAATAAAATCTAACTCGAACCAAAAAAAAAAAAAACACCGGAACCTAACAGTTATACAGAGGAAAACCCTACAAAGGCACTTGCTCCAGCGGTAAACAATTCTGAAATTGGTCAGAGGTGGGGAATCATCTCTCATACAGCCAGCAGCCCCGCCCCCCCACGCAAGGAGCGTCCTCTTCGCAAAGCTGGGGGACCGTGCCGAGGCCTCTGTGAGTAAACGTGAGCTGAGCCCCAGGCCAGCTGCTGTTGAAATTTTCCCTCCCTTTCCAGGTAAAACACCTGAATATGTACAAGTGCTCAAAAACCTAGAGGAAGGGCCGTGGAGCCACACCAGCGACAGCACGCTGGCCAACTTGGTGCCTGCAGGCAAGCCAGGATGGTCCTGGCCCCGGGCGTTCTTCTGGAATCTTTCCATTTCCCTGCCTGAGATACCCCTCCTGTCCCGGCCCCCACTCCTTTTTTTCCTTCCTCACCTCAGCCCGGAGAGAAATTCCAGTGGAAGGTATGGGTGACACATCCTCTTCTTTACAGGTGGCAGCCTGGCAACTCCTGCAGAAAGTCAAGCAGAGCCCCACTCACACCGGGCCACCCACAAAGCCGTGGACCCTCACACCCTCCCACCAGCACAGCCCCGAGACTGCTGACGGGGCAGAGAATATGGAGTCAGGCACAGCTGCATGGGCTATAGCTGCCTGGAGTGCTGTTTATATTGACCTCAACCCAGGCACACCTGGGGAGGGCTTGCCGGCAGGGTCAGGCTGCCCAGGTCAGCTAATCCGCAGCCCTCAGGGAATCACATTGCAGAAAATGGACCTCGCTAAGACAGATTATTAGCCAAGGAAAAAAAGGACACAATGCCATTTGCAGCACCGTAGATGAGTCTAGAGGTAATCACGTGACTTGTAGTAAGTCAGAAACTGAAAGACACATATCGTATGATATCACTTATAGGTGTTACCTAAAAATTGATACCAGGGCAGATATTTCCATGGAGAAGGGCAATCACAGATTCATTAAACAAACTTATGGTTCATCAATGGAAAGGTGTGAGGATTGGATTCATTACGATATTGAGGTTAACAGACAGATACAAACACAGGTGAAATATATAATCACCAAAGACCTACGGAACACCAAGAGAAGACTACTCAACATTCTGTCATAACGTACATGGGAAAAGGATCCCAGGAAGAACAGACGTATGTATATGTGTAAAAGAAACACATCTTGCACACCAAAAACAAGCCAAACGTTGTAATCAAACTTGCTGTAATAAAAAATAAAAAAATTTATTTCAAAACACAAACAAGAAGTAGTGAGACAAACTTAAGGGCTTTCTCCTGGCCCATTCCGTTCTAAATTCCAATCAAGAACGTGAATTCCATTGAGGCTCTGCGGCCCTAGTAACCAGTTTGGGAAGGGAGAACTGCTGCCAACTTGTGGCCGTTTCACACAACAGCAGCTTTAATCCCAGCGCTATTGGTCAGTGGATATTCAAAATCATGACAGGCCTGTAAATGACACCTGCCCTGAAAACAAATTCTGCGGTCATATATCGACCAAAAAATTCAAAAGACGTCCATGTTTCAAAATGACAGTTTCAAGAGGCATATTTTACGCACATTAGTGTTCTGCTTCTTTTGCTTTCTTTCTTTCTTGGTTAAAAAAACGGGAATGGAAAAAGGCAACCCTCAGAATGGGCGAAAACGTTCGCAAAAGAATCAATGGACAAAGGTTTAATCTCCAATATATATAAACAGCTCATGCAGCTTAATATTAATAAAACAAACAACCCAATACAAAAATGGGCAGAAGATCTAAATAGACGTTTCTTAAAAGAAGACACAGAGATGGCCACGACGCACATGAAAAGCTGCTCAACATCACAAATTATTAGAGAAATGCAAATCAAAACTACAATGAGGTATGACCTCACTCCTGTTAGAATCGGGATCATCAGAAAATCTACAAACAACAAATTCTGGGGAGGGTGTGGACAAAAGGAACCCTCTTCCGCTATTGGTGGGCATGTAAATTGATACAGTCACTATGGAGAACAGTATGGAGGTTCCTTTAAAAAACTAAAAAGAGAATTACCATAGGATCCAGCAATCCCACTTCTGGGCATATACCCAGAGAAAACCATAAATCACAAAGACACATTCACCACAATGTTCATTGCAGCACTATTTACAATAGCCAGGTAATGGAATCAACCTAAATGCCCACAGACAGACGAATGGATAAAGGTGTGGTACATATATAAAATGGAATATTACTCAGCCATAAAAAGGAATGAACCTGGGTCATTTGTATAGAAGTCGATGGATCTAGAGACTGTCATACAGAGGGAAGTAAGTCAGAAAGAGAAAAACAAATATTGTATATTAATGCATATATGTGGAACCTAGAAAAATGGTACAAATGAACTAGTTTGCAGGGCAGAAATAGAGACAGAGGTAGAGAACAAACGTATGGACACCAAGTGGGGGAAGCCATGGGGTGGTGGTGGTGGGATGAGTTGGGAGATTGGGATTGACCTGTATACATGTATATGCATGAAATAGATAACTAAGAATAACATGCTGTATAAAAAAATAAATAAAATTAAATTTCAAAATTTTTAAAAATAAAATTTTAAAATAAAACAGAAAAAAGTTCTTCCATTCACACAGATGTATTTATATGAATGAATTATTTCCATGCTTATATCAATAAATACATAAAAGAGGAATAAAATCTAACTCGAACCAAAAAAAAAACAAAAACGGAACCTAACAGTTATACAGAGGAAAACCGTACCAAGGCACTTGCTCCAGCGGTAAACAATTCTGAAATTGGTCAGAGGTGGGGAATCATCTCTCATACAGCCAGCAGCCCCGCCCCCCCACGCAAGGAGCGTCCTCATCGCAAAGCTGGGGGACCATGCCGAGGCCTCTGTGAGTAAACGTGAGCTGAGCCCCAGTCCAGCTGCTGTTGAAATTTTCCCTCCCTTTCCAGGTAAAACACCTGAATATGTACAAGTGCTCGAAAACCTAGAGGAAGGGCCGTGGACCAACACCAGCGACAGCACGCTGGCCAACTTGGTGCCTGCAGGCCAGCCAGGATGGTCCTGGCCCCGGGCGTTCTTCTGGAAGCTTTCCATTTCCCTGCCTGAGATACCCCTCCTGTCCCGGCCCCCACTCCTTTTTTTCCTTCCTCACCTCAGCCCGGAGAGAAATTCCAGTGGAAGTTATGGGTGACACATCCTCTTCTTTACAGGTGGCAGCCTGGCAACTCCTGCAGAAAGTCAAGCAGAGCCCCACTCACACCGGGCCACCCACAAAGCCGTGGACCGTCACACCCTCCCACCAGCACAGCCCCGAGACTGCTGACGGGGCAGAGAATATGGAGTCAGGCACAGCTGCATGGGCTATTGCTGCCTGGAGTGCTGTTTATATTGACCTCAACCCAGGCACACCTGGGGAGGGCTTGCCGGCAGGGTCAGGCTGCCCAGGTCAGCTAATCCGCAGCCCTCAGGGAATCACATTGCAGAAAATGGACCTCGCTAAGACAGAATATTAGCCAAGGAAAAAAAGGACACAATGCCATTTGCAGCACCGTAGATGAGTCTAGAGGTAATCACGTGACTTGTAGTACGACAGAAACTGAAAGACACATATTGTATGATATCACTTATAGGTGTTACCTAAAAATTGATACCAGGGCAGATATTTCCATGGAGAAGGGCAATCACAGATTCATTAAACAAACTTATGGTTCACCAATGGAAATGTGTGAGGATTGGTATCATTACGATATTGAGGTTAACAGACAGATACAAACACAGATGAAATATATAATCACCAAAGACTTACGGAATACCAAGAGAAGACTACTCAACATTCTGTCATAACGTACATGGGAAAAGGATCCCAGGAAGAACAGACATATGTATATGTTTAAAAGAATCACATCTTGCACACCAAAAACAAGCCAAACGTTGTAATCAAACTTGCTGTAATAAAAAATAAAAAAAATTAAATTCAAAAGACGAACAAGAAGTAGTGAGACAAACTTGTGGGGCTTTCTTCTGGCCCATTCCGTTCTAAATTCCAATCTAGAACGTGAATTCCATTGAGGCTCTGCTGCCCTAGTAACCAGATTTGGTAAGGGAGAACTGCTGCCACCTTGTGGCCGTTTCACACAACAGCAGCTTTAATCCCAGCGCTAATGGTCAGAGGATATTCAAAATCATGACTGGCCTCTAAAAGACACCTGCCCTGAAAACATATCCTGGGGTCATATATCGACCAAAAAATACAAAAGACGTCCATATTTCAAAATGACAGTTTCAAGAGGCATATTTTACGCACATTAGTGTTCTGCTTCTTTTGCTTTCTTTCTTTCTTGGTTAAAAAAACGGGAATGGAAAAAGGCAACCCTCAGAATGGGCGAAAACGTTCGCAAAAGAATCAATGGACAAAGGTTTAATCTCCACTATATATAAACAGTTCATGCAGCTTAATATTAATAAAACAAACAACCCAATACAAAAATGGGCAGAAGATCTAAATAGACGTTTCTTCCAAGAAGACACAGAGATGGCCAAGACGCACAAGAAAAGCTGCTCAACATCACTAATTATTAGAGAAATGCAAATCAAAACTACAATGAGGTATGACCTCACTCCTGTTAGAATCGGGATCATCAGAAAATCTACAAACAACAAATTCTGGGGAGGGTGTGGACAAAAGGAACCCTCTTCCGCTATTGGTGGGCATGTAAATTGATACAGTCACTATGGAGAACAGTATGGAGGTTCCTTTAAAAAACTAAAAAGAGAATTACCATAGGATCCAGCAATCCCACTTCTGGGCATATACCCAGAGAAAACCATAAATCACAAAGACACATTCACCCCAGTGTTCATTGCAGCACTATTTACAATAGCCAGGTAATGGAAGCAACCTAAATACCCACAGACAGACGAATGGATAAAGATGTGGTACATATATAAAATGGAATATTACTCAGCCATAAAAAGGCATGAAACTGGGTCATTTATAGAGAAGTCGATGGATCTAGAGACTGTCGTACAGAGTGAAGTAAGTCAGAAAGAGAAAAACAAATATTGTATATTAATGCATATTTGTGGAACCTAGAAAATGGTACAAATGAACTAGTTTGCAGGGCAGAAATAGAGACAGAGGTAGAGAATAAACGTATGGACACCAAGTGGGGGAAGCCATGGGGTGGTGGTGGTGGGAGGAGTTGGGAGATTGGGATTGACCTGTATACATGTATATGCATGAAATAGATAACTAAGAATAACCTGCAGTATAAAAAAATAAATAAAATTAAATTTCAAAATTTTTAAAAATAAAATTTAAAAATAAAACAGAAAAATGTTCTTCCATTCACACAGATGTATTTATATGAATGAATTATTTCCATGCTTATATCAATATATACATAAAAGAGGAATAAAATCTAACTCGAACCAAAAAAAAAAAACCGGAACCTAACAGTTATACAGAGTAAAACCCTACCAAGGCACTTGCTCCAGCGGTAAACAATTCTGAAATTGGTCAGAGGTGGGGAATCATCTCTCATACAGCCAGCAGCCCCGCCCCCCACGCAAGGAGCGTCCTCATCGCAAAGCTGGGGGACCGTGCCGAGGCCTCTGTGAGTAAACGTGAGCTGAGCCCCAGGCCAGCTGCTGTTGAAATTTTCCCTCCCTTCCCAGGTAGAACACCGGAATATGTACAAGGGCTTGAAAACCTAGAGGAAGGGACGTGGAGCCACACCAGCGACAGCACGCTGGCCATCTTGGTGCCTGCAGGCCAGCCATGATGGTCCTGGCCCCGGGCGCTCTTCTGGAAGCTTTCCATTTCCCTGCCTGAGATAGCCCTCCTGTCCCGGCCCCCACTCCTTTTTTTCCTTCCTCACCTCAGCCCGGAGAGAAATTCCAGTGCAAGTTATGGGTGACACATCCTCTTCTTTACAGGTGGCAGCCTGGCAACTCCTGCAGAATGTCCAGCAGAGCCCCACTCACACCGGGCCACCCACAAAGCCGTGGACCCTCACACCCTCCCACCAGCACAGCCCCGAGACTGCTGATGGGGCAGAGAATATGGAGACAGGCACAGCTGCAGGGGCTATTGCTGCCTGGAGTGCTGTTTATATTGACCTCAACCCAGGCACACCTGGGGAGGGCTTGCCGGCAGGGTCATGCTGCCCAGGTCAGCTAATCCTCAGCCCTCAGGGAATCACATTGCAGAAAATGGACCTCGCTAAGACAGAATATTAGCCAAGGAAAAAAAGGACACAATGCCATTTGCAGCACCGTAGATGAGTCTAGAGGTAATCACGTGACTTGTAGTAAGTCAGAAACTGAAAGACACATATCGTATGATATCACTTATAGGTGTTACCTAAAAATTGATACCAGGGCAGATATTTCCATGGAGAAGGGCAATCACAGATTCATTAAACAAACTTATGGTTCACCAATGGAAAGGTGTGAGGATTGGATTCATTACGATATTGGGGTTAACAGACAGATACAAACACAGGTGAAATATATAATTACCAAAGACCTACGGAATACCAAGAGAAGACTACTCAACATTCTGTCATAACGTACATGGGAAAAGGATCCCAGGAAGAACAGACATATGTATATGTGTAAAATAAACACATCTTGCACACCAAAAACAAGCCAAACGTTGTAATCAAACTTGCTGTAATAAAAAATAAAAAATTAAATTCAAAAACACAAACAAGAAGTAGTGAGACAAACTTAACGGCTTTCTCCTGGCCCATTCCGTTCTAAATTCCAATCTAGAACGTGAATTCCATTGAGGCTCTGCTGCCCTAGTAACCACATTTGGTAAGGGACAACTGCTGCCACCTTGTGGCCGTTTCACACAACAGCAGCTTTAATCCCAGCGCTAATGGTCAGTGGATATTCAAAATCATGACAGGCCTGTAAATGACACCTGCCCTGAAAACAAATCCTGGGGTCATATATCGACCAAAAAATTCAAAAGACGTCCATATTTCAAAATGACAGTTTCAAGAGGCATATTTTAAGCACATTAGTGTTCTGCTTCTTTTGCTTTCTTTCTTTCTTGGTTAAAAAAACGGGAATGGAAAAAGGCAACCCTCAGAATGGGCGAAAACGTTCGCAAAAGAATCAATGGACAAAGGTTTAATCTCCAATATATATAAACAGCTCATGCAGCTTAATATTAATAAAACAAACAACCCAATACATAAATGGGCAGAAGATCTAAATAGACGTTTCTTCCAAGAAGACACAGAGATGGCCAAGACGCACATGAAAAGCTGCTCAACATCACTAATTATTAGAGAAATGCAAATCAAAACTACAATGAGGTATGACCTCACTCCTGTTAGAATCGGGATCATCAGAAAATCTACAAACAACAAATTCTGTGGGCGGTGTGGACAAAAGGAACCCTCTTCCGCTATTGGTGGCATGTAAATTGATACAGTCACTATGGAGAACAGTATGGAGGTTCCTTTAAAAAACTAAAAAGAGAATTACCATAGGATCCAGCAATCCCACTTCTGGGCATATACCCAGAGAAAACCATAAATCACAAAGACACATTCACCACAATGTTCATTGCAGCACTATTTACAATAGCCAGGTAATGGAAGCAACCTAAATGCCCACAGACAGACGAATGGATAAAGATGTGCTACATATATAAAATGGAATATTACTCAGCCATAAAAAGGAATGAAACTGGGTCATTTGTAGAGAAGTCGATGGATCTAGAGACTGTCATACAGAGGGAAGTAAGTCAGAAAGAGAAAAACAAATATTGTATATTAATGAATATATGTGGAACCTAGAAAAATGGTACAAATGAACTAGTTTGCAGGGCAGAAATAGAGACAGAGGTAGAGAACAAACGTATGGACACCAAGTGGGGGAAGCCATGGGGTGGTGGTGGTGGGATGAGTTGGGAGATTGGGATTGACCTGTATACATGTATATGCATGAAATAGATAACTAAGAATAACCTGCTGTATGAAAAAATAAATAAAATTAAATTTCAAAATTTTAAAAAATAAAATTTAAAAATAAAACAGAAAAAAGTTCTTCCATTCACACAGATGTATTTATATGAATGAATTATTTCCATGCTTATATCAATAAATACATAAAAGAGGAATAAAATCTAACTCGAACCAAAAAAAAAAAAAACCGGAACCTAACAGTTATACAGAGGAAAACCGTACCAAGGCACTTGCTCCAGCGGTAAACAATTCTGAAATTGGTCAGAGGTGGGGAATCATCTCTCATACAGCCAGCAGCCCCGCCCCCCCACGCAAGGAGCGTCCTCATCGCAAAGCTGGGGGACCGTGCCGAGGCCTCTGTGAGTAAACGTGAGCTGAGCCCCAGGCCAGTTGCTGTTGAAATTTTCCCTCCCTTTCCAGGTAAAGCACCTGAATATGTACAAGTGCTCGAAAACCTAGATGAAGGGCCGTGGAGCCACACCAGCGACAGCACGCTGGCCAACTTGGTGCCTGCAGGCCAGCCAGGATGGTCCTGGACCAGGTCGTTCTTTTGGAAGCTTTCCATTTCCCTGCCTGAGATACCCCTCCTGTCCCGGCCCCCACTCCTTTTTTTCCTTCCTCACCTCAGCCCGGAGAGGAATTCCAGTGGAAGTTATGGGTGACACATCCTCTTCTTTACAGGTGGCAGCCTGGCAACTCCTGCAGAAAGTCAAGCAGTGCCCCACTCACACCGGGCCACCCACAAAGCCGTGGACCCTCACACCCTCCCACCAGCACAGCCCCGAGACTGCTGACGGGGCAGAGAATATGGAGTCAGGCACAGCTGCAGGGGCTATTGCTGCCTGGAGTGCTGTTTATATTGACCTCAACCCAGGCACACCTGGGGAGGGCTTGCCGGCAGGGTCAGGCTGCCCAGGTCAGCTAATACTCAGCCCTCAGGGAATCACATTGCAGAAAACGGACCTCGCTAAGACAGAATATTAGCCAAGTAAAAAAAGGACACAATGCCATTTGCAGCACCGTAGATGAGTCTAGAGGTAATCACGTGACTTGTAGTAAGTCAGAAACTGAAAGACACATATCGCATGATATCACTTATAGGTGTTACCTAAAAATTGATACCAGGGCAGATATTTCCATGGAGAAGGGCAATCACAGATTCATTAAACAATCTTATGGTTCACCAATGGAAAGGTGTGAGGATTGGATTCATTACGATATTGGGGTTAACAGACAGATACAAACACAGGTGAAATATATAATCACCAAAGACCTACGGAATACCAAGAGAAGACTACTCAACATTCTGTCATAACGTACATGGGAAAAGGATCCCAGGAAGAACAGACATGTATATGTGTAAAAGAAACACATCTTGCACACCAAAAACAAGCCAAACGTTGTAATCAAACTTGCTGTAATAAAAAATAAAAACAATTAAATTCAAAAGACGAACAAGAAGTAGTGAGACAAACTTGAGGGGCTTTCTCCTGGCACATTCCGTTCTAAATTCCAATCTAGAACGTGAATTCCATTGAGGCTCTGCTGCCCTAGTAACCAGATTTGGTAAGGGAGAACTGCTGCCACCTTGTGGCCGTTTCACACAACAGCAGCTTAAATCCCTGCGCTAATGGTCAGTGGATATTCAAAATCATGACAGGCCTGTAAATGACACCTTCCCTGAAAACAAATCCTGGGGTCATATATCGACCAAAAAAATTCAAAAGACGTCCATATTTCAAAATGACAGTTTCAAGAGGCATATTTTAAGCACATTAGTGTTCTGCTTCTTTTGCTTTCTTTCTTTCTTGGTTAAAAAAACGGGAATGGAAAAAGGCAACCCTCAGAATGGGCGAAAACGTTCGCAAAAGAATCAATGGACAAAGGTTTAATCTCCAATATATATAAACAGCTCATGCAGCTTAATATTAATAAAACAAACAACCCAATACATAAATGAGCAGAAGATCTAAATAGACGTTTCTTCCAAGAAGACACAGAGATGGCCAAGACGCACATGAAAAGCTGCTCAACATCACTAATTATTAGAGAAATGCAAATCAAAACTACAATGAGGTATGACCTCACTCCTGTTAGAATCGGGATCATCAGAAAATCTACAAACAACAAATTCTGTGGGCGGTGTGGACAAAAGGAACCCTCTTCCGCTACTGGTGGCATGTAAATTGATACAGTCACTATGGAGAACAGTATGGAGGTTCCTTTAAAAAACTAAAAAGAGAATTACCATAGGATCCAGCAATCCCACTTCTGGGCATATACCCAGAGAAAACCATAAATCACAAAGACACATTCACCACAATGTTCATTGCAGCACTATTTACAATAGCCAGGTAATGGAAGCAACCTAAATGCCCACAGACAGACGAATGGATAAAGATGTGGTACATATATAAAATGGAATATTACTCAGCCATAAAAAGGAATGAAACTGGGTCATTTGTAGAGAAGTCGATGGATCTAGAGACTGTCATACAGAGGGAAGTAAGTCAGAAAGAGAAAAACAAATATTGTATATTAATGCATATATGTGGAACCTAGAAAAATGGTACAAATGAACTAGTTTGCAGGGCAGAAATAGAGACAGAGGTAGAGAACAAACGTATGGACACCAAGTGGGGGAAGCCATGGGGTGGTGGTGGTGGGATGAGTTGGGAGATTGGGATTGACCTGTATACATGTATATGCATGAAATAGATAACTAAGAATAACCTGCTGTATGAAAAAATAAATAAAATTAAATTTCAAAATTTTTAAAAATAAAATTTAAAAATAAAACAGAAAAAAGTTCTTCCATTCACACAGATGTATTTATATGAATGAATTATTTCCATGCTTATATCAATAAATACATAAAAGAGGAATAAAATCTAACTCGAACCAAAAAAAAAAAAAAAACCGGAACCTAACAGTTATACAGAGGAAAACCCTACCAAGGCACTTGCTCCAGCGGTAAACAATTCTGAAATTGGTCAGAGGTGGGGAATCATCTCTCATACAGCCAGCAGCCCCGCCCCCCCACGCAAGGAGCGTCCTCATCGCAAAGCTGGGGGACTGTGCCGAGGCCTCTGTGAGTAAACGTGAGCTGAGCCCCAGGCCAGTTGCTGTTGAAATTTTCCCTCCCTTTCCAGGTAAAGCACCTGAATATGTACAAGTGCTCGAAAACCTAGATGAAGGGCCGTGGAGCCACACCAGCGACAGCACGCTGGCCAACTTGGTGCCTGCAGGCCAGCCAGGATGGTCCTGGCCCCGGGCGTTCTTCTGGAAGCTTTCCATTTCCCTGCCTGAGATACCCCTCCTGTCCCGGCCCCCACTCCTTTTTTTCCTTCCTCACCTCAGCCCGGAGAGAAATTCCAGTGGAAGGTATGGGTGACACATCCTCTTCTTTACAGGTGGCAGCCTGGCAACTCCTGCAGAAAGTCCAGCAGAGCCCCACTCACACCGGGCCACCCACAAAGCCGTGGACCCTCACACCCTCCCACCAGCACAGCCCCGAGACTACTGACGGGGCAGAGAATATGGAGTCATGCACAGCTGCAGGGGCTATTGCTGCCTGGAGTGCTGTTTATATTGACCTCAACCCAGGCACACCTGGGGAGGGCTTGCCGGCAGGGTCAGGCTGCCCAGGTCAGCTAATCCTCAGCCCTCAGGGAATCACATTTCAGAAAATGGACCTCGAAAAGAAAGAATATTAGCCAAGGAAAAAAAGGACACAATGCCATTTGCAGCACCGTAGATGAGTCTAGAGGTAATCACGTGACTTGTAGTAAGTCAGAAACTGAAAGACACATATCACATGATATCACTTATAGGTGTTACCTAAAAATTGATACCAGGGCAGATATTTCCATGGAGAAGGGCAATCACAGATTCATTAAACAAACTTATGGTTCACCAATGGAAAGGTGTGAGGATTGGATTCATTACGATATTGGGGTTAACAGACAGATACAAACACAGGTGAAATATATAATCACCAAAGACCTACGGAACACCATGAGAAGACTACTCAACATTCTGTCATAACGTACATGGGAAAAGGATCCCAGGAAAAACAGACATATGTATATGTGTAAAAGAAACACATCTTGCACACCAAAAACAAGCCAAACGTTGTAATCAAACTTGCTGTAATAAAAAATAAAAAAAATTAAATTCAAAAGACGAACAAGAAGTAGTGAGACAAACTTGAGGGGCTTTCTCCTGGCCCATTCCGTTCTAAATTCCAATCTAGAACGTGAATTCCATTGAGGCTCTGCTGCCCTAGTAACCAGATTTGGTAAGGGAGAACTGCTGCCACCTTGTGGCCGTTTCACACAACAGCAGCTTTAATCCCAGGGCTAATGGTCAGTGGATATTCAAAATCATGACAGGCCTGTAAATGACACCTACCCTGAAAACAAAACCTGGGGTCATATATCGACCAAAAAAATTCAAAAGACGTCCATGTTTCAAAATGACAGTTTCAAGAGGCATATTTTACGCACATTAGTGTTCTGCTTCTTTTGCTTTCTTTCTTTCTTGGTTAAAAAAACGGGAATGGAAAAAGGCAACCCTCAGAATGGGCGAAAACGTTCGCAAAAGAATCAATGGACAAAGGTTTTATCTCCAATATATATAAACAGCTCATGCAGCTTAATATTAATAAAACAAACAACCCAATACAAAAATGGGCAGAAGATCTAAATAGACGTTTCTTAAAAGAAGACACAGAGATGGCCAAGACGCACATGAAAAGCTGCTCAACATCACTAATTATTAGAGAAACGCAAATCAAAACTACAATGAGGTATGACCTCACTCCTGTTAGAATCGGGATCATCAGAAAATCTACAAACAACAAATTCTGGGGAGGGTGTGGACAAAAGGAACCCTCTTCCGCTATTGGTGGGCATGTAAATTGATACAGTCACTATGGAGAACAGTATGGAGTTTCCTTTAAAAAACTAAAAAGAGAATTACCATAGGATCCAGCAATCCCACTTCTGGGCATATACCCAGAGAAAACCATAAATCACAAAGACACATTCACCACAATGTTCATTGCAGCACTATTTAAAATAGCCAGGTAATGGAAGCAACCTAAATGCCCACAGACAGATGAATGGATAAAGATGGGGTACATATATAAAATGGAATATTACTCGGCCATAAAAAGGAATGAAACTGGGTCATTTGTAGAGAAGTCGATGGATCTAGAGACTGTCATACAGAGGGAAGTAAGTCAGAAAGAGAAAAACAAATATTGTATATTAATGCATATATGTGGAACCTAGAAAAATGGTACAAATGAACTAGTTTGCAGGGCAGAAATAGAGACAGAGGTAGAGAACAAACGTATGGACACCAAGTGGGGGAAGCCATGGGGTGGTGGTGGTGGGATGAGTTGGGAGATTGGGATTGACCTGTATACATGTATATGCATGAAATAGATAACTAAGAATAACATGCTGTATAAAAAAATAAATAAAATTAAATTTCAAAATTTTTAAAAATAAAATTTTAAAATAAAACAGAAAAAAGTTCTTCCATTCACACAGATGTATTTATATGAATGAATTATTTCCATGCTTATATCAATAAATACATAAAAGAGGAATAAAATCTAACTCGAACCAAAAAAAAAAAAAAACGGAACCTAACAGTTATACAGAGGAAAACCCTACCAAGGCACTTGCTCCAGCGGTAAACAATTCTGAAATTGGTCAGAGGTGGGGAATCATCTCTCATACAGCCAGCAGCCCCGCCCCCACACGCAAGGAGCGTCCTCATCCCAAAGCTGGGGGACCGTGCCGAGGCCTCTGTGAGTAAACGTGAGCTGAGCCCCAGTCCAGCTGCTGTTGAAATTTTCCCTCCCTTTCCAGGTAAAACACCTGAATATGTACAAGTGCTCGAAAACCTAGAGGAAGGGCCGTGGAGCCACACCAGCGACAGCACGCTGGCCAACTTGGTGCCTGCAGACCGGCCAGGATGGTCCTGGCCCCGGGCGTTCTTCTGGAAGCTTTCCATTTCCCTGCCTGAGATACCCCTCCTGTCCCGGCCCCCACTCCTTTTTTTCCTTCCTCACCTCAGCCCGGAGAGAAATTCCAGTGGAAGTTATGGGTGACACATCCTCTTCTTTACAGGTGGCAGCCTGGCAACTCCTGCAGAAAGTCAAGCAGAGCCCCACTCACACCGGGCCACCCACAAAGCCATGGACCGTCACACCCTCCCACCAGCACAGCCCCGAGACTGCTGACGGGGCAGAGAATATGGAGTCAGGCACAGCTGCATGGGCTATTGCTGCCTGGAGTGCTGTTTATATTGACCTCAACCCAGGCACACCTGGGGAGGGCTTGGCGGCAGGGTCAGGCTGCCCAGGTCAGCTAATCCTCAGCCCTCAGGGAATCACATTGCAGAAAATGGACCTCGCTAAGACAGAATATTAGCCAAGGAAAAAAAGGACACAATGCCATTTGCAGCACCGTAGATGAGTCTAGAGGTAATCACGTGACTTGTAGTAAGACAGAAACTGAAAGACACATATTGTATGATATCACTTATAGGTGTTACCTAAAAATTGATACCAGGGCAGATATTTCCATGGAGAAGGGCAATCACAGATTCAGTAAACAAACTTATGGTTCACCAATGGAAAGGTGTGAGGATTGGATTCATTACGATATTGGGGTTAACAGACAGATACAAACACAGGTGAAATATATAATCACCAAAGACCTACGGAACACCATGAGAAGACTACTCAACATTCTGTCATAACGTACATGGGAAAAGGATCCCAGGAAAAACAGACATATGTATATGTGTAAAAGAAACACATCTTGCACACCAAAAACAAGCCAAACGTTGTAATCAAACTTGCTGTAATAAAAAATAAAAAAAATTAAATTCAAAAGACGAACAAGAAGTAGTGAGACAAACTTGAGGGGCTTTCTCCTGGCCCATTCCGTTCTAAATTCCAATCTAGAACGTGAATTCCATTGAGGCTCTGCTGCCCTAGTAACCAGATTTGGTAAGGGAGAACTGCTGCCACCTTGTGGCCGTTTCACACAACAGCAGCTTTAATCCCAGGGCTAATGGTCAGTGGATATTCAAAATCATGACAGGCCTGTAAATGACACCTACCCTGAAAACAAAACCTGGGGTCATATATCGACCAAAAAAATTCAAAAGACGTCCATGTTTCAAAATGACAGTTTCAAGAGGCATATTTTACGCACATTAGTGTTCTGCTTCTTTTGCTTTCTTTCTTTCTTGGTTAAAAAAACGGGAATGGAAAAAGGCAACCCTCAGAATGGGCGAAAACGTTCGCAAAAGAATCAATGGACAAAGGTTTTATCTCCAATATATATAAACAGCTCATGCAGCTTAATATTAATAAAACAAACAACCCAATACAAAAATGGGCAGAAGATCTAAATAGACGTTTCTTAAAAGAAGACACAGAGATGGCCAAGACGCACATGAAAAGCTGCTCAACATCACTAATTATTAGAGAAACGCAAATCAAAACTACAATGAGGTATGACCTCACTCCTGTTAGAATCGGGATCATCAGAAAATCTACAAACAACAAATTCTGGGGAGGGTGTGGACAAAAGGAACCCTCTTCCGCTATTGGTGGGCATGTAAATTGATACAGTCACTATGGAGAACAGTATGGAGTTTCCTTTAAAAAACTAAAAAGAGAATTACCATAGGATCCAGCAATCCCACTTCTGGGCATATACCCAGAGAAAACCATAAATCACAAAGACACATTCACCACAATGTTCATTGCAGCACTATTTAAAATAGCCAGGTAATGGAAGCAACCTAAATGCCCACAGACAGATGAATGGATAAAGATGGGGTACATATATAAAATGGAATATTACTCGGCCATAAAAAGGAATGAAACTGGGTCATTTGTAGAGAAGTCGATGGATCTAGAGACTGTCATACAGAGGGAAGTAAGTCAGAAAGAGAAAAACAAATATTGTATATTAATGCATATATGTGGAACCTAGAAAAATGGTACAAATGAACTAGTTTGCAGGGCAGAAATAGAGACAGAGGTAGAGAACAAACGTATGGACACCAAGTGGGGGAAGCCATGGGGTGGTGGTGGTGGGATGAGTTGGGAGATTGGGATTGACCTGTATACATGTATATGCATGAAATAGATAACTAAGAATAACATGCTGTATAAAAAAATAAATAAAATTAAATTTCAAAATTTTTAAAAATAAAATTTTAAAATAAAACAGAAAAAAGTTCTTCCATTCACACAGATGTATTTATATGAATGAATTATTTCCATGCTTATATCAATAAATACATAAAAGAGGAATAAAATCTAACTCGAACCAAAAAAAAAAAAAAACGGAACCTAACAGTTATACAGAGGAAAACCCTACCAAGGCACTTGCTCCAGCGGTAAACAATTCTGAAATTGGTCAGAGGTGGGGAATCATCTCTCATACAGCCAGCAGCCCCGCCCCCACACGCAAGGAGCGTCCTCATCCCAAAGCTGGGGGACCGTGCCGAGGCCTCTGTGAGTAAACGTGAGCTGAGCCCCAGTCCAGCTGCTGTTGAAATTTTCCCTCCCTTTCCAGGTAAAACACCTGAATATGTACAAGTGCTCGAAAACCTAGAGGAAGGGCCGTGGAGCCACACCAGCGACAGCACGCTGGCCAACTTGGTGCCTGCAGACCGGCCAGGATGGTCCTGGCCCCGGGCGTTCTTCTGGAAGCTTTCCATTTCCCTGCCTGAGATACCCCTCCTGTCCCGGCCCCCACTCCTTTTTTTCCTTCCTCACCTCAGCCCGGAGAGAAATTCCAGTGGAAGTTATGGGTGACACATCCTCTTCTTTACAGGTGGCAGCCTGGCAACTCCTGCAGAAAGTCAAGCAGAGCCCCACTCACACCGGGCCACCCACAAAGCCATGGACCGTCACACCCTCCCACCAGCACAGCCCCGAGACTGCTGACGGGGCAGAGAATATGGAGTCAGGCACAGCTGCATGGGCTATTGCTGCCTGGAGTGCTGTTTATATTGACCTCAACCCAGGCACACCTGGGGAGGGCTTGGCGGCAGGGTCAGGCTGCCCAGGTCAGCTAATCCTCAGCCCTCAGGGAATCACATTGCAGAAAATGGACCTCGCTAAGACAGAATATTAGCCAAGGAAAAAAAGGACACAATGCCATTTGCAGCACCGTAGATGAGTCTAGAGGTAATCACGTGACTTGTAGTAAGACAGAAACTGAAAGACACATATTGTATGATATCACTTATAGGTGTTACCTAAAAATTGATACCAGGGCAGATATTTCCATGGAGAAGGGCAATCACAGATTCAGTAAACAAACTTATGGTTCACCAATGGAAAGGTGTGAGGATTGGATTCATTACGATATTGAGGTTAACAGACAGATACAAACACAGGTGAAATATATAATCACCAAAGACTTACGGAATACCAAGAGTAGACTACTCAACATTCTGTCATAACGTACATGGGAAAAGGATCCCAGGAAGAACAGACATATGTATATGTTTAAAAGAAACACATCTTGCACACCAAAAACAAGCCAAACGTTGTAATCAAACTTGCTGTAATAAAAAATAAAAAAAATTAAATTCAAAAGACGAACAAGAAGTAGTGAGACAAACATGTGGGGCTTTCTTCTGGCCCATTCCGTTCTAAATTCCAATCTAGAACGTGAATTCCATTGAGGCTCTGCTGCCTAGTAACCAGATTTGGTAAGGGAGAACTGCTGCCACCTTGTGGCCGTTTCACACAACAGCAGCTTTAATCCCACCGCTAATGGTCAGAGGATATTCAAAATCATGACTGGCCTCTAAAAGACACCTGCCCTGAAAACATATCCTGGGGTCATATATCGACCAAAAAATACAAAAGACGTCCATATTTCAAAATGACAGTTTCAAGAGGCATATTTTACGCACATTAGTGTTCTGCTTCTTTTGCTTTCTTTCTTTCTTGGTTAAAAAATCGGGAATGGAAAAAGGCAACCCTCAGAATGGGCGAAAACGTTCGCAAAAGAATCAATGGACAAAGGTTTAATCTCCACTATATATAAACAGTTCATGCAGCTTAATATTAATAAAACAAACAACCCAATACAAAAATGGGCAGAAGATCTAAATAGACGTTTCTTCCAAGAAGACAGAGAGATGGCCAAGACGCACAAGAAAAGCTGCTCAACATCACTAATTAGTAGAGAAATGCAAATCAAAACTACAATGAGGTATGACCTCACTCCTGTTAGAATCGGGATCATCAGAAAATCTACAAACAACAAATTCTGGGGAGGGTGTGGACAAAAGGAACCCTCTTCCGCTATTGGTGGGAATGTAAATTGATACAGTCACTATGGAGAACACTATGGAGTTTCCTTTAAAAAACTAGAAATAGAATTAACATCTGATCCAGCAATCCCACTTCTGGGCATATACCCAGAGAAAACAATAAATCAAAAAGGCACATTCACCACAATGTTCATTGCAGCACTATTTAAAATAGCCAGGTAATGGAAGCAACCTAAATGCCCACAGACAGATGAATGGATAAAGATGGGGTACATATATAAAATGGAATATTACTCGGCCATAAAAAGGAATGAAACTGGGTCATTTGTAGAGACATCGATGGATCTAGAGACTGTCATACAGAATGAAGTAAGTGAGAAAGAGGAAAACAAATATTGTATATTAATGCATATATGTGGAACCTAAAAGATGGTACAGATGAACTGGTTTGCAGGGATGAAATAGAGACACAGAGGTAGAGAACAAACGTATGGACACCAAGTGGGGGAAGCCATGGGGTGGTGGTGGTGGGATGAGTTGGGAGATTGGGATTGACCTGTATACATGTATATGCATAAAATACATAACTGATAATAACCTGCTGTATAAAAAAGTAAATAAAATTAAATTTCAAAATTTTAAAAAATAAAATTTAAAAATAAAACAGAAAAAAGTTCTTCCCTTCACACACATGTATTTATAGGAATGAATTATTTCCATGCTTATATCTATAAATACATAAAAGAGGAATAAAATCTAACTTGAACCATAAACGAAAAAAAACCTGAACCCACCAGTTATACAGAGGAAAACCCTATCAGGGCACTTGCTCCAGCGGTAAACAATTCTGAAATTGGTCAGAGGTGTGGAATAATCTCCCATCCAGCTAGCACCCACCCCCCACGCAAGGAGTGTCCTCATTGCAAAGCTGGGAGACCGTGCCGAGAAATCTCTGAATAAAGGTGAGCTGAGCCCCAGGCCAGCTGCTGCTGAACTGTTCCCACCCTTCCCAGGTAAAACACCTGAATATGTACAAGGGCTTGAAAGCCTAGAGGAAGGGCCGTGGAGCCACAATAGCGACAGCACGCAGGCCAACTTGGTGCCTGCAGGCCAGCCAGGGTGGTCCTGGCCCCGGGTACTCTTCCGGAAGATTTCCATTGTCCTGCCTGTGATACCCCTCCTGTCCCGGCCCCCACTGCTTTTTTCCTTCCTCACCTCTGTCCGGAGAGAAATTCCAGCGGAAGGTATGGGTGACACATCCTCTTCTTTACAGGTGGCAGCCTGGCAACTCCTGCAGAAAGGCCAGCAGTGCCCCACTCACACCGGGCCACCAACAAAGCTGTGGCCCCTCATTCCCTCCCACCAGCTCAGCCCCGAGACTGCTGACGGGGCAGAGAATATGGAGTCAGGCACAGCTTCAGGGGCTATTGCTGCCTGGAGCGCTGTTTATATTGACCTCAACTAGGCATACCTGGGGAGGGCCAGCCAGCAGGGTAAGGCTGCCCAGGTCAGCTAATCCGCAACCCTCAGGGAATCACATTGTTCAAAATGGACCTCGCTAAGGCAGAATAGAAGCCAAGGAAAATAAGGACACAATGCCATTTGCAGCACCGTAGATGAGTCTAGAGGTAATCACGTGACTTGTAGTAAGTCAGAAACTGAAAGACACATATCATATCATATCACTTATAGGTGTTACCTAAAAATGGATACCAGGGCAGATATTTCCACGGAGAAGGGCAATCACAGATTCATTAAACACACTTATGGTTCACCAATAGAAAGGTGTGAGGATTGGTTTCATTACGATATCGGTGTTAACAGACATATACAAACACAGGTGACATATATAATCACCAAATACCTACGGAATACCAAGAGAAGACTACTCAACATTCTGTCATAACGTCCCTGGGAAAAGGATCCCAGGAAGAACAGACATCTGTATATGTGTAAAAGAACCACATCTTCGACACCTACAATAAGCCAAACATTGTAATCAAACTTGCTGTAATAAAAAATAAAAATTTAAATTAAAAATACGAACAAGAAGTAGGGAGACAAACTTGAGGGGCTTTCTCCTGGCACATTCCATTCTAAATTCCAATCTAGAACACGACTTCCATTGAGGCTCTGTTGCCCTAGTAACCAGATTTGGTAAGGGAGAACTGCTGCCACCTAGTGGCCGTTTCACACAACAGCAGCTTTAATCCCAGCGCTAATGGTCAGTTGATATTCAAAATCATTGCAGGCCTGTAAATGACACCTGCCCTGAAAACAAATCCTGGGGTCACATATCGACCAAAAAATTCAAAGGACGTCCATATTTCAAAACGACCGTTTCAAAAGGCATATTTTATGCACATTAGTGTTCTGCTTCTTTGTCTTTCTTTCTTTTTTGGTTAAAAAGACGGGAATGGAAAAAGGCATCCATCAGACTGGGCGAAAATCATTGCAAACGAATCAATGGACAAAGGTTTAATCTCCAATATATATAAACAGCTAATGCAGCTTAATTTTAAAAAAACAAACAACCCAATAAAAAAATGGGCAGAAGTTCTAAAGAGACGTTTCTTCAAAGAAGACACAGAGATGGCCAAGACGCACATGAAAAGCTGCTAAAGAGCACTAATAATTAGAGAAATGCAAATCAAAACTACAATGAGGTATCACCTCACACCTGTTAGGATCGCCATCATCAGAAAATCTACAAACAACAAATTCTGGGGAGGGTGTGGACAAAAGGAGCCCTCTTCCACTATTGGTGGGAATGTAAATTGATACCGTCACTATGGAGAACAGTATGGAGTTTCCTTTAAAAAACTAGAAATAGTTTCTGCTTTATAACAAAGTGAATCACTCATACATATACATCTGTTATGTGGCAGCCTGGATGGGAGGGGAGTTTGGGGGAGAATGGGTACATGCATATGTATAGCCGAGTCCCTTTGCTGTGCATCTGAAACTATTACAACATTGTTAATCGGCTATACTCCAATATAAAATAAAAATTAAAAAAAAAAAACTTTCCCCTATCAGCTATTTGTTTACCTTGAAATTCAGTCTGTATAGTGAGGGGAGTTTGGGGGAGAATGGGTACATGCATATGTATAGCCGAGTCCCTTTGCTGTGCATCTGAAACTATCACAACATTGTTAATCGGCTATACTCCAATATAAAATAAAAAGTAAAAAAAAAAAAAAAAAAAAACTAGAAATAGAATTACCATCTGATCCAGCAATCCAACTTCTGCTCATATACCCAGAGAAAACCATAAATCAAAAAGGCACATTCACCACAATGTTCATTGCAGCACTATTTAAAATAGCCAGGTAATGGAAGCAACCTAAATGCCCACAGACAGATGAATGGATAAAGATGGGGTACATATATAAAATGGAATATTACTCGGCCATAAAAAGGAATGAAACTGGTTCATTTGTAGAGATATCGATGGATCTAGAGACTGTCATATAGAATGAAGTAAGTCAGAAAGAGGAAATCAAATATTGTATATTAATGCATATATGTGGAACCTAAAAGATGGTACAGATGAACTGGTTTGCAGGGAAGAAATAGAGACACAGAGGTAGAGAACAAACGTATGGACACCAAGTGTGGGAAGCCATGGGGTGGTGGTGGTGGGATGAGTTGGGAGATTGGGATTGACCTGTATACATGTATATGCATAAAATACATAACTGATAATAACCTGCTGTATAAAAGAGTAAATAAAATTAAATTCCATATTTTAAAAAATAAAATTTAAAAATAAAACAGAAAAAAGTTCTTCCCTTCACACACATGTATTTATAGGAATGAATTATTTCCATGCTTATATCTATAAATACATAAAAGAGGAATAAAATCTTACTTGAACCATAAACGAAAAAAAACCTGAACCCACCAGTTATACAGAGGAAAACCCTATCAGGGCACTTGCTCCAGCGGTAAACAATTCTGAAATTGGTTAGAGGTGTTGAATCATCTCCCATCCAGCTAGCACCCACACCCCAAGCAAGGTGTGTCCTCATTGCAAAGCTGGGAGACCGTGCCGAGGCATCTCTGAATAAAGGTGAGCTGAGCCCCAGGCCAGCTGCTGCTGAACTGTTCCCACCCTTCCCAGGTAAAACACCTGAATATGTACAAGGGCTTGAAAGCCTAGAGGAAGGGCCGTGGAGCCACACTAGCGACAGCACGCAGGCCAACTTGGTGCCTGCAGGCCAGCCAGGGTGGTCCTGGCCCCGGGTACTCTTCCGGAAGCTTTCCATTGTCCTGCCTGTGATACCCCTCCTGTCCCGGCCCCCACTGCTTTTTTCCTTCCTCACCTCTGTCCGGAGAGAAATTCCAGCGGAAGGTATGGGTGACACATCCTCTTCTTTACAGGTAGCAGCCTGGCAACTCCTGCAGAAAGGCCAGCAGTGCCCCACTCACACCTGGCCGCCAACAAAGCTGTGGCCCCTCATTCCCTCCCACCAGCTCAGCCCCGAGACTGCTGACGGGGCAGAGAATATGGAGTCAGGCACAGCTTCAGGGGCTATTGCTGCCTGGAGCGCTGTTTATATTGACCTCAACCAGGCACACCTGGGGAGGGCCGGCCGGCAGGGTAAGGCTGCCCAGGTCAGCTAATCCACAATCCTCAGGGAATCACATTGTTGAAAATGGACCTCGCTAAGGCAGAATAGAAGCCAAGGAAAATAAGGACACAATGCCATTTGCAGCACCGTAGATGAGTCTAGAGGTAATCACGTGACTTGTAGTAAGTCAGAAAGTGAAAGACATATCATATCATATCACTTATAGGTGTTACCTATAAATGGATACCAGGGCAGATATTTCCACGGAGAAGGGCAATCACAGATTCATTAAACACACTTATGGTTCACCAATGGAAAGGTGTGAGGATTGGTTTCATTAAGATATCGCGGTTAACAGACATATACAAACACAGGTGACATATATAATCACCAAAGACCTACGGAATACCAAGAGAAGACTACTCAACATTCTGTCATAACGTCCCTGGGAAAAGGATCCCAGGAAGAACAGACATCTGTATAAGTGTAAAAGAACCACATCTTCGACACCTACAATAAGCCAAACATTGTAATCAAACTTGCTGTAATAAAAAATAAAAATTTAAATTAAAAATACGAACAAGAAGTAGGGAGACAAACTTGAGGGGCTTTCTCCTGGCACATTCCATTCTAAATTCCAATCTAGAACATGACTTCCATTGAGGCTCTGCTGCCCTAGTAACCAGATTTGGTAAGGGAGAACTGCTGCCACCTTGTGGCCGTTTCACACAACAGCAGCTTTAATCCCAGCGCTAATGGTGAGTTGATATTCAAAATCATTGCAGGCCTGTAAATGACACCTTCCCTGAAAACAAATCCTGGGGTCACATATCGACCAAAAAATTCAAAGGACGTCCATATTTCAAAACGACCGTTTCAAAAGGCATATTTTATGCACATTAGTATTCTGCTTCTTTGTCTTTCTTTCTTTTTTGGTTAAAATGACGGGAGTGGAAAAAGGCATCCCTCAGACTGGGCGAAAATCATTGCAAACGAATCAATGGACAAAGGTTTAATCTCCAATATATATAAACATCTCATGCAGCTTAATTTTAAAAAAACAAACAACCCAATACAAAAATGGGCAGAAGTTCTAAAGAGACGTTTCTTCAAAGAAGACCCAGAGATGGCCTAGACGCACATGAAAAGATGCTCAAGAGCACTAATTATTATAGAAATGCAAATCAAAACTACAATGAGGTATCACCTCACACCTGTTAGAATCGGCATCATCAGAAAATCTACAAACAACAAATTCTGTGGAGGGTGTGGACAAAAGGAGCCCTCTTCCACTATTGGTGGGAATGTAAATTGATACAGTCACTATGGAGAACACTATGGAGTTTCCTTTAAAAAACTAGAAATAGAATTACCATCTGATCCAGCAATCCCACTTCTGGGCATATACCCAGAGAAAACCATAAATCAAAAAGGCACATTCACCACAATGTTCATTGCAGCACTATTTACAATAGACAGGTAATGGAAGCAACCTAAATGCCCACAGACAGATGAATGGATAAAGATGCGGTACATATATAAAATGGAATATTACTCGGCCATAAAAAGGAATGAAACTGGGTCATTTGTAGAGACATCGATGGATCTAGAGACTGTCATATAGAATGAAGTAAGTCAGAAAGAGGAAATCAAATATTGTATATTAATGCATATATGTGGAACCTAAAAGATGGTACAGATGAACTGGTTTGCAGGGAAGAAATAGAGACACAGTGGTAGAGAACAAACGTATGGACACCAAGTGTGGGAAGCCATGGGGTGGTGGTGGTGGGATGAGTTGGGAGATTGGGATTGACCTGTATACATATATATGCATAAAATTCATAACTGATAATAACCTGCTGTATAAAAAAGTAAATAAAATTAAATTTCAAAATTTTAAAAAATAAAATTTAAAAATAAAACAGAAAAAAGTGCTTCCCTTCACACACATGTATTTATAGGAATGAATTATTTCCATGCTTATATCTATAAATACATAAAAGAGGAATAAAATCTAACTTGAACCATAAACGAAAAAATACCTGAACCCACCAGTTATACAGAGGAAAACCCTATCAGGGCACTTGCTCCAGCGGTAAACAATTCTGAAATTGGTCAGAGGTGTGGAATCATCTCCCATCCAGCTAGCACCCACCCCCCACGCAAGGAGTGTCCTAATTGCAAAGCTGGGAGACCGTGCCGAGAAATCTCTGAATAAAGGTGAGCTGAGCCCCAGGCCAGCTGCTGCTGAACTGTTCACACCCTTCCCAGGTAAAACACCTGAATATGTACAAGGGCTTGAAAGCCTAGAGGAAGGGCCGTGGAGCCACACTAGCGACAGCACGCAGGCCAACTTGGTGCCTGCAGGCCAGCCAGGGTGGTCCTGGCCCCGGGTACACTTCCGGAAGCTTTCCATTGTCCTGCCTGTGATACCCCTCCTGTCCCGGCCCCCACTGCTTTTTTCCTTCCTCACCTCTGTCTGGAGAGAAATTCCAGCGGAAGGTATGGGTGACACATCCTCTTCTTTACAGGGGGCAGCCTGGCAACTCCTGCAGAAAGGCCAGCAGTGCCCCACTCACACCGGGCCACCAACAAAGCTGTGGCCCCTCATTCCCTCCCACCAGCTCAGCCCCGAGACTGCTGACGGGGCAGAGAATATGGAGTCAGGCACAGCTTCAGGGGCTATTGCTGCCTGGAGCGCTCTTTATATTGACCTCAACCAGGCACACCTGGGGAGGGCCGGCCGGCAGGGTAAGGCTGCCCAGGTCAGCTAATCCACAACCCTCAGGGAATCATTGTTGAAAATGGACCTCGCTAAGGCAGAATAGAAGCCAAGGAAAATAAGGACACAATGCCATTTGCAGCACCGTAGATGAGTCTAGAGGTAATCACGTGACTTGTAGTAAGTCAGAAAGTGAAAGACACATATCATATCACTTATAGGTGTTACCTATAAATGGATACCAGGGCAGATATTTCCACGGAGAAGGGCAATCACAGATTCATTAAACAAACTTATGGTTCACCAATGGAAAGGTGGGAGGATTGGTTTCATTACGATATCGGGGTTAACAGACATATACAAACACAGGTGACATATATAATCACCAAAGACCTACGGAATACCAAGAGAAGACTACTCAACATTCTGTCATAACGTCCCTGGGAAAAGGATCCCAGGAAGAACAGACATCTGTATATGTGTAAAAGAACCACATCTTCGACACCTACAATAAGCCAAACATTGTAATCAAACTTGCTGTAATAAAAAATAAAAATTTAAATTAAAAATACGAACAAGAAGTAGGGAGACAAACTTGAGGGGCTTTCTCCTGGCACATTCCATTCTAAATTCCAATCTAGAACACGACTTCCATTGAGGCTCTGCTGCCCTAGTAACCAGATTTGGTAAGGGAGAACTGCTGCCACCTTGTGGCCGTTTCACACAACAGCAGCTTTAATCCCAGCGCTAATGGTGAGTTGATATTCAAAATCATTGCAGGCCTGTGAATGACACCTTCCCTGAAAACAAATCCTGGGGTCACATATCGACCAAAAAATTCAAAGGACGTCCATATTTCAAAACGACCGTTTCAAAAGGCATATTTTATGCACATTAGTGTTCTGCTTCTTTGTCTTTCTTTCTTTTTTGGTTAAAAAGACGGGAGTGGAAAAAGGCATCCCTCAGACTGGGCGAAAATCGTTGCAAACGAATCAATGGACAAAGGTTTAATCTCCAATATATATAAACAGCTCATGCAGCTTAATTTAAAAAAAACAAACAACCCAATACAAAAATGGGCAGAAGTTCTAAAGATACGTTTCTTCAAAGAAGACCCAGAGATGGCCAAGACGCACATGAAAAGATGCTCAAGAGCACTAATTATTAGAGAAATGCAAATCAAAACTACAATGAGGTATCACCTCACACCTGTTAGAATCGGCATCATCAGAAAATCTACAAACAACAAATTCTGTGGAGGGTGTGGACAAAAGGAGCCCTCTTCCACTATTGGTGGGAATGTAAATTGATACAGTCACTATGGAGAACACTATGGAGTTTCCTTTAAAAAACTAGAAATAGAATTACCATCTGATCCAGCAATCCCACTTCTGGGCATATACCCAGAGAAAACCATAAATCAAAAAGGCACATTCACCACAATGTTCATTGCAGCACTATTTACAATAGACAGGTAATGGAAGCAACCTAAATGCCCACAGACAGATGAATGGATAAAGATGGGGTACATATATAAAATGGAATATTACTCGGCCATAAAAGGGAATGAAACTGGGTCATTTGTAGAGACATCGATGGATCTAGAGACTGTCATATAGAATGAAGTAAGTCAGAAAGAGGAAATCAAATATTGTATATTAATGCATATATGTGGAACCTAAAAGATGGTACAGATGAACTGGTTTGCAGGGAAGAAATAGAGACACAGAGGTAGAGAACAAACGTATGGACACCAAGTGGGGGAAGCCATGGGGTGGGGGTGGTGGGATGAGTTGGGAGATTGGGATTGACCTGTATACATGTATATGCATAAAATACATAACTGATAATAACCTGCTGTATAAAAAAGTAAATAAAATTAAATTTCAAAATTTTAAAAAATAAAATTTAAAAATAAAACAGAAAAAAGTTCTTCCCTTCACACACATGTATTTATAGGAATGAATTATTTCCATGCTTATATCTATAAATACATAAAAGAGGAATAAAATCTAACTTGAACCATAAACGAAAAAAAACCTGAACCCACCAGCTTTACAGAGGAAAACCCTATCAGGGCACTTGCTCCAGCGGTAAACAATTCTGAAGTTGGTCAGAGGTGGGGAATCATCTCCCATCCAGCCAGGAACCCACCCCCCACGCAAGAAGCGTCCTCATTGCAAAGCTGGGAAACCGTGCCGAGGCATCTCTGAATAAAGGTGAGCTGAGCCCCAGACCAGCTGCTGCTGAACTGTTCCCACCCTTCCCAGGTAAAACACCTGAATATGTACAAGGGTTTGAAATCCTAGAGGAAGGGCCATGGAGCCACACCAGCGAAAGCAAGCAGGCCAAGTTGGTGACTGCAGGCCAGCCAGGGTGGTCCTGGCCCCGTGCACTCTTCTGGAAGCTTTCCATTGTCCTGCCTGAGATACCCCTCCTGTCCCGGCCCCCACTTCTTTTTTCCTTCCTCACCTCTGTCCGGAGAGTAATTCCAGCGGAAGGTATGGGTGACACATCCTCTTCTTTACAGGTGGCAGCCTGGCAACTCCTGCAGAAAGGCCAGCAGTGCCCCACTCACACCGGGCCAACAACAAAGCTGTGGCCCCACATTCCCTCCCACCAGCTCAGCCCCGAGACTGCTGACGGGGCAGAGAATATGGAGTCAGGCACAGCTTCATGGGCTATTGCTGCCTGGAGCGCTGTTTATATTGACCTCAACCAGGCACACCTGGGGAGGGCCGGACGGCAGGGTAAGGCTGCCCAGGTCAGCTAATCCACAACCCTTAGGGAATCACATTGTTGAAAATGGACCTCGCTAAGGCAGAATAGAAGCCAAGGAAAATAAGGACACAATGCCATTTGCAGCACCGTAGATGAGTCTAGAGGTAATCAGGTGACTTGTAGTAAGTGAAAAAGTGAAAGACACATATCATATCATATCACTTATAGGTGTTACCTAAAAATGGATACCAGGGCAGATATTTCCACGGAGAAGGGCAATCACAGTTTCATTAAACAAACTTATGGTTCACCAATGGAAAGGTGTGAGGATTGGATTCATTACGATATTGGGGTTAACAGACAGATACAAACACAGGTGAAATATATAATCACCAAAGACCTACGGAATACCAAGAGAAGACTACTCAACATTCTGTCATAACGTACATGGGAAAAGGATCCCAGGAAGAACAGACATATGTATATGTGTAAAAGAAACACATCTTGCACACCAAAAACAAGCCAAACGTTGTAATCAAACTTGCTGTAATAAAAAATTAAAAAAATTAAATTCAAAACACGAACAAGAAGTAGTGAGACAATCTTGAGGGGCTTTCTCCTGGCCCATTCCGTTCTAAATTCCAATCTAGAACGTGAATTCCATTGAGGCTCTGCTGCCCTAGTAACCAGATTTGGTAAGGGAGAATTGCTGCCACCTTGTGGCCGTTTCACACAACAGCAGCTTTAATCCCAGCTCTAATGGTCAGTGGATATTCAAAATCATTAGAGGCCTGTAAATGACACCTGTCCTGAAAACAAATCCTGGCGTCATATATCGACCAAAAAATTCAAAAGACGTCCATATTTCAAAATGACAGTTTCAAAAGGCATATTTTACGCACATTACTGTTCTGCTTCTTTTGCTTTCTTTCTTTCTTGGTTAAAAAAACGGGAATGGAAAAATGCAACCCTCAGAATGGGCGAAAACGTTCGCAAACGAATCAATGGACAAAGGTTTAATCTCCAATATATATAAACAGCTCATGCAGCTTAATATTAATAAAACAAACAACCCAATACAAAAATGGGCAGAAGATCTAAATAGACGTTTCTTCAAAGAAGACACAGAGAGGGCCAAGAAGCACATGAAAAGCTGCTCAACATCACTAATTATTAGAGAAATGCAAATCAAAACAACAATGAGGTATGACCTCACTCCTGTTAGAATCGGGATCATCAGAAAATCTACAAACAACAAATTCTGGGGACGGTGTGGACAAAAGGAACCCTCTTCCGCTATTGGTGGGCATGTAAATTGATACAGTCACTATGGAGAACAGTATGGAGGTTCCTTTAAAAAACTAAAAAGAGAATTACCATAGGATCCAGCAATCCAACTTCTGGGCATATACCCAGAGAAAACCATAAATCACAAAGACACATTCACCAAAATGTTCATTGCAGCACTATTTACAATAGCCAGGTAATGGAAGCAACGTCAATGCCCACAGACAGACGAATGGATAAAGATGTGGTACATATATAAAATGGAATATTACGGAGCCATAAAAAGGAATGAAACTGGGTCATCTGTAGAGAAGTCGATGGATCTAGAGACTGTCATACAGAGGGAAGTAAGTCAGAAAGAGAAAAACAAATATTGTTTATTAATGCATATATATGGAACCTAGAAAAATGGTACAAATGAAGTAGTTTGAAGGGCAGAAATAGAGACAGAGGTAGAGAGCAAACGTATGGACACCAAGTGGGGGAAGCCATGGGGTGGTGGTGGTGGTGGGATGAGTTGGGAGATTGGGATTGACCTGTATACATGTATATGCATGAAATAGATAACTAAGAATAACCTGCTGTACAAAAAAATAAATAAAATTAAATTTCAAAATTTTGAAAAATAAAATTTAAAAATAAAACAGAAAAAAGTTCTTCCATTCACACAGATGTATTTATAGGAATGAATTATTTCCATGCTTATATCAATAAATACATAAAAGAGGAATAAAATCTAACTCGAACCAAAAAAAAAAAAAACGGAACCTAACAGTTATACAGAGGAAAACCCTACCAAGGCACTTGCTCCAGCGGTAAACAATTCTGAAATTGGTCAGAGGTGGGGAATCATCTCTCATACAGCCAGCAGCCCCGCCACCCACGCAAGGAGCATCCTCAATGCAAAGCTGGGGGACCGAGCCGAGGCCTCTGTGAGTAAACGTGAGCTGAGCCCCAGGCCAGCTGCTGTTGAAATTTTCCCTCCCTTCCCAGGTAAAACACCTGAATATGTACAAGTGCTTGAAAACCTAGAGGAAGGGCCGTGGAGCCACACCAGCGACAGCACGCTGGCCAACTTGGTGCCTGCAGGCCTGCCAGGATGGTCCTGGCCCCGGGCGCTCTTCTGGAAGCTTTCCATTTCCCTGCCTGAGATACCCCTCCTGTCCCGGCCCCCACTCCTTTTTTTCCTTCCTCACCTCAGCCCGGAGAGAAATTCCAGTGGAAGTTATGGGTGACACATCCTCTTCTTTACAGGTGGCAGCCTGGCAACTCCTGCAGAAAGTCCAGCAGAGCCCCACTCACACCGGGCCACCCACAAAGCCGTGGACCCTCACACCCTCCCACCAGCACAGCCCCGAGACTGCTGACGGGGCAGAGAATATGGAGTCAGACACAGCTGCAGGGGCTATTGCTGCCAGGAGTGCTGTTTATATTGACCTCAACACAGGCACACCTGGGGAGGGCCGGCCAGCAGGGTCAGGCTGCCCAGGTCAGCTAATACTCAGCCCTCAGAGAATCACATTGCAGAAAATGGACCTCGCTAAGACAGAATATTAGCCAAAGAAAAAAGGACACAATGCCAGTTGCAGCACCGTAGATGAGTCTAGAGGTAATCACGTGACTTGTAGTAAGTCAGAAAGTGAAAGACACATATCGTATGATATCACTTATAGGTGTTACCTAACAATTGATACCAGGGCAGATATTTCCATGGAGAAGGGCAATCACAGATTCATTAAACAAACTTATGGTTCACCAATGGAAAGGTGCAAGGATTGGATTCATTACGATATTGGTTTTAACAGACAGATACAAACACAGGTGAAATATATAATCACCAAAGACCAACGGAATACCAAGAGAAGACTACTCAACATTCTCTCATAACGTCCCTGGGAAAAGGATCCCAGGAAGAACAGACATATGTATATGTGTAAAAGAACCACATCTTCGACACCTACAATAAGCCAAACATTGTAATCAAACTTGCTGTAATAAAAAATAAAAATTTAAATTAAAAACACGAACAAGAAGTAGGGAGACAAACTTGAGGGGCTTTCTCCTGGCACATTCCATTCTAAATTCCAATCTAGAACACGACATCCATTGAGGCTCTGCTGCCCTAGTAACCAGATTTGGTAAGGGAGAACTGCTGCCACCTTGTGGCCGTTTCACACAACAGCAGCTTTAATCCCAGCGCTAATGGTCAGTTGATATTCAAAATCATTGCAGGCCTGTAAATGACACCTGCCCTGAAAACAAATCCTGGGGTCACGTATCGACCAAAAAATTCAAAGGACGTCCATATTTCAAAACGACCGTTTCAAAAGGCATATTTTATGCACATTAGTGTTCTGCTTCTTTGTCTTTCTTTTTTTTTGGTTAAAAAGACGGGAATGGAAAAAGGCATCCCTCAGACTGGGCGAAAATCGTTGCAAACGAATCAATGGACAAAGGTTTAATCTCCAATATATATAAACAGCTCATGCAGCTTAATATTAAAAAAACAAACAACCCAATACAAAAATGGGCAGAAGTTCTAAAAAGACGTTTCTTCAAAGAAGACACAGAGATGGCCAAGACGCACATGAAAAGCTGCTCAAGAGCACTAATTATTAGAGAAATGCAAATCAAAACTACAATGAGGTATCACCTCACACCTGTTAGAATCGGCATCATCAGAAAATCTACAAACAACAAATTCTGGGGAGTGTGTGAACAAAATGAGCCCTCTTCTACTATTTGTGGGAATGTAAATTGATACCGTCAATATGGAGAACAGTATGGAGTTTCCTTTAAAAAACTAGAAATAGAATTACCATCTGATCCAGCAATCCCACTTCTGGGCATATACCCAGAGAAAACCATAAATCAAAAAGGCACATTCACCACAATGTTCATTGCAGCACTATTTACAATAGACAGGTAATGGAAGCAAACTAAATGCCCACAGACAGATGAATGGATAAAGATGGGGTACATATATAAAATGGAATATTACTCGGCCATAAAAAGGAATGAAACTGGGTCATTTGTAGAGACATCGATGGATCTAGAGACTGTCATACAGAATTAAGTAAGTCAGAAAGAGGAAATCAAATATTTTATATTAATGCATATATGTGGAACCTAAAAAATGGTACAGATGAACTGGTTTGCAGGGAAGAAATAGAGACGCAGAGATAGAGAACAAACGTATGGACACCAAGTGTGGGAAGCCATGGGGTGGTGGTGGTGGGATGAGTTGGGAGATTCGGATTGACCTGTATACATGTATATGCATAAAATACAAAACTAATAATAACGTGCTATATAAAAAAGTAAATGAAATTAAATTTCAAAATTTTAAAAAATAAAATTTAAAAATAAAACAGAAAAAATTTATTACCTTCACAAAGATGTATTTATAGGAAAGAATTATTTCCATGCTTATATCTATAAATACATAAAAGAGGAATAAAATCTAACTTGAACCATATACGAAAAAAAACCTGAACCCACCAGTTATACAGAGGAAAACCCTATCAGGGCACTTGCTCCAGCGGTAAACAATTCTGAAATTGGTCAGAGGTGTGGAATCATCTCCCATCCAGCTAGCACCCACCCCCCACGCAAGGAGCGTCCTCATTGCAAAGCTGGGAGACCGTGCCGAGGCATCTCTGAATAAAGGTGAGCTGAGCCCCAGGCCAGCTGCTGCTGAACTGTTCCCACCCTTCCCAGGTAAAACACCTGAATATGTACAAGGGCTTGAAAGCCTAGAGGACGGGACGTGGAGCCACACTAGCGACAGCACGCAGGCCAACTTGGTGCCTGCAGGCCAGCCAGGGTGGTCCTGGCCCCGGGTACTCTTCCGGAAGCTTTCCATTGTCCTGCCTGTGATACCCCTCCTGTCCCGGCCCCCACTGCTGTTTTCCTTCCTCACCTCTGTCCGGAGAGAAATTCCAGCGGAAGGTATGGGTGACACATCCTCTTCTTTACAGGTGGCAGCCTGGCAACTCCTGCAGAAAGGCCAGCAGTGCCCCACTCACACCGGGCCACCAACAAAGCTGTGGCCCCTCATTCCCTCCCACCAGCTCAGCCCCGAGACTGCTGACGGGGCAGAGAATATGGAGTCAGGCACAGCTTCAGGGGCTATTGCTGCCTGGAGCGCTGTTTATATTGACCTCAACCAGGCACACCTGGGGAGGGCCGGCCGGCAGGGTAAGGCTGCCCAGGTCAGCTAATCCACAACCCTCAGGGAATCACATTGTTGAAAATGGACCTCGCTAAGGCAGAATAGAAGCCAAGGAAAATAAGGACACAATGCCATTTGCAGCACCGTAGATGAGTCTAGAGGTAATCACGTGACTTGTAGTAAGTCAGAAAGTGAAAGACACATATCATATCATATCACTTATAGGTGTTACCTAAAAATGGATACCAGGGCAGATACTTCCACGGAGAAGGGCAATCACAGATTCATTAAACACACTTATGGTTCACCAATGGAAAGGTGTGAGGATTGGTTTCATTACGATACCGGGGTTAACAGACATATACAAACACAGCTGACATATATAATCACCAAAGACCTACGGAATACCAAGAGAAGACTACTCAACATTCTGTCATAACGTCCCTGGGAAAAGGATCCCAGGAAGAACAGACATCTGTATATGTGTAAAAGAACCACATCTTCGACACCTACAATAAGCTAAACATTGTAATCAAACTTGCTGTAATAAAAAATAAAAATTTAAATTAAAAATACGAACAAGAAGTAGGGAGACAAACTTGAGGGGCTTTCTCCTGGCACATTCCATTCTAAATTCCAATCTAGAACATGACTTCCATTGAGGCTCTGCTGCCCTAGTAACCAGATTTGGTAAGGGAGAACTGCTGCCACCTTGTGGCCGTTTCACACAACAGCAGCTTTAATCCCAGCGCTAATGGTCAGTTGATATTCAAAATCATTGCAGGCCTGTAAATGACACCTGCCCTGAAAACAAATCCTGGGGTCACATATCGACCAAAAAATTCAAAGGACGTCCATATTTCAAAACGACCGTTTCAAAAAGCATATTTTATGCACATTAGTGTTCTGCTTCTTTGTCTTTCTTTCTTTTTTGGTTAAAAAGACGGGAATGGAAAAAGGCATCCCTCAGACTGGGCGAAAATCGTTGCAAACGAATCAATGGACAAAGGTTTAATCTCCAATATATATAAACAGCTCATGCAGCTTAATTTTAAAAAAACAAACAACCCAATACAAAAATGGGCTGAAGTTCTAAAGAGAAGTTTCTTCAAAGAAGACACAGAGATGGCCAAAACGCACATGAAAAGCTGCTCAACATCACTAATTATTAGAGAAATGCAAATCAAAACTACATGAGGTATCACCTCACACCTGTTAGGATCGGCATCATCAGAAAATCTACAAACAACAAATTCTGGGGAGGGTGTGGACAAAAGGAGCCCTCTTCCACTATTGGTGGGAATGTAAATTGATACAGTCACCATGGAGAACACTATGGAGTTTCCTTTAAAAAACTAGAAATAGAATTCCCATATGATCCAGCAATCCCACTTCTGGGCATATACCCAGAGAAAACCATAAATCAAAAAGGCACATTCACCACAATGTTCATTGCAGCACTATTTAAAATAGCCAGGTAATGGAAGCAACCTAAATGCCCACAGACAGATGAATGGATAAAGATGGCGTACATATATAAAATGGAATATTACTCGGCCATAAAAAGGAATGAAACTGGGTCATTTGTAGAGACATCGATGGATCTAGAGACTGTCCTATAGAATGAAGTAAGTCAGAAAGAGGAAAACAAATATTGTATATTAATGCATATATGTGGAACCTAAAAGATGGTACAGATGAACTGGTTTGCAGGGAAGAAATAGAGACGCAGAGGTAGAGAACAAACGTATGGACACCAAGTGTGGGAAGCCATGGGGTGGTGGTGGTGGGATGAGTTGGGAGATTGGGATTGACCTGTATACATGTATATGCATAAAATACATAACTGATAATAACCTGCTGTATAAAAAAGTAAATAAAATTAAATTTCAAAATTTTAAAAAATAAAATTTAAAAATAAAAGAGAAAAAAGTGCTTCCCTTCCCACACATGTATTTATAGGAATGAATTATTTCCATGCTTATATCTATAAATACATAAAAGAGGAATAAAATCTAACTTGAACCATAAACGAAAAAAAACCTGAACACACCAGTTATACAGAGGAAAACCCTATCAGGGCACTTGCTCCAGCGGTAAACAATTCTGAAATTGGTCAGAGGTGTGGAATCATCTCCCATCCAGCTAGCACCCACCCCCCACGCAAGGAGCGTCCTCATTGCAAAGCTGGGGGACCGTGCCGAGGAATCTCTGAATAAAGGTGAGCTGAGCCCCAGGCCAGCTGCTGCTGAACTGTTCCCACCCTTCCCAGGTAAAACACCTGAATATGTACAAGGGCTTGAAAGCCTAGAGGAAGGGCCCTGGAGCCACACTAGCGACAGCACGCAGGCCAACTTGGTGCCTGCAGGCAAGCCAGGGTGGTCCTGGCCCCGGGTACTCTTCCGGAAGCTTTCCATTGTCCTGCCTGTGATACCCCTCCTGTCCCAGCCCCCACTGCTTTTTTCCTTCCTCACCTCTGTCCAGAGAGAAATTCCAGCGGAAGGTATGGGTGACACATCCTCTTCTTTACAGGTGGCAGCCTGGCAACTCCTGCAGAAAGGCCAGCAGTGCCCCACTCACACCGGGCCACCAACAAAGCTGTGGCCCCTCATTCCCTCCCACCAGCTCAGCCCCGAGACTGCTGACGGGGCAGAGAATATGGAGTCAGGCACAGCTTCAGGGGCTATTGCTGCCTGGAGCGCTGTTTATATTGACCTCAACCAGGCACACCTGGGGAGGGCCGGCCGGCAGGGTAAGGCTGCCCAGGTCAGCTAATCCACAACCCTCAGGGAATCACATTGTTGAAAATGGACCTCGCTAAGGCAGAATAGAAGCCAAGGAAAATAAGGACACAATGCCATTTGCAGCACCGTAGATGAGTCTAGAGGTAATCACGTGACTTGTAGTAAGTGAAAAAGTGAAAGACACATATCATATCATATCACTTATAGGTGTTACCTAAAAATGGATACCAGGGCAGATATTTCCACGGAGAAGGGCAATCACAGTTTCATTAAACAAACTTATGGTTCACCAATGGAAAGGTGTGAGGATTGGTTTCATTACGATATCGGGGTTAACAGACATATACAAACACAGGTGACATATATAATCACCAAAGACCTACGGAATACCAAGAGAAGACTACTCAACATTCTGTCATAACGTCCCTGGGAAAAGGATCCCAGGAAGAACAGACATCTGTATATGTGTAAAAGAACCACATCTTCGACACCTACAATAAGCCAAACATTGTAATCAAACTTGCTGTAATAAAAAATAAAAATTTAAATTAAAAATACGAACAAGAAGTAGGGAGACAAACTTGAGGGGCTTTCTCCTGGCACATTCCATTCTAAATTCCAATCTAGAACACGACTTCCATTGAGGCTCTGCTGCCCTAGTAACCAGATTTGGTAAGGGAGAACTGCTGCCACCTTGTGGCCGTTTCACACAACAGCAGCTTTAATCCCAGCGCTAATGGTCAGTTGATATTCAAAATCATTGCAGGCCTGTAAATGACACCTGCCCTGAAAACAAATCCTGGGGTCACATATCGACCAAAAAATTCAAAGCACGTCCATATTTCAAAACGACCGTTTCACAAGGCATATTTTATGCACATTAGTGTTCTGCTTCTTTGTCTTTCTTTCTTTTTTGGTTAAAAAGACGGGAATGGAAAAAGGCATCCCTCAGACTGGGCGAAAATCGTTGCAAACGAATCAATGGACAAAGGTTTAATCTCCAATATATATAAACAGCTCATGCAGCTTAATATTAAAAAAACAAACAACCCAATACAAAAATGGGCAGAAGTTCTAAAGAGACGTTTCTTCAAAGAAGACACAGAGATGGCCAAGATGCACATGAAAAGCTGCTCAAGTGCACTAATTATTAGAGAAATGCAAATCAAAACTACAATAAGGTATCACCTCACACCTGTTAGGATCGGCATCATCAGAAAATCTACAAACAACAAATTCTGGGGAGGGTGTGGACAAAAGGAGCCCTCTTCCACTATTGGTGGGAATGTAAATTGATACCGTCACTATGGAGAACAGTATGGAGTCTCCTTTAAAAAACTAGAAATAGAATTACCATCCGATCCAGCAATCCCACTTCTGGGCATATACCCAGAGAAAACCATAAATCAAAAAGGCACATTCACCACAATGTTCATTGCAGCACTATTTAAAATAGCCAGGTAATGGAAGCAACCTAAATGCCCACAGACAGATGAATGGATAAAGATGGGGTACATATATAAAATGGAGTATTACTCGGCCATAAAAAGGAATGAAACTGGGTCATTTGTAGAGACATCGATGGATCTAGAGACTGTCATACAGAATGAAGTAAGTCAGAAAGAGGAAAACAAATATTGTATATTAATGCATATATGTGGAACCTAAAAGACGGTACAGATGAACTGGTTTGCAGGGAAGATATAGAGACACAAAGGTAGAGAACAAACTTATGGACACCAAGTGTGGGAAGCCATGGGGTGGTGGTGGTGGGATGAGTTGGGAGATTGGGATTGACCTGTATACATGTATATGCATAAAATACATAACTGATAATAACCTGTATAAAAAAGTAAATAAAATTAAATTTCAAACTTTAAAAAAATAATATTTAAAAATAAAACAGAAAAAAGTTCTTCCCTTCACACACATGTATTTATAGGAATGAATTATTTCCATGCTTATATCTATAAATACATAAAAGAGGAATAAAATCTAACTTGAACCATATATGAAAAAAAACCTGAACCCACCAGTTATACAGAGGAAAACCCTATCAGGGCACTTGCTCCAGCGGTAAACAATTCTGAAATTGGTCAGAGGTGTGGAATCATCTCCCATCCAGCTAGCACCCACCCCCCACGCAAGGAGCGTCCTCATTGCAAAGCTTGGAGACCGTGCCGAGGCATCTCTGAATAAAGGTGAGCTGAGCCAAAGGCAAGCTGCTGCTGAACTGTTCCCACCCTTCCCAGGTAAAACACCTGAATATGTACAAGGGCTTGAAAGCCTAGAGGACGGGACGTGGAGCCACACTAGCGACAGCACGCAGGCCAACTTGGTGCCTGCAGGCCAGCCAGGGTGGTCCTGGCCCCGGGTACTCTTCCGGAAGCTTTCCATTGTCCTGCGTGTGATACCCCTCCTGTCCCGGCCCCCACTGCTTTTTTCCTTCCTCACCTCTGTCCGGAGAGAAATTCCAGCGGAAGGTATGGGTGACACATCCTCTTCTTTACAGGTGGCAGCCTGGCAACTCCTGCAGAAAGGCCAGCAGTGCCCCACTCACACCGGGCCACCAACAAAGCTGTGGCCCCTCATTCCCTCCCACCAGCTCAGCCCCGAGACTGCTGACGGGGCAGAGAATATGGAGTCAGGCACAGCTTCAGGGGCTATTGCTGCCTGGTGCGCTGTTTATATTGACCTCAACCAGGCACACCTGGGGAGGGCCGGCCGGCAGGGTAAGGCTGCCCAGGTCAGCTAATCCACAACCCTCAGGGAATCACATTGTTGAAAATGGACCTCGATAAGGCAGAATAGAAGCCAAGGAAAATAAGGACACAATGCCATTTGCAGCACCGTAGATGAGTCTAGAGGTAATCACGTGACTTGTAGTAAGTCAGAAAGTGAAAGACACATATCATATCATATCACTTATAGGTGTTACCTAAAAATGGATACCAGGGCAGATATTTCCACGGAGAAGGGCAATCACAGATTCATTAAACACACTTATGGTTCACCAATGGAAAGGTGTGAGGATTGGTTTCATTACGATATCGGGGTTAACAGACATATACAAACACAGGTGACATATATAATCACCAAAGACCTACGGAATACCAAGAGAAGACTACTCAACATTCTGTCATAACGTCCCTGGGAAAAGGATCCCAGGAAGGACAGACATCTGTATATGTGTAAAAGAACCACATCTTCGACACCTACAATAAGCCAAACATTGTAATCAAACTTGCTGTAATAAAAAATGAAAATTTAAATTAGAAATACGAACAAGAAGTAGGGAGACAAACTTGAGGGGCTTTCTCCTGGCACATTCCATTCTAAATTCCAAACTAGAACATGACTTCCATTGAGGCTCTGCTGCCCTAGTAACCGGATTTGGTAAGGGAGAACTGCTGCCACCTTGTGGCCGTTTCACACAACAGCAGCTTTAATCCCAGCGCTAATGGTCAGTTGATAGTCAAAATCATTGCAGGCCTGTAAATGACACCTGCCCTGAAAACAAATCCTGGGGTCACATATCGACCAAAAAATTCAAAGGACGTCCATATTTCAAAACGACCGTTTCAAAAGGCATATTTTATGCACATTAGTGTTCTGCTTCTTTGTCTTTCTTTCTTTTTTGGTTAAAAAGACGGGAATGGAAAAAGGCATCCCTCAGACTGGGCGAAAATCGTTGCAAAAGAATCAATGGACAAAGGTTTAATCTCCAATATATATAAACAGCTCATGCAGCTTAATTTTAAAAAAACAAACAACCCAATACAAAAATGGGCTGAAGTTCTAAAGAGACGTTTCTTCAAAGAAGACACAGAGACGGCCAAAACGCACATGAAAAGCTGCTCAACATCACTAATTATTAGAGAAATGCAAATCAAAACTACAATGAGGTATGACCTCACTCCTGTTAGAATCGGGATCATCAGAAAATCTACAAACAACAAATTCTGGGGAGGGTGTGGACAAAAGGAACCCTCTTCCGCTATTGGTGGGCATGTAAATTGATAAGTCACTATGGAGAACAGTATGGATTTTCCTTTAAAAAACTAAAAAGAGAATTACCATAGGATCCAGCAATCCCACTTCTGGGCATATACCCAGAGAAAACCATAAATCACAAAGACACATTCACCACAATGTTCATTGCAGCACTATTTACAATAGCCAGGTAATGGAAGCAACCTAAATGCCCACAGACAGACGAATGGATAAAGATGTGGTACATATATAAAATGGAATATTACTCAGCCATAAAAAGGAAAGAAACTGGGTCATTTGTAGAGAAGTCGATGGATCTAGAGACTGTCATACAGAGGGAAGTAAGTCAGAAAGAGAAAAACAAATATTGTATATTAATGCATATATGTGGAACCTAGAAAAATGGTACAAATGAACTAGTTTGCAGGGCAGAAATAGAGACAGAGGTAGAGAACAAACGTATGGACACCAAGTGGGGGAAGCCATGGGTTGGTGGTGGTGGGATGAGTTGGGAGATTGGGATTGACCTGTATACATGTATATGCATGAAATAGATAACTAAGAATAACCTGCTGTATAAAAAAATAAATAAAATTAAATTTCAAAATTTTTAAAAATAAAATTTAAAAATAAAACAGAAAAAAGTTCTTCCATTCACACAGATGTATTTATATGAATGAATTATTTCCATGCTTATATCAATAAATACATAAAAGAGGAATAAAATCTAACTCGAACCAAAAAAAAAAAAAACGGAACCTAACAGTTATACAGAGGTAAACCCTACCAAGGCACTTGCTCCAGCGGTAAACAATTCTGAAATTGGTCAGAGGTGGGGAATCATCTCTCATACAGCCAGCAGCCCCACCCCCCCACGCAAGGAGCATCCCCATCGCAAAGATGGAGGACCGTGCCGAGGCCTCTGTGAGTAAACGTGAGCTGAGCCCCAGGCCAGCTGCTGTTGAAATTTTCCCTCCCTTTCCAGGTAAAACACCTGAATAAGTTCAAGTGCTCGAAAACCTAGAGGAAGGGCCGTGGAGCCACACCAGCGACAGCACGCTGGCCAACTTGGTGCCTGCAGGCCAGCCAGGATGGTGCTGGCCCCGGGCGTTCTTCTGGAAGCTTTCCATTTCCCTGCCTGAGATACCCCTCCAGTCCTGGCCCCCACTCCTTTTTTTCCTTCCTCACCTCAGCCCGGAGAGAAATTCCAGTGGAAGTTATGGGTGACACATCCTCTTCTTTACAGGTGGCAGCCTGGCAACTCCTGCAGAAAGTCAAGCAGAGCCCCACTCACACCGGGCCACCCACAAAGCCGTGGACCGTCACACCCTCCCACCAGCACAGCCCCGAGACTGCTGACGGGGCAGAGAATATGGAGTCAGGCACAGCTGCATGGGCTATTGCTGCCTGGAGTGCTGTTTATATTGACCTCAACCCAGGCACACCTGGGGAGGGCTTGCCGGCAGGGTCAGGATGCCCAGGTCAGCTAATCCGCAGCCCTCAGGGAATCACATTGCAGAAAATGGACCTCGCTAAGACAGAATATTAGCCAAGGAAAAAAAGGACACAATGCCATTTGCAGCACCGTAGATGAGTCTAGAGGTAATCACGTGACTTGTAGTAAGTCAGAAACTGAAAGACACATATTGTATGATATCACTTATAGGTGTTACCTAAAAATTGATACCAGGGCAGATATTTCCATGGAGAAGGGCAATCACAGATTCATTAAACAAACTTATGGTTCACCAATGGAAAAGTGTGAGGATTGGATTCATTACGATATTGAGGTTAACAGACAGATACAAACATAGGTGAAATATATAATCACCAAAGACCTACGGAATACCAAGAGAAGACTACTCAACATTCTGTCATAACGTACATGGGAAAAGGATCCCAGGAAGAACAGACATATGTATATGTGTAAAAGAAACACATCTTGCACACCAAAAACAAGCCAAACGTTGTAATCAAACTTGCTGTAATAAAAAATAAAAACAATTAAATTCAAAAGACGAACAAGAAGTAGTGAGACAAACTTGAGGGGCTTTCTCCTGGCCCATTCCGTTCTAAATTCCAATCTAGAACGCGAATTCCATTGAGGCTCTGCTGCCCTAGTAACCAGATTTGGTAAGGGAGAACTGCTGCCACCTTGTGGCCGTTTCACACAACAGCAGCTTTAATCCCAGCGCTAATGGTCAGAGGATATTCAAAATCGTGACAGGCCTCTAAAAGACACCTGCCCTGAAAACAAATCCTGGTGTCATATATCGACCAAAAAATACAAAAGACGTCCATATTTCAAAATGACAGTTTCAAGAGGCATATTTTAAGCACATTAGTGTTCTGCTTCTTTTGCTTTCTTTCTTTCTTGGTTAAAAAAACGGGAATGGAAAAAGGCAACCCTCAGAATGGGCGAAAACGTTCGCAAAAGAATCAATGGCCAAAGGTTTAATCTCCAATATATATAAACAGCTCATGCAGCTTAATATTAATAAAACAAACAACCCAATACAAAAATGGGCAGAAGATCTAAATAGACGTTTCTTCCAAGAAGACACAGAGATGGCCAAGACGCACATGAAAAGCTGCTCAACATCACTAATTATTAGAGAAATGCAAATCAAAACTACAATGAGGTATGACCTCACTCCTGTTAGAATCGGGATCATCAGAAAATCTACAAACAACAAATTCTTTGGGCGGTGTGGACAAAAGGAACCCTCTTCCGCTATTGGTGGCATGTAAATTGATACAGTCACTATGGAGAACAGTATGGAGGTTCCTTTAAAAAACTAAAAAGAGAATTACCATAGGATCCAGCAATCCCACTTCTGGGCATATACCCAGAGAAAACCATAAATCACAAAGACACATTCACCACAATGTTCATTGCAGCACTATTTACAATAGCCAGGTAATGGAAGCAACCTAAATGCCCACAGACAGACGAATGGATAAAGATGTGGTACATATATAAAATGGAATATTACTCAGCCATAAAAAGGAATGAAACTGGGTCATTTGTAGAGAAGTCGATGGATCTAGAGACTGTCATACAGAGTGAAGTAAGTCAGAAAGAGAAAAACAAATATTGTATATTAATGCATATATGTGGAACCTAGAAAAATGGTACAAATGAAATAGTTTGCAGGGCAGAAATAGAGACAGAGGTAGAGAACAAACGTATGGACACCAAGTGGGGGAAGCCATGGGGTGGTGGTGGTGGGATAAGTTGGGAAATTGGGATTGACCTGTATACATGTATATGCATGAAATAGATAACTAAGAATAACCTGCTGTATGAAAAAATAAATAAAATTAAATTTCAAAATTTTTAAAAATAAAATTTAAAAATAAAACAGAAAAAAGTTCTTCCATTCACACAGTTATATTTATATGAATGAATTATTTCCATGCTTATATCAATAAATACATAAAAGAGGAATAAAATCTAACTCAAACCAAAAAAAAAAAAAACACTGGAACCTAACAGTTATACAGAGGAAAACCCTACAAAGGCACTTGCTCCAGCGGTAAACAATTCTGAAATTGGTCAGAGGTGGGGAATCATCTCTCATACAGCCAGCAGCCCCGCCCCCCCACGCAAGGAGCGTCCTCTTCGCAAAGCTGGGGGACCGTGCCGAGGCCTCTGTGAGTAAACGTGAGCTGAGCCCCAGGCCAGCTGCTGTTGAAATTTTCCCTCCCTTTCCAGGTAAAACACCTGAATATGTACAAGTGCTCAAAAACCTAGAGGAAGGTCCGTGGAGCCACACCAGCGACAGCACGCTGGCCAACTTGGTGCCTGCAGGCAAGCCAGGATGGTCCTGGCCCCGGGCGTTCTTCTGGAATCTTTCCATTTCCCTGCCTGAGATACCCCTCCTGTCCCGGCCCCCACTCCTTTTTTTCCTTCCTCACCTCAGCCCGGAGAGAAATTCCAGTGGAAGGTATGGGTGACACATCCTCTTCTTTACAGGTGGCAGCCTGGCAACTCCTGCAGAAAGTCAAGCAGAGCCCCACTCACACCGGGCCACCCACAAAGCCGTGGACCCTCACACCCTCCCACCAGCACAGCCCCGAGACTGCTGACGGGGCAGAGAATATGGAGTCAGGCACAGCTGCATGGGCTATAGCTGCCTGGAGTGCTGTTTATATTGACCTCAACCCAGGCACACCTGGGGAGGGCTTGCCGGCAGGGTCAGGCTGCCCAGGTCAGCTAATCCGCAGCCCTCAGGGAATCACATTGCAGAAAATGGACCTCGCTAAGACAGAATATTAGCCAAGGAAAAAAAGGACACAATGCCATTTGCAGCACCGTAGATGAGACTAGAGGTAATCACGTGACTTGTAGTAAGTCAGAAACTGAAAGACACATATCGTATGATATCACTTATAGGTGTTACCTAAAAATTGATACCAGGGCAGATATTTCCATGGAGAAGGGCAATCACAGATTCATTAAACAAACTTATGGTTCATCAATGGAAAGGTGTGAGGATTGGATTCATTACGATATTGAGGTTAACAGACAGATACAAACACAGGTGAAATATATAATCACCAAAGACCTACGGAACACCAAGAGAAGACTACTCAACATTCTGTCATAACGTACATGGGAAAAGGATCCCAGGAAGAACAGACGTATGTATATGTGTAAAAGAAACACATCTTGCACACCAAAAACAACCAAACGTTGTAATCAAACTTGCTGTAATAAAAAATAAAAAAATTTATTTCAAAACACAAACAAGAAGTAGTGAGACAAACTTAAGGGCTTTCTCCTGGCCCATTCCGTTCTAAATTCCAATCTAGAACGTGAATTCCATTGAGGCTCTGCGGCCCTAGTAACCAGTTTGGGAAGGGAGAACTGCTGCCAACTTGTGGCCGTTTCACACAACAGCAGCTTTAATCCCAGCGCTATTGGTCAGTGGATATTCAAAATCATGACAGGCCTGTAAATGACACCTGCCCTGAAAACAAATTCTGCGGTCATATATCGACCAAAAAATTCAAAAGACGTCCATGTTTCAAAATGACAGTTTCAAGAGGCATATTTTACGCACATTAGTGTTCTGCTTCTTTTGCTTTCTTTCTTTCTTGGTTAAAAAAACGGGAATGGAAAAAGGCAACCCTCAGAATGGGCGAAAACGTTCGCAAAAGAATCAATGGACAAAGGTTTAATCTCCAATATATATAAACAGCTCATGCAGCTTAATATTAATAAAACAAACAACCCAATACAAAAATGGGCAGAAGATCTAAATAGACGTTTCTTAAAAGAAGACACAGAGATGGCCACGACGCACATGAAAAGCTGCTCAACATCACTAATTATTAGAGAAATGCAAATCAAAACTACAATGAGGTATGACCTCACTCCTGTTAGAATCGGGATCATCAGAAAATCTACAAACAACAAATTCTGGGGAGGGTGTGGACAAAAGGAACCCTCTTCCGCTATTGGTGGGCATGTAAATTGATACAGTCACTATGGAGAACAGTATGGAGGTTCCTTTAAAAAACTAAAAAGAGAATTACCATAGGATCCAGCAATCCCACTTCTGGGCATATACCCAGAGAAAACCATAAATCACAAAGACACATTCACCACAATGTTCATTGCAGCACTATTTACAATAGCCAGGTAATGGAATCAACCTAAATGCCCACAGACAGACGAATGGATAAAGGTGTGGTACATATATAAAATGGAATATTACTCAGCCATAAAAAGGAATGAACCTGGGTCATTTGTATAGAAGTCGATGGATCTAGAGACTGTCATACAGAGGGAAGTAAGTCAGAAAGAGAAAAACAAATATTGTATATTAATGTATATATGTGGAACCTAGAAAAATGGTACAAATGAACTAGTTTGCAGGGCAGAAATAGAGACAGAGGTAGAGAACAAACGTATGGACACCAAGTGGGGGAAGCCATGGGGTGGTGGTGGTGGGATGAGTTGGGAGATTGGGATTGACCTGTATACATGTATATGCATGAAATAGATAACTAAGAATAACATGCTGTATAAAAAAATAAATAAAATTAAATTTCAAAATTTTTAAAAATAAAATTTTAAAATAAAACAGAAAAAAGTTCTTCCATTCACACAGATGTATTTATATGAATGAATTATTTCCATGCTTATATCAATAAATACATAAAAGAGGAATAAAATCTAACTCGAACCAAAAAGAAAACAAAAACGGAACCTAACAGTTATACAGAGGAAAACCGTACCAAGGCACTTGCTCCAGCGGTAAACAATTCTGAAATTGGTCAGAGGTGGGGAATCATCTCTCATACAGCCAGCAGCCCCGCCCCCCCACGCAAGGAGCGTCCTCATCGCAAAGCTGGGGGACCATGCCGAGGCCTCTGTGAGTAAACGTGAGCTGAGCCCCAGTCCAGCTGCTGTTGAAATTTTCCCTCCCTTTCCAGGTAAAACACCTGAATATGTACAAGTGCTCGAAAACCTAGAGGAAGGGCCGTGGAGCCACACCAGCGACAGCACGCTGGCCAACTTGGTGCCTGCAGGCCAGCCAGGATGGTCCTGGCCCCGGGAATTCTTCTGGAAGCTTTCCATTTCCCTGCCTGAGATACCCCTCCTGTCCCGGCCCCCACTCCTTTTTTTCCTTCCTCACCTCAGCCCGGAGAGAAATTCCAGTGGAAGTTATGGGTGACACATCCTCTTCTTTACAGGTGGCAGCCTGGCAACTCCTGCAGAAAGTCAAGCAGAGCCCCACTCACACCGGGCCACCCACAAAGCCGTGGACCGTCACACCCTCCCACCAGCACAGCCCCGAGACTGCTGACGGGGCAGAGAATATGGAGTCAGGCACAGCTGCATGGGCTATTGCTGCCTGGAGTGCTGTTTATATTGACCTCAACCCAGGCACACCTGGGGAGGGCTTGCCGGCAGGGTCAGGCTGCCCAGGTCAGCTAATCCGCAGCCCTCAGGGAATCACATTGCAGAAAATGGACCTCGCTAAGACAGAATATTAGCCAAGGAAAAAAAGGACACAATGCCATTTGCAGCACCGTAGATGAGTCTAGAGGTAATCACGTGACTTGTAGTACGACAGAAACTGAAAGACACATATTGTATGATATCACTTATAGGTGTTACCTAAAAATTGATACCAGGGCAGATATTTCCATGGAGAAGGGCAATCACAGATTCATTAAACAAACTTATGGTTCACCAATGGAAATGTGTGAGGATTGGATTCATTACGATATTGAGGTTAACAGACAGATACAAACACAGATGAAATATATAATCACCAAAGACTTACGGAATACCAAGAGAAGACTACTCAACATTCTGTCATAACGTACATGGGAAAAGGATCCCAGGAAGAACAGACATATGTATATGTTTAAAAGAATCACATCTTGCACACCAAAAACAAGCCAAACGTTGTAATCAAACTTGCTGTAATAAAAAATAAAAAAAATTAAATTCAAAAGACGAACAAGAAGTAGTGAGACAAACTTGTGGGGCTTTCTTCTGGCCCATTCCGTTCTAAATTCCAATCTAGAACGTGAATTCCATTGAGGCTCTGCTGCCCTAGTAACCAGATTTGGTAAGGGAGAACTGCTGCCACCTTGTGGCCGTTTCACACAACAGCAGCTTTAATCCCAGCGCTAATGGTCAGAGGATATTCAAAATCATGACTGGCCTCTAAAAGACACCTGCCCTGAAAACATATCCTGGGGTCATATATCGACCAAAAAATACAAAAGACGTCCATATTTCAAAATGACAGTTTCAAGAGGCATATTTTACGCACATTAGTGTTCTGCTTCTTTTGCTTTCTTTCTTTCTTGGTTAAAAAAACGGGAATGGAAAAAGGCAACCCTCAGAATGGGCGAAAACGTTCGCAAAAGAATCAATGGACAAAGGTTTAATCTCCACTATATATAAACAGTTCATGCAGCTTAATATTAATAAAACAAACAACCCAATACAAAAATGGGCAGAAGATCTAAATAGACGTTTCTTCCAAGAAGACACAGAGATGGCCAAGACGCACAAGAAAAGCTGCTCAACATCACTAATTATTAGAGAAATGCAAATCAAAACTACAATGAGGTATGACCTCACTCCTGTTAGAATCGGGATCATCAGAAAATCTACAAACAACAAATTCTGGGGAGGGTGTGGACAAAAGGAACCCTCTTCCGCTATTGGTGGGCATGTAAATTGATACAGTCACTATGGAGAACAGTATGGAGGTTCCTTTAAAAAACTAAAAAGAGAATTACCATAGGATCCAGCAATCCCACTTCTGGGCATATACCCAGAGAAAACCATAAATCACAAAGACACATTCACCCCAGTGTTCATTGCAGCACTATTTACAATAGCCAGGTAATGGAAGCAACCTAAATACCCACAGACAGACGAATGGATAAAGATGTGGTACATATATAAAATGGAATATTACTCAGCCATAAAAAGGCATGAAACTGGGTCATTTATAGAGAAGTCGATGGATCTAGAGACTGTCGTACAGAGTGAAGTAAGTCAGAAAGAGAAAAACAAATATTGTATATTAATGCATATTTGTGGAACCTAGAAAATGGTACAAATGAACTAGTTTGCAGGGCAGAAATAGAGACAGAGGTAGAGAATAAACGTATGGACACCAAGTGGGGAAACCATGGGGTGGTGGTGGTGGGAGGAGTTGGGAGATTGGGATTGACCTGTATACATGTATATGCATGAAATAGATAACTAAGAATAACCTGCAGTATAAAAAAATAAATAAAATTAAATTTCAAAATTTTTAAAAATAAAATTTAAAAATAAAACAGAAAAATGTTCTTCCATTCACACAGATGTATTTATATGAATGAATTATTTCCATGCTTATATCAATAAATACATAAAAGAGGAATAAAATCTAACTCGAACCAAAAAAAAAAAACCGGAACCTAACAGTTATACAGAGTAAAACCCTACCAAGGCACTTGCTCCAGCGGTAAACAATTCTGAAATTGGTCAGAGGTGGGGAATCATCTCTCATACAGCCAGCAGCCCCGCACCCCACGCAAGGAGCGTCCTCATCGCAAAGCTGGGGGACCGTGCCTAGGCCTCTGTGAGTAAACGTGAGCTGAGCCCCAGGCCAGCTGCTGTTGAAATTTTCCCTCCCTTCCCAGGTAGAACACCGGAATATGTACAAGGGCTTGAAAACCTAGAGGAAGGGCCGTGGAGCCACACCAGCGACAGCACGCTGGCCATCTTGGTGCCTGCAGGCCAGCCATGATGGTCCTGGCCCCGGGCGCTCTTCTGGAAGCTTTCCATTTCCCTGCCTGAGATAGCCCTCCTGTCCCGGCCCCCACTCCTTTTTTTCCTTCCTCACCTCAGCCCGGAGAGAAATTCCAGTGCAAGTTATGGGTGACACATCCTCTTCTTTACAGGTGGCAGCCTGGCAACTCCTGCAGAATGTCCAGCAGAGCCCCACTCACACCGGGCCACCCACAAAGCCGTGGACCCTCACACCCTCCCACCAGCACAGCCCCGAGACTGCTGATGGGGCAGAGAATATGGAGACAGGCACAGCTGCAGGGGCTATTGCTGCCTGGAGTGCTGTTTATATTGACCTCAACCCAGGCACACCTGGGGAGGGCTTGCCGGCAGGGTCATGCTGCCCAGGTCAGCTAATCCTCAGCCCTCAGGGAATCACATTGCAGAAAATGGACCTCGCTAAGACAGAATATTAGCCAAGGAAAAAAAGGACACAATGCCATTTGCAGCACCGTAGATGAGGCTAGAGGTAATCACGTGACTTGTAGTAAGTCAGAAACTGAAAGACACATATCGTATGATATCACTTATAGGTGTTACCTAAAAATTGATACCAGGGCAGATATTTCCATGGAGAAGGGCAATCACAGATTCATTAAACAAACTTATGGTTCACCAATGGAAAGGTGTGAGGATTGGATTCATTACGATATTGGGGTTAACAGACAGATACAAACACAGGTGAAATATATAATTACCAAAGACCTACGGAATACCAAGAGAAGACTACTCAACATTCTGTCATAACGTACATGGGAAAAGGATCCCAGGAAGAACAGACATATGTATATGTGTAAAATAAACACATCTTGCACACCAAAAACAAGCCAAACGTTGTAATCAAACTTGCTGTAATAAAAAATAAAAAATTAAATTCAAAAACACAAACAAGAAGTAGTGAGACAAACTTAACGGCTTTCTCCTGGCCCATTCCGTTCTAAATTCCAATCTAGAACGTGAATTCCATTGAGGCTCTGCTGCCCTAGTAACCACATTTGGTAAGGGACAACTGCTGCCACCTTGTGGCCGTTTCACACAACAGCAGCTTTAATCCCAGCGCTAATGGTCAGTGGATATTCAAAATCATGACAGGCCTGTAAATGACACCTGCCCTGAAAACAAATCCTGGGGTCATATATCGACCAAAAAATTCAAAAGACGTCCATATTTCAAAATGACAGTTTCAAGAGGCATATTTTAAGCACATTAGTGTTCTGCTTCTTTTGCTTTCTTTCTTTCTTGGTTAAAAAAACGGGAATGGAAAAAGGCAACCCTCAGAATGGGCGAAAACGTTCGCAAAAGAATCAATGGACAAAGGTTTAATCTCCAATATATATAAACAGCTCATGCAGCTTAATATTAATAAAACAAACAACCCAATACATAAATGGGCAGAAGATCTAAATAGACGTTTCTTCCAAGAAGACACAGAGATGGCCAAGACGCACATGAAAAGCTGCTCAACATCACTAATTATTAGAGAAATGCAAATCAAAACTACAATGAGGTATGACCTCACTCCTGTTAGAATCGGGATCATCAGAAAATCTACAAACAACAAATTCTGTGGGCGGTGTGGACAAAAGGAACCCTCTTCCGCTATTGGTGGCATGTAAATTGATACAGTCACTATGGAGAACAGTATGGAGGTTCCTTTAAAAAACTAAAAAGAGAATTACCATAGGATCCAGCAATCCCACTTCTGGGCATATACCCAGAGAAAACCATAAATCACAAAGACACATTCACCACAATGTTCATTGCAGCACTATTTACAATAGCCAGGTAATGGAAGCAACCTAAATGCCCACAGACAGACGAATGGATAAAGATGTGCTACATATATAAAATGGAATATTACTCAGCCATAAAAAGGAATGAAACTGGGTCATTTGTAGAGAAGTCGATGGATCTAGAGACTGTCATACAGAGGGAAGTAAGTCAGAAAGAGAAAAACAAATATTGTATATTAATGAATATATGTGGAACCTAGAAAAATGGTACAAATGAACTAGTTTGCAGGGCAGAAATAGAGACAGAGGTAGAGAACAAACGTATGGACACCAAGTGGGGGAAGCCATGGGGTGGTGGTGGTGGGATGAGTTGGGAGATTGGGATTGACCTGTATACATGTATATGCATGAAATAGATAACTAAGAATAACCTGCTGTATGAAAAAATAAATAAAATTAAATTTCAAAATTTTTAAAAATAAAATTTAAAAATAAAACAGAAAAAAGTTCTTCCATTCACACAGTTATATTTATATGAATGAATTATTTCCATGCTTATATCAATAAATACATAAAAGAGGAATAAAATCTAACTCGAACCAAAAAAAAAAAAAAACCGGAACCTAACAGTTATACAGAGGAAAACCCTACCAAGGCACTTGCTCCAGCGGTAAACAATTCTGAAATTGGTCAGAGGTGGGGAATCATCTCTCATACAGCCAGCAGCCCCGCCCACCCACGCAAGGAGCGTCCTCATCGCAAAGCTGGGGGACCGTGCCGAGGCCTCTGTGAGTAAACGTGAGCTGAGCCCCAGGCCAGTTGCTGTTGAAATTTTCCCTCCCTTTCCAGGTAAAGCACCTGAATATGTACAAGTGCTCGAAAACCTAGATGAAGGGCCGTGGAGCCACACCAGCGACAGCACGCTGGCCAACTTGGTGCCTGCAGGCCAGCCAGGATGGTCCTGGACCCGGTCGTTGTTTTGGAAGCTTTCCATTTCCCTGCCTGAGATACCCCTCCTGTCCCGGCCCCCACTCCTTTTTTTCCTTCCTCACCTCAGCCCGGAGAGGAATTCCAGTGGAAGTTATGGGTGACACATCCTCTTCTTTACAGGTGGCAGCCTGGCAACTCCTGCAGAAAGTCAAGCAGTGCCCCACTCACACCGGGCCACCCACAAAGCCGTGGACCCTCACACCCTCCCACCAGCACAGCCCCGAGACTGCTGACGGGGCAGAGAATATGGAGTCAGGCACAGCTGCAGGGGCTATTGCTGCCTGGAGTGCTGTTTATATTGACCTCAACCCAGGCACACCTGGGGAGGGCTTGCCGGCAGGGTCAGGCTGCCCAGGTCAGCTAATACTCAGCCCTCAGGGAATCACACTGCAGAAAACGGACCTCGCTAAGACAGAATATTAGCCAAGTAAAAAAAGGACACAATGTCATTTGCAGCACCGTAGATGAGTCTAGAGGTAATCACGTGACTTGTAGTAAGTCAGAAACTGAAAGACACATATCGCATGATATCACTTATAGGTGTTACCTAAAAATTGATACCAGGGCAGATATTTCCATGGAGAAGGGCAATCACAGATTCATTAAACAATCTTATGGTTCACCAATGGAAAGGTGTGAGGATTGGATTCATTACGATATTCGGGTTAACAGACAGATACAAACACAGGTGAAATATATAATCACCAAAGACCTACGGAATACCAATAGAAGACTACTCAACATTCTGTCATAACGTACATGGGAAAAGGATCCCAGGAAGAACAGACATGTATATGTGTAAAAGAAACACATCTTGCACAACAAAAACAAGCCAAACGTTGTAATCAAACTTGCTGTAATAAAAAATAAAAACAATTAAATTCAAAAGACGAACAAGAAGTAGTGAGACAAACTTGAGGGGCTTTCTCCTGGCACATTCCGTTCTAAATTCCAATCTAGAACGTGAATTCCATTGAGGCTCTGCTGCCCTAGTAACCAGATTTGGTAAGGGAGAACTGCTGCCACCTTGTGGCCGTTTCACACAACAGCAGCTTAAATCCCAGCGCTAATGGTCAGTGGATATTCAAAATCATGACAGGCCTGTAAATGACACCTTCCCTGAAAACAAATCCTGGGGTCATATATCGACCAAAAAAATTCAAAAGACGTCCATATTTCAAAATGACAGTTTCAAGAGGCATATTTTAAGCACATTAGTGTTCTGCTTCTTTTGCTTTCTTTCTTTCTTGGTTAAAAAAACGGGAATGGAAAAAGGCAACCCTCAGAATGGGCGAAAACGTTCGCAAAAGAATCAATGGACAAAGGTTTAATCTCCAATATATATAAACAGCTCATGCAGCTTAATATTAATAAAACAAACAACCCAATACATAAATGGGCAGAAGATCTAAATAGACGTTTCTTCCAAGAAGACACAGAGATGGCCAAGACGCACATGAAAAGCTGCTCAACATCACTAATTATTAGAGAAATGCAAATCAAAACTACAATGAGGTATGACCTCACTCCTGTTAGAATCGGGATCATCAGAAAATCTACAAACAACAAATTCTGTGGGCGGTGTGGACAAAAGGAACCCTCTTCCGCTACTGGTGGCATGTAAATTGATACAGTCACTATGGAGAACAGTATGGAGGTTCCTTTAAAAAACTAAAAAGAGAATTACCATAGGATCCAGCAATCCCACTTCTGGGCATATACCCAGAGAAAACCATAAATCACAAAGACACATTCACCACAATGTTCATTGCAGCACTATTTACAATAGCCAGGTAATGGAAGCAACCTAAATGCCCACAGACAGACGAATGGATAAAGATGTGGTACATATATAAAATGGAATATTACTCAGCCATAAAAAGGAATGAAACTGGGTCATTTGTAGAGAAGTCGATGGATCTAGAGACTGTCATACAGAGGGAAGTAAGTCAGAAAGAGAAAAACAAATATTGTATATTAATGCATATATGTGGAACCTAGAAAAATGGTACAAATGAACTAGTTTGCAGGGCAGAAATAGAGACAGAGGTAGAGAACAAACGTATGGACACCAAGTGGGGGAAGCCATGGGGTGGTGGTGGTGGGATGAGTTGGGAGATTGGGATTGACCTGTATACATGTATATGCATGAAATAGATAACTAAGAATAACCTGCTGTATGAAAAAATAAATAAAATTAAATTTCAAAATTTTAAAAAATAAAATTTAAAAATAAAACAGAAAAAAGTTCTTCCATTCACACAGATGTATTTATATGAATGAATTATTTCCATGCTTATATCAATAAATACATAAAAGAGGAATAAAATCTAACTCGAACCAAAAAAAAAAAAAAAAAACCGGAACCTAACAGTTATACAGAGGAAAACCCTACCAAGGCACTTGCTCCAGCGGTAAACAATTCTGAAATTGGTCAGAGGTGGGGAATCATCTCTCATACAGCCAGCAGCCCCGCCCCCCCACGCAAGGAGCGTCCTCATCGCAAAGCTGGGGGACGGTGCCGAGGCCTCTGTGAGTAAACGTGAGCTGAGCCCCAGGCCAGTTGCTGTTGAAATTTTCCCTCCCTTTCCAGGTAAAGCACCTGAATATGTACAAGTGCTCGAAAACCTAGATGAAGGGCCGTGGAGCCACACCAGCGACAGCACGCTGGCCAAATTGGTGCCTGCAGGCCAGCCAGGATGGTCCTGGCCCCGGGCGTTCTTCTGGAAGCTTTCCATTTCCCTGCCTGAGATACCCCTCCTGTCCCGGCCCCCACTCCTTTTTTTCCTTCCTCACCTCAGCCCGGAGAGAAATTCCAGTGGAAGGTATGGGTGACACATCCTCTTCTTTACAGGTGGCAGCCTGGCAACTCCTGCAGAAAGTCAAGCAGAGCCCCACTCACACCGGGCCACCCACAAAGCCATCGACCGCCACACACTCCCACCAGCACAGCCCTGAGACTGCTGACGGGGAAGAGAATATGGAGTCAGGCACAGCTGCAGGGGCTATTGCTGCCTGGAGTGCTGTTTATATTGACCTCAACCCAGGCACACCTGGGGAGGGCTTGCCGGCAGGGTCAGGCTGCCCAGGTCAGCTAATCCTCAGCCCTCAGGGAATCACATTGCAGAAAATGGACCTCGCTAAGACAGAATATTAGCCAAGGAAAAAAAGGACACAATGCCATTTGCAGCACCGTAGATGAGTCTAGTGGTAATCACGTGACTTGCAGTAAGTCACAAACTGAAAGACACATATCGTATGATATCACTTATAGGTGTTACCTAAAAATTGATACCAGGGCAGATATTTCCATGGAGAAGGGCAATCACAGATTCATTAAACAAACTTATGGTTCACCAATGGAAAGGTGTGAGGATTGGATTCATTACGATATTGAGGTTAACAGACAGATACAAACACAGGTGAAATATATAATCACCAAAGACCTACGGAATACCAAGAGAAGACTACTCAACATTCTGTCATAACGTACATGGGAAAAGGATCCCAGGAAGAACAGACATATGTATATGTGTAAAAGAAACACATCTTGCACACCAAAAACAAGCCAAACGTTGTAATCAAACTTGCTGTAATAAAAAATAAAAAAATTAAATTCAAAACACAAACAAGAAGTAGTGAGACAAACTTAACGGCTTTCTCCTGGCCCATTCCGTTCTAAATTCCAATACAGAACGTGAATTCCATTGAGGCTCTGCTGCCCTAGTAACCAGTTTGGGAAGGGAGAACTGCTGCCACCTTGTGGCCATTTCACACAACAGCAGCTTTAATCCCAGTGCTAATGGTCAGTGGATATTCAAAATCATGACAGGCCTGTAAATGACACCTGCCCTGAAAACAAATTCTGCGGTCATATATCGACCAAAAAATTCAAAAGACGTCCATATTTCAAAATGACAGTTTCAAGAGGCATATTTTACGCACATTAGTGTTCTGCTTCTTTTGCTTTCTTTCTTTCTTGGTTAAAAAAACGGGAATGGAAAAAGGCAACCCTCAGAATGGGCGAAAACGTTCGCAAAAGAATCAATGGACAAAGGTTTAATCTCCAATATATATAAACAGCTCATGCAGCTTAATATTAATAAAACAAACAACCCAATACATAAATGGGCAGAAGATCTAAATAGACGTTTCTTCCAAGAAGACACAGAGATGGCCAAGACGCACATGAAAAGCTGCTCAACATCACTAATTATTAGAGAAATGCAAATCAAAACTACAATGAGGTATGACCTCACTCCTGTTAGAATCGGGATCATCAGAAAATCTACAAACAACAAATTCTGTGGGCGGTGTGGACAAAAGGAACCCTCTTCCGCTACTGGTGGCATGTAAATTGATACAGTCACTATGGAGAACAGTATGGAGGTTCCTTTAAAAAACTAAAAAGAGAATTACCATAGGATCCAGCAATCCCACTTCTGGGCATATACCCAGAGAAAACCATAAATCACAAAGACACATTCACCACAATGTTCATTGCAGCACTATTTACAATAGCCAGGTAATGGAAGCAACCTAAATGCCCACAGACAGACGAATGGATAAAGATGTGGTACATATATAAAATGGAATATTACTCAGCCATAAAAAGGAATGAAACTGGGTCATTTGTAGAGAAGTCGATGGATCTAGAGACTGTCATACAGAGGGAAGTAAGTCAGAAAGAGAAAAACAAATATTGTATATTAATGCATATATGTGGAACCTAGAAAAATGGTACAAATGAACTAGTTTGCAGGGCAGAAATAGAGACAGAGGTAGAGAACAAACGTATGGACACCAAGTGGGGGAAGCCATGGGGTGGTGGTGGTGGGATGAGTTGGGAGATTGGGATTGACCTGTATACATGTATATGCATGAAATAGATAACTAAGAATAACCTGCTGTATGAAAAAATAAATAAAATTAAATTTCAAAATTTTAAAAAATAAAATTTAAAAATAAAACAGAAAAAAGTTCTTCCATTCACACAGATGTATTTATATGAATGAATTATTTCCATGCTTATATCAATAAATACATAAAAGAGGAATAAAATCTAACTCGAACCAAAAAAAAAAAAAAAAAACCGGAACCTAACAGTTATACAGAGGAAAACCCTACCAAGGCACTTGCTCCAGCGGTAAACAATTCTGAAATTGGTCAGAGGTGGGGAATCATCTCTCATACAGCCAGCAGCCCCGCCCCCCCACGCAAGGAGCGTCCTCATCGCAAAGCTGGGGGACGGTGCCGAGGCCTCTGTGAGTAAACGTGAGCTGAGCCCCAGGCCAGTTGCTGTTGAAATTTTCCCTCCCTTTCCAGGTAAAGCACCTGAATATGTACAAGTGCTCGAAAACCTAGATGAAGGGCCGTGGAGCCACACCAGCGACAGCACGCTGGCCAAATTGGTGCCTGCAGGCCAGCCAGGATGGTCCTGGCCCCGGGCGTTCTTCTGGAAGCTTTCCATTTCCCTGCCTGAGATACCCCTCCTGTCCCGGCCCCCACTCCATTTTTTTCCTTCCTCACCTCAGCCCGGAGAGAAATTCCAGTGGAAGGTATGGGTGACACATCCTCTTCTTTACAGGTGGCAGCCTGGCAACTCCTGCAGAAAGTCAAGCAGAGCCCCACTCACACCGGGCCACCCACAAAGCCATCGACCGCCACACACTCCCACCAGCACAGCCCTGAGACTGCTGACGGGGAAGAGAATATGGAGTCAGGCACAGCTGCAGGGGCTATTGCTGCCTGGAGTGCTGTTTATATTGACCTCAACCCAGGCACACCTGGGGAGGGCTTGCCGGCAGGGTCAGGCTGCCCAGGTCAGCTAATCCTCAGCCCTCAGGGAATCACATTGCAGAAAATGGACCTCGCTAAGACAGAATATTAGCCAAGGAAAAAAAGGACACAATGCCATTTGCAGCACCGTAGATGAGTCTAGTGGTAATCACGTGACTTGCAGTAAGTCACAAACTGAAAGACACATATCGTATGATATCACTTATAGGTGTTACCTAAAAATTGATACCAGGGCAGATATTTCCATGGAGAAGGGCAATCACAGATTCATTAAACAAACTTATGGTTCACCAATGGAAAGGTGTGAGGATTGGATTCATTACGATATTGAGGTTAACAGACAGATACAAACACAGGTGAAATATATAATCACCAAAGACCTACGGAATACCAAGAGAAGACTACTCAACATTCTGTCATAACGTACATGGGAAAAGGATCCCAGGAAGAACAGACATATGTATATGTGTAAAAGAAACACATCTTGCACACCAAAAACAAGCCAAACGTTGTAATCAAACTTGCTGTAATAAAAAATAAAAAAATTAAATTCAAAACACAAACAAGAAGTAGTGAGACAAACTTAACGGCTTTCTCCTGGCCCATTCCGTTCTAAATTCCAATACAGAACGTGAATTCCATTGAGGCTCTGCTGCCCTAGTAACCAGTTTGGGAAGGGAGAACTGCTGCCACCTTGTGGCCATTTCACACAACAGCAGCTTTAATCCCAGTGCTAATGGTCAGTGGATATTCAAAATCATGACAGGCCTGTAAATGACACCTGCCCTGAAAACAAATTCTGCGGTCATATATCGACCAAAAAATTCAAAAGACGTCCATATTTCAAAATGACAGTTTCAAGAGGCATATTTTACGCACATTAGTGTTCTGCTTCTTTTGCTTTCTTTCTTTCTTGGTTAAAAAAACGGGAATGGAAAAAGGCAACCCTCAGAATGGGCGAAAACGTTCGCAAAAGAATCAATGGACAAAGGTTTAATCTCCAATATATATAAACAGCTCATGCAGCTTAATATTAATAAAACAAACAACCCAATACATAAATGGGCAGAAGATCTAAATAGACGTTTCTTCAAAGAAGACACAGAGATGGCCAAGACGCACATGAAAAGCTGCTCAACATCACTAATTATTAGAGAAATGCAAATCAAAACTACAATGAGTTATGACCTCACTCCTGTTAGAATCGGGATCATCAGAAAATCTACAAACAACAAATTCTGTGGGCGGTGTGGACAAAAGGAACACTCTTCCGCTACTGTTGGCATGTAAATTGATACAGTCACTATGGAGAACAGTATGGAGGTTCCTTTAAAAAACTAAAAAGAGAATTACCATAGGATCCAGCAATACCACTTCTGGGCATATACCCAGAGAAAACCATAAATCACAAAGACACATTCACCACAATGTTCATTGCAGCACTATTTACAATAGCCAGGTAATGGAAGCAACCTAAATGCCCACAGACAGACGAATGGATAAAGATGTGGTACATATATAAAATGGAATATTACTCAGCCATAAAAAGGAATGAAACTGGGTCATTTGTAGAGAAGTCGATGGATCTAGAGACTGTCATACAGAGTGAAGTAAGTCAGAAAGAGAAAAACAAATATTGTATATTAATGCATATATGTGGAACCTAGTAAAATGGTACAAATGAACTAGTTTGCAGGGCAGAAATAGAGACAGAGGTAGAGAACAAACGTATGGACACCAAGTGGGGGAATCCATGGGGTGGTTGTGGTGGGATGAGTTGGGAGATTGGGAATGACCTGTATACATGTATATGCATGAAATAGATAACTAAGAATAACCTGCTGTATGAAAAAATAAATAAAATTAAATTTCAAAATTTTAAAAAATAAAATTTAAAAATAAAACAGAAAAAAGTTCTTCCATTCACACAGATGTATTTATATGAATGAATTATTTCCATGCTTATATCAATAAATACATAAAAGAGGAATAAAATCTAACTCGAACCAAAAAAAAAAAAAACGGACCCTAACAGTTATACAGAGGAAAACCCTACCAAGGAACTTGCTCCAGCGGTAAACAATTCTGAAATTGGTCAGAGGTGGGGAATCATCTCTCATACAGACAGCAGCCCCGCCCACCCACGCAAGGAGCGTCCTCATCGCAAAGCTGGGGGACCGTGCCGAGGCTTCTGTGAGTAAACGTGAGCTGAGCACCAGGCCAGCTGCTGTTGAAATTTTCCCTCCCTTCCCAGGTAAAACGCCTGAATATGTACAAGGGCTTGAAAACCTAAAGGAAGGGACGTGGAGCCACACCAGCGACAGCACGCTGGCCAACTTGGTGCCTGCAGGCCAGCCAGGATGGTGCTGGCCCCGGGCGCTCTTCTGGAAGCTTTCCATTTCCCTGCCTGAGATACCCCTCCTGTCCCGGCCCCCACTCCTTTTTTTCCTTACTCACCTCAGCCCGGAGAGAAATTCCAGTGGAAGTTATGGGTGACACATCCTCTTCTTTACAGGTGGCAGCCTGGCAACTACTGCAGAAAGTCCAGCAGAGCCCCACTCACACCGGGCCACCCACAAAGCCGTGGACCCTCACACCCTCCCACCAGCACAGCCCCGAGACTACTGACGGGGCAGAGAATATGGAGTCATGCACAGCTGCAGGGGCTATTGCTGCCTGGAGTGCTGTTTATATTGACCTCAACCCAGGCACACCTGGGGAGGGCTTGCCGGCAGGGTCAGGCTGCCCAGGTCAGCTAATCCTCAGCCCTCAGGGAATCACATTGCAGAAAATGGACCTCGAAAAGAAAGAATATTAGCCAAGGAAAAAAAGGACACAATGCCATTTGCAGCACCGTAGATGAGTCTAGAGGTAATCACGTGACTTGTAGTAAGTCAGAAACTGAAAGACACATATCACATGATATCACTTATAGGTGTTACCTAAAAATGGATACCAGGGCAGATATTTCCATGGAGAAGGGCAATCACAGATTCATTAAACAAACTTATGGTTCACCAATGGAAAGGTGTGAGGATTGGATTCATTACGATATTGGGGTTAACAGACAGATACAAACACAGGTGAAATATATAATCACCAAAGACCTACGGAACACCATGAGAAGACTACTCAACATTCTGTCATAACGTACATGGGAAAAGGATCCCAGGAAAAACAGACATATGTATATGTGTAAAAGAAACACATCTTGCACACCAAAAACAAGCCAAACGTTGTAATCAAACTTGCTGTAATAAAAAATAAAAAAAATTAAATTCAAAAGACGAACAAGAAGTAGTGAGACAAACTTGAGGGGCTTTCTCCTGGCCCATTCCGTTCTAAATTCCAATCTAGAACGTGAATTCCATTGAGGCTCTGCTGCCCTAGTAACCAGATTTGGTAAGGGAGAACTGCTGCCACCTTGTGGCCGTTTCACACAACAGCAGCTTTAATCCCAGGGCTAATGGTCAGTGGATATTCAAAATCATGACAGGCCTGTAAATGACACCTACCCTGAAAACAAAACCTGGGGTCATATATCGACCAAAAAAATTCAAAAGACGTCCATGTTTCAAAATGACAGTTTCAAGAGGCATATTTTACGCACATTAGTGTTCTGCTTCTTTTGCTTTCTTTCTTTCTTGGTTAAAAAAACGGGAATGGAAAAAGGCAACCCTCAGAATGGGCGAACACGTTCGCAAAAGAATCAATGGACAAAGGTTTTATCTCCAATATATATAAACAGCTCATGCAGCTTAATATTAATAAAACAAACAACCCAATACAAAAATGGGCAGAAGATCTAAATAGACGTTTCTTAAAAGAAGACACAGAGATGGCCAAGACGCACATGAAAAGCTGCTCAACATCACTAATTATTAGAGAAATGCAAATCAAAACTACAATGAGGTATGACCTCACTCCTGTTAGAATCGGGATCATCAGAAAATCTACAAACAACAAATTCTGGGGAGGGTGTGGACAAAAGGAACCCTCTTCCGCTATTGGTGGGCATGTAAATTGATACAGTCACTATGGAGAACAGTATGGAGTTTCCTTTAAAAAACTAAAAAGAGAATTACCATAGGATCCAGCAATCCCACTTCTGGGCATATACCCAGAGAAAACCATAAATCACAAAGACACATTCACCACAATGTTCATTGCAGCACTATTTAAAATAGCCAGGTAATGGAAGCAACCTAAATGCCCACAGACAGATGAATGGATAAAGATGGGGTACATATATAAAATGGAATATTACTCGGCCATAAAAAGGAATGAAACTGGGTCATTTGTAGAGAAGTCGATGGATCTAGAGACTGTCATACAGAGGGAAGTAAGTCAGAAAGAGAAAAACAAATATTGTATATTAATGCATATATGTGGAACCTAGAAAAATGGTACAAATGAACTAGTTTGCAGGGCAGAAATAGAGACAGAGGTAGAGAACAAACGTATGGACACCAAGTGGGGGAAGCCATGGGGTGGTGGTGGTGGGATGAGTTGGGAGATTGGGATTGACCTGTATACATGTATATGCATGAAATAGATAACTAAGAATAACATGCTGTATAAAAAAATAAATAAAATTAAATTTCAAAATTTTTAAAAATAAAATTTTAAAATAAAACAGAAAAAAGTTCTTCCATTCACACAGATGTATTTATATGAATGAATTATTTCCATGCTTATATCAATATATACATAAATGAGGAATAAAATCTAACTCGAACCACAAAAAAAAAAAAACGGAACCTAACATTTATACAAAGGAAAACCCTACCAAGGCACTTGCTCCAGCGGTAAACAATTCTGAAATTGGTCAGAGGTGGGGAATCATCTCTCATACAGCCAGCAGCCCCGCCACCCACGCAAGGAGCGTCCTCAACGCAAAGCTGGGGCACCGTGCCGAGGCCTCTGTGAGTAAACGTGAGCTGAGCCCCAGGCCAGCTGCTGTTGAAATTTTCCCTCCCTTCCCAGGTAAAACACCTGAATATGTACAAGTGCTTGAAAACCTAGAGGAAGGGCCGTGGAGCCACACCAGCGACAGCACGCTGGCCAACTTGGTGCCTGCAGGCCTGCCAGGATGGTCCTGGACCCGGGCGCTCTTCTGGAAGCTTTCCATTTCCCTGCCTGAGATACCCCTCCTGTCCCGGCCCCCACTCCTTTTTTTCCTTCCTCACCTCAGCCCGGAGAGAATTTCCAGTGGAAGTTATGGGTGACACATCCTCTTCTTTACAGGTGGCAGCCTGGCAACTCCTGCAGAAAGTCCAGCAGAGCCCCACTCACACCGGGCCACCCACAAAGCCGTGGACCCTCACACCCTCCCACCAGCACAGCCCCGAGACTGCTGACGGGGCAGAGAATATGGAGTCAGGCACAGCTGCAGGGGCTATTGCTGCCAGGAGTGCTGTTTATATTGACCTCAACACAGGCACACCTGGGGAGGGCCGGCCAGCAGGGTCAGGCTGCCCAGGTCAGCTAATACGCAGCCCTCAGAGAATCACATTGCAGAAAATGGACCTCGCTGAGACAGAATATGAGCCAAGGAAAAAAAGGACACAATGCCATTTGCAGCACCGTAGATGAGTCTAGAGGTAATCACGTGACTTGTAGTAAGTCAGAAAGTGAAAGACACATATCGTATGATATCACTTATAGGTGTTACCTAACAATTGATACCAGGGCAAATAATTCCATGGAGAAGGGCAATCACAGATTCATTAAACAAACTTATGGTTCACCAATGGAGAGGTGTGAGGATTGGATTCATTACGATATTGGGGTTAACAGACAGATACAAACACAGGTGAAATATATAATCACCAAAGACCTATGGAATACCAAGAGAAGACTACTCAACATTCTGTCATAACGTACATGGGAAAAGGATCCCAGGAAGAACAGACATATGTATATGTCTAAAAGAAACACATCTTGCACACCAAAAACAAGCCAAACGTTGTTATCAAACTTGCTATAATAAAAAATAAAAAAATTAAATTCAAAACACAAACAAGAAGTAGTGAGACAAACTTGAGGGGCTTTCTCCTGGCCCATTCCGTTCTAAATTCCAATCTAGAACGTGAATTCCATTGAGGCTCTGCTGCCCTAGTAACCAGATTTGGTAAGGGAGAACTGCTGCCACCTTGTGGCCGTTTCACACAACAGCAGCTTTAATCCCAGCGCTAATGGTCAGAGGATATTCAAAATCATGACAGGCCTGTAAATGACACCTGCCCTGAAAACAAATCCTGGGGTCATATATCGACCAAAAAATTCAAAAGACGTCCATATTTCAAAATGACAGTTTCAAGAGGCATATTTTACGCACATTAGTGTTCTGATTCTTTTGCTTTCTTTCTTTCTTGGTTAAAAAAACGGGAATGGAAAAAGGCAACCCGCAGAAAGGGCGAAAACGTTCGCAAAAGAATCAATGGACAAAGGTTTAATCTCCAATATATATAAACAGCTCATGCAGCTTAATATTAATAAAACAAACAACCCAATACAAAAATGTGCAGAAGATCTAAATAGACGTTTCTTCCAAGAAGACACAGAGATGGTCAAGACGCACATGAAAAGCTGCTCAACATCACTAATTATTAGAGAAATGCAAATCAAAACTACAATGAGGTATGACCTCACTCCTGTTAGAATCGGGATCATCAGAAAATCTACAAACAACAAATTCTGGGGACGGTGTGGAAAAAAGGAACCCTCTTCCGCTATTGGTGGGCATGTAAATTGATACAGTCACTATGGAGAACAGTATGGAGGTTCCTTTAAAAAACTAAAAAGAGAATTACCATAGGATCCAGCAATCCCACTTCTGGGCATATACCCAGAGAAAATCATAAATCACAAAGACACATTCACCACAATGTTCATTGCAGCACTATTTGCAAGAGCCAGGTAATGGAAGCAACCTAAATGCCCACAGACAGTCGAATGGATAAAGATGTGGTACATATATAAAATGGAATATTACTGAGCCATTAAAAGGAATGAAACTGGGTCATTTGTAGAGAAGTCGATGTATCTAGAGACTGTCATACAGAGGGAAGTAAGTCAGAAAGAGAAAAACAAATATTGTATATTAATGCATATATGTGGAACCAAGAAAAATGGTACAAATGAACTAGTTTGCAGGGCAGAAATAGAGACAGAGGTAGAGAACAAACGTATGGACACCAAGTGGCGGAAGCCATGTGGCGGTGGTGGTGGGATGAGTTGGGAGATTGGGATTGACCTGTATACATGTATATGCATGAAATAGATTACTAAGAATAACCTGCTGTATAAAAAATTAAATAAAATTAAATTTCAAAAATTTTTAAAAATATAATTTAAAAATAAAACCGAAAAAAGTTCTTCCATTCACACAGATGTATTTATATGAATGAATTATTTCCATGCTTATATCAATAAATACATAAAAGAGGAATAAAATCTAACTCGAACCAAAAAAAAAAAAACCGGAACCTAACAGTTATACAGAGGAAAACCTTACCAAGGCACTTGCTCCAGCAGTAAACAATTCTGAAATTGGTCAGAGGTGGGGAATCATCTCTCATACAGCCAGCAGCCCCGCCCCCCACGCAAGGAGCGTCCTCATCGCAAAGCTGGGGGACCGTGCCGAGGCCTCTGTGAGTAAACGTGAGCTGAGCCCTAGGTCAGCTGCTGCTGAACTGTTCCCACCCTTCCCAGGTAAAACACCTGAATATGTACAAGGGCTTGAAAGCCTAGAGGAAGGGCCATGGAGCCACACTAGCGACAGCACGCAGGCCGACTTGGTGCCTGCAGGCCAGCCAGGGTGGTCCTGGCCCCGGGTACTCTTCCGGAAGCTTTCCATTGTCCTGCCTGTGATACCCCTCCTGTCCCGGCCCCCACTGCTTTTTTCCTTCCTCACCTCTGTCCGGAGAGAAATTCCAGCGGAAGGAATGGGTGACACATCCTCTTCTTTACAGGTGGCAGCCTGGCAACTCCTGCAGAAAGGCCAGCAGTGCCCCACTCACACCGGGCCACCAACAAAGCTGTGGCCCCTCATTCCCTCCCACCAGCTCAGCCCCGAGACTGCTGACGGGGCAGAGAATATGGAGTCAGGCACAGCTTCAGGGGCTATTGCTGCCTGGAGCGCTGTTTATATTGACCTCAACCAGGCACACCAGGGGAGGGCCGGCCGGCAGGGTAAGGCTGCCCAGGTCAGCTAATCCACAACCCTCAGGGAATCACATTGTTGAAAATGGACCTCGCTAAGGCAGAATAGAAGCCAAGGAAAAGAAGGACACAATGCCATTTGCAGCACCGTAGATGAGTCTAGGGGTAATCACGTGAATTGTAGTAAGTCAGAAAGTGAAAGACACATATCATATCATATCACTTATAGGTGTTACCTAAAAATGGATACCAAGGCAGATATTTCCACGGACAAGGGCAATCACAGATTCATTAAACAAACTTATGGTTCACCAATGGAAAGGTGTGAGGATTGGTTTCATTACGATATCGGGGTTAACAGACCTATACAAACACAGGTGACATATATAATCACCAAAGACCTATGGAATACCAAGAGAAGACTACTCAACATTCTGTCATAACGTCCCTGGGAAAAGGATCCCAAGAAGAACAGACATCTGTATATGTGTAAAAGAACCACATCTTCGACACCTACAATAAGCCAAACATTGTAATCAAACTTGCTGTAATAAAAATAAAAATTTAAATTAAAAATACGAACAAGAAGTAGGGAGACAAACTTGAGGGGCTTTCTCCTGGCACATTCCATTCTAAATTCCAATCTAGAACACGACTTCCATTGAGGCTCTCCTGCCCTAGTCAACAGATTTGGTAAGGGAGAACTGCTGCCACCTTGTGGCCGTTTCACACAACACCAGCTTTAATCCCAGCGCTAATGGTCAGTTGATATTCAAAATCAATGCAGGCCTGTAAATGACACCTGCCCTGAAAACAAATCCTGGGGTCACATATCGACCAAAAAATTCAAAGGACGTCCATATTTCAAAACGACCGTTTCAAAAGGCATATTTTATGCACATTAGTGTTCTGCTTCTTTGTCTTTCTTTCTTTGTTGGTTAAAAAGACGGGAATGGAAAAAGGCAACCCTCAGACTGGGCGAAAATCGTTGCAAACGAATCAATGGACAAAGGTTTAATCTCCAATATATATAAACAGCTCATGCAGCTTAATATTAAAAAAACAAACAACCCAATACAAAAATGGGCAGAAGTTCTAAAGAGACGTTTCTTCAAAGAAGACACAGAGATGGCTAAGACGCACATGAAAAGCGGCTCAAGAGCACTAATTATTAGAGAAATGCAAATCAAAACTACAATGAGGTATCACCTCACACCTGTTAGGATCGGCATCATCAGAAAATTTACAAACAACAAATTCTGGGGAGGGTGTGGACAAAAGGAGCCCTCTTCCACTATTGGTGGGAATGTAAATTGATACCGTCACTATGGAGAACAGTATTGAGTTTCCTTTAAAAAACTGGAAATAGAATTACCATCCGATCCAGCAATCCCACTTCTGGGCATATATCCAGAGAAAACCATAAATCGAAAAGGCACATTCACCACAATGTTCATTGCAGCCCTATTTAAAATAGCCAGGTAATGGAAGCAACCTAAATGCCGACAAACAGATGAATGGATAAAGATGGGGTACATATATAAAATGGAATATTACTCGGCCATAAAAAGGAATGAAACTGGGTCATTTGTAGAGACATCGATGGATCTAGAGACTGTCATATAGAATGAAGTAAGTCAGAAAGAGGAAATCAAATATTGTATATTAATGCATATATGTGGAACCTAAAAGATGGTACAGATGAACTGGTTTGCAGGGAAGAAATAGAGACACAGAGGTAGAGAACAAACGTATGGACACCAAGTGTGGGAAGCCATGGGGTGGTGGTGGTGGGATGAGTTGGGAGATTGGGATTGACCTGTATACATGTATACGCATAAAATACATAACTGATAATAACCTGCTGTATAAAAAAGTAAATAAAATTAAATTTCAAAATTTTGAAAAATAAAATTTAAAAATAAAACAGAAAAAAGTTCTTCCCTTCACACACATGTATTTATAGGAATGAATTATTTCCATGCTTATATCTATAAATACATAAAAGAGGAATAAAATCTAACTTGAACCATAAACGAAAAAATACCTGAACCCACCAGTTATACAGAGGAAAACACTATCAGGGCACTTGCTCCAGGGGTAAACAATTCTGCAATTGGTCAGAGGTGTGGAATCATCTCCCATCCAGCTAGCACCCACCCCCCACGCAAGAAGCGTCCTCATTGCAAAGCTGGGAGACCGTGCCGAGAAATCTCTGAATAAAGGTGAGCTGAGCCCCAGGCCAGCTGCTGCTGAACTGTTCCCACCCTTCCCAGGTAAAACACCTGAATATGTACAAGGGCTTGAAAGCCTAGAGGAAGGGCCGTGGAGCCACACTAGCGACAGCACGCAGGCCAACTTGGTGCCTGCAGGCCAGCCAGGGTGGTCCTGGCCCCGGGTACTCTTCCGGAAGCTTTCCATTGTCCTGCCTGTGATACCCCTCCTGTCCCGGCCCCCACTGCTTTTTTCCTTCCTCACCTCTGTCCGGAGAGAAATTCCAGCGGAAGGTATGGGTGACACATCCTCTTCTTTACAGGTGGCAGCCTGGCAACTCCTGCAGAAAGGCCAGCAGTGCCCCACTCACACCGGGCCACCAACAAAGCTGTGGCCCCACATTCCCTCCCACCAGCTCAGCCCCGAGACTGCTGACGGGGCAGAGAATATGGAGTCAGGCACAGCTTCAGGGGCTATTGCTGCCTGGAGCGCTCTTTATATTGACCTCAACCAGGCACACCTGGGGAGGGCCGGCCAGCAGGGTAAGGCTGCCCAGGTCAGCTAATCCACAACCCTCAGGGAATCATTGTTGAAAATGGACCTCGCTAAGGCAGAATAGAAGCCAAGGAAAATAAGGACACAATGCCATTTGCAGCACCGTAGATGAGTCTAGAGGTAATCACGTGACTTGTAGTAAGTCAGAAAGTGAAAGACACATATCATATCACTTATAGGTGTTACCTATAAATGGATACCAGGGCAGATATTTCCACGGAGAAGGGCAATCACAGATTCATTAAACAAACTTATGGTTCACCAATGGAAAGGTGGGAGGATTGGTTTCATTACGATATCGGGGTTAACAGACATATACAAACACAGGTGACATATATAATCACCAAAGACCTACGGAATACCAAGAGAAGACTACTCAACATTCTGTCATAACGTCCCTGGGAAAAGGATCCCAGGAAGAACAGACATCTGTATATGTGTAAAAGAACCACATCTTCGACACCTACAATAAGCCAAACATTGTAATCAAACTTGCTGTAATAAAAAATAAAAATTTAAATTAAAAATACGAACAAGAAGTAGGGAGACAAACTTGAGGGGCTTTCTCCTGGCACATTCCATTCTAAATTCCAATCTAGAACACGACTTCCATTGAGGCTCTGCTGCCCTAGTAACCAGATTTGGTAAGGGAGAACTGCTGCCACCTTGTGGCCGTTTCACACAACAGCAGCTTTAATCCCAGCGCTAATGGTGAGTTGATATTCAAAATCATTGCAGGCCTGTGAATGACACCTTCCCTGAAAACAAATCCTGGGGTCACATATCGACCAAAAAATTCAAAGGACGTCCATATTTCAAAACGACCGTTTCAAAAGGCATATTTTATGCACATTAGTGTTCTGCTTCTTTGTCTTTCTTTCTTTTTTGGTTAAAAAGACGGGAGTGGAAAAAGGCATCCCTCAGACTGGGCGAAAATCGTTGCAAACGAATCAATGGACAAAGGTTTAATCTCCAATATATATAAACAGCTCATGCAGCTTAATTTAAAAAAAACAAACAACCCAATACAAAAATGGGCAGAAGTTCTAAAGATACGTTTCTTCAAAGAAGACCCAGAGATGGCCAAGACGCACATGAAAAGATGCTCAAGAGCACTAATTATTAGAGAAATGCAAATCAAAACTACAATGAGGTATCACCTCACACCTGTTAGAATCGGCATCATCAGAAAATCTACAAACAACAAATTCTGTGGAGGGTGTGGACAAAAGGAGCCCTCTTCCACTATTGGTGGGAATGTAAATTGATACAGTCACTATGGAGAACACTATGGAGTTTCCTTTAAAAAACTAGAAATAGAATTACCATCTGATCCAGCAATCCCACTTCTGGGCATATACCCAGAGAAAACCATAAATCAAAAAGGCACATTCACCACAATGTTCATTGCAGCACTATTTACAATAGACAGGTAATGGAAGCAACCTAAATGCCCACAGACAGATGAATGGATAAAGATGGGGTACATATATAAAATGGAATATTACTCGGCCATAAAAGGGAATGAAACTGGGTCATTTGTAGAGACATCGATGGATCTAGAGACTGTCATATAGAATGAAGTAAGTCAGAAAGAGGAAATCAAATATTGTATATTAATGCATATATGTGGAACCTAAAAGATGGTACAGATGAACTGGTTTGCAGGGAAGAAATAGAGACACAGAGGTAGAGAACAAACGTATGGACACCAAGTGGGGGAAGCCATGGGGTGGGGGTGGTGGGATGAGTTGGGAGATTGGGATTGACCTGTATACATGTATATGCATAAAATACATAACTGATAATAACCTGCTGTATAAAAAAGTAAATAAAATTAAATTTCAAAATTTTAAAAAATAAAATTTAAAAATAAAACAGAAAAAAGTTCTTCCCTTCACACACATGTATTTATAGGAATGAATTATTTCCATGCTTATATCTATAAATACATAAAAGAGGAATAAAATCTAACTTGAACCATAAACGAAAAAAAACCTGAACCCACCAGCTTTACAGAGGAAAACCCTATCAGGGCACTTGCTCCAGCGGTAAACAATTCTGAAGTTGGTCAGAGGTGGGGAATCATCTCCGATCCAGCCAGGAACCCACCCCCCACGCAAGAAGCGTCCTCATTGCAAAGCTGGGAAACCGTGCCGAGGCATCTCTGAATAAAGGTGAGCTGAGCCCCAGACCAGCTGCTGCTGAACTGTTCCCACCCTTCCCAGGTAAAACACCTGAATATGTACAAGGGTTTGAAATCCTAGAGGAAGGGCCATGGAGCCACACCAGCGAAAGCAAGCAGGCCAAGTTGGTGACTGCAGGCCAGCCAGGGTGGTCCTGGCCCCGTGCACTCTTCTGGAAGCTTTCCATTGTCCTGCCTGAGATACCCCTCCTGTCCCGGCCCCCACTTCTTTTTTCCTTCCTCACCTCTGTCCGGAGAGTAATTCCAGCGGAAGGTATGGGTGACACATCCTCTTCTTTACAGGTGGCAGCCTGGCAACTCCTGCAGAAAGGCCAGCAGTGCCCCACTCACACCGGGCCAACAACAAAGCTGTGGCCCCACATTCCCTCCCACCAGCTCAGCCCCGAGACTGCTGACGGGGCAGAGAATATGGAGTCAGGCACAGCTTCATGGGCTATTGCTGCCTGGAGCGCTGTTTATATTGACCTCAACCAGGCACACCTGGGGAGGGCCGGCCGGCAGGGTAAGGCTGCCCAGGTCAGCTAATCCACAACCCTTAGGGAATCACATTGTTGAAAATGGACCTCGCTAAGGCAGAATAGAAGCCAAGGAAAATAAGGACACAATGCAATTTGCAGCACCGTAGATGAGTCTAGAAGTAATCACGTGACTTGTAGTAACTCAGAAAGGGAAAGACACATATCATATCATATCACTTATAGGTGTTACCTAAAAATGGATACCAGGGCAGATATTTCCACGGAGAAGGGCAATCACAGATTCATTAAACAAACTTATGGTTCACCAATGGAAAGGTGGGAGGATTGGTTTCATTACGATATCGGGGTTAACAGACATATACAAACACAGGTGACATATATAATCACCAAAGACCTACGGAATACCAGGAGAAGACTACTCAACATTCTGTCATAACGTCCCTGGGAAAAGGATCCCAGGAAGAACAGACATCTGTATATGTGTAAAAGAACCACATCTTCGACCCCTACAATAAGCCAAACATTGTAATCAAACTTGCTGTAATAAAAAATAAAAAAATAAATTCAAAACACAAACAAGAAGTAGTGAGACAAACTTGAGGGGCTTTCTCCTGGCCCATTCCGTTCTAAATTCCAATCTAGAACGTGAATTCCATTGAGGCTCTGCTGCCCTAGTAACCAGATTTGGTAAGGGAGAACTGCTGCCAGCTTGTTGCCGTTTCACACAACAGCAGCTTTAATCCCAGCGCTAATGGTCAGTGGATATTCAAAATCATTAGAGGACTGTAAATGACACCTGCCCTGAAAACAAATCCTGGGGTCATATATCGACCAAAAAATTCAAAAGACGTCCATATTTCAAAATGACAGTTTCAAGAGGCATATTTTACGCACATTAGTGTTCTGCTTCTTTTGCTTTCTTTCTTTCTTGGTTAAAAAAACGGGAATGGAAAAAGGCAACCCTCAGAATGGGCGAAAACGTTCGCAAAAGTATCAATGGACAAAGGTTTAATCTCCAATATATAAAAACAGCTCATGCAGCTTAATATTAATAAAACAAACAACCCAATACAAAAATGGGCAGAAGATCTAAATAGACGTTTCTTCCAAGAAGACACAGAGATGGCCAAGACGCACATGAAAAGCTGCTCAACATCACTAACTATTAGAGAAATGCAAATCAAAACTACAATGAGGTATGACCTCACTCCTGTTAGAATCGGGATCATCAGAAAATCTACAAACAACAAATTCTGGGGACGGTGTGGACAAAAGGAACCCTCTTCCGCTATTGGTGGGCATGTAAATTGATACAGACACTATGGAGAACAGTATGGAGGTTCCTTTAAAAAACTAAAAACAGAATTACCATCTGATCCAGCAATCCCACTTCTGGGCATATACCCAAAGAAAACCATAAATCACAAAGACACATTCACCACAATGTTCATTGCATCACTATTTACAATAGCCAGGTAATGGAAGCAACCTAAATGACCACAGACAGACGAATGGATAAAGATGTGGTACATATATGAAATGCAATATTACTGAGCCGTAAAAAGGAATGAAACTGGGTCATTTGTAGAGAAGTCAATGGATCTAGAGACTGTCATACAGAGAGAAGTAAGTCAGAAAGAGAAAAACAAATATTGTATATTAATGCATATATGTGGAACCTAGAAAAATGGTACAAATGAACTAGTTTGCAGGGCAGAAATAGAGACAGAGGTAGAGAACAAACGTATGGACACCAAGTGGGGGAAGCCATGGGGTGGTGGTGGTGGGATGAGTTGGGAGATTGGGATTGACCTGTATACATGTATAGGCATGAAATAGATAACTAAGAATAACCTGCTGTATAAAAAAATAAATAAAATTAAATTTCAAAATTTTTAAAAATAAAATTTAAAAATAAAACAGAAAAAAGTTCTTCCATTCACACAGATGTATTTATATGAATGAATTATTTCCATGCTTATATCAATAAATACATAATAGAGGAATAAAATCTACCTCGAACCAAAAAAAAAAATACGAAACCTAACAGTTATACAGAGGAAAACCCTACCAAGGCACTTGCTCCAGCGGTAAACAATTCTGAAATTGGTCAGAGGTGGGGAATCATCTCTCATACAGCCAGCAGCCCCGCCCCCCCACACATGGTGTGTCCTCATCGCAAAGCTGGGGGACCGTGCCGAGGCCTCTGTGAGTAAACGTGAGCTGAGCCCCAGGCCAGCTGCTGTTGAAATTTTCCCTCCCTTTCCAGGTAAAACACCTGAATATGTACAAGGGCTTAAAAACCTAGAGGAAGGGACGTGGAGCCACACCAGAGACAGCACGCTGGCCAACTTGGTGCCTGCAGGCCAGCCAGGATGGTCCTGGCCCCGGGCGCTCTTCTGGAAGCTTTCCATTTCCCTGCCTGAGATGCCCTTCCTTTCCCGGCCCCCACTCCTTTTTTTCCTTCCTCACCTCGGCCAAGAGAAATTCCAGTGGAAGTTATGGGTGACACATCCTCTTCTTTACAGGTGGCAGCCTGGCAACTCCTGCAGAAAGTCCAGCAGAGCCCCACTCACACCGGGCCACCCACAAAGCCGTGGACCCTCACACCCTCCCACCAGCACAGCCCCGAGACTGCTGACGGGGCAGAGAATATGGAGTCAGGCACAGCTGCAGGGGCTATTGCTGCCTGGAGTGCTGTTTATATGGACCTCAACCCAGGCACACCTGGGGAGGGCTTGCCGGCAGGGTCAGGCTGCCCAGGTCGGCTAATCCTCAGCCCTCAGGGTATATCATTGCAGAAAATGGACCTCGCTAAGACAGAATATTAGCCAAGGAATAAAAGGACGCAATGCCATTTGCAGCACCGTAGATGAGTCTAGAGGTAATCACGTGACGTGTAGTAAGTCAGAAACTGAAAGACACATATCGTATGATATCACTTATAGGTGTTACCTAAAAATTGATACCAGGGCAGATATTTCCATGGAGAAGGGCAATCACAGATTCATTAAACAAACTTATGGTTCACCAATGGAATGGTGTGAGGATTGGATTCATTACGATATTGGGGTTAACAGACAGATACAAACACAGGTGAAATATATAATCACCAAAGACCTACGGAATACCAAGAGAAGACTACTCAACATTCTGTCATAACGTACATGGGAAAAGGATCCCAGGAAGAACAGACATCTGTATATGTGTAAAAGAAACACATCTTACACACCAAAAACAAGCCAAACGTTGTAATCAAACTTGCTGTAATAAAAAATAAAAAAATTAAATTCAAAACACAAAAAAGAAGTAGTGAGACAAACTTGAGGGGCTTTCTCCTGGCCCATTCCGTTCTAAATTCCAATCTAGAACGTGAAATCCATTGAGGCTCTGCTGCCCTAGTAACCAGATTTGGTAAGGGAGAACTGCTGCCACCTTGTGGCCGTTTCACACAACAGCAGCTTTAATCCCAGCGCTAATGGTCAGTGGATATTCAAAATCATGACAGGCCTGTAAATGACACCTGCCCTGAAGACAAATCCTGGGGTCATATATCGACCAAAAAATTCAAAAGACGTCCATATTTCAAAATGACAGTTTCAAGAGGCATATTTTACGCACATTAGTGTGCTGCTTCTTTTGCTTTCTTTCTTTCTTGGTTAAAAAAACGGGAATGGAAAAAGGCAACACTCAGAATGGGCGAAAACGGTCACAAAAGAATCAATGGACAAAGGTTTAATCTCCAATATATATAAACAGCTCATGCAGCTTAATATTAATAAAACAAACAACCCAATACACAAATGGGCAGAAGATCTAAATAGACGTTTCTTCCAAGAAGACACAGAGATGGCCAAGACGCACATGAAAAGCTGCTCAACATCACTACTTATTAGAGAAATGCAAATCAAAACTACAATGAGGTATGACCTCACTCCTGTTAGAATCGGGATCATCAGAAAATCTGCAAACAACAAATTCTGGGGACGGTGTGGACAAAAGGAACCCTCTTCCGCTATTGGTGGGCATGTAAATTGATACAGTCACTATGGAGAACAGTAAGGAGGTTCCTTTAAAAAACTAAAAAGAGAATTACCATAGGATCCAGCAATCCCACTTCTGGGCATATACCCAGAGAAAACCATAAATCACAAAGACACATTCACCACAATGTTCATTGCAGCACTATTTACAATAGCCAGGTAATGGAAGCAACCTAAATGCCCACAGACAGACGAATGGATAAAGATTTGGTACATATATAAAATGGAATATTACTGAGCCATAAAAAGGAATGAAACTGGGTCATTTGTAGAGAAGTCGATGGATCTAGAGAGTGTCATACAGAGGGAAGTAAGTCAGAAAGAGAAAAACAAATATTGTATATTAATGCATATATGTGGAACCTAGAAAAATGGTACAAATGAACTAGTTTGCAGGGCAGAAATAGAGACAGAGGTAGAGAACAAACGTATGGACACCAAGTGGGGGAAGCCATGGGGTGGTGGTGGTGGGATGAGTTGGGAGATTGGGATTGACCTGTATACATGTATATGCATGAAATAGATAACTAAGAATAACCTGCTGTATAAAAAATTAAATAAAATTAAATTTCAAAATTTTTAAAAATAAAATTTAAAAATAAAACAGAAAAAAGTTCTTCCATTCACACAGTTATATTTATATGAATGAATTATTTCCATGCTTATATCAATATATACATAAAAGAGGAATAAAATCTAACACGAATCAAAAAAAAAAAAAACGGAACCTAACAGTTATACAGAGGAAAACCCTACCAAGGCACTTGCTCCAGCGGTAAACAATTCTGTAATTGGTCAGAGGTGGGGAATCATCTCTGATACAACCAGCAGCCCCGCCCCCAACGCAAGGAGCATCCTCCTCGCAAAGCTGGGGGACCGTGCCGAGGACTCTGTGAGTAAACGTGAGCTGAGCCCCAGGCCAGCTGCTGTTGAAATTTTCCCTCCCTTCCAAGGTAAAACACCTGAATATGTACAAGGGCTTGAAAACCTAGAGGAAGGGCCATGGAGCCACACCAGCGACAGCACGCTGTCCAACTTGGTGCCTGCAGGCCAGCCAGGATGGTCCTGGCCCCGGGCGCTCTTCTGGAAGCTTTCCATTTCCCTGCCTGAGATACCCCTCCTGTCCCGGCCACCACTCCTTTTTTTCCTTCCTCACCTCAGCCCGGAGAGAAATTCCAGTGGAAGTTATGGGTGACACATCCTCTTCTTTACAGGTGGCAGCCTGGCAACTCCTGCAGAAAGTCCAGCAGACCCCATTCACACCGGGCCACCCACAAAGCCGTGGACCCTCACACCCTCCCACCAGCACAGCCCCGAGACTTCTGACGGGGCAGAGAATAAGGAGTCAGGCACAGCTGCAGGGGCTATTGCTGCCGGGAGTGCTGTTTATATTGACCTCAACCCAGGCACACCTGGGGAGGTCTTGCCGGCAGGGTCAGGCTGCCCAGGTCAGCTAATCCTCAGCCCTCAGGGAATCACATTGCAGAAAACGGACCTCGCTAAGACAGAATATTAGCCAAGGAAAATAAGGACACAATGCCATTTGCAGCAGCGTAGATGAGTCTAGAGGTAATCACGTGACTTGTAGTAAGTCAGAAACTGAAAGACACATATCGTATGATATCACTTATAGGTGTTACCTAAAAATTGATACCAGGGCAGATATTTCCATGGAGAAGGGCAATCACAGATTCATTAATCAAACATATGGTTCACCAATGGAAAGGTGTGAGGATTGGATTCATTACGATATTGGGGTTAACAGACAGATACAAACACAGGTGAAATATATAATCACCAAAGACCTACGGAATACCAAGAGAAGACTACTCAACATTCTGTCATAACGTACATGGGAAAAGGATCCCAGGAAGAACAGACATATGTATATGTGTAAAAGAAACACATCTTGCACACCAAAAACAAGCCAAACGTTGTAATCAAACTTGCTGTAATAAAAAATAAAAAAATTAAATTCAAAACACGAACAAGAAGTAGTGAGACAAACTTGAGGGGCTTTCTCCTGGCCCATTCCGTTCTAAATTCCAATCTAGAACGTGAATTCCATTGAGGCTCTGCTGCCCTAGTAACCAGATTTGGTAAGGGAGAACTGCTGCCACCTTGTGGCCGTTTCACACAACAGCAGCTTTAATCCCAGCGCTAAAGGTCAGTGGATATTCAAAATCATGACAGGCCTGTAAATGACACCTGCCCTGAAAACAAATCCTGGGGTCATATATCGACCAAAAAATTCAAAAGACGTCCATATTTCAAAATGACAGTTTCAAGAGGCATATTTTACGCACATTAGTGTTCTGCTTCTTTTGCTTTCTTTCTTTCTTGGTTAAAAAAACGGGAATGGAAAAAGGCAACCCTCAGAATGGGCGAAAACGTTCGCAAAAGAATCAATGGACAAAGGTTTAATCTCCAATATATATAAACAGCTCATGCAGCTTAATATTAATAAAACAAACAACCCAATACACAAATGGGCAGAAGATCTAAATAGACGTTTCTTCCAAGAAGACACAGAGATGGCCAAGACGCACATGAAAAGCTGCTCAACATCACTAATTATTAGAGAAATGCAAATCAAAACTACAATGAGGTATGACCTCACTCCTGTTAGAATCGGGATCATCAGAAAATCTACAAACAACAAATTCTGGGGACGGTGTGGACAAAAGGAACCCTCTTCCGCTATTGGTGGGCATGTAAATTGATACAGACACTATGGAGAACAGTATGGAGGTTCCTTTAAAAAACTAAAAAGAGAATTACCATCTGATCCAGCAATATCACTTCTGGGCATATACCCAGAGAAAACCATAAATCACAAAGACACATTCACCACAATGTTCATTGCATCACTATTTACAATAGCCAGGTAATGGAAGCAACCTAAATGCCCACAGAGAGACGAATGGATAAAGATGTGGTACATATATGAAATGGAATATTACTGAGCCATAAAAAGGAATGAAACTGGGTCATTTGTAGAGAAGTCGATGGATCTAGAGACTGTCATACAGAGTGAAGTAAGTCAGAACGAGAAAAACAAATATTGTATATTAATGCATATATGTGGAACCAAGAAAAATGGTACAAATGAACTAGTTTGCAGGGCAGAAATAGAGACAGAGGTAGAGAACAAACGTATGGACACCAAGTGTGGGAAACCATGGGGTGGTGGTGGTGGGATGAGTTGGGAGATTGGGATTGACCTGTATACATGTATATGCATGAAATAGATAACTAAGAATAACCTGCTGTATGAAAAAATAAATAAAATTAAATTTCAAAATTTTTAAAAATAAAATTTAAAAATAAAACAGAAAAAAGTTCTTCCATTCACACAGATGTATTTATATGAATGAATTATTTCCATGCTTATATCAATAAATACATAAAAGAGGAATAAAATCTACCTCGAACCAAAAAAAAAATACGAAACCTAACAGTTATACAGAGGAAAACCCTACCAAGGCACTTGCTCCAGGGGTAAACAATTCTGAAATTGGTCAGAGGTGGGGAATCATCTCTCATACAGCCAGCAGCCCCGCCCCCCCACACATGGTGTGTCCTCATCGCAAAGCTGGGGGACCGTGCCGAGGCCTCTGTGAGTAAACGTGAGCTGAGCCCCAGGCCAGCTGCTGTTGAAATTTTCCCTCCCTTCCCAGGTAAAACACCTGAATATGTACAAGGGCTTAAAAACCTAGAGGAAGGGACGTGGAGCCACACCAGAGACAGCACGCTGGCCAACTTGGTGCCTGCAGGCCAGCCAGGATGGTCCTGGCCCCGGGCGCTCTTCTGGAAGCTTTCCATTTCCCTGCCTGAGATGCCCTTCCTTTCCCGGCCCCCACTCCTTTTTTTCCTTCCTCACCTCGGCCAAGAGAAATTCCAGTGGAAGTTATGGGTGACACATCCTCTTCTTTACAGGTGGCAGCCTGGCAACTCCTGCAGAAAGTCCAGCAGAGCCCCACTCACACCGGGCCACCCACAAAGCCGTGGACCCTCACACCCTCCCACCAGCACAGCCCCGAGACTGCTGACGGGGCAGAGAATATGGAGTCAGGCACAGCTGCAGGGGCTATTGCTGCCTGGAGTGCTGTTTATATGGACCTCAACCCAGGCACACCTGGGGAGGGCTTGCCGGCAGGGTCAGGCTGCCCAGGTCAGCTAATCCTCAGCCCTCAGGGAATCACATTGCAGAAAATGGACCTCGCTAAGACAGAATATTAGCCAAGGAAAAAAAGGACACAATGCCATTTGCAGCACCGTAGATGAGTCTAGAGGTAATCACGTGACTTGTAGTAAGTCAGAAAGTGAAAGACACATATCGTATGATATCACTTATAGGTGTTACCTAAAAATTGATACCAGGGCAGATATTTCCATGGAGAAGGGCAATCACAGATTCATTAAACAAACTTATGGTTCACCAATGGAAAGGTGTGAGGATTGGATTCATTACGATATTGGGGTTAACAGACAGATACAAACACAGGTGAAATATATAATCACCAAAGACCTACGGAATACCAAGAGAAGACTACTCAACATTCTGTCATAACGTACATGGGAAAAGGATCCCAGGAAGAACAGACATCTGTATATGTGTAAAAGAAACACATCTTGCACACCAAAAACAAGCCAAACGTTGTAATCAAACTTGCTGTAATAAAAAATAAAAAAATTAAAGTCAAAACACGAACGAGAAGTAGTGAGACAAACTTGAGGGGCTTTCTCCTGGCCCATTCCGTTCTAAATTCCAATCTAGAACGTGAATTCCATTGAGGCTCTGCTGCCCTAGTAACCAGATTTGGTAAGGGAGAACTGCTGCCACCTTGTGGCCGTTTCACACAACAGCAGCTTTAATCCCAGCGCTAATGGTCAGTGGATATTCAAAATCATGACAGGCCTGTAAATGACACCTGCCCTGAAGACAAATCCTGGGGTCATATATCGACCAAAAAATTCAAAAGACGTCCATATTTCAAAATGACAGTTTCAAGAGGCATATTATACGCACGTTAGTGTGCTGCTTCTTTTGCTTTCTTTCTTTCTTGGTTAAAAAAACGGGAATGGAAAAAGGCAACCCTCAGAATGGGCGAAAACGGTCACAAAAGAATCAATGGACAAAGGTTTAATCTCCAATATATATAAACAGCTCATGCAGCTTAATATTAATAAAACAAACAACCCAATACACAAATGGGCAGAAGATCTAAATAGACGTTTCTTCCAAGAAGACACAGAGATGGCCAAGACGCACATGAAAAGCTGCTCAACATCACTAATTATTAGAGAAATGCAAATCAAAACTACAATGAGGTATGACCTCACTCCTGTTAGAATCGGGATCATCAGAAAATCTACAAACAACAAATTCTGGGGACGGTGTGGACAAAAGGAACCCTCTTCCGCTATTGGTGGGCATGTAAATTGATACAGTCACTATGGAGAACAGTAAGGAGGTTCCTTTAAAAAACTAAAAAGAGAATTACCATAGGATCCAGCAATCCCACTTCTGGGCATATACCCGGAAAAAACCATAAATCACAAAGACACATTCACCACAATGTTCATTGCAGCACTATTTACAATAGCCAGGTAATGGAAGCAACCTAAATGCCCACAGACAGACAAATGGAAAAAGATGTGGTACATATATGAAATGGAATATTACTAAGCCATAAAAAGGAATGAAACTGGGTCATTTGTAGAGAAGTCGATGGATCTAGAGACTGTCATACAGAGTGAAGTAAGTCAGAAAGAGAAAAACAAATATTGTATATTAATGCATATATGTGGAACCTAGAAAAATGGTACAAATGAACTAGTTTGCAGGGCAGAAATAGAGACAGAGGTAGAGAACAAACGTATGGACACCAAGTGGGGGAAGCCATGGGGTGGTGGTGGTGGGATGAGTTGGGAGATTGGGATTGACCTGTATACATGTATATGCATGAAATAGATAACTAAGAATAATCTACTGTACAAAAAAATAAATAAAATTAAATTTCAAAATTTTTAAAAATAAAATTTAAAAATAAAACAGAAAAAAGTTCTTCCATTCACACAGATGTATTTATATGAATGAATTATTTCCATGCTTATATCAATAAATACATAAAAGAGGAATAAAATCTAACTCGAACCAAAAAAAAAAAAAACGGAACCTAACAGTCATACAGAGGAAAACCCTACCAAGTCACTTGCTCCAGCGGTAAACAATTATGAAATTGGTCAGAGGTGGGGAATCACCTCTCATACAGCCAGCAGCCCCGACCCCCACGCAAGGATCGTCCTCATCGCAAAGCTGGGGGACCGTGCCGAGGCCTCTGTGAGTAAACGTGAGCTGAGCCCCAGGCCAGCTGCTGTTGAAATTTTCCCTCCCTTCCCAGGTAAAACACCTGAATATGTACAAGTGCTTGAAAACCTAGAGGAAGGGCCGTGGAGCCACACCAGCGACAGCACGCTGGCCAACTTGGTGCCTGCAGGCCAGCCAGGATGGTCCTGGCCCCGGGCGCTCTTCTGGAAGCTTTCCATTTCCCTGCCTGAGATACCCCTCCTGTCCCGGCCCCCACCCCTTTTTTTCCTTCCTCACCTCAGCCCGGAGAGAAAGTCCAGTGAAAGTTATGGGTGACACATCCTCTTCTTTACAGGTGGCAGCCTGGCAACTCCTGCAGAAAGTCCAGCAGAGCCCCACTCACACCGGGCCTCCCACAAAGCCGTGGACCCTCACACCCTCCCACCAGCACAGCCCCGAGACTGCTGACGGGGCAGAGAATATGGAGTCAGGCACAGCTGCAGGGGCTATTGCTGCCTGGAGTGCTGTTTATATGGACCTCAACCCAGGCACACCTGGGGAGGGCTTGCCGGCAGGGTCAGGCTGCCCAGGTCAGCTAATCCTCAGCCCTCAGGGAATCACATTGCAGAAAATGGACCTCGCTAAGACAGAATATTAGCCAAGGAAAAAAAGGACACAATGCCATTTGCAGCACCGTAGATGAGTCTAGAGGTAATCACGTGACTTGTAGTAAGTCAGAAACTGAAAGACACATATCGTATGATATCACTTATAGGTGTTACCTAAAACTTGATACCAGTGAAGATATTTCCATGGAGAAGGGCAATCACAGATTCATTAAACAAACTTATGGTTCACCAATGGAAAGGTGTGAGGATTGGATTCATTACGATATTGGGGTTAACAGACAGATACAAACACAGGTGAAATATATAATCACCAAAGACCTACGGAATACCAAGAGAAGACTACTCAACATTCTGTCATAACGTACATGGGAAAAGGATCCCAGGAAGAACAGACATATGTATATGTGTAAAAGAAACACATCTTGCACACCAAAAACAAGCCAAACGTTGTAATCAAACTTGCTGTAATATAAAATAAAAAAATTAAATTCAAAACACGAACAAGAAGTAGTGAGACAAACTTGAGGGGCTTTCTCCTGGCCCATTCCGTTCTAAATTCCAATCTAGAACGTGAATTCCATTGAGGCTCTGCTGCCCTAGTAACCAGATTTGGTAAGGGAGAACTGCTGCCACCTTGTGGCTGTTTCACACAACAGCAGCTTTAATCCCAGCGCTAATGGTCAGTGGATATTCAAAATCATGACAGGCCTGTAAATGACACCTGCCCTGAAAACAAATCCTGGGGTCATATATCGACCAAAAAATTCAAAAGACGTCCATATTTCAAAATGACAGTTTCAAGAGGCATATTTTATGCACATTAGTGTGCTGCTTCTTTTGCTTTCTTTCTTTCTTGGTTAAAAAAACGGGAATGGAAAAAGGCAACCCTCAGAATGGGCGAAAACGGTCACAAAAGAATCAATGGACAAAGGTTTAATCTCCAATATATATAAACAGCTCATGCAGCTTAATATTAATAAAACAAACAACCCAATACACAAATGGGCAGAAGATCTAAATAGACGTTTCTTCCAAGAAGACACAGAGATGGCCAAGACGCACATGAAAAGCTGCTCAACATCACTAATTATTAGAGAAATGCAAATCAAAACTACAATGAGGTATGACCTCACTCCTGTTAGAATCGGGATCATCAGAAAATCTACAAACAACAAATTCTGGGGACGGTGTGGACAAAAGGAACCCTCTTCCGCTATTGGTGGGCATGTAAATTGATACAGTCACTATGGAGAACAGTAAGGAGGTTCCTTTAAAAAACTAAAAAGAGAATTACCATAGGATCCAGCAATCCCACTTCTGGGCATATACCCGGAAAAAACCATAAATCACAAAGACACATTCACCACAATGTTCATTGCAGCACTATTTACAATAGCCAGGTAATGGAAGCAACCTAAATGCCCACAGACAGACAAATGGAAAAAGATGTGGTACATATATGAAATGGAATATTACTAAGCCATAAAAAGGAATGAAACTGGGTCATTTGTAGAGAAGTCGATGGATCTAGAGACTGTCATACAGAGTGAAGTAAGTCAGAAAGAGAAAAACAAATATTGTATATTAATGCATATATGTGGAACCTAGAAAAATGGTACAAATGAACTAGTTTGCAGGGCAGAAATAGAGACAGAGGTAGAGAACAAACGTATGGACACCAAGTGGGGGAAGCCATGGGGTGGTGGTGGTGGGATGAGTTGGGAGATTGGGATTGACCTGTATACATGTATATGCATGAAATAGATAACTAAGAATAATCTACTGTACAAAAAAATAAATAAAATTAAATTTCAAAATTTTTAAAAATAAAATTTAAAAATAAAACAGAAAAAAGTTCTTCCATTCACACAGATGTATTTATATGAATGAATTATTTCCATGCTTATATCAATAAATACATAAAAGAGGAATAAAATCTAACTCGAACCAAAAAAAAAAAAAACGGAACCTAACAGTCATACAGAGGAAAACCCTACCAAGTCACTTGCTCCAGCGGTAAACAATTATGAAATTGGTCAGAGGTGGGGAATCACCTCTCATACAGCCAGCAGCCCCGCCCCCCCACGCAAGGATCGTCCTCATCGCAAAGCTGGGGGACCGTGCCGAGGCCTCTGTGAGTAAACGTGAGCTGAGCCCCAGGCCAGCTGCTGTTGAAATTTTCCCTCCCTTCCCAGGTAAAACACCTGAATATGTACAAGTGCTTGAAAACCTAGAGGAAGGGCCGTGGAGCCACACCAGCGACAGCACGCTGGCCAACTTGGTGCCTGCAGGCCAGCCAGGATGGTCCTGGCCCCGGGCGCTCTTCTGGAAGCTTTCCATTTCCCTGCCTGAGATACCCCTCCTGTCCCGGCCCCCACCCCTTTTTTTCCTTCCTCACCTCAGCCCGGAGAGAAAGTCCAGTGAAAGTTATGGGTGACACATCCTCTTCTTTACAGGTGGCAGCCTGGCAACTCCTGCAGAAAGTCCAGCAGAGCCCCACTCACACCGGGCCTCCCACAAAGCCGTGGACCCTCACACCCTCCCACCAGCACAGCCCCGAGACTGCTGACGGGGCAGAGAATATGGAGTCAGGCACAGCTGCAGGGGCTATTGCTGCCTGGAGTGCTGTTTATATGGACCTCAACCCAGGCACACCTGGGGAGGGCTTGCCGGCAGGGTCAGGCTGCCCAGGTCAGCTAATCCTCAGCCCTCAGGGAATCACATTGCAGAAAATGGACCTCGCTAAGACAGAATATTAGCCAAGGAAAAAAAGGACACAATGCCATTTGCAGCACCGTAGATGAGTCTAGAGGTAATCACGTGACTTGTAGTAAGTCAGAAACTGAAAGACACATATCGTATGATATCACTTATAGGTGTTACCTAAAACTTGATACCAGTGAAGATATTTCCATGGAGAAGGGCAATCACAGATTCATTAAACAAACTTATGGTTCACCAATGGAAAGGTGTGAGGATTGGATTCATTACGATATTGGGGTTAACAGACAGATACAAACACAGGTGAAATATATAATCACCAAAGACCTACGGAATACCAAGAGAAGACTACTCAACATTCTGTCATAACGTACATGGGAAAAGGATCCCAGGAAGAACAGACATATGTATATGTGTAAAAGAAACACATCTTGCACACCAAAAACAAGCCAAACGTTGTAATCAAACTTGCTGTAATATAAAATAAAAAAATTAAATTCAAAACACGAACAAGAAGTAGTGAGACAAACTTGAGGGGCTTTCTCCTGGCCCATTCCGTTCTAAATTCCAATCTAGAACGTGAATTCCATTGAGGCTCTGCTGCCCTAGTAACCAGATTTGGTAAGGGAGAACTGCTGCCACCTTGTGGCTGTTTCACACAACAGCAGCTTTAATCCCAGCGCTAATGGTCAGTGGATATTCAAAATCATGACAGGCCTGTAAATGACACCTGCCCTGAAAACAAATCCTGGGGTCATATATCGACCAAAAAATTCAAAAGACGTCCATATTTCAAAATGACAGTTTCAAGAGGCATATTTTATGCACATTAGTGTGCTGCTTCTTTTGCTTTCTTTCTTTCTTGGTTAAAAAAACGGGAATGGAAAAAGGCAACCCTCAGAATGGGTGAAAACGGTCACAAAAGAATCAATGGACAAAGGTTTAATCTCCAATATATATAAACAGCTCATGCAGCTTAATATTAATAAAACAAACAACCCAATACACAAATGGGCAGAAGATCTAAATAGACGTTTCTTCCAAGAAGACACAGAGATGGCCAAGACGCACATGAAAAGCTGCTCAACATCACTAATTATTAGAGAAATGCAAATCAAAACTACAATGAGGTATGACCTCACTCCTGTTAGAATCGGGATCATCAGAAAATCTACAAACAACAAATTCTGGGGACGGTGTGGACAAAAGGAACCCTCTTCCGCTATTGGTGGGCATGTAAATTGATACAGTCACTATGGAGAACAGTAAGGAGGTTCCTTTAAAAAACTAAAAAGAGAATTACCATAGGATCCAGCAATCCCACTTCTGGGCATATACCCGGAAAAAACCATAAATCACAAAGACACATTCACCACAATGTTCATTGCAGCACTATTTACAATAGCCAGGTAATGGAAGCAACCTAAATGCCCACAGACAGACAAATGGAAAAAGATGTGGTACATATATGAAATGGAATATTACTAAGCCATAAAAAGGAATGAAACTGGGTCATTTGTAGAGAAGTCGATGGATCTAGAGACTGTCATACAGAGTGAAGTAAGTCAGAAAGAGAAAAACAAATATTGTATATTAATGCATATATGTGGAACCTAGAAAAATGGTACAAATGAACTAGTTTGCAGGGCAGAAATAGAGACAGAGGTAGAGAACAAACGTATGGACACCAAGTGGGGGAAGCCATGGGGTGGTGGTGGTGGGATGAGTTGGGAGATTGGGATTGACCTGTATACATGTATATGCATGAAATAGATAACTAAGAATAATCTGCTGTACAAAAAAATAAATAAAATTAAATTTCAAAATTTTTAAAAATAAAATTTAAAAATAAAACAGAAAAAAGTTCTTCCATTCACACAGATGTATTTATATGAATGAATTATTTCCATGCTTATATCAATAAATACATAAAAGAGGAATAAAATCTAACTCGAACCAAAAAAAAAAAAACGGAACCTAACAGTCATACAGAGGAAAACCCTACCAAGTCACTTGCTCCAGCGGTAAACAATTATGAAATTGGTCAGAGGTGGGGAATCACCTCTCATACAGCCAGCAGCCCCGCCCCCCCACGCAAGGAGCGTCCTCATCGCAAAGCTGGGGGACCGTGCCGAGGCCTCTGTGAGTAAACGTGAGCTGAGCCCCAGGCCAGCTGCTGTTGAAATTTTCCCTCCCTTCCCAGGTAAAACACCTGAATATGTACAAGTGCTTGAAAACCTAGAGGAAGGGCCGTGGAGCCACACCAGCGACAGCACGCTGGCCAACTTGGTGCCTGCAGGCCAGCCAGGATGGTCCTGGCCCCGGGCGCTCTTCTGGAAGATTTCCATTTCCCTGCCTGAGATACCCCTCCTGTCCCGGCCCCCACTCCTTTTTTTCCTTCCTCACCTCAGCCCGGAGAGAAAGTCCAGTGAAAGTTATGGGTGACACATCCTCTTCTTTACAGGTGGCAGCCTGGCAACTCCTGCAGAAAGTCCAGCAGAGCCCCACTCACACCGGGCCTCCCACAAAGCCGTGGACCCTCACACCCTCCCACCAGCACAGCCCCGAGACTGCTGACGGGGCAGAGAATATGGAGTCAGGCACAGCTGCAGGGGCTATTGCTGCCTGGAGTGCTGTTTATATGGACCTCAACCCAGGCACACCTGGGGAGGGCTTGCCGGCAGGGTCAGGCTGCCCAGGTCAGCTAATCCTCAGCCCTCAGGGAATCACATTGCAGAAAATGGACCTCGCTAAGACAGAATATTAGCCAAGGAAAAAAAGGACACAATGCCATTTGCAGCACCGTAGATGAGTCTAGAGGTAATCACGTGACTTGTAGTAAGTCAGAAAGTGAAAGACACATATCGTATGATATCACTTATAGGTGTTACCTAAAAATTGATACCAGGGCAGATATTTCCATGGAGAAGGGCAATCACAGATTCATTGAACAAACTTATGGTTCACCAATGGAAAGGTGTGAGGATTGGATTCATTACGATATTGGGGTTAACAGACAGATACAAACACAGGTGAAATATATAATCACCAAAGACCTACGGAATACCAAGAGAAGACTACTCAACATTCTGTCATAACGTACATGGGAAAAGGATCCCAGGAAGAACAGACATATGTATATGTGTAAAAGAAACACATCTTGCACACCAAAAACAAGCCAAACGTTGTAATCAAACTTGCTGTAATAAAAAATAAAAAAATTAAATTCAAAACACGAACAAGAAGTAGTGAGACAAACTTGAGGGGCTTTCTCCTGGCCCATTCCGTTCTAAATTCCAATCTAGAACGTGAATTCCATTGAGGCTCTGCTGCCCTAGTAACCAGATTTGGTAAGGGAGAACTGCTGCCACCTTGTGGCCGTTTCACACAACAGCAGCTTTAATCCCAGCGCTAATGGTCAGTGGATATTCAAAATCATGACAGGCCTGTAAATGACACCTGCCCTGAAAACAAATCCTGGGGTCATATATCGACCAAAAAATTCAAAAGACGTCCATATTTCAAAATGACAGTTTCAAGAGGCATATTTTATGCACATTAGTGTGCTGCTTCTTTTGCTTGCTTTCTTTCTTGGTTAAAAAAACGGGAATGGAAAAAGGCAACCCTCAGAATGGGCGAAAACGGTCACAAAAGAATCAATGGACAAAGGTTTAATCTCCAATATATATAAACAGCTCATGCAGCTTAATATTAATAAAACAAACAACCCAATACACAAATGGGCAGAAGATCTAAATAGACGTTTCTTCCAAGAAGACACAGAGATGGCCAAGACGCACATGAAAAGCTGCTCAACATCACTAATTATTAGAGAAATGCAAATCAAAACTACAATGAGGTATGACCTCACTCCTGTTAGAATCGGGATCATCAGAAAATCTACAAACAACAAATTCTGGGGACGGTGTGGACAAAAGGAACCCTCTTCCGCTATTGGTGGGCATGTAAATTGATACAGACACTATGGAGAACAGTATGGAGGTTCCTTTAAAAAACTAAAAAGAGAATTACCATCTGATCCAGCAATATCACTTCTGGGCATATACCCAGAGAAAACCATAAATCACAAAGACACATTCACCACAATGTTCATTGCATCACTATTTACAATAGCCAGGTAATGGAAGCAACCTAAATGCCCACAGAGAGACGAATGGATAAAGATGTGGTACATATATGAAATGGAATATTACTGAGCCATAAAAAGGAATGAAACTGGGTCATTTGTAGAGAAGTCGATGGATCTAGAGACTGTCATACAGAGTGAAGTAAGTCAGAACGAGAAAAACAAATATTGTATATTAATGCATATATGTGGAACCAAGAAAAATGGTACAAATGAACTAGTTTGCAGGGCAGAAATAGAGACAGAGGTAGAGAACAAACGTATGGACACCAAGTGTGGGAAACCATGGGGTGGTGGTGGTGGGATGAGTTGGGAGATTGGGATTGACCTGTATACATGTATATGCATGAAATAGATAACTAAGAATAACCTGCTGTATGAAAAAATAAATAAAATTAAATTTCAAAATTTTTAAAAATAAAATTTAAAAATAAAACAGAAAAAAGTTCTTCCATTCACACAGATGTATTTATATGAATGAATTATTTCCATGCTTATATCAATAAATACATAAAAGAGGAATAAAATCTACCTCGAACCAAAAAAAAAATACGAAACCTAACAGTTATACAGAGGAAAACCCTACCAAGGCACTTGCTCCAGGGGTAAACAATTCTGAAATTGGTCAGAGGTGGGGAATCATCTCTCATACAGCCAGCAGCCCCGCCCCCCCACACATGGTGTGTCCTCATCGCAAAGCTGGGGGACCGTGCCGAGGCCTCTGTGAGTAAACGTGAGCTGAGCCCCAGGCCAGCTGCTGTTGAAATTTTCCCTCCCTTCCCAGGTAAAACACCTGAATATGTACAAGGGCTTAAAAACCTAGAGGAAGGGACGTGGAGCCACACCAGAGACAGCACGCTGGCCAACTTGGTGCCTGCAGGCCAGCCAGGATGGTCCTGGCCCCGGGCGCTCTTCTGGAAGCTTTCCATTTCCCTGCCTGAGATGCCCTTCCTTTCCCGGCCCCCACTCCTTTTTTTCCTTCCTCACCTCGGCCAAGAGAAATTCCAGTGGAAGTTATGGGTGACACATCCTCTTCTTTACAGGTGGCAGCCTGGCAACTCCTGCAGAAAGTCCAGCAGAGCCCCACTCACACCGGGCCACCCACAAAGCCGTGGACCCTCACACCCTCCCACCAGCACAGCCCCGAGACTGCTGACGGGGCAGAGAATATGGAGTCAGGCACAGCTGCAGGGGCTATTGCTGCCTGGAGTGCTGTTTATATGGACCTCAACCCAGGCACACCTGGGGAGGGCTTGCCGGCAGGGTCAGGCTGCCCAGGTCAGCTAATCCTCAGCCCTCAGGGAATCACATTGCAGAAAATGGACCTCGCTAAGACAGAATATTAGCCAAGGAAAAAAAGGACACAATGCCATTTGCAGCACCGTAGATGAGTCTAGAGGTAATCACGTGACTTGTAGTAAGTCAGAAAGTGAAAGACACATATCGTATGATATCACTTATAGGTGTTACCTAAAAATTGATACCAGGGCAGATATTTCCATGGAGAAGGGCAATCACAGATTCATTAAACAAACTTATGGTTCACCAATGGAAAGGTGTGAGGATTGGATTCATTACGATATTGGGGTTAACAGACAGATACAAACACAGGTGAAATATATAATCACCAAAGACCTACGGAATACCAAGAGAAGACTACTCAACATTCTGTCATAACGTACATGGGAAAAGGATCCCAGGAAGAACAGACATCTGTATATGTGTAAAAGAAACACATCTTGCACACCAAAAACAAGCCAAACGTTGTAATCAAACTTGCTGTAATAAAAAATAAAAAAATTAAAGTCAAAACACGAACGAGAAGTAGTGAGACAAACTTGAGGGGCTTTCTCCTGGCCCATTCCGTTCTAAATTCCAATCTAGAACGTGAATTCCATTGAGGCTCTGCTGCCCTAGTAACCAGATTTGGTAAGGGAGAACTGCTGCCACCTTGTGGCCGTTTCACACAACAGCAGCTTTAATCCCAGCGCTAATGGTCAGTGGATATTCAAAATCATGACAGGCCTGTAAATGACACCTGCCCTGAAGACAAATCCTGGGGTCATATATCGACCAAAAAATTCAAAAGACGTCCATATTTCAAAATGACAGTTTCAAGAGGCATATTATACGCACGTTAGTGTGCTGCTTCTTTTGCTTTCTTTCTTTCTTGGTTAAAAAAACGGGAATGGAAAAAGGCAACCCTCAGAATGGGCGAAAACGGTCACAAAAGAATCAATGGACAAAGGTTTAATCTCCAATATATATAAACAGCTCATGCAGCTTAATATTAATAAAACAAACAACCCAATACACAAATGGGCAGAAGATCTAAATAGACGTTTCTTCCAAGAAGACACAGAGATGGCCAAGACGCACATGAAAAGCTGCTCAACATCACTAATTATTAGAGAAATGCAAATCAAAACTACAATGAGGTATGACCTCACTCCTGTTAGAATCGGGATCATCAGAAAATCTACAAACAACAAATTCTGGGGACGGTGTGGACAAAAGGAACCCTCTTCCGCTATTGGTGGGCATGTAAATTGATACAGTCACTATGGAGAACAGTAAGGAGGTTCCTTTAAAAAACTAAAAAGAGAATTACCATAGGATCCAGCAATCCCACTTCTGGGCATATACCCGGAAAAAACCATAAATCACAAAGACACATTCACCACAATGTTCATTGCAGCACTATTTACAATAGCCAGGTAATGGAAGCAACCTAAATGCCCAAATGGAAAAAGATGTGGTACATATATGAAAACAGACAAATGGAAAAAGATGTGGTACATATATGAAATGGAATATTACTAAGCCATAAAAAGGAATGAAACTGGGTCATTTGTAGAGAAGTCGATGGATCTAGAGACTGTCATACAGAGTGAAGTAAGTCAGAAAGAGAAAAACAAATATTGTATATTAATGCATATATGTGGAACCTAGAAAAATGGTACAAATGAACTAGTTTGCAGGGCAGAAATAGAGACAGAGGTAGAGAACAAACGTATGGACACCAAGTGGGGGAAGCCATGGGGTGGTGGTGGTGGGATGAGTTGGGAGATTGGGATTGACCTGTATACATGTATATGCATGAAATAGATAACTAAGAATAATCTACTGTACAAAAAAATAAATAAAATTAAATTTCAAAATTTTTAAAAATAAAATTTAAAAATAAAACAGAAAAAAGTTCTTCCATTCACACAGATGTATTTATATGAATGAATTATTTCCATGCTTATATCAATAAATACATAAAAGAGGAATAAAATCTAACTCGAACCAAAAAAAAAAAAAACGGAACCTAACAGTCATACAGAGGAAAACCCTACCAAGTCACTTGCTCCAGCGGTAAACAATTATGAAATTGGTCAGAGGTGGGGAATCACCTCTCATACAGCCAGCAGCCCCGCCCCCCCACGCAAGGATCGTCCTCATCGCAAAGCTGGGGGACGGTGCCGAGGCCTCTGTGAGTAAACGTGAGCTGAGCCCCAGGCCAGTTGCTGTTGAAATTTTCCCTCCCTTTCCAGGTAAAGCACCTGAATATGTACAAGTGCTCGAAAACCTAGATGAAGGGCCGTGGAGCCACACCAGCGACAGCACGCTGGCCAAATTGGTGCCTGCAGGCCAGCCAGGATGGTCCTGGCCCCGGGCGTTCTTCTGGAAGCTTTCCATTTCCCTGCCTGAGATACCCCTCCTGTCCCGGCCCCCACTCCTTTTTTTCCTTCCTCACCTCAGCCCGGAGAGAAATTCCAGTGGAAGGTATGGGTGACACATCCTCTTCTTTACAGGTGGCAGCCTGGCAACTCCTGCAGAAAGTCAAGCAGAGCCCCACTCACACCGGGCCACCCACAAAGCCATCGACCGCCACACACTCCCACCAGCACAGCCCTGAGACTGCTGACGGGGAAGAGAATATGGAGTCAGGCACAGCTGCAGGGGCTATTGCTGCCTGGAGTGCTGTTTATATTGACCTCAACCCAGGCACACCTGGGGAGGGCTTGCCGGCAGGGTCAGGCTGCCCAGGTCAGCTAATCCTCAGCCCTCAGGGAATCACATTGCAGAAAATGGACCTCGCTAAGACAGAATATTAGCCAAGGAAAAAAAGGACACAATGCCATTTGCAGCACCGTAGATGAGTCTAGTGGTAATCACGTGACTTGCAGTAAGTCACAAACTGAAAGACACATATCGTATGATATCACTTATAGGTGTTACCTAAAAATTGATACCAGGGCAGATATTTCCATGGAGAAGGGCAATCACAGATTCATTAAACAAACTTATGGTTCACCAATGGAAAGGTGTGAGGATTGGATTCATTACGATATTGAGGTTAACAGACAGATACAAACACAGGTGAAATATATAATCACCAAAGACCTACGGAATACCAAGAGAAGACTACTCAACATTCTGTCATAACGTACATGGGAAAAGGATCCCAGGAAGAACAGACATATGTATATGTGTAAAAGAAACACATCTTGCACACCAAAAACAAGCCAAACGTTGTAATCAAACTTGCTGTAATAAAAAATAAAAAAATTAAATTCAAAACACAAACAAGAAGTAGTGAGACAAACTTAACGGCTTTCTCCTGGCCCATTCCGTTCTAAATTCCAATACAGAACGTGAATTCCATTGAGGCTCTGCTGCCCTAGTAACCAGTTTGGGAAGGGAGAACTGCTGCCACCTTGTGGCCATTTCACACAACAGCAGCTTTAATCCCAGTGCTAATGGTCAGTGGATATTCAAAATCATGACAGGCCTGTAAATGACACCTGCCCTGAAAACAAATTCTGCGGTCATATATCGACCAAAAAATTCAAAAGACGTCCATATTTCAAAATGACAGTTTCAAGAGGCATATTTTACGCACATTAGTGTTCTGCTTCTTTTGCTTTCTTTCTTTCTTGGTTAAAAAAACGGGAATGGAAAAAGGCAACCCTCAGAATGGGCGAAAACGTTCGCAAAAGAATCAATGGACAAAGGTTTAATCTCCAATATATATAAACAGCTCATGCAGCTTAATATTAATAAAACAAACAACCCAATACATAAATGGGCAGAAGATCTAAATAGACGTTTCTTCAAAGAAGACACAGAGATGGCCAAGACGCACATGAAAAGCTGCTCAACATCACTAATTATTAGAGAAATGCAAATCAAAACTACAATGAGTTATGACCTCACTCCTGTTAGAATCGGGATCATCAGAAAATCTACAAACAACAAATTCTGTGGGCGGTGTGGACAAAAGGAACACTCTTCCGCTACTGTTGGCATGTAAATTGATACAGTCACTATGGAGAACAGTATGGAGGTTCCTTTAAAAAACTAAAAAGAGAATTACCATAGGATCCAGCAATACCACTTCTGGGCATATACCCAGAGAAAACCATAAATCACAAAGACACATTCACCACAATGTTCATTGCAGCACTATTTACAATAGCCAGGTAATGGAAGCAACCTAAATGCCCACAGACAGACGAATGGATAAAGATGTGGTACATATATAAAATGGAATATTACTCAGCCATAAAAAGGAATGAAACTGGGTCATTTGTAGAGAAGTCGATGGATCTAGAGACTGTCATACAGAGTGAAGTAAGTCAGAAAGAGAAAAACAAATATTGTATATTAATGCATATATGTGGAACCTAGTAAAATGGTACAAATGAACTAGTTTGCAGGGCAGAAATAGAGACAGAGGTAGAGAACAAACGTATGGACACCAAGTGGGGGAATCCATGGGGTGGTTGTGGTGGGATGAGTTGGGAGATTGGGAATGACCTGTATACATGTATATGCATGAAATAGATAACTAAGAATAACCTGCTGTATGAAAAAATAAATAAAATTAAATTTCAAAATTTTAAAAAATAAAATTTAAAAATAAAACAGAAAAAAGTTCTTCCATTCACACAGATGTATTTATATGAATGAATTATTTCCATGCTTATATCAATAAATACATAAAAGAGGAATAAAATCTAACTCGAACCAAAAAAAAAAAAAACGGACCCTAACAGTTATACAGAGGAAAACCCTACCAAGGAACTTGCTCCAGCGGTAAACAATTCTGAAATTGGTCAGAGGTGGGGAATCATCTCTCATACAGACAGCAGCCCCGCCCACCCACGCAAGGAGCGTCCTCATCGCAAAGCTGGGGGACCGTGCCGAGGCTTCTGTGAGTAAACGTGAGCTGAGCACCAGGCCAGCTGCTGTTGAAATTTTCCCTCCCTTCCCAGGTAAAACGCCTGAATATGTACAAGGGCTTGAAAACCTAAAGGAAGGGACGTGGAGCCACACCAGCGACAGCACGCTGGCCAACTTGGTGCCTGCAGGCCAGCCAGGATGGTGCTGGCCCCGGGCGCTCTTCTGGAAGCTTTCCATTTCCCTGCCTGAGATACCCCTCCTGTCCCGGCCCCCACTCCTTTTTTTCCTTACTCACCTCAGCCCGGAGAGAAATTCCAGTGGAAGTTATGGGTGACACATCCTCTTCTTTACAGGTGGCAGCCTGGCAACTACTGCAGAAAGTCCAGCAGAGCCCCACTCACACCGGGCCACCCACAAAGCCGTGGACCCTCACACCCTCCCACCAGCACAGCCCCGAGACTACTGACGGGGCAGAGAATATGGAGTCATGCACAGCTGCAGGGGCTATTGCTGCCTGGAGTGCTGTTTATATTGACCTCAACCCAGGCACACCTGGGGAGGGCTTGCCGGCAGGGTCAGGCTGCCCAGGTCAGCTAATCCTCAGCCCTCAGGGAATCACATTGCAGAAAATGGACCTCGAAAAGAAAGAATATTAGCCAAGGAAAAAAAGGACACAATGCCATTTGCAGCACCGTAGATGAGTCTAGAGGTAATCACGTGACTTGTAGTAAGTCAGAAACTGAAAGACACATATCACATGATATCACTTATAGGTGTTACCTAAAAATGGATACCAGGGCAGATATTTCCATGGAGAAGGGCAATCACAGATTCATTAAACAAACTTATGGTTCACCAATGGAAAGGTGTGAGGATTGGATTCATTACGATATTGGGGTTAACAGACAGATACAAACACAGGTGAAATATATAATCACCAAAGACCTACGGAACACCATGAGAAGACTACTCAACATTCTGTCATAACGTACATGGGAAAAGGATCCCAGGAAAAACAGACATATGTATATGTGTAAAAGAAACACATCTTGCACACCAAAAACAAGCCAAACGTTGTAATCAAACTTGCTGTAATAAAAAATAAAAAAAATTAAATTCAAAAGACGAACAAGAAGTAGTGAGACAAACTTGAGGGGCTTTCTCCTGGCCCATTCCGTTCTAAATTCCAATCTAGAACGTGAATTCCATTGAGGCTCTGCTGCCCTAGTAACCAGATTTGGTAAGGGAGAACTGCTGCCACCTTGTGGCCGTTTCACACAACAGCAGCTTTAATCCCAGGGCTAATGGTCAGTGCATATTCAAAATCATGACAGGCCTGTAAATGACACCTACCCTGAAAACAAAACCTGGGGTCATATATCGACCAAAAAAATTCAAAAGACGTCCATGTTTCAAAATGACAGTTTCAAGAGGCATATTTTACGCACATTAGTGTTCTGCTTCTTTTGCTTTCTTTCTTTCTTGGTTAAAAAAACGGGAATGGAAAAAGGCAACCCTCAGAATGGGCGAACACGTTCGCAAAAGAATCAATGGACAAAGGTTTTATCTCCAATATATATAAACAGCTCATGCAGCTTAATATTAATAAAACAAACAACCCAATACAAAAATGGGCAGAAGATCTAAATAGACGTTTCTTAAAAGAAGACACAGAGATGGCCAAGACGCACATGAAAAGCTGCTCAACATCACTAATTATTAGAGAAATGCAAATCAAAACTACAATGAGGTATGACCTCACTCCTGTTAGAATCGGGATCATCAGAAAATCTACAAACAACAAATTCTGGGGAGGGTGTGGACAAAAGGAACCCTCTTCCGCTATTGGTGGGCATGTAAATTGATACAGTCACTATGGAGAACAGTATGGAGTTTCCTTTAAAAAACTAAAAAGAGAATTACCATAGGATCCAGCAATCCCACTTCTGGGCATATACCCAGAGAAAACCATAAATCACAAAGACACATTCACCACAATGTTCATTGCAGCACTATTTAAAATAGCCAGGTAATGGAAGCAACCTAAATGCCCACAGACAGATGAATGGATAAAGATGGGGTACATATATAAAATGGAATATTACTCGGCCATAAAAAGGAATGAAACTGGGTCATTTGTAGAGAAGTCGATGGATCTAGAGACTGTCATACAGAGGGAAGTAAGTCAGAAAGAGAAAAACAAATATTGTATATTAATGCATATATGTGGAACCTAGAAAAATGGTACAAATGAACTAGTTTGCAGGGCAGAAATAGAGACAGAGGTAGAGAACAAACGTATGGACACCAAGTGGGGGAAGCCATGGGGTGGTGGTGGTGGGATGAGTTGGGAGATTGGGATTGACCTGTATACATGTATATGCATGAAATAGATAACTAAGAATAACATGCTGTATAAAAAAATAAATAAAATTAAATTTCAAAATTTTTAAAAATAAAATTTTAAAATAAAACAGAAAAAAGTTCTTCCATTCACACAGATGTATTTATATGAATGAATTATTTCCATGCTTATATCAATATATACATAAATGAGGAATAAAATCTAACTCGAACCACAAAAAAAAAAAAACGGAACCTAACATTTATACAAAGGAAAACCCTACCAAGGCACTTGCTCCAGCGGTAAACAATTCTGAAATTGGTCAGAGGTGGGGAATCATCTCTCATACAGCCAGCAGCCCCGCCACCCACGCAAGGAGCGTCCTCAACGCAAAGCTGGGGCACCGTGCCGAGGCCTCTGTGAGTAAACGTGAGCTGAGCCCCAGGCCAGCTGCTGTTGAAATTTTCCCTCCCTTCCCAGGTAAAACACCTGAATATGTACAAGTGCTTGAAAACCTAGAGGAAGGGCCGTGGAGCCACACCAGCGACAGCACGCTGGCCAACTTGGTGCCTGCAGGCCTGCCAGGATGGTCCTGGACCCGGGCGCTCTTCTGGAAGCTTTCCATTTCCCTGCCTGAGATACCCCTCCTGTCCCGGCCCCCACTCCTTTTTTTCCTTCCTCACCTCAGCCCGGAGAGAATTTCCAGTGGAAGTTATGGGTGACACATCCTCTTCTTTACAGGTGGCAGCCTGGCAACTCCTGCAGAAAGTCCAGCAGAGCCCCACTCACACCGGGCCACCCACAAAGCCGTGGACCCTCACACCCTCCCACCAGCACAGCCCCGAGACTGCTGACGGGGCAGAGAATATGGAGTCAGGCACAGCTGCAGGGGCTATTGCTGCCAGGAGTGCTGTTTATATTGACCTCAACACAGGCACACCTGGGGAGGGCCGGCCAGCAGGGTCAGGCTGCCCAGGTCAGCTAATACGCAGCCCTCAGAGAATCACATTGCAGAAAATGGACCTCGCTGAGACAGAATATGAGCCAAGGAAAAAAAGGACACAATGCCATTTGCAGCACCGTAGATGAGTCTAGAGGTAATCACGTGACTTGTAGTAAGTCAGAAAGTGAAAGACACATATCGTATGATATCACTTATAGGTGTTACCTAACAATTGATACCAGGGCAAATAATTCCATGGAGAAGGGCAATCACAGATTCATTAAACAAACTTATGGTTCACCAATGGAGAGGTGTGAGGATTGGATTCATTACGATATTGGGGTTAACAGACAGATACAAACACAGGTGAAATATATAATCACCAAAGACCTATGGAATACCAAGAGAAGACTACTCAACATTCTGTCATAACGTACATGGGAAAAGGATCCCAGGAAGAACAGACATATGTATATGTCTAAAAGAAACACATCTTGCACACCAAAAACAAGCCAAACGTTGTTATCAAACTTGCTATAATAAAAAATAAAAAAATTAAATTCAAAACACAAACAAGAAGTAGTGAGACAAACTTGAGGGGCTTTCTCCTGGCCCATTCCGTTCTAAATTCCAATCTAGAACGTGAATTCCATTGAGGCTCTGCTGCCCTAGTAACCAGATTTGGTAAGGGAGAACTGCTGCCACCTTGTGGCCGTTTCACACAACAGCAGCTTTAATCCCAGCGCTAATGGTCAGAGGATATTCAAAATCATGACAGGCCTGTAAATGACACCTGCCCTGAAAACAAATCCTGGGGTCATATATCGACCAAAAAATTCAAAAGACGTCCATATTTCAAAATGACAGTTTCAAGAGGCATATTTTACGCACATTAGTGTTCTGATTCTTTTGCTTTCTTTCTTTCTTGGTTAAAAAAACGGGAATGGAAAAAGGCAACCCGCAGAAAGGGCGAAAACGTTCGCAAAAGAATCAATGGACAAAGGTTTAATCTCCAATATATATAAACAGCTCATGCAGCTTAATATTAATAAAACAAACAACCCAATACAAAAATGTGCAGAAGATCTAAATAGACGTTTCTTCCAAGAAGACACAGAGATGGTCAAGACGCACATGAAAAGCTGCTCAACATCACTAATTATTAGAGAAATGCAAATCAAAACTACAATGAGGTATGACCTCACTCCTGTTAGAATCGGGATCATCAGAAAATCTACAAACAACAAATTCTGGGGACGGTGTGGAAAAAAGGAACCCTCTTCCGCTATTGGTGGGCATGTAAATTGATACAGTCACTATGGAGAACAGTATGGAGGTTCCTTTAAAAAACTAAAAAGAGAATTACCATAGGATCCAGCAATCCCACTTCTGGGCATATACCCAGAGAAAATCATAAATCACAAAGACACATTCACCACAATGTTCATTGCAGCACTATTTGCAAGAGCCAGGTAATGGAAGCAACCTAAATGCCCACAGACAGTCGAATGGATAAAGATGTGGTACATATATAAAATGGAATATTACTGAGCCATTAAAAGGAATGAAACTGGGTCATTTGTAGAGAAGTCGATGTATCTAGAGACTGTCATACAGAGGGAAGTAAGTCAGAAAGAGAAAAACAAATATTGTATATTAATGCATATATGTGGAACCAAGAAAAATGGTACAAATGAACTAGTTTGCAGGGCAGAAATAGAGACAGAGGTAGAGAACAAACGTATGGACACCAAGTGGCGGAAGCCATGTGGCGGTGGTGGTGGGATGAGTTGGGAGATTGGGATTGACCTGTATACATGTATATGCATGAAATAGATTACTAAGAATAACCTGCTGTATAAAAAATTAAATAAAATTAAATTTCAAAAATTTTTAAAAATATAATTTAAAAATAAAACCGAAAAAAGTTCTTCCATTCACACAGATGTATTTATATGAATGAATTATTTCCATGCTTATATCAATAAATACATAAAAGAGGAATAAAATCTAACTCGAACCAAAAAAAAAAAAACCGGAACCTAACAGTTATACAGAGGAAAACCTTACCAAGGCACTTGCTCCAGCAGTAAACAATTCTGAAATTGGTCAGAGGTGGGGAATCATCTCTCATACAGCCAGCAGCCCCGCCCCCCACGCAAGGAGCGTCCTCATCGCAAAGCTGGGGGACCGTGCCGAGGCCTCTGTGAGTAAACGTGAGCTGAGCCCTAGGTCAGCTGCTGCTGAACTGTTCCCACCCTTCCCAGGTAAAACACCTGAATATGTACAAGGGCTTGAAAGCCTAGAGGAAGGGCCATGGAGCCACACTAGCGACAGCACGCAGGCCGACTTGGTGCCTGCAGGCCAGCCAGGGTGGTCCTGGCCCCGGGTACTCTTCCGGAAGCTTTCCATTGTCCTGCCTGTGATACCCCTCCTGTCCCGGCCCCCACTGCTTTTTTCCTTCCTCACCTCTGTCCGGAGAGAAATTCCAGCGGAAGGAATGGGTGACACATCCTCTTCTTTACAGGTGGCAGCCTGGCAACTCCTGCAGAAAGGCCAGCAGTGCCCCACTCACACCGGGCCACCAACAAAGCTGTGGCCCCTCATTCCCTCCCACCAGCTCAGCCCCGAGACTGCTGACGGGGCAGAGAATATGGAGTCAGGCACAGCTTCAGGGGCTATTGCTGCCTGGAGCGCTGTTTATATTGACCTCAACCAGGCACACCAGGGGAGGGCCGGCCGGCAGGGTAAGGCTGCCCAGGTCAGCTAATCCACAACCCTCAGGGAATCACATTGTTGAAAATGGACCTCGCTAAGGCAGAATAGAAGCCAAGGAAAAGAAGGACACAATGCCATTTGCAGCACCGTAGATGAGTCTAGGGGTAATCACGTGAATTGTAGTAAGTCAGAAAGTGAAAGACACATATCATATCATATCACTTATAGGTGTTACCTAAAAATGGATACCAAGGCAGATATTTCCACGGACAAGGGCAATCACAGATTCATTAAACAAACTTATGGTTCACCAATGGAAAGGTGTGAGGATTGGTTTCATTACGATATCGGGGTTAACAGACCTATACAAACACAGGTGACATATATAATCACCAAAGACCTATGGAATACCAAGAGAAGACTACTCAACATTCTGTCATAACGTCCCTGGGAAAAGGATCCCAAGAAGAACAGACATCTGTATATGTGTAAAAGAACCACATCTTCGACACCTACAATAAGCCAAACATTGTAATCAAACTTGCTGTAATAAAAATAAAAATTTAAATTAAAAATACGAACAAGAAGTAGGGAGACAAACTTGAGGGGCTTTCTCCTGGCACATTCCATTCTAAATTCCAATCTAGAACACGACTTCCATTGAGGCTCTCCTGCCCTAGTCAACAGATTTGGTAAGGGAGAACTGCTGCCACCTTGTGGCCGTTTCACACAACACCAGCTTTAATCCCAGCGCTAATGGTCAGTTGATATTCAAAATCAATGCAGGCCTGTAAATGACACCTGCCCTGAAAACAAATCCTGGGGTCACATATCGACCAAAAAATTCAAAGGACGTCCATATTTCAAAACGACCGTTTCAAAAGGCATATTTTATGCACATTAGTGTTCTGCTTCTTTGTCTTTCTTTCTTTGTTGGTTAAAAAGACGGGAATGGAAAAAGGCAACCCTCAGACTGGGCGAAAATCGTTGCAAACGAATCAATGGACAAAGGTTTAATCTCCAATATATATAAACAGCTCATGCAGCTTAATATTAAAAAAACAAACAACCCAATACAAAAATGGGCAGAAGTTCTAAAGAGACGTTTCTTCAAAGAAGACACAGAGATGGCTAAGACGCACATGAAAAGCGGCTCAAGAGCACTAATTATTAGAGAAATGCAAATCAAAACTACAATGAGGTATCACCTCACACCTGTTAGGATCGGCATCATCAGAAAATTTACAAACAACAAATTCTGGGGAGGGTGTGGACAAAAGGAGCCCTCTTCCACTATTGGTGGGAATGTAAATTGATACCGTCACTATGGAGAACAGTATTGAGTTTCCTTTAAAAAACTGGAAATAGAATTACCATCCGATCCAGCAATCCCACTTCTGGGCATATATCCAGAGAAAACCATAAATCGAAAAGGCACATTCACCACAATGTTCATTGCAGCCCTATTTAAAATAGCCAGGTAATGGAAGCAACCTAAATGCCGACAAACAGATGAATGGATAAAGATGGGGTACATATATAAAATGGAATATTACTCGGCCATAAAAAGGAATGAAACTGGGTCATTTGTAGAGACATCGATGGATCTAGAGACTGTCATATAGAATGAAGTAAGTCAGAAAGAGGAAATCAAATATTGTATATTAATGCATATATGTGGAACCTAAAAGATGGTACAGATGAACTGGTTTGCAGGGAAGAAATAGAGACACAGAGGTAGAGAACAAACGTATGGACACCAAGTGTGGGAAGCCATGGGGTGGTGGTGGTGGGATGAGTTGGGAGATTGGGATTGACCTGTATACATGTATACGCATAAAATACATAACTGATAATAACCTGCTGTATAAAAAAGTAAATAAAATTAAATTTCAAAATTTTGAAAAATAAAATTTAAAAATAAAACAGAAAAAAGTTCTTCCCTTCACACACATGTATTTATAGGAATGAATTATTTCCATGCTTATATCTATAAATACATAAAAGAGGAATAAAATCTAACTTGAACCATAAACGAAAAAATACCTGAACCCACCAGTTATACAGAGGAAAACACTATCAGGGCACTTGCTCCAGGGGTAAACAATTCTGCAATTGGTCAGAGGTGTGGAATCATCTCCCATCCAGCTAGCACCCACCCCCCACGCAAGAAGCGTCCTCATTGCAAAGCTGGGAGACCGTGCCGAGAAATCTCTGAATAAAGGTGAGCTGAGCCCCAGGCCAGCTGCTGCTGAACTGTTCCCACCCTTCCCAGGTAAAACACCTGAATATGTACAAGGGCTTGAAAGCCTAGAGGAAGGGCCGTGGAGCCACACTAGCGACAGCACGCAGGCCAACTTGGTGCCTGCAGGCCAGCCAGGGTGGTCCTGGCCCCGGGTACTCTTCCGGAAGCTTTCCATTGTCCTGCCTGTGATACCCCTCCTGTCCCGGCCCCCACTGCTTTTTTCCTTCCTCACCTCTGTCCGGAGAGAAATTCCAGCGGAAGGTATGGGTGACACATCCTCTTCTTTACAGGTGGCAGCCTGGCAACTCCTGCAGAAAGGCCAGCAGTGCCCCACTCACACCGGGCCACCAACAAAGCTGTGGCCCCACATTCCCTCCCACCAGCTCAGCCCCGAGACTGCTGACGGGGCAGAGAATATGGAGTCAGGCACAGCTTCAGGGGCTATTTCTGCCTGGAGCGCTCTTTATATTGACCTCAACCAGGCACACCTGGGGAGGGCCGGCCAGCAGGGTAAGGCTGCCCAGGTCAGCTAATCCACAACCCTCAGGGAATCATTGTTGAAAATGGACCTCGCTAAGGCAGAATAGAAGCCAAGGAAAATAAGGACACAATGCCATTTGCAGCACCGTAGATGAGTCTAGAGGTAATCACGTGACTTGTAGTAAGTCAGAAAGTGAAAGACACATATCATATCACTTATAGGTGTTACCTATAAATGGATACCAGGGCAGATATTTCCACGGAGAAGGGCAATCACAGATTCATTAAACAAACTTATGGTTCACCAATGGAAAGGTGGGAGGATTGGTTTCATTACGATATCGGGGTTAACAGACATATACAAACACAGGTGACATATATAATCACCAAAGACCTACGGAATACCAAGAGAAGACTACTCAACATTCTGTCATAACGTCCCTGGGAAAAGGATCCCAGGAAGAACAGACATCTGTATATGTGTAAAAGAACCACATCTTCGACACCTACAATAAGCCAAACATTGTAATCAAACTTGCTGTAATAAAAAATAAAAATTTAAATTAAAAATACGAACAAGAAGTAGGGAGACAAACTTGAGGGGCTTTCTCCTGGCACATTCCATTCTAAATTCCAATCTAGAACACGACTTCCATTGAGGCTCTGCTGCCCTAGTAACCAGATTTGGTAAGGGAGAACTGCTGCCACCTTGTGGCCGTTTCACACAACAGCAGCTTTAATCCCAGCGCTAATGGTGAGTTGATATTCAAAATCATTGCAGGCCTGTGAATGACACCTTCCCTGAAAACAAATCCTGGGGTCACATATCGACCAAAAAATTCAAAGGACGTCCATATTTCAAAACGACCGTTTCAAAAGGCATATTTTATGCACATTAGTGTTCTGCTTCTTTGTCTTTCTTTCTTTTTTGGTTAAAAAGACGGGAGTGGAAAAAGGCATCCCTCAGACTGGGCGAAAATCGTTGCAAACGAATCAATGGACAAAGGTTTAATCTCCAATATATATAAACAGCTCATGCAGCTTAATTTAAAAAAAACAAACAACCCAATACAAAAATGGGCAGAAGTTCTAAAGATACGTTTCTTCAAAGAAGACCCAGAGATGGCCAAGACGCACATGAAAAGATGCTCAAGAGCACTAATTATTAGAGAAATGCAAATCAAAACTACAATGAGGTATCACCTCACACCTGTTAGAATCGGCATCATCAGAAAATCTACAAACAACAAATTCTGTGGAGGGTGTGGACAAAAGGAGCCCTCTTCCACTATTGGTGGGAATGTAAATTGATACAGTCACTATGGAGAACACTATGGAGTTTCCTTTAAAAAACTAGAAATAGAATTACCATCTGATCCAGCAATCCCACTTCTGGGCATATACCCAGAGAAAACCATAAATCAAAAAGGCACATTCACCACAATGTTCATTGCAGCACTATTTACAATAGACAGGTAATGGAAGCAACCTAAATGCCCACAGACAGATGAATGGATAAAGATGGGGTACATATATAAAATGGAATATTACTCGGCCATAAAAGGGAATGAAACTGGGTCATTTGTAGAGACATCGATGGATCTAGAGACTGTCATATAGAATGAAGTAAGTCAGAAAGAGGAAATCAAATATTGTATATTAATGCATATATGTGGAACCTAAAAGATGGTACAGATGAACTGGTTTGCAGGGAAGAAATAGAGACACAGAGGTAGAGAACAAACGTATGGACACCAAGTGGGGGAAGCCATGGGGTGGGGGTGGTGGGATGAGTTGGGAGATTGGGATTGACCTGTATACATGTATATGCATAAAATACATAACTGATAATAACCTGCTGTATAAAAAAGTAAATAAAATTAAATTTCAAAATTTTAAAAAATAAAATTTAAAAATAAAACAGAAAAAAGTTCTTCCCTTCACACACATGTATTTATAGGAATGAATTATTTCCATGCTTATATCTATAAATACATAAAAGAGGAATAAAATCTAACTTGAACCATAAACGAAAAAAAACCTGAACCCACCAGCTTTACAGAGGAAAACCCTATCAGGGCACTTGCTCCAGCGGTAAACAATTCTGAAGTTGGTCAGAGGTGGGGAATCATCTCCGATCCAGCCAGGAACCCACCCCCCACGCAAGAAGCGTCCTCATTGCAAAGCTGGGAAACCGTGCCGAGGCATCTCTGAATAAAGGTGAGCTGAGCCCCAGACCAGCTGCTGCTGAACTGTTCCCACCCTTCCCAGGTAAAACACCTGAATATGTACAAGGGTTTGAAATCCTAGAGGAAGGGCCATGGAGCCACACCAGCGAAAGCAAGCAGGCCAAGTTGGTGACTGCAGGCCAGCCAGGGTGGTCCTGGCCCCGTGCACTCTTCTGGAAGCTTTCCATTGTCCTGCCTGAGATACCCCTCCTGTCCCGGCCCCCACTTCTTTTTTCCTTCCTCACCTCTGTCCGGAGAGTAATTCCAGCGGAAGGTATGGGTGACACATCCTCTTCTTTACAGGTGGCAGCCTGGCAACTCCTGCAGAAAGGCCAGCAGTGCCCCACTCACACCGGGCCAACAACAAAGCTGTGGCCCCACATTCCCTCCCACCAGCTCAGCCCCGAGACTGCTGACGGGGCAGAGAATATGGAGTCAGGCACAGCTTCATGGGCTATTGCTGCCTGGAGCGCTGTTTATATTGACCTCAACCAGGCACACCTGGGGAGGGCCGGCCGGCAGGGTAAGGCTGCCCAGGTCAGCTAATCCACAACCCTTAGGGAATCACATTGTTGAAAATGGACCTCGCTAAGGCAGAATAGAAGCCAAGGAAAATAAGGACACAATGCAATTTGCAGCACCGTAGATGAGTCTAGAAGTAATCACGTGACTTGTAGTAACTCAGAAAGGGAAAGACACATATCATATCATATCACTTATAGGTGTTACCTAAAAATGGATACCAGGGCAGATATTTCCACGGAGAAGGGCAATCACAGATTCATTAAACAAACTTATGGTTCACCAATGGAAAGGTGTGAGGATTGGTTTCATTACGATATCGGGGTTAACAGACATATACAAACACAGGTGACATATATAATCACCAAAGATCTACGGAATACCAAGAGAAGACTACTCAACATTCTGTCATAACGTCCCTGGGAAAAGGATCCCAGGAAGAACAGACATCTGTATATGTGTAAAAGAACCACATCTTCGACACCTACAATAAGCCAAACATTGTAATCAAACTTGCTGTAATAAAAAATAAAAATTTAAATTAAAAATACGAACAAGAAGTAGGGAGACAAACTTGAGGGGCTTTCTCCTGGCACATTCCATTCTAAATTCCAATCTAGAACACGACTTCCATTGAGGCTCTGCTGCCCTAGTAACCAGATTTGGTAAGGGAGAACTGCTGCCACCTTGTGGCCGTTTCACACAACAGCAGCTTTAATCCCAGCGCTAATGGTCAGTTGATATTCAAAATCATTGCAGGCCTGTAAATGAAACCTGCCCTGAAAACAAATCCTGGGGTCACATATCGACCAAAAAATTCAAAGGACGTCCATATTTCAAAACGACCGTTTCAAAAGGCATATTTTATGCACATTAGTGTTCTGCTTCTTTGTCTTTCTTTCTTCTTTGGTTAAAAAGACGGGAATGGAAAAAGGCATCCCTCAGACTGGGCGAAATCGTTGCAAACGAATCAATGGACAAAGGTTTAATCTCCAATATATATAAACAGCTCATGCAGCTTAATATTAAAAAAACAAACAACCCAATACAAAAATGGGCAGAAGTTCTAAAGAGACGTTTCTTCAAAGAAGACACAGAGATGGCCAAGACGCACATGAAAAGCTGCTCAAGAGCACTAATTATTAGAGAAATGCAAATCAAGACTACAATGAGGTATCACCTCACACCTGTTAGGATCGGCATCATCAGAAAATCTACAAACAACAAATTCTGGGGAGGGTGTCGACAAAAGGAGCCCTCTTCCACTATTGGTGGGAATGTAAATTGATACCATCACTAAGGAGAACACTATGGAGTTTCCTTTAAAAAACTAGAAATAGAATTACAATCTGATCCAGCAATCCCACTTCTGGGCATATACCCAGAGAAAACCATAAATCAAAAAGGCACATTCACCACAATGTTCATTGCAGCACTATTTAAAATAGTCAGGTAATGGAAGCAACCTAAATGCCCACAGACAGATGAATGGATAAAGATGGGGTACATATATAAAATGGAATATTACTCGGCCATAAAAGGGAATGAAACTGGGTCATTTGTAGAGACATCGATGGATCTAGAGACTGTCATATAGAATGAAGTAAGTCAGAAAGAGGAAAACAAATATTGTATATTAATGCATATATGTGGAACCTAAATGATGGTACAGATGAACTGGTTTGCAGGGAAGAAATAGAGACACAGAGGTAGAGAACAAACGTACGGACACCAAGTGGGGGAAGCCATGGGGTGGTGGTGGTGGGATGAGTTGGGAGATTGGGATTGACCTGTATACATGTATATGCATAAAATACATAACTGATAATAACCTGCTGTATAAAAAAGTAAATAAAATTAAATTTCAAAATTTTAAAAAATAAAATTTAAAAATAAAACAGAAAAAAGTTCTTCCCTTCACACACATGTATTTATAGGAATGAATTATTTCCATGCTTATATCTATAAATACATAAAAGAGGAATAAAATCTAACTTGAACCATAAACGAAAAAAACCCTGAACCCACCAGTTATACAGAGGAAAACACTATCAGGGCACTTGCTCCAGCGGTAAACAATTCTGAAGTTGATCAGAGGTGGGGAATCATCTCCCATCCAGCCAGGAACCCACCCCCCACGCAAGAAGCGTCCTCATTGCAAAGCTGGGAGACCCTGCCGAGGCATCTCTGAATAAAGGTGAGCTGAGCCCCAGACCAGCTGCTGCTGAACTGTTCCCACCCTTCCCCCGAGAAACACCTGAATATGCACAAGGGTTTGAAATCCTAGAGGGAGGGCCATGGAGCCACACCAGCGAAAGCACGCAGGCCAAGTTGGTGACTGCAGGCCAGCCAGGGTGGTCCAGGCCCCGTGCGCTCTTCCGGAAGCTTTCCATTGTCCTGCCTGAGATACCCCTCCTCCCCCGGCCCCCACTGCTTTTTTTCTTCCTCACCTCTGTCCGGAGAGAAATTCCAGCGGAAGGTATGGGTGACACATCCTCTTCTTTACAGGTGGTGGCAGCCTGGCAACTCCTGCAGAAAGGCCAGCAGTGCCCCACTCACACCGGGCCAACAACAAAGCTCTGGCCCCTCATTCCCTCCCACCAGCTCAGCTCCGAGACTGCTGACGGGGCAGAGAATATGGAGTCAGGCACAGCTTCAGGGGCTATTGCTGCCTGGAGCGCTGTTTATATTGACCTCAACCAGGCACACCTGGGGAGGGCCGGACGGCAGGGTAAGGCTGCCCAGGTCAGCTAATCCACAACCCTCAGGGAATCACATTGTTGAAAATGGACCTCGCTAAGGCAGAATAGAAGCCAAGGAAAATAAGGACACAATGCCATTTGCAGCACCGTAGATGAGTCTAGAGGTAATCAGGTGACTTGTAGTAAGTGAAAAAGTGAAAGACACATATCATATCATATCACTTATAGGTGTTACCTAAAAATGGATACCAGGGCAGATATTTCCACGGAGAAGGGCAATCACAGTTTCATTAAACAAACTTATGGTTCACCAATGGAAAGGTGTGAGGATTGGATTCATTACGATATTGGGGTTAACAGACAGATACAAACACAGGTGAAATATATAATCACCAAAGACCTACGGAATACCAAGAGAAGACTACTCAACATTCTGTCATAACGTACATGGGAAAAGGATCCCAGGAAGAACAGACATATGTATATGTGTAAAAGAAACACATCTTGCACACCAAAAACAAGCCAAACGTTGTAATCAAACTTGCTGTAATAAAAAATTAAAAAAATTAAATTCAAAACACGAACAAGAAGTAGTGAGACAATCTTGAGGGGCTTTCTCCTGGCCCATTCCGTTCTAAATTCCAATCTAGAACGTGAATTCCATTGAGGCTCTGCTGCCCTAGTAACCAGATTTGGTAAGGGAGAATTGCTGCCACCTTGTGGCCGTTTCACACAACAGCAGCTTTAATCCCAGCTCTAATGGTCAGTGGATATTCAAAATCATTAGAGGCCTGTAAATGACAACTGTCCTGAAAACAAATCCTGGGGTCATATATCGACCAAAATATTCAAAAGACGTCCATATTTCAAAATGACAGTTTCAAGAGGCATATTTTACGCACATTACTGTTCTGCTTCTTTTGCTTTCTTTCTTTCTTGGTTAAAAAAACGGGAATGGAAAAAGGCAACCCTCAGAATGGGCGAAAACGTTCGCAAACGAATCAATGGACAAAGGTTTAATCTCCAATATATATAAACAGCTCATGCAGCTTAATATTAATAAAACAAACAACCCAATACAAAAATGGGCAGAAGATCTAAATAGACGTTTCTTCAAAGAAGACACAGAGAGGGCCAAGAAGCACATGAAAAGCTGCTCAACATCACTAATTATTAGAGAAATGCAAATCAAAACAACAATGAGGTATGACCTCACTCCTGTTAGAATCGGGATCATCAGAAAATCTACAAACAACAAATTCTGGGGACGGTGTGGACAAAAGGAACCCTCTTCCGCTATTGGTGGGCATGTAAATTGATACAGTCACTATGGAGAACAGTATGGAGGTTCCTTTAAAAAACTAAAAAGAGAATTACCATAGGATCCAGCAATCCCACTTCTGGGCATATACCCAGAGAAAACCATAAATCACAAAGACACATTCACCAAAATGTTCATTGCAGCACTATTTACAATAGCCAGGTAATGGAAGCAACGTCAATGCCCACAGACAGACGAATGGATAAAGATGTGGTACATATATAAAATGGAATATTACGGAGCCATAAAAAGGAATGAAACTGGGTCATCTGTAGAGAAGTCGATGGATCTAGAGACTGTCATACAGAGGGAAGTAAGTCAGAAAGAGAAAAACAAATATTGTTTATTAATGCATATATGTGGAACCTAGAAAAATGGTACAAATGAACTAGTTTGTAGGGCAGAAATAGAGACAGAGGTAGAGAGCAAACGTATGGACACCAAGTGGGGGAAGCCATGGGGTGGTAGTGGTGGGATGAGTTGGGAGATTGGGATTGACCTGTATACATGTATATGCATGAAATAGATAACTAAGAATAACCTGCTGTACAAAAAAATAAATAAAATTAAATTTCAAAATTTTGAAAAATAAAATTTAAAAATAAAACAGAAAAAAGTTCTTCCATTCACACAGATGTATTTATACGAATGAATTATTTCCATGCTTATATCAATAAATACATAAAAGAGGAATAAAATCTAACTCGAACCAAAAAAAAAAAAAACGGAACCTAACAGTTATACAGAGGAAAACCCTACCAAGGCACTTGCTCCAGCGGTAAACAATTCTGAAATTGGTCAGAGGTGGGGAATCATCTCTCATACAGCCAGCAGCCCCGCCACCCACGCAAGGAGCGACCTCAATGCAAAGCTGGGGGACCGAGCCGAGGCCTCTGTGAGTAAACGTGAGCTGAGCCCCAGGCCAGCTGCTGTTGAAATTTTCCCTCCCTTCCCAGGTAAAACACCTGAATATGTACAAGTGCTTGAAAACCTAGAGGAAGGGCCGTGGAGCCACACCAGCGACAGCACGCTGGCCAACTTGGTGCCTGCAGGCCTGCCAGGATGGTCCTGGCCCCGGGCGCTCTTCTGGAAGCTTTCCATTTCCCTGCCTGAGATACCCCTCCTGTCCCGGCCCCCACTCCTTTTTTTCCTTCCTCACCTCAGCCCGGAGAGAAATTCCAGTGGAAGTTATGGGTGACACATCCTCTTCTTTACAGGTGGCAGCCTGGCAACTCCTGCAGAAAGTCCAGCAGAGCCCCACTCACACCGGGCCACCCACAAAGCCGTGGACCCTCACACCCTCCCACCAGCACAGCCCCGAGACTGCTGACGGGGCAGAGAATATGGAGTCAGACACAGCTGCAGGGGCTATTGCTGCCAGGAGTGCTGTTTATATTGACCTCAACACAGGCACACCTGGGGAGGGCCGGCCAGCAGGGTCAGGCTGCCCAGGTCAGCTAATACTCAGCCCTCAGAGAATCACATTGCAGAAAATGGACCTCGCTAAGACAGAATATTAGCCAAGGAAAAAAGGACACAATGCCATTTGCAGCACCGTAGATGAGTCTAGAGGTAATCACGTGACTTGTAGTAAGTCAGAAACTGAAAGACACATATCGTATGATATCACTTATAGGTGTTACCTAAAAATTGATACCAGGGCAGATATTTCCATGGAGAAGGGCAATCACAGATTCATTAAACAAACTTATGGTTCACCAATGGAAAGGTGCGAGGATTGGATTCATTACGATATTGGGGTTAACAGACAGATACAAACACAGGTGAAATATATAATCACCAAAGACCTACGGAATACCAAGAGAAGACTACTCAAAATTCTGTCATAGCGTACATGGGAAAAGGATCCCAGGAAGAACAGACATATGTATATGTGTAAAAGAAACACATCTTGCACACCAAAAACAAGCCAAACGTTGTTATCAAACTTGCTAAAATAAAAAATAAAAAAATTAAATTCAAAACACAAACAAGAAGTAGTGATACAAACTTGAGGGGCTTTATCCTGGCACATTCCGTTCTAAATTCCAATCTAGAACATGAATTGCATTGAGGCTCTGCTGCCCTAGTAACCAGATTTGGTAAGGGAGAACTGCTGCCACCTTGTGGCCGTTTCACACAACAGCAGCTTTAATCCCAGCGCTAATGGTCAGAGGATATTCAAAATCATGACAGGCCTGTAAATGACACCTGCCCTGAAAACAAATCCTGGGGTCATATATCGACCAAAATATTCAAAAGACGTCCATATTTCAAAATGACAGTTTCAAGAGGCATATTTTATGCACATTAGTGTTCTGATTCTTTTGCTTTCTTTCTTTCTTGGTTAAAAAAACGGGAATGGAAAAAGGCAACACTCAGAATGGGCGAAAACGTTCGCAAAAGGATCAATGGACAAAGGTTTAATCTCCAATATATATAAACAGCTCATGCAGCTTAATATTAATAAAACAAACAACCCAATACAAAAATGGGCAGAAGATCTAAATAGACGTTTCTTCCAAGAAGACACAGAGATGGCCAAGACGCACATGAAAAGCTGCTCAACATCACTAATTATTAGAGAAATGCAAATCAAAACTACAATGAGGTATGACCTCACTCCTGTTAGAATCGGGATCATCAGAAAATCTACAAACCACAAATTCTGGGGACGGTGTGGACAAAAGGAACCCTCTTCCGCTATTGGTGGGCATGTAAATTGATACAGTCACTATGGAGAACAGTATGGAGGTTCCTTTCAAAAACTAAAAAGAGAATTACCATAGGATCCAACAATCCCACTTCTGGGCATATACCCAGAGAAAATCATAAATCACAAAGACACATTCACCACAATGTTCATTGCAGCACTATTTACAAGAGCCAGGTAATGGAAGCAACCTAAATGCCCACAGACAGACGAATGGATAAAGATGTGCTACATATATAAAATGGAATATTACTGAGCCATAAAAAGGAATGAAACTGGGTCATTTGTAGAGAAGTCGATGGATCTAGAGACTGTCATACAGAGGGAAGTAAGTCACCAAGAGGAAATCAAATATTGTATATTAATGCATATATGTGGAACCTAAAAGATGGTACAGATGAACTGGTTTGCAGGGAAGAAATAGAGACACAGAGGTAGAGAACAAACGTATGGACACCAAGAGTGGGAAGCCATGGGGTGGTGGTGGTGGGATGAGTTGGGAGATTGGGATTGACCTGTATACATGTATATGCATAAAATACATAACTGATAATAACCTGCTGTATAAAAAAGTAAATAAAATTAAATTTCAAAATTTTGAAAAATAAAATTTAAAAATAAAACAGAAAAAAGTTCTTCCCTTCACACACATGTATTTATAGGAATGAAGTATTTCCATGCTTATATCTATAAATACATAAAAGAGGAATAAAATCTAACTTGAACCATAAACGAAAAAATACCTGAACCCACCAGTTATACAGAGGAAAACCCTATCAGGGCACTTGCTCCAGCGGTAAACAATTCTGCAATTGGTCAGAGGTGTGGAATCATCTCCCATCCACCTAGCACGCACCCCCTAAGCAAGAAGCATCCTCATTGCAAAGCTGGGAGACCGTGCCGAGAAATCTCTGAATAAAGGTGAGCTGAGCCCCAGGCCAGCTGCTGCTGAACTGTTTCCACCCTTCCCAGGTAAAACACCTGAATATGTACAAGGGCTTGGAAGCCTAGAGGAGGGGCCCTGGAGCCACACTAGCGACAGCACACAGGCCAACTTGGTGCCTGCAGGCTAGCCAGGGTGGTGCTGGCCCCGGGTACTCTTCCGGAAGCTTTCCTTGTCCTGCCTGAGATACCCCTGGTGTCCCGTCCCCCACTGCTTTTTTCCTTCCTCACCTCTATCCGGAGAGAAATTCCAGCGGAAGATATGGGTGACACATCCTCTTCTTTACAGGTGGCAGCCTGGCAACTCCTGCAGAAAGGCCAGCAGTGCCCCACTCACACCGGGCCACCAACAAAGCTGTGGCCCCTCATTCCCTCCCACCAGCTCAGCCCCGAGACTGCTGATGGGGCAGAGAATATGGAGTCAGGCACAGCTTCAGGGGCTATTGCTGCCTGGAGCGCTGTTTATATTGACCTCAACCAGGCACACCTGGGGAGGGCCGGCCGGCAGCGTAAGGCTGCCCAGGTCAGCTAATCCACAACCCTCAGGGAATCACATTGTTGAAAATGGACCTCGCTAAGGCAGAATAGAAGCCAAGGAAAATAAGGACACAATGCCATTTGCAGCACCGTAGATGAGTCTAGAGGTAATCACGTGACTTGTAGTAAGTCAGAAAGGGAAAGACACATATCATATCATATCACTTATAGGTGTTACCTAAAAATGGATACCAGGGCAGACATTTCCACGGAGAAGGGCAATCACAGTTTCATTAAACACACTTATGGTTCACCAATGGAAAGGTGTGAGGATTGGTTTCATTACGATATCGCGGTTAACAGACATATACAAACACAGGTGACATATATAATCACCAAAGACCTACGGAATACCAAGAGAAGACTACTCAACATTCTGTCATAACGTCCCTGGGAAAAGGATCCCAGGAAGAACAGACATCTGTATATGTGTAAAAGAACCACATCTTCGACACCTACAATAAGCCAAACATTGTAATCAAACTTGCTGTAATAAAAAATAAAAATTTAAATTAAAAATACGAACAAGAAGTAGGGAGACAAACTTGAGGGGCTTTCTCCTGGCACATTCCATTCTAAATTCCAATCTAGAACACGACATCCATTGAGGCTCTGCTGCCCTAGTAACCAGATTTGGTAAGGGAGAACTGCTGCCACCTTGTGGCCGTTTCACACAACAGCAGCTTTAATCCCAGCGCTAATGGTCAGTTGATATTCAAAATCATTGCAGGCCTGTAAATGACACCTGCCCTGAAAACAAATCCTGGGGTCACGTATCGACCAAAAAATTCAAAGGACGTCCATATTTCAAAACGACCGTTTCAAAAGGCATATTTTATGCACATTAGTGTTCTGCTTCTTTGTCTTTCTTTTTTTTTGGTTAAAAAGACGGGAATGAAAAAAGGCATCCCTCAGACTGGGCGAAAATCGTTGCAAACGAATCAATGGACAAAGGTTTAATCTCCAATATATATAAACAGCTCATGCAGCTTAATATTAAAAAAACAAACAACCCAATACAAAAATGGGCAGAAGTTCTAAAGAGACGTTTCTTCAAAGAAGACACAGAGATGGCCAAGACGCACATGAAAAGCTGCTCAAGAGCACTAATTATTAGAGAAATGCAAATCAAAACTACAATGAGGTATCACCTCACACCTGTTAGGATCGGCATCATCAGAAAATCTACAAACAACAAATTCTGGGGAGGGTGTGGACAAAAGGAGCCCTCTTCCACTATTGGTGGGAATGTAAATTGTTACCGTCACTATGGAGAACAGTTTGGAGTTTCCTTTAAAAAACTAGAAATAGAATTACCATCTGATCCAGCAATCCCACTTCTGGACATATACCCAGAGAAAACCATAAATCAAAAAGGCACATTCACCACAATGTTCATTGCAGCACTATTTAAAATAGCCAGGTAATGGAAGCAACCTAAATGCCCACAGACAGATGAATGGATAAAGATGGGGTACATATATAAAATGGAATATTACTCGGCCCTAAAAAGGAATGAAACTGGGTCATTTGTAGAGACATCGATGGATCTAGAGACTGTCATATAGAATGAAGTAAGTCAGAAAGAGGAAATCAAATATTGTATATTAATGCATATATGTGGAACCTAAAAGATGGTACAGATGAACTGGTTTGCAGGGAAGAAATAGAGACACAGTGGTAGAGAACAAACGTATGGACACCAAGTGTGGGAAGCCATGGGGTGGTGGTGGTGGGATGAGTTGGGAGATTGGGATTGACCTGTGTACATATATATGCATAAAATTCATAACTGATAATAACCTGCTGTATAAAAAAGTAAATAAAATTAAATTTCAATATTTTAAAAAATAAAATTTAAAAATAAAACAGAAAAAAGTTCTTCCCTTCACACACATGTATTTATAGGAATGAATTATTTCCATGCTTATATCTATAAATACATAAAAGAGGAATAAAATCTAACTTGAACCGTAAACGAAAAAATACCTGAACCCACCAGTTATACAGAGGAAAACACTATCAGGGCACTTGCTCCAGCGGTAAACAATTCTGAAATTGGTCAGAGGTGTGGAATAATCTCCCATCCAGCTAGCCCCCACCCCCCACGCAAGGAGTGTCCTAATTGCAAAGCTGGGAGACCGTGCCGAGAAATCTCTGAATAAAGGTGAGCTGAGCCCCAGGCCAGCTGCTGCTGAACTGTTCCCACCCTTCCCAGGTAAAACACCTGAATATGTACAAGGGCTTGAAAGCCTAGAGGAAGGGCCGTGGAGCCACACTAGCGACAGCACGCAGGCCAACTTGGTGCCTGCAGGCCAGCCAGGGTGGTCCTGGCCCCGGGTACTCTTCCGGAAGCTTTCCATTGTCGTGCCTGTGATACCCCTCCTGTCCCGGCCCCCACTGCTTTTTTCCTTCCTCACCTCTGTCTGGAGAGAAATTCCAGCGGAAGGTATGGGTGACACATCCTCTTCTTTACAGGTGGCAGCCTGGCAACTCCTGCAGAAAGGCCAGCAGTGCCCCACTCACACCGGGCCACCAACAAAGTTGTGGCCCCTCATTCCCTCCCACCAGCTCAGCCCCGAGACTGCTGACGGGGCAGAGAATATGGAGTCAGGCACAGCTTCAGGGGCTATTGCTGCCTGGAGCGCTGTTTATATTGACCTCAACCAGGCACACCTGGGGAGGGCCGGCCAGCAGGGTAAGGCTGCCCAGGTCAGCTAATCCACAACCCTCAGGGAATCATTGTTGAAAATGGACCTCGCTAAGGCAGAATAGAAGCCAAGGAAAATAAGGACACAATGCCATTTGCAGCACCGTAGATGAGTCTAGAGGTAATCACGTGACTTGTAGTAAGTCAGAAAGTGAACGACACATATCATATCACTTATAGGTGTTACCTATAAATGGATACCAGGGCAGATATTTCCACGGAGAAGGGCAATCACAGATTCATTAAACAAACTTATGGTTCACCAATGGAAAGGTGGGAGGATTGGTTTCATTACGATATCGGGGTTAACAGACATATACAAACACAGGTGACATATATAATCACCAAAGACCTACGGAATACGAAGAGAAGACTACTCAACATTCTGTCATAACGTCCCTGGGAAAAGGATCCCAGGAAGAACAGACATCTGTATATGTGTAAAAGAACCACATCTTCGACACCTACAATAAGCCAAACATTGTAATCAAACTTGCTGTAATAAAAAATTAAAAAAATTAAATTCAAAACACGAACAAGAAGTAGTGAGACAATCTTGAGGGGCTTTCTCCTGGCCCATTCCGTTCTAAATTCCAATCTAGAACGTGAATTCCATTGAGGCTCTGCTGCCCTAGTAACCAGATTTGGTAAGGGAGAATTGCTGCCACCTTGTGGCCGTTTCACACAACAGCAGCTTTAATCCCAGCTCTAATGGTCAGTGGATATTCAAAATCATTAGAGGCCTGTAAATGACACCTGTCCTGAAAACAAATCCTGGGGTCATATATCGACCAAAAAATTCAAAAGACGTCCATATTTCAAAATGACAGTTTCAAGAGGCATATTTTACGCACATTACTGTTCTGCTTCTTTTGCTTTCTTTCTTTCTTGGATAAAAAAACGGGAATGGAAAAAGGCAACCCTCAGAATGGGCGAAAACGTTCGCAAACGAATCAATGGACAAAGGTTTAATCTCCAATATATATAAACATCTCATGCAGCTTAATATTAATAAAACAAACAACCCAATACAAAAATGGGCAGAAGATCTAAATAGACGTTTCTTCAAAGAAGACACAGAGAGGGCCAAGAAGCACATGAAAAGCTGCTCAACATCACTAATTATTAGAGAAATGCAAATCAAAACAACAATGAGGTATGACCTCACTCCTGTTAGAATCGGGATCATCAGAAAATCTACAAACAACAAATTCTGGGGACGGTGTGGACAAAAGGAACCCTCTTCCGCTATTGGTGGGCATGTAAATTGATACAGTCACTATGGAGAACAGTATGGAGGTTCCTTTAAAAAACTAAAAAGAGAATTACCATAGGATCCAGCAATCCAACTTCTGGGCATATACCCAGAGAAAACCATAAATCACAAAGACACATTCACCAAAATGTTCATTGCAGCACTATTTACAATAGCCAGGTAATGGAAGCAACGTCAATGCCCACAGACAGACGAATGGATAAAGATGTGGTACATATATAAAATGGAATATTACGGAGCCATAAAAAGGAATGAAACTGGGTCATCTGTAGAGAAGTCGATGGATCTAGAGACTGTCATACAGAGGGAAGTAAGTCAGAAAGAGAAAAACAAATATTGTTTATTAATGCATATATGTGGAACCTAGAAAAATGGTACAAATGAACTGGTTTGAAGGGCAGAAATAGAGACAGAGGTAGAGAGCAAACGTATGGACACCAAGTGGGGGAAGCCATGGGGTGGTGGTGGTGGGATGAGTTGGGAGATTGGGATTGACCTGTATACATGTATATGCATGAAATAGATAACTAAGAATAACCTGCTGTACAAAAAAATAAATAAAATTAAATTTCAAAATTTTGAAAAATAAAATTTAAAAATAAAACAGAAAAAAGTTCTTCCATTCACACAGATGTATTTATAGGAATGAATTATTTCCATGCTTATATCAATAAATACATAAAAGAGGAATAAAATCTAACTCGAACCAAAAAAAAAAAAAACGGAACCTAACAGTTATACAGAGGAAAACCCTACCAAGGCACTTGCTCCAGCGGTAAACAATTCTGAAATTGGTCAGAGGTGGGGAATCATCTCTCATACAGCCAGCAGCCCCGCCACCCACGCAAGGAGCATCCTCAATGCAAAGCTGGGGGACCGAGCCGAGGCCTCTGTGAGTAAACGTGAGCTGAGCCCCAGGCCAGCTGCTGTTGAAATTTTCCCTCCCTTCCCAGGTAAAACACCTGAATATGTACAAGTGCTTGAAAACCTAGAGGAAGGGCCGTGGAGCCACACCAGCGACAGCACGCTGGCCAACTTGGTGCCTGCAGGCCTGCCAGGATGGTCCTGGCCCGGGCGCTCTTCTGGAAGCTTTCCATTTCCCTGCCTGAGATACCCCTCCTGTCCCGGCCACCACTCCTTTTTTTCCTTCCTCACCTCAGCCCGGAGAGAAATTCCAGTGGAAGTTATGGGTGACACATCCTCTTCTTTACAGGTGGCAGCCTGGCAACTCCTGCAGAAAGTCCAGCAGAGCCCCACTCACACCGGGCCACCCACAAAGCCGTGGACCCTCACACCCTCCCACCAGCACAGCCCCGAGACTGCTGACGGGGCAGAGAATATGGAGTCAGACACAGCTGCAGGGGCTATTGCTGCCAGGAGTGCTGTTTATATTGACCTCAACACAGGCACACCTGGGGAGGGCCGGCCAGCAGGGTCAGGCTGTCCAGGTCAGCTAATCCGCAGCCCTCAGGGAATCACATTGCAGAAAATGGACCTCGCTAAGACAGAATATTAGCCAAGGAAAAAAAGGACACAATGCCATTTGCAGCACCATAGATGAGTCTAGAGGTAATCACGTGACTTGTAGTAAGTCAGAAAGTGAAAGACACATATCGTATGATATCACTTATAGGTGTTACCTAACAATTGATACCAGGGCAGATATTTCCATGGAGAAGGGCAATCACAGATTCATTAAACAAACTTATGGTTCACCAATGGAAAGGTGCGAGGATTGGATTCATTACGATATTGGGGTTAACAGACAGATACAAACACAGGTGAAATATATAATCACCAAAGACCTACGGAATACCAAGAGAAGACTTCTCAACATTCTCTCATAACATCCCTGGGAAAAGGATCCCAGGAAGAACAGACATATGTATATGTGTAAAAGAACCACATCTTCGACACCTACAATAAGCCAAACATTGTAATCAAACTTGCTGTAATAAAAAATAAAAATTTAAATTAAAAATACGAACAAGAAGTAGGGAGACAAACTTGAGGGGCTTTCTCCTGACACATTCCATTCTAAATTCCAATCTAGAACACGACATCCATTGAGGCTCTGCTGCCCTAGTAACCAGATTTGGTAAGGGAGAACTGCTGCCACCTTGTGGCCGTTTCACACAACAGCAGCTTTAATCCCAGCGCTAATGGTCAGTTGATATTCAAAATCATTGCAGGCCTGTAAATGACACCTGCCCTGAAAACAAATCCTGGGGTCACGTATCGACCAAAAAATTCAAAGGACGTCCATATTTCAAAACGACCGTTTCAAAAGGCATATTTTATGCACATTAGTGTTCTGCTTCTTTGTCTTTCTTTTTTTTTGGTTAAAAAGACGGGAATGGAAAAAGGCATCCCTCAGACTGGGCGAAAATCGTTGCAAACGAATCAATGGACAAAGGTTTAATCTCCAATATATATAAACAGCTCATGCAGCTTAATATTAAAAAAACAAACAACCCAATACAAAAATGGGCAGAAGTTCTAAAGAGACGTTTCTTCAAAGAAGACACAGAGATGGCCAAGACGCACATGAAAAGCTGCTCAAGAGCACTAATTATTAGAGAAATGCAAATCAAAACTACAATGAGGTATCACCTCACACCTGTTAGAATCGGCATCATCAGAAAATCTACAAACAACAAATTCTGGGGAGTGTGTGGACAAAATCAGCCCTCTTCTACTATTTGTGGGAATGTAAATTGATACCGTCAATATGGAGAACAGTATGGAGTTTCCTTTAAAAAACTAGAAATAGAATTACCATCTGATCCAGCAATCCCACTTCTGGGCATATACCCAGAGAAAACCATAAATCAAAAAGGCACATTCACCACAATGTTCATTGCAGCAGTATTTACAATAGACAGGTAATGGAAGCAAACTAAATGCCCACAGACAGATGAATGGATAAAGATGGGGTACATATATAAAATGGAATATTACTCGGCCATAAAAAGGAATGAAACTGGGTCATTTGTAGAGACATCGATGGATCTAGAGACTGTCATACAGAATTAAGTAAGTCAGAAAGAGGAAATCAAATATTTTATATTAATGCATATATGTGGAACCTAAAAAATGGTACAGATGAACTGGTTTGCAGGGAAGAAATAGAGACGCAGAGATAGAGAACAAACGTATGGACACCAAGTGTGGGAAGCCATGGGGTGGTGGTGGTGGGATGAGTTGGGAGATTCGGATTGACCTGTATACATGTATATGCATAAAATACAAAACTAATAATAACGTGCTATATAAAAAAGTAAATGAAATTAAATTTCAAAATTTTAAAAAATAAAATTTAAAAATAAAACAGAAAAAATTTATTACCTTCACAAAGATGTATTTATAGGAAAGAATTATTTCCATGCTTATATCTATAAATACATAAAAGAGGAATAAAATCTAACTTGAACCATATACGAAAAAAAACCTGAACCCACCAGTTATACAGAGGAAAACCCTATCAGGGCACTTGCTCCAGCGGTAAACAATTCTGAAATTGGTCAGAGGTGTGGAATCATCTCCCATCCAGCTAGCACCCACCCCCCACGCAAGGAGCGTCCTCATTGCAAAGCTGGGAGACCGTGCCGAGGCATCTCTGAATAAAGGTGAGCTGAGCCCCAGGCCAGCTGCTGCTGAACTGTTCCCACCCTTCCCAGGTAAAACACCTGAATATGTACAAGGGCTTGAAAGCCTAGAGGACGGGACGTGGAGCCACACTAGCGACAGCACGCAGGCCAACTTGGTGCCTGCAGGCCAGCCAGGGTGGTCCTGGCCCCGGGTACTCTTCCGGAAGCTTTCCATTGTCCTGCCTGTGATACCCCTCCTGTCCCGGCCCCCACTGCTGTTTTCCTTCCTCACCTCTGTCCGGAGAGAAATTCCAGCGGAAGGTATGGGTGACACATCCTCTTCTTTACAGGTGGCAGCCTGGCAACTCCTGCAGAAAGGCCAGCAGTGCCCCACTCACACCGGGCCACCAACAAAGCTGTGGCCCCTCATTCCCTCCCACCAACTCAGCCCCGAGACTGCTGACGGGGCAGAGAATATGGAGTCAGGCACAGCTTCAGGGGCTATTGCTGCCTGGAGCGCTGTTTATATTGACCTCAACCAGGCACACCTGGGGAGGGCCGGCCGGCAGGGTAAGGCTGCCCAGGTCAGCTAATCCACAACCCTCAGGGAATCACATTGTTGAAAATGGACCTCGCTAAGGCAGAATAGAAGCCAAGGAAAATAAGGACACAATGCCATTTGCAGCACCGTAGATGAGTCTAGAGGTAATCACGTGACTTGTAGTAAGTCAGAAAGTGAAAGACACATATCATATCATATCACTTATAGGTGTTACCTAAAAATGGATACCAGGGCAGATACTTCCACGGAGAAGGGCAATCACAGATTCATTAAACACACTTATGGTTCACCAATGGAAAGGTGTGAGGATTGGTTTCATTACGATACCGGGGTTAACAGACATATACAAACACAGCTGACATATATAATCACCAAAGACCTACGGAATACCAAGAGAAGACTACTCAACATTCTGTCATAACGTCCCTGGGAAAAGGATCCCAGGAAGAACAGACATCTGTATATGTGTAAAAGAACCACATCTTCGACACCTACAATAAGCTAAACATTGTAATCAAACTTGCTGTAATAAAAAATAAAAATTTAAATTAAAAATACGAACAAGAAGTAGGGAGACAAACTTGAGGGGCTTTCTCCTGGCACATTCCATTCTAAATTCCAATCTAGAACATGACTTCCATTGAGGCTCTGCTGCCCTAGTAACCAGATTTGGTAAGGGAGAACTGCTGCCACCTTGTGGCCGTTTCACACAACAGCAGCTTTAATCCCAGCGCTAATGGTCAGTTGATATTCAAAATCATTGCAGGCCTGTAAATGACACCTGCCCTGAAAACAAATCCTGGGGTCACATATCGACCAAAAAATTCAAAGGACGTCCATATTTCAAAACGACCGTTTCAAAAGGCATATTTTATGCACATTAGTGTTCTGCTTCTTTGTCTTTCTTTCTTTTTTGGTTAAAAAGACGGGAATGGAAAAAGGCATCCCTCAGACTGGGCGAAAATCGTTGCAAACGAATCAATGGACAAAGGTTTAATCTCCAATATATATAAACAGCTCATGCAGCTTAATTTTAAAAAAACAAACAACCCAATACAAAAATGGGCTGAAGTTCTAAAGAGAAGTTTCTTCAAAGAAGACACAGAGATGGCCAAAACGCACATGAAAAGCTGCTCAACATCACTAATTATTAGAGAAATGCAAATCAAAACTACATGAGGTATCACCTCACACCTGTTAGGATCGGCATCATCAGAAAATCTACAAACAACAAATTCTGGGGAGGGTGTGGACAAAAGGAGCCCTCTTCCACTATTGGTGGGAATGTAAATTGATACAGTCACCATGGAGAACACTATGGAGTTTCCTTTAAAAAACTAGAAATAGAATTCCCATATGATCCAGCAATCCCAATTCTGGGCATATACCCAGAGAAAACCATAAATCAAAAAGGCACATTCACCACAATGTTCATTGCAGCACTATTTAAAATAGCCAGGTAATGGAAGCAACCTAAATGCCCACAGACAGATGAATGGATAAAGATGGCGTACATATATAAAATGGAATATTACTCGGCCATAAAAAGGAATGAAACTGGGTCATTTGTAGAGACATCGATGGATCTAGAGACTGTCCTATAGAATGAAGTAAGTCAGAAAGAGGAAAACAAATATTGTATATTAATGCATATATGTGGAACCTAAAAGATGGTACAGATGAACTGGTTTGCAGGGAAGAAATAGAGACGCAGAGGTAGAGAACAAACGTATGGACACCAAGTGTGGGAAGCCATGGGGTGGTGGTGGTGGGATGAGTTGGGAGATTGGGATTGACCTGTATACATGTATATGCATAAAATACATAACTGATAATAACCTGCTGTATAAAAAAGTAAATAAAATTAAATTTCAAAATTTTAAAAAATAAAATTTAAAAATAAAAGAGAAAAAAGTGCTTCCCTTCCCACACATGTATTTATAGGAATGAATTATTTCCATGCTTATATCTATAAATACATAAAAGAGGAATAAAATCTAACTTGAACCATAAACGAAAAAAAACCTGAACACACCAGTTATACAGAGGAAAACCCTATCAGGGCACTTGCTCCAGCGGTAAACAATTCTGAAATTGGTCAGAGGTGTGGAATCATCTCCCATCCAGCTAGCACCCACCCCCCACGCAAGGAGCGTCCTCATTGCAAAGCTGGGGGACCGTGCCGAGGAATCTCTGAATAAAGGTGAGCTGAGCCCCAGGCCAGCTGCTGCTGAACTGTTCCCACCCTTCCCAGGTAAAACACCTGAATATGTACAAGGGCTTGAAAGCCTAGAGGAAGGGCCCTGGAGCCACACTAGCGACAGCACGCAGGCCAACTTGGTGCCTGCAGGCAAGCCAGGGTGGTCCTGGCCCCGGGTACTCTTCCGGAAGCTTTCCATTGTCCTGCCTGAGATACCCCTCCTGTCCCAGCCCCCACTGCTTTTTTCCTTCCTCACCTCTGTCCAGAGAGAAATTCCAGCGGAAGGTATGGGTGACACATCCTCTTCTTTACAGGTGGCAGCCTGGCAACTCCTGCAGAAAGGCCAGCAGTGCCCCACTCACACCGGGCCACCAACAAAGCTGTGGCCCCTCATTCCCTCCCACCAGCTCAGCCCCGAGACTGCTGACGGGGCAGAGAATATGGAGTCAGGCACAGCTTCAGGGGCTATTGCTGCCTGGAGCGCTGTTTATATTGACGTCAACCAGGCACACCTGGGGAGGGCCGGCCGGCAGGGTAAGGCTGCCCAGGTCAGCTAATCCACAACCCTCAGGGAATCACATTGTTGAATATGGACCTCGCTAAGGCAGAATAGAAGCCAAGGAAAATAAGGACACAATGCCATTTGCAGCACCGTAGATGAGTCTAGAGGTAATCAGGTGACTTTTAGTAAGTGAAAAAGTGAAAGACACATATCATATCATATCACTTATAGGTGTTACCTAAAAATGGATACCAGGGCAGATATTTCCACGGAGAAGGGCAATCACAGTTTCATTAAACAAACTTATGGTTCACCAATGGAAAGGTGTGAGGATTGGTTTCATTACGATATCGGGGTTAACAGACATATACAAACACAGGTGACATATATAATCACCAAAGACCTACGGAATACCAAGAGAAGACTACTCAACATTCTGTCATAACGTCCCTGGGAAAAGGATCCCAGGAAGAACAGACATCTGTATATGTGTAAAAGAACCACATCTTCGACACCTACAATAAGCCAAACATTGTAATCAAACTTGCTGTAATAAAAAATAAAAATTTAAATTAAAAATACGAACAAGAAGTAGGGAGACAAACTTGAGGGGCTTTCTCCTGGCACATTCCATTCTAAATTCCAATCTAGAACACGACTTCCATTGAGGCTCTGCTGCCCTAGTAACCAGATTTGGTAAGGGAGAACTGCTGCCACCTTGTGGCCGTTTCACACAACAGCAGCTTTAATCCCAGCGCTAATGGTCAGTTGATATTCAAAATCATTGCAGGCCTGTAAATGACACCTGCCCTGAAAACAAATCCTGGGGTCACATATCGACCAAAAAATTCAAAGCACGTCCATATTTCAAAACGACCGTTTCACAAGGCATATTTTATGCACATTAGTGTTCTGCTTCTTTGTCTTTCTTTCTTTTTTGGTTAAAAAGACGGGAATGGAAAAAGGCATCCCTCAGACTGGGCGAAAATCTTTGCAAACGAATCAATGGACAAAGGTTTAATCTCCAATATATATAAACAGCTCATGCAGCTTAATATTAAAAAAACAAACAACCCAATACAAAAATGGGCAGAAGTTCTAAAGAGACGTTTCTTCAAAGAAGACACAGAGATGGCCAAGACGCACATGAAAAGCTGCTCAAGTGCACTAATTATTAGAGAAATGCAAATCAAAACTACAATAAGGTATCACCTCACACCTGTTAGGATCGGCATCATCAGAAAATCTACAAACAACAAATTCTGGGGAGGGTGTGGACAAAAGGAGCCCTCTTCCACTATTGGTGGGAATGTAAATTGATACCGTCACTATGGAGAACAGTATGGAGTCTCCTTTAAAAAACTAGAAATAGAATTACCATCCGATCCAGCAATCCCACTTCTGGGCATATACCCAGAGAAAACCATAAATCAAAAAGGCACATTCACCACAATGTTCATTGCAGCACTATTTAAAATAGCCAGGTAATGGAAGCAACCTAAATGCCCACAGACAGATGAATGGATAAAGATGGGGTACATATATAAAATGGAGTATTACTCGGCCATAAAAAGGAATGAAACTGGGTCATTTGTAGAGACATCGATGGATCTAGAGACTGTCATACAGAATGAAGTAAGTCAGAAAGAGGAAAACAAATATTGTATATTAATGCATATATGTGGAACCTAAAAGACGGTACAGATGAACTGGTTTGCAGGGAAGATATAGAGACACAAAGGTAGAGAACAAACTTATGGACACCAAGTGTGGGAAGCCATGGGGTGGTGGTGGTGGGATGAGTTGGGAGATTGGGATTGACCTGTATACATGTATATGCATAAAATACATAACTGATAATAACCTGTATAAAAAAGTAAATAAAATTAAATTTCAAACTTTAAAAAAATAATATTTAAAAATAAAACAGAAAAAAGTTCTTCCCTTCACACACATGTATTTATAGGAATGAATTATTTCCATGCTTATATCTATAAATACATAAAAGAGGAATAAAATCTAACTTGAACCATATACGAAAAAAAACCTGAACCCACCAGTTATACAGAGGAAAACCCTATCAGGGCACTTGCTCCAGCGGTAAACAATTCTGAAATTGGTCAGAGGTGTGGAATCATCTCCCATCCAGCTAGCACCCACCCCCCACGCAAGGAGCGTCCTCATTGCAAAGGTTGGAGACCGTGCCGAGGCATCTCTGAATAAAGGTGAGCTGAGCCCCAGGCCAGCTGCTGCTGAACTGTTCCCACCCTTCCCAGGTAAAACACCTGAATATGTACAAGGGCTTGAAAGCCTAGAGGACGGGACGTGGAGCCACACTAGCGACAGCACGCAGGCCAACTTGGTGCCTGCAGGCCAGCCAGGGTGGTCCTGGCCCCGGGTACTCTTCCGGAAGCTTTCCATTGTCCTGCCTGTGATACCCCTCCTGTCCCGGCCCCCACTGCTTTTTTCCTTCCTCACCTCTGTCCGGAGAGAAATTCCAGCGGAAGGTATGGGTGACACATCCTCTTCTTTACAGGTGGCAGCCTGGCAACTCCTGCAGAAAGGCCAGCAGTGCCCCACTCACACCGGGCCACCAACAAAGCTGTGGCCCCTCATTCCCTCCCACCAACTCAGCCCCGAGACTGCTGACGGGGCAGAGAATATGGAGTCAGGCACAGCTTCAGGGGCTATTGCTGCCTGGAGCGCTGTTTATATTGACCTCAACCAGGCACACCTGGGGAGGGCCGGCCGGCAGGGTAAGGCTGCCCAGGTCAGCTAATCCACAACCCTCAGGGAATCACATTGTTGAAAATGGACCTCGCTAAGGCAGAATAGAAGCCAAGGAAAATAAGGACACAATGCCATTTGCAGCACCGTAGATGAGTCTAGAGGTAATCACGTGACTTGTAGTAAGTCAGAAAGTGAAAGACACATATCATATCATATCACTTATAGGTGTTACCTAAAAATGGATACCAGGGCAGATACTTCCACGGAGAAGGGCAATCACAGATTCATTAAACACACTTATGGTTCACCAATGGAAAGGTGTGAGGATTGGTTTCATTACGATACCGGGGTTAACAGACATATACAAACACAGCTGACATATATAATCACCAAAGACCTACGGAATACCAAGAGAAGACTACTCAACATTCTGTCATAACGTCCCTGGGAAAAGGATCCCAGGAAGAACAGACATCTGTATATGTGTAAAAGAACCACATCTTCGACACCTACAATAAGCTAAACATTGTAATCAAACTTGCTGTAATAAAAAATAAAAATTTAAATTAAAAATACGAACAAGAAGTAGGGAGACAAACTTGAGGGGCTTTCTCCTGGCACATTCCATTCTAAATTCCAATCTAGAACATGACTTCCATTGAGGCTCTGCTGCCCTAGTAACCAGATTTGGTAAGGGAGAACTGCTGCCACCTTGTGGCCGTTTCACACAACAGCAGCTTTAATCCCAGCGCTAATGGTCAGTTGATATTCAAAATCATTGCAGGCCTGTAAATGACACCTGCCCTGAAAACAAATCCTGGGGTCACATATCGACCAAAAAATTCAAAGGACGTCCATATTTCAAAACGACCGTTTCAAAAGGCATATTTTATGCACATTAGTGTTCTGCTTCTTTGTCTTTCTTTCTTTTTTGGTTAAAAAGACGGGAATGGAAAAAGGCATCCCTCAGACTGGGCGAAAATCGTTGCAAACGAATCAATGGACAAAGGTTTAATCTCCAATATATATAAACAGCTCATGCAGCTTAATTTTAAAAAAACAAACAACCCAATACAAAAATGGGCTGAAGTTCTAAAGAGAAGTTTCTTCAAAGAAGACACAGAGATGGCCAAAACGCACATGAAAAGCTGCTCAACATCACTAATTATTAGAGAAATGCAAATCAAAACTACATGAGGTATCACCTCACACCTGTTAGGATCGGCATCATCAGAAAATCTACAAACAACAAATTCTGGGGAGGGTGTGGACAAAAGGAGCCCTCTTCCACTATTGGTGGGAATGTAAATTGATACAGTCACCATGGAGAACACTATGGAGTTTCCTTTAAAAAACTAGAAATAGAATTCCCATATGATCCAGCAATCCCAATTCTGGGCATATACCCAGAGAAAACCATAAATCAAAAAGGCACATTCACCACAATGTTCATTGCAGCACTATTTAAAATAGCCAGGTAATGGAAGCAACCTAAATGCCCACAGACAGATGAATGGATAAAGATGGCGTACATATATAAAATGGAATATTACTCGGCCATAAAAAGGAATGAAACTGGGTCATTTGTAGAGACATCGATGGATCTAGAGACTGTCCTATAGAATGAAGTAAGTCAGAAAGAGGAAAACAAATATTGTATATTAATGCATATATGTGGAACCTAAAAGATGGTACAGATGAACTGGTTTGCAGGGAAGAAATAGAGACGCAGAGGTAGAGAACAAACGTATGGACACCAAGTGTGGGAAGCCATGGGGTGGTGGTGGTGGGATGAGTTGGGAGATTGGGATTGACCTGTATACATGTATATGCATAAAATACATAACTGATAATAACCTGCTGTATAAAAAAGTAAATAAAATTAAATTTCAAAATTTTAAAAAATAAAATTTAAAAATAAAAGAGAAAAAAGTGCTTCCCTTCCCACACATGTATTTATAGGAATGAATTATTTCCATGCTTATATCTATAAATACATAAAAGAGGAATAAAATCTAACTTGAACCATAAACGAAAAAAAACCTGAACACACCAGTTATACAGAGGAAAACCCTATCAGGGCACTTGCTCCAGCGGTAAACAATTCTGAAATTGGTCAGAGGTGTGGAATCATCTCCCATCCAGCTAGCACCCACCCCCCACGCAAGGAGCGTCCTCATTGCAAAGCTGGGGGACCGTGCCGAGGAATCTCTGAATAAAGGTGAGCTGAGCCCCAGGCCAGCTGCTGCTGAACTGTTCCCACCCTTCCCAGGTAAAACACCTGAATATGTACAAGGGCTTGAAAGCCTAGAGGAAGGGCCCTGGAGCCACACTAGCGACAGCACGCAGGCCAACTTGGTGCCTGCAGGCAAGCCAGGGTGGTCCTGGCCCCGGGTACTCTTCCGGAAGCTTTCCATTGTCCTGCCTGAGATACCCCTCCTGTCCCAGCCCCCACTGCTTTTTTCCTTCCTCACCTCTGTCCAGAGAGAAATTCCAGCGGAAGGTATGGGTGACACATCCTCTTCTTTACAGGTGGCAGCCTGGCAACTCCTGCAGAAAGGCCAGCAGTGCCCCACTCACACCGGGCCACCAACAAAGCTGTGGCCCCTCATTCCCTCCCACCAGCTCAGCCCCGAGACTGCTGACGGGGCAGAGAATATGGAGTCAGGCACAGCTTCAGGGGCTATTGCTGCCTGGAGCGCTGTTTATATTGACGTCAACCAGGCACACCTGGGGAGGGCCGGCCGGCAGGGTAAGGCTGCCCAGGTCAGCTAATCCACAACCCTCAGGGAATCACATTGTTGAATATGGACCTCGCTAAGGCAGAATAGAAGCCAAGGAAAATAAGGACACAATGCCATTTGCAGCACCGTAGATGAGTCTAGAGGTAATCAGGTGACTTTTAGTAAGTGAAAAAGTGAAAGACACATATCATATCATATCACTTATAGGTGTTACCTAAAAATGGATACCAGGGCAGATATTTCCACGGAGAAGGGCAATCACAGTTTCATTAAACAAACTTATGGTTCACCAATGGAAAGGTGTGAGGATTGGTTTCATTACGATATCGGGGTTAACAGACATATACAAACACAGGTGACATATATAATCACCAAAGACCTACGGAATACCAAGAGAAGACTACTCAACATTCTGTCATAACGTCCCTGGGAAAAGGATCCCAGGAAGAACAGACATCTGTATATGTGTAAAAGAACCACATCTTCGACACCTACAATAAGCCAAACATTGTAATCAAACTTGCTGTAATAAAAAATAAAAATTTAAATTAAAAATACGAACAAGAAGTAGGGAGACAAACTTGAGGGGCTTTCTCCTGGCACATTCCATTCTAAATTCCAATCTAGAACACGACTTCCATTGAGGCTCTGCTGCCCTAGTAACCAGATTTGGTAAGGGAGAACTGCTGCCACCTTGTGGCCGTTTCACACAACAGCAGCTTTAATCCCAGCGCTAATGGTCAGTTGATATTCAAAATCATTGCAGGCCTGTAAATGACACCTGCCCTGAAAACAAATCCTGGGGTCACATATCGACCAAAAAATTCAAAGCACGTCCATATTTCAAAACGACCGTTTCACAAGGCATATTTTATGCACATTAGTGTTCTGCTTCTTTGTCTTTCTTTCTTTTTTGGTTAAAAAGACGGGAATGGAAAAAGGCATCCCTCAGACTGGGCGAAAATCTTTGCAAACGAATCAATGGACAAAGGTTTAATCTCCAATATATATAAACAGCTCATGCAGCTTAATATTAAAAAAACAAACAACCCAATACAAAAATGGGCAGAAGTTCTAAAGAGACGTTTCTTCAAAGAAGACACAGAGATGGCCAAGACGCACATGAAAAGCTGCTCAAGTGCACTAATTATTAGAGAAATGCAAATCAAAACTACAATAAGGTATCACCTCACACCTGTTAGGATCGGCATCATCAGAAAATCTACAAACAACAAATTCTGGGGAGGGTGTGGACAAAAGGAGCCCTCTTCCACTATTGGTGGGAATGTAAATTGATACCGTCACTATGGAGAACAGTATGGAGTCTCCTTTAAAAAACTAGAAATAGAATTACCATCCGATCCAGCAATCCCACTTCTGGGCATATACCCAGAGAAAACCATAAATCAAAAAGGCACATTCACCACAATGTTCATTGCAGCACTATTTAAAATAGCCAGGTAATGGAAGCAACCTAAATGCCCACAGACAGATGAATGGATAAAGATGGGGTACATATATAAAATGGAGTATTACTCGGCCATAAAAAGGAATGAAACTGGGTCATTTGTAGAGACATCGATGGATCTAGAGACTGTCATACAGAATGAAGTAAGTCAGAAAGAGGAAAACAAATATTGTATATTAATGCATATATGTGGAACCTAAAAGACGGTACAGATGAACTGGTTTGCAGGGAAGATATAGAGTCACAAAGGTAGAGAACAAACTTATGGACACCAAGTGTGGGAAGCCATGGGGTGGTGGTGGTGGGATGAGTTGGGAGATTGGGATTGACCTGTATACATGTATATGCATAAAATACATAACTGATAATAACCTGTATAAAAAAGTAAATAAAATTAAATTTCAAACTTTAAAAAAATAATATTTAAAAATAAAACAGAAAAAAGTTCTTCCCTTCACACACATGTATTTATAGGAATGAATTATTTCCATGCTTATATCTATAAATACATAAAAGAGGAATAAAATCTAACTTGAACCATATACGAAAAAAAACCTGAACCCACCAGTTATACAGAGGAAAACCCTATCAGGGCACTTGCTCCAGCGGTAAACAATTCTGAAATTGGTCAGAGGTGTGGAATCATCTCCCATCCAGCTAGCACCCACCCCCCACGCAAGGAGCGTCCTCATTGCAAAGGTTGGAGACCGTGCCGAGGCATCTCTGAATAAAGGTGAGCTGAGCCCCAGGCCAGCTGCTGCTGAACTGTTCCCACCCTTCCCAGGTAAAACACCTGAATATGTACAAGGGCTTGAAAGCCTAGAGGACGGGACGTGGAGCCACACTAGCGACAGCACGCAGGCCAACTTGGTGCCTGCAGGCCAGCCAGGGTGGTCCTGGCCCCGGGTACTCTTCCGGAAGCTTTCCATTGTCCTGCCTGTGATACCCCTCCTGTCCCGGCCCCCACTGCTTTTTTCCTTCCTCACCTCTGTCCGGAGAGAAATTCCAGCGGAAGGTATGGGTGACACATCCTCTTCTTTACAGGTGGCAGCCTGGCAACTCCTGCAGAAAGGCCAGCAGTGCCCCACTCACACCGGGCCACCAACAAAGCTGTGGCCCCTCATTCCCTCCCACCAGCTCAGCCCCGAGACTGCTGACGGGGCAGAGAATATGGAGTCAGGCACAGCTTCAGGGGCTATTGCTGCCTGGTGCGCTGTTTATATTGACCTCAACCAGGCACACCTGGGGAGGGCCGGCCGGCAGGGTAAGGCTGCCCAGGTCAGCTAATCCACAACCCTCAGGGAATCACATTGTTGAAAATGGACCTCGCTAAGGCAGAATAGAAGCCAAGGAAAATAAGGACACAATGCCATTTGCAGCACCGTAGATGAGTCTAGAGGTAATCACGTGACTTGTAGTAAGTCAGAAAGTGAAAGACACATATCATATCATATCACTTATAGGTGTTACCTAAAAATGGATACCAGGGCAGATACTTCCACGGAGAAGGGCAATCACAGATTCATTAAACACACTTATGGTTCACCAATGGAAAGGTGTGAGGATTGGTTTCATTACGATATCGGGGTTAACAGACATATACAAACACAGGTGACATATATAATCTCAAAGACCTACGGAATACCAAGAGAAGACTACTCAACATTCTGTCATAACGTCCCTGGGAAAAGGATCCCAGGAAGAACAGACATCTGTATATGTGTAAAAGAACCACATCTTCGACACCTACAATAAGCCAAACATTGTAATCAAACTTGCTGTAATAAAAAATAAAAATTTAAATTAAAAATACGAACAAGAAGTAGGGAGACAAACTTGAGGGGCTTTCTCCTGGCACATTCCATTCTAAATTCCAATCTAGAACATGACTTCCATTGAGGCTCTGCTGCCCTAGTAACCAGATTTGGTAAGGGAGAACTGCTGCCACCTTGTGGCCGTTTCACACAACAGCAGCTTTAATCCCAGCGCTAATGGTCAGTTGATATTCAAAATCATTGCAGGCCTGTAAATGACACCTGCCCTGAAAACAAATCCTGGGGTCACATATCGACCAAAAAATTCAAAGGACGTCCATATTTCAAAACGACCGTTTCAAAAGGCATATTTTATGCACATTAGTGTTCTGCTTCTTTGTCTTTCTTTCTTTTTTGGTTAAAAAGACGGGAATGGAAAAAGGCATCCCTCAGACTGGGCGAAAATCGTTGCAAACGAATCAATGGACAAAGGTTTAATCTCCAATATATATAAACAGCTCATGCAGCTTAATTTTAAAAAAACAAACAACCCAATACAAAAATGGGCTGAAGTTCTAAAGAGACGTTTCTTCAAAGAAGACACAGAGATGGCCAAAACGCACATGAAAAGCTGCTCAACATCACTACTTATTAGAGAAATGCAAATCAAAACTACATGAGGTATCACCTCACACCTGTTAGGATCGGCATCATCAGAAAATCTACTAACAACAAATTCTGGGGAGGGTGTGGACAAAAGGAGCCCTCTTCCACTATTGCTGGGAATGTAAATTGATACAGTCACCATGGAGAACACTATGGAGTTTCCTTTAAAAAACTAGAAATAGAATTCCCATATGATCCAGCAATCCCACTTCTGGGCATATACCCAGAGAAAACCATAAATCAAAAAGGCACATTCACCACAATGTTCATTGCAGCACTATTTAAAATAGCCAGGTAATGGAAGCAACCTAAATGTCCACAGACAGATGAATGGATAAAGATGGCGTACATATATAAAATGGAATATTACTCGGCCATAAAAAGGAATGAAACTGGGTCATTTGTAGAGACATCGATGGATCTAGAGACTGTCCTATAGAATGAAGTAAGTCAGAAAAAGGAAAACAAATATTGTATATTAATGCATATATGTGGAACCTAAAAGATGGTACAGATGAACTGGTTTGCAGGGAAGAAATAGAGACGCAGAGGTAGAGAACAAACGTATGGACACCAAGTGTGGGAAGCCATGGGGTGGTGGTGGTGGGATGAGTTGGGAGATTGGGATTGACGTGTATACATGTATAGGCATAAAATACATAACTGATAATAACCTGCTGTATAAAAAAGTAAATAAAATTAAATTTCAAAATTTAAAAAAATAAAATTTAAAAATAAAACAGAAAAAAGTGCTTCCCTTCACACACATGTATTTATAGGAATGAATTATTTCCATGCTTATATCTATAAATACATAAAAGAGGAATAAAATCTAACTTGAACCATAAACGAAAAAAAACCTGAACCCACCAGTTATACAGAGGAAAAACCTATCAGTGCACTTGCTCCAGCGGTAAACAATTCTGAAATTGGTCAGAGGTGTGGAATCATCTCCCATCCAGGTAGCACCCACCCCCCACGCATTGAGCATCCTCATTGCAAAGCTGGGAGACCGTGCCGAGGCATCTCTGAATAAAGGTGAGATGAGCCCCAGGCCAGCTGCTGCTGAACTGTTCCCACCCTTCCCAGGTAAAACACCTGAATATGTACAAGGGCTTGAAAGCCTAGAGGAAGAGCCGTGGAGCCACACTAGCGACAGCACGCAGGCCAACTTGGTGCCTGCAGGCCAGCCAGGGTGGTCCTGACCCCGGGTACTCTTCCGGAAGCTTTCCATTGTCCTGCCTGTGATACCCCTCCTGTCCCGGCCCCCACTGCTTTTTTCCTTCCTCACCTCTGTCCGGAGAGAAATTCCAGCGGAAGGTATGGGTGACACATCCTCTTCTTTACAGGTGGCAGCCTGGCAACTCCTGCAGAAAGGCCAGCAGTGCCCCACTCACACCGGGCCACCAACAAAGCTGTGGCCCCTCATTCCCTCCCACCAGCTCAGCCCCGAGATGCTGACGGGGCAGAGAATATGGAGTCAGGCACAGCTTCAGGGGCTATTGCTGCCTGGAGCGCTGTTTATATTGACCTCAAACAGGCACACCTGCGGAGGGCCGGCCGGCAGGGTAAGGCTGCCCAGGTCAGCTAATCCACAACCCTCAGGGAATCACATTGTTGAAAATGGACCTCGCTAAGGCAGAATAGAAGCCAAGGAAAATAAGGACACAATGCCATTTGCAGCACCGTAGATGAGTCTAGAGGTAATCAGGTGACTTGTAGTAAGTGAAAAAGTGAAAGACACATATCATATCATATCACTTATAGGTGTTACCTAAAAATGGATACCAGGGCAGATATTTCCACGGAGAAGGGCAATCACAGTTTCATTAAACAAACTTATGGTTCACCAATGGAAAGGTGTGAGGATTGGTTTCATTACGATATCGGGGTTAACAGACATATACAAACACAGGTGACATATATAATCACCAAAGACCTACGGAATACCAAGAGAAGACTACTCAACATTCTGTCATAACGTCCCTGGGAAAAGGATCCCAGGAAGAACAGACATCTGTATATGTGTAAAAGAACCACATCTTCGACACCTACAGTAAGCCAAACATTGTAATCAAACTTGCTGTAATAAAAAATAAAAATTTAAATTAAAAATACGAACAAGAAGTAGGGAGACAAACTTGAGGGGCTTTCTCCTGGCACATTCCATTCTAAATTCCAATCTAGAACACGACTTCCATTAAGGCTCTGCTGCCCTAGTAACCAGATTTGGTAAGGGAGAACTGCTGCCACCTTGTGGCCGTTTCACACAACAGCAGCTTTAATCCCAGCGCTAATGGTCAGTTGATATTCAAAATCATTGCAGGCCTGTAAATGACACCTGCCCTGAAAACAAATCCTGGGGTCACGTATCGACCAAAAAATTCAAAGGACGTCCATATTTCAAAACGACCGTTTCAAAAGGCATATTTTATGCACATTAGTGTTCTGCTTCTTTGTCTTTCTTTTTTTTTGGTTAAAAAGACGGGAATGGAAAAAGGCATCCCTCAGACTGGGCGAAAATCGTTGCAAACGAATCAATGGACAAAGGTTTAATCTCCAATATATATAAACAGCTCATGCAGCTTAATATTAAAAAAACAAACAACCCAATACAAAAATGGGCAGAAGTTCTAAAGAGACGTTTCTTCAAAGAAGACACAGAGATGGCCAAGACGCACATGAAAGCTGCTCAAGAGCACTAATTATTAGAGAAATGCAAATCAAAACTACAATGAGGTATCACCTCACACCTGTTAGATTCGGCATCATCAGAAAATCTACAAACAACAAATTCTGGGGAGTGTCTGGAAAAAAGGAGCCCTCTTCCACTATTGGTGGGAATGTAAATTGATACAGTCACTATGGAGAACAGTATGGAGTTTCCTCTAAAAAACTAGAAATAGAATTACCATCTGATCCAGCAATCCCACTTCTGGGCATATACCCAGAGAAAACCATAAAGCAAAAAGGCACATTCACCACAATGTTCATTGCAGCACTATTTACAATAGACAGGTAATGCAAGCAACCTAAATGCCCACAGACAGATGAATGGATAAAGATGGGGTACATATATAAAATGGAATATTACTCGGCCATAAAAAGGAATGAAACTGGTTCATTTGTAGAGATATCGATGGATCTAGAGACTGTCATATAGAATGAAGTAAGTCAGAAAGAGGAAAACAAATATTGTATATTAATGCATATATGTGGAACCTAAAAATGGTACAGTTGAACTGGTTTGCAGGGAAGAAACAGAGACCCAGAGGTAGAGAACAAACGTATGGACACCAAGTGTGGGAAGCCATGGTGTGGTGGTGGTGGGATGAGTTGGGAGATTGGGTTTGCCCTGTATACATGTATAGGCATAAAATACATAACTGATAATAACCTGCTGTATAAAAAAGTAAATAAAATTAAATTTCAAAATTTTAAAAGATAAAATTTAAAAATAAAACAGAAAAAAGTTCTTCCCTTCCCACACATGTATTTATAGGAATGAATTATTTCCATGCTTATATCTATAAATACATAAAAGAGGAATAAAATCTAACTTGAACCATAAACGAAAAAAAACCTGAACACACCAGTTATACAGAAGAAAACCCTATCAGGGCACTTGCTCCAGCGCTAAACATTTCTGAAATTGGTCAGAGGTGTGGAAACATCTCCCATCCAGCTAGCACCGAACCCCCACGCAAGGAGCGTCCTCACTGCAAAGCTGGGAGACCGTGCAGAGGCATCTCTGAATAAAGGTGAGCTGAGCCCCAGGCCAGCTGCTGCTGAACTGTTCCCATCCTCCCCAGGTAAAACACCTGAATATGTACAAGGGCTTGAAAGCCTAGAGCAAGGGCCATGGAGCCACACCAGCGACAGCACGCTGGCCAAGTTGGTGCCTGCAGGCCAGCCAGGATGGTCCTGGCCCCGGGCGCTCTTCTGGAAGCTTTCCATTTCCCTGCCTGAGATACCCCTCCTTTCCCGGCCCCCACTCCTTTTTTTCCTTCCTCACCTCAGCCCGGAGAGTAATTCCAGTGGAAGTTATGGGTGACATATCCTCTTCTTTACAGGTGGCAGCCTGGCAACTCCTGCAGAAAGTCCAGCAGAGCCCCACTCACACCGGGCCACCCACAAAGCCGTGGAACCTCACACCCTCCCACCAGCACAGCCCCGAGACTGCTGACGGGGCAGAGAATATGGAGTCAGGCACAGCTGCAGGGGCTATTGCTGCCTGGAGTGCTGTTTATATTGACCTCAACCAGGCACACCTGGGGAGGGCCGGACGGCAGGGTAAGGCTGCCCAGGTCAGCTAATCCACAACCCTCAGGGAATCACATTGTTGAAAATGGACCTCGCTAAGGCAGAATAGAAGCCAAGGAAAATAAGGACACAATGCCATTTGCAGCACCGTAGATGAGTCTAGAGGTAATCAGGTGACTTGTAGTAAGTGAAAAAGTGAAAGACACATATCATATCATATCACTTATAGGTGTTACCTAAAAATGGATACCAGGGCAGATATTTCCACGGAGAAGGGCAATCACAGTTTCATTAAACAAACTTATGGTTCACCAATGGAAAGGTGTGAGGATTGGATTCATTACGATATTGGGGTTAACAGACAGATACAAACACAGGTGAAATATATAATCACCAAAGACCTACGGAATACCAAGAGAAGACTACTCAACATTCTGTCATAACGTACATGGGAAAAGGATCCCAGGAAGAACAGACATATGTATATGTGTAAAAGAAACACATCTTGCACACCAAAAACAAGCCAAACGTTGTAATCAAACTTGCTGTAATAAAAAATTAAAAAAATTAAATTCAAAACACGAACAAGAAGGAGTGAGACAAACTTGAGGGGCTTTCTCCTGGCCCATTCCGTTCTAAATTCCAATCTAGAATGTGAATTCCATTGAGGCTCTGCTGCCCTAGTAACCAGATTTGGTAAGGGAGAACTGCTGCCACCTTGTGGCCGTTTCACACAACAGCAGCTTTAATCCCAGCGCTAATGGTCAGAGGATATTCAAAATCATGACAGGCCTGTAAATGACACCTGCCCTGAAAACAAATCCTGGGGTCATATATCGACCAAAAAACTCAAAAGACGTCCATATTTCAAAATGACAGTTTCAAGAGGCATATTTTACGCACATTAGTGTTCTGCTTCTTTTGCTTTCTTTCTTTCTTGGTTAAAAAAACGGGAATGGAAAAAGGCAACCCTCAGAATGGGCGAACACGTTCGCAAAAGAATCAATGGACAAAGGTTTAATCTCCAATATATATAAACAGCTCATGCAGCTTAATATTAATAAAACACACAACCCAATACAAAAATGGGCAGAAGATCTAAATAGACGTTTCTTCCAAGAAGACACAGAGATGGCCAAGGCGCACATGAAAAGCTGCTCAACATCACTAATTATTAGAGAAATGCAAATCAAAACTACAATGAGGTATGACCTCACTCCTGTTAGAATCGGGATCATCAGAAAATCTACAAACAACAAATTCTGGGGACGGTGTGGACAAAAGAAACCCTCTTCCGCTATTGGTGGGCATGTAAATTGATACAGTCACTATGGAGAACAGTATGGAGGTTCCTTTAAAAAACTAAAAAGAGAATTACCATAGGATCCAGCAATCCCACTTCTGGGCATATACCCAGAGAAAACCATAAATCACAAAGGCACATTCACCACAATGCTCATTGCAGCACTCTTTACTATAGCCAGGTAATGGAAGCAACGTAAATGCCCACAGACAGACGAATGGATAAAGATGTGGTACATATATAAAATGGAATATTACTGAGCCATAAAAAGGAATGAAACTGGGTCATTTGTAGAGAAGTCGATGGATCTAGAGACTGTCATACAGAGGGAAGTAAGTCAGAAAGAGAAAAACAAATATTGTTTATTAATGCATATATGTGGAACCTAGAAAAATGGTACAAATGAACTAGTTTGCAGGGCAGAAATAGAGACAGAGGTAGAGAACAAACGTATGGACACCAAGTGGGGGAAGCCATGGGGTGGTGGTGGTGGGATGAGTTGGGAGATTGGGATTGACCTGTATACATGTATATGCATGAAATAGATAACTAAGAATAATCTGCTGTATAAAAAAATAAATAAAATTAAATTAAAAAATTTTAAAAAATAAAATTTAAAAATAAAACAGAAAAAAGTTCTTCCATTCACACAGATGTATTTATATGAATGAATTATTTCCATGCTTATATCAATATATACATAAATGAGGAATAAAATCTAACTCGAAGCAAAAAAAAAAAAAAAACGGAACCTAACATTTATACAGAGGAAAACCCTACCAAGGCACTTGCTCCAGCGGTAAACAATTCTGAAATTGGTCAGAGGTGGGGAATCATCTCTCATACAGCCAGCAGCCCCGCCACCCACGCAAGGAGCGTCCTCAACGCAAAGCTGGGGGACCGTGCCGAGGCCTCTGTGAGTAAACGTGAGCTGAGCCCCAGGCCAGCTGCTGTTGAAATTTTCCCTCCCTTCCCAGGTAAAACACCTGAATATGTACAAGTGCTTGAAAACCTAGAGGAAGGGCCGTGGAGCCACACCAGCGACAGCACGCTGGCCAACTTGGTGCCTGCAGGCCTGCCAGGATTGTTCTGGACCCGGGCGCTCTTCTGGAAGCTTTCCATTTCCCTGCCTGAGATACCCCTCCTGTCCCGGCCCCCACTCCTTTTTTTCCTTCCTCACCTCAGCCCGGAGAGAATTTCCAGTGGAAGTTATGGGTGACACATCCTCTTCTTTACAGGTGGCAGCCTGGCAACTCCTGCAGAAAGTCCAGCAGAGCCCCACTCACACCGGGCCACCCACAAAGCCGTGGACCCTCACACCCTCCCACCAGCACAGCCCCGAGACTGCTGACGGGGCAGAGAATATGGAGTCAGGCACAGCTGCAGGGGCTATTGCTGCCAGGAGTGCTGTTTATATTGACCTCAACACAGGCACACCTGGGGAGGGCCGGCCAGCAGGGTCAGGCTGCCCAGGTCAGCTAATACGGAGCCCTCAGAGAATCACATTGCAGAAAATGGACCTCGCTGAGACAGAATATGAGCCAAGGAAAAAAAGACACAATGCCATTTGCAGCACCGTAGATGAGTCTAGAGGTAATCACGTGACTTGTAGTAAGTCAGAAAGTGAAAGACACATATCGTATGATATCACTTATAGGTGTTACCTAACAATTGATACCAGGGCAAATAATTCCATGGAGAAGGGCAATCACAGATTCATTAAACAAACTTATGGTTCACCAATGGAAAGGTGCGAGGATTGGATTCATTACGATATTGGGGTTAACAGACAGATACAAACACAGGTGAAATATATAATCACCAAAGACCTATGGAATACCAAGAGAAGACTACTCAACATTCTGTCATAACGTACATGGGAAAAGGATCCCAGGAAGAACAGACATATGTATATGTCTAAAAGAAACACATCTTGCACACCAAAAACAAGCCAAACGTTGTTATCAAACTTGCTATAATAAAAAATAAAAAAATTAAATTCAAAACACAAACAAGAAGTAGTGAGACAAACTTGAGGGGCTTTCTCCTGGCCCATTCCGTTCTAAATTCCAATCTAGAACGTGAATTCCATTGAGGCTCTGCTGCCCTAGTAACCAGATTTGGTAAGGGAGAACTGCTGCCACCTTGTGGCCGTTTCACACAACAGCAGCTTTAATCCCAGCGCTAATGGTCAGAGGATATTCAAAATCATGACAGGCCTGTAAATGACACCTGCCCTGAAAACAAATCCTGGGGTCACATATCGACCAAAAAATTCAAAGGACGTCCATATTTCAAAACGACCGTTTCAAAAGGCATATTTTATGCACATTAGTGTTCTGCTTCTTTGTCTTTCTTTCTTTTTTGGTTAAAAAGACGGGAATGGAAAAAGGCATCCCTCAGACTGGGCGAAAATCGTTGCAAACGAATCAATGGACAAAGGTTTAATCTCCAATATATATAAACAGCTCATGCAGCTTAATTTTAAAAAAACAAACAACCCAATACAAAAATGGGCTGAAGTTCTAAAGAGAAGTTTCTTCAAAGAAGACACAGAGATGGCCAAAACGCACATGAAAAGCTGCTCAACATCACTAATTATTAGAGAAATGCAAATCAAAACTACATGAGGTATCACCTCACACCTGTTAGGATCGGCATCATCAGAAAATCTACAAACAACAAATTCTGGGGAGGGTGTGGACAAAAGGAGCCCTCTTCCACTATTGGTGGGAATGTAAATTGATACAGTCACCATGGAGAACACTATGGAGTTTCCTTTAAAAAACTAGAAATAGAATTCCCATATGATCCAGCAATCCCAATTCTGGGCATATACCCAGAGAAAACCATAAATCAAAAAGGCACATTCACCACAATGTTCATTGCAGCACTATTTAAAATAGCCAGGTAATGGAAGCAACCTAAATGCCCACAGACAGATGAATGGATAAAGATGGCGTACATATATAAAATGGAATATTACTCGGCCATAAAAAGGAATGAAACTGGGTCATTTGTAGAGACATCGATGGATCTAGAGACTGTCCTATAGAATGAAGTAAGTCAGAAAGAGGAAAACAAATATTGTATATTAATGCATATATGTGGAACCTAAAAGATGGTACAGATGAACTGGTTTGCAGGGAAGAAATAGAGACGCAGAGGTAGAGAACAAACGTATGGACACCAAGTGTGGGAAGCCATGGGGTGGTGGTGGTGGGATGAGTTGGGAGATTGGGATTGACCTGTATACATGTATATGCATAAAATACATAACTGATAATAACCTGCTGTATAAAAAAGTAAATAAAATTAAATTTCAAAATTTTAAAAAATAAAATTTAAAAATAAAAGAGAAAAAAGTGCTTCCCTTCCCACACATGTATTTATAGGAATGAATTATTTCCATGCTTATATCTATAAATACATAAAAGAGGAATAAAATCTAACTTGAACCATAAACGAAAAAAAACCTGAACACACCAGTTATACAGAGGAAAACCCTATCAGGGCACTTGCTCCAGCGGTAAACAATTCTGAAATTGGTCAGAGGTGTGGAATCATCTCCCATCCAGCTAGCACCCACCCCCCACGCAAGGAGCGTCCTCATTGCAAAGCTGGGGGACCGTGCCGAGGAATCTCTGAATAAAGGTGAGCTGAGCCCCAGGCCAGCTGCTGCTGAACTGTTCCCACCCTTCCCAGGTAAAACACCTGAATATGTACAAGGGCTTGAAAGCCTAGAGGAAGGGCCCTGGAGCCACACTAGCGACAGCACGCAGGCCAACTTGGTGCCTGCAGGCAAGCCAGGGTGGTCCTGGCCCCGGGTACTCTTCCGGAAGCTTTCCATTGTCCTGCCTGAGATACCCCTCCTGTCCCAGCCCCCACTGCTTTTTTCCTTCCTCACCTCTGTCCAGAGAGAAATTCCAGCGGAAGGTATGGGTGACACATCCTCTTCTTTACAGGTGGCAGCCTGGCAACTCCTGCAGAAAGGCCAGCAGTGCCCCACTCACACCGGGCCACCAACAAAGCTGTGGCCCCTCATTCCCTCCCACCAGCTCAGCCCCGAGACTGCTGACGGGGCAGAGAATATGGAGTCAGGCACAGCTTCAGGGGCTATTGCTGCCTGGAGCGCTGTTTATATTGACGTCAACCAGGCACACCTGGGGAGGGCCGGCCGGCAGGGTAAGGCTGCCCAGGTCAGCTAATCCACAACCCTCAGGGAATCACATTGTTGAATATGGACCTCGCTAAGGCAGAATAGAAGCCAAGGAAAATAAGGACACAATGCCATTTGCAGCACCGTAGATGAGTCTAGAGGTAATCAGGTGACTTTTAGTAAGTGAAAAAGTGAAAGACACATATCATATCATATCACTTATAGGTGTTACCTAAAAATGGATACCAGGGCAGATATTTCCACGGAGAAGGGCAATCACAGTTTCATTAAACAAACTTATGGTTCACCAATGGAAAGGTGTGAGGATTGGTTTCATTACGATATCGGGGTTAACAGACATATACAAACACAGGTGACATATATAATCACCAAAGACCTACGGAATACCAAGAGAAGACTACTCAACATTCTGTCATAACGTCCCTGGGAAAAGGATCCCAGGAAGAACAGACATCTGTATATGTGTAAAAGAACCACATCTTCGACACCTACAATAAGCCAAACATTGTAATCAAACTTGCTGTAATAAAAAATAAAAATTTAAATTAAAAATACGAACAAGAAGTAGGGAGACAAACTTGAGGGGCTTTCTCCTGGCACATTCCATTCTAAATTCCAATCTAGAACACGACTTCCATTGAGGCTCTGCTGCCCTAGTAACCAGATTTGGTAAGGGAGAACTGCTGCCACCTTGTGGCCGTTTCACACAACAGCAGCTTTAATCCCAGCGCTAATGGTCAGTTGATATTCAAAATCATTGCAGGCCTGTAAATGACACCTGCCCTGAAAACAAATCCTGGGGTCACATATCGACCAAAAAATTCAAAGCACGTCCATATTTCAAAACGACCGTTTCACAAGGCATATTTTATGCACATTAGTGTTCTGCTTCTTTGTCTTTCTTTCTTTTTTGGTTAAAAAGACGGGAATGGAAAAAGGCATCCCTCAGACTGGGCGAAAATCTTTGCAAACGAATCAATGGACAAAGGTTTAATCTCCAATATATATAAACAGCTCATGCAGCTTAATATTAAAAAAACAAACAACCCAATACAAAAATGGGCAGAAGTTCTAAAGAGACGTTTCTTCAAAGAAGACACAGAGATGGCCAAGACGCACATGAAAAGCTGCTCAAGTGCACTAATTATTAGAGAAATGCAAATCAAAACTACAATAAGGTATCACCTCACACCTGTTAGGATCGGCATCATCAGAAAATCTACAAACAACAAATTCTGGGGAGGGTGTGGACAAAAGGAGCCCTCTTCCACTATTGGTGGGAATGTAAATTGATACCGTCACTATGGAGAACAGTATGGAGTCTCCTTTAAAAAACTAGAAATAGAATTACCATCCGATCCAGCAATCCCACTTCTGGGCATATACCCAGAGAAAACCATAAATCAAAAAGGCACATTCACCACAATGTTCATTGCAGCACTATTTAAAATAGCCAGGTAATGGAAGCAACCTAAATGCCCACAGACAGATGAATGGATAAAGATGGGGTACATATATAAAATGGAGTATTACTCGGCCATAAAAAGGAATGAAACTGGGTCATTTGTAGAGACATCGATGGATCTAGAGACTGTCATACAGAATGAAGTAAGTCAGAAAGAGGAAAACAAATATTGTATATTAATGCATATATGTGGAACCTAAAAGACGGTACAGATGAACTGGTTTGCAGGGAAGATATAGAGACACAAAGGTAGAGAACAAACTTATGGACACCAAGTGTGGGAAGCCATGGGGTGGTGGTGGTGGGATGAGTTGGGAGATTGGGATTGACCTGTATACATGTATATGCATAAAATACATAACTGATAATAACCTGTATAAAAAAGTAAATAAAATTAAATTTCAAACTTTAAAAAAATAATATTTAAAAATAAAACAGAAAAAAGTTCTTCCCTTCACACACATGTATTTATAGGAATGAATTATTTCCATGCTTATATCTATAAATACATAAAAGAGGAATAAAATCTAACTTGAACCATATACGAAAAAAAACCTGAACCCACCAGTTATACAGAGGAAAACCCTATCAGGGCACTTGCTCCAGCGGTAAACAATTCTGAAATTGGTCAGAGGTGTGGAATCATCTCCCATCCAGCTAGCACCCACCCCCCACGCAAGGAGCGTCCTCATTGCAAAGGTTGGAGACCGTGCCGAGGCATCTCTGAATAAAGGTGAGCTGAGCCCCAGGCCAGCTGCTGCTGAACTGTTCCCACCCTTCCCAGGTAAAACACCTGAATATGTACAAGGGCTTGAAAGCCTAGAGGACGGGACGTGGAGCCACACTAGCGACAGCACGCAGGCCAACTTGGTGCCTGCAGGCCAGCCAGGGTGGTCCTGGCCCCGGGTACTCTTCCGGAAGCTTTCCATTGTCCTGCCTGTGATACCCCTCCTGTCCCGGCCCCCACTGCTTTTTTCCTTCCTCACCTCTGTCCGGAGAGAAATTCCAGCGGAAGGTATGGGTGACACATCCTCTTCTTTACAGGTGGCAGCCTGGCAACTCCTGCAGAAAGGCCAGCAGTGCCCCACTCACACCGGGCCACCAACAAAGCTGTGGCCCCTCATTCCCTCCCACCAGCTCAGCCCCGAGACTGCTGACGGGGCAGAGAATATGGAGTCAGGCACAGCTTCAGGGGCTATTGCTGCCTGGTGCGCTGTTTATATTGACCTCAACCAGGCACACCTGGGGAGGGCCGGCCGGCTGGGTAAGGCTGCCCAGGTCAGCTAATCCACAACCCTCAGGGAATCACATTGTTGAAAATGGACCTCGCTAAGGCAGAATAGAAGCCAAGGAAAATAAGGACACAATGCCATTTGCAGCACCGTAGATGAGTCTAGAGGTAATCACGTGACTTGTAGTAAGTCAGAAAGTGAAAGACACATATCATATCATATCACTTATAGGTGTTACCTAAAAATGGATACCAGGGCAGATACTTCCACGGAGAAGGGCAATCACAGATTCATTAAACACACTTATGGTTCACCAATGGAAAGGTGTGAGGATTGGTTTCATTACGATATCGGGGTTAACAGACATATACAAACACAGGTGACATATATAATCTCAAAGACCTACGGAATACCAAGAGAAGACTACTCAACATTCTGTCATAACGTCCCTGGGAAAAGGATCCCAGGAAGAACAGACATCTGTATATGTGTAAAAGAACCACATCTTCGACACCTACAATAAGCCAAACATTGTAATCAAACTTGCTGTAATAAAAAATAAAAATTTAAATTAAAAATACGAACAAGAAGTAGGGAGACAAACTTGAGGGGCTTTCTCCTGGCACATTCCATTCTAAATTCCAATCTAGAACATGACTTCCATTGAGGCTCTGCTGCCCTAGTAACCAGATTTGGTAAGGGAGAACTGCTGCCACCTTGTGGCCGTTTCACACAACAGCAGCTTTAATCCCAGCGCTAATGGTCAGTTGATATTCAAAATCATTGCAGGCCTGTAAATGACACCTGCCCTGAAAACAAATCCTGGGGTCACATATCGACCAAAAAATTCAAAGCACGTCCATATTTCAAAACGACCGTTTCACAAGGCATATTTTATGCACATTAGTGTTCTGCTTCTTTGTCTTTCTTTCTTTTTTGGTTAAAAAGACGGGAATGGAAAAAGGCATCCCTCAGACTGGGCGAAAATCTTTGCAAACGAATCAATGGACAAAGGTTTAATCTCCAATATATATAAACAGCTCATGCAGCTTAATATTAAAAAAACAAACAACCCAATACAAAAATGGGCAGAAGTTCTAAAGAGACGTTTCTTCAAAGAAGACACAGAGATGGCCAAGACGCACATGAAAAGCTGCTCAAGTGCACTAATTATTAGAGAAATGCAAATCAAAACTACAATAAGGTATCACCTCACACCTGTTAGGATCGGCATCATCAGAAAATCTACAAACAACAAATTCTGGGGAGGGTGTGGACAAAAGGAGCCCTCTTCCACTATTGGTGGGAATGTAAATTGATACCGTCACTATGGAGAACAGTATGGAGTCTCCTTTAAAAAACTAGAAATAGAATTACCATCCGATCCAGCAATCCCACTTCTGGGCATATACCCAGAGAAAACCATAAATCAAAAAGGCACATTCACCACAATGTTCATTGCAGCACTATTTAAAATAGCCAGGTAATGGAAGCAACCTAAATGCCCACAGACAGATGAATGGATAAAGATGGGGTACATATATAAAATGGAGTATTACTCGGCCATAAAAAGGAATGAAACTGGGTCATTTGTAGAGACATCGATGGATCTAGAGACTGTCATACAGAATGAAGTAAGTCAGAAAGAGGAAAACAAATATTGTATATTAATGCATATATGTGGAACCTAAAAGACGGTACAGATGAACTGGTTTGCAGGGAAGATATAGAGACACAAAGGTAGAGAACAAACTTATGGACACCAAGTGTGGGAAGCCATGGGGTGGTGGTGGTGGGATGAGTTGGGAGATTGGGATTGACCTGTATACATGTATATGCATAAAATACATAACTGATAATAACCTGTATAAAAAAGTAAATAAAATTAAATTTCAAACTTTAAAAAAATAATATTTAAAAATAAAACAGAAAAAAGTTCTTCCCTTCACACACATGTATTTATAGGAATGAATTATTTCCATGCTTATATCTATAAATACATAAAAGAGGAATAAAATCTAACTTGAACCATATACGAAAAAAAACCTGAACCCACCAGTTATACAGAGGAAAACCCTATCAGGGCACTTGCTCCAGCGGTAAACAATTCTGAAATTGGTCAGAGGTGTGGAATCATCTCCCATCCAGCTAGCACCCACCCCCCACGCAAGGAGCGTCCTCATTGCAAAGGTTGGAGACCGTGCCGAGGCATCTCTGAATAAAGGTGAGCTGAGCCCCAGGCCAGCTGCTGCTGAACTGTTCCCACCCTTCCCAGGTAAAACACCTGAATATGTACAAGGGCTTGAAAGCCTAGAGGACGGGACGTGGAGCCACACTAGCGACAGCACGCAGGCCAACTTGGTGCCTGCAGGCCAGCCAGGGTGGTCCTGGCCCCGGGTACTCTTCCGGAAGCTTTCCATTGTCCTGCCTGTGATACCCCTCCTGTCCCGGCCCCCACTGCTTTTTTCCTTCCTCACCTCTGTCCGGAGAGAAATTCCAGCGGAAGGTATGGGTGACACATCCTCTTCTTTACAGGTGGCAGCCTGGCAACTCCTGCAGAAAGGCCAGCAGTGCCCCACTCACACCGGGCCACCAACAAAGCTGTGGCCCCTCATTCCCTCCCACCAGCTCAGCCCCGAGACTGCTGACGGGGCAGAGAATATGGAGTCAGGCACAGCTTCAGGGGCTATTGCTGCCTGGTGCGCTGTTTATATTGACCTCAACCAGGCACACCTGGGGAGGGCCGGCCGGCAGGGTAAGGCTGCCCAGGTCAGCTAATCCACAACCCTCAGGGAATCACATTGTTGAAAATGGACCTCGCTAAGGCAGAATAGAAGCCAAGGAAAATAAGGACACAATGCCATTTGCAGCACCGTAGATGAGTCTAGAGGTAATCACGTGACTTGTAGTAAGTCAGAAAGTGAAAGACACATATCATATCATATCACTTATAGGTGTTACCTAAAAATGGATACCAGGGCAGATACTTCCACGGAGAAGGGCAATCACAGATTCATTAAACACACTTATGGTTCACCAATGGAAAGGTGTGAGGATTGGTTTCATTACGATATCGGGGTTAACAGACATATACAAACACAGGTGACATATATAATCTCAAAGACCTACGGAATACCAAGAGAAGACTACTCAACATTCTGTCATAACGTCCCTGGGAAAAGGATCCCAGGAAGAACAGACATCTGTATATGTGTAAAAGAACCACATCTTCGACACCTACAATAAGCCAAACATTGTAATCAAACTTGCTGTAATAAAAAATAAAAATTTAAATTAAAAATACGAACAAGAAGTAGGGAGACAAACTTGAGGGGCTTTCTCCTGGCACATTCCATTCTAAATTCCAATCTAGAACATGACTTCCATTGAGGCTCTGCTGCCCTAGTAACCAGATTTGGTAAGGGAGAACTGCTGCCACCTTGTGGCCGTTTCACACAACAGCAGCTTTAATCCCAGCGCTAATGGTCAGTTGATATTCAAAATCATTGCAGGCCTGTAAATGACACCTGCCCTGAAAACAAATCCTGGGGTCACATATCGACCAAAAAATTCAAAGGACGTCCATATTTCAAAACGACCGTTTCAAAAGGCATATTTTATGCACATTAGTGTTCTGCTTCTTTGTCTTTCTTTCTTTTTTGGTTAAAAAGACGGGAATGGAAAAAGGCATCCCTCAGACTGGGCGAAAATCGTTGCAAACGAATCAATGGACAAAGGTTTAATCTCCAATATATATAAACAGCTCATGCAGCTTAATTTTAAAAAAACAAACAACCCAATACAAAAATGGGCTGAAGTTCTAAAGAGACGTTTCTTCAAAGAAGACACAGAGATGGCCAAAACGCACATGAAAAGCTGCTCAACATCACTACTTATTAGAGAAATGCAAATCAAAACTACATGAGGTATCACCTCACACCTGTTAGGATCGGCATCATCAGAAAATCTACTAACAACAAATTCTGGGGAGGGTGTGGACAAAAGGAGCCCTCTTCCACTATTGCTGGGAATGTAAATTGATACAGTCACCATGGAGAACACTATGGAGTTTCCTTTAAAAAACTAGAAATAGAATTCCCATATGATCCAGCAATCCCACTTCTGGGCATATACCCAGAGAAAACCATAAATCAAAAAGGCACATTCACCACAATGTTCATTGCAGCACTATTTAAAATAGCCAGGTAATGGAAGCAACCTAAATGTCCACAGACAGATGAATGGATAAAGATGGCGTACATATATAAAATGGAATATTACTCGGCCATAAAAAGGAATGAAACTGGGTCATTTGTAGAGACATCGATGGATCTAGAGACTGTCCTATAGAATGAAGTAAGTCAGAAAAAGGAAAACAAATATTGTATATTAATGCATATATGTGGAACCTAAAAGATGGTACAGATGAACTGGTTTGCAGGGAAGAAATAGAGACGCAGAGGTAGAGAACAAACGTATGGACACCAAGTGTGGGAAGCCATGGGGTGGTGGTGGTGGGATGAGTTGGGAGATTGGGATTGACGTGTATACATGTATAGGCATAAAATACATAACTGATAATAACCTGCTGTATAAAAAAGTAAATAAAATTAAATTTCAAAATTTAAAAAAATAAAATTTAAAAATAAAACAGAAAAAAGTGCTTCCCTTCACACACATGTATTTATAGGAATGAATTATTTCCATGCTTATATCTATAAATACATAAAAGAGGAATAAAATCTAACTTGAACCATAAACGAAAAAAAACCTGAACCCACCAGTTATACAGAGGAAAAACCTATCAGTGCACTTGCTCCAGCGGTAAACAATTCTGAAATTGGTCAGAGGTGTGGAATCATCTCCCATCCAGGTAGCACCCACCCCCCACGCATTGAGCATCCTCATTGCAAAGCTGGGAGACCGTGCCGAGGCATCTCTGAATAAAGGTGAGATGAGCCCCAGGCCAGCTGCTGCTGAACTGTTCCCACCCTTCCCAGGTAAAACACCTGAATATGTACAAGGGCTTGAAAGCCTAGAGGAAGAGCCGTGGAGCCACACTAGCGACAGCACGCAGGCCAACTTGGTGCCTGCAGGCCAGCCAGGGTGGTCCTGACCCCGGGTACTCTTCCGGAAGCTTTCCATTGTCCTGCCTGTGATACCCCTCCTGTCCCGGCCCCCACTGCTTTTTTCCTTCCTCACCTCTGTCCGGAGAGAAATTCCAGCGGAAGGTATGGGTGACACATCCTCTTCTTTACAGGTGGCAGCCTGGCAACTCCTGCAGAAAGGCCAGCAGTGCCCCACTCACACCGGGCCACCAACAAAGCTGTGGCCCCTCATTCCCTCCCACCAGCTCAGCCCCGAGATGCTGACGGGGCAGAGAATATGGAGTCAGGCACAGCTTCAGGGGCTATTGCTGCCTGGAGCGCTGTTTATATTGACCTCAAACAGGCACACCTGCGGAGGGCCGGCCGGCAGGGTAAGGCTGCCCAGGTCAGCTAATCCACAACCCTCAGGGAATCACATTGTTGAAAATGGACCTCGCTAAGGCAGAATAGAAGCCAAGGAAAATAAGGACACAATGCCATTTGCAGCACCGTAGATGAGTCTAGAGGTAATCAGGTGACTTGTAGTAAGTGAAAAAGTGAAAGACACATATCATATCATATCACTTATAGGTGTTACCTAAAAATGGATACCAGGGCAGATATTTCCACGGAGAAGGGCAATCACAGTTTCATTAAACAAACTTATGGTTCACCAATGGAAAGGTGTGAGGATTGGTTTCATTACGATATCGGGGTTAACAGACATATACAAACACAGGTGACATATATAATCACCAAAGACCTACGGAATACCAAGAGAAGACTACTCAACATTCTGTCATAACGTCCCTGGGAAAAGGATCCCAGGAAGAACAGACATCTGTATATGTGTAAAAGCACCACATCTTCGACACCTACAGTAAGCCAAACATTGTAATCAAACTTGCTGTAATAAAAAATAAAAATTTAAATTAAAAATACGAACAAGAAGTAGGGAGACAAACTTGAGGGGCTTTCTCCTGGCACATTCCATTCTAAATTCCAATCTAGAACACGACTTCCATTAAGGCTCTGCTGCCCTAGTAACCAGATTTGGTAAGGGAGAACTGCTGCCACCTTGTGGCCGTTTCACACAACAGCAGCTTTAATCCCAGCGCTAATGGTCAGTTGATATTCAAAATCATTGCAGGCCTGTAAATGACACCTGCCCTGAAAACAAATCCTGGGGTCACGTATCGACCAAAAAATTCAAAGGACGTCCATATTTCAAAACGACCGTTTCAAAAGGCATATTTTATGCACATTAGTGTTCTGCTTCTTTGTCTTTCTTTTTTTTTGGTTAAAAAGACGGGAATGGAAAAAGGCATCCCTCAGACTGGGCGAAAATCGTTGCAAACGAATCAATGGACAAAGGTTTAATCTCCAATATATATAAACAGCTCATGCAGCTTAATATTAAAAAAACAAACAACCCAATACAAAAATGGGCAGAAGTTCTAAAGAGACGTTTCTTCAAAGAAGACACAGAGATGGCCAAGACGCACATGAAAGCTGCTCAAGAGCACTAATTATTAGAGAAATGCAAATCAAAACTACAATGAGGTATCACCTCACACCTGTTAGATTCGGCATCATCAGAAAATCTACAAACAACAAATTCTGGGGAGTGTCTGGAAAAAAGGAGCCCTCTTCCACTATTGGTGGGAATGTAAATTGATACAGTCACTATGGAGAACAGTATGGAGTTTCCTCTAAAAAACTAGAAATAGAATTACCATCTGATCCAGCAATCCCACTTCTGGGCATATACCCAGAGAAAACCATAAAGCAAAAAGGCACATTCACCACAATGTTCATTGCAGCACTATTTACAATAGACAGGTAATGCAAGCAACCTAAATGCCCACAGACAGATGAATGGATAAAGATGGGGTACATATATAAAATGGAATATTACTCGGCCATAAAAAGGAATGAAACTGGTTCATTTGTAGAGATATCGATGGATCTAGAGACTGTCATATAGAATGAAGTAAGTCAGAAAGAGGAAAACAAATATTGTATATTAATGCATATATGTGGAACCTAAAAATGGTACAGTTGAACTGGTTTGCAGGGAAGAAACAGAGACCCAGAGGTAGAGAACAAACGTATGGACACCAAGTGTGGGAAGCCATGGTGTGGTGGTGGTGGGATGAGTTGGGAGATTGGGTTTGCCCTGTATACATGTATAGGCATAAAATACATAACTGATAATAACCTGCTGTATAAAAAAGTAAATAAAATTAAATTTCAAAATTTTAAAAGATAAAATTTAAAAATAAAACAGAAAAAAGTTCTTCCCTTCCCACACATGTATTTATAGGAATGAATTATTTCCATGCTTATATCTATAAATACATAAAAGAGGAATAAAATCTAACTTGAACCATAAACGAAAAAAAACCTGAACACACCAGTTATACAGAAGAAAACCCTATCAGGGCACTTGCTCCAGCGCTAAACATTTCTGAAATTGGTCAGAGGTGTGGAAACATCTCCCATCCAGCTAGCACCGAACCCCCACGCAAGGAGCGTCCTCACTGCAAAGCTGGGAGACCGTGCAGAGGCATCTCTGAATAAAGGTGAGCTGAGCCCCAGGCCAGCTGCTGCTGAACTGTTCCCATCCTCCCCAGGTAAAACACCTGAATATGTACAAGGGCTTGAAAGCCTAGAGCAAGGGCCATGGAGCCACACCAGCGACAGCACGCTGGCCAAGTTGGTGCCTGCAGGCCAGCCAGGATGGTCCTGGCCCCGGGCGCTCTTCTGGAAGCTTTCCATTTCCCTGCCTGAGATACCCCTCCTTTCCCGGCCCCCACTCCTTTTTTTCCTTCCTCACCTCAGCCCGGAGAGTAATTCCAGTGGAAGTTATGGGTGACATATCCTCTTCTTTACAGGTGGCAGCCTGGCAACTCCTGCAGAAAGTCCAGCAGAGCCCCACTCACACCGGGCCACCCACAAAGCCGTGGAACCTCACACCCTCCCACCAGCACAGCCCCGAGACTGCTGACGGGGCAGAGAATATGGAGTCAGGCACAGCTGCAGGGGCTATTGCTGCCTGGAGTGCTGTTTATATTGACCTCAACCAGGCACACCTGGGGAGGGCCGGACGGCAGGGTAAGGCTGCCCAGGTCAGCTAATCCACAACCCTCAGGGAATCACATTGTTGAAAATGGACCTCGCTAAGGCAGAATAGAAGCCAAGGAAAATAAGGACACAATGCCATTTGCAGCACCGTAGATGAGTCTAGAGGTAATCAGGTGACTTGTAGTAAGTGAAAAAGTGAAAGACACATATCATATCATATCACTTATAGGTGTTACCTAAAAATGGATACCAGGGCAGATATTTCCACGGAGAAGGGCAATCACAGTTTCATTAAACAAACTTATGGTTCACCAATGGAAAGGTGTGAGGATTGGATTCATTACGATATTGGGGTTAACAGACAGATACAAACACAGGTGAAATATATAATCACCAAAGACCTACGGAATACCAAGAGAAGACTACTCAACATTCTGTCATAACGTACATGGGAAAAGGATCCCAGGAAGAACAGACATATGTATATGTGTAAAAGAAACACATCTTGCACACCAAAAACAAGCCAAACGTTGTAATCAAACTTGCTGTAATAAAAAATTAAAAAAATTAAATTCAAAACACGAACAAGAAGGAGTGAGACAAACTTGAGGGGCTTTCTCCTGGCCCATTCCGTTCTAAATTCCAATCTAGAATGTGAATTCCATTGAGGCTCTGCTGCCCTAGTAACCAGATTTGGTAAGGGAGAACTGCTGCCACCTTGTGGCCGTTTCACACAACAGCAGCTTTAATCCCAGCGCTAATGGTCAGAGGATATTCAAAATCATGACAGGCCTGTAAATGACACCTGCCCTGAAAACAAATCCTGGGGTCATATATCGACCAAAAAACTCAAAAGACGTCCATATTTCAAAATGACAGTTTCAAGAGGCATATTTTACGCACATTAGTGTTCTGCTTCTTTTGCTTTCTTTCTTTCTTGGTTAAAAAAACGGGAATGGAAAAAGGCAACCCTCAGAATGGGCGAACACGTTCGCAAAAGAATCAATGGACAAAGGTTTAATCTCCAATATATATAAACAGCTCATGCAGCTTAATATTAATAAAACACACAACCCAATACAAAAATGGGCAGAAGATCTAAATAGACGTTTCTTCCAAGAAGACACAGAGATGGCCAAGGCGCACATGAAAAGCTGCTCAACATCACTAATTATTAGAGAAATGCAAATCAAAACAACAATGAGGTATGACCTCACTCCTGTTAGAATCGGGATCATCAGAAAATCTACAAACAACAAATTCTGGGGACGGTGTGGACAAAAGAAACCCTCTTCCGCTATTGGTGGGCATGTAAATTGATACAGTCACTATGGAGAACAGTATGGAGGTTCCTTTAAAAAACTAAAAAGAGAATTACCATAGGATCCAGCAATCCCACTTCTGGGCATATACCCAGAGAAAACCATAAATCACAAAGGCACATTCACCACAATGCTCATTGCAGCACTCTTTACTATAGCCAGGTAATGGAAGCAACGTAAATGCCCACAGACAGACGAATGGATAAAGATGTGGTACATATATAAAATGGAATATTACTGAGCCATAAAAAGGAATGAAACTGGGTCATTTGTAGAGAAGTCGATGGATCTAGAGACTGTCATACAGAGGGAAGTAAGTCAGAAAGAGAAAAACAAATATTGTTTATTAATGCATATATGTGGAACCTAGAAAAATGGTACAAATGAACTAGTTTGCAGGGCAGAAATAGAGACAGAGGTAGAGAACAAACGTATGGACACCAAGTGGGGGAAGCCATGGGGTGGTGGTGGTGGGATGAGTTGGGAGATTGGGATTGACCTGTATACATGTATATGCATGAAATAGATAACTAAGAATAATCTGCTGTATAAAAAAATAAATAAAATTAAATTAAAAAATTTTAAAAAATAAAATTTAAAAATAAAACAGAAAAAAGTTCTTCCATTCACACAGATGTATTTATATGAATGAATTATTTCCATGCTTATATCAATATATACATAAATGAGGAATAAAATCTAACTCGAAGCAAAAAAAAAAAAAAACGGAACCTAACATTTATACAGAGGAAAACCCTACCAAGGCACTTGCTCCAGCGGTAAACAATTCTGAAATTGGTCAGAGGTGGGGAATCATCTCTCATACAGCCAGCAGCCCCGCCACCCACGCAAGGAGCGTCCTCAACGCAAAGCTGGGGGACCATGCCGAGGCCTCTGTGAGTAAACGTGAGCTGAGCCCCAGGCCAGCTGCTGTTGAAATTTTCCCTCCCTTCCCAGGTAAAACACCTGAATATGTACAAGTGCTTGAAAACCTAGAGGAAGGGCCGTGGAGCCACACCAGCGACAGCACGCTGGCCAACTTGGTGCCTGCAGGCCTGCCAGGATTGTTCTGGACCCGGGCGCTCTTCTGGAAGCTTTCCATTTCCCTGCCTGAGATACCCCTCCTGTCCCGGCCCCCACTCCTTTTTTTCCTTCCTCACCTCAGCCCGGAGAGAATTTCCAGTGGAAGTTATGGGTGACACATCCTCTTCTTTACAGGTGGCAGCCTGGCAACTCCTGCAGAAAGTCCAGCAGAGCCCCACTCACACCGGGCCACCCACAAAGCCGTGGACCCTCACACCCTCCCACCAGCACAGCCCCGAGACTGCTGACGGGGCAGAGAATATGGAGTCAGGCACAGCTGCAGGGGCTATTGCTGCCAGGAGTGCTGTTTATATTGACCTCAACACAGGCACACCTGGGGAGGGCCGGCCAGCAGGGTCAGGCTGCCCAGGTCAGCTAATACGGAGCCCTCAGAGAATCACATTGCAGAAAATGGACCTCGCTGAGACAGAATATGAGCCAAGGAAAAAAAGACACAATGCCATTTGCAGCACCGTAGATGAGTCTAGAGGTAATCACGTGACTTGTAGTAAGTCAGAAAGTGAAAGACACATATCGTATGATATCACTTATAGGTGTTACCTAACAATTGATACCAGGGCAAATAATTCCATGGAGAAGGGCAATCACAGATTCATTAAACAAACTTATGGTTCACCAATGGAAAGGTGCGAGGATTGGATTCATTACGATATTGGGGTTAACAGACAGATACAAACACAGGTGAAATATATAATCACCAAAGACCTATGGAATACCAAGAGAAGACTACTCAACATTCTGTCATAACGTACATGGGAAAAGGATCCCAGGAAGAACAGACATATGTATATGTCTAAAAGAAACACATCTTGCACACCAAAAACAAGCCAAACGTTGTTATCAAACTTGCTATAATAAAAAATAAAAAAATTAAATTCAAAACACAAACAAGAAGTAGTGAGACAAACTTGAGGGGCTTTCTCCTGGCCCATTCCGTTCTAAATTCCAATCTAGAACGTGAATTCCATTGAGGCTCTGCTGCCCTAGTAACCAGATTTGGTAAGGGAGAACTGCTGCCACCTTGTGGCCGTTTCACACAACAGCAGCTTTAATCCCAGCGCTAATGGTCAGAGGATATTCAAAATCATGACAGGCCTGTAAATGACACCTGCCCTGAAAACAAATCCTGGGGTCATATATCGACCAAAAAATTCAAAAGACGTCCGTATTTCAAAATGACAGTTTCAAGAGGCATATTTTACACACATTAGTGTTCTGATTCTTTTGCTTTCTTTCTTTCTTGGTTAAAAAAACGGGAATGGAAAAAGGCAACCCGCAGAATGGGCGAAAACGTTCGCAAAAGAATCAATGGACAAAGGTTTAATCTCCAATATATATAAACAGCTCATGCAGCTTAATATTAATAAAACAAACAACCCAATACAAAAATGTGCAGAAGATCTAAATAGACGTTTCTTCCAAGAAGACACAGAGATGGCCAAGACGCACATGAAAAGCTGCTCAACATCACTAATTATTAGAGAAATGCAAATCAAAACTACAATGAGGTATGACCTCACTCCTGTTAGAATCGGGATCATCAGAAAATCTACAAACAACAAATTCTGGGGACGGTGTTGACAAAAGGAACCCTCTTCCGCTATTGGTGGGCATGTAAATTGATACAGTCACCATGGAGAACAGTATGGAGGTTCCTTTAAAAAACTAAAAAGAGAATTACCATAGGATCCAGCAATCCCACTTCTGGGCATATACCCAGAGAAAATCATAAATCACAAAGACACATTCACCACAATGTTCATTGCAGCACGATTTGCAAGAGCCAGGTAATGGAAGCAACCTAAATGCCCACAGACAGTCGAATGGATAAAGATGTGGTACATATATAAAATGGAATATTACTGAGCCATAAAAAGGAATGAAACTGGGTCATTTGTAGAGAAGTCGATGTATCTAGAGACTGTCATACAGAGGGAAGTAAGTCAGAAAGAGAAAAACAAATATTGTATATTAATGCATATATGTGGAACCAAGAAAAATGGTACAAATGAACTAGTTTGCAGGGCAGAAATAGAGACAGAGGTAGAGAACAAACGTATGGACACCAAGTGGCGGAAGCCATGTGGCGGTGGTGGTGGGATGAGTTGGGAGATTGGGATTGACCTGTATACATGTATATGCATGAAATAGATTACTAAGAATAACCTGCTGTATAAAAAATTAAATAAAATTAAATTTCAAAATTTTTTAAAAATATAATTTAAAAATAAAACCGAAAAAAGTTCTTCCATTCACACAGATGTATTTATATGAATGAATTATTTCCATGCTTATATCAATAAATACATAAAAGAGGAATAAAATCTAACTCGAACCAAAAAAAAAAAAACCGGAACCTAACAGTTATACAGAGGAAAACCTTACCAAGGCACTTGCTCCAGCAGTAAACAATTCTGAAATTGGTCAGAGGTGGGGAATCATCTCTCATACAGCCAGCAGCCCCGCCCCCCACGCAAGGAGCGTCCTCATCGCAAAGCTGGGGGACCGTGCCGAGGCCTCTGTGAGTAAACGTGAGCTGAGCCCTAGGTCAGCTGCTGCTGAACTGTTCCCACCCTTCCCAGGTAAAACACCTGAATATGTACAAGGGCTTGAAAGCCTAGAGGAAGGGCCATGGAGCCACACTAGCGACAGCACGCAGGCCGACTTGGTGCCTGCAGGCCAGCCAGGGTGGTCCTGGCCCCGGGTACTCTTCCGGAAACTTTCCATTGTCCTGCCTGTGATACCCCTCCTGTCCCGGCCCCCACTGCTTTTTTCCTTCCTCACCTCTGTCCGGAGAGAAATTCCAGCGGAAGGAATGGGTGACACATCCTCTTCTTTACAGGTGGCAGCCTGGCAACTCCTGCAGAAAGGCCAGCAGTGCCCCACTCACACCGGGCCACCAACAAAGCTGTGGCCCCTCATTCCCTCCCACCAGCTCAGCCCCGAGACTGCTGACGGGGCAGAGAATATGGAGTCAGGCACAGCTTCAGGGGCTATTGCTGCCTGGAGCGCTGTTTATATTGACCTCAACCAGGCACACCAGGGGAGGGCCGGCCGGCAGGGTAAGGCTGCCCAGGTCAGCTAATCCACAACCCTCAGGGAATCACATTGTTGAAAATGGACCTCGCTAAGGCAGAATAGAAGCCAAGGAAAAGAAGGACACAATGCCATTTGCAGCACCGTAGATGAGTCTAGGGGTAATCACGTGAATTGTAGTAAGTCAGAAAGTGAAAGACACATATCATATCATATCACTTATAGGTGTTACCTAAAAATGGATACCAAGGCAGATATTTCCACGGACAAGGGCAATCACAGATTCATTAAACAAACTTATGGTTCACCAATGGAAAGGTGTGAGGATTGGTTTCATTACGATATCGGGGTTAACAGACCTATACAAACACAGGTGACATATATAATCACCAAAGACCTATGGAATACCAAGAGAAGACTACTCAACATTCTGTCATAACGTCCCTGGGAAAAGGATCCCAAGAAGAACAGACATCTGTATATGTGTAAAAGAACCACATCTTCGACACCTACAATAAGCCAAACATTGTAATCAAACTTGCTGTAATAAAAATAAAAATTTAAATTAAAAATACGAACAAGAAGTAGGGAGACAAACTTGAGGGGCTTTCTCCTGGCACATTCCATTCTAAATTCCAATCTAGAACACGACTTCCATTGAGGCTCTCCTGCCCTAGTCAACAGATTTGGTAAGGGAGAACTGCTGCCACCTTGTGGCCGTTTCACACAACACCAGCTTTAATCCCAGCGGTAATGGTCAGTTGATATTCAAAATCAATGCAGGCCTGTAAATGACACCTGCCCTGAAAACAAATCCTGGGGTCACATATCGACCAAAAAATTCAAAGGACGTCCATATTTCAAAACGACCGTTTCAAAAGGCATATTTTATGCACATTAGTGTTCTGCTTCTTTGTCTTTCTTTCTTTGTTGGTTAAAAAGACGGGAATGGAAAAAGGCAACCCTCAGACTGGGCGAAAATCGTTGCAAACGAATCAATGGACAAAGGTTTAATCTCCAATATATATAAACAGCTCATGCAGCTTAATATTAAAAAAACAAACAACCCAATACAAAAATGGGCAGAAGTTCTAAAGAGACGTTTCTTCAAAGAAGACACAGAGATGGCTAAGACGCACATGAAAAGCGGCTCAAGAGCACTAATTATTAGAGAAATGCAAATCAAAACTACAATGAGGTATCACCTCACACCTGTTAGGATCGGCATCATCAGAAAATTTACAAACAACAAATTCTGGGGAGGGTGTGGACAAAAGGAGCCCTCTTCCACTATTGGTGGGAATGTAAATTGATACCGTCACTATGGAGAACAGTATTGAGTTTCCTTTAAAAAACTGGAAATAGAATTACCATCCGATCCAGCAATCCCACTTCTGGGCATATATCCAGAGAAAACCATAAATCGAAAAGGCACATTCACCACAATGTTCATTGCAGCCCTATTTAAAATAGCCAGGTAATGGAAGCAACCTAAATGCCGACAAACAGATGAATGGATAAAGATGGGGTACATATATAAAATGGAATATTACTCGGCCATAAAAAGGAATGAAACTGGGTCATTTGTAGAGACATCGATGGATCTAGAGACTGTCATATAGAATGAAGTAAGTCAGAAAGAGGAAATCAAATATTGTATATTAATGCATATATGTGGAACCTAAATGATGGTACAGATGAACTGGTTTGCAGGGAAGAAATAGAGACACAGAGGTAGAGAACAAACGTATGGACACCATGTGTGGGAAGCCATGGGGTGGTGGTGGTGGGATGACTTGGGAGATTGGGATTGACCTGTATACATGTATATGCATAAAATACATAACTGATAATAACCTGCTGTATAAAAAAGTAAATAAAATTAAATTTCAAAATTTTGAAAAATAAAATTTAAAAATAAAACAGAAAAAAGTTCTTCCCTTCACACACATGTATTTATAGGAATGAATTATTTCCATGCTTATATCTATAAATACATAAAAGAGGAATAAAATCTAACTTGAACCATAAACGAAAAAATACCTGAACCCACCAGTTATACAGAGGAAAACCCTATCAGGGCACTTGCTCCAGGGGTAAACAATTCTGCAATTGGTCAGAGGTGTGGAATCATCTCCCATCCAGCTAGCACCCACCCCCCACGCAAGAAGCGTCCTCATTGCAAAGCTGGGAGACCGTGCCGAGAAATCTCTGAATAAAGGTGAGCTGAGCCCCAGGCCAGCTGCTGCTGAACTGTTCCCACCCTTCCCAGGTAAAACACCTGAATATGTACAAGGGCTTGAAAGCCTAGAGGAAGGGCCGTGGAGCCACACTAGCGACAGCACGCAGGCCAACTTGGTGCCTGCAGGCCAGCCAGGGTGGTCCTGGCCCCGGGTACTCTTCCGGAAGCTTTCCATTGTCCTGCCTGTGATACCCCTCCTGTCCCGGCCCCCACTGCTTTTTTCCTTCCTCACCTCTGTCCGGAGAGAAATTCCAGCGGAAGGTATGGGTGACACATCCTCTTCTTTACAGGTGGCAGCCTGGCAACTCCTGCAGAAAGGCCAGCAGTGCCCCACTCACACCGGGCCACCAACAAAGCTGTGGCCCCACATTCCCTCCCACCAGCTCAGCCCCGAGACTGCTGACGGGGCAGAGAATATGGAGTCAGGCACAGCTTCAGGGGCTATTACTGCCTGGAGCGCTGTTTATATTGACCTCAACCAGGCACACCTGGGGAGGGTCGGCCGGCAGTGTAAGGCTGCCCATGTCAGCTAATTCACAACCCTAAGGGAATCACATTGTTGAAAATGGACCTCGCTAAGTCAGAATAGAAGCCAAGGAAAATAAGGACACAATGCCATTTGCAGAACCGTAGATGAGTCTAGAGGTAATCACGTGACTTGTAGTAAGTCAGAAAGTGAAAGACACATATCATATCATATCACTTATAGGTGTTACCTAAAAATGGATACCAGGGCAGATATTTCCACGGAGAAGGGCAATCACAGATTCATTAAACAAACTTATGGTTCACCAATGGAAAGATGTGAGGATTGGTTTCATTACGATATCGGGGTTAACAGACATATACAAACACACGTGACATATATAATCACCAAAGACCTACGGAATACCAAGAGAAGACTACTCAACATTCTGTCATAACGTCCCTGGGAAAAGGATCCCAGGAAGAACAGACATCTGTATATGTGTAAAAGAACCACATCTTCGACACCTACAAGAAGCCAAACATTGTAATCAAACTTGCTGTAATAAAAAATAAAAATTTAAATTAAAAATACAAACAAGAAGTAGGGAGACAAACTTGAGGGGCTTTCTCCTGGCACATTCCATTCTAAATTCCAATCTAGAACACGACTTCCATTGAGGCTCTGCTGCCCTAGTAACCAGATTTGGTAAGGGAGAACTGCTGCCACCTTGTGGCCGTTTCACACAACAGCAGCTTTAATCCCAGCGCTAATGGTCAGTTGATATTCAAAATCATTGCAGGCCTGTAAATGACACCTGCCCTGAAAACAAATCCTGGGGTCACATATCGACCAAAAAATTCAAAGGACGTCCATATTTCAAAACGACCGTTTCAAAAGGCATATTTTATGCACATTAGTGTTCTGCTTCTTTGTCTTTCTTTCTTTTTTGGTTAAAAAGACGGGAATTGAAAAACGCATCCCTCAGACTGGGCGAAAATCGTTGCAAACGAATCAATGGACAAAGGTTTAATCTCCAATATATATAAACAGCTCATGCAGCTTAATATTAAAAAAACAAACAACCCAATACAAAAATGGGCAGAAGTACTAAAGAGACGTTTCTTCAAAGAAGACACAGAGATGGCCAAGACGCACATGAAAAGCTGCTCAAGAGCACTAATTATTAGAGAAATGCAAATCAAAACTACAATGAGGTATCACCTCACACCTGTTAGGATCGGCATCATCAGAAAATCTACAAACAACAAATTCTGGGGAGGGCGTGGACAAAAGGAGCCCTCTTCCACTATTGGAGGGAATGTAAATTGATACCGTCACTATGGAGAACAGTACTGAGTTTCCTTTAAAAAACTGGAAATAGAATTACCATCCGATCCAGCAATCCCACTTCTGGGCATATACCCAGAGAAAACCATAAATCAAAAAGGCACATTCACCACAATGTTCATTGCAGCACTATTTAAAATAGCCAGGTAATGGAAGCAACCTAAATGCCCACAGACAGATGAATGGATAAAGATGGGGTACATATATAAAATGGAATATTACTCGGCCCTAAAAAGGAATGAAACTGGGTCATTTGTAGAGACATCGATGGATGTAGAGACTGTCATACAGAATGAAGTAAGTCAGAAAGAGGAAAACAAATATTGTATATTAATGCATATATGTGGAACCTAAAAGATGGTACAGATGAACTGGTTTGCAGGGAAGAAATAGAGACACAGAGGTAGAGAACAAACGTATGGACACCAAGTGTGGGAAGCCATGGGGTGGTGGTGGTGGGATGACTTGGGAGATTGGGATTGACCTGTATACATGTATATGCATAAAATACATAACTGATAATAACCTGCTGTATAAAAAAGTAAATAAAATTAAATTTCAAAATTTTAAAAAATAAAATTTAAAAATAAAGCAGAAAAAAGTTCTTCCCTTCACACACATTTATTTATAGGAATGAATTATTTCCATGCTTATATCTATAAATACATAAAAGAGGAATAAAATCTAACTTGAACCATAAACGAAAAAAAACCTGAACCCACCAGTTATACAGAGGAAAACCCTATCAGGGCACTTGCTCCAGCGGTAAACAATTCTGAAATTGGTCAGAGGTGTGGAATCATCTCCCATCCAGCTAGCACCCACCCCCCATGCAAGGAGCGTCCTCATTGCAAAGTTGGGAGACCGTGCCGAGAAATCTCTGAATAAAGGTGATCTGGGCCCCAGGCCAGCTGCTGCTGAACTGTTCCCACCCTTCCCAGGTAAAACACCTGAATATGTACAAGGGCTTGAAAGCCTAGAGGAAGGGCCGTGGAGCCACACTAGCGACAGCACGCAGGCCAACTTGGTGCCTGCAGGCCAGCCAGGGTGGTCCTGGCCCCGGGTACTCTTCCGGAAGCTTTCCATTGTCCTGCCTGTGATACCCCTCCTGTCCCGGCCCCCACTGCTTTTTTCCTTCCTCACCTCTGTCCGGAGAGAAATTCCAGCGGAAGGTATGGGTGACACATCCTCTTCTTTACAGGGGGCAGCCTGGCAACTCCTTCAGAAAGGCCAGCAGTGCCCCACTCACACCGGGCCACCAACAAAGCTGTGGCCCCTCATTCCCTCCCACCAGCTCAGCCCCGAGACTGCTGACGGGGCAGAGAATATGGAGTCAGGCACAGCTTCAGGGGCTATTGCTGCCTGGAGCGCTGTTTATATTGACCTCAACCAGGCACACCTGGGGAGGGCCGGCCAGCAGGGTAAGGCTGCCCAGGTCAGCTAATCCACAACCCTCAGGGAATCATTGTTGAAAATGGACCTCGCTAAGGCAGAATAGAAGCCAAGGAAAATAAGGACACAATGCCATTTGCAGCACCGTAGATGAGTCTAGAGGTAATCACGTGACTTGTAGTAAGTCAGAAAGTGAAAGACACATATCATATCACTTATAGGTGTTACCTATAAATGGATACCAGGGCAGATATTTCCACGGAGAAGGGCAATCACAGATTCATTAAACAAACTTATGGTTCACCAATGGAAAGGTGTGAGGATTGGTTTCATTACGATATCGGGGTTAACAGACATATACAAACACAGGTGACATATATAATCACCAAAGACCTACGGAATACCAAGAGAAGACTACTCAACATTCTGTCATAACGTCCCTGGGAAAAGGATCCCAGGAAGAACAGACATCTGTATATGTGTAAAAGAACCACATCTTCGACACCTACAATAAGCCAAACATTGTAATCAAACTTGCTGTAATAAAAAATAAAAATTTAAATTAAAAATACGAACAAGAAGTAGGGAGACAAACTTGAGGGGCTTTCTCCTGGCACATTCCATTCTAAATTCCAATCTAGAACACGACTTCCATTGAGGCTCTGCTGCCCTAGTAACCAGATTTGGTAAGGGAGAACTGCTGCCACCTTGTGGCCGTTTCACACAACAGCAGCTTTAATCCCAGCGCTAATGGTGAGTTGATATTCAAAATCATTGCAGGCCTGTGAATGACACCTTCCCTGAAAACAAATCCTGGGGTCACATATCGACCAAAAAATTCAAAGGACGTCCATATTTCAAAACGACCGTTTCAAAAGGCATATTTTATGCACATTAGTGTTCTGCTTCTTTGTCTTTCTTTCTTTTTTGGTTAAAAAGACGGGAGTGGAAAAAGGCATCCCTCAGACTGGGCGAAAATCGTTGCAAACGAATCAATGGACAAAGGTTTAATCTCCAATATATATAAACAGCTCATGCAGCTTAATTTAAAAAAAACAAACAACCCAATACAAAAATGGGCAGAAGTTCTAAAGATACGTTTCTTCAAAGAAGACCCAGAGATGGCCAAGACGCACATGAAAAGATGCTCAAGAGCACTAATTATTAGAGAAATGCAAATCAAAACTACAATGAGGTATCACCTCACACCTGTTAGAATCGGGATCATCAGAAAATCTACAAACAACAAATTCTGTGGAGGGTGTGGACAAAAGCAGCCCTCTTCCACTATTGGTGGGAATGTAAATTGATACAGTCACTATGGAGAACACTATGGAGTTTCCTTTAAAAAACTAGAAATAGAATTACCATCTGATCCAGCAATCCCACTTCTGGGCATATACCCAGAGAAAACCATAAATCAAAAAGGCACATTCACCACAATGTTCATTGCAGCACTATTTACAATAGACAGGTAATGGAAGCAACCTAAATGCCCACAGACAGATGAATGGATAAAGATGGGGTACATATATAAAATGGAATATTACTCGGCCATAAAAGGGAATGAAACTGGGTCATTTGTAGAGACATCGATGGATCTAGAGACTGTCATATAGAATGAAGTAAGTCAGAAAGAGGAAATCAAATATTGTATATTAATGCATATATGTGGATCCTAAAAGATGGTACAGATGAACTGGTTTGCAGGGAAGAAATAGAGACACAGAGGTAGAGAACAAACGTATGGACACCAAGTGGGGGAAGCCATGGGGTGGGGGTGGTGGGATGAGTTGGGAGATTGGGATTGACCTGTATACATGTATATGCATAAAATACATAACTGATAATAACCTGCTGTATAAAAAAGTAAATAAAATTAAATTTCAAAATTTTAAAAAATAAAATTTAAAAATAAAACAGAAAAAAGTTCTTCCCTTCACACACATGTATTTATAGGAATGAATTATTTCCATGCTTATATCTATAAATACATAAAAGAGGAATAAAATCTAACTTGAACCATAAACGAAAAAAAACCTGAACCCACCAGCTTTACAGAGGAAAACCCTATCAGGGCACTTGCTCCAGCGGTAAACAATTCTGAAGTTGGTCAGAGGTGGGGAATCATCTCCCATCCAGCCAGGAACCCACCCCCCACGCAAGAAGCGTCCTCATTGCAAAGCTGGGAAACCGTGCCGAGGCATCTCTGAATAAAGCTGAGCTGAGCCCCAGACCAGCTGCTGCTGAACTGTTCCCACCCTTCCCAGGTAAAACACCTGAATATGTACAAGGGTTTGAAATCCTAGAGGAAGGGCCATGGAGCCACACCAGCGAAAGCAAGCAGGCCAAGTTGGTGACTGCAGGCCAGCCAGGGTGGTCCTGGCCCCGTGCACTCTTCTGGAAGCTTTCCATTCTCCTGCCTGAGATACCCCTCCTGTCCCGGCCCCCACTTCTTTTTTCCTTCCTCACCTCTGTCCGGAGAGTAATTCCAGCGGAAGGTATGGGTGACACATCCTCTTCTTTACAGGTGGCAGCCTGGCAACTCCTGCAGAAAGGCCAGCAGTGCCCCACTCACACCGGGCCAACAACAAAGCTGTGGCCCCACATTCCCTCCCACCAGCTCAGCCCCGAGACTGCTGACGGGGCAGAGAATATGGAGTCAGGCACAGCTTCATGGGCTATTGCTGCCTGGAGCGCTGTTTATATTGACCTCAACCAGGCACACCTGGGGAGGGCCGGACGGCAGGGTAAGGCTGCCCAGGTCAGCTAATCCACAACCCTTAGGGAATCACATTGTTGAAAATGGACCTCGCTAAGGCAGAATAGAAGCCAAGGAAAATAAGGACACAATGCAATTTGCAGCACCGTAGATGACTCTAGAAGTAATCACGTGACTTGTAGTAACTCAGAAAGGGAAAGACACATATCATATCATATCACTTATAGGTGTTACCTAAAAATGGATACCAGGGCAGATATTTCCACGGAGAAGGGCAATCACAGGTTCATTAAACAAACTTATGGTTCACCAATGGAAAGGTGTGAGGATTGGTTTCATTACGATATCGGGGTTAACAGACATATACAAACACAGGTGACATATATAATCACCAAAGACCTACGGAATACCAAGAGAAGACTACTCAACATTCTGTCATAACGTCCCTGGGAAAAGGATCCCAGGAAGAACAGACATCTGTATATGTGTAAAAGAACCACATCTTCGACACCTACAATAAGCCAAACATTGTAATCAAACTTGCTGTAATAAAAAATAAAAATTTAAATTAAAAATACGAACAAGAAGTAGGGAGACAAACTTGAGGGGCTTTCTCCTGGCACATTCCATTCTAAATTCCAATCTAGAACACGACTTCCATTGAGGCTCTGCTGCCCTAGTAACCAGATTTGGTAAGGGAGAACTGCTGCCACCTTGTGGCCGTTTCACACAACAGCAGCTTTAATCCCAGCGCTAATGGTCAGTTGATATTCAAAATCATTGCAGGCCTGTAAATGAAACCTGCCCTGAAAACAAATCCTGGGGTCACATATCGACCAAAAAATTCAAAGGACGTCCATATTTCAAAACGACCGTTTCAAAAGGCATATTTTATGCACATTAGTGTTCTGCTTCTTTGTCTTTCTTTCTTCTTTGGTTAAAAAGACGGGAATGGAAAAAGGCATCCCTCAGACTGGGCGAAATCGTTGCAAACGAATCAATGGACAAAGGTTTAATCTCCAATATATATAAACAGCTCATGCAGCTTAATATTAAAAAAACAAACAACCCAATACAAAAATGGGCAGAAGTTCTAAAGAGACGTTTCTTCAAAGAAGACACAGAGATGGCCAAGACGCACATGAAAAGCTGCTCAAGAGCACTAATAATTAGAGAAATGCAAATCAAGACTACAATGAGGTATCACCTCACACCTGTTAGGATCGGCATCATCAGAAAATCTACAAACAACAAATTCTGGGGAGGGTGTCGACAAAAGGAGCCCTCTTCCACTATTGGTGGGAATGTAAATTGATACCATCACTAAGGAGAACACTATGGAGTTTCCTTTAAAAAACTAGAAATAGAATTACCATCTGATCCAGCAATCCCACTTCTGGGCATATACCCAGAGAAAACCATAAATCAAAAAGGCACATTCACCACAATGTTCATTGCAGCACTATTTAAAATAGTCAGGTAATGGAAGCAACCTAAATGCCCACAGACAGATGAATGGATAAAGATGGGGTACATATATAAAATGGAATATTACTCGGCCATAAAAGGGAATGAAACTGGGTCATTTGTAGAGACATCGATGGATCTAGAGACTGTCATATAGAATGAAGTAAGTCAGAAAGAGGAAAACAAATATTGTATATTAATGCATATATGTGGAACCTAAATGAAGGTACAGATGAACTGGTTTGCAGGGAAGAAATAGAGACACAGAGGTAGAGAACAAACGTATGGACACCAAGTGTGGGAAGCCATGGGGTGGTGGTGGTGGGATGAGTTGGGAGATTGGGATTGACCTGTATACATGTATATGCATAAAATACATAACTGATAATAACCTGCTGTATAAAAAAGTAAATAAAATTAAATTTCAAAATTTTAAAAAATAAAATTTAAAAATAAAACAGAAAAAATTTCTTCCCTTCACACACATGTATTTATAGGAATGAATTATTTCCATGCTTATATCTATAAATACATAAAAGAGGAATAAAATCTAACTTGAACCATAAACGAAAAAAAACCTGAACCCACCAGTTATACAGAGGAAAACACTATCAGGGCACTTGCTCCAGCGGTAAACAATTCTGAAGTTGATCAGAGGTGGGGAATCATCTCCCAACCAGCCAGGAACCCACCCCCCACGCAAGAAGCGTCCTCATTGCAAAGCTGGGAGACCCTGCCGAGGCATCTCTGAATAAAGGTGAGCTGAGCCCCAGACCAGCTGCTGCTGAACTGTTCCCACCCTTCCCAGGAGAAACACCTGAATATGCACAAGGGTTTGAAATCCTAGAGGGAGGGCCATGGAGCCACACCAGCGAAAGCACGCAGGCCAAGTTGGTGACTGCAGGCCAGCCAGGGTGGTCCAGGCCCCGTGCGCTCTTCCGGAAGCTTTCCATTGTCCTGCCTGAGATACCCCTCCTCCCCCGGCCCCCACTGCTTTTTTCCTTCCTCACCTCTGTCCGGAGAGAAATTCCAGCGGAAGGTATGGGTGACACATCCTCTTCTTTACAGGTGGTGGCAGCCTGGCAACTCCTGCAGAAAGGCCAGCAGTGCCCCACTCACACCGGGCCAACAACAAAGCTCTGGCCCCTCATTCCCTCCCACCAGCTCAGCTCCGAGACTGCTGACGGGGCAGAGAATATGGAGTCAGGCACAGCTTCAGGGGCTATTGCTGCCTGGAGCGCTGTTTATATTGACCTCAACCAGGCACACCTGGGGAGGGCCGGACGGCAGGGTAAGGCTGCCCAGGTCAGCTAATCCACAACCCTCAGGGAATCACATTGTTGAAAATGGACCTCGCTAAGGCAGAATAGAAGCCAAGGAAAATAAGGACACAATGCCATTTGCAGCACCGTAGATGAGTCTAGAGGTAATCAGGTGACTTGTAGTAAGTGAAAAAGTGAAAGACACATATCATATCATATCACTTATAGGTGTTACCTAAAAATGGATACCAGGGCAGATATTTCCACGGAGAAGGGCAATCACAGTTTCATTAAACAAACTTATGGTTCACCAATGGAAAGGTGTGAGGATTGGATTCATTACGATATTGGGGTTAACAGACAGATACAAACACAGGTGAAATATATAATCACCAAAGACCTACGGAATACCAAGAGAAGACTACTCAACATTCTGTCATAACGTACATGGGAAAAGGATCCCAGGAAGAACAGACATATGTATATGTGTAAAAGAAACACATCTTGCACACCAAAAACAAGCCAAACGTTGTAATCAAACTTGCTGTAATAAAAAATTAAAAAAATTAAATTCAAAACACGAACAAGAAGTAGTGAGACAATCTTGAGGGGCTTTCTCCTGGCCCATTCCGTTCTAAATTCCAATCTAGAACGTGAATTCCATTGAGGCTCTGCTGCCCTAGTAACCAGATTTGGTAAGGGAGAATTGCTGCCACCTTGTGGCCGTTTCACACAACAGCAGCTTTAATCCCAGCTCTAATGGTCAGTGGATATTCAAAATCATTAGAGGCCTGTAAATGACACGTGTCCTGAAAACAAATCCTGGGGTCATATATCGACCAAAAAATTCAAAAGACGTCCATATTTCAAAATGACAGTTTCAAGAGGCATATTTTACGCACATTAGTGTTCTGCTTCTTTTGCTTTCTTTCTTTCTTGGTTAAAAAAACGGGAATGGAAAAAGGCAACCCTCAGAATGGGCGAAAACGTTCGCAAACGAATCAATGGACAAAGGTTTAATCTCCAATATATATAAACAGCTCATGCAGCTTAATATTACTAAAACAAACAACCCAATACAAAAATGGGCAGAAGATCTAAACAGACGTTTCTTCAAAGAAGACACAGAGAGGGCCAAGAAGCACATGAAAAGCTGCTCAACATCACTAATTATTAGAGAAATGCAAATCAAAACAACAATGAGGTATGACCTCACTCCTGTTAGAATCGGGATCATCAGAAAATCTACAAACAACAAATTCTGGGGACGGTGTGGACAAAAGGAACCCTCTTCCGCTATTGGTGGGCATGTAAATTGATACAGTCACTATGGAGAACAGTATGGAGGTTCCTTTAAAAAACTAAAAAGAGAATTACCATAGGATCCAGCAATCCAACTTCTGGGCATATACCCAGAGAAAACCATAAATCACAAAGACACATTCACCAAAATGTTCATTGCAGCACTATTTACAATAGCCAGGTAATGGAAGCAACGTCAATGCCCACAGACAGACGAATGGATAAAGATGTGGTACATATATAAAATGGAATATTACGGAGCCATAAAAAGGAATGAAACTGGGTCATCTGTAGAGAAGTCGATGGATCTAGAGACTGTCATACAGAGGGAAGTAAGTCAGAAAGAGAAAAACAAATATTGTTTATTAATGCATATATGTGGAACCTAGAAAAATGGTACAAATGAACTAGTTTGAAGGGCAGAAATAGAGACAGAGGTAGAGAGCAAACGTATGGACACCAAGTGGGGGAAGCCATGGGGTGGTGGTGGTGGGATGAGTTGGGAGATTGGGATTGACCTGTATACATGTATATGCATGAAATAGATAACTAAGAATAACCTGCTGTACAAAAAAATAAATAAAATTAAATTTCAAAATTTTGAAAAATAAAATTTAAAAATAAAACAGAAAAAAGTTCTTCCATTCACACAGATGTATTTATATGAATGAATTATTTCCATGCTTATATCAATAAATACATAAAAGAGGAATAAAATCTAACTCGAACCAAAAAAAAAAAAAACGGAACCTAACAGTTATACAGAGGAAAACCCTACCAAGGCACTTGCTCCAGCGGTAAACAATTCTGAAATTGGTCAGAGGTGGGGAATCATCTCTCATACAGCCAGCAGCCCCGCCACCCACGCAAGGAGCATCCTCAATGCAAAGCTGGGGGACCGAGCCGAGGCCTCTGTGAGTAAACGTGAGCTGAGCCCCAGGCCAGCTGCTGTTGAAATTTTCCCTCCCTTCCCAGGTAAAACACCTGAATATGTACAAGTGCTTGAAAACCTAGAGGAAGGGCCGTGGAGCCACACCAGCGACAGCACGCTGGCCAACTTGGTGCCTGCAGGCCAGCCAGGATGGTCCTGGCCCCGGGCGCTCTTCTGGAAGCTTTCCATTTCCCTGCCTGAGATACCCCTCCTGTCCCGGCCCCCACTCCTTTTTTTCCTTCCTCACCTCAGCCCGGAGAGAAATTCCAGTGGAAGTTATGGGTGACACATCCTCTTCTTTACAGGTGGCAGCCTGGCAACTCCTGCAGAAAGTCCAGCAGAGCCCCACTCACACCGGGCCACCCACAAAGCCGTGGACCCTCACACCCTCCCACCAGCACAGCCCCGAGACTGCTGACGGGGCAGAGAATATGGAGTCAGACACAGCTGCAGGGGCTATTGCTGCCAGGAGTGCTGTTTATATTGACCTCAACACAGGCACACCTGGGGAGGGCCGGCCAGCAGGGTCAGGCTGCCCAGGTCAGCTAATACTCAGCCCTCAGAGAATCACATTGCACAAAATGGACCTCGCTAAGACAGAATATTAGCCAAGGAAAAAAGGACACAATGCCAGTTGCAGCACCGTAGATGAGTCTAGAGGTAATCACGTGACTTGTAGTAAGTCAGAAAGTGAAAGACACATATCGTATGATATCACTTATAGGTGTTACCTAACAATTGATACCAGGGCAGATATTTCCATGGAGAAGGGCAATCACAGATTCATTAAACAAACTTATGGTTCACCAATGGAAAGGTGCGAGGATTGGATTCATTACGATATTGGGGTTAACAGACAGATACAAACACAGGTGAAATATATAATCACCAAAGACCTACGGAATACCAAGAGAAGACTACTCAACATTCTCTCATAACGTCCCTGGGAAAAGGATCCCAGGAAGAACAGACATATGTATATGTGTAAAAGAAACACATCTTGCACACCAAAAACAAGCCAAACGTTGTAATCAAACTTGCTGTCATAAAAAATAAAAAAATTAAATTCAAAACACAAACAAGAAGTAGTGAGACAAACTTGAGGGGCTTTATCCTGGCACATTCCGTTCTAAATTCCAATCTAGAACGTGAATTGCATTGAGGCTCTGCTGCCCTAGTAACCAGATTTGGTAAGGGAGAACTGCTGCCACCTTGTGGCCGTTTCACACAACAGCAGCTTTAATCCCAGCGCTAATGGTCAGAGGATATTCAAAATCATGACAGGCCTGTAAATGACACCTGCCCTGAAAACAAATCCTGGGGTCATATATCGACCAACAAATTCAAAAGACGTCCATATTTCAAAATGACAGTTTCAAGAGGCATATTTTACGCACATTAGTGTTCTGCTTCTTTTGATTTCTTTCTTTCTTGGTTAAAAAAACGGGAATGGAAAAAGGCAACACTCAGAATGGGCGAAAACGTTCGCAAAAGAATCAATGGACAAAGGTTTAATCTCCAATATATATAAACAGCTCATGCAGCTTAATATTAATAAAACAAACAACCCAATACAAAAATGGGCAGAAGATCTAAATAGACGTTTCTTCCAAGAAGACACAGAGATGGCCAAGACGCACATGAAAAGCTGCTCAACATCACTAATTATTAGAGAAATGCAAATCAAAACTACAATGAGGTATGACCTCACTCCTGTTAGAATCGGGATCATCAGAAAATCTACAAACCACAAATTCTGGGGACGGTGTGGACAAAAGGAACCCTCTTCCGCTATTGGTGGGCATGTAAATTGATACAGTCACTATGGAGAACAGTATGGAGGTTCCTTTAAAAAACTAAAAAGAGAATTACCATAGGATCCAGCAATCCCACTTCTGGGCATATACCCAGAGAAAATCATAAATCACAAAGACACATTCACCACAATGTTCATTGCAGCACTATTTACAAGAGCCAGGTAATGGAAGCAACCTAAATGCCCACAGACAGACGAATGGATAAAGATGTGCTACATATATAAAATGGAATATTACTCGGCCATAAAAAGGAATGAAACTGGGTCATTTGTAGAGACATCGATGGATCTAGAGACTGTCATACAGAATTAAGTAAGTCAGAAAGAGGAAATCAAATATTTTATATTAATGCATATATGTGGAACCTAAAAAATGGTACAGATGAACTGCTTTGCAGGGAAGAAATAGAGACGCAGAGATAGAGAACAAACGTATGGACACCAAGTGTGGGAAGCCATGGGGTGGTGGTGGTGGGATGAGTTGGGAGATTCGGATTGACCTGTATACATGTATATGCATAAAATACAAAACTAATAATAACGTGCTATATAAAAAAGTAAATGAAATTAAATTTCAAAATTTTAAAAAATAAAATTTAAAAATAAAACAGAAAAAATTTATTACCTTCACAAAGATGTATTTATAGGAAAGAATTATTTCCATGCTTATATCTATAAATACATAAAAGAGGAATAAAATCTAACTTGAACCATATACGAAAAAAAACCTGAACCCACCAGTTATACAGAGGAAAACCCTATCAGGGCACTTGCTCCAGCGGTAAACAATTCTGAAATTGGTCAGAGGTGTGGAATCATCTCCCATCCAGCTAGCACCCACCCCCCACGCAAGGAGCGTCCTCATTGCAAAGCTGGGAGACCGTGCCGAGGCATCTCTGAATAAAGGTGAGCTGAGCCCCAGGCCAGCTGCTGCTGAACTGTTCCCACCCTTCCCAGGTAAAACACCTGAATATGTACAAGGGCTTGAAAGCCTAGAGGACGGGACGTGGAGCCACACTAGCGACAGCACGCAGGCCAACTTGGTGCCTGCAGGCCAGCCAGGGTGGTCCTGGCCCCGGGTACTCTTCCGGAAGCTTTCCATTGTCCTGCCTGTGATACCCCTCCTGTCCCGGCCCCCACTGCTTTTTTCCTTCCTCACCTCTGTCCGGAGAGAAATTCCAGCGGAAGGTATGGGTGACACATCCTCTTCTTTACAGGTGGCAGCCTGGCAACTCCTGCAGAAAGGCCAGCAGTGCCCCACTCACACCGGGCCACCAACAAAGCTGTGGCCCCTCATTCCCTCCCACCAGCTCAGCCCCGAGACTGCTGACGGGGCAGAGAATATGGAGTCAGGCACAGCTTCAGGGGCTATTGCTGCCTGGAGCGCTGTTTATATTGACCTCAACCAGGCACACCTGGGGAGGGCCGGCCGGCAGGGTAAGGCTGCCCAGGTCAGCTAATCCACAACCCTCAGGGAATCACATTGTTGAAAATGGACCTCGCTAAGGCAGAATAGAAGCCAAGGAAAATAAGGACACAATGCCATTTGCAGCACCGTAGATGAGTCTAGAGGTAATCACGTGACTTGTAGTAAGTCAGAAAGTGAAAGACACATATCATATCATATCACTTATAGGTGTTACCTAAAAATGGATACCAGGGCAGATACTTCCACGGAGAAGGGCAATCACAGATTCATTAAACACACTTATGGTTCACCAATGGAAAGGTGTGAGGATTGGTTTCATTACGATATCGGGGTTAACAGACATATACAAACACAGGTGACATATATAATCACCAAAGACCTACGGAATACCAAGAGAAGACTACTCAACATTCTGTCATAACGTCCCTGGGAAAAGGATCCCAGGAAGAACAGACATCTGTATATGTGTAAAAGAACCACATCTTCAACACCTACAATAAGCCAAACATTGTAATCAAACTTGCTGTAATAAAAAATAAAAATTTAAATTAAAAATACGAACAAGAAGTAGGGAGACAAACTTGAGGGGCTTTCTCCTGGCACATTCCATTCTAAATTCCAATCTAGAACATGACTTCCATTGAGGCTCTGCTGCCCTAGTAACCAGATTTGGTAAGGGAGAACTGCTGCCACCTTGTGGCCGTTTCACACAACAGCAGCTTTAATCCCAGCGCTAATGGTCAGTTGATATTCAAAATCATTGCAGGCCTGTAAATGACACCTGCCCTGAAAACAAATCCTGGGGTCACATATCGACCAAAAAATTCAAAGGACGTCCATATTTCAAAACGACCGTTTCAAAAGGCATATTTTATGCACATTAGTGTTCTGCTTCTTTGTCTTTCTTTCTTTTTTGGTTCAAAAGACGGGAATGTAAAAAGGCATCCCTCAGACTGGGCGAAAATCGTTGCAAACGAATCAATGGACAAAGGTTTAATCTCCAATATATATAAACAGCTCATGCATCTTAATTTTAAAAAAACAAACAACCCAATACAAAAATGGGCTGAAGTTCTAAAGAGACGTTTCTTCAAAGAAGACACAGAGATGGCCAAAACGCACATGAAAAGCTGCTCAACATCACTAATTATTAGAGAAATGCAAATCAAAACTACATGAGGTATCACCTCACACCTGTTAGGATCGGCATCATCAGAAAATCTACAAAGAACAAATTCTGGGGAGGGTGTGGACAAAAGGAGCCCTCTTCCACTATTGGTGGGAATGTAAATTGATACAGTCACCATGGAGAACACTATGGAGTTTCCTTTAAAAAACTAGAAATAGAATTCCCATATGATCCAGCAATCCCACTTCTGGGCATATAACCAGAGAAAACCATAAATCAAAAAGGCACATTCACCACAATGTTCATTGCAGCACTATTTAAAATAGCCAGGTAATGGAAGCAACCTAAATGCCCACAGACAGATGAATGGATAAAGATGGCGTACATATATAAAATGGAATATTACTCGGCCATAAAAAGGAATGAAACTGGGTCATTTGTAGAGACATCGATGGATCTAGAGACTGTCATATAGAATGAAGTAAGTCAGAAAGAGGAAAACAAATATTGTATATTAATGCATATATGTGGAACCTAAAAGATGGTACAGATGAACTGGTTTGCAGGGAAGAAATAGAGACGCAGAGGTAGAGAACAAACGTATGTACACCAAGTGTGGGAAGCCATGGGGTGGTGGTGGTGGGATGAGTTGGGAGATTGGGATTGACCTGTATACATGTATATGCATAAAATACATAACTGATAATAACCTGCTGTATAAAAAAGTAAATAAAATTAAATTTCAAAATTTTAAAAAATAAAATTTAAAAATAAAACAGAAAAAAGTGCTTCCCTTCACACACATGTATTTATAGGAATGAATTATTTCCATGCTTATATCTATAAATACATAAAAGAGGAATAAAATCTAACTTGAACCATAAAAGAAAAAAAACCTGAACACACCAGTTATACAGAGGAAAACCCTATCAGGGCACTTGCTCCAGCGGTAAACAATTCTGAAATTGGTCAGAGGTGTGGAATCATCTCCCATCCAGCTAGCACCCACCCCCCACGCAAGGAGCGTCCTCATTGCAAAGCTGGGGGACCGTGCCGAGGAATCTCTGAATAAAGGTGAGCTGAGCCCCAGGCCAGCTGCTGCTGAACTGTTCCCACCCTTCCCAGGTAAAACACCTGAATATGTACAAGGGCTTGAAAGCCTAGAGGAACGGCCGTGGAGCCACACTAGCGACAGCACGCAGGCCAACTTGGTGCCTGCAGGCCAGCCAGGGTGGTCCTGGCCCCGGGTACTCTTCCGGAAGCTTTCCATTGTCCTGCATGTGATACCCCTCCTGTCCCGGCCCCCACTGCTTTTTTCCTTCCTCACCTCTGTCCAGAGAGAAATTCCAGCGGAAGGTATGGGTGACACATCCTCTTCTTTACAGGTGGCAGCCTGGCAACTCCTGCAGAAAGGCCAGCAGTGCCCCAATCACACTGGGCCACCAACAAAGCTGTGGCCCCTCATTCCCTCCCACCAGCTCAGCCCCGAGACTGCTGACGGGGCAGAGAATATGGAGTCAGGCACAGCTTCAGGGGCTATTGCTGCCTGGAGCGCTGTTTATATTGACCTCAACCAGGCACACCTGGGGAGGGCCGGCCGGCAGGGTAAGGCTGCCCAGGTCAGCTAATCCACAACCCTCAGGGAATCACATTGTTGAAAATGGACCTCGCTAAGGCAGAATAGAAGCCAAGGAAAATAAGGACACAATGCCATTTGCAGCACCGTAGATGAGTCTAGAGGTAATCAGGTGACTTGTAGTAAGTGAAAAAGTGAAAGACACATATCATATCATATCACTTATAGGTGTTACCTAAAAATGGATACCAGGGCTGATATTTCCACGCAGAAGGGCAATCACAGTTTCATTAAACAAACTTATGGTTCACCAATGGAAAGGTGTGAGGATTGGTTTCATTACGATATCGGGGTTAACAGACATATACAAACACAGGTGACATATATAATCACCAAAGACCTACGGAATACCAAGAGAAGACTACTCAACATTCTGTCATAACGTCCCTGGGAAAAGGATCCCAGGAAGAACAGACATCTGTATATGTGTAAAAGAACCACATCTTCGACACCTACAATAAGCCAAACATTGTAATCAAACTTGCTGTAATAAAAAATAAAAATTTAAATTAAAAATACAAACAAGAAGTAGGGAGACAAACTTGAGGGGCTTTCTCCTGGCACATTCCATTCTAAATTCCAATCTAGAACATGACTTCCATTGAGGCTCTGCTGCCCTAGTAACCAGATTTGGTAAGGGAGAACTGCTGCCACCTTGTGGCCGTTTCACACAACAGCAGCTTTAATCCCAGCGCTAATGGTCAGTTGATATTCAAAATCATTGCAGGCCTGTAAATGACACCTGCCCTGAAAACAAATCCTGGGGTCACATATCGACCAAAAAATTCAAAGGACGTCCATATTTCAAAACGACCGTTTCAAAATGCATATTTTATGCACATTAGTGTCCTGCTTCTTTGTCTTTCTTTTTTGGTTAAAAAGACGGGAATGGAAAAAGGCATCCCTCAGACTGGGCGAAAATCGTTGCAAACGAATCAATGGACAAAGGTTTAATCTCCAATATATATAAACAGCTCATGGAGCTTAATTTTAAAAAAACAAACAACCCAATACAAAAATGGGCTGAAGTTCTAAAGAGACGTTTCTTCAAAGAAGACACAGAGATGGCCAAAACGCACATGAAAAGCTGCTCAACATCACTAATTATTAGAGAAATGCAAATCAAAACTACATGAGGTATCACCTCACACCTGTTAGGATCGGCATCATCAGAAAATCTACTAACAACAAATTCTGGGGAGGGTGTGGACAAAAGGAGCCCTCTTCCACTATTGGTGGGAATGTAAATTGATACAGTCACCATGGAGAACACTATGGAGTTTCCTTTAAAAAACTAGAAATAGAATTACCATATGATCCAGCAATCCCACTTCTGGGCATATACCCAGAGAAAACCATAAATCAAAAAGGCACATTCACCACAATGTTCATTGCAGCACTATTTAAAATAGCCAGGTAATGGAAGCAACCTAAATGCCCACAGACAGATGAATGGATAAAGATGGCGTACATATATAAAATGGAATATTACTCGGCCATAAAAAGGAATGAAACTGGGTCATTTGTAGAGACATCGATGGATCTAGAGACTGTCATATAGAATGAAGTAAGTCAGAAAGAGGAAAACAAATATTGTATATTAATGCATATATGTGGAACCTAAAAATGGTACAGTTGAACTGGTTTGCAGGGAAGAAATAGAGACCCAGAGGTAGAGAACAAACGTATGGACACCAAGTGTGGGAAGCCATGGTGTGGTGGTGGTGGGATGAGTTGGGAGATTGGGTTTGCCCTGTATACATGTATAGGCATAAAATACATAACTGATAATAACCTGCTGTATAAAAAAGTAAATAAAATTAAATTTCAAAATTTTAAAAGATAAAATTTAAAAATAAAACAGAAAAAAGTTCTTCCCTTCCCACACATGTATTTATAGGAATGAATTATTTCCATGCTTATATCTATAAATACATAAAAGAGGAATAAAATCTAACTTGAACCATAAACGAAAAAAAACCTGAACACACCAGTTATACAGAGGAAAACCCTATCAGGGCACTTGCTCCAGCGCTAAACATTTCTGAAATTGGTCAGAGGTGTGGAACCATCTCCCATCCAGCTAGCACCGAACCCCCACGCAAGGAGCGTCCTCACTGCAAAGCTGGGAGACGGTGCAGAGGCATCTCTGAATAAAGGTGAGCTGAGCCCCAGGCCAGCTGCTGCTGAACTGTTCCCTTCCTCCCCAGGTAAAACACCTGAATATGTACAAGGGCTTGAAAGCCTAGAGCAAGGGCCATGGAGCCACACCAGCGACGGCACGCTGGCCAACTTGGTGCCTGCAGGCCAGCCAGGATGGTCCTGACCCCGGGTACTCCTCCGGAAGCTTTCCATTGTCCTGCCTGAGATACCACACCTGTCCCGGCCCCCACTGCTTTTTTCCTTCCTCACCTCTGTCCGGAGAGAAATTCCAGCGGAAGGTATGGGTGACACATCCTCTTCTATACAGGTGGCAGCCTGGCAACTCCTGCAGAAAGGCCAGCAGTGCCCCACTCACACCGGGCCACCAACAAAGCTGTGGCCCCTCATTCCCTCCCACCAGCTCAGCCCCGAGACTGCTGACGGGGCAGAGAATATGGAGTCAGGCACAGATTCAGGGGCTATTGCGGCCTGGAGCGCTGTTTATATTGACCTCAACCAGGCCCACCAGGGAGGGCCGGCCGGCAGGGTAAGGCTGCACAGGTCAGCTAATCCACAACCCTCAGGGAATCATTGTTGAAAATGGACCTCGCTAAGGCAGAATAGAAGCCAAGGAAAATAAGGACACAATGCCATTTGCAGCACCGTAGATGAGTCTAGAGGTAATCACGTGACTTGTATTAAGTCAGAAAGTGAAAGACACATATCATATCACTTATAGGTGTTACCTAAACATGGATACCAGGGCAGATATTTCCACGGAGAAGGGCAATCACAGATTCATTAAACAAACTTATGCTTCACCAATGGAAAGGTGTGAGGGTTGGTTTCATTATGTTATCGGGGTTAACAGACATATACAAACACAGGTGACATTTATAATCACCAAAGACCTACGGAATACCAAGAGAAGACTACTCAATATTCTGTCATAACGTCCCTGGGAAAAGGATCCCAGGAAGAACAGACATCTGTATATGTGTAAAAGAACCACATCTTCGACACCTACAATAAGCCAAACATTGTAATCAAACTTGCTGTAATAAAAAATAAAAATTTAAATTAAAAATACGAACAAGAAGTAGGGAGACAAACTTGAGGGGCTTTCTCCTGGCACATTCCATTCTAAATTCCAATCTAGAACACGACTTCCATTGAGGCTCTGTTGCCCTAGTAACCAGATTTGGTAAGGGAGAACTGCTGCCACCTAGTGGCCGTTTCACACAACAGCAGCTTTAATCCCAGCGCTAATGGTCAGTTGATATTCAAAATCATTGCAGGCCTGTAAATGACACCTGCCCTGAAAACAAATCCTGGGGTCACATATCGACCAAAAAATTCAAAGGACGTCCATATTTCAAAACGACCGTTTCAAAAGGCATATTTTATGCACATTAGTGTTCTGCTTCTTTGTCTTTCTTTCTTTTTTGGTTAAAAAGACGGGAATGGAAAAAGGCATCCCTCAGACTGGGCGAAAATCGTTGCAAACGAATCAATGGACAAAGGTTTAATCTCCAATATATATAAACAGCTCATGCAGCTTAATATTAAAAAAACAAACAACCCAATACAAAAATGGGCAGAAGTTCTAAAGAGACGTTTCTTCAAAGAAGACACAGAGATGGCCAAGATGCACATGAAAAGCTGCTCAAGAGCACTAATTAGTAGAGAAATGCAAATCAAAACTACAATGAGGTATCACCTCACACCTGTTAGAATCGGCTTCATCAGAAAATCTACAAACAACAAATTCTGGGGAGGGTGTGGACAAAAGGAGCCCTCTTCCACTATTGGTGGGAATGTAAATTGATACCGTCACTATGAAGAACACTATGGAGTTTCCTTTAAAAAACTAGAAATAGAATTACCATCTGATCCAGCAATCCCACTTCTGGGCATATACCCAGAGAAAACCATAAATCAAAAAGGCACATTCACCACAATGTTCATTGCAGCACTATTTACAATAGCCAGGTAATGGAAGCAACCTAAATGCCCACAGACAGATGAATGGATAAAGATGGGGTACATATATAAAATGGAATATTACTCGGCCATAAAAAGGAAAGAAACTGGGTCATTTGTAGAGACATCGATGGATCTAGAGACTGTCATATAGAATGAAGTAAGTCAGAAAGAGGAAAACAAATATTGTATATTAATGCATATATGTGGAACCTAAAAGATGGTACAGATGAACTGGTTTGCAGGGAAGAAATAGAGACACAGAGGTAGAGAACAAACGTATGGACACCAAGTGTGGGAAGCCATGGGGTGGTGGTGGTGGGATGAGTTGGGAGGTTGGGATTGACCTGTATACATGTATATGCATAAAATACATAACTGATAATAACCTGCTGTATAAAAAAGTAAATAAAATTAAATTTCAAAATTTTGAAAAATAAAATTTAAAAATAAAACAGAAAAAAGTTCTTCCCTTCACACACATGTATTTATAGGAATGAATTATTTCCATGCTTATATCTATAAATACATAAAAGAGGAATAAAATCTAACTTGAACCATAAACTAAAAAAAACCTGAACCCACCAGTTATACAGAGGAAAACCCTATCAGGGCACTTGCTCAAGCGGTAAACAATTCTGAAATTGGTCAGAGGTGTGGAATCATCTCCCATCCAGCTAGCACCCACCCCCCACGCAAGGAGCGTCCTCATTGCAAAGCTGGGAGACCGTGCCGAGGCACCTCTGAATAAAGGTGAGCTGAGCCCCAGGCCAGCTGCTGCTGAACTGTTCCCACCCTTCCCAGGTAAAACACCTGAATATGTACAAGGGCTTGAAAGCCTAGAGGAAGGGCCGTGGATCCACACTAGCGACAGCACATAGGCCTACTTGGTGCCTGCAGGCCAACCAGGGTGGTCCTGACCCCGGGTACTCCTCCGGAAGCTTTCCATTGTCCTGCCTGAGATACCACACCTGTCCCGGCCCCCACTGCTTTTTTCCTTCCTCACCTCTGTCCGGAGAGAAATTCCAGCGGAAGGTATGGGTGACACATCCTCTTCTATACAGGTGGCAGCCTCGCAACTCCTGCAGAAAGGCCAGCAGTGCCCCACTCACACCGGGCCACCAACAAAGCTGTGGCCCCTCATTCCCTCCCACCAGCTCAGCCCCGAGACTGCTGACGGGGCAGAGAATATGGAGTCAGGCACAGCTTCAGGGGCTATTGCGGCCTGGAGCGCTGTTTATATTGACCTCAACCAGGCCCACCAGGGAGGGCCGGCCGGCAGGGTAAGGCTGCACAGGTCAGCTAATCCACAAACCTCAGGGAATCATTGTTGAAAATGGACCTCGCTAAGGCAGAATAGAAGCCAAGGAAAATAAGGACACAATGCCATTTGCAGCACCGTAGATGAGTCTAGAGGTAATCACGTGACTTGTAGTAAGTCAGAAAGTGAAAGACACATATCATATCACTTATAGGTGTTACCTAAAAATGGATACCAGGGCAGATATTTCCACGGAGAAGGGCAATCACAGATTCATTAAACAAACTTATGGTTCACCAATGGAAAGGTGTGAGGGTTGGTTTCATTATATTATCGGGGTTAACAGACATATACAAACACAGGTGACATTTATAATCACCAAAGACCTACGGAATACCAAGAGAAGACTACTCAATATTCTGTCATAACGTCCCTGGGAAAAGGATCCCAGGAAGAACAGACATCTGTATATGTGTAAAAGAACCACATCTTCGACACCTACAATAAGCCAAACATTGTAATCAAACTTGCTGTAATAAAAAATAAAAATTTAAATTAAAAATACGAACAAGAAGTAGGGAGACAAACTTGAGGGGCTTTCTCCTGGCACATTCCATTCTAAATTCCAATCTAGAACACGACTTCCATTGAGGCTCTGTTGCCCTAGTAACCAGATTTGGTAAGGGAGAACTGCTGCCACCTAGTGGCCGTTTCACACAACAGCAGCTTTAATCCCAGCGCTAATGGTCAGTTGATATTCAAAATCATTGCAGGCCTGTAAATGACACCTGCCCTGAAAACAAATCCTGGGGTCACATATCGACCAAAAAATTCAAAGGACGTCCATATTTCAAAACGACCGTTTCAAAAGGCATATTTTATGCACATTAGTGTTCTGCTTCTTTGTCTTTCTTTTTTGGTTAAAAAGACGGGAATGGAAAAAGGCATCCCTCAGACTGGGCGAAAATCGTTGCAAACGAATCAATGGACAAAGGTTTAATCTCCAATATATATAAACAGCTCATGCAGCTTAATATTAAAAAAACAAACAACCCAATACAAAAATGGGCAGAAGTTCTAAAGAGACGTTTCTTCAAAGAAGACACAGAGATGGCCAAGATGCACATGAAAAGCTGCTCAAGAGCACTAATTAGTAGAGAAATGCAAATCAAAACTACAATGAGGTATCACCTCACACCTGTTAGAATCGGCTTCATCAGAAAATCTACAAACAACAAATTCTGGGGAGGGTGTGGACAAAAGGAGCCCTCTTCTACTATTTGTGGGAATGTAAATTGATACAGTCACTATGGAGAACACTATGGAGTTTCCCTTAAAAACTAGAAATAGAATTACCATCTGATCCAGCAATCCCACTTCTGGGCATATACCCAGAGAAAACCATAAATCAAAAAGGCACATTCACCACAATGTTCATTGCAGCACTATTTAAATTAGCCAGGTAATGGAAGCAACCTAAATGCCCACACACAGATGAATGGATAAAGATGGTGTACTATATAAAATGGAATATTACTCGGCCATAAAAAGCAATGAAACTGGGTCATTTGTAGAGACATCGATGGATCTAGAGACAGTCATATAGAATGAAGTAAGTCAGAAAGAAGAAAACAAATATTGTATATTAATGCATATATGTGGAACCTAAAAGATGGTACAGATGAACTGGTTTGCAGGGAAGAAATAGAGACACAGAAGTAGAGAACAAACGTATGGACACCAAATGTGGGAAGCCATAGGGTGGTGGTGGTGGGATGATGTAGGGGATTGGGATTGACCTGTATACATGTATATGCATAAAATACATAACTGATAATAACCTGCTGTATAAAAAAGTAAATAAAATTAAATTTCAAAATTTTGAAAAATCAAATTTAAAAATAAAACAGAAAAAAGTTCTTCCCTTCACACACATGTATTTATAGGAATGAATTATTTCCATGCTTATATCTATAAATACATAAAAGAGGAATAAAATCTAACTTGAACCATAAACGAAAAAAAACCTGAACCCACCAGTTATACAGAGGAAAACCCTATCAGGTCACTTGCTCAATCGGTAAACAATTCTGAAATTGGTCAGATGTGTGGAATCATCTCCCATCCAGCTAGCACCCACCCCCCACGCAAGGAGCGTCCTCATTGCAAAGCTGGGAGACCGTGCCGAGGCATCTCTGAATAAAGGTGAGCTGAGCCCCAGGCCCGCTGCTGCTGAACTGTTCCCACCCTTCCCAGGTAAAACACCTGAATATGTACAAGGGCTTGAAAGCCTAGAGGAAGGGCCGTGGAGCCACACTAGCGACAGCACACAGGCCAACTTGGTGCCTGCAGGCCAGACAGGGTGGTCCTGACCCCGGGTACTCTTCCGGAAGATTTCCATTGTCCTGCCTGAGATAACCCTCCTGTCCCGGCCCCCACTGCTTTTTTCCTTCCTCACCTCTGTCCGGAGAGAAATTCCAGCGGAAGGTATGGGTGACACATCCTCTTCTTTACAGGTGGCAGCTTGGCAACTCCTGCAGAAAGGCCAGCAGTGCCCCACTCACACCGGGCCACCAACAAAGCTGTGGCCCCTCATTCCCTCCCACCAGCTCAGCCCCGAGACTGCTGACGGGGCAGAGAATATGGAGTCAGGCACAGCTTCAGGGGCTATTGCTGCCTGGAGCGCTGTTTATATTGACCTCAACCAGGCACACCTGGGGAGGGCCGGCAGGCAGGGTAAGGCTGCCCAGGTCAGCTAATCCACAACCCTCAGGGAATCATTGTTGCAAATGGACCTCGCTAAGGCAGAATAGAAGCCAAGGAAAATAAGGACACAATGCCATTTGCAGCACCGAAGATGAGTCTAGAGGTAATCACGTGACTTGTAGTAAGTCAGAAAGTGAAAGACACATATCATATCACTTATAGGTGTTACCTAAAAGTGGATACCAGGGCAGATATTTCCACGGAGAAGGGCAATCACAGATTCATTAAACAAACTTATGGTTCACCAATGGAAAGGTGTGAGGATTGGTTTCATTACGATATCGGGGTTAACAGACATATACAAACACAGGTGACATATATAATCACCAAAGACCTACGGAATACCAAGAGAAGACTACTCAACATTCTGTCATAACGTCCCTGGGAAAAGGATCCCAGAAGAACAGACATCTGTATATGTGTAAAAGAACCACATCTTCGACACCTACAATAAGCCAAACACTGTAATCAAACTTGCTGTAATAAAAAATAAAAATTTAAATTAAAAATACGAATAAGAAGTAGGGAGACAAACTTGAGGGGCTTTCTCCTGGCACATTCCATTCTAAATTCCAATCTAGAACACGACTTCCATTGAGGCTCTGCTGCCCTAGTAACCAGATTTGCTAAGGGAGAACAGCTGCCACCTTGTGGCCGTTTCACACAACAGCAGCTTTAATCCCAGCGCTAATGGTCAGTTGATATTCAAAATCATTGCAGGCCTGTAAATGACACCTGCCCTGAAAACAATTCCTGGGGTCACATATCGTCCAAAAAATTCAAAGGACGTCCATATTTCAAAACGACCGTTTCAAAAGGCATATTTTATGCACATCAGTGTTCTGCTTCTTTGTCTTTCTTTCTTTTTTGGTTAAAAAGACGGGAATGGAAAAAGGCATCCCTCAGACTGGGCGAAAATCGTTGCAAACGAATCAATGGACAAAGGTTTAATCTCCAATATATATAAACAGCTCATGCAGCTTAATTTAAAAAAAACAAACAACCCAATACAAAAATGGGCAGAAGTTCTAAAGAGACGTTTCTTCAAAGAAGACACAGAGATGGCCAAGACGCACATGAAAAGCGGCTCAAGAGCACTAATTATTAGAGAAATGCAAATCAAAACTACAATGAGGTATCACCTCACACCTGTTAGAATCGGCATCATCAGAAAATCTACAAACAACAAATTCTGGGGAGGGTGTGGACAAAAGGAGCCCTCTTCCACTATTGGTGGGAATGTAAATTGATACCGTCACTATGGAGAACACTATGGAGTTTCCTTTAAAATCTAGAAATAGAATTACCATCTGATCCAGCAATCCCACTTCTGGGCATATACCCAGAGAAAACCATAAATCAAAAAGGCACATTCACCACAATGTTCATTGCAGCACTATTTACAATAGACAGGTAATGGAAGCAACCTAAATGCCCACAGACAGATGATTGGATAAAGATGGGGTACATATATAAAATGGAATATTACTCGGCCATAAAAAGGAATGAAACTGGGTCATTTGTAGAGACATCGATGGATCTAGAGACTGTCATATAGAATGAAGTAAGTCAGATAGAGGAAATCAAATATTGTATATTAATGCATATATGTGGAACCTAAAAGATGGTACAGATGAACTGGTTTGCAGGGAAGAAATAGAGACACAGAGGTACAGAACAAACGTATGGACACCAAGTGTGGGAAGCCATGGGGTGGTGGTGGTGGGATGAGTTGGGAGATTGGGATTGACCTGTATACATGTATATGCATAAAATACATAACTGATAATAACCTGCTGTATAAAAAAGTAAATAAAATTAAATTTCAAAATTTTAAATATAAAATTTAAAAATAAAACAGAAAATAGTTCTTCCCTTCACACACATGTATTTATAGGAATGAATTATTTCCATGCTTATATCTATAAATACATAAAAGAGGAATAAAATCTAACTTGAACCATAAACGAAAAAAAACCTGAACCCACCAGTTATACAGAGGAAAACCCTATCAGGGCACTTGCTCCAGCGGTAAACAATTCTGAAATTGGTCAGAGGTGTGGAATCATCTCCCATCCAGCTAGCACCCACCCCCCACGCAAGGAGCGTCCTCATTGCAAAGCTGGGAGACCGTGCCGAGGCATCTCTGAATAAAGGTGAGCTGAGCCCCAGGCCAGCTGCTGCTGAACTGTTCCCACCCTTCCCAGGTAAAACACCTGAATATGTACAAGGGCTTGAAAGCCTAGAGGAAGGGCCGTGGAGCCACACTAGCGACAGCACGCAGGCCAACTTGGTGCCTGCAGGCCAGCCAGGGTGGTCCTGACCCCGGGTACTCTTCCGGAAGCTTTCCATTGTCCTGCCTGTGATACCCCTCCTGTCCCGGCCCCCACTGCTTTTTTCCTTCCTCACCTCTGTCCGGAGAGAAATTCCAGCGGAAGGTATGGATGACACATCCTCTTCTTTACAGGTGGCAGCCTGGCAACTCCTGCAGAAAGGCCAGCAGTGCCCCACTCACACCGGGCCACCAACAAAGCTGTGGCCCCTCATTCCCTCCCACCAGCTCAGCCCCGAGACTGCTGACGGGGCAGAGAATATGGAGTCAGGCACAGCTTCAGGGGCTATTGCTGCCTGGAGCGCTGTTTATATTGACCTCAACCAGGCAGACCTGGAAGGGCCGGCCGGCAGGGTAAGGCTGCACAGGTCAGCTAATCCACAACCCTCAGGGAATCATTGTTGAAAATGGACCTCGCTAAGGCAGAATAGAAGCCAAGGAAAATAAGGACACAATGCCATTTGCAGCACCGTAGATGAGTCTAGAGGTAATCACGTGACTTGTAGTAAGTCAGAAAGTGAAAGACACATATCATATCACTGATAGGTGTTACGTAAAAATGGATACAAGGGCAGATATTTCCACGGAGAAGGGCAATCACAGATTCATTAAACAAACTTATGGTTCACCAATGGAAAGGTGTGAGGATTCGTTTCATTACGATATCGGGGTTAACAGACATGTACAAACACAGGTGACATATATAATCACCAAAGACCTACGGAATACCAAGAGAAGACTACTCAACATTCTGTCATAACATCCCTGGGAAAAGGATCCCAGGAAGAACAGACATCTGTATATGTGTAAAAGAACCACATCTTCGACACCTACAATAAGCCAAACATTGTAATCAAACTTGCTGTAATAAAAAATAAAAATTTAAATTAAAACTACGAACAAGAAGTAGGGAGACAAACTTGAGGGGCTTTCTCCTGGCACATTCCATTCTAAATTCCAATCTAGAACAGGACTTCCATTGAGGCTCTGCTGCCCTAGTAACCAGATTTGGTAAGGGAGAACTGCTGCCACCTTGTGGCCGTTTCACACAACAGCAGCTTTAATCCCAGTGCTAATGGTCAGTTGATATTCAAAATCATTGCAGGCCTGTAAATGACACCTGCCCTGAAAACAAATCCTGGGGTCACATATCGACCAAAAAATTCAAAGGACGTCCATATTTCAAAACGACCGTTTCAAAAGGCATATTTTATGCACATTAGTGTTCTGCTTCTTTGTCTTTCTTTCTTTTTTGGTTAAAAAGACGGGAATGGAAAAAGGCATCCCTCAGACTGGGCGAAAATCGTTGCAAACGAAACAATGGACAAAGGTTTAATCTCCAATATATATAAACAGCTCATGCAGCTTAATATTAAAAAAAAAACAACCCAATACAAAAATGGGCAGAAGTTCTAAAGAGACGTTTCTTCAAAGAAGACACAGAGATGGCCAAGACGCACATGAAAAGCTGCTCAAGAGCACTAATTATTAGAGAAATGCAAATCAAAACTACAATGAGGTATCACCTCACACCTGTTAGAATCGGCATAATCTGAAAATCTACAAACAACAAATTCTGGGGAGGGTGTGGACAAAAGGAGCCCTCTTCTACTATTTGTGGGAATGTAAATTGATACAGTCACTATGGAGAACACTATGGAGTTTCCCTTAAAAAACTAGAAATAGAATTACCATCTGATCCAGCAATCCCACTTCTGGGCATATACCCAGAGAAAACCATAAATCAAAAAGGCACATTCACCACAATGTTCATTGCAGCAGTATTTAAATTAGCCAGGTAATGGAAGCAACCTAAATGCCCACAGACAGATGAATGGATAAAGATGGTGTACTATATAAAATGGAATATTACTCGGCCATAAAAAGCAATGAAACTGGGTCATTTGTAGAGACATCGATGGATCTAGAGACTGTCATATAGAATGAAGTAAGTCAGAAAGAAGAAAACAAATATTGTATATTAATGCATATATGTGGAACCTAAAAGATGGTACAGATGAACTGGTTTGCAGGGAAGAAATAGAGACACAGAGGTAGAGAACAAACGTATGGACACCAAATGTGGGAAGCCATGGGTTGGTGGTGGTGGGATGATGTAGGGGATTGGGATTGACCTGTATACATGTATATGGATAAAATACATAACTGATAATAACCTGCTGTATAAAAAAGTAAATAAAATTAAATTTCAAAATTTTGAAAAATAAAATTTAAAAATAAAACAGAAAAAAGTTCTTCCCTTCACACACATGTATTTATAGGAATGAATTATTTCCATGCTTATATCTATAAATACATAAAAGAGGAATAAAATCTAACTTGAACCATAAACGAAAAAAAACCTGAACCCACCAGTTATACAGAGGAAAACCCTATCAGGGCACTTGCTCCAGCGGTAAACAATTCTGAAATTGGTCAGATGTGTGGAATCATCTCCCATCCAGCTAGCACCCACCCCCCACGCAAGGAGCGTCCTCATTGCAAAGCTGGGAGACCGTGCCGAGGCATCTCTGAATAAAGGTGAGCTGAGCCCCAGGCCAGCTGCTGCTGAACTGTTCCCACCCTTCCCAGGTAAAACACCTGAATATGTACAAGGGCTTGAAAGCCTAGAGGAAGGGCCGTGGAGCCACACTAGCGACAGCACACAGGCCAACTTGGTGCCTGCAGGCCAGCCAGGGTGGTCCTGACCCCGGGTACTCTTCTGGAAGATTTCCATTGTCCTGCCTGAGATAACCCTCCTGTCCCGGCCCCCACTGCTTTTTTCCTTCCTCACCTCTGTCCGGAGAGAAATTCCAGCGGAAGGTATGGGTGACACATCCTCTTCTTTACAGGTGGCAGCTTGGCAACTCCTGCAGAAAGGCCAGCAGGGCCCCACTCACACCGGGCCACCAACAAAGCTGTGGCCCCTCATTCCCTCCCACCAGCTCAGCCCCGAGACTGCTGACGGGGCAGAGAATATGGAGTCAGGCACAGCTTCAGGGGCTATTGCTGCCTGGAGCGCTGTTTATATTGACCTCAAACAGGCACACCTGGGGAGGGCCGGCAGGCAGGGTAAGGCTGCCCAGGTCAGCTAATCCACAACCCTCAGGGAATCATTGTTGCAAATGGACCTCGCTAAGGCAGAATAGAAGCCAAGGAAAATAAGGACACAATGCCATTTGCAGCACCGAAGATGAGTCTAGAGGTAATCACGTGACTTGTAGTAAGTCAGAAAGTGAAAGACACATATCATATCACTTATAGGTGTTACCTAAAAGTGGATACCAGGGCAGATATTTCCACGGAGAAGGGCAATCACAGATTCATTAAACAAACTTATGGTTCACCAATGGAAAGGTGTGAGGATTGGTTTCATTACGATATCGGGGTTAACAGACATATGCAAACACAGGTGACATATATAATCACCAAAGACCTACGGAATACCAAGAGAAGACTACTCAACATTCTGTCATAACGTCCCTGGGAAAAGGATCCCAGAAGAACAGACATCTGTATATGTGTAAAAGAACCACATCTTCGACACCTACAATAAGCCAAACATTGTAATCAAACTTGCTGTAATAAAAAATAAAAATTTAAATTAAAAATACGAACAAGAAGTAGGGAGACAAACTTGAGGGGCTTTCTCCTGGCACATTCCATTCTAAATTCCAATCTAGAACACGACTTCCATTGAGGCTCTGCTGCCCTAGTAACCAGATTTGGTAAGGGAGAACAGCTGCCACCTTGTGGCCGTTTCACACAACAGCAGCTTTAATCCCAGCGCTAATGGTCAGTTGATATTCAAAATCATTGCAGGCCTGTAAATGACACCTGCCCTGAAAACAATTCCTGGGGTCACATATCGTCCAAAAAATTCAAAGGACGTCCATATTTCAAAACGACCGTTTCAAAAGGCATATTTTATGCACATCAGTGTTCTGCTTCTTTGTCTTTCTTTCTTTTTTGGTTAAAAAGACGGGAGTGGAAAAAGGCATCCCTCAGACTGGGCGAAAATCGTTGCAAACGAATCAATGGACAAAGGTTTAATCTCCAATATATATAAACAGCTCATGCAGCTTAATATTAAAAAAACAAACAACCCAATACAAAAATGGGCAGAAGTTCTAAAGAGACGTTTCTTCAAAGAAGACACAGAGATGGCCAAGACGCACATGAAAAGCTGCTCAAGAGCACTAATTATTAGAGAAATGCAAATCAAAACTACAATGAGGTATCACCTCACACCTGTTAGAATCGGCATAATCTGAAAATCTACAAACAACAAATTCTGCGGAGGGTGTGGACAAAAGGAGCCCTCTTCCACTATTGGTGGGAATGTAAATTGATACCGTCACTATGGAGAACACTATGGAGTTTCCTTTAAAAACTAGAAATAGAATTACCATCTGATCCAGCAATCCCACTTCTGGGCATATACCCAGAGAAAACCATAAATCAAAAAGGCACATTCACCACAATGTTCATTGCAGCACTATTTACAATAGACAGGTAATGGAAGCAACCTAAATGCCCACAGACAGATGAATGGATAAAGATGGGGTACATATATAAAATGGAATATTACTCGGCCATAAAAAGGAATGAAACTGGGTCATTTGTAGAGACATCGATGGATCTAGAGACTGTCATATAGAATGAAGTAAGTCAGAAAGAGGAAATCAAATATTGTATATTAATGCATATATGTGAAACCTAAAAGATGGTACAGATGAACTGGTTTGCAGGGAAGAAATAGAGACACAGAGGTACAGAACAAACGTATGGACACCAAGTGTGGGAAGCCATGGGGTGGTGGTGGTGGGATGAGTTGGGAGATTGGGATTGACCTGTATACATGTATATGCATAAAATACATAACTGATAATAACCTGCTGTATAAAAAAGTAAATAAAATTAAATTTCAAAATTTTAAATATAAAATTTAAAAATAAAACAGAAAATAGTTCTTCCCTTCACACACATGTATTTATAGGAATGAATTATTTCCATGCTTATATCTATAAATACATAAAAGAGGAATAAAATCTAACTTGAACCATAAACGAAAAAAAACCTGAACCCACCAGTTATACAGAGGAAAACCCTATCAGGGCACTTGCTCCAGCGGTAAACAATTCTGAAATTGGTCAGAGGTGTGGAATCATCTCCCATCCAGCTAGCACCCACCCCCCACGCAAGGAGCGTCCTCATTGCAAAGCTGGGAGACCGTGCCGAGGCATCTCTGAATAAAGGTGAGCTGAGCCCCAGGCCAGCTGCTGCTGAACTGTTCCCACCCTTCCCAGGTAAAACACCTGAATATGTACAAGGGCTTGAAAGCCTAGAGGAAGGGCCGTGGAGCCACACTAGCGACAGCACGCAGGCCAACTTGGTGCCTGCAGGCCAGCCAGGGTGGTCCTGACCCCGGGTACTCTTCCGGAAGCTTTCCATTGTCCTGCCTGTGATACCCCTCGTGTCCCGGACCCCACTGCTTTTTTCCTTCCTCACCTCTGTCCGGAGAGAAATTCCAGCGGAAGGTATGGATGACACATCCTCTTCTTTACAGGTGGCAGCCTGGCAACTCCTGCAGAAAGGCCAGCAGTGCCCCACTCACACCGGGCCACCAACAAAGCTGTGGCCCCTCATTCCCTCCCACCAGCTCAGCCCCGAGACTGCTGACGGGGCAGAGAATATGGAGTCAGGCACAGCTTCAGGGGCTATTGCTGCCTGGAGCGCTGTTTATATTGACCTCAACCAGGCAGACCTGGGGAGGGCCGGCCGGCAGGGTAAGGCTGCACAGGTCAGCTAATCCACAACCCTCAGGGAATCATTGTTGAAAATGGACCTCGCTAAGGCAGAATAGAAGCCAAGGAAAATAAGGACACAATGCCATTTGCAGCACCGTAGATGAGTCTAGAGGTAATCACGTGACTTGTAGTAAGTCAGAAAGTGAAAGACACATATCATATCACTGATAGGTGTTACCTAAAAATGGATACAAGGGCAGATATTTCCACGGAGAAGGGCAATCACAGATTCATTAAACAAACTTATGGTTCACCAATGGAAAGGTGTGAGGATTCGATTCATTACGATATCGGGGTTAACAGACATGTACAAACACAGGTGACATATATAATCACCAAAGACCTACGGAATACCAAGAGAAGACTACTCAACATTCTGTCATAACATCCCTGGGAAAAGGATCCCAGGAAGAACAGACATCTGTATATGTGTAAAAGAACCACATCTTCGACACCTACAATAAGCCAAACATTGTAATCAAACTTGCTGTAATAAAAAATAAAAATTTAAATTAAAAACACGAACAAGAAGTAGGGAGACAAACTTGAGGGGCTTTCTCCTGGCACATTCCATTCTACATTCCAATCTAGAACACGACTTCCATTGAGGCTCTGCTGCCCTAGTAACCAGATTTGGTAAGGGAGAACTGCTGCCACCTTGTGGCCGTTTCACACAACAGCAGCTTTAATCCCAGTGCTAATGGTCAGTTGATATTCAAAATCATTGCAGGCCTGTAAATGACACCTGCCCTGAAAACAAATCCTGGGGTCACATATCGACCAAAAAATTCAAAGGACGTCCATATTTCAAAACGACCGTTTCAAAAGGCATATTTTATGCACATTAGTGTTCTGCTTCTTTGTCTTTCTTTCTTTTTTGGTTAAAAAGACGGGAATGGAAAAAGGCATCCCTCAGACTGGGCGAAAATCGTTGAAAAGGAATCAATGGACAAAGGTTTAATCCCCAATATATATAAACAGCTCATGCAGCTTAATATTAAAAAAACAAACAACCCAATACAAAAATGGGCAGAAGTTCTAAAGAGACGTTTCTTCAAAGAAGACACAGAGATGGCCAAGACGCACATGAAAAGCGGCTCAAGAGCACTAATTATTAGAGAAATGCAAATCAAAACTACAATGAGGTATCACCTCACACCTGTTAGAATCGGCATCATCTGAAAATCTACAAACAACAAATTCTGGGGAGGGTGTGGACAAAAGGAGCCCTCTTCTACTATTTGTGGGAATGTAAATTGATACAGTCACTATGGAGAACACTATGGAGTTTCCCTTAAAAAACTAGAAATAGAATTACCATCTGATCCAGCAATCCCACTTCTGGGCATATACCCAGAGAAAACCATAAATCAAAAAGGCACATTCACCACAATGTTCATTGCAGCACTATTTAAATTAGCCAGGTAATGGAAGCAACCTAAATGCCCACAGACAGATGAATGGATAAAGATGGGGTACTATATAAAATGGAATATTACTCGGCCATAAAAAGCAATGAAACTGGGTCATTTGTAGAGACATCGATGGATCTAGAGACTGTCATATAGAATGAAGTAAGTCAGAAAGAAGAAAACAAATATTGTATATTAATGCATATATGTGGAACCTAAAAGATGGTACAGATGAACTGGTTTGCAGGGAAGAAATAGAGACACAGAGGTAGAGAACAAACGTATGGACACCAAGTGTGGGAAGCCATGGGGTGGTGGTGGTGGGATGATGTGGGGGATTGGGATTGACCTGTATACATGTATATGCGTAAAATACATAACTGATAATAACCTGCTGTATAAAAAGGTAAATAAAATTAAATTTCAAAATTTTGAAAAATCAAATTTAAAAATAAAACAGAAAAAAGTTCTTCCCTTCACACACATGTATTTATAGGAATGAATTATTTCCATGCTTATATCTATAAATACATAAAAGAGGAATAAAATCTAACTTGAACCATAAACGAAAAAAAACCTGAACCCACCAGTTATACAGAGGAAAACCCTATCAGGTCACTTGCTCAATCGGTAAACAATTCTGAAATTGGTCAGATGTGTGGAATCATCTCCCATCCAGCTAGCACCCACCCCCCACGCAAGGAGCGTCCTCATTGCAAAGCTGGGAGACCGTGCCGAGGCATCTCTGAATAAAGGTGAGCTGAGCCCCAGGCCAGCTGCTGCTGAACTGTTCCCACCCTTCCCAGGTAAAACACCTGAATATGTACAAGGGCTTGAAAGCCTAGAGGAAGGGCCGTGGAGCCACACTAGCGACAGCACACAGGCCAACTTGGTGCCTGCAGGCCAGCCAGGGTGGTCCTGACCACGGGTACTCTTCCGGAAGATTTCCATTGTCCTGCCTGTGATAACCCTCCTGTCCCGGCCCCCACTGCTTTTTTCCTTCCTCACCTCTGTCCGGAGAGAAATTCCAGCGGAAGGTATGGGTGACACATCCTCTTCTTTACAGGTGGCAGCTTGGCAACTCCTGCAGAAAGGCCAGCAGTGCCCCACTCACACCGGGCCACCAACAAAGCTGTGGCCCCTCATTCCCTCCCACCAGCTCAGCCCCGAGACTGCTGACGGGGCAGAGAATATGGAGTCAGGCACAGCTTCAGGGGCTATTGCTGCCTGGAGCGCTGTTTATATTGACCTCAAACAGGCACACCTGGGGAGGGCCGGCAGGCAGGGTAAGGCTGCCCAGGTCAGCTAATCCACAACCCTCAGGGAATCATTGTTGCAAATGGACCTCGCTAAGGCAGAATAGAAGCCAAGGAAAATAAGGACACAATGCCATTTGCAGCACCGAAGATGAGTCTAGAGGTAATCACGTGACTTGTAGTAAGTCAGAAAGTGAAAGACACATATCATATCACTTATAGGTGTTACCTAAAAGTGGATACCAGGGCAGATATTTCCACGGAGAAGGGCAATCACAGATTCATTAAACAAACTTATGGTTCACCAATGGAAAGGTGTGAGGATTGGTTTCATTACGATATCGGGGTTAACAGACATATACAAACACAGGTGACATTTATAATCACCAAAGACCTACGGAATACCAAGAGAAGACTACTCAATATTCTGTCATAATGTCCCTGGGAAAAGGATCCCAAGAAGAACAGACATCTGTATATGTGTAAAAGAACCACATCTTCGACACCTACAATAAGCCAAACATTGTAATCAAACTTGCTGTAATAAAAAATAAAAATTTAAATTAAAAATACGAACAAGAAGTAGGGAGACAAACTTGAGGGGCTTTCTCCTGGCACATTCCATTCTAAATTCCAATCTAGAACACGACTTCCATTGAGGCTCTGCTGCCCTAGTAACCAGATTTGGTAAGGGAGAACAGCTGCCACCTTGTGGCCGTTTCACACAACAGCAGCTTTAATCCCAGCGCTAATGGTCAGTTGATATTCAAAATCATTGCAGGCCTGTAAATGACACCTGCCCTGAAAACAATTCCTGGGGTCACATATCGTCCAAAAAATTCAAAGGACGTCCATATTTCAAAACGACCGTTTCAAAAGGCATATTTTATGCACATTAGTGTTCTGCTTCTTTGTCTTTCTTTCTTTTTTGGTTAAAAAGACGGGAGTGGAAAAAGGCATCCCTCAGACTGGGCGAAAATCGTTGCAAACGAATCAATGGACAAAGGTTTAATCTCCAATATATATAAACAGCTCATGCAGCTTAATATTAAAAAAACAAACAACCCAATACAAAAATGGGCAGAAGTTCTAAAGAGACGTTTCTTCAAAGAAGACACAGAGATGGCCAAGACGCACAAGAAAAGCGGCTCAAGAGCACTAATTATTAGAGAAATGCAATTCAAAACTACAATGAGGTATCACCTCACACCTGTTAGAATCGGCATCATCAGAAAATCTACAAACAACAAATTCTGCGGAGGGTGTGGACAAAAGGAGCCCTCTTCCACTATTGGTGGGAATGTAAATTGATACCGTCACTATGGAGAACACTATGGAGTTTCCTTTAAAAACTAGAAATAGAATTACCATCTGATCCAGCAATCCCACTTCTGGGCATATACCCAGAGAAAACCATAAATCAAAAAGGCACATTCACCACAATGTTCATTGCAGCACTATTTACAATAGACAGGTAATGGAAGCAACCTAAATGCCCACAGACAGATGAATGGATAAAGATGGGGTACATATATAAAATGGAATATTACTCGGCCATAAAAAGGAATGAAACTGGGTCATTTGTAGAGACATCGATGGATCTAGAGACTGTCATATAGAATGAAGTAAGTCAGAAAGAGGAAATCAAATATTGTATATTAATGCATATATGTGGAACCTAAAAGATGGTACAGATGAACTGGTTTGCAGGGAAGAAATAGAGACACAGAGGTACAGAACAAACGTATGGACACCAAGTGTGGGAAGCCATGGGGTGGTGGTGGTGGGATGAGTTGGGAGATTGGGATTGACCTGTATACATGTATATGCATAAAATACATAACTGATAATAACCTGCTGTATAAAAAAGTAAATAAAATTAAATTTCAAAATTTTAAATAAAAAATTTAAAAATAAAACAGAAAATAGTTCTTCCCTTCACACACATGTATTTATAGGAATGAATTATTTCCATGCTTATATCTATAAATACATAAAAGAGGAATAAAATCTAACTTGAACCATAAACGAAAAAAAACCTGAACCCACCAGTTATACAGAGGAAAACCCTATCAGGGCACTTGCTCCAGCGGTAAACAATTCTGAAATTGGTCAGAGGTGTGGAATCATCTCCCATCCAGCTAGCACCCACCCCCCACGCAAGGAGCGTCCTCATTGCAAAGCTGGGAGACCGTGCCGAGGCATCTCTGAATAAAGGTGAGCTGAGCCCCAGGCCAGCTGCTGCTGAACTGTTCCCACCCTTCCCAGGTAAAACACCTGAATATGTACAAGGGCTTGAAAGCCTAGAGGAAGGGCCGTGGAGCCACACTAGCGACAGCACGCAGGCCAACTTGGTGCCTGCAGGCCAGCCAGGGTGGTCCTGACCCCGGGTACTCTTCCGGAAGCTTTCCATTGTCCTGCCTGTGATACCCCTCCTGTCCCGGCCCCCACTGCTTTTTTCCTTCCTCACCTCTGTCCGGAGAGAAATTCCAGCGGAAGGTATGGATGACACATCCTCTTCTTTACAGGTGGCAGCCTGGCAACTCCTGCAGAAAGGCCAGCAGTGCCCCACTCACACCGGGCCACCAACAAAGCTGTGGCCCCTCATTCCCTCCCACCAGCTCAGCCCCGAGACTGCTGACGGGGCAGAGAATATGGAGTCAGGCACAGCTTCAGGGGCTATTGCTGCCTGGAGCGCTGTTTATATTGACCTCAACCAGGCAGACCTGGGGAGGGCCGGCCGGCAGGGTAAGGCTGCCCAGGTCAGCTAATCCACAACCCTCAGGGAATCATTGTTGAAAATGGACCTCGCTAAGGCAGAATAGAAGCCAAGGAAAATAAGGACACAATGCCATTTGCAGCACCGTAGATGAGTCTAGAGGTAATCACGTGACTTGTAGTAAGTCAGAAAGTGAAAGACACATATCATATCACTGATAGGTGTTACCTAAAAATGGATACAAGGGCAGATATTTCCACGGAGAAGGGCAATCACAGATTCATTAAACAAACTTATGGTTCACCAATGGAAAGGTGTGAGGATTCGTTTCATTACGATATCGGGGTTAACAGACATGTACAAACACAGGTGACATATATAATCACCAAAGACCTACGGAATACCAAGAGAAGACTACTCAACATTCTGTCATAACATCCCTGGGAAAAGGATCCCAGGAAGAACAGACATCTGTATATGTGTAAAAGAACCACATCTTCGACACCTACAATAAGCCAAATATTGTAATCAAACTTGCTATAATAAAAAATAAAATTTTAAATTAAAAACACGAACAAGAAGTAGGGAGACAAACTTGAGGGGCTTTCTCCTGGCACATTCCATTCTAAATTCCAATCTAGAACACGACTTCCATTGAGGCTCTGCTGCCCTAGTAACCAGATTTGGTAAGGGAGAACTGCTGCCACCTTGTGGCCGTTTCACACAACAGCAGCTTTAATCCCAGTGCTAATGGTCAGTTGATATTCAAAATCATTGCAGGCCTGTAAATGACACCTGCCCTGAAAACAAATCCTGGGGTCACATATCGACCAAAAAATTCAAAGGACGTCCATATTTCAAAACGACCGTTTCAAAAGGCATATTTTATGCACATTAGTGTTCTGCTTCTTTGTCTTTCTTTCTTTTTTGGTTAAAAAGACGGGAATGGAAAAAGGCATCCCTCAGACTGGGCGAAAATCATTGCAAACGAATCAATGGACAAAGGTTTAATCCCCAATATATATAAACAGCTCATGCAGCTTAATATTAAAAAAACAAACAACCCAATACAAAAATGGGCAGAAGTTCTAAAGAGACGTTTCTTCAAAGAAGACACAGAGATGGCCAAGACGCACATGAAAAGCGGCTCAAGAGCACTAATTATTAGAGAAATGCAAATCAAAACTACAATGAGGTATCACCTCACACCTGTTAGAATCGGCATCATCTGAAAATCTACAAACAACAAATTCTGGGGAGGGTGTGGACAAAAGGAGCCCTCTTCTACTATTTGTGGGAATGTAAATTGATACAGTCACTATGGAGAACACTATGGAGTTTCCCTTAAAAAACTAGAAATAGAATTACCATCTGATCCAGCAATCCCACTTCTGGGCATATACCCAGAGAAAACCATAAATCAAAAAGGCACATTCACCACAATGTTCATTGCAGCACTATTTAAATTAGCCAGGTAATGGAAGCAACCTAAATGCCCACAGACAGATGAATGGATAAAGATGGGGTACTATATAAAATGGAATATTACTCGGCCATAAAAAGCAATGAAACTGGGTCATTTGTAGAGACATCGATGGATCTAGAGACTGTCATATAGAATGAAGTAAGTCAGAAAGAAGAAAACAAATATTGTATATTAATGCATATATGTGGAACCTAAAAGATGGTACAGATGAACTGGTTTGCAGGGAAGAAATAGAGACACAGAGGTAGAGAACAAACGTATGGACACCAAGTGTGGGAAGCCATGGGGTGGTGGTGGTGGGATGATGTGGGGGATTGGGATTGACCTGTATACATGTATATGCATAAAATACATAACTGATAATAACCTGCTGTATAAAAAGGTAAATAAAATTAAATTTCAAAATTTTGAAAAATCAAATTTAAAAATAAAACAGAAAAAAGTTCTTCCCTTCACACACATGTATTTATAGGAATGAATTATTTCCATGCTTATATCTATAAATACATAAAAGAGGAATAAAATCTAACTTGTACCATAAACGAAAAAAAACCTGAACCCACCAGTTATACAGAGGAAAACCCTATCAGGTCACTTGCTCAATCGGTAAACAATTCTGAAATTGGTCAGATGTGTGGAATCATCTCCCATCCAGCTAGCACCCACCCCCCACGCAAGGAGCGTCCTCATTGCAAAGCTGGGAGACCGTGCCGAGGCATCTCTGAATAAAGGTGAGCTGAGCCCCAGGCCAGCTGCTGCTGAACTGTTCCCACCCTTCCCAGGTAAAACACCTGAATATGTACAAGGGCTTGAAAGCCTAGAGGAAGGGCCGTGGAGCCACACTAGCGACAGCACACAGGCCAACTTGGTGCCTGCAGGCCAGCCAGGGTGGTCCTGACCACGGGTACTCTTCCGGAAGATTTCCATTGTCCTGCCTGTGATAACCCTCCTGTCCCGGCCCCCACTGCTTTTTTCCTTCCTCACCTCTGTCCGGAGAGAAATTCCAGCGGAAGGTATGGGTGACACATCCTCTTCTTTACAGGTGGCAGCTTGGCAACTCCTGCAGAAAGGCCAGCAGTGCCCCACTCACACCGGGCCACCAACAAAGCTGTGGCCCCTCATTCCCTCCCACCAGCTCAGCCCCGAGACTGCTGACGGGGCAGAGAATATGGAGTCAGGCACAGCTTCAGGGGCTATTGCTGCCTGGAGCGCTGTTTATATTGACCTCAAACAGGCACACCTGGGGAGGGCCGGCAGGCAGGGTAAGGCTGCCCAGGTCAGCTAATCCACAACCCTCAGGGAATCATTGTTGCAAATGGACCTCGCTAAGGCAGAATAGAAGCCAAGGAAAATAAGGACACAATGCCATTTGCAGCACCGAAGATGAGTCTAGAGGTAATCACGTGACTTGTAGTAAGTCAGAAAGTGAAAGACACATATCATATCACTTATAGGTGTTACCTAAAAGTGGATACCAGGGCAGATATTTCCACGGAGAAGGGCAATCACAGATTCATTAAACAAACTTATGGTTCACCAATGGAAAGGTGTGAGGATTGGTTTCATTACGATATCGGGGTTAACAGACATATACAAACACAGGTGACATTTATAATCACCAAAGACCTACGGAATACCAAGAGAAGACTACTCAATATTCTGTCATAATGTCCCTGGGAAAAGGATCCCAAGAAGAACAGACATCTGTATATGTGTAAAAGAACCACATCTTCGACACCTACAATAAGCCAAACATTGTAATCAAACTTGCTGTAATAAAAAATAAAAATTTAAATTAAAAATACGAACAAGAAGTAGGGAGACAAACTTGAGGGGCTTTCTCCTGGCACATTCCATTCTAAATTCCAATCTAGAACACGACTTCCATTGAGGCTCTGCTGCCCTAGTAACCAGATTTGGTAAGGGAGAACAGCTGCCACCTTGTGGCCGTTTCACACAACAGCAGCTTTAATCCCAGCGCTAATGGTCAGTTGATATTCAAAATCATTGCAGGCCTGTAAATGACACCTGCCCTGAAAACAATTCCTGGGGTCACATATCGTCCAAAAAATTCAAAGGACGTCCATATTTCAAAACGACCGTTTCAAAAGGCATATTTTATGCACATCAGTGTTCTGCTTCTTTGTCTTTCTTTCTTTTTTGGTTAAAAAGACGGGAGTGGAAAAAGGCATCCCTCAGACTGGGCGAAAATCGTTGCAAACGAATCAATGGACAAAGGTTTAATCTCCAATATATATAAACAGCTCATGCAGCTTAATATTAAAAAAACAAACAACCCAATACAAAAATGGGCAGAAGTTCTAAAGAGACGTTTCTTCAAAGAAGACACAGAGATGGCCAAGACGCACAAGAAAAGCGGCTCAAGAGCACTAATTATTAGAGAAATGCAATTCAAAACTACAATGAGGTATCACCTCACACCTGTTAGAATCGGCATCATCAGAAAATCTACAAACAACAAATTCTGCGGAGGGTGTGGACAAAAGGAGCCCTCTTCCACTATTGGTGGGAATGTAAATTGATACCGTCACTATGGAGAACACTATGGAGTTTCCTTTAAAAACTAGAAATAGAATTACCATCTGATCCAGCAATCCCACTTCTGGGCATATACCCAGAGAAAACCATAAATCAAAAAGGCACATTCACCACAATGTTCATTGCAGCACTATTTACAATAGACAGGTAATGGAAGCAACCTAAATGCCCACAGACAGATGAATGGATAAAGATGGGGTACATATATAAAATGGAATATTACTCGGCCATAAAAAGGAATGAAACTGGGTCATTTGTAGAGACATCGATGGATCTAGAGACTGTCATATAGAATGAAGTAAGTCAGAAAGAGGAAATCAAATATTGTATATTAATGCATATATGTGGAACCTAAAAGATGGTACAGATGAACTGGTTTGCAGGGAAGAAATAGAGACACAGAGGTACAGAACAAACGTATGGACACCAAGTGTGGGAAGCCATGGGGTGGTGGTGGTGGGATGAGTTGGGAGATTGGGATTGACCTGTATACATGTATATGCATAAAATACATAACTGATAATAACCTGCTGTATAAAAAAGTAAATAAAATTAAATTTCAAAATTTTAAATAAAAAATTTAAAAATAAAACAGAAAATAGTTCTTCCCTTCACACACATGTATTTATAGGAATGAATTATTTCCATGCTTATATCTATAAATACATAAAAGAGGAATAAAATCTAACTTGTACCATAAACGAAAAAAAACCTGAACCCACCAGTTATACAGAGGAAAACCCTATCAGGTCACTTGCTCAATCGGTAAACAATTCTGAAATTGGTCAGATGTGTGGAATCATCTCCCATCCAGCTAGCACCCACCCCCCACGCAAGGAGCGTCCTCATTGCAAAGCTGGGAGACCGTGCCGAGGCATCTCTGAATAAAGGTGAGCTGAGCCCCAGGCCAGCTGCTGCTGAACTGTTCCCACCCTTCCCAGGTAAAACACCTGAATATGTACAAGGGCTTTAAAGCCTAGAGGAAGGGCCGTGGAGCCACACTAGCGACAGCACACAGGCCAACTTGGTGCCTGCAGGCCAGCCAGGGTGGTCCTGACCCCGGGTACACTTCCGGAAGCTTTCCATTGTCCTGCCTGAGATAACCCTCCTGTCCCGGCCCCCACTGCTTTTTTCCTTCCTCACCTCTGTCCGGAGAGAAATTCCAGCGGAAGGTATGGGTGATACATCCTCTTCTTTACAGGTGGCAGCTTGGCAACTCCTGCAGAAAGGCCAGCAGTGCCCAACTCACACCGGGCCACCAACAAAGCTGTGGCCCCTCATTCCCTCCCACCAGCTCAGCCCCGAGACTGCTGACGGGGCAGAGAATATGGAGTCAGGCACAGCTTCAGGGGCTATTGCTGCCTGGAGCGCTGTTTATATTGACCTCAACCAGGCACACCTGTGGAGGGCCGGCCGGCAGGGTAAGGCTGCCCAGGTCAGCTAATCCGCAACCCTCAGGGAATCACTGTTGAAAATGGACCTCGCTATGGCAGAATAGAAGACAAGGTAAATAAGGACACAATGCCATTAGCAGCACCGTAGATGAGTCTAGAGGTAATCACGTGACTTGTAGTAAGTCAGAAAGTGAAAGACACATATCATATCACTTATAGGTGTTACCTAAAAATGGATACCAGGGCAGATATTTCCACCGAGAAGGGCAATCACAGATTCATTAAACAAACTTATGGTTCACCAATGGAAAGGTGTGAGGATTGGTTTCATTACGATATCGGGGTTAACAGACATATACAAACACAGGTGACATATATAATCACCAAAGACCTACGGAATACCAAGAGAAGACTACTCAACATTCTGTCATAACGTCCCTGGGAAAAGGATCCCAGGAAGAACAGACATCTGTATATGTGTAAAAGAACCACATCTTCGACACCTACAATAAGCCAAACATTGTAATCAAACTTGCTGTAATAAAAAATAAAAATTTAAATTAAAACTACGAACAAGAAGTAGGGAGACAAACTTGAGGGGCTTTCTCCTGGCACATTCCATTCTAAATTCCAATCTAGAACACGACTTCCATTGAGGCTCTGCTGCCCTAGTAACCAGATTTGGTAAGGGAGAACTGCTGCCACCTTGTGGCCGTTTCACACAACAGCAGCTTTAATCCCAGCGCTAATGGTCAGTTGATATTCAAAATCATTGCAGGCCTGTAAATGACACCTGCCCTGAAAACAATTCCTGGGGTCACATATCGACCAAAAAATTCAAAGGAGGTCCATATTTCAAAACGACCGTTTCAAAAGGCATATTTTATGCACATTAGTGTTCTGCTTCTTTGTCTTTCTTTCTTTTTTGGTTAAAAAGACGGGAATGGAAAAAGGCATCCCTCAGACTGGGCGAAAATCGTTGCAAACGAATCAATGGACAAAGGTTTAATCTCCAATATATATAAACAGCTCATGCAGCTTAATATTAAAAAAACAAACAACCCAATACAAAAATGGGCAGAAGTTCTAAAGAGACGTTTCTTCAAAGAAGACACAGAGATGGCCAAGACGCACATGAAAAGCTGCTCAAGAGCACTAATTATTAGAGAAATGCAAATCAAAACTACAATGAGGTATCACCTCACACCTGTTAGAATCGGCATCATCTGAAAATCTACAAACAACAAATTCTGGGGAGGGTGTGGACAAAAGGAGCCCTCTTCTACTATTTGTGGGAATGTAAATTGATACAGTCACTATGGAGAACACTGTGGAGTTTCCCTTAAAAAACTAGAAATAGAATTACCATCTGATCCAGCAATCCCACTTCTGGGCATATACCCAGAGAAAACCATAAATCAAAAAGGCACCACCCCGGAGGAAGATGGCGGAAGAGTAAGACGCGGAGATCACCTTCCTCCCCACAGATACATCAGAAATTCATCTACACGTGGAACAACTCCTACAGAACACCTACTGAACGCTGACAGGAGACCTCAGACCCCCCAAAAGGCAAGAAGCTCCCCACATACCTGGGTAGGGCAAAAGAAAAAAAGAATAAACAGAGACAATAGGATAGGGACGGGACCTGCACCAGTGGGAGGGAGCCGTGAAGGGGGGAAGGTTTCTACACACTACAAGCCCCTTCGCGGGCGGAGACTGCAGGTGGCGGAGGGGGAAAGCTTCGGAGTAGCGGAGGAGAGCACAGCAACAGGGGTGCGGAGGGCAAAGCGGAGAGATTCTGGCACAGAGGACCGGTGCCCTCAGGCACACACCAGCCCGAGAGGCTTGTCTGCTCGGCCGCCGTGGCGGGCGGGGCTGGGAGCTGAGGCTCGGGTATCGACTTTCAGTCGGAGCACAGGGAGAGGACTGGGGCTGGCGGCAGGAAGAGAGCCTGAAGGGGTTAGTGCACCACGGCTAGCCCGGAGGGAGTCCGGGGAAAGGGTCTGGAGCTGCTGAAGAGGCAAGAGACTTTTTTCCCTTTTGTTTCCTGGTGCGCGAGGAGAGGGCATTAAGAGGGCTACTTGGGGAAGCGCCGGTGACAGGCACGAGCCGCGGGTAAGGCACGGACCTCGGAGACGGGCGTGGGCCGCCGCCGCCGCCGCCGCCGCTGCCGCCGCCGCCGCGGGGCCTGTGTGCGAGCGCGGGTCACTGTCCGCCCCGCCTTCCGCGGGGCCTGTGCACCCCGCCACTGCTGGGGTCCCCGAGACCCGGGGACGGCTTTCCCGGGAAAGCGCACGGAGCGCCACGGGCTGCTGCAACGTCATGCCGGCCTCTGCCGCCGCAGGCCCGCCCCACACTGCGCGACCCTCCCTCCCCTCTGCCTGAGTGAGCCAGAGCCCCCGAATCAGCGGCTCCTTTAAACCCGTCCTGTCTGAGCGAAGAACAGACGCCCTCCGGCGACCTACGCGCAGAGGCGCGGCCAGGTCCAAGGCTGAGACCCGGGAGCTGTGAGAGCAGAGGCAGGGAAATCTCTCTGTGCAGCCTCGGAGGCAGCGGATTAAAGCTCCACGGTCCATTTGATGTGCCCTGCGTCTGTGGAGTGCATGAATGGACAGCGAATCATCCCAAATTGAGGAAGTGGACTTTGAGGACAAGATTTAAGACTTTCCCCCCTTTTCCTCTTTTTACAACGAATTATTCCAAATTAAGGAGGTGGACTTAGAGAGCAAGATTTCAGACTTCTCGCCCTTTTCCTCTTTTTACAACGAATTATCCCAAATTGAGGAGGTGGACTTGGAGAGCAAGATTTTTGATTTTTCCCCCTGCTCTCTTTTTGTGAATGTGTATGTGTAATCTTCTGTGTAAGATTCTCTCTGTATAGCTTTGCTTCCACCATATGTCTCAGGGTTCTATCGGTCCGGTTTTTTTTTTTTTCAATAATTACTTTCTAATTTTAATAACGCTACTATATTTCATACTTTATTCTATTTTACTTTACCTGCTCTTTCTTTTTTTCCTACTCTCCCTTCCTCCCTCCCTCCCTCCGCTCCTCCTTTCCTTCTTTCTTTTTCTTTCCTCCCTCCCACCCTTCTTCTTTCCACTTTCTTTTTCTTTCCTTCCTCCCTCCCTCCTGTCTTTCTTCCTTTCCTTTCTCCCTCCCTCCCTCCTTTCTTTCCTTCTTTCTTTCCATCCTTCCTCCCTCCCTCCCTCCCTCCTTTCTTTCTTCCTTCCTTCCTTCCTTCCTTTCTTCCCTTCTTCCTTTCTTTCCCTCTCTCTTTCTTTCTTCTACTAATTCTTTCTTTCTACTTTTTCTCCCTGTTACTCTGAGCCGGGTGGATGAAAGGCTCTTGGTGCTGCAGCCAGGAGCCAGTGCTGTGCCTCTGAAGTGGGAGAGCCAACTTCAGGACACGGGTCCACAACAGACCTCCCAGCTCCACATAATATCAAGCAGCGAAAATCTCCCAGAGATCTCCATCCCAACACCAGCACCCAGCTTCAGTCAACGACCAGCAAGCTACAGTGCAGGTCACCCTATGCCAAGCAACTAGCAAGGCAGGAACACAACCCCACCCATTAGCAGAGAGGCTACCTAAAAACATAATAAGGCCATAGGCACCCCAAAACACACCACCAGACGTGGACCTGTCCACCAGAAAGACAAGATCGAGCCTCAACCACCAGAGCACAGGAATTAGTCCCCCCCACCAGGAAGCCTACACAACCTACTGAAACAACCTTAGCCACTGGGGTCAGACACCAAAAACAACGGGAACTACGAATCTGCAGCCGGCAAAAAGGAGACCCCAAACACAGTAACATAAGCAAAATGAGAAGGCAGAAAAACACACAGCAGGTGAAGGAGCAAGATAAACACCTACCAGACCTAACAAATGAAGAGGTAATAGGCAGTCTACCTGAAAAAGAATTACCAGACCTAACAAATGAAGAGGTAATAGGCAGTCTACCTGAAAAAGAATTCAGAATAATGATAGTAAAGCTGATCCAAGATTCTATTTCCAAGATCCATAATCTTGGAAATAGAATAGACAACATGCAAGAAACAGTTAACAAGGACCTAGAAGAACTAAAGATGAATCAAGCATCGATTAAAAACACAATAAATGAAATGAAAAATACTCTAGATGGGATCAATAGCAGAATAACTGAGGCAGAAGAACGGATAAGTGAGGTGGAAGATAAAATAGTGGAAATAACTGATGCAGAGCAAAATAAAGAAAAAAGAATGAAAAGAACAGAGGAGAGTCTCAGAGATCTCTGGGACAACATTAAACGCACCAACATTCGAATTATAGGGGTTCCAGAAGAAGAAGAGAAAAAGAAAGGGACTGAGAAAATATTTGAAGAGATTATAGTTGAAAACTTCCCTAATTTGGGAAAGGAAATAGTTAATCAAGTCCAGGAGGCACAGAGAGTCCCATACAGAATAAATCCAAGGAGAAATACACCAAGACACATATTAATCAAACTGTCAAAAATTAAACACAAAGAAATCATATTAAAAGCAGCAAGGCAAAAACAACAAATAACACACAAGGGAATCCCCATAAGGTTAACAGCTGATCTCTCAGCAGAAACCCTACAAGCCAGAAGGGAGTGGCAGGACATAATTAAAGTGATGAAGGAGAGAAACCTGCAACCTAGATTACTCTACCCAGCAAGGATCTCATTCAGATTTGATGGAGAAATTAAAACCTTCACAGACAAGCAAAAGCTGAGAGAGTTCAGCACCACCAAACCAGCTTTACAACAAATGCTAAAGGAACTTCTCTAGGCAAGAAACACAGCAGAAGGAATATACCTACAATAACGAACCCAAAGCAATTAAGGAAATGGGAATAGGAACATACATATCAATAATTACCTTAAATGTAAATGGACTAAATGCTCCCACCAAAAGACACAGAGTGGCTGAATGGATACAAAAACAAGACCCATATATATGCTGTCTACAAGAGACCCACTTCAGACCTAGAGACACATACAGATTGAAAGTAAAGGGATGGAAAAAGATATTCCATGCAAATGGAAATCAAAAGAAAGCTGGAGTAGCAATTCTTATATCAGACAAAATAGACTTTAAAATAAAGACTATTAGAACAGACAAGGAAGGACACTACATAACGATAAAGGGATCGATCCAAGAAGAAGATATAACAATTGTAAATATTTATGCACCCAACATAGGAGCACCTCAATACATAAGGCAAATACTAACAGCCATAAAAGGGGAAATCGACAGTAACACACTCATAGTAGGGGACTTTAACACCCCACTTTCACCAATGGACAGATCATCCAAAATGAAAATAAATAAGGAAACACAAGCTTTAAATGATACATTAAACGAGATGGACTTAGTTGATATTTATAGGACATTCCATCCAAAAACAACAGAATACACATTTTTCTCAAGTGCTCATGGAACATTCTCCAGGATAGATCATATCTTGGGTCACAAATCAAGCCTCGGTAATTTTAAGAAAATTGAAATTGTATCAAGTATCTTCTCCGACCACAATGCTATGAGACTAGACATCAATTACAGGAAAAGATGTGTAAAAAATACAAACACATGGAGGCTAAACAATACACTACTCAATAACGAAGTGATCACTGAAGAAATCAAAGAGGAAATTAAAAAATACCTAGAAACAAATGACAATGGAGACACGACGACCCAAAACCTATGGGACGCAGCAAAAGCAGTTCTAAGGGGGAAGTTTATAGCAATACAATCCCACCTTAAGAAACAGGAAGCATTTCGAGTAAACAACCTGACCCTGCACCTAAAGCAATTAGAGAAAGAAGAACAAAAATACCCCAAAGCTAGCAGAAGGAAAGAAATCATAAAGATCAGATCAGAAATAAATGAAAAAGAAATGAAGGAAACGATAGCAAAGATCAACCAAACTAAAAGCTGGTTCTTTGAGAAGATAAACAAAACTGACAAACCATTAGCCAGACTCATCAAGAAAAAAAGGGAGAAGACTCAAATCAATAGAATTAGAAATGAAAAAGGAGAAGTAACAACTGACACTGCAGAAATACAAAAGATTATGAGAGATTACTATAAGCAACTCTATTCCAATAAAATGGACAACCTGGAAGAAATGGACACATTCTTAGAAATGCACAACCTGCCAAGACTGACTCAGGAAGAAATAGAAAATATGAATAGACCAATCACAAGCACTGAAATTGAAACTGTGATTAAAAATCTTCCATCAAACAAAAGCCCAGGACCAGATGGCTTCACAGGTGAATTCTATCAAACATTTAGAGAAGAGCTAACACCTATCCTTCTCAAACTCTTCCAAAATATAGCAGAGGGAGGAACACTCCCAAACTCATTCTACGAGGCCGACATCACCTTGATACCAAAACCAGGCAAGGATGTCACAAAGAAAGAAAACTACAGGCCAATATCACTGATGAACATAGATGCAAAAATCCTCAACAAAATACTAGCAAACAGAATCCAACAGCACATTAAAAGGATCATACACCATGATCAAGTGGGGTTTATCCCAGGAATGCAAGGATTCTTCAATATACGCAAATCAATCAGTGTAATACACCATATTAACAAGTTGAAGGAGAAAAACCATATGATCATCTCAATAGATGCAGAGAAAGCTTTCGACAAAATTCAACACCCATTTATGATAAAAACCCTGCAGAAAGTAGGTATAGAGGGATCTTTCCTCAACATAATAAAGGCCATATATGACAAACCCACAGCCAACATTGTCCTCAATGGTGAAAAACTGAAACCATTTCCACTAAGATCAGGAACAAGACAAGGCTGCCCACTCTCACCACTCTTATTCAACATAGTTTTGGAAGTTTTAGCCACAGCAATCAGAGAAGAAAAGGAAATAAAAGGAATCCAAATTGGAAAAGAAGAAGTAAAGCTGTCACTGTTTGCAGATGACATGATACTATACATAGAGAATCCTAAAGATGCTACCGAAAAACTACTAGAGCTAATCAATGAATCTGGTAAAGTAGCAGGATATAAAATTCAGTAAAGGAGTAGGATACAAAATTAATGCACAGAAATCTCTGGCATTCCTATACACTAATGATGAAAAATCTGAAAATGAAATCAAGAAAACACTCCCATTTACCATCGCAACAAAAAGAATAAAATATCTAGGAATAAACCTACCTAAGGAGACAAAAGACCTGTATGCAGAAAACTATAAGACACTGATGAAAGAAATTAAAGATGATACAAATAGATGGAGAGATATACCATGCTCCTGGATTGGAAGAATCAATATTGTGAAAATGACTCTACTACCGAAAGCAATCTACAGATTCAATGCAATCCCTATCAAACTACCAATGGCATTTTTCACAGAACTAGAACAAAAAATTTCAAAATTTGTTTGGAAAAACAAAAGGCCCCGAATAGCTAAAGGAATCCTGAGAACGAAAAACGGAGCTGGAGGAATCAGGCTCCCTGACTTCAGACTATACTACAAAGCTACAGTAATTAAGACAGTCTGGTACTGGCATAAAAACAGAAAGATAGATCAGTGGATCAGGATAGAAAGCCCAGAGATAAACCCACGCACATATGGCCAACTTATCTTTGATAAAGGAGGCAGGAATGTACAGTGGAGAAAGGACAGCCTCTTCAATAAGTGGTGCTGGGAAAACTGGACAGGGACATGTAAAAGTTTGAGATTAGATCATTCCCTAGCACCATACACAAAAATAAGCTCAAAATGGATTAAAGACTTAAATGTAAGGCCAGAAACTATCAAACTCTTAGAGGAAAACATAGGTAGAACACTCTATGACATAAATCACAGCAAGATCCTTTTGGACCCACCTCCTAGAGAAATGGAAATAAAAACAAAGATAAACAAATGGGACCTAATGAAACTTCAAAGCTTTTGCACAGCAAAGGAAACCATAAAGAAGACCAAAAGACAACCCTCAGAATGGGAGAAAATATTTGCAAATGAAGCAACTGACAAAGGATTAATCTCCAAAATTTATAAACAGCTCATGCAGCTCAATAGCAAAAAAACAGACAACCCAATCCAAAAATGGGCAGAAGACTTAAATAGGCATTTCTCCAAAGAAGATATACAGACTGCCAACAAACACATGAAAGAATGCTCAACATCATTAATCATTAGAGAAATGCAAATCAAAACTACAATGAGATATCATCTCACACCAGTCAGAATGGCCATCATCAAGGAATCTAGAAACAATAAATGCTGGAGAGGGTGTGGAGAAAAGGGAACACTCTTGCACTGCTGGTGGGAATGTGAATTGGTACAGCCACTATGGAGAACGGTATGGAGGTTCCTTAAAAAACTACAAATAGAACTACCATATGACCCAGCAATCCCACTACTGGGCATATACCCTGAGAAAACCATAATTCCAAAAGAGACATGTACCAAAATGTTCATTGCAGCTCTATTCACAATAGCCCGGAGCTGGAAACAACCTAAGTGTCCATCATCGGATGAATGGATAAAGAAGATGTGGCACATATATACAATGGAATATTACTCAGCCATAAAAAGAAACGAAACTGAGCTATTTGTAATGAGGTGGATAGACCTAGAGTCTGTCATACAGAGTGAAGTTAGTCAGAAAGAGAAAGACAAATACCGTATGCTAACACATATATACGGAATTTAAAAAAAAATGTCATGAAGAACCTAGGGGCAAAACGAGAATAAAGACACAGACCTACTTGAGAATGGACTTGAGGATATGGGGAGGGGGAAGGGTAAGCTGTGACAAAGCGAAAGAGAGGCATGGACATATATACACTAACAAACGTAAGGTAGATAGATAGTGGGAAGCAGCCGCAGAGCACAGGGAGATCAGCTCGGTGCTTTGTGACCGCCTGGAGGGGTGGGATGGGGAGGGTGGGAGGGAGGGAGATGCATGAGGGAAGGGATGTGGGAACAGATGTATATGTATGACTGATTCACTTTGTTATAAAGCAGAAACTAATTAAAAAAATAAATAAATAAACTTAAAAAAAAAAAAAAAAAGGCCCATTCACCACAATGTTCATTGCAGCACTATTTACAATAGACAGGTAATGGAAGCAACCTAAATGCCCACAGACAGATGAATGGATAAAGATGGGGTACATATATAAAATGGAATATTACTCGGCCATAAAAAGGAATGAAACTGGGTCATTTGTAGAGACATCGATGGATCTAGAGACTGTCATATAGAATGAAGTAAGTCAGAAAGAGGAAATCAAATATTGTATATTAATGCATATATGTGGAACCTAAAAGATGGTACAGATGAACTGGTTTGCAGGGAAGATATAGAGACACAGAGGTACAGAACAAACGTATGGACACAAAGTGTGGGAAGCCATGGGGTGGGGGTGGTGGGATGAGTTGGGAGATTGGGATTGACCTGTATACATGTATAGGCATAAAATACATAACTGATAATAACCTGCTGTATAAAAAAGTAAATAAAATTAAATTTCAAAATTTTAAAAAATAAAATTTAAAAATAAAACAGAAAAAAGTTCTTCCCTTCACACACATGTATTTATAGGAATGAATTATTTCCATGCTTATATCTATAAATACATAAAAGAGGAATAAAATCTAACTTGAACCATAAACGAAAAAAAACCTGAACCCACCAGTTATACAGAGGAAAACCCTATCAGGGCACTTGCTCCAGCGGTAAACAATTCTGAAATTGGTCAGAGGTGTGGAATCATCTCCCATCCAGCTAGCACCTACCCCACATGCAAGGAGCGTCCTCATTGCAAAGCTGGGAGACCGTGCCAAGGCATCTCTGAATAAAGGTGAGCTGAGCCCCAGGCCAGCTGCTGCTGAACTGTTCCCACCCTTCCCAGGTAAAACACCTGAATATGTACAAGGGCTTGAAAGCCTAGAGGAAGGGCCGTGGAGCCACACTAGCGACAGCACGCAGGCCAAATTGGTGCCTGCAGGACAGCCAGGGTGGTCCTGGCCCCGTGTACTCTTCCGGAAGCTTTCCATTCTCCTGCCTGTGATACCCCTCCTGTCCCGGACCCCACTGCTTTTTTCCTTCCTCACCTCTGTCCGGAGAGAAATTCCAGCGGAAGGTATGGGTGACACATCCTCTTCTTTACAGGTGGCAGCCTGGCAACTCCTGCAGAAAGGCCAGCAGTGCCCCACTCACACCGGGCCACCAACAAAGCTGTGGCCCCTCATTCCCTCCCACCAGCTCAGCCCCGAGACTGCTGACGGGGCAGAGAATATGGAGTCAGGCACAGCTTCAGGGGCTATTGCTGCCTGGAGTGCTGTTTATATTGACCTCAACCAGGCACACCTGGGGAGGGCCGGCCGGCAGGGTAAGGCTGCCCAGGTCAGCTAATCCACAACCCTCAGGGAATCACATTGTTGAAAATGGACCTCGCTAAGGCAGAATAGAAGCCAAGGAAAATAAGGACACAATGCCATTTGCAGCACCGTAGATGAGTCTAGAGGTAATCACGTGACTTGTAGTAAGTCAGAAATTGAAAGACACATATCATATCATATCACTTATAGGTGTTACCTAAAAATGGATACCAGGGCAGATATTTCCACGGAGAAGGGCAATCAAAGATTCATTAAACAAACTTATGGTTCACCAATGGAAAGGTGTGAGGATTGGTTTCATTATGATATCGGGGTTAACAGACATATACAAACACAGGTGACATATACAATCACCAAAGACCTACGGAATACCAAGAGAAGACTACTCAACATTCTGTCATAACGTTCCTGGGAAAAGGATCCCAGGAAGAACAGACATCTGTATATGTGTAAAAGAACCACATCTTCGACACCTACAATAAGCCAAACATTGTAATCAAACTTGCTGTAATAAAAAATAAAAATTTAAATTAAAAATACGAACAAGAATTAGGGAGAAAAACTTGAGGGGCTTTCTCCTGGCACATTCCATTCTAAATTCCAATCTAGTACACGACTTCCATTGAGGCTCTGCTGCCCTAGTAACCAGATTTGGTAAGGGAGGACTGCTGCCACCTTGTGGCCGTTTCACACAACAGCAGCTTTAATCCCAGCGCTAATGGTCAGTTTATATTCAAAATCATTGCAGGCCTGTAAAAGACACCTGCCCTGAAAACAAATACTGGGGTCACATATCGACCAACAAATTCAAAGGACGTCCATATTTCAAAACGACCGTTTCAAAAGGCATATTTTATGCACATGAGTGTTCTGCTTCTTTGTCTTTCTTTCTTTTTTGGTTAAAAAGACGGGAATGGAAAAAGGCATCCCTAAGACTGGGCGAAAATCGTTGCAAACGAATCAATGGACAAAGGTTTAATCTCCAATATATATAAACAGCACATGCAGCTTAATTTTAAAAAAACAAACAACCCAATACAAAAATGGGCAGAAGTTCTAAAGAGACGTTTCTTCAAAGAAGACACAGAGATGGCCAAGACGCCCATGAAAAGCTGCTCAACATCACTAATTATTAGTGAAATGCAAATCAAAACTACAATGAGGTATGACCTCACTCCTGTTAGAATCGGGATCATCAGAAAATCTACAAACAACAAATTCTGGGGACCGTGTGGACAAAAGGAAGCCTCTTCCGCTATTGGTGGGAATGTAAATTGATACAGTCACTATGGAGAACAGTATGGAGGTTCCCTTAAAAAACTAAAGAGAGAATTATCATAGGATCCAGCAATCCCACTTCTGGGCATATACCCAGAGAAAACCATAAATCACAAAGACACATCCACCACAATGTTCATTGCAGCACTATTTACAATAGCCAGGTAATGGAAGCACCCTAAATGCCCACAGAGAGACGAATGGATAAAGATGTGGTACATATATAAAATGGAATATTACTGAGCCATAAAAAGGAATGAAACTGGGTCATTTGTAGAGAAGTTCATGGATCTAGAGACTGTCATACAGAGTGAAGTATGTCAGAAAGAGAAAAACAAATATTGTATATTAAAGCATATATGTGGAACCTAGAAAAATGGTACAAATGAACTAGTTTGCAGGGCAGAAATAGAGACCGAGGTAGAGAACAACCGTATGGACACCAAGTGGGGGAAGCCATGGGGTGGTGGTGGTGGGATGAGTTGGGAGATTGGGATTGACCTGTATACATGTATATGCATGAAATAGATAACTAAGAATAACCTGCTGTATAAAAAAATAAATAAAATTAAATTTCAAAATTTTAAAAAATAAAATATAAAAATAAAACAGAAAAATGTTCTTCCATTCACACAGAGGTATTTATATGAATGAATTATTTCCATGCTTATATCAATAAATACATAAAAGAGGAATAAAATCTAACTCGAACCAAAAAAAAAAAAAAACCGGAACCTAACAGTTATACAGAGGAAAACCCTACCAAGGCACTTGCTCCAGCGGTAAACAATTCTGAAATTGGTCAGAGGTGGGGAATCATCTCTCATACAGCCAGCAGCCCCGCCCCCCCACGCAAGGAGCGTCCTCATCGCAAAGCTGGGGGACTGTGCCGAGGCCTCTGTGAGTAAACGTGAGCTGAGCCCCAGGCCAGCTGCTGTTGAAATTTTCCCTCCCTTCCCAGGTAAAACACCTGAATATGTACAAATGCTTGAAAAACTAGAGGAAGGGCCATGGAGCCACACCAGCGACAGCACGCTGGCCAACTTGGTGCGTGCAGGCCAGCCAGGATGTTCCTGGCCCCGGGCGCTCTTCTGGAAGCTTTCCATTTCCCTGCCTGAGATACCCCTCCTGTCACGGCCCCCAATCCTTTTTTTCCTTCCTCACCTCAGCCCGGAGAGAAATTCCAGTGGAAGTTATGGGTGACACATCCTCTTCCTTACAGGTGGCAGCCTGGCAACTCTTGCAGAAAGTCCAGCAGAGCCCCACTTACACCGGGCCACCCACAAAGCCCTGGACCCTCCCACCCTCCCACCAGCACAGCCCCGAGACTGCTGACGGGGCAGAGGATATGGAGTCAGGCACAGCTGCAGGGGCTATTGCTGCCTGGAGCGCTGTTTATATTGACCTCAACCCAGGCACACCTGGGGAGGGCTTGCCGGCAGGGTCAGGCTGCCCAGGTCAGCTAATACTCAGCCCTCAGGGAATCACATTGCAGAAAATGGACCTCGCTAAGACAGAATATTAGCCAAGGAAAAAAAGGACACAATGCCATTTGCAGCACCGTAGATGATTCTAGAGGTAATCACGTGACTTGTAGTAAGTCAGAAACTGAAAGACACATATCGTATGATATCACTTATAGGTGTTACCTAAAACTTGATACCAGGGCAGATATTTCCATGGAGAAGGGCCATCACAGATTCATTAAACAAACTTAAGGCTCACCAATGGAAAGGTGTGAGGATTGGATTCATTACGATATTGGGGTTAACAGACAGATACAAACACAGGTGAAATATATAATCACCAAAGACCTACGGAATACCAAGAGAAGACTACTCAACATTCTGTCATAACGTATATGGGAAAAGGATCCCAGGAAGAACAGATATATGTATATGTGTAAAAGAAACACATCTTGCACACCAAAAACAAGCCAAACGTTGTAATCAAACTTGCTGTAATAAAAAATAAAAAAATTAAATTCAAAACACGAACAAGAAGTAGTGAGACAAACTTAACGGCTTTCTCCTGGCCCATTCCGTTCTAAATTCCAATCTAGAACGTGAATTCCATTGAGGCTCTGCTGCCCTAGTAACCAGATTTGGTAAGGGAGAACTGCTGCCACCTTGTGGCCGTTTCACACAACAGCAGCTTTAATCCCAGCGCTAATGGTCAGTGGATATTCAAAATCATGACAGGCCTGTAAATGACACCTGCCCTGAAAACAAACCCTGGGGTCATATATCGACCAAAAAATTCAAAAGACGTCCATATTTCAAAATGACAGTTTCAAGATGCATATTTTACGCACATTAGTGTTCTGCTTCTTTTGATTTCTTTCTTTCTTGGTTAAAAAAACGGGAATGGAAAAAGGCAACCCTCAGAATGGGCGAAAACGTTCGCAAAAGAATCAATGGACAAAGGTTTAATCTCCAATATATATAAACAGCTCATGCAGCTTAATATTAATAAAACAAACAACCCAATACAAAAATGGGCAGAAGATCTAAATAGACGTTTCTTCAAAGAAGACACAGAGATGGCCAAGACGCACATGAAAAGCTGCTCAACATCACTAATTATTAGAGAAATGCAAATCAAAACTACAATGAGGTATGACCTCACTCCTGTTAGAATCGGGATCATCAGAAAATCTACAAACAACAAATTCTGGGGACGGTTTGGACAAAAAGAACCCTCTTCCGCTATTGGTGGGCATGTAAATTGATACAGTCACTATGGAGAACAGTATGGAGGTTCCCTTAAAAAACTAAAAAGAGAATTACCATAGGATCCAGCAATCCCACTTCTGGGCATATACCCAGAGAAAACCATAAATCACAAAGACACATTGACCACAATGTTCATTGCAGCACTATTTACAATAGGCAGGTAATGGAAGCAACCTAAATGCCCACAGACAGACGAATGGATAAAGATGTGGTACATATATAAAATGGAATATTACTGAGCCATAAAAAGGAATGAAACTGGGTCATTCGTAGAGAACTCGATGGATCTAGAGACTGTCATACAGAGGGAAGTAAGTCAGAAAGAGAAAAACAAATATTGTATATTAATGCATATATGTGGAACCTAGAAAAATGGTACAAATGAACTAGTTTGCAGGGCAGAAATAGAGACAGAGGTAGAGAACAAAAGTATGGACACCAAGTGCGGGAAGCCATGGGGTGGTGGTGGTGGGATGAGTTGGGAGATTTGGATTGACCTGAATACATGTATATGCATGAAATAGATAACTAAGAATAACCTGCTGTATAAAAAATAAATAAAATAAAATTACAAAATTTTTGAAAATAAAATTTAAAAATAAAACAGAAAAATGTTCTTCCATTCACACAGATGTATTTACATGAATGAATTATTTCCATGCTTATATCAATAAATACATAAAAGAAGAATAAAATCTAACTCGAACCAAAAAAAAAAACCCGGAACTTAACAGTTATACAGAGGAAAATCCTACCAAGGCAATTGCTCCAGCGGTAAACAATTCTGAAATTGGTCAGAGGTGGGGAATCTTCTCTCATACAGCCAGCAGCCCCGCCCCCCACGCAAGGAGCGTCCTCATCGCAAAGTTGGGGGACCATGACGAGGCCTCAGTGAGTAAACGTGAGCTGAGCCCCAGGCCAGCTGCTGTTGAAATTTTCCCTCCCTTCCCAGGTAAAACACCTGAATATGTACAAGGGCTTGAAAACCTAGAGGAAGGGACGTGGAGCCACACCAGCGACAGCACGCTGGCCAACTTGGTGCCTGCAGGCCAGCCAGGATGGTCCTGGCCCCGGGCGCTCTTCTGGAAGCTTTCCATTTCCCTGCCTGAGATACCCCTCCTTTCCCGGCCCCCATCCTTTTTTTCCTTCTTCACCTCAGCCCGGAGAGAAATTCCAGTGGAAGTTATGGGTGACACATCCTCTTCTTTACAGGTGGCAGCCTGGCAACTCCTCCAGAAAGTCCAGCAGAGCCCCACCCACACCGGGCCACCCACAAAGCCGTGGACCCTCACACCCTCCCAAGAGCACAGCTCCGAGACTGCTGACGGGGCAGAGAATATGGAGTCAGGCACAGCTGCAGGGGCTATTGCTGCCTGGAGTGCTGTTTTTATTGACCTCAACCCAGGCACACCTCGGGAGGGCTTGCCGGCAGGGTCAGGCTGCCCATGTCAGCTAATCCTCAGCCCTCAGGGAATCACATTGCAGAAAATGGACCTCGCTAAGACAGAATATTAGCCAAGGAAAAAAAGGACACAATGCCATTTGCAGCACCGTAGATGAGTTTAGAGGTAATCACGTGACTTGTAGTAAGTCACAAACTGAAAGACACATATCGTATGATATCACTTATAGGTGTTACCTAAAAATTGATACCAGGGCAGATATTTCAATGGAGAAGGGCAATCACAGATTTATTAAACAAACTTATGGTTCACCAATGGAAAGGTGTGAGGATTGGATTCATTACGATATTGGGGTTAACAGACAGATACAAACACAGGTGAAATATATAATCACCAAAGACCTACGGAATACCAAGAGAAGACTACTCAACATTCTGTCATAACGTACATGGGAAAAGGATCCCAGGAAGAACAGACATATGTATATGTGTAAAAGAAACACATGTTGCACACCAAAAACAAGCCAAACGTTGTAATCAAACTTGCTGTAATAAAAAATAAAAAAATTAAATTCAAAACACAAACAAGAAGTAGTGAGACAAACTTAACGGCTTTCTCCTGGCCCATTCCGTTCTAAATTCCAATCAAGAACGTGAATTCCATTGAGGCTCTGCTGCCCTAGTAACCAGATTTGGTAAGGGAGAACTGCGGCGACCTTGTGGCCTTTTCACACATCAGCAGCTTTAATCCCAGCGCTAATGGTCAGTGGATATTCAAAATCATGACAGGCCTGTAAATGACACCTGCCCTGAAAACAAATCCTGGGGTCATATATCGACCAAAAAATACAAAAGACGTCCATATTTCAAAATGACAGTTTCAAGATGCATATTTTACGCACATTAGTGTTCTGCTTCTTTTGCTTTCTTTCTTTCTTGGTTAAAAAAACGGGAATGGAAAAAGGCAACCCTCAGAATGGGAGAAAACGTTCGCAAAAGAATCAATGGACAAAGGTTTAATCTCCAATATATATAAACAGCTCATGCAGCTTAATATTAATAAAACAAACAACCCAGTACAAAAATGGGCAGAAGATCTAAATAGACGTTTCTTCCAAGAAGACACAGAGATGGCCAAGACGCACATGAAAAGCGGCTCAACATCACTAATTATTAGAGAAATGCAAATCAAAACTACAGTGAGGTATGACCTCACTCCTGTTACAATCGGGATCATCAGAAAATCTACAAACAACAAATTCTGGGGACGGTGTGGACAAAAGGATCCCTCTTCCGCTATTGGTGGGCATGTAAATTGATACAGTCATTATGGAGAAGAGTATGGAGGTTCCTTTAAAAAACTAAAAAGAGAATTACCATAGGATCCAGCAATCCCACTTCTGGGCATATACCCGGAAAAAACCATAAATCACAAAGACACATTCACCACAATGTTCATTGCAGCACTATTTACAATAGCCAGGTAATGGAAGCAACCTAAATGCCCACAGACAGACAAATGGAAAAAGATGTGGTACATATATGAAATGGAATATTACTAAGCCATAAAAAGGAATGAAACTGGGTCATTTGTAGAGAAGTCGATGGATCTAGAGACTGTCATACAGAGTGAAGTAAGTCAGAAAGAGAAAAACAAATATTGTATATTAATGCATATATGTGGAACCTAGAAAAATGGTACAAATGAACTAGTTTGCAGGGCAGAAATAGAGACAGAGGTAGAGAAAAAACGTATGGACACCAAGTGGGGGAAGCCATGGGGTGGTGGTGGTGGAATGAGTTGGGAGATTGGGATTGACCTGTATACATGTATATGCATGAAATAGATAACTAAGAATAATCTGCTGTACAAAAAATAAATAAAATTAAATTTCAAAATTTTTAAAATAAAATTTAAAAATAAAACAGAAAAAAGTTCTTCCATTCACACAGATGTATTTATATGAATGAATTATTTCCATGCTTATATCAATAAATACATAAAAGAGGAATAAAATCTAACTCGAACCAAAAAAAAAAAACGGAACCTAACAGTCATACAGAGGAAAACCCTACCAAGTCACTTGCTCCAGCGGTAAACAATTATGAAATTGGTCAGAGGTGGGGAATCACCTCTCATACAGCCAGCAACCCCGCCCGCCCACGCAAGGAGCGTCCTCATCGCAAAGCTGGGGGACCGTGCCGAGGCCTCTGTGAGTAAACGTGAGCTGAGCCCCAGGCCAGCTGCTGTTGAAATTTTCCCTCCCTTCCCAGGTAAAACACCTGAATATGTACAAGTGCTTGAAAACCTAGAGGAAGGGCTGTGGAGCCACACCAGCGACAGCACGCTGGCCAACTTGGTGCCTGCAGGCCAGCCAGTATGGTCCTGGCCCCAGGCGCTCTTCTGGAAGCTTTCCATTTCCCTGCCTGAGATACCCCTCCTGTCACGGCCCCCACTCCTTTTTTTCCTTCCTCACCTCAGCCCGGAGAGAAATTCCAGTGGAAGTTATGGGTGACACATCCTCTTCTTTACAGGTGGCTGCCTGGCAACTCCTGCAGAAAGTCCAGCAGAGCCCCACTCACACCGGGCCACCCACAAAGCCGTGGACCCTCATTCCCTCCCACCAGCTCAGCCCCGAGACTGCTGACGGGGCAGAGAATATGGAGTCAGGCACAGCTTCAGGGGCTATTGCTGCCTGGAGCGCTGTTTATATTGACCTCAACCAGGCACACCTGGGGAGGGCCGGCAGGCAGGGTAAGGCTGCCCAGGTCAGCTAATCCACAACCCTCAGGGAATCATTGTTGCAAATGGACCTCGCTAAGGCAGAATAGAAGACAAGGAAAATAAGGACACAATGCCATTTGCAGCACCGAATATGAGTCTAGAGGTAATCACGTGACTTGTAGTAAGTCAGAAAGTGAAAGACACATATCATATCACTTATAGGTGTTACCTAAAAATGGATACCAGGGCAGATATTTCCACGGAGAAGGGCAATCACAGATTCATTAAACAAACTTATGGTTCACCAATGGAAAGGTGTGAGGATTGGTTTCATTACGATATCGGGGTTAACAGACATATACAAACACAGGTGACATATATAATCACCAAAGACCTACGGAATACCAAGAGAAGACTACTCAACATTCTGTCATAACGTCCCTGGGAAAAGGATCCCAGAAGAACAGACATCTGTATATGTGTAAAAGAACCACATCTTCGACACCTACAATAAGCCAAACATTGTAATCAAACTTGCTGTAATAAAAAATAAAAATTTAAATTAAAAATACGAACAAGAAGTAGGGAGACAAACTTGAGGGGCTTTCTCCTGGCACATTCCATTCTAAATTCCAATCTAGAACATGACTTCCATTGAGGCTCTGCTGCCCTAGTAACCAGATTTGGTAAGGGAGAACTGCTGCCACCTTGTGGCCGTTTCACACAACAGCAGCTTTAATCCCAGCGCTAATGGTCAGTTGATATTCAAAATCATTGCAGGCCTGTAAATGACACCTGCCCTGAAAACAAATCCTGGGGTCACATATCGACCAAAAAATTCAAAGGACGTCCATATTTCAAAACGACCGTTTCAAAAGGTATATTTTATGCACATTAGTGTTCTGCTTCTTTGTCTTTGTTTCTTTTTTGCTTAAAAAGACGGGAGTGGAAAATGGCATCCCTCAGACTGGGCGAAAATCGTTGCAAACGAATCAATGGACAAAGGTTTAATCTCCAATATATATAAACAGCTCATGCAGCTTAATATTAAAAAAAACAAACAACCCAATACAAAAATGGGCAGAAGTTCTAAAGAGACGTTTCTTCAAAGAAGACACAGAGATGGCCAAGACGCACATGAAAAGCTGCTCAAGAGCACTAATTATTAGAGAAATGCAAATCAAAACTACAATGAGGTATCACCTCACACCTGTTAGGATCGGCATCACCAGAAAATCTACAAACAACAAATTCTGGGGAGGGTGTGGACAAAAGGAGCCCTCTTCCACTATTGGTGGGAATGTAAATTGATACCGTCACTATGGAGAACAGTATGGAGTTATCTTTAAAAAACTAGAAATAGAATTACCATCCGATCCAGCAATCCCACTTCTGGGCATATACCCAGAGAAAACCATAAATCAAAAAGGCACATTCACCACAATGTTCATTGCAGCACTATTTAAAATAGCCAGGTAATGGAAGCAACCTAAATGCCCACAGACAGATGAATGGATAAAGATGGGGTACATATATAAAATGGAATATTACTCGGCCATAAAAAGGAATGAAACTGGGTCATTTGTAGAGACATCGATGGATCTAGAGACTGTCATATAGAATGAAGTAAGTCAGAAAGAGGAAATCAAATATTGTATATTAATGCATATATGTGGAACCTAAAAGATGGTACAGATGAAATGGTTTGCAGGGAAGAAATAGAGACACAGAGGTACAGAACAAACGTATGGACACCAAGTGTGGGAAGCCATGGGGTGGTGGTGGTGGGATGAGTTGGGAGGTTGGGATTGACCTGTATACATGTATATGCATAAAGTACATAACTGATAATAACCTGCTGTATAAAAAAGTAAATAAAATTAAATTTCAACATTTTAAAAAATAAAATTTAAAAATAAAACAGAAAATAGTTCTTCCCTTCACACACATGTATTTATAGGAATGAATTATTTCCATGCTTATATCTATAAATACATAAAAGAGGAATAAAATCTAACTTGAACCATAAACGAAAAAAAACCTGAACCCACCAGTTATACAGAGGAAAACCCTATCAGGGCACTTGCTCCAGCGGTAAACAATTCTGAAATTGTTCAGAGGTGTGGAATCATCTCCCATCCAGCTAGCACCCACCCCCCACGCAAGGAGCGTCCTCATTGCAAAGCTGGGAGACCGTGCCAAGGCATCTCTGAATAAAGGTGAGCTGAGCCCCAGGCCAGCTGCTGCTGAACTGTTCCCACCCTTCCCAGGTAAAACACCTGAATATGTACAAGGGCTTGAAAGCCTAGAGGAAGGGCCGTGGAGCCACACTAGCGACAGCACGCAGGCCATCTTGGTGACTGCAGGCCAGCCAGGGTGGTCCTGGCCCCGTGTACTCTTCCGGAAGCTTTCCATTGTCCTGCCTGTGATACCCCTCCTGTCCCGGCCCCCACTGCTTTTTTCCTTCCTCACCTCTGTCCGGAGAGAAATTCCAGCGGAAGGTATGGGTGACACATCCTCTTTTTACAGGTGGCAGCCTGGCAACTCCTGCAGAAAGGCCAGCAGTGCCCCACTCACACCTTGCCACCAACGAATCTGTGGCCCCTCATTCCCTCCCACCAGCTCAGCCCCGAGAATGCTGACGGGGCAGAGAATATGGAGTCAGGCACAGCTTCAGGGGCTATTGCTGCCTGCAGCGCCGTTTATATTGACCTCAACCAGGCACACCTGGGGAGGGCCGGCCGGCAGGGTAAGGCTGCCCAGGTCAGCTAATTCACAACCCTCACGGAATCACATTGTTGAAAATGGACCTCGCTAAGGCAGAATAGAAGCCAAGGAAAATAAGGACACAATGCCATTTGCAGCACCGTAGATGAGTCTAGAGGTAATCACATGACTTGTAGTAAGTCAGAAAGTGAAAGACACATATCATATCATATCACTTATAGGTGTTACCTAAAAATGGATACCAGGGCAGATATTTCCACGGAGAAGGGCAATCACAGATTCATTAAACAAACTTATGGTTCACCAATGGAAAGTTGTGAGGATTGGTTTCATTACGATATCGGGGTTAACAGACATATACAAACACAGGTGACATATATAATCACCAAAGACCTACGGAATACCAGGAGAAGACTACTCAACATTCTGTCATAACGTCCCTGGGAAAAGGATCCCAGGAAGAACAGACATCTGTATATGTGTAAAAGAACCACATCTTCGACCCCTACAATAAGCCAAACATTGTAATCAAACTTGCTGTAATAAAAAATAAAAAAATAAATTCAAAACACAAACAAGAAGTAGTGAGACAAACTTGAGGGGCTTTCTCCTGGCCCATTCCGTTCTAAATTCCAATCTAGAACGTGAATTCCATTGAGGCTCTGCTGCCCTAGTAACCAGATTTGGTAAGGGAGAACTGCTGCCAGCTTGTTGCCGTTTCACACAACAGCAGCTTTAATCCCAGCGCTAATGGTCAGTGGATATTCAAAATCATTAGAGGACTGTAAATGACACCTGCCCTGAAAACAAATCCTGGGGTCATATATCGACCAAAAAATTCAAAAGACGTCCATATTTCAAAATGACAGTTTCAAGAGGCATATTTTACGCACATTAGTGTTCTGCTTCTTTTGCTTTCTTTCTTTCTTGGTTAAAAAAACGGGAATGGAAAAAGGCAACCCTCAGAATGGGCGAAAACGTTCGCAAAAGTATCAATGGACAAAGGTTTAATCTCCAATATATAAAAACAGCTCATGCAGCTTAATATTAATAAAACAAACAACCCAATACAAAAATGGGCAGAAGATCTAAATAGACGTTTCTTCCAAGAAGACACAGAGATGGCCAAGACGCACATGAAAAGCTGCTCAACATCACTAACTATTAGAGAAATGCAAATCAAAACTACAATGAGGTATGACCTCACTCCTGTTAGAATCGGGATCATCAGAAAATCTACAAACAACAAATTCTGGGGACGGTGTGGACAAAAGGAACCCTCTTCCGCTATTGGTGGGCATGTAAATTGATACAGACACTATGGAGAACAGTATGGAGGTTCCTTTAAAAAACTAAAAACAGAATTACCATCTGATCCAGCAATCCCACTTCTGGGCATATACCCAAAGAAAACCATAAATCACAAAGACACATTCACCACAATGTTCATTGCATCACTATTTACAATAGCCAGGTAATGGAAGCAACCTAAATGACCACAGACAGACGAATGGATAAAGATGTGGTACATATATGAAATGCAATATTACTGAGCCGTAAAAAGGAATGAAACTGGGTCATTTGTAGAGAAGTCAATGGATCTAGAGACTGTCATACAGAGAGAAGTAAGTCAGAAAGAGAAAAACAAATATTGTATATTAATGCATATATGTGGAACCTAGAAAAATGGTACAAATGAACTAGTTTGCAGGGCAGAAATAGAGACAGAGGTAGAGAACAAACGTATGGACACCAAGTGGGGGAAGCCATGGGGTGGTGGTGGTGGGATGAGTTGGGAGATTGGGATTGACCTGTATACATGTATAGGCATGAAATAGATAACTAAGAATAACCTGCTGTATAAAAAAATAAATAAAATTAAATTTCAAAATTTTTAAAAATAAAATTTAAAAATAAAACAGAAAAAAGTTCTTCCATTCACACAGATGTATTTATATGAATGAATTATTTCCATGCTTATATCAATAAATACATAATAGAGGAATAAAATCTACCTCGAACCAAAAAAAAAAATACGAAACCTAACAGTTATACAGAGGAAAACCCTACCAAGGCACTTGCTCCAGCGGTAAACAATTCTGAAATTGGTCAGAGGTGGGGAATCATCTCTCATACAGCCAGCAGCCCCGCCCCCCCACACATGGTGTGTCCTCATCGCAAAGCTGGGGGACCGTGCCGAGGCCTCTGTGAGTAAACGTGAGCTGAGCCCCAGGCCAGCTGCTGTTGAAATTTTCCCTCCCTTTCCAGGTAAAACACCTGAATATGTACAAGGGCTTAAAAACCTAGAGGAAGGGACGTGGAGCCACACCAGAGACAGCACGCTGGCCAACTTGGTGCCTGCAGGCCAGCCAGGATGGTCCTGGCCCCGGGCGCTCTTCTGGAAGCTTTCCATTTCCCTGCCTGAGATGCCCTTCCTTTCCCGGCCCCCACTCCTTTTTTTCCTTCCTCACCTCGGCCAAGAGAAATTCCAGTGGAAGTTATGGGTGACACATCCTCTTCTTTACAGGTGGCAGCCTGGCAACTCCTGCAGAAAGTCCAGCAGAGCCCCACTCACACCGGGCCACCCACAAAGCCGTGGACCCTCACACCCTCCCACCAGCACAGCCCCGAGACTGCTGACGGGGCAGAGAATATGGAGTCAGGCACAGCTGCAGGGGCTATTGCTGCCTGGAGTGCTGTTTATATGGACCTCAACCCAGGCACACCTGGGGAGGGCTTGCCGGCAGGGTCAGGCTGCCCAGGTCGGCTAATCCTCAGCCCTCAGGGTATATCATTGCAGAAAATGGACCTCGCTAAGACAGAATATTAGCCAAGGAATAAAAGGACGCAATGCCATTTGCAGCACCGTAGATGAGTCTAGAGGTAATCACGTGACGTGTAGTAAGTCAGAAACTGAAAGACACATATCGTATGATATCACTTATAGGTGTTACCTAAAAATTGATACCAGGGCAGATATTTCCATGGAGAAGGGCAATCACAGATTCATTAAACAAACTTATGGTTCACCAATGGAATGGTGTGAGGATTGGATTCATTACGATATTGGGGTTAACAGACAGATACAAACACAGGTGAAATATATAATCACCAAAGACCTACGGAATACCAAGAGAAGACTACTCAACATTCTGTCATAACGTACATGGGAAAAGGATCCCAGGAAGAACAGACATCTGTATATGTGTAAAAGAAACACATCTTACACACCAAAAACAAGCCAAACGTTGTAATCAAACTTGCTGTAATAAAAAATAAAAAAATTAAATTCAAAACACAAAAAAGAAGTAGTGAGACAAACTTGAGGGGCTTTCTCCTGGCCCATTCCGTTCTAAATTCCAATCTAGAACGTGAAATCCATTGAGGCTCTGCTGCCCTAGTAACCAGATTTGGTAAGGGAGAACTGCTGCCACCTTGTGGCCGTTTCACACAACAGCAGCTTTAATCCCAGCGCTAATGGTCAGTGGATATTCAAAATCATGACAGGCCTGTAAATGACACCTGCCCTGAAGACAAATCCTGGGGTCATATATCGACCAAAAAATTCAAAAGACGTCCATATTTCAAAATGACAGTTTCAAGAGGCATATTTTACGCACATTAGTGTGCTGCTTCTTTTGCTTTCTTTCTTTCTTGGTTAAAAAAACGGGAATGGAAAAAGGCAACACTCAGAATGGGCGAAAACGGTCACAAAAGAATCAATGGACAAAGGTTTAATCTCCAATATATATAAACAGCTCATGCAGCTTAATATTAATAAAACAAACAACCCAATACACAAATGGGCAGAAGATCTAAATAGACGTTTCTTCCAAGAAGACACAGAGATGGCCAAGACGCACATGAAAAGCTGCTCAACATCACTACTTATTAGAGAAATGCAAATCAAAACTACAATGAGGTATGACCTCACTCCTGTTAGAATCGGGATCATCAGAAAATCTGCAAACAACAAATTCTGGGGACGGTGTGGACAAAAGGAACCCTCTTCCGCTATTGGTGGGCATGTAAATTGATACAGTCACTATGGAGAACAGTAAGGAGGTTCCTTTAAAAAACTAAAAAGAGAATTACCATAGGATCCAGCAATCCCACTTCTGGGCATATACCCAGAGAAAACCATAAATCACAAAGACACATTCACCACAATGTTCATTGCAGCACTATTTACAATAGCCAGGTAATGGAAGCAACCTAAATGCCCACAGACAGACGAATGGATAAAGATTTGGTACATATATAAAATGGAATATTACTGAGCCATAAAAAGGAATGAAACTGGGTCATTTGTAGAGAAGTCGATGGATCTAGAGAGTGTCATACAGAGGGAAGTAAGTCAGAAAGAGAAAAACAAATATTGTATATTAATGCATATATGTGGAACCTAGAAAAATGGTACAAATGAACTAGTTTGCAGGGCAGAAATAGAGACAGAGGTAGAGAACAAACGTATGGACACCAAGTGGGGGAAGCCATGGGGTGGTGGTGGTGGGATGAGTTGGGAGATTGGGATTGACCTGTATACATGTATATGCATGAAATAGATAACTAAGAATAACCTGCTGTATAAAAAATTAAATAAAATTAAATTTCAAAATTTTTAAAAATAAAATTTAAAAATAAAACAGAAAAAAGTTCTTCCATTCACACAGTTATATTTATATGAATGAATTATTTCCATGCTTATATCAATATATACATAAAAGAGGAATAAAATCTAACACGAATCAAAAAAAAAAAAAACGGAACCTAACAGTTATACAGAGGAAAACCCTACCAAGGCACTTGCTCCAGCGGTAAACAATTCTGTAATTGGTCAGAGGTGGGGAATCATCTCTGATACAACCAGCAGCCCCGCCCCCAACGCAAGGAGCATCCTCCTCGCAAAGCTGGGGGACCGTGCCGAGGACTCTGTGAGTAAACGTGAGCTGAGCCCCAGGCCAGCTGCTGTTGAAATTTTCCCTCCCTTCCAAGGTAAAACACCTGAATATGTACAAGGGCTTGAAAACCTAGAGGAAGGGCCATGGAGCCACACCAGCGACAGCACGCTGTCCAACTTGGTGCCTGCAGGCCAGCCAGGATGGTCCTGGCCCCGGGCGCTCTTCTGGAAGCTTTCCATTTCCCTGCCTGAGATACCCCTCCTGTCCCGGCCACCACTCCTTTTTTTCCTTCCTCACCTCAGCCCGGAGAGAAATTCCAGTGGAAGTTATGGGTGACACATCCTCTTCTTTACAGGTGGCAGCCTGGCAACTCCTGCAGAAAGTCCAGCAGACCCCATTCACACCGGGCCACCCACAAAGCCGTGGACCCTCACACCCTCCCACCAGCACAGCCCCGAGACTTCTGACGGGGCAGAGAATAAGGAGTCAGGCACAGCTGCAGGGGCTATTGCTGCCGGGAGTGCTGTTTATATTGACCTCAACCCAGGCACACCTGGGGAGGTCTTGCCGGCAGGGTCAGGCTGCCCAGGTCAGCTAATCCTCAGCCCTCAGGGAATCACATTGCAGAAAACGGACCTCGCTAAGACAGAATATTAGCCAAGGAAAATAAGGACACAATGCCATTTGCAGCAGCGTAGATGAGTCTAGAGGTAATCACGTGACTTGTAGTAAGTCAGAAACTGAAAGACACATATCGTATGATATCACTTATAGGTGTTACCTAAAAATTGATACCAGGGCAGATATTTCCATGGAGAAGGGCAATCACAGATTCATTAATCAAACATATGGTTCACCAATGGAAAGGTGTGAGGATTGGATTCATTACGATATTGGGGTTAACAGACAGATACAAACACAGGTGAAATATATAATCACCAAAGACCTACGGAATACCAAGAGAAGACTACTCAACATTCTGTCATAACGTACATGGGAAAAGGATCCCAGGAAGAACAGACATATGTATATGTGTAAAAGAAACACATCTTGCACACCAAAAACAAGCCAAACGTTGTAATCAAACTTGCTGTAATAAAAAATAAAAAAATTAAATTCAAAACACGAACAAGAAGTAGTGAGACAAACTTGAGGGGCTTTCTCCTGGCCCATTCCGTTCTAAATTCCAATCTAGAACGTGAATTCCATTGAGGCTCTGCTGCCCTAGTAACCAGATTTGGTAAGGGAGAACTGCTGCCACCTTGTGGCCGTTTCACACAACAGCAGCTTTAATCCCAGCGCTAAAGGTCAGTGGATATTCAAAATCATGACAGGCCTGTAAATGACACCTGCCCTGAAAACAAATCCTGGGGTCATATATCGACCAAAAAATTCAAAAGACGTCCATATTTCAAAATGACAGTTTCAAGAGGCATATTTTACGCACATTAGTGTTCTGCTTCTTTTGCTTTCTTTCTTTCTTGGTTAAAAAAACGGGAATGGAAAAAGGCAACCCTCAGAATGGGCGAAAACGTTCGCAAAAGAATCAATGGACAAAGGTTTAATCTCCAATATATATAAACAGCTCATGCAGCTTAATATTAATAAAACAAACAACCCAATACACAAATGGGCAGAAGATCTAAATAGACGTTTCTTCCAAGAAGACACAGAGATGGCCAAGACGCACATGAAAAGCTGCTCAACATCACTAATTATTAGAGAAATGCAAATCAAAACTACAATGAGGTATGACCTCACTCCTGTTAGAATCGGGATCATCAGAAAATCTACAAACAACAAATTCTGGGGACGGTGTGGACAAAAGGAACCCTCTTCCGCTATTGGTGGGCATGTAAATTGATACAGACACTATGGAGAACAGTATGGAGGTTCCTTTAAAAAACTAAAAAGAGAATTACCATCTGATCCAGCAATATCACTTCTGGGCATATACCCAGAGAAAACCATAAATCACAAAGACACATTCACCACAATGTTCATTGCATCACTATTTACAATAGCCAGGTAATGGAAGCAACCTAAATGCCCACAGAGAGACGAATGGATAAAGATGTGGTACATATATGAAATGGAATATTACTGAGCCATAAAAAGGAATGAAACTGGGTCATTTGTAGAGAAGTCGATGGATCTAGAGACTGTCATACAGAGTGAAGTAAGTCAGAACGAGAAAAACAAATATTGTATATTAATGCATATATGTGGAACCAAGAAAAATGGTACAAATGAACTAGTTTGCAGGGCAGAAATAGAGACAGAGGTAGAGAACAAACGTATGGACACCAAGTGTGGGAAACCATGGGGTGGTGGTGGTGGGATGAGTTGGGAGATTGGGATTGACCTGTATACATGTATATGCATGAAATAGATAACTAAGAATAACCTGCTGTATGAAAAAATAAATAAAATTAAATTTCAAAATTTTTAAAAATAAAATTTAAAAATAAAACAGAAAAAAGTTCTTCCATTCACACAGATGTATTTATATGAATGAATTATTTCCATGCTTATATCAATAAATACATAAAAGAGGAATAAAATCTACCTCGAACCAAAAAAAAAATACGAAACCTAACAGTTATACAGAGGAAAACCCTACCAAGGCACTTGCTCCAGGGGTAAACAATTCTGAAATTGGTCAGAGGTGGGGAATCATCTCTCATACAGCCAGCAGCCCCGCCCCCCCACACATGGTGTGTCCTCATCGCAAAGCTGGGGGACCGTGCCGAGGCCTCTGTGAGTAAACGTGAGCTGAGCCCCAGGCCAGCTGCTGTTGAAATTTTCCCTCCCTTCCCAGGTAAAACACCTGAATATGTACAAGGGCTTAAAAACCTAGAGGAAGGGACGTGGAGCCACACCAGAGACAGCACGCTGGCCAACTTGGTGCCTGCAGGCCAGCCAGGATGGTCCTGGCCCCGGGCGCTCTTCTGGAAGCTTTCCATTTCCCTGCCTGAGATGCCCTTCCTTTCCCGGCCCCCACTCCTTTTTTTCCTTCCTCACCTCGGCCAAGAGAAATTCCAGTGGAAGTTATGGGTGACACATCCTCTTCTTTACAGGTGGCAGCCTGGCAACTCCTGCAGAAAGTCCAGCAGAGCCCCACTCACACCGGGCCACCCACAAAGCCGTGGACCCTCACACCCTCCCACCAGCACAGCCCCGAGACTGCTGACGGGGCAGAGAATATGGAGTCAGGCACAGCTGCAGGGGCTATTGCTGCCTGGAGTGCTGTTTATATGGACCTCAACCCAGGCACACCTGGGGAGGGCTTGCCGGCAGGGTCAGGCTGCCCAGGTCAGCTAATCCTCAGCCCTCAGGGAATCACATTGCAGAAAATGGACCTCGCTAAGACAGAATATTAGCCAAGGAAAAAAAGGACACAATGCCATTTGCAGCACCGTAGATGAGTCTAGAGGTAATCACGTGACTTGTAGTAAGTCAGAAAGTGAAAGACACATATCGTATGATATCACTTATAGGTGTTACCTAAAAATTGATACCAGGGCAGATATTTCCATGGAGAAGGGCAATCACAGATTCATTAAACAAACTTATGGTTCACCAATGGAAAGGTGTGAGGATTGGATTCATTACGATATTGGGGTTAACAGACAGATACAAACACAGGTGAAATATATAATCACCAAAGACCTACGGAATACCAAGAGAAGACTACTCAACATTCTGTCATAACGTACATGGGAAAAGGATCCCAGGAAGAACAGACATCTGTATATGTGTAAAAGAAACACATCTTGCACACCAAAAACAAGCCAAACGTTGTAATCAAACTTGCTGTAATAAAAAATAAAAAAATTAAAGTCAAAACACGAACGAGAAGTAGTGAGACAAACTTGAGGGGCTTTCTCCTGGCCCATTCCGTTCTAAATTCCAATCTAGAACGTGAATTCCATTGAGGCTCTGCTGCCCTAGTAACCAGATTTGGTAAGGGAGAACTGCTGCCACCTTGTGGCCGTTTCACACAACAGCAGCTTTAATCCCAGCGCTAATGGTCAGTGGATATTCAAAATCATGACAGGCCTGTAAATGACACCTGCCCTGAAGACAAATCCTGGGGTCATATATCGACCAAAAAATTCAAAAGACGTCCATATTTCAAAATGACAGTTTCAAGAGGCATATTATACGCACGTTAGTGTGCTGCTTCTTTTGCTTTCTTTCTTTCTTGGTTAAAAAAACGGGAATGGAAAAAGGCAACCCTCAGAATGGGCGAAAACGGTCACAAAAGAATCAATGGACAAAGGTTTAATCTCCAATATATATAAACAGCTCATGCAGCTTAATATTAATAAAACAAACAACCCAATACACAAATGGGCAGAAGATCTAAATAGACGTTTCTTCCAAGAAGACACAGAGATGGCCAAGACGCACATGAAAAGCTGCTCAACATCACTAATTATTAGAGAAATGCAAATCAAAACTACAATGAGGTATGACCTCACTCCTGTTAGAATCGGGATCATCAGAAAATCTACAAACAACAAATTCTGGGGACGGTGTGGACAAAAGGAACCCTCTTCCGCTATTGGTGGGCATGTAAATTGATACAGTCACTATGGAGAACAGTAAGGAGGTTCCTTTAAAAAACTAAAAAGAGAATTACCATAGGATCCAGCAATCCCACTTCTGGGCATATACCCGGAAAAAACCATAAATCACAAAGACACATTCACCACAATGTTCATTGCAGCACTATTTACAATAGCCAGGTAATGGAAGCAACCTAAATGCCCACAGACAGACAAATGGAAAAAGATGTGGTACATATATGAAATGGAATATTACTAAGCCATAAAAAGGAATGAAACTGGGTCATTTGTAGAGAAGTCGATGGATCTAGAGACTGTCATACAGAGTGAAGTAAGTCAGAAAGAGAAAAACAAATATTGTATATTAATGCATATATGTGGAACCTAGAAAAATGGTACAAATGAACTAGTTTGCAGGGCAGAAATAGAGACAGAGGTAGAGAACAAACGTATGGACACCAAGTGGGGGAAGCCATGGGGTGGTGGTGGTGGGATGAGTTGGGAGATTGGGATTGACCTGTATACATGTATATGCATGAAATAGATAACTAAGAATAATCTACTGTACAAAAAAATAAATTAAATTAAATTTCAAAATTTTTAAAAATAAAATTTAAAAATAAAACAGAAAAAAGTTCTTCCATTCACACAGATGTATTTATATGAATGAATTATTTCCATGCTTATATCAATAAATACATAAAAGAGGAATAAAATCTAACTCGAACCAAAAAAAAAAAAAACGGAACCTAACAGTCATACAGAGGAAAACCCTACCAAGTCACTTGCTCCAGCGGTAAACAATTATGAAATTGGTCAGAGGTGGGGAATCACCTCTCATACAGCCAGCAGCCCCGCCCCCCCACGCAAGGATCGTCCTCATCGCAAAGCTGGGGGACCGTGCCGAGGCCTCTGTGAGTAAACGTGAGCTGAGCCCCAGGCCAGCTGCTGTTGAAATTTTCCCTCCCTTCCCAGGTAAAACACCTGAATATGTACAAGTGCTTGAAAACCTAGAGGAAGGGCCGTGGAGCCACACCAGCGACAGCACGCTGGCCAACTTGGTGCCTGCAGGCCAGCCAGGATGGTCCTGGCCCCGGGCGCTCTTCTGGAAGCTTTCCATTTCCCTGCCTGAGATACCCCTCCTGTCCCGGCCCCCACCCCTTTTTTTCCTTCCTCACCTCAGCCCGGAGAGAAAGTCCAGTGAAAGTTATGGGTGACACATCCTCTTCTTTACAGGTGGCAGCCTGGCAACTCCTGCAGAAAGTCCAGCAGAGCCCCACTCACACCGGGCCTCCCACAAAGCCGTGGACCCTCACACCCTCCCACCAGCACAGCCCCGAGACTGCTGACGGGGCAGAGAATATGGAGTCAGGCACAGCTGCAGGGGCTATTGCTGCCTGGAGTGCTGTTTATATGGACCTCAACCCAGGCACACCTGGGGAGGGCTTGCCGGCAGGGTCAGGCTGCCCAGGTCAGCTAATCCTCAGCCCTCAGGGAATCACATTGCAGAAAATGGACCTCGCTAAGACAGAATATTAGCCAAGGAAAAAAAGGACACAATGCCATTTGCAGCACCGTAGATGAGTCTAGAGGTAATCACGTGACTTGTAGTAAGTCAGAAACTGAAAGACACATATCGTATGATATCACTTATAGGTGTTACCTAAAACTTGATACCAGTGAAGATATTTCCATGGAGAAGGGCAATCACAGATTCATTAAACAAACTTATGGTTCACCAATGGAAAGGTGTGAGGATTGGATTCATTACGATATTGGGGTTAACAGACAGATACAAACACAGGTGAAATATATAATCACCAAAGACCTACGGAATACCAAGAGAAGACTACTCAACATTCTGTCATAACGTACATGGGAAAAGGATCCCAGGAAGAACAGACATATGTATATGTGTAAAAGAAACACATCTTGCACACCAAAAACAAGCCAAACGTTGTAATCAAACTTGCTGTAATATAAAATAAAAAAATTAAATTCAAAACACGAACAAGAAGTAGTGAGACAAACTTGAGGGGCTTTCTCCTGGCCCATTCCGTTCTAAATTCCAATCTAGAACGTGAATTCCATTGAGGCTCTGCTGCCCTAGTAACCAGATTTGGTAAGGGAGAACTGCTGCCACCTTGTGGCTGTTTCACACAACAGCAGCTTTAATCCCAGCGCTAATGGTCAGTGGATATTCAAAATCATGACAGGCCTGTAAATGACACCTGCCCTGAAAACAAATCCTGGGGTCATATATCGACCAAAAAATTCAAAAGACGTCCATATTTCAAAATGACAGTTTCAAGAGGCATATTTTATGCACATTAGTGTGCTGCTTCTTTTGCTTTCTTTCTTTCTTGGTTAAAAAAACGGGAATGGAAAAAGGCAACCCTCAGAATGGGCGAAAACGGTCACAAAAGAATCAATGGACAAAGGTTTAATCTCCAATATATATAAACAGCTCATGCAGCTTAATATTAATAAAACAAACAACCCAATACACAAATGGGCAGAAGATCTAAATAGACGTTTCTTCCAAGAAGACACAGAGATGGCCAAGACGCACATGAAAAGCTGCTCAACATCACTAATTATTAGAGAAATGCAAATCAAAACTACAATGAGGTATGACCTCACTCCTGTTAGAATCGGGATCATCAGAAAATCTACAAACAACAAATTCTGGGGACGGTGTGGACAAAAGGAACCCTCTTCCGCTATTGGTGGGCATGTAAATTGATACAGTCACTATGGAGAACAGTAAGGAGGTTCCTTTAAAAAACTAAAAAGAGAATTACCATAGGATCCAGCAATCCCACTTCTGGGCATATACCCGGAAAAAACCATAAATCACAAAGACACATTCACCACAATGTTCATTGCAGCACTATTTACAATAGCCAGGTAATGGAAGCAACCTAAATGCCCACAGACAGACAAATGGAAAAAGATGTGGTACATATATGAAATGGAATATTACTAAGCCATAAAAAGGAATGAAACTGGGTCATTTGTAGAGAAGTCGATGGATCTAGAGACTGTCATACAGAGTGAAGTAAGTCAGAAAGAGAAAAACAAATATTGTATATTAATGCATATATGTGGAACCTAGAAAAATGGTACAAATGAACTAGTTTGCAGGGCAGAAATAGAGACAGAGGTAGAGAACAAACGTATGGACACCAAGTGGGGGAAGCCATGGGGTGGTGGTGGTGGGATGAGTTGGGAGATTGGGATTGACCTGTATACATGTATATGCATGAAATAGATAACTAAGAATAATCTACTGTACAAAAAAATAAATAAAATTAAATTTCAAAATTTTTAAAAATAAAATTTAAAAATAAAACAGAAAAAAGTTCTTCCATTCACACAGATGTATTTATATGAATGAATTATTTCCATGCTTATATCAATAAATACATAAAAGAGGAATAAAATCTAACTCGAACCAAAAAAAAAAAAAACGGAACCTAACAGTCATACAGAGGAAAACCCTACCAAGTCACTTGCTCCAGCGGTAAACAATTATGAAATTGGTCAGAGGTGGGGAATCACCTCTCATACAGCCAGCAGCCCCGCCCCCCCACGCAAGGATCGTCCTCATCGCAAAGCTGGGGGACCGTGCCGAGGCCTCTGTGAGTAAACGTGAGCTGAGCCCCAGGCCAGCTGCTGTTGAAATTTTCCCTCCCTTCCCAGGTAAAACACCTGAATATGTACAAGTGCTTGAAAACCTAGAGGAAGGGCCGTGGAGCCACACCAGCGACAGCACGCTGGCCAACTTGGTGCCTGCAGGCCAGCCAGGATGGTCCTGGCCCCGGGCGCTCTTCTGGAAGCTTTCCATTTCCCTGCCTGAGATACCCCTCCTGTCCCGGCCCCCACCCCTTTTTTTCCTTCCTCACCTCAGCCCGGAGAGAAAGTCCAGTGAAAGTTATGGGTGACACATCCTCTTCTTTACAGGTGGCAGCCTGGCAACTCCTGCAGAAAGTCCAGCAGAGCCCCACTCACACCGGGCCTCCCACAAAGCCGTGGACCCTCACACCCTCCCACCAGCACAGCCCCGAGACTGCTGACGGGGCAGAGAATATGGAGTCAGGCACAGCTGCAGGGGCTATTGCTGCCTGGAGTGCTGTTTATATGGACCTCAACCCAGGCACACCTGGGGAGGGCTTGCCGGCAGGGTCAGGCTGCCCAGGTCAGCTAATCCTCAGCCCTCAGGGAATCACATTGCAGAAAATGGACCTCGCTAAGACAGAATATTAGCCAAGGAAAAAAAGGACACAATGCCATTTGCAGCACCGTAGATGAGTCTAGAGGTAATCACGTGACTTGTAGTAAGTCAGAAACTGAAAGACACATATCGTATGATATCACTTATAGGTGTTACCTAAAACTTGATACCAGTGAAGATATTTCCATGGAGAAGGGCAATCACAGATTCATTAAACAAACTTATGGTTCACCAATGGAAAGGTGTGAGGATTGGATTCATTACGATATTGGGGTTAACAGACAGATACAAACACAGGTGAAATATATAATCACCAAAGACCTACGGAATACCAAGAGAAGACTACTCAACATTCTGTCATAACGTACATGGGAAAAGGATCCCAGGAAGAACAGACATATGTATATGTGTAAAAGAAACACATCTTGCACACCAAAAACAAGCCAAACGTTGTAATCAAACTTGCTGTAATATAAAATAAAAAAATTAAATTCAAAACACGAACAAGAAGTAGTGAGACAAACTTGAGGGGCTTTCTCCTGGCCCATTCCGTTCTAAATTCCAATCTAGAACGTGAATTCCATTGAGGCTCTGCTGCCCTAGTAACCAGATTTGGTAAGGGAGAACTGCTGCCACCTTGTGGCTGTTTCACACAACAGCAGCTTTAATCCCAGCGCTAATGGTCAGTGGATATTCAAAATCATGACAGGCCTGTAAATGACACCTGCCCTGAAAACAAATCCTGGGGTCATATATCGACCAAAAAATTCAAAAGACGTCCATATTTCAAAATGACAGTTTCAAGAGGCATATTTTATGCACATTAGTGTGCTGCTTCTTTTGCTTTCTTTCTTTCTTGGTTAAAAAAACGGGAATGGAAAAAGGCAACCCTCAGAATGGGCGAAAACGGTCACAAAAGAATCAATGGACAAAGGTTTAATCTCCAATATATATAAACAGCTCATGCAGCTTAATATTAATAAAACAAACAACCCAATACACAAATGGGCAGAAGATCTAAATAGACGTTTCTTCCAAGAAGACACAGAGATGGCCAAGACGCACATGAAAAGCTGCTCAACATCACTAATTATTAGAGAAATGCAAATCAAAACTACAATGAGGTATGACCTCACTCCTGTTAGAATCGGGATCATCAGAAAATCTACAAACAACAAATTCTGGGGACGGTGTGGACAAAAGGAACCCTCTTCCGCTATTGGTGGGCATGTAAATTGATACAGTCACTATGGAGAACAGTAAGGAGGTTCCTTTAAAAAACTAAAAAGAGAATTACCATAGGATCCAGCAATCCCACTTCTGGGCATATACCCGGAAAAAACCATAAATCACAAAGACACATTCACCACAATGTTCATTGCAGCACTATTTACAATAGCCAGGTAATGGAAGCAACCTAAATGCCCACAGACAGACAAATGGAAAAAGATGTGGTACATATATGAAATGGAATATTACTAAGCCATAAAAAGGAATGAAACTGGGTCATTTGTAGAGAAGTCGATGGATCTAGAGACTGTCATACAGAGTGAAGTAAGTCAGAAAGAGAAAAACAAATATTGTATATTAATGCATATATGTGGAACCTAGAAAAATGGTACAAATGAACTAGTTTGCAGGGCAGAAATAGAGACAGAGGTAGAGAACAAACGTATGGACACCAAGTGGGGGAAGCCATGGGGTGGTGGTGGTGGGATGAGTTGGGAGATTGGGATTGACCTGTATACATGTATATGCATGAAATAGATAACTAAGAATAATCTGCTGTACAAAAAAATAAATAAAATTAAATTTCAAAATTTTTAAAAATAAAATTTAAAAATAAAACAGAAAAAAGTTCTTCCATTCACACAGATGTATTTATATGAATGAATTATTTCCATGCTTATATCAATAAATACATAAAAGAGGAATAAAATCTAACTCGAACCAAAAAAAAAAAAACGGAACCTAACAGTCATACAGAGGAAAACCCTACCAAGTCACTTGCTCCAGCGGTAAACAATTATGAAATTGGTCAGAGGTGGGGAATCACCTCTCATACAGCCAGCAGCCCCGCCCCCCCACGCAAGGAGCGTCCTCATCGCAAAGCTGGGGGACCGTGCCGAGGCCTCTGTGAGTAAACGTGAGCTGAGCCCCAGGCCAGCTGCTGTTGAAATTTTCCCTCCCTTCCCAGGTAAAACACCTGAATATGTACAAGTGCTTGAAAACCTAGAGGAAGGGCCGTGGAGCCACACCAGCGACAGCACGCTGGCCAACTTGGTGCCTGCAGGCCAGCCAGGATGGTCCTGGCCCCGGGCGCTCTTCTGGAAGATTTCCATTTCCCTGCCTGAGATACCCCTCCTGTCCCGGCCCCCACTCCTTTTTTTCCTTCCTCACCTCAGCCCGGAGAGAAAGTCCAGTGAAAGTTATGGGTGACACATCCTCTTCTTTACAGGTGGCAGCCTGGCAACTCCTGCAGAAAGTCCAGCAGAGCCCCACTCACACCGGGCCTCCCACAAAGCCGTGGACCCTCACACCCTCCCACCAGCACAGCCCCGAGACTGCTGACGGGGCAGAGAATATGGAGTCAGGCACAGCTGCAGGGGCTATTGCTGCCTGGAGTGCTGTTTATATGGACCTCAACCCAGGCACACCTGGGGAGGGCTTGCCGGCAGGGTCAGGCTGCCCAGGTCAGCTAATCCTCAGCCCTCAGGGAATCACATTGCAGAAAATGGACCTCGCTAAGACAGAATATTAGCCAAGGAAAAAAAGGACACAATGCCATTTGCAGCACCGTAGATGAGTCTAGAGGTAATCACGTGACTTGTAGTAAGTCAGAAAGTGAAAGACACATATCGTATGATATCACTTATAGGTGTTACCTAAAAATTGATACCAGGGCAGATATTTCCATGGAGAAGGGCAATCACAGATTCATTGAACAAACTTATGGTTCACCAATGGAAAGGTGTGAGGATTGGATTCATTACGATATTGGGGTTAACAGACAGATACAAACACAGGTGAAATATATAATCACCAAAGACCTACGGAATACCAAGAGAAGACTACTCAACATTCTGTCATAACGTACATGGGAAAAGGATCCCAGGAAGAACAGACATATGTATATGTGTAAAAGAAACACATCTTGCACACCAAAAACAAGCCAAACGTTGTAATCAAACTTGCTGTAATAAAAAATAAAAAAATTAAATTCAAAACACGAACAAGAAGTAGTGAGACAAACTTGAGGGGCTTTCTCCTGGCCCATTCCGTTCTAAATTCCAATCTAGAACGTGAATTCCATTGAGGCTCTGCTGCCCTAGTAACCAGATTTGGTAAGGGAGAACTGCTGCCACCTTGTGGCCGTTTCACACAACAGCAGCTTTAATCCCAGCGCTAATGGTCAGTGGATATTCAAAATCATGACAGGCCTGTAAATGACACCTGCCCTGAAAACAAATCCTGGGGTCATATATCGACCAAAAAATTCAAAAGACGTCCATATTTCAAAATGACAGTTTCAAGAGGCATATTTTATGCACATTAGTGTGCTGCTTCTTTTGCTTGCTTTCTTTCTTGGTTAAAAAAACGGGAATGGAAAAAGGCAACCCTCAGAATGGGCGAAAACGGTCACAAAAGAATCAATGGACAAAGGTTTAATCTCCAATATATATAAACAGCTCATGCAGCTTAATATTAATAAAACAAACAACCCAATACACAAATGGGCAGAAGATCTAAATAGACGTTTCTTCCAAGAAGACACAGAGATGGCCAAGACGCACATGAAAAGCTGCTCAACATCACTAACTATTAGAGAAATGCAAATCAAAACTACAATGAGGTATGACCTCACTCCTGTTAGAATCGGGATCATCAGAAAATCTACAAACAACAAATTCTGGGGACGGTGTGGACAAAAGGAACCCTCTTCCGCTATTGGTGGGCATGTAAATTGATACAGACACTATGGAGAACAGTAAGGAGGTTCCTTTAAAAAACTAAAAAGAGAATTACCATCTGATCCAGCAATATCACTTCTGGGCATATACCCAGAGAAAACCATAAATCACAAAGACACATTCACCACAATGTTCATTGCATCACTATTTACAATAGCCAGGTAATGGAAGCAACCTAAATGCCCACAGAGAGACGAATGGATAAAGATGTGGTACATATATGAAATGGAATATTACTGAGCCATAAAAAGGAATGAAACTGGGTCATTTGTAGAGAAGTCGATGGATCTAGAGACTGTCATACAGAGTGAAGTAAGTCAGAACGAGAAAAACAAATATTGTATATTAATGCATATATGTGGAACCAAGAAAAATGGTACAAATGAACTAGTTTGCAGGGCAGAAATAGAGACAGAGGTAGAGAACAAACGTATGGACACCAAGTGTGGGAAACCATGGGGTGGTGGTGGTGGGATGAGTTGGGAGATTGGGATTGACCTGTATACATGTATATGCATGAAATAGATAACTAAGAATAACCTGCTGTATGAAAAAATAAATAAAATTAAATTTCAAAATTTTTAAAAATAAAATTTAAAAATAAAACAGAAAAAAGTTCTTCCATTCACACAGATGTATTTATATGAATGAATTATTTCCATGCTTATATCAATAAATACATAAAAGAGGAATAAAATCTACCTCGAACCAAAAAAAAAATACGAAACCTAACAGTTATACAGAGGAAAACCCTACCAAGGCACTTGCTCCAGGGGTAAACAATTCTGAAATTGGTCAGAGGTGGGGAATCATCTCTCATACAGCCAGCAGCCCCGCCCCCCCACACATGGTGTGTCCTCATCGCAAAGCTGGGGGACCGTGCCGAGGCCTCTGTGAGTAAACGTGAGCTGAGCCCCAGGCCAGCTGCTGTTGAAATTTTCCCTCCCTTCCCAGGTAAAACACCTGAATATGTACAAGGGCTTAAAAACCTAGAGGAAGGGACGTGGAGCCACACCAGAGACAGCACGCTGGCCAACTTGGTGCCTGCAGGCCAGCCAGGATGGTCCTGGCCCCGGGCGCTCTTCTGGAAGCTTTCCATTTCCCTGCCTGAGATGCCCTTCCTTTCCCGGCCCCCACTCCTTTTTTTCCTTCCTCACCTCGGCCAAGAGAAATTCCAGTGGAAGTTATGGGTGACACATCCTCTTCTTTACAGGTGGCAGCCTGGCAACTCCTGCAGAAAGTCCAGCAGAGCCCCACTCACACCGGGCCACCCACAAAGCCGTGGACCCTCACACCCTCCCACCAGCACAGCCCCGAGACTGCTGACGGGGCAGAGAATATGGAGTCAGGCACAGCTGCAGGGGCTATTGCTGCCTGGAGTGCTGTTTATATGGACCTCAACCCAGGCACACCTGGGGAGGGCTTGCCGGCAGGGTCAGGCTGCCCAGGTCAGCTAATCCTCAGCCCTCAGGGAATCACATTGCAGAAAATGGACCTCGCTAAGACAGAATATTAGCCAAGGAAAAAAAGGACACAATGCCATTTGCAGCACCGTAGATGAGTCTAGAGGTAATCACGTGACTTGTAGTAAGTCAGAAAGTGAAAGACACATATCGTATGATATCACTTATAGGTGTTACCTAAAAATTGATACCAGGGCAGATATTTCCATGGAGAAGGGCAATCACAGATTCATTAAACAAACTTATGGTTCACCAATGGAAAGGTGTGAGGATTGGATTCATTACGATATTGGGGTTAACAGACAGATACAAACACAGGTGAAATATATAATCACCAAAGACCTACGGAATACCAAGAGAAGACTACTCAACATTCTGTCATAACGTACATGGGAAAAGGATCCCAGGAAGAACAGACATCTGTATATGTGTAAAAGAAACACATCTTGCACACCAAAAACAAGCCAAACGTTGTAATCAAACTTGCTGTAATAAAAAATAAAAAAATTAAAGTCAAAACACGAACGAGAAGTAGTGAGACAAACTTGAGGGGCTTTCTCCTGGCCCATTCCGTTCTAAATTCCAATCTAGAACGTGAATTCCATTGAGGCTCTGCTGCCCTAGTAACCAGATTTGGTAAGGGAGAACTGCTGCCACCTTGTGGCCGTTTCACACAACAGCAGCTTTAATCCCAGCGCTAATGGTCAGTGGATATTCAAAATCATGACAGGCCTGTAAATGACACCTGCCCTGAAGACAAATCCTGGGGTCATATATCGACCAAAAAATTCAAAAGACGTCCATATTTCAAAATGACAGTTTCAAGAGGCATATTATACGCACGTTAGTGTGCTGCTTCTTTTGCTTTCTTTCTTTCTTGGTTAAAAAAACGGGAATGGAAAAAGGCAACCCTCAGAATGGGCGAAAACGGTCACAAAAGAATCAATGGACAAAGGTTTAATCTCCAATATATATAAACAGCTCATGCAGCTTAATATTAATAAAACAAACAACCCAATACACAAATGGGCAGAAGATCTAAATAGACGTTTCTTCCAAGAAGACACAGAGATGGCCAAGACGCACATGAAAAGCTGCTCAACATCACTAATTATTAGAGAAATGCAAATCAAAACTACAATGAGGTATGACCTCACTCCTGTTAGAATCGGGATCATCAGAAAATCTACAAACAACAAATTCTGGGGACGGTGTGGACAAAAGGAACCCTCTTCCGCTATTGGTGGGCATGTAAATTGATACAGTCACTATGGAGAACAGTAAGGAGGTTCCTTTAAAAAACTAAAAAGAGAATTACCATAGGATCCAGCAATCCCACTTCTGGGCATATACCCGGAAAAAACCATAAATCACAAAGACACATTCACCACAATGTTCATTGCAGCACTATTTACAATAGCCAGGTAATGGAAGCAACCTAAATGCCCAAATGGAAAAAGATGTGGTACATATATGAAAACAGACAAATGGAAAAAGATGTGGTACATATATGAAATGGAATATTACTAAGCCATAAAAAGGAATGAAACTGGGTCATTTGTAGAGAAGTCGATGGATCTAGAGACTGTCATACAGAGTGAAGTAAGTCAGAAAGAGAAAAACAAATATTGTATATTAATGCATATATGTGGAACCTAGAAAAATGGTACAAATGAACTAGTTTGCAGGGCAGAAATAGAGACAGAGGTAGAGAACAAACGTATGGACACCAAGTGGGGGAAGCCATGGGGTGGTGGTGGTGGGATGAGTTGGGAGATTGGGATTGACCTGTATACATGTATATGCATGAAATAGATAACTAAGAATAATCTACTGTACAAAAAAATAAATAAAATTAAATTTCAAAATTTTTAAAAATAAAATTTAAAAATAAAACAGAAAAAAGTTCTTCCATTCACACAGATGTATTTATATGAATGAATTATTTCCATGCTTATATCAATAAATACATAAAAGAGGAATAAAATCTAACTCGAACCAAAAAAAAAAAAAACGGAACCTAACAGTCATACAGAGGAAAACCCTACCAAGTCACTTGCTCCAGCGGTAAACAATTATGAAATTGGTCAGAGGTGGGGAATCACCTCTCATACAGCCAGCAGCCCCGCCCCCCCACGCAAGGATCGTCCTCATCGCAAAGCTGGGGGACCGTGCCGAGGCCTCTGTGAGTAAACGTGAGCTGAGCCCCAGGCCAGCTGCTGTTGAAATTTTCCCTCCCTTCCCAGGTAAAACACCTGAATATGTACAAGTGCTTGAAAACCTAGAGGAAGGGCCGTGGAGCCACACCAGCGACAGCACGCTGGCCAACTTGGTGCCTGCAGGCCAGCCAGGATGGTCCTGGCCCCGGGCGCTCTTCTGGAAGCTTTCCATTTCCCTGCCTGAGATACCCCTCCTGTCCCGGCCCCCACTCCTTTTTTTCCTTCCTCACCTCAGCCCGGAGAGAAAGTCCAGTGAAAGTTATGGGTGACACATCCTCTTCTTTACAGGTGGCAGCCTGGCAACTCCTGCAGAAAGTCCAGCAGAGCCCCACTCACACCGGGCCTCCCACAAAGCCGTGGACCCTCACACCCTCCCACCAGCACAGCCCCGAGACTGCTGACGGGGCAGAGAATATGGAGTCAGGCACAGCTGCAGGGGCTATTGCTGCCTGGAGTGCTGTTTATATGGACCTCAACCCAGGCACACCTGGGGAGGGCTTGCCGGCAGGGTCAGGCTGCCCAGGTCAGCTAATCCTCAGCCCTCAGGGAATCACATTGCAGAAAATGGACCTCGCTAAGACAGAATATTAGCCAAGGAAAAAAAGGACACAATGCCATTTGCAGCACCGTAGATGAGTCTAGAGGTAATCACGTGACTTGTAGTAAGTCAGAAACTGAAAGACACATATCGTATGATATCACTTATAGGTGTTACCTAAAACTTGATACCAGTGAAGATATTTCCATGGAGAAGGGCAATCACAGATTCATTAAACAAACTTATGGTTCACCAATGGAAAGGTGTGAGGATTGGATTCATTACGATATTGGGGTTAACAGACAGATACAAACACAGGTGAAATATATAATCACCAAAGACCTACGGAATACCAAGAGAAGACTACTCAACATTCTGTCATAACGTACATGGGAAAAGGATCCCAGGAAGAACAGACATATGTATATGTGTAAAAGAAACACATCTTGCACACCAAAAACAAGCCAAACGTTGTAATCAAACTTGCTGTAATATAAAATAAAAAAATTAAATTCAAAACACGAACAAGAAGTAGTGAGACAAACTTGAGGGGCTTTCTCCTGGCCCATTCCGTTCTAAATTCCAATCTAGAACGTGAATTCCATTGAGGCTCTGCTGCCCTAGTAACCAGATTTGGTAAGGGAGAACTGCTGCCACCTTGTGGCTGTTTCACACAACAGCAGCTTTAATCCCAGCGCTAATGGTCAGTGGATATTCAAAATCATGACAGGCCTGTAAATGACACCTGCCCTGAAAACAAATCCTGGGGTCATATATCGACCAAAAAATTCAAAAGACGTCCATATTTCAAAATGACAGTTTCAAGAGGCATATTTTATGCACATTAGTGTGCTGCTTCTTTTGCTTTCTTTCTTTCTTGGTTAAAAAAACGGGAATGGAAAAAGGCAACCCTCAGAATGGGCGAAAACGGTCACAAAAGAATCAATGGACAAAGGTTTAATCTCCAATATATATAAACAGCTCATGCAGCTTAATATTAATAAAACAAACAACCCAATACACAAATGGGCAGAAGATCTAAATAGACGTTTCTTCCAAGATGACACAGAGATGGCCAAGACGCACATGAAAAGCTGCTCAACATCACTAATTATTAGAGAAATGCAAATCAAAACTACAATGAGGTATGACCTCACTCCTGTTAGAATCGGGATCATCAGAAAATCTACAAACAACAAATTCTGGGGACGGTGTGGACAAAAGGAACCCTCTTCCGCTATTGGTGGGCATGTAAATTGATACAGTCACTATGGAGAACAGTAAGGAGGTTCCTTTAAAAAACTAAAAAGAGAATTACCATAGGATCCAGCAATCCCACTTCTGGGCATATACCCGGAAAAAACCATAAATCACAAAGACACATTCACCACAATGTTCATTGCAGCACTATTTACAATAGCCAGGTAATGGAAGCAACCTAAATGCCCACAGACAGACAAATGGAAAAAGATGTGGTACATATATGAAATGGAATATTACTAAGCCATAAAAAGGAATGAAACTGGGTCATTTGTAGAGAAGTCGATGGATCTAGAGACTGTCATACAGAGTGAAGTAAGTCAGAAAGAGAAAAACAAATATTGTATATTAATGCATATATGTGGAACCTAGAAAAATGGTACAAATGAACTAGTTTGCAGGGCAGAAATAGAGACAGAGGTAGAGAACAAACGTATGGACACCAAGTGGGGGAAGCCATGGGGTGGTGGTGGTGGGATGAGTTGGGAGATTGGGATTGACCTGTATACATGTATATGCATGAAATAGATAATTAAGAATAATCTGCTGTACAAAAAAATAAATAAAATTAAATTTCAAAATTTTTAAAAATAAAATTTAAAAATAAAACAGAAAAAAGTTCTTCCATTCACACAGATGTATTTATATGAATGAATTATTTCCATGCTTATATCAATAAATACATAAAAGAGGAATAAAATCTAACTCGAACCAAAAAAAAAAAAACGGAACCTAACAGTCATACAGAGGAAAACCCTACCAAGTCACTTGCTCCAGCGGTAAACAATTATGAAATTGGTCAGAGGTGGGGAATCACCTCTCATACAGCCAGCAGCCCCGCCCCCCCACGCAAGGAGCGTCCTCATCGCAAAGCTGGGGGACCGTGCCGAGGCCTCTGTGAGTAAACGTGAGCTGAGCCCCAGGCCAGCTGCTGTTGAAATTTTCCCTCCCTTCCCAGGTAAAACACCTGAATATGTACAAGTGCTTGAAAACCTAGAGGAAGGGCCGTGGAGCCACACCAGCGACAGCACGCTGGCCAACTTGGTGCCTGCAGGCCAGCCAGGATGGTCCTGGCCCCGGGCGCTCTTCTGGAAGATTTCCATTTCCCTGCCTGAGATACCCCTCCTGTCCCGGCCCCCACTCCTTTTTTTCCTTCCTCACCTCAGCCCGGAGAGAAAGTCCAGTGAAAGTTATGGGTGACACATCCTCTTCTTTACAGGTGGCAGCCTGGCAACTCCTGCAGAAAGTCCAGCAGAGCCCCACTCACACCGGGCCTCCCACAAAGCCGTGGACCCTCACACCCTCCCACCAGCACAGCCCCGAGACTGCTGACGGGGCAGAGAATATGGAGTCAGGCACAGCTGCAGGGGCTATTGCTGCCTGGAGTGCTGTTTATATGGACCTCAACCCAGGCACACCTGGGGAGGGCTTGCCGGCAGGGTCAGGCTGCCCAGGTCAGCTAATCCTCAGCCCTCAGGGAATCACATTGCAGAAAATGGACCTCGCTAAGACAGAATATTAGCCAAGGAAAAAAAGGACACAATGCCATTTGCAGCACCGTAGATGAGTCTAGAGGTAATCACGTGACTTGTAGTAAGTCAGAAAGTGAAAGACACATATCGTATGATATCACTTATAGGTGTTACCTAAAAATTGATACCAGGGCAGATATTTCCATGGAGAAGGGCAATCACAGATTCATTGAACAAACTTATGGTTCACCAATGGAAAGGTGTGAGGATTGGATTCATTACGATATTGGGGTTAACAGACAGATACAAACACAGGTGAAATATATAATCACCAAAGACCTACGGAATACCAAGAGAAGACTACTCAACATTCTGTCATAACGTACATGGGAAAAGGATCCCAGGAAGAACAGACATATGTATATGTGTAAAAGAAACACATCTTGCACACCAAAAACAAGCCAAACGTTGTAATCAAACTTGCTGTAATAAAAAATAAAAAAATTAAATTCAAAACACGAACAAGAAGTAGTGAGACAAACTTGAGGGGCTTTCTCCTGGCCCATTCCGTTCTAAATTCCAATCTAGAACGTGAATTCCATTGAGGCTCTGCTGCCCTAGTAACCAGATTTGGTAAGGGAGAACTGCTGCCACCTTGTGGCCGTTTCACACAACAGCAGCTTTAATCCCAGCGCTAATGGTCAGTGGATATTCAAAATCATGACAGGCCTGTAAATGACACCTGCCCTGAAAACAAATCCTGGGGTCATATATCGACCAAAAAATTCAAAAGACGTCCATATTTCAAAATGACAGTTTCAAGAGGCATATTTTATGCACATTAGTGTGCTGCTTCTTTTGCTTGCTTTCTTTCTTGGTTAAAAAAACGGGAATGGAAAAAGGCAACCCTCAGAATGGGCGAAAACGGTCACAAAAGAATCAATGGACAAAGGTTTAATCTCCAATATATATAAACAGCTCATGCAGCTTAATATTAATAAAACAAACAACCCAATACACAAATGGGCAGAAGATCTAAATAGACGTTTCTTCCAAGAAGACACAGAGATGGCCAAGACGCACATGAAAAGCTGCTCAACATCACTAACTATTAGAGAAATGCAAATCAAAACTACAATGAGGTATGACCTCACACCTGTTAGAATCGGGATCATCAGAAAATCTACAAACAACAAATTCTGGGGACGGTGTGGACAAAAGGAACCCTCTTCCGCTATTGGTGGGCATGTAAATTGATACAGACACTATGGAGAACAGTAAGGAGGTTCCTTTAAAAAACTAAAAAGAGAATTACCATCTGATCCAGCAATATCACTTCTGGGCATATACCCAGAGAAAACCATAAATCACAAAGACACATTCACCACAATGTTCATTGCATCACTATTTACAATAGCCAGGTAATGGAAGCAACCTAAATGCCCACAGAGAGACGAATGGATAAAGATGTGGTACATATATGAAATGGAATATTACTGAGCCATAAAAAGGAATGAAACTGGGTCATTTGTAGAGAAGTCAATGGATCTAGAGACTGTCATACAGAGTGAAGTAAGTCAGAACGAGAAAAACAAATATTGTATATTAATGCATATATGTGGAACCAAGAAAAATGGTACAAATGAACTAGTTTGCAGGGCAGAAATAGAGACAGAGGTAGAGAACAAACGTATGGACACCAAGTGTGGGAAACCATGGGGTGGTGGTGGTGGGATGAGTTGGGAGATTGGGATTGACCTGTATACATGTATATGCATGAAATAGATAACTAAGAATAACCTGCTGTATGAAAAAATAAATAAAATTAAATTTCAAAATTTTTAAAAATAAAATTTAAAAATAAAACAGAAAAAAGTTCTTCCATTCACACAGATGTATTTATATGAATGAATTATTTCCATGCTTATATCAATAAATACATAAAAGAGGAATAAAATCTACCTCGAACCAAAAAAAAAATACGAAACCTAACAGTTATACAGAGGAAAACCCTACCAAGCCACTTGCTCCAGGGGTAAACAATTCTGAAATTGGTCAGAGGTGGGGAATCATCCCTCATACAGCCAGCAGCCCCGCCCCCCCACACATGGTGTGTCCTCATCGCAAAGCTGGGGGACCGTGCCGAGGCCTCTGTGAGTAAACGTGAGCTGAGCCCCAGGCCAGCTGCTGTTGAAATTTTCCCTCCCTTCCCAGGTAAAACACCTGAATATGTACAAGGGCTTAAAAACCTAGAGGAAGGGACGTGGAGCCACACCAGAGACAGCACGCTGGCCAACTTGGTGCCTGCAGGCCAGCCAGGATGGTCCTGGCCCCGGGCGCTCTTCTGGAAGCTTTCCATTTCCCTGCCTGAGATGCCCTTCCTTTCCCGGTCCCCACTCCTTTTTTTCCTTCCTCACCTCGGCCAAGAGAAATTCCAGTGGAAGTTATGGGTGACACATCCTCTTCTTTACAGGTGGCAGCCTGGCAACTCCTGCAGAAAGTCCAGCAGAGCCCCACTCACACCGGGCCACCCACAAAGCCGTGGACCCTCACACCCTCCCACCAGCACAGCCCCGAGACTGCTGACGGGGCAGAGAATATGGAGTCAGGCACAGCTGCAGGGGCTATTGCTGCCTGGAGTGCTGTTTATATGGACCTCAACCCAGGCACACCTGGGGAGGGCTTGCCGGCAGGGTCAGGCTGCCCAGGTCAGCTAATCCTCAGCCCTCAGGGAATCACATTGCAGAAAATGGACCTCGCTAAGACAGAATATTAGCCAAGGAAAAAAAGGACACAATGCCATTTGCAGCACCGTAGATGAGTCTAGAGGTAATCACGTGACTTGTAGTAAGTCAGAAAGTGAAAGACACATATCGTATGATATCACTTATAGGTGTTACCTAAAAATTGATACCAGGGCAGATATTTCCATGGAGAAGGGCAATCACAGATTCATTGAACAAACTTATGGTTCACCAATGGAAAGGTGTGAGGATTGGATTCATTACGATATTGGGGTTAACAGACAGATACAAACACAGGTGAAATATATAATCACCAAAGACCTACGGAATACCAAGAGAAGACTACTCAACATTCTGTCATAACGTACATGGGAAAAGGATCCCAGGAAGAACAGACATCTGTATATGTGTAAAAGAAACACATCTTGCACACCAAAAACAAGCCAAACGTTGTAATCAAACTTGCTGTAATAAAAAATAAAAAAATTAAAGTCAAAACACGAACGAGAAGTAGTGAGACAAACTTGAGGGGCTTTCTCCTGGCCCATTCCGTTCTAAATTCCAATCTAGAACGTGAATTCCATTGAGGCTCTGCTGCCCTAGTAACCATATTTGGTAAGGGGGAACTGCTGCCACCTTGTGGCCGTTTCACACAACAGCAGCTTTAATCCCAGCGCTAATGGTCAGTGGATATTCAAAATCATGACAGGCCTGTAAATGACACCTGCCCTGAAGACAAATCCTGGGGTCATATATCGACCAAAAAATTCAAAAGACGTCCATATTTCAAAATGACAGTTTCAAGAGGCATATTATACGCACGTTAGTGTGCTGCTTCTTTTGCTTTCTTTCTTTCTTGGTTAAAAAAACGGGAATGGAAAAAGGCAACCCTCAGAATGGGCGAAAACGGTCACAAAAGAATCAATGGACAAAGGTTTAATCTCCAATATATATAAACAGCTCATGCAGCTTAATATTAATAAAACAAACAACCCAATACACAAATGGGCAGAAGATCTAAATAGACGTTTCTTCCAAGAAGACACAGAGATGGCCAAGACGCACATGAAAAGCTGCTCAACATCACTAATTATTAGAGAAATGCAAATCAAAACTACAATGAGGTATGACCTCACTCCTGTTAGAATCGGGATCATCAGAAAATCTACAAACAACAAATTCTGGGGACGGTGTGGACAAAAGGAACCCTCTTCCGCTATTGGTGGGCATGTAAATTGATACAGTCACTATGGAGAACAGTAAGGAGGTTCCTTTAAAAAACTAAAAAGAGAATTACCATAGGATCCAGCAATCCCACTTCTGGGCATATACCCGGAAAAAACCATAAAACACAAAGACACATTCACCACAATGTTCATTGCAGCACTATTTACAATAGCCAGGTAATGGAAGCAACCTAAATGCCCAAATGGAAAAAGATGTGGTACATATATGAAAACAGACAAATGGAAAAAGATGTGGTACATATATGAAATGGAATACTACTAAGCCATAAAAAGGAATGAAACTGGGTCATTTGTAGAGAAGTCGATGGATCTAGAGACTGTCATACAGAGTGAAGTAAGTCAGAAAGAGAAAAACAAATATTGTATATTAATGCATATATGTGGAACCTAGAAAAATGGTACAAATGAACTAGTTTGCAGGGCAGAAATAGAGACAGAGGTAGAGAACAAACGTATGGACACCAAGTGGGGGAAGCCATGGGGTGGTGGTGGTGGGATGAGTTGGGAGATTGGGATTGACCTGTATACATGTATATGCATGAAATAGATAACTAAGAATAATCTACTGTACAAAAAAATAAATAAAATTAAATTTCAAAATTTTTAAAAATAAAATTTAAAAATAAAACAGAAAAAAGTTCTTCCATTCACACAGATGTATTTATATGAATGAATTATTTCCATGCTTATATCAATAAATACATAAAAGAGGAATAAAATCTAACTCGAACCAAAAAAAAAAAAAAACGGAACCTAACAGTCATACAGAGGAAAACCCTACCAAGTCACTTGCTCCAGCGGTAAACAATTATGAAATTGGTCAGAGGTGGGGAATCACCTCTCATACAGCCAGCAGCCCCGCCCCCCCACGCAAGGATCGTCCTCATCGCAAAGCTGGGGGACCGTGCCGAGGCCTCTGTGAGTAAACGTGAGCTGAGCCCCAGGCCAGCTGCTGTTGAAATTTTCCCTCCCTTCCCAGGTAAAACACCTGAATATGTACAAGTGCTTGAAAACCTAGAGGAAGGGCCGTGGAGCCACACCAGCGACAGCACGCTGGCCAACTTGGTGCCTGCAGGCCAGCCAGGATGGTCCTGGCCCCGGGCGCTCTTCTGGAAGCTTTCCATTTCCCTGCCTGAGATACCCCTCCTGTCCCGGCCCCCACCCCTTTTTTTCCTTCCTCACCTCAGCCCGGAGAGAAAGTCCAGTGAAAGTTATGGGTGACACATCCTCTTCTTTACAGGTGGCAGCCTGGCAACTCCTGCAGAAAGTCCAGCAGAGCCCCACTCACACCGGGCCTCCCACAAAGCCGTGGACCCTCACACCCTCCCACCAGCACAGCCCCGAGACTGCTGACGGGGCAGAGAATATGGAGTCAGGCACAGCTGCAGGGGCTATTGCTGCCTGGAGTGCTGTTTATATGGACCTCAACCCAGGCACACCTGGGGAGGGCTTGCCGGCAGGGTCAGGCTGCCCAGGTCAGCTAATCCTCAGCCCTCAGGGAATCACATTGCAGAAAATGGACCTCGCTAAGACAGAATATTAGCCAAGGAAAAAAAGGACACAATGCCATTTGCAGCACCGTAGATGAGTCTAGAGGTAATCACGTGACTTGTAGTAAGTCAGAAAGTGAAAGACACATATCGTATGATATCACTTATAGGTGTTACCTAAAAATTGATACCAGGGCAGATATTTCCATGGAGAAGGGCAATCACAGATTCATTGAACAAACTTATGGTTCACCAATGGAAAGGTGTGAGGATTGGATTCATTACGATATTGGGGTTAACAGACAGATACAAACACAGGTGAAATATATAATCACCAAAGACCTACGGAATACCAAGAGAAGACTACTCAACATTCTGTCATAACGTACATGGGAAAAGGATCCCAGGAAGAACAGACATATGTATATGTGTAAAAGAAACACATCTTGCACACCAAAAACAAGCCAAACGTTGTAATCAAACTTGCTGTAATATAAAATAAAAAAATTAAATTCAAAACACGAACAAGAAGTAGTGAGACAAACTTGAGGGGCTTTCTCCTGGCCCATTCCGTTCTAAATTCCAATCTAGAACGTGAATTCCATTGAGGCTCTGCTGCCCTAGTAACCAGATTTGGTAAGGGAGAACTGCTGCCACCTTGTGGCCGTTTCACACAACAGCAGCTTTAATCCCAGCGCTAATGGTCAGTGGATATTCAAAATCATGACAGGCCTGTAAATGACACCTGCCCTGAAAACAAATCCTGGGGTCATATATCGACCAAAAAATTCAAAAGACGTCCATATTTCAAAATGACAGTTTCAAGAGGCATATTTTATGCACATTAGTGTGCTGCTTCTTTTGCTTTCTTTCTTTCTTGGTTAAAAAAACGGGAATGGAAAAAGGCAACCCTCAGAATGGGCGAAAACGGTCACAAAAGAATCAATGGACAAAGGTTTAATCTCCAATATATATAAACAGCTCATGCAGCTTAATATTAATAAAACAAACAACCCAATACACAAATGGGCAGAAGATCTAAATAGACGTTTCTTCCAAGAAGACACAGAGATGGCCAAGACGCACATGAAAAGCTGCTCAACATCACTAATTATTAGAGAAATGCAAATCAAAACTACAATGAGGTATGACCTCACTCCTGTTAGAATCGGGATCATCAGAAAATCTACAAACAACAAATTCTGGGGACGGTGTGGACAAAAGGAACCCTCTTCCGCTATTGGTGGGCATGTAAATTGATACAGTCACTATGGAGAACAGTAAGGAGGTTCCTTTAAAAAACTAAAAAGAGAATTACCATAGGATCCAGCAATCCCACTTCTGGGCATATACCCGGAAAAAACCATAAATCACAAAGACACATTCACCACAATGTTCATTGCAGCACTATTTACAATAGCCAGGTAATGGAAGCAACCTAAATGCCCAAATGGAAAAAGATGTGGTACATATATGAAAACAGACAAATGGAAAAAGATGTGGTACATATATGAAATGGAATATTACTAAGCCATAAAAAGGAATGAAACTGGGTCATTTGTAGAGAAGTCGATGGATCTAGAGACTGTCATACAGAGTGAAGTAAGTCAGAAAGAGAAAAACAAATATTGTATATTAATGCATATATGTGGAACCTAGAAAAATGGTACAAATGAACTAGTTTGCAGGGCAGAAATAGAGACAGAGGTAGAGAACAAACGTATGGACACCAAGTGGGGGAAGCCATGGGGTGGTGGTGGTGGGATGAGTTGGGAGATTGGGATTGACCTGTATACATGTATATGCATGAAATAGATAACTAAGAATAATCTGCTGTACAAAAAAATAAATAAAATTAAATTTCAAAATTTTTAAAAATAAAATTTAAAAATAAAACAGAAAAAAGTTCTTCCATTCACACAGATGTATTTATATGAATGAATTATTTCCATGCTTATATCAATAAATACATAAAAGAGGAATAAAATCTAACTCGAACCAAAAAAAAAAAAACGGAACCTAACAGTCATACAGAGGAAAACCCTACCAAGTCACTTGCTCCAGCGGTAAACAATTATGAAATTGGTCAGAGGTGGGGAATCACCTCTCATACAGCCAGCAGCCCCGCCCCCCCACGCAAGGAGCGTCCTCATCGCAAAGCTGGGGGACCGTGCCGAGGCCTCTGTGAGTAAACGTGAGCTGAGCCCCAGGCCAGCTGCTGTTGAAATTTTCCCTCCCTTCCCAGGTAAAACACCTGAATATGTACAAGTGCTTGAAAACCTAGAGGAAGGGCCGTGGAGCCACACCAGCGACAGCACGCTGGCCAACTTGGTGCCTGCAGGCCAGCCAGGATGGTCCTGGCCCCGGGCGCTCTTCTGGAAGATTTCCATTTCCCTGCCTGAGATACCCCTCCTGTCCCGGCCCCCACTCCTTTTTTTCCTTCCTCACCTCAGCCCGGAGAGAAAGTCCAGTGAAAGTTATGGGTGACACATCCTCTTCTTTACAGGTGGCAGCCTGGCAACTCCTGCAGAAAGTCCAGCAGAGCCCCACTCACACCGGGCCTCCCACAAAGCCGTGGACCCTCACACCCTCCCACCAGCACAGCCCCGAGACTGCTGACGGGGCAGAGAATATGGAGTCAGGCACAGCTGCAGGGGCTATTGCTGCCTGGAGTGCTGTTTATATGGACCTCAACCCAGGCACACCTGGGGAGGGCTTGCCGGCAGGGTCAGGCTGCCCAGGTCAGCTAATCCTCAGCCCTCAGGGAATCACATTGCAGAAAATGGACCTCGCTAAGACAGAATATTAGCCAAGGAAAAAAAGGACACAATGCCATTTGCAGCACCGTAGATGAGTCTAGAGGTAATCACGTGACTTGTAGTAAGTCAGAAACTGAAAGACACATATCGTATGATATCACTTATAGGTGTTACCTAAAAATTGATACCAGGGCAGATATTTCCATGGAGAAGGGCAATCACAGATTCATTGAACAAACTTATGGTTCACCAATGGAAAGGTGTGAGGATTGGATTCATTACGATATTGGGGTTAACAGACAGATACAAACACAGGTGAAATATATAATCACCAAAGACCTACGGAATACCAAGAGAAGACTACTCAACATTCTGTCATAACGTACATGGGAAAAGGATCCCAGGAAGAACAGACATATGTATATGTGTAAAAGAAACACATCTTGCACACCAAAAACAAGCCAAACGTTGTAATCAAACTTGCTGTAATAAAAAATAAAAAAATTAAATTCAAAACACGAACAAGAAGTAGTGAGACAAACTTGAGGGGCTTTCTCCTGGCCCATTCCGTTCTAAATTCCAATCTAGAACGTGAATTCCATTGAGGCTCTGCTGCCCTAGTAACCAGATTTGGTAAGGGAGAACTGCTGCCACCTTGTGGCCGTTTCACACAACAGCAGCTTTAATCCCAGCGCTAATGGTCAGTGGATATTCAAAATCATGACAGGCCTGTAAATGACACCTGCCCTGAAAACAAATCCTGGGGTCATATATCGACCAAAAAATTCAAAAGACGTCCATATTTCAAAATGACAGTTTCAAGAGGCATATTTTATGCACATTAGTGTGCTGCTTCTTTTGCTTTCTTTCTTTCTTGGTTAAAAAAACGGGAATGGAAAAAGGCAACCCTCAGAATGGGCGAAAACGGTCACAAAAGAATCAATGGACAAAGGTTTAATCTCCAATATATATAAACAGCTCATGCAGCTTAATATTAATAAAACAAACAACCCAATACACAAATGGGCAGAAGATCTAAATAGACGTTTCTTCCAAGAAGACACAGAGATGGCCAAGACGCACATGAAAAGCTGCTCAACATCACTAATTATTAGAGAAATGCAAATCAAAACTACAATGAGGTATGACCTCACTCCTGTTAGAATCGGGATCATCAGAAAATCTACAAACAACAAATTCTGGGGACGGTGTGGACAAAAGGAACCCTCTTCCGCTATTGGTGGGCATGTAAATTGATACAGTCACTATGGAGAACAGTAAGGAGGTTCCTTTAAAAAACTAAAAAGAGAATTACCATAGGATCCAGCAATCCCACTTCTGGGCATATACCCGGAAAAAACCATAAATCACAAAGACACATTCACCACAATGTTCATTGCAGCACTATTTACAATAGCCAGGTAATGGAAGCAACCTAAATGCCCAAATGGAAAAAGATGTGGTACATATATGAAAACAGACAAATGGAAAAAGATGTGGTACATATATGAAATGGAATATTACTAAGCCATAAAAAGGAATGAAACTGGGTCATTTGTAGAGAAGTCGATGGAACTAGAGACTGTCATACAGAGTGAAGTAAGTCAGAAAGAGAAAAACAAATATTGTATATTAATGCATATATGTGGAACCTAGAAAAATGGTACAAATGAACTAGTTTGCAGGGCAGAAATAGAGACAGAGGTAGAGAACAAACGTATGGACACCAAGTGGGGGAAGCCATGGGGTGGTGGTGGTGGGATGAGTTGGGAGATTGGGATTGACCTGTATACATGTATATGCATGAAATAGATAACTAAGAATAATCTACTGTACAAAAAAATAAATAAAATTAAATTTCAAAATTTTTAAAAATAAAATTTAAAAATAAAACAGAAAAAAGTTCTTCCATTCACACAGATGTATTTATATGAATGAATTATTTCCATGCTTATATCAATAAATACATAAAAGAGGAATAAAATCTAACTCGAACCAAAAAAAAAAAAACGGAACCTAACAGTCATACAGAGGAAAACCCTACCAAGTCACTTGCTCCAGCGGTAAACAATTATGAAATTGGTCAGAGGTGGGGAATCACCTCTCATACAGCCAGCAGCCCCGCCCCCCCACGCAAGGATCGTCCTCATCGCAAAGCTGGGGGACCGTGCCGAGGCCTCTGTGAGTAAACGTGAGCTGAGCCCCAGGCCAGCTGCTGTTGAAATTTTCCCTCCCTTCCCAGGTAAAACACCTGAATATGTACAAGTGCTTGAAAACCTAGAGGAAGGGCCGTGGAGCCACACCAGCGACAGCACGCTGGCCAACTTGGTGCCTGCAGGCCAGCCAGGATGGTCCTGGCCCCGGGCGCTCTTCTGGAAGCTTTCCATTTCCCTGCCTGAGATACCCCTCCTGTCCCGGCCCCCACCCCTTTTTTTCCTTCCTCACCTCAGCCCGGAGAGAAAGTCCAGTGAAAGTTATGGGTGACACATCCTCTTCTTTACAGGTGGCAGCCTGGCAACTCCTGCAGAAAGTCCAGCAGAGCCCCACTCACACCGGGCCTCCCACAAAGCCGTGGACCCTCACACCCTCCCACCAGCACAGCCCCGAGACTGCTGACGGGGCAGAGAATATGGAGTCAGGCACAGCTGCAGGGGCTATTGCTGCCTGGAGTGCTGTTTATATGGACCTCAACCCAGGCACACCTGGGGAGGGCTTGCCGGCAGGGTCAGGCTGCCCAGGTCAGCTAATCCTCAGCCCTCAGGGAATCACATTGCAGAAAATGGACCTCGCTAAGACAGAATATTAGCCAAGGAAAAAAAGGACACAATGCCATTTGCAGCACCGTAGATGAGTCTAGAGGTAATCACGTGACTTGTAGTAAGTCAGAAAGTGAAAGACACATATCGTATGATATCACTTATAGGTGTTACCTAAAAATTGATACCAGGGCAGATATTTCCATGGAGAAGGGCAATCACAGATTCATTGAACAAACTTATGGTTCACCAATGGAAAGGTGTGAGGATTGGATTCATTACGATATTGGGGTTAACAGACAGATACAAACACAGGTGAAATATATAATCACCAAAGACCTACGGAATACCAAGAGAAGACTACTCAACATTCTGTCATAACGTACATGGGAAAAGGATCCCAGGAAGAACAGACATATGTATATGTGTAAAAGAAACACATCTTGCACACCAAAAACAAGCCAAACGTTGTAATCAAACTTGCTGTAATATAAAATAAAAAAATTAAATTCAAAACACGAACAAGAAGTAGTGAGACAAACTTGAGGGGCTTTCTCCTGGCCCATTCCGTTCTAAATTCCAATCTAGAACGTGAATTCCATTGAGGCTCTGCTGCCCTAGTAACCAGATTTGGTAAGGGAGAACTGCTGCCACCTTGTGGCCGTTTCACACAACAGCAGCTTTAATCCCAGCGCTAATGGTCAGTGGATATTCAAAATCATGACAGGCCTGTAAATGACACCTGCCCTGAAAACAAATCCTGGGGTCATATATCGACCAAAAAATTCAAAAGACGTCCATATTTCAAAATGACAGTTTCAAGAGGCATATTTTATGCACATTAGTGTGCTGCTTCTTTTGCTTGCTTTCTTTCTTGGTTAAAAAAACGGGAATGGAAAAAGGCAACCCTCAGAATGGGCGAAAACGGTCACAAAAGAATCAATGGACAAAGGTTTAATCTCCAATATATATAAACAGCTCATGCAGCTTAATATTAATAAAACAAACAACCCAATACACAAATGGGCAGAAGATCTAAATAGACGTTTCTTCCAAGAAGACACAGAGATGGCCAAGACGCACATGAAAAGCTGCTCAACATCACTAATTATTAGAGAAATGCAAATCAAAACTACAATGAGGTATGACCTCACTCCTGTTAGAATCGGGATCATCAGAAAATCTACAAACAACAAATTCTGGGGACGGTGTGGACAAAAGGAACCCTCTTCCGCTATTGGTGGGCATGTAAATTGATACAGTCACTATGGAGAACAGTAAGGAGGTTCCTTTAAAAAACTAAAAAGAGAATTACCATAGGATCCAGCAATCCCACTTCTGGGCATATACCCGGAAAAAACCATAAATCACAAAGACACATTCACCACAATGTTCATTGCAGCACTATTTACAATAGCCAGGTAATGGAAGCAACCTAAATGCCCAAATGGAAAAAGATGTGGTACATATATGAAAACAGACAAATGGAAAAAGATGTGGTACATATATGAAATGGAATATTACTAAGCCATAAAAAGGAATGAAACTGGGTCATTTGTAGAGAAGTCGATGGATCTAGAGACTGTCATACAGAGTGAAGTAAGTCAGAAAGAGAAAAACAAATATTGTATATTAATGCATATATGTGGAACCTAGAAAAATGGTACAAATGAACTAGTTTGCAGGGCAGAAATAGAGACAGAGGTAGAGAACAAACGTATGGACACCAAGTGGGGGAAGCCATGGGGTGGTGGTGGTGGGATGAGTTGGGAGATTGGGATTGACCTGTATACATGTATATGCATGAAATAGATAACTAAGAATAATCTACTGTACAAAAAAATAAATAAAATTAAATTTCAAAATTTTTAAAAATAAAATTTAAAAATAAAACAGAAAAAAGTTCTTCCATTCACACAGATGTATTTATATGAATGAATTATTTCCATGCTTATATCAATAAATACATAAAAGAGGAATAAAATCTAACTCGAACCAAAAAAAAAAAAAACGGAACCTAACAGTCATACAGAGGAAAACCCTACCAAGTCACTTGCTCCAGCGGTAAACAATTATGAAATTGGTCAGAGGTGGGGAATCACCTCTCATACAGCCAGCAGCCCCGCCCCCCCACGCAAGGATCGTCCTCATCGCAAAGCTGGGGGACCGTGCCGAGGCCTCTGTGAGTAAACGTGAGCTGAGCCCCAGGCCAGCTGCTGTTGAAATTTTCCCTCCCTTCCCAGGTAAAACACCTGAATATGTACAAGTGCTTGAAAACCTAGAGGAAGGGCCGTGGAGCCACACCAGCGACAGCACGCTGGCCAACTTGGTGCCTGCAGGCCAGCCAGGATGGTCCTGGCCCCGGGCGCTCTTCTGGAAGCTTTCCATTTCCCTGCCTGAGATACCCCTCCTGTCCCGGCCCCCACCCCTTTTTTTCCTTCCTCACCTCAGCCCGGAGAGAAAGTCCAGTGAAAGTTATGGGTGACACATCCTCTTCTTTACAGGTGGCAGCCTGGCAACTCCTGCAGAAAGTCCAGCAGAGCCCCACTCACACCGGGCCTCCCACAAAGCCGTGGACCCTCACACCCTCCCACCAGCACAGCCCCGAGACTGCTGACGGGGCAGAGAATATGGAGTCAGGCACAGCTGCAGGGGCTATTGCTGCCTGGAGTGCTGTTTATATGGACCTCAACCCAGGCACACCTGGGGAGGGCTTGCCGGCAGGGTCAGGCTGCCCAGGTCAGCTAATCCTCAGCCCTCAGGGAATCACATTGCAGAAAATGGACCTCGCTAAGACAGAATATTAGCCAAGGAAAAAAAGGACACAATGCCATTTGCAGCACCGTAGATGAGTCTAGAGGTAATCACGTGACTTGTAGTAAGTCAGAAAGTGAAAGACACATATCGTATGATATCACTTATAGGTGTTACCTAAAAATTGATACCAGGGCAGATATTTCCATGGAGAAGGGCAATCACAGATTCATTGAACAAACTTATGGTTCACCAATGGAAAGGTGTGAGGATTGGATTCATTACGATATTGGGGTTAACAGACAGATACAAACACAGGTGAAATATATAATCACCAAAGACCTACGGAATACCAAGAGAAGACTACTCAACATTCTGTCATAACGTACATGGGAAAAGGATCCCAGGAAGAACAGACATATGTATATGTGTAAAAGAAACACATCTTGCACACCAAAAACAAGCCAAACGTTGTAATCAAACTTGCTGTAATATAAAATAAAAAAATTAAATTCAAAACACGAACAAGAAGTAGTGAGACAAACTTGAGGGGCTTTCTCCTGGCCCATTCCGTTCTAAATTCCAATCTAGAACGTGAATTCCATTGAGGCTCTGCTGCCCTAGTAACCAGATTTGGTAAGGGAGAACTGCTGCCACCTTGTGGCCGTTTCACACAACAGCAGCTTTAATCCCAGCGCTAATGGTCAGTGGATATTCAAAATCATGACAGGCCTGTAAATGACACCTGCCCTGAAAACAAATCCTGGGGTCATATATCGACCAAAAAATTCAAAAGACGTCCATATTTCAAAATGACAGTTTCAAGAGGCATATTTTATGCACATTAGTGTGCTGCTTCTTTTGCTTGCTTTCTTTCTTGGTTAAAAAAACGGGAATGGAAAAAGGCAACCCTCAGAATGGGCGAAAACGGTCACAAAAGAATCAATGGACAAAGGTTTAATCTCCAATATATATAAACAGCTCATGCAGCTTAATATTAATAAAACAAACAACCCAATACACAAATGGGCAGAAGATCTAAATAGACGTTTCTTCCAAGAAGACACAGAGATGGCCAAGACGCACATGAAAAGCTGCTCAACATCACTAATTATTAGAGAAATGCAAATCAAAACTACAATGAGGTATGACCTCACTCCTGTTAGAATCGGGATCATCAGAAAATCTACAAACAACAAATTCTGGGGACGGTGTGGACAAAAGGAACCCTCTTCCGCTATTGGTGGGCATGTAAATTGATACAGTCACTATGGAGAACAGTAAGGAGGTTCCTTTAAAAAACTAAAAAGAGAATTACCATAGGATCCAGCAATCCCACTTCTGGGCATATACCCGGAAAAAACCATAAATCACAAAGACACATTCACCACAATGTTCATTGCAGCACTATTTACAATAGCCAGGTAATGGAAGCAACCTAAATGCCCAAATGGAAAAAGATGTGGTACATATATGAAAACAGACAAATGGAAAAAGATGTGGTACATATATGAAATGGAATATTACTAAGCCATAAAAAGGAATGAAACTGGGTCATTTGTAGAGAAGTCGATGGATCTAGAGACTGTCATACAGAGTGAAGTAAGTCAGAAAGAGAAAAACAAATATTGTATATTAATGCATATATGTGGAACCTAGAAAAATGGTACAAATGAACTAGTTTGCAGGGCAGAAATAGAGACAGAGGTAGAGAACAAACGTATGGACACCAAGTGGGGGAAGCCATGGGGTGGTGGTGGTGGGATGAGTTGGGAGATTGGGATTGACCTGTATACATGTATATGCATGAAATAGATAACTAAGAATAATCTACTGTACAAAAAAATAAATAAAATTAAATTTCAAAATTTTTAAAAATAAAATTTAAAAATAAAACAGAAAAAAGTTCTTCCATTCACACAGATGTATTTATATGAATGAATTATTTCCATGCTTATATCAATAAATACATAAAAGAGGAATAAAATCTAACTCGAACCAAAAAAAAAAAAAACGGAACCTAACAGTCATACAGAGGAAAACCCTACCAAGTCACTTGCTCCAGCGGTAAACAATTATGAAATTGGTCAGAGGTGGGGAATCACCTCTCATACAGCCAGCAGCCCCGCCCCCCCACGCAAGGATCGTCCTCATCGCAAAGCTGGGGGACCGTGCCGAGGCCTCTGTGAGTAAACGTGAGCTGAGCCCCAGGCCAGCTGCTGTTGAAATTTTCCCTCCCTTCCCAGGTAAAACACCTGAATATGTACAAGTGCTTGAAAACCTAGAGGAAGGGCCGTGGAGCCACACCAGCGACAGCACGCTGGCCAACTTGGTGCCTGCAGGCCAGCCAGGATGGTCCTGGCCCCGGGCGCTCTTCTGGAAGCTTTCCATTTCCCTGCCTGAGATACCCCTCCTGTCCCGGCCCCCACCCCTTTTTTTCCTTCCTCACCTCAGCCCGGAGAGAAAGTCCAGTGAAAGTTATGGGTGACACATCCTCTTCTTTACAGGTGGCAGCCTGGCAACTCCTGCAGAAAGTCCAGCAGAGCCCCACTCACACCGGGCCTCCCACAAAGCCGTGGACCCTCACACCCTCCCACCAGCACAGCCCCGAGACTGCTGACGGGGCAGAGAATATGGAGTCAGGCACAGCTGCAGGGGCTATTGCTGCCTGGAGTGCTGTTTATATGGACCTCAACCCAGGCACACCTGGGGAGGGCTTGCCGGCAGGGTCAGGCTGCCCAGGTCAGCTAATCCTCAGCCCTCAGGGAATCACATTGCAGAAAATGGACCTCGCTAAGACAGAATATTAGCCAAGGAAAAAAAGGACACAATGCCATTTGCAGCACCGTAGATGAGTCTAGAGGTAATCACGTGACTTGTAGTAAGTCAGAAAGTGAAAGACACATATCGTATGATATCACTTATAGGTGTTACCTAAAAATTGATACCAGGGCAGATATTTCCATGGAGAAGGGCAATCACAGATTCATTGAACAAACTTATGGTTCACCAATGGAAAGGTGTGAGGATTGGATTCATTACGATATTGGGGTTAACAGACAGATACAAACACAGGTGAAATATATAATCACCAAAGACCTACGGAATACCAAGAGAAGACTACTCAACATTCTGTCATAACGTACATGGGAAAAGGATCCCAGGAAGAACAGACATATGTATATGTGTAAAAGAAACACATCTTGCACACCAAAAACAAGCCAAACGTTGTAATCAAACTTGCTGTAATATAAAATAAAAAAATTAAATTCAAAACACGAACAAGAAGTAGTGAGACAAACTTGAGGGGCTTTCTCCTGGCCCATTCCGTTCTAAATTCCAATCTAGAACGTGAATTCCATTGAGGCTCTGCTGCCCTAGTAACCAGATTTGGTAAGGGAGAACTGCTGCCACCTTGTGGCCGTTTCACACAACAGCAGCTTTAATCCCAGCGCTAATGGTCAGTGGATATTCAAAATCATGACAGGCCTGTAAATGACACCTGCCCTGAAAACAAATCCTGGGGTCATATATCGACCAAAAAATTCAAAAGACGTCCATATTTCAAAATGACAGTTTCAAGAGGCATATTTTATGCACATTAGTGTGCTGCTTCTTTTGCTTTCTTTCTTTCTTGGTTAAAAAAACGGGAATGGAAAAAGGCAACCCTCAGAATGGGCGAAAACGGTCACAAAAGAATCAATGGACAAAGGTTTAATCTCCAATATATATAAACAGCTCATGCAGCTTAATATTAATAAAACAAACAACCCAATACACAAATGGGCAGAAGATCTAAATAGACGTTTCTTCCAAGAAGACACAGAGATGGCCAAGACGCACATGAAAAGCTGCTCAACATCACTAATTATTAGAGAAATGCAAATCAAAACTACAATGAGGTATGACCTCACTCCTGTTAGAATCGGGATCATCAGAAAATCTACAAACAACAAATTCTGGGGACGGTGTGGACAAAAGGAACCCTCTTCCGCTATTGGTGGGCATGTAAATTGATACAGTCACTATGGAGAACAGTAAGGAGGTTCCTTTAAAAAACTAAAAAGAGAATTACCATAGGATCCAGCAATCCCACTTCTGGGCATATACCCGGAAAAAACCATAAATCACAAAGACACATTCACCACAATGTTCATTGCAGCACTATTTACAATAGCCAGGTAATGGAAGCAACCTAAATGCCCACAGACAGACAAATGGAAAAAGATGTGGTACATATATGAAATGGAATATTACTAAGCCATAAAAAGGAATGAAACTGGGTCATTTGTAGAGAAGTCGATGGATCTAGAGACTGTCATACAGAGTGAAGTAAGTCAGAAAGAGAAAAACAAATATTGTATATTAATGCATATATGTGGAACCTAGAAAAATGGTACAAATGAACTAGTTTGCAGGGCAGAAATAGAGACAGAGGTAGAGAACAAACGTATGGACACCAAGTGGGGGAAGCCATGGGGTGGTGGTGGTGGGATGAGTTGGGAGATTGGGATTGACCTGTATACATGTATATGCATGAAATAGATAACTAAGAATAATCTGCTGTACAAAAAAATAAATAAAATTAAATTTCAAAATTTTTAAAAATAAAATTTAAAAATAAAACAGAAAAAAGTTCTTCCATTCACACAGATGTATTTATATGAATGAATTATTTCCATGCTTATATCAATAAATACATAAAAGAGGAATAAAATCTAACTCGAACCAAAAAAAAAAAAACGGAACCTAACAGTCATACAGAGGAAAACCCTACCAAGTCACTTGCTCCAGCGGTAAACAATTATGAAATTGGTCAGAGGTGGGGAATCACCTCTCATACAGCCAGCAGCCCCGCCCCCCCACGCAAGGAGCGTCCTCATCGCAAAGCTGGGGGACCGTGCCGAGGCCTCTGTGAGTAAACGTGAGCTGAGCCCCAGGCCAGCTGCTGTTGAAATTTTCCCTCCCTTCCCAGGTAAAACACCTGAATATGTACAAGTGCTTGAAAACCTAGAGGAAGGGCCGTGGAGCCACACCAGCGACAGCACGCTGGCCAACTTGGTGCCTGCAGGCCAGCCAGGATGGTCCTGGCCCCGGGCGCTCTTCTGGAAGATTTCCATTTCCCTGCCTGAGATACCCCTCCTGTCCCGGCCCCCACTCCTTTTTTTCCTTCCTCACCTCAGCCCGGAGAGAAAGTCCAGTGAAAGTTATGGGTGACACATCCTCTTCTTTACAGGTGGCAGCCTGGCAACTCCTGCAGAAAGTCCAGCAGAGCCCCACTCACACCGGGCCTCCCACAAAGCCGTGGACCCTCACACCCTCCCACCAGCACAGCCCCGAGACTGCTGACGGGGCAGAGAATATGGAGTCAGGCACAGCTGCAGGGGCTATTGCTGCCTGGAGTGCTGTTTATATGGACCTCAACCCAGGCACACCTGGGGAGGGCTTGCCGGCAGGGTCAGGCTGCCCAGGTCAGCTAATCCTCAGCCCTCAGGGAATCACATTGCAGAAAATGGACCTCGCTAAGACAGAATATTAGCCAAGGAAAAAAAGGACACAATGCCATTTGCAGCACCGTAGATGAGTCTAGAGGTAATCACGTGACTTGTAGTAAGTCAGAAAGTGAAAGACACATATCGTATGATATCACTTATAGGTGTTACCTAAAAATTGATACCAGGGCAGATATTTCCATGGAGAAGGGCAATCACAGATTCATTGAACAAACTTATGGTTCACCAATGGAAAGGTGTGAGGATTGGATTCATTACGATATTGGGGTTAACAGACAGATACAAACACAGGTGAAATATATAATCACCAAAGACCTACGGAATACCAAGAGAAGACTACTCAACATTCTGTCATAACGTACATGGGAAAAGGATCCCAGGAAGAACAGACATATGTATATGTGTAAAAGAAACACATCTTGCACACCAAAAACAAGCCAAACGTTGTAATCAAACTTGCTGTAATAAAAAATAAAAAAATTAAATTCAAAACACGAACAAGAAGTAGTGAGACAAACTTGAGGGGCTTTCTCCTGGCCCATTCCGTTCTAAATTCCAATCTAGAACGTGAATTCCATTGAGGCTCTGCTGCCCTAGTAACCAGATTTGGTAAGGGAGAACTGCTGCCACCTTGTGGCCGTTTCACACAACAGCAGCTTTAATCCCAGCGCTAATGGTCAGTGGATATTCAAAATCATGACAGGCCTGTAAATGACACCTGCCCTGAAAACAAATCCTGGGGTCATATATCGACCAAAAATTTCAAAAGACGTCCATATTTCAAAATGACAGTTTCAAGAGGCATATTTTATGCACATTAGTGTGCTGCTTCTTTTGCTTTCTTTCTTTCTTGGTTAAAAAAACGGGAATGGAAAAAGGCAACCCTCAGAATGGGCGAAAACGGTCACAAAAGAATCAATGGACAAAGGTTTAATCTCCAATATATATAAACAGCTCATGCAGCTTAATATTAATAAAACAAACAACCCAATACACAAATGGGCAGAAGATCTAAATAGACGTTTCTTCCAAGAAGACACAGAGATGGCCAAGACGCACATGAAAAGCTGCTCAACATCACTAATTATTAGAGAAATGCAAATCAAAACTACAATGAGGTATGACCTCACTCCTGTTAGAATCGGGATCATCAGAAAATCTACAAACAACAAATTCTGGGGACGGTGTGGACAAAAGGAACCCTCTTCCGCTATTGGTGGGCATGTAAATTGATACAGTCACTATGGAGAACAGTAAGGAGGTTCCTTTAAAAAACTAAAAAGAGAATTACCATAGGATCCAGCAATCCCACTTCTGGGCATATACCCGGAAAAAACCATAAATCACAAAGACACATTCACCACAATGTTCATTGCAGCACTATTTACAATAGCCAGGTAATGGAAGCAACCTAAATGCCCAAATGGAAAAAGATGTGGTACATATATGAAAACAGACAAATGGAAAAAGATGTGGTACATATATGAAATGGAATATTACTAAGCCATAAAAAGGAATGAAACTGGGTCATTTGTAGAGAAGTCGATGGATCTAGAGACTGTCATACAGAGTGAAGTAAGTCAGAAAGAGAAAAACAAATATTGTATATTAATGCATATATGTGGAACCTAGAAAAATGGTACAAATGAACTAGTTTGCAGGGCAGAAATAGAGACAGAGGTAGAGAACAAACGTATGGACACCAAGTGGGGGAAGCCATGGGGTGGTGGTGGTGGGATGAGTTGGGAGATTGGGATTGACCTGTATACATGTATATGCATGAAATAGATAACTAAGAATAATCTACTGTACAAAAAAATAAATAAAATTAAATTTCAAAATTTTTAAAAATAAAATTTAAAAATAAAACAGAAAAAAGTTCTTCCATTCACACAGATGTATTTATATGAATGAATTATTTCCATGCTTATATCAATAAATACATAAAAGAGGAATAAAATCTAACTCGAACCAAAAAAAAAAAAAACGGAACCTAACAGTCATACAGAGGAAAACCCTACCAAGTCACTTGCTCCAGCGGTAAACAATTATGAAATTGGTCAGAGGTGGGGAATCACCTCTCATACAGCCAGCAGCCCCGCCCCCCCACGCAAGGATCGTCCTCATCGCAAAGCTGGGGGACCGTGCCGAGGCCTCTGTGAGTAAACGTGAGCTGAGCCCCAGGCCAGCTGCTGTTGAAATTTTCCCTCCCTTCCCAGGTAAAACACCTGAATATGTACAAGTGCTTGAAAACCTAGAGGAAGGGCCGTGGAGCCACACCAGCGACAGCACGCTGGCCAACTTGGTGCCTGCAGGCCAGCCAGGATGGTCCTGGCCCCGGGCGCTCTTCTGGAAGCTTTCCATTTCCCTGCCTGAGATACCCCTCCTGTCCCGGCCCCCACCCCTTTTTTTCCTTCCTCACCTCAGCCCGGAGAGAAAGTCCAGTGAAAGTTATGGGTGACACATCCTCTTCTTTACAGGTGGCAGCCTGGCAACTCCTGCAGAAAGTCCAGCAGAGCCCCACTCACACCGGGCCTCCCACAAAGCCGTGGACCCTCACACCCTCCCACCAGCACAGCCCCGAGACTGCTGACGGGGCAGAGAATATGGAGTCAGGCACAGCTGCAGGGGCTATTGCTGCCTGGAGTGCTGTTTATATGGACCTCAACCCAGGCACACCTGGGGAGGGCTTGCCGGCAGGGTCAGGCTGCCCAGGTCAGCTAATCCTCAGCCCTCAGGGAATCACATTGCAGAAAATGGACCTCGCTAAGACAGAATATTAGCCAAGGAAAAAAAGGACACAATGCCATTTGCAGCACCGTAGATGAGTCTAGAGGTAATCACGTGACTTGTAGTAAGTCAGAAAGTGAAAGACACATATCGTATGATATCACTTATAGGTGTTACCTAAAAATTGATACCAGGGCAGATATTTCCATGGAGAAGGGCAATCACAGATTCATTGAACAAACTTATGGTTCACCAATGGAAAGGTGTGAGGATTGGATTCATTACGATATTGGGGTTAACAGACAGATACAAACACAGGTGAAATATATAATCACCAAAGACCTACGGAATACCAAGAGAAGACTACTCAACATTCTGTCATAACGTACATGGGAAAAGGATCCCAGGAAGAACAGACATATGTATATGTGTAAAAGAAACACATCTTGCACACCAAAAACAAGCCAAACGTTGTAATCAAACTTGCTGTAATATAAAATAAAAAAATTAAATTCAAAACACGAACAAGAAGTAGTGAGACAAACTTGAGGGGCTTTCTCCTGGCCCATTCCGTTCTAAATTCCAATCTAGAACGTGAATTCCATTGAGGCTCTGCTGCCCTAGTAACCAGATTTGGTAAGGGAGAACTGCTGCCACCTTGTGGCCGTTTCACACAACAGCAGCTTTAATCCCAGCGCTAATGGTCAGTGGATATTCAAAATCATGACAGGCCTGTAAATGACACCTGCCCTGAAAACAAATCCTGGGGTCATATATCGACCAAAAAATTCAAAAGACGTCCATATTTCAAAATGACAGTTTCAAGAGGCATATTTTATGCACATTAGTGTGCTGCTTCTTTTGCTTGCTTTCTTTCTTGGTTAAAAAAACGGGAATGGAAAAAGGCAACCCTCAGAATGGGCGAAAACGGTCACAAAAGAATCAATGGACAAAGGTTTAATCTCCAATATATATAAACAGCTCATGCAGCTTAATATTAATAAAACAAACAACCCAATACACAAATGGGCAGAAGATCTAAATAGACGTTTCTTCCAAGAAGACACAGAGATGGCCAAGACGCACATGAAAAGCTGCTCAACATCACTAATTATTAGAGAAATGCAAATCAAAACTACAATGAGGTATGACCTCACTCCTGTTAGAATCGGGATCATCAGAAAATCTACAAACAACAAATTCTGGGGACGGTGTGGACAAAAGGAACCCTCTTCCGCTATTGGTGGGCATGTAAATTGATACAGTCACTATGGAGAACAGTAAGGAGGTTCCTTTAAAAAACTAAAAAGAGAATTACCATAGGATCCAGCAATCCCACTTCTGGGCATATACCCGGAAAAAACCATAAATCACAAAGACACATTCACCACAATGTTCATTGCAGCACTATTTACAATAGCCAGGTAATGGAAGCAACCTAAATGCCCAAATGGAAAAAGATGTGGTACATATATGAAAACAGACAAATGGAAAAAGATGTGGTACATATATGAAATGGAATATTACTAAGCCATAAAAAGGAATGAAACTGGGTCATTTGTAGAGAAGTCGATGGATCTAGAGACTGTCATACAGAGTGAAGTAAGTCAGAAAGAGAAAAACAAATATTGTATATTAATGCATATATGTGGAACCTAGAAAAATGGTACAAATGAACTAGTTTGCAGGGCAGAAATAGAGACAGAGGTAGAGAACAAACGTATGGACACCAAGTGGGGGAAGCCATGGGGTGGTGGTGGTGGGATGAGTTGGGAGATTGGGATTGACCTGTATACATGTATATGCATGAAATAGATAACTAAGAATAATCTACTGTACAAAAAAATAAATAAAATTAAATTTCAAAATTTTTAAAAATAAAATTTAAAAATAAAACAGAAAAAAGTTCTTCCATTCACACAGATGTATTTATATGAATGAATTATTTCCATGCTTATATCAATAAATACATAAAAGAGGAATAAAATCTAACTCGAACCAAAAAAAAAAAAAACGGAACCTAACAGTCATACAGAGGAAAACCCTACCAAGTCACTTGCTCCAGCGGTAAACAATTATGAAATTGGTCAGAGGTGGGGAATCACCTCTCATACAGCCAGCAGCCCCGCCCCCCCACGCAAGGATCGTCCTCATCGCAAAGCTGGGGGACCGTGCCGAGGCCTCTGTGAGTAAACGTGAGCTGAGCCCCAGGCCAGCTGCTGTTGAAATTTTCCCTCCCTTCCCAGGTAAAACACCTGAATATGTACAAGTGCTTGAAAACCTAGAGGAAGGGCCGTGGAGCCACACCAGCGACAGCACGCTGGCCAACTTGGTGCCTGCAGGCCAGCCAGGATGGTCCTGGCCCCGGGCGCTCTTCTGGAAGCTTTCCATTTCCCTGCCTGAGATACCCCTCCTGTCCCGGCCCCCACCCCTTTTTTTCCTTCCTCACCTCAGCCCGGAGAGAAAGTCCAGTGAAAGTTATGGGTGACACATCCTCTTCTTTACAGGTGGCAGCCTGGCAACTCCTGCAGAAAGTCCAGCAGAGCCCCACTCACACCGGGCCTCCCACAAAGCCGTGGACCCTCACACCCTCCCACCAGCACAGCCCCGAGACTGCTGACGGGGCAGAGAATATGGAGTCAGGCACAGCTGCAGGGGCTATTGCTGCCTGGAGTGCTGTTTATATGGACCTCAACCCAGGCACACCTGGGGAGGGCTTGCCGGCAGGGTCAGGCTGCCCAGGTCAGCTAATCCTCAGCCCTCAGGGAATCACATTGCAGAAAATGGACCTCGCTAAGACAGAATATTAGCCAAGGAAAAAAAGGACACAATGCCATTTGCAGCACCGTAGATGAGTCTAGAGGTAATCACGTGACTTGTAGTAAGTCAGAAACTGAAAGACACATATCGTATGATATCACTTATAGGTGTTACCTAAAACTTGATACCAGTGAAGATATTTCCATGGAGAAGGGCAATCACAGATTCATTAAACAAACTTATGGTTCACCAATGGAAAGGTGTGAGGATTGGATTCATTACGATATTGGGGTTAACAGACAGATACAAACACAGGTGAAATATATAATCACCAAAGACCTACGGAATACCAAGAGAAGACTACTCAACATTCTGTCATAACGTACATGGGAAAAGGATCCCAGGAAGAACAGACATATGTATATGTGTAAAAGAAACACATCTTGCACACCAAAAACAAGCCAAATGTTGTAATCAAACTTGCTGTAATATAAAATAAAAAAATTAAATTCAAAACACGAACAAGAAGTAGTGAGACAAACTTGAGGGGCTTTCTCCTGGCCCATTCCGTTCTAAATTCCAATCTAGAACGTGAATTCCATTGAGGCTCTGCTGCCCTAGTAACCAGATTTGGTAAGGGAGAACTGCTGCCACCTTGTGGCCGTTTCACACAACAGCAGCTTTAATCCCAGCGCTAATGGTCAGTGGATATTCAAAATCATGACAGGCCTGTAAATGACACCTGCCCTGAAAACAAATCCTGGGGTCATATATCGACCAAAAAATTCAAAAGACGTCCATATTTCAAAATGACAGTTTCAAGAGGCATATTTTATGCACATTAGTGTGCTGCTTCTTTTGCTTTCTTTCTTTCTTGGTTAAAAAAACGGGAATGGAAAAAGGCAACCCTCAGAATGGGCGAAAACGGTCACAAAAGAATCAATGGACAAAGGTTTAATCTCCAATATATATAAACAGCTCATGCAGCTTAATATTAATAAAACAAACAACCCAATACACAAATGGGCAGAAGATCTAAATAGACGTTTCTTCCAAGAAGACACAGAGATGGCCAAGACGCACATGAAAAGCTGCTCAACATCACTAATTATTAGAGAAATGCAAATCAAAACTACAATGAGGTATGACCTCACTCCTGTTAGAATCGGGATCATCAGAAAATCTACAAACAACAAATTCTGGGGACGGTGTGGACAAAAGGAACCCTCTTCCGCTATTGGTGGGCATGTAAATTGATACAGTCACTATGGAGAACAGTAAGGAGGTTCCTTTAAAAAACTAAAAAGAGAATTACCATAGGATCCAGCAATCCCACTTCTGGGCATATACCCGGAAAAAACCATAAATCACAAAGACACATTCACCACAATGTTCATTGCAGCACTATTTACAATAGCCAGGTAATGGAAGCAACCTAAATGCCCAAATGGAAAAAGATGTGGTACATATATGAAAACAGACAAATGGAAAAAGATGTGGTACATATATGAAATGGAATATTACTAAGCCATAAAAAGGAATGAAACTGGGTCATTTGTAGAGAAGTCGATGGAACTAGAGACTGTCATACAGAGTGAAGTAAGTCAGAAAGAGAAAAACAAATATTGTATATTAATGCATATATGTGGAACCTAGAAAAATGGTACAAATGAACTAGTTTGCAGGGCAGAAATAGAGACAGAGGTAGAGAACAAACGTATGGACACCAAGTGGGGGAAGCCATGGGGTGGTGGTGGTGGGATGAGTTGGGAGATTGGGATTGACCTGTATACATGTATATGCATGAAATAGATAACTAAGAATAATCTACTGTACAAAAAAATAAATAAAATTAAATTTCAAAATTTTTAAAAATAAAATTTAAAAATAAAACAGAAAAAAGTTCTTCCATTCACACAGATGTATTTATATGAATGAATTATTTCCATGCTTATATCAATAAATACATAAAAGAGGAATAAAATCTAACTCGAACCAAAAAAAAAAAAAACGGAACCTAACAGTCATACAGAGGAAAACCCTACCAAGTCACTTGCTCCAGCGGTAAACAATTATGAAATTGGTCAGAGGTGGGGAATCACCTCTCATACAGCCAGCAGCCCCGCCCCCCCACGCAAGGATCGTCCTCATCGCAAAGCTGGGGGACCGTGCCGAGGCCTCTGTGAGTAAACGTGAGCTGAGCCCCAGGCCAGCTGCTGTTGAAATTTTCCCTCCCTTCCCAGGTAAAACACCTGAATATGTACAAGTGCTTGAAAACCTAGAGGAAGGGCCGTGGAGCCACACCAGCGACAGCACGCTGGCCAACTTGGTGCCTGCAGGCCAGCCAGGATGGTCCTGGCCCCGGGCGCTCTTCTGGAAGCTTTCCATTTCCCTGCCTGAGATACCCCTCCTGTCCCGGCCCCCACCCCTTTTTTTCCTTCCTCACCTCAGCCCGGAGAGAAAGTCCAGTGAAAGTTATGGGTGACACATCCTCTTCTTTACAGGTGGCAGCCTGGCAACTCCTGCAGAAAGTCCAGCAGAGCCCCACTCACACCGGGCCTCCCACAAAGCCGTGGACCCTCACACCCTCCCACCAGCACAGCCCCGAGACTGCTGACGGGGCAGAGAATATGGAGTCAGGCACAGCTGCAGGGGCTATTGCTGCCTGGAGTGCTGTTTATATGGACCTCAACCCAGGCACACCTGGGGAGGGCTTGCCGGCAGGGTCAGGCTGCCCAGGTCAGCTAATCCTCAGCCCTCAGGGAATCACATTGCAGAAAATGGACCTCGCTAAGACAGAATATTAGCCAAGGAAAAAAAGGACACAATGCCATTTGCAGCACCGTAGATGAGTCTAGAGGTAATCACGTGACTTGTAGTAAGTCAGAAACTGAAAGACACATATCGTATGATATCACTTATAGGTGTTACCTAAAAATTGATACCAGGGCAGATATTTCCATGGAGAAGGGCAATCACAGATTCATTGAACAAACTTATGGTTCACCAATGGAAAGGTGTGAGGATTGGATTCATTACGATATTGGGGTTAACAGACAGATACAAACACAGGTGAAATATATAATCACCAAAGACCTACGGAATACCAAGAGAAGACTACTCAACATTCTGTCATAACGTACATGGGAAAAGGATCCCAGGAAGAACAGACATATGTATATGTGTAAAAGAAACACATCTTGCACACCAAAAACAAGCCAAACGTTGTAATCAAACTTGCTGTAATATAAAATAAAAAATTAAATTCAAAACACGAACAAGAAGTAGTGAGACAAACTTGAGGGGCTTTCTCCTGGCCCATTCCGTTCTAAATTCCAATCTAGAACGTGAATTCCATTGAGGCTCTGCTGCCCTAGTAACCAGATTTGGTAAGGGAGAACTGCTGCCACCTTGTGGCCGTTTCACACAACAGCAGCTTTAATCCCAGCGCTAATGGTCAGTGGATATTCAAAATCATGACAGGCCTGTAAATGACACCTGCCCTGAAAACAAATCCTGGGGTCATATATCGACCAAAAAATTCAAAAGACGTCCATATTTCAAAATGACAGTTTCAAGAGGCATATTTTATGCACATTAGTGTGCTGCTTCTTTTGCTTTCTTTCTTTCTTGGTTAAAAAAACGGGAATGGAAAAAGGCAACCCTCAGAATGGGCGAAAACGGTCACAAAAGAATCAATGGACAAAGGTTTAATCTCCAATATATATAAACAGCTCATGCAGCTTAATATTAATAAAACAAACAACCCAATACACAAATGGGCAGAAGATCTAAATAGACGTTTCTTCCAAGAAGACACAGAGATGGCCAAGACGCACATGAAAAGCTGCTCAACATCACTAATTATTAGAGAAATGCAAATCAAAACTACAATGAGGTATGACCTCACTCCTGTTAGAATCGGGATCATCAGAAAATCTACAAACAACAAATTCTGGGGACGGTGTGGACAAAAGGAACCCTCTTCCGCTATTGGTGGGCATGTAAATTGATACAGTCACTATGGAGAACAGTAAGGAGGTTCCTTTAAAAAACTAAAAAGAGAATTACCATAGGATCCAGCAATCCCACTTCTGGGCATATACCCGGAAAAAACCATAAATCACAAAGACACATTCACCACAATGTTCATTGCAGCACTATTTACAATAGCCAGGTAATGGAAGCAACCTAAATGCCCAAATGGAAAAAGATGTGGTACATATATGAAAACAGACAAATGGAAAAAGATGTGGTACATATATGAAATGGAATATTACTAAGCCATAAAAAGGAATGAAACTGGGTCATTTGTAGAGAAGTCGATGGATCTAGAGACTGTCATACAGAGTGAAGTAAGTCAGAAAGAGAAAAACAAATATTGTATATTAATGCATATATGTGGAACCTAGAAAAATGGTACAAATGAACTAGTTTGCAGGGCAGAAATAGAGACAGAGGTAGAGAACAAACGTATGGACACCAAGTGGGGGAAGCCATGGGGTGGTGGTGGTGGGATGAGTTGGGAGATTGGGATTGACCTGTATACATGTATATGCATGAAATAGATAACTAAGAATAATCTACTGTACAAAAAAATAAATAAAATTAAATTTCAAAATTTTTAAAAATAAAATTTAAAAATAAAACAGAAAAAAGTTCTTCCATTCACACAGATGTATTTATATGAATGAATTATTTCCATGCTTATATCAATAAATACATAAAAGAGGAATAAAATCTAACTCGAACCAAAAAAAAAAAAAACGGAACCTAACAGTCATACAGAGGAAAACCCTACCAAGTCACTTGCTCCAGCGGTAAACAATTATGAAATTGGTCAGAGGTGGGGAATCACCTCTCATACAGCCAGCAGCCCCGCCCCCCCACGCAAGGATCGTCCTCATCGCAAAGCTGGGGGACCGTGCCGAGGCCTCTGTGAGTAAACGTGAGCTGAGCCCCAGGCCAGCTGCTGTTGAAATTTTCCCTCCCTTCCCAGGTAAAACACCTGAATATGTACAAGTGCTTGAAAACCTAGAGGAAGGGCCGTGGAGCCACACCAGCGACAGCACGCTGGCCAACTTGGTGCCTGCAGGCCAGCCAGGATGGTCCTGGCCCCGGGCGCTCTTCTGGAAGCTTTCCATTTCCCTGCCTGAGATACCCCTCCTGTCCCGGCCCCCACCCCTTTTTTTCCTTCCTCACCTCAGCCCGGAGAGAAAGTCCAGTGAAAGTTATGGGTGACACATCCTCTTCTTTACAGGTGGCAGCCTGGCAACTCCTGCAGAAAGTCCAGCAGAGCCCCACTCACACCGGGCCTCCCACAAAGCCGTGGACCCTCACACCCTCCCACCAGCACAGCCCCGAGACTGCTGACGGGGCAGAGAATATGGAGTCAGGCACAGCTGCAGGGGCTATTGCTGCCTGGAGTGCTGTTTATATGGACCTCAACCCAGGCACACCTGGGGAGGGCTTGCCGGCAGGGTCAGGCTGCCCAGGTCAGCTAATCCTCAGCCCTCAGGGAATCACATTGCAGAAAATGGACCTCGCTAAGACAGAATATTAGCCAAGGAAAAAAAGGACACAATGCCATTTGCAGCACCGTAGATGAGTCTAGAGGTAATCACGTGACTTGTAGTAAGTCAGAAACTGAAAGACACATATCGTATGATATCACTTATAGGTGTTACCTAAAACTTGATACCAGTGAAGATATTTCCATGGAGAAGGGCAATCACAGATTCATTAAACAAACTTATGGTTCACCAATGGAAAGGTGTGAGGATTGGATTCATTACGATATTGGGGTTAACAGACAGATACAAACACAGGTGAAATATATAATCACCAAAGACCTACGGAATACCAAGAGAAGACTACTCAACATTCTGTCATAACGTACATGGGAAAAGGATCCCAGGAAGAACAGACATATGTATATGTGTAAAAGAAACACATCTTGCACACCAAAAACAAGCCAAATGTTGTAATCAAACTTGCTGTAATATAAAATAAAAAAATTAAATTCAAAACACGAACAAGAAGTAGTGAGACAAACTTGAGGGGCTTTCTCCTGGCCCATTCCGTTCTAAATTCCAATCTAGAACGTGAATTCCATTGAGGCTCTGCTGCCCTAGTAACCAGATTTGGTAAGGGAGAACTGCTGCCACCTTGTGGCCGTTTCACACAACAGCAGCTTTAATCCCAGCGCTAATGGTCAGTGGATATTCAAAATCATGACAGGCCTGTAAATGACACCTGCCCTGAAAACAAATCCTGGGGTCATATATCGACCAAAAAATTCAAAAGACGTCCATATTTCAAAATGACAGTTTCAAGAGGCATATTTTATGCACATTAGTGTGCTGCTTCTTTTGCTTTCTTTCTTTCTTGGTTAAAAAAACGGGAATGGAAAAAGGCAACCCTCAGAATGGGCGAAAACGGTCACAAAAGAATCAATGGACAAAGGTTTAATCTCCAATATATATAAACAGCTCATGCAGCTTAATATTAATAAAACAAACAACCCAATACACAAATGGGCAGAAGATCTAAATAGACGTTTCTTCCAAGAAGACACAGAGATGGCCAAGACGCACATGAAAAGCTGCTCAACATCACTAATTATTAGAGAAATGCAAATCAAAACTACAATGAGGTATGACCTCACTCCTGTTAGAATCGGGATCATCAGAAAATCTACAAACAACAAATTCTGGGGACGGTGTGGACAAAAGGAACCCTCTTCCGCTATTGGTGGGCATGTAAATTGATACAGTCACTATGGAGAACAGTAAGGAGGTTCCTTTAAAAAACTAAAAAGAGAATTACCATAGGATCCAGCAATCCCACTTCTGGGCATATACCCGGAAAAAACCATAAATCACAAAGACACATTCACCACAATGTTCATTGCAGCACTATTTACAATAGCCAGGTAATGGAAGCAACCTAAATGCCCACAGACAGACAAATGGAAAAAGATGTGGTACATATATGAAATGGAATATTACTAAGCCATAAAAAGGAATGAAACTGGGTCATTTGTAGAGAAGTCGATGGATCTAGAGACTGTCATACAGAGTGAAGTAAGTCAGAAAGAGAAAAACAAATATTGTATATTAATGCATATATGTGGAACCTAGAAAAATGGTACAAATGAACTAGTTTGCAGGGCAGAAATAGAGACAGAGGTAGAGAACAAACGTATGGACACCAAGTGGGGGAAGCCATGGGGTGGTGGTGGTGGGATGAGTTGGGAGATTGGGATTGACCTGTATACATGTATATGCATGAAATAGATAACTAAGAATAATCTGCTGTACAAAAAAATAAATAAAATTAAATTTCAAAATTTTTAAAAATAAAATTTAAAAATAAAACAGAAAAAAGTTCTTCCATTCACACAGATGTATTTATATGAATGAATTATTTCCATGCTTATATCAATAAATACATAAAAGAGGAATAAAATCTAACTCGAACCAAAAAAAAAAAAACGGAACCTAACAGTCATACAGAGGAAAACCCTACCAAGTCACTTGCTCCAGCGGTAAACAATTATGAAATTGGTCAGAGGTGGGGAATCACCTCTCATACAGCCAGCAGCCCCGCCCCCCCACGCAAGGAGCGTCCTCATCGCAAAGCTGGGGGACCGTGCCGAGGCCTCTGTGAGTAAACGTGAGCTGAGCCCCAGGCCAGCTGCTGTTGAAATTTTCCCTCCCTTCCCAGGTAAAACACCTGAATATGTACAAGTGCTTGAAAACCTAGAGGAAGGGCCGTGGAGCCACACCAGCGACAGCACGCTGGCCAACTTGGTGCCTGCAGGCCAGCCAGGATGGTCCTGGCCCCGGGCGCTCTTCTGGAAGATTTCCATTTCCCTGCCTGAGATACCCCTCCTGTCCCGGCCCCCACTCCTTTTTTTCCTTCCTCACCTCAGCCCGGAGAGAAAGTCCAGTGAAAGTTATGGGTGACACATCCTCTTCTTTACAGGTGGCAGCCTGGCAACTCCTGCAGAAAGTCCAGCAGAGCCCCACTCACACCGGGCCTCCCACAAAGCCGTGGACCCTCACACCCTCCCACCAGCACAGCCCCGAGACTGCTGACGGGGCAGAGAATATGGAGTCAGGCACAGCTGCAGGGGCTATTGCTGCCTGGAGTGCTGTTTATATGGACCTCAACCCAGGCACACCTGGGGAGGGCTTGCCGGCAGGGTCAGGCTGCCCAGGTCAGCTAATCCTCAGCCCTCAGGGAATCACATTGCAGAAAATGGACCTCGCTAAGACAGAATATTAGCCAAGGAAAAAAAGGACACAATGCCATTTGCAGCACCGTAGATGAGTCTAGAGGTAATCACGTGACTTGTAGTAAGTCAGAAAGTGAAAGACACATATCGTATGATATCACTTATAGGTGTTACCTAAAAATTGATACCAGGGCAGATATTTCCATGGAGAAGGGCAATCACAGATTCATTGAACAAACTTATGGTTCACCAATGGAAAGGTGTGAGGATTGGATTCATTACGATATTGGGGTTAACAGACAGATACAAACACAGGTGAAATATATAATCACCAAAGACCTACGGAATACCAAGAGAAGACTACTCAACATTCTGTCATAACGTACATGGGAAAAGGATCCCAGGAAGAACAGACATATGTATATGTGTAAAAGAAACACATCTTGCACACCAAAAACAAGCCAAAGGTTGTAATCAAACTTGCTGTAATAAAAAATAAAAAAATTAAATTCAAAACACGAACAAGAAGTAGTGAGACAAACTTGAGGGGCTTTCTCCTGGCCCATTCCGTTCTAAATTCCAATCTAGAACGTGAATTCCATTGAGGCTCTGCTGCCCTAGTAACCAGATTTGGTAAGGGAGAACTGCTGCCACCTTGTGGCCGTTTCACACAACAGCAGCTTTAATCCCAGCGCTAATGGTCAGTGGATATTCAAAATCATGACAGGCCTGTAAATGACACCTGCCCTGAAAACAAATCCTGGGGTCATATATCGACCAAAAAATTCAAAAGACGTCCATATTTCAAAATGACAGTTTCAAGAGGCATATTTTATGCACATTAGTGTGCTGCTTCTTTTGCTTGCTTTCTTTCTTGGTTAAAAAAACGGGAATGGAAAAAGGCAACCCTCAGAATGGGCGAAAACGGTCACAAAAGAATCAATGGACAAAGGTTTAATCTCCAATATATATAAACAGCTCATGCAGCTTAATATTAATAAAACAAACAACCCAATACACAAATGGGCAGAAGATCTAAATAGACGTTTCTTCCAAGAAGACACAGAGATGGCCAAGACGCACATGAAAAGCTGCTCAACATCACTAATTATTAGAGAAATGCAAATCAAAACTACAATGAGGTATGACCTCACTCCTGTTAGAATCGGGATCATCAGAAAATCTACAAACAACAAATTCTGGGGACGGTGTGGACAAAAGGAACCCTCTTCCGCTATTGGTGGGCATGTAAATTGATACAGTCACTATGGAGAACAGTAAGGAGGTTCCTTTAAAAAACTAAAAAGAGAATTACCATAGGATCCAGCAATCCCACTTCTGGGCATATACCCGGAAAAAACCATAAATCACAAAGACACATTCACCACAATGTTCATTGCAGCACTATTTACAATAGCCAGGTAATGGAAGCAACCTAAATGCCCAAATGGAAAAAGATGTGGTACATATATGAAAACAGACAAATGGAAAAAGATGTGGTACATATATGAAATGGAATATTACTAAGCCATAAAAAGGAATGAAACTGGGTCATTTGTAGAGAAGTCGATGGATCTAGAGACTGTCATACAGAGTGAAGTAAGTCAGAAAGAGAAAAACAAATATTGTATATTAATGCATATATGTGGAACCTAGAAAAATGGTACAAATGAACTAGTTTGCAGGGCAGAAATAGAGACAGAGGTAGAGAACAAACGTATGGACACCAAGTGGGGGAAGCCATGGGGTGGTGGTGGTGGGATGAGTTGGGAGATTGGGATTGACCTGTATACATGTATATGCATGAAATAGATAACTAAGAATAATCTACTGTACAAAAAAATAAATAAAATTAAATTTCAAAATTTTTAAAAATAAAATTTAAAAATAAAACAGAAAAAAGTTCTTCCATTCACACAGATGTATTTATATGAATGAATTATTTCCATGCTTATATCAATAAATACATAAAAGAGGAATAAAATCTAACTCGAACCAAAAAAAAAAAAAACGGAACCTAACAGTCATACAGAGGAAAACCCTACCAAGTCACTTGCTCCAGCGGTAAACAATTATGAAATTGGTCAGAGGTGGGGAATCACCTCTCATACAGCCAGCAGCCCCGCCCCCCCACGCAAGGATCGTCCTCATCGCAAAGCTGGGGGACCGTGCCGAGGCCTCTGTGAGTAAACGTGAGCTGAGCCCCAGGCCAGCTGCTGTTGAAATTTTCCCTCCCTTCCCAGGTAAAACACCTGAATATGTACAAGTGCTTGAAAACCTAGAGGAAGGGCCGTGGAGCCACACCAGCGACAGCACGCTGGCCAACTTGGTGCCTGCAGGCCAGCCAGGATGGTCCTGGCCCCGGGCGCTCTTCTGGAAGCTTTCCATTTCCCTGCCTGAGATACCCCTCCTGTCCCGGCCCCCACCCCTTTTTTTCCTTCCTCACCTCAGCCCGGAGAGAAAGTCCAGTGAAAGTTATGGGTGACACATCCTCTTCTTTACAGGTGGCAGCCTGGCAACTCCTGCAGAAAGTCCAGCAGAGCCCCACTCACACCGGGCCTCCCACAAAGCCGTGGACCCTCACACCCTCCCACCAGCACAGCCCCGAGACTGCTGACGGGGCAGAGAATATGGAGTCAGGCACAGCTGCAGGGGCTATTGCTGCCTGGAGTGCTGTTTATATGGACCTCAACCCAGGCACACCTGGGGAGGGCTTGCCGGCAGGGTCAGGCTGCCCAGGTCAGCTAATCCTCAGCCCTCAGGGAATCACATTGCAGAAAATGGACCTCGCTAAGACAGAATATTAGCCAAGGAAAAAAAGGACACAATGCCATTTGCAGCACCGTAGATGAGTCTAGAGGTAATCACGTGACTTGTAGTAAGTCAGAAACTGAAAGACACATATCGTATGATATCACTTATAGGTGTTACCTAAAACTTGATACCAGTGAAGATATTTCCATGGAGAAGGGCAATCACAGATTCATTAAACAAACTTATGGTTCACCAATGGAAAGGTGTGAGGATTGGATTCATTACGATATTGGGGTTAACAGACAGATACAAACACAGGTGAAATATATAATCACCAAAGACCTACGGAATACCAAGAGAAGACTACTCAACATTCTGTCATAACGTACATGGGAAAAGGATCCCAGGAAGAACAGACATATGTATATGTGTAAAAGAAACACATCTTGCACACCAAAAACAAGCCAAACGTTGTAATCAAACTTGCTGTAATATAAAATAAAAAAATTAAATTCAAAACACGAACAAGAAGTAGTGAGACAAACTTGAGGGGCTTTCTCCTGGCCCATTCCGTTCTAAATTCCAATCTAGAACGTGAATTCCATTGAGGCTCTGCTGCCCTAGTAACCAGATTTGGTAAGGGAGAACTGCTGCCACCTTGTGGCCGTTTCACACAACAGCAGCTTTAATCCCAGCGCTAATGGTCAGTGGATATTCAAAATCATGACAGGCCTGTAAATGACACCTGCCCTGAAAACAAATCCTGGGGTCATATATCGACCAAAAAATTCAAAAGACGTCCATATTTCAAAATGACAGTTTCAAGAGGCATATTTTATGCACATTAGTGTGCTGCTTCTTTTGCTTTCTTTCTTTCTTGGTTAAAAAAACGGGAATGGAAAAAGGCAACCCTCAGAATGGGCGAAAACGGTCACAAAAGAATCAATGGACAAAGGTTTAATCTCCAATATATATAAACAGCTCATGCAGCTTAATATTAATAAAACAAACAACCCAATACACAAATGGGCAGAAGATCTAAATAGACGTTTCTTCCAAGAAGACACAGAGATGGCCAAGACGCACATGAAAAGCTGCTCAACATCACTAATTATTAGAGAAATGCAAATCAAAACTACAATGAGGTATGACCTCACTCCTGTTAGAATCGGGATCATCAGAAAATCTACAAACAACAAATTCTGGGGACGGTGTGGACAAAAGGAACCCTCTTCCGCTATTGGTGGGCATGTAAATTGATACAGTCACTATGGAGAACAGTAAGGAGGTTCCTTTAAAAAACTAAAAAGAGAATTACCATAGGATCCAGCAATCCCACTTCTGGGCATATACCCGGAAAAAACCATAAATCACAAAGACACATTCACCACAATGTTCATTGCAGCACTATTTACAATAGCCAGGTAATGGAAGCAACCTAAATGCCCACAGACAGACAAATGGAAAAAGATGTGGTACATATATGAAATGGAATATTACTAAGCCATAAAAAGGAATGAAACTGGGTCATTTGTAGAGAAGTCGATGGATCTAGAGACTGTCATACAGAGTGAAGTAAGTCAGAAAGAGAAAAACAAATATTGTATATTAATGCATATATGTGGAACCTAGAAAAATGGTACAAATGAACTAGTTTGCAGGGCAGAAATAGAGACAGAGGTAGAGAACAAACGTATGGACACCAAGTGGGGGAAGCCATGGGGTGGTGGTGGTGGGATGAGTTGGGAGATTGGGATTGACCTGTATACATGTATATGCATGAAATAGATAACTAAGAATAATCTGCTGTACAAAAAAATAAATAAAATTAAATTTCAAAATTTTTAAAAATAATATTTAAAAATAAAACAGAAAAAAGTTCTTCCATTCACACAGATGTATTTATATGAATGAATTATTTCCATGCTTATATCAATAAATACATAAAAGAGGAATAAAATCTAACTCGAACCAAAAAAAAAAAAACGGAACCTAACAGTCATACAGAGGAAAACCCTACCAAGTCACTTGCTCCAGCGGTAAACAATTATGAAATTGGTCAGAGGTGGGGAATCACCTCTCATACAGCCAGCAGCCCCGCCCCCCCACGCAAGGAGCGTCCTCATCGCAAAGCTGGGGGACCGTGCCGAGGCCTCTGTGAGTAAACGTGAGCTGAGCCCCAGGCCAGCTGCTGTTGAAATTTTCCCTCCCTTCCCAGGTAAAACACCTGAATATGTACAAGTGCTTGAAAACCTAGAGGAAGGGCCGTGGAGCCACACCAGCGACAGCACGCTGGCCAACTTGGTGCCTGCAGGCCAGCCAGGATGGTCCTGGCCCCGGGCGCTCTTCTGGAAGCTTTCCATTTCCCTGCCTGAGATACCCCTCCTGTCCCGGCCCCCACCCCTTTTTTTCCTTCCTCACCTCAGCCCGGAGAGAAAGTCCAGTGAAAGTTATGGGTGACACATCCTCTTCTTTACAGGTGGCAGCCTGGCAACTCCTGCAGAAAGTCCAGCAGAGCCCCACTCACACCGGGCCTCCCACAAAGCCGTGGACCCTCACACCCTCCCACCAGCACAGCCCCGAGACTGCTGACGGGGCAGAGAATATGGAGTCAGGCACAGCTGCAGGGGCTATTGCTGCCTGGAGTGCTGTTTATATGGACCTCAACCCAGGCACACCTGGGGAGGGCTTGCCGGCAGGGTCAGGCTGCCCAGGTCAGCTAATCCTCAGCCCTCAGGGAATCACATTGCAGAAAATGGACCTCGCTAAGACAGAATATTAGCCAAGGAAAAAAAGGACACAATGCCATTTGCAGCACCGTAGATGAGTCTAGAGGTAATCACGTGACTTGTAGTAAGTCAGAAATTGAAAGACACATATCGTATGATATCACTTATAGGTGTTACCTAAAAATTGATACCAGGGCAGATATTTCCATGGAGAAGGGCAATCACAGATTCATTGAACAAACTTATGGTTCACCAATGGAAAGGTGTGAGGATTGGATTCATTACGATATTGGGGTTAACAGACAGATACAAACACAGGTGAAATATATAATCACCAAAGACCTACGGAATACCAAGAGAAGACTACTCAACATTCTGTCATAACGTACATGGGAAAAGGATCCCAGGAAGAACAGACATATGTATATGTGTAAAAGAAACACATCTTGCACACCAAAAACAAGCCAAACGTTGTAATCAAACTTGCTGTAATAAAAAATAAAAAAATTAAATTCAAAACACGAACGAGAAGTAGTGAGACAAACTTGAGGGGCTTTCTCCTGGCCCATTCCGTTCTAAATTCCAATCTAGAACGTGAATTCCATTGAGGCTCTGCTGCCCTAGTAACCAGATTTGGTAAGGGAGAACTGCTGCCACCTTGTGGCCGTTTCACACAACAGCAGCTTTAATCCCAGCGCTAATGGTCAGTGGATATTCAAAATCATGACAGGCCTGTAAATGACACCTACCCTGAAAACAAATCCTGGGGTCATATATCGACCAAAAAATTCAAAAGACGTCCATATTTCAAAATGACAGTTTCAAGAGGCATATTTTATGCACATTAGTGTGCTGCTTCTTTTGCTTTCTTTCTTTCTTGGTTAAAAAAACGGGAATGGAAAAAGGCAACCCTCAGAATGGGCGAAAACGGTCACAAAAGAATCAATGGACAAAGGTTTAATCTCCAATATATATAAACAGCTCATGCAGCTTAATATTAATAAAACAAACAACCCAATACACAAATGGGCAGAAGATCTAAATAGACGTTTCTTCCAAGAAGACACAGAGATGGCCAAGACGCACATGAAAAGCTGCTCAACATCACTAATTATTAGAGAAATGCAAATCAAAACTACAATGAGGTATGACCTCACTCCTGTTAGAATCGGGATCATCAGAAAATCTACAAACAACAAATTCTGGGGACGGTGTGGACAAAAGGAACCCTCTTCCGCTATTGGTGGGCATGTAAATTGATACAGTCACTATGGAGAACAGTAAGGAGGTTCCTTTAAAAAACTAAAAAGAGAATTACCATAGGATCCAGCAATCCCACTTCTGGGCATATACCCGGAAAAAACCATAAATCACAAAGACACATTCACCACAATGTTCATTGCAGCACTATTTACAATAGCCAGGTAATGGAAGCAACCTAAATGCCCACAGACAGACAAATGGAAAAAGATGTGGTACATATATGAAATGGAATATTACTAAGCCATAAAAAGGAATGAAACTGGGTCATTTGTAGAGAAGTCGATGGATCTAGAGACTGTCATACAGAGTGAAGTAAGTCAGAAAGAGAAAAACAAATATTGTATATTAATGCATATATGTGGAACCTAGAAAAATGGTACAAATGAACTAGTTTGCAGGGCAGAAATAGAGACAGAGGTAGAGAACAAACGTATGGACACCAAGTGGGGGAAGCCATGGGGTGGTGGTGGTGGGATGAGTTGGGAGATTGGGATTGACCTGTATACATGTATATGCATGAAATAGATAACTAAGAATAATCTACTGTACAAAAAAATAAATAAAATTAAATTTCAAAATTTTTAAAAATAAAATTTAAAAATAAAACAGAAAAAAGTTCTTCCATTCACACAGATGTATTTATATGAATGAATTATTTCCATGCTTATATCAATAAATACATAAAAGAGGAATAAAATCTAACTCGAACCAAAAAAAAAAAAAACGGAACCTAACAGTCATACAGAGGAAAACCCTACCAAGTCACTTGCTCCAGCGGTAAACAATTATGAAATTGGTCAGAGGTGGGGAATCACCTCTCATACAGCCAGCAGCCCCGCCCCCCCACGCAAGGAGCGTCCTCATCGCAAAGCTGGGGGACCGTGCCGAGGCCTCTGTGAGTAAACGTGAGCTGAGCCCCAGGCCAGCTGCTGTTGAAATTTTCCCTCCCTTCCCAGGTAAAACACCTGAATATGTACAAGTGCTTGAAAACCTAGAGGAAGGGCCGTGGAGCCACACCAGCGACAGCACGCTGGCCAACTTGGTGCCTGCAGGCCAGCCAGGATGGTCCTGGCCCCGGGCGCTCTTCTGGAAGATTTCCATTTCCCTGCCTGAGATACCCCTCCTGTCCCGGCCCCCACTCCTTTTTTTCCTTCCTCACCTCAGCCCGGAGAGAAAGTCCAGTGAAAGTTATGGGTGACACATCCTCTTCTTTACAGGTGGCAGCCTGGCAACTCCTGCAGAAAGTCCAGCAGAGCCCCACTCACACCGGGCCTCCCACAAAGCCGTGGACCCTCACACCCTCCCACCAGCACAGCCCCGAGACTGCTGACGGGGCAGAGAATATGGAGTCAGGCACAGCTGCAGGGGCTATTGCTGCCTGGAGTGCTGTTTATATGGACCTCAACCCAGGCACACCTGGGGAGGGCTTGCCGGCAGGGTCAGGCTGCCCAGGTCAGCTAATCCTCAGCCCTCAGGGAATCACATTGCAGAAAATGGACCTCGCTAAGACAGAATATTAGCCAAGGAAAAAAAGGACACAATGCCATTTGCAGCACCGTAGATGAGTCTAGAGGTAATCACGTGACTTGTAGTAAGTCAGAAAGTGAAAGACACATATCGTATGATATCACTTATAGGTGTTACCTAAAAATTGATACCAGGGCAGATATTTCCATGGAGAAGGGCAATCACAGATTCATTGAACAAACTTATGGTTCACCAATGGAAAGGTGTGAGGATTGGATTCATTACGATATTGGGGTTAACAGACAGATACAAACACAGGTGAAATATATAATCACCAAAGACCTACGGAATACCAAGAGAAGACTACTCAACATTCTGTCATAACGTACATGGGAAAAGGATCCCAGGAAGAACAGACATATGTATATGTGTAAAAGAAACACATCTTGCACACCAAAAACAAGCCAAACGTTGTAATCAAACTTGCTGTAATAAAAAATAAAAAAATTAAATTCAAAACACGAACAAGAAGTAGTGAGACAAACTTGAGGGGCTTTCTCCTGGCCCATTCCGTTCTAAATTCCAATCTAGAACGTGAATTCCATTGAGGCTCTGCTGCCCTAGTAACCAGATTTGGTAAGGGAGAACTGCTGCCACCTTGTGGCCGTTTCACACAACAGCAGCTTTAATCCCAGCGCTAATGGTCAGTGGATATTCAAAATCATGACAGGCCTGTAAATGACACCTGCCCTGAAAACAAATCCTGGGGTCATATATCGACCAAAAATTTCAAAAGACGTCCATATTTCAAAATGACAGTTTCAAGAGGCATATTTTATGCACATTAGTGTGCTGCTTCTTTTGCTTTCTTTCTTTCTTGGTTAAAAAAACGGGAATGGAAAAAGGCAACCCTCAGAATGGGCGAAAACGGTCACAAAAGAATCAATGGACAAAGGTTTAATCTCCAATATATATAAACAGCTCATGCAGCTTAATATTAATAAAACAAACAACCCAATACACAAATGGGCAGAAGATCTAAATAGACGTTTCTTCCAAGAAGACACAGAGATGGCCAAGACGCACATGAAAAGCTGCTCAACATCACTAATTATTAGAGAAATGCAAATCAAAACTACAATGAGGTATGACCTCACTCCTGTTAGAATCGGGATCATCAGAAAATCTACAAACAACAAATTCTGTGGACGGTGTGGACAAAAGGAACCCTCTTCCGCTATTGGTGGGCATGTAAATTGATACAGTCACTATGGAGAACAGTAAGGAGGTTCCTTTAAAAAACTAAAAAGAGAATTACCATAGGATCCAGCAATCCCACTTCTGGGCATATACCCGGAAAAAACCATAAATCACAAAGACACATTCACCACAATGTTCATTGCAGCACTATTTACAATAGCCAGGTAATGGAAGCAACCTAAATGCCCAAATGGAAAAAGATGTGGTACATATATGAAAACAGACAAATGGAAAAAGATGTGGTACATATATGAAATGGAATATTACTAAGCCATAAAAAGGAATGAAACTGGGTCATTTGTAGAGAAGTCGATGGATCTAGAGACTGTCATACAGAGTGAAGTAAGTCAGAAAGAGAAAAACAAATATTGTATATTAATGCATATATGTGGAACCTAGAAAAATGGTACAAATGAACTAGTTTGCAGGGCAGAAATAGAGACAGAGGTAGAGAACAAACGTATGGACACCAAGTGGGGGAAGCCATGGGGTGGTGGTGGTGGGATGAGTTGGGAGATTGGGATTGACCTGTATACATGTATATGCATGAAATAGATAACTAAGAATAATCTACTGTACAAAAAAATAAATAAAATTAAATTTCAAAATTTTTAAAAATAAAATTTAAAAATAAAACAGAAAAAAGTTCTTCCATTCACACAGATGTATTTATATGAATGAATTATTTCCATGCTTATATCAATAAATACATAAAAGAGGAATAAAATCTAACTCGAACCAAAAAAAAAAAAAACGGAACCTAACAGTCATACAGAGGAAAACCCTACCAAGTCACTTGCTCCAGCGGTAAACAATTATGAAATTGGTCAGAGGTGGGGAATCACCTCTCATACAGCCAGCAGCCCCGCCCCCCCACGCAAGGATCGTCCTCATCGCAAAGCTGGGGGACCGTGCCGAGGCCTCTGTGAGTAAACGTGAGCTGAGCCCCAGGCCAGCTGCTGTTGAAATTTTCCCTCCCTTCCCAGGTAAAACACCTGAATATGTACAAGTGCTTGAAAACCTAGAGGAAGGGCCGTGGAGCCACACCAGCGACAGCACGCTGGCCAACTTGGTGCCTGCAGGCCAGCCAGGATGGTCCTGGCCCCGGGCGCTCTTCTGGAAGCTTTCCATTTCCCTGCCTGAGATACCCCTCCTGTCCCGGCCCCCACCCCTTTTTTTCCTTCCTCACCTCAGCCCGGAGAGAAAGTCCAGTGAAAGTTATGGGTGACACATCCTCTTCTTTACAGGTGGCAGCCTGGCAACTCCTGCAGAAAGTCCAGCAGAGCCCCACTCACACCGGGCCTCCCACAAAGCCGTGGACCCTCACACCCTCCCACCAGCACAGCCCCGAGACTGCTGACGGGGCAGAGAATATGGAGTCAGGCACAGCTGCAGGGGCTATTGCTGCCTGGAGTGCTGTTTATATGGACCTCAACCCAGGCACACCTGGGGAGGGCTTGCCGGCAGGGTCAGGCTGCCCAGGTCAGCTAATCCTCAGCCCTCAGGGAATCACATTGCAGAAAATGGACCTCGCTAAGACAGAATATTAGCCAAGGAAAAAAAGGACACAATGCCATTTGCAGCACCGTAGATGAGTCTAGAGGTAATCACGTGACTTGTAGTAAGTCAGAAACTGAAAGACACATATCGTATGATATCACTTATAGGTGTTACCTAAAACTTGATACCAGTGAAGATATTTCCATGGAGAAGGGCAATCACAGATTCATTAAACAAACTTATGGTTCACCAATGGAAAGGTGTGAGGATTGGATTCATTACGATATTGGGGTTAACAGACAGATACAAACACAGGTGAAATATATAATCACCAAAGACCTACGGAATACCAAGAGAAGACTACTCAACATTCTGTCATAACGTACATGGGAAAAGGATCCCAGGAAGAACAGACATATGTATATGTGTAAAAGAAACACATCTTGCACACCAAAAACAAGCCAAACGTTGTAATCAAACTTGCTGTAATATAAAATAAAAAAATTAAATTCAAAACACGAACAAGAAGTAGTGAGACAAACTTGAGGGGCTTTCTCCTGGCCCATTCCGTTCTAAATTCCAATCTAGAACGTGAATTCCATTGAGGCTCTGCTGCCCTAGTAACCAGATTTGGTAAGGGAGAACTGCTGCCACCTTGTGGCCGTTTCACACAACAGCAGCTTTAATCCCAGCGCTAATGGTCAGTGGATATTCAAAATCATGACAGGCCTGTAAATGACACCTGCCCTGAAAACAAATCCTGGGGTCATATATCGACCAAAAAATTCAAAAGACGTCCATATTTCAAAATGACAGTTTCAAGAGGCATATTTTATGCACATTAGTGTGCTGCTTCTTTTGCTTTCTTTCTTTCTTGGTTAAAAAAACGGGAATGGAAAAAGGCAACCCTCAGAATGGGCGAAAACGGTCACAAAAGAATCAATGGACAAAGGTTTAATCTCCAATATATATAAACAGCTCATGCAGCTTAATATTAATAAAACAAACAACCCAATACACAAATGGGCAGAAGATCTAAATAGACGTTTCTTCCAAGAAGACACAGAGATGGCCAAGACGCACATGAAAAGCTGCTCAACATCACTAATTATTAGAGAAATGCAAATCAAAACTACAATGAGGTATGACCTCACTCCTGTTAGAATCGGGATCATCAGAAAATCTACAAACAACAAATTCTGGGGACGGTGTGGACAAAAGGAACCCTCTTCCGCTATTGGTGGGCATGTAAATTGATACAGTCACTATGGAGAACAGTAAGGAGGTTCCTTTAAAAAACTAAAAAGAGAATTACCATAGGATCCAGCAATCCCACTTCTGGGCATATACCCGGAAAAAACCATAAATCACAAAGACACATTCACCACAATGTTCATTGCAGCACTATTTACAATAGCCAGGTAATGGAAGCAACCTAAATGCCCACAGACAGACAAATGGAAAAAGATGTGGTACATATATGAAATGGAATATTACTAAGCCATAAAAAGGAATGAAACTGGGTCATTTGTAGAGAAGTCGATGGATCTAGAGACTGTCATACAGAGTGAAGTAAGTCAGAAAGAGAAAAACAAATATTGTATATTAATGCATATATGTGGAACCTAGAAAAATGGTACAAATGAACTAGTTTGCAGGGCAGAAATAGAGACAGAGGTAGAGAACAAACGTATGGACACCAAGTGGGGGAAGCCATGGGGTGGTGGTGGTGGGATGAGTTGGGAGATTGGGATTGACCTGTATACATGTATATGCATGAAATAGATAACTAAGAATAATCTGCTGTACAAAAAAATAAATAAAATTAAATTTCAAAATTTTTAAAAATAATATTTAAAAATAAAACAGAAAAAAGTTCTTCCATTCACACAGATGTATTTATATGAATGAATTATTTCCATGCTTATATCAATAAATACATAAAAGAGGAATAAAATCTAACTCGAACCAAAAAAAAAAAAACGGAACCTAACAGTCATACAGAGGAAAACCCTACCAAGTCACTTGCTCCAGCGGTAAACAATTATGAAATTGGTCAGAGGTGGGGAATCACCTCTCATACAGCCAGCAGCCCCGCCCCCCCACGCAAGGAGCGTCCTCATCGCAAAGCTGGGGGACCGTGCCGAGGCCTCTGTGAGTAAACGTGAGCTGAGCCCCAGGCCAGCTGCTGTTGAAATTTTCCCTCCCTTCCCAGGTAAAACACCTGAATATGTACAAGTGCTTGAAAACCTAGAGGAAGGGCCGTGGAGCCACACCAGCGACAGCACGCTGGCCAACTTGGTGCCTGCAGGCCAGCCAGGATGGTCCTGGCCCCGGGCGCTCTTCTGGAAGCTTTCCATTTCCCTGCCTGAGATACCCCTCCTGTCCCGGCCCCCACCCCTTTTTTTCCTTCCTCACCTCAGCCCGGAGAGAAAGTCCAGTGAAAGTTATGGGTGACACATCCTCTTCTTTACAGGTGGCAGCCTGGCAACTCCTGCAGAAAGTCCAGCAGAGCCCCACTCACACCGGGCCTCCCACAAAGCCGTGGACCCTCACACCCTCCCACCAGCACAGCCCCGAGACTGCTGACGGGGCAGAGAATATGGAGTCAGGCACAGCTGCAGGGGCTATTGCTGCCTGGAGTGCTGTTTATATGGACCTCAACCCAGGCACACCTGGGGAGGGCTTGCCGGCAGGGTCAGGCTGCCCAGGTCAGCTAATCCTCAGCCCTCAGGGAATCACATTGCAGAAAATGGACCTCGCTAAGACAGAATATTAGCCAAGGAAAAAAAGGACACAATGCCATTTGCAGCACCGTAGATGAGTCTAGAGGTAATCACGTGACTTGTAGTAAGTCAGAAATTGAAAGACACATATCGTATGATATCACTTATAGGTGTTACCTAAAAATTGATACCAGGGCAGATATTTCCATGGAGAAGGGCAATCACAGATTCATTGAACAAACTTATGGTTCACCAATGGAAAGGTGTGAGGATTGGATTCATTACGATATTGGGGTTAACAGACAGATACAAACACAGGTGAAATATATAATCACCAAAGACCTACGGAATACCAAGAGAAGACTACTCAACATTCTGTCATAACGTACATGGGAAAAGGATCCCAGGAAGAACAGACATATGTATATGTGTAAAAGAAACACATCTTGCACACCAAAAACAAGCCAAACGTTGTAATCAAACTTGCTGTAATAAAAAATAAAAAAATTAAATTCAAAACACGAACGAGAAGTAGTGAGACAAACTTGAGGGGCTTTCTCCTGGCCCATTCCGTTCTAAATTCCAATCTAGAACGTGAATTCCATTGAGGCTCTGCTGCCCTAGTAACCAGATTTGGTAAGGGAGAACTGCTGCCACCTTGTGGCCGTTTCACACAACAGCAGCTTTAATCCCAGCGCTAATGGTCAGTGGATATTCAAAATCATGACAGGCCTGTAAATGACACCTACCCTGAAAACAAATCCTGGGGTCATATATCGACCAAAAAATTCAAAAGACGTCCATATTTCAAAATGACAGTTTCAAGAGGCATATTTTATGCACATTAGTGTGCTGCTTCTTTTGCTTTCTTTCTTTCTTGGTTAAAAAAACGGGAATGGAAAAAGGCAACCCTCAGAATGGGCGAAAACGGTCACAAAAGAATCAATGGACAAAGGTTTAATCTCCAATATATATAAACAGCTCATGCAGCTTAATATTAATAAAACAAACAACCCAATACACAAATGGGCAGAAGATCTAAATAGACGTTTCTTCCAAGAAGACACAGAGATGGCCAAGACGCACATGAAAAGCTGCTCAACATCACTAATTATTAGAGAAATGCAAATCAAAACTACAATGAGGTATGACCTCACTCCTGTTAGAATCGGGATCATCAGAAAATCTACAAACAACAAATTCTGGGGACGGTGTGGACAAAAGGAACCCTCTTCCGCTATTGGTGGGCATGTAAATTGATACAGTCACTATGGAGAACAGTAAGGAGGTTCCTTTAAAAAACTAAAAAGAGAATTACCATAGGATCCAGCAATCCCACTTCTGGGCATATACCCGGAAAAAACCATAAATCACAAAGACACATTCACCACAATGTTCATTGCAGCACTATTTACAATAGCCAGGTAATGGAAGCAACCTAAATGCCCACAGACAGACAAATGGAAAAAGATGTGGTACATATATGAAATGGAATATTACTAAGCCATAAAAAGGAATGAAACTGGGTCATTTGTAGAGAAGTCGATGGATCTAGAGACTGTCATACAGAGTGAAGTAAGTCAGAAAGAGAAAAACAAATATTGTATATTAATGCATATATGTGGAACCTAGAAAAATGGTACAAATGAACTAGTTTGCAGGGCAGAAATAGAGACAGAGGTAGAGAACAAACGTATGGACACCAAGTGGGGGAAGCCATGGGGTGGTGGTGGTGGGATGAGTTGGGAGATTGGGATTGACCTGTATACATGTATATGCATGAAATAGATAACTAAGAATAATCTACTGTACAAAAAAATAAATAAAATTAAATTTCAAAATTTTTAAAAATAAAATTTAAAAATAAAACAGAAAAAAGTTCTTCCATTCACACAGATGTATTTATATGAATGAATTATTTCCATGCTTATATCAATAAATACATAAAAGAGGAATAAAATCTAACTCGAACCAAAAAAAAAAAAAACGGAACCTAAGTCATACAGAGGAAAACCCTACCAAGTCACTTGCTCCAGCGGTAAACAATTATGAAATTGGTCAGAGGTGGGGAATCACCTCTCATACAGCCAGCAGCCCCGCCCCCCCACGCAAGGAGCGTCCTCATCGCAAAGCTGGGGGACCGTGCCGAGGCCTCTGTGAGTAAACGTGAGCTGAGCCCCAGGCCAGCTGCTGTTGAAATTTTCCCTCCCTTCCCAGGTAAAACACCTGAATATGTACAAGTGCTTGAAAACCTAGAGGAAGGGCCGTGGAGCCACACCAGCGACAGCACGCTGGCCAACTTGGTGCCTGCAGGCCAGCCAGGATGGTCCTGGCCCCGGGCGCTCTTCTGGAAGCTTTCCATTTCCCTGCCTGAGATACCCCTCCTGTCCCGGCCCCCACCCCTTTTTTTCCTTCCTCACCTCAGCCCGGAGAGAAAGTCCAGTGAAAGTTATGGGTGACACATCCTCTTCTTTACAGGTGGCAGCCTGGCAACTCCTGCAGAAAGTCCAGCAGAGCCCCACTCACACCGGGCCTCCCACAAAGCCGTGGACCCTCACACCCTCCCACCAGCACAGCCCCGAGACTGCTGACGGGGCAGAGAATATGGAGTCAGGCACAGCTGCAGGGGCTATTGCTGCCTGGAGTGCTGTTTATATGGACCTCAACCCAGGCACACCTGGGGAGGGCTTGCCGGCAGGGTCAGGCTGCCCAGGTCAGCTAATCCTCAGCCCTCAGGGAATCACATTGCAGAAAATGGACCTCGCTAAGACAGAATATTAGCCAAGGAAAAAAAGGACACAATGCCATTTGCAGCACCGTAGATGAGTCTAGAGGTAATCACGTGACTTGTAGTAAGTCAGAAATTGAAAGACACATATCGTATGATATCACTTATAGGTGTTACCTAAAAATTGATACCAGGGCAGATATTTCCATGGAGAAGGGCAATCACAGATTCATTGAACAAACTTATGGTTCACCAATGGAAAGGTGTGAGGATTGGATTCATTACGATATTGGGGTTAACAGACAGATACAAACACAGGTGAAATATATAATCACCAAAGACCTACGGAATACCAAGAGAAGACTACTCAACATTCTGTCATAACGTACATGGGAAAAGGATCCCAGGAAGAACAGACATATGTATATGTGTAAAAGAAACACATCTTGCACACCAAAAACAAGCCAAACGTTGTAATCAAACTTGCTGTAATAAAAAATAAAAAAATTAAATTCAAAACACGAACGAGAAGTAGTGAGACAAACTTGAGGGGCTTTCTCCTGGCCCATTCCGTTCTAAATTCCAATCTAGAACGTGAATTCCATTGAGGCTCTGCTGCCCTAGTAACCAGATTTGGTAAGGGAGAACTGCTGCCACCTTGTGGCCGTTTCACACAACAGCAGCTTTAATCCCAGCGCTAATGGTCAGTGGATATTCAAAATCATGACAGGCCTGTAAATGACACCTACCCTGAAAACAAATCCTGGGGTCATATATCGACCAAAAAATTCAAAAGACGTCCATATTTCAAAATGACAGTTTCAAGAGGCATATTTTATGCACATTAGTGTGCTGCTTCTTTTGCTTTCTTTCTTTCTTGGTTAAAAAAACGGGAATGGAAAAAGGCAACACTCAGAATGGGCGAAAACGGTCACAAAAGAATCAATGGACAAAGGTTTAATCTCGAATATATATAAACAGCTCATGCAGCTTAATATTAATAAAACAAACAATCCAATACACAAATGGGCAGAAGATCTAAATAGACGTTTCTTCCAAGAAGACACAGAGATGGCCAAGACGCACATGAAAAGCTGCTCAACATCACTAATTATTAGAGAAATGCAAATCAAAACTACAATGAGGTATGACCTCACTCCTGTTAGAATCGGGATCATCAGAAAATCTACAAACAACAAATTCTGGGGACGGTGTGGACAAAAGGAACCCTCTTCCGCTATTGGTGGGCATGTAAATTGATACAGTCACTATGGAGAACAGTAAGGAGGTTCCTTTAAAAAACTAAAAAGAGAATTACCATAGGATCCAGCAATCCCACTTCTGGGCATATACCCGGAAAAAACCATAAATCACAAAGACACATTCACCACAATGTTCATTGCAGCCCTATTTACAATAGCCAGGTAATGGAAGCAACCTAAATGCCAACAGACAGACAAATGGAAAAAGATGTGGTACATATATGAAATGGAATATTACTAAGCCATAAAAAGGAATGAAACTGGGTCATTTGTAGAGAAGTCGATGGATCTAGAGAGTGTCATAGAGAGTGAAGTAAGTCAGAAAGAGAAAAACAAATATTGTATATTAATGCATATATGTGGAACCTAGAAAAATGGTACAAATGAACTAGTTTGCAGGGCAGAAATAGAGACAGAGGTAGAGAACAAACGTATGGACACCAAGTGGGGGAAGCCATGGGGTGGTGGTGGTGGGATGAGTTGGGAGATTGGGATTGACCTGTATACATGTATATGCATAAAATAGATAACTAAGAATAATCTACTGTACAAAAAAATAAATAAAATTAAATTTCAAAATTTTTAAAAATAAAATTTAAAAATAAAACAGAAAAAAGTTCTTCCATTCACACAGATGTATTTATATGAATGAATTATTTCCATGCTTATATCAATAAATACATAAAAGAGGAATAAAATCTAACTCGAACCAAAAAAAAAAAAAACGGAACCTAACAGTCATACAGAGGAAAACCCTACCAAGTCACTTGCTCCAGCGGTAAACAATTATGAAATTGGTCAGAGGTGGGGAATCACCTCTCATACAGCCAGCAGCCCCGCCCCCCCACGCAAGGAGCGTCCTCATCGCAAAGCTGGGGGACCGTGCCGAGGCCTCTGTGAGTAAACGTGAGCTGAGCCCCAGGCCAGCTGCTGTTGAAATTTTCCCTCCCTTCCCAGGTAAAACACCTGAATATGTACAAGTGCTTGAAAACCTAGAGGAAGGGCCGTGGAGCCACACCAGCGACAGCACGCTGGCCAACTTGGTGCCTGCAGGCCAGCCAGGATGGTCCTGGCCCCGGGCGCTCTTCTGGAAGATTTCCATTTCCCTGCCTGAGATACCCCTCCTGTCCCGGCCCCCACCCCTTTTTTTCCTTCCTCACCTCAGCCCGGAGAGAAAGTCCAGTGAAAGTTATGGGTGACACATCCTCTTCTTTACAGGTGGCAGCCTGGCAACTCCTGCAGAAAGTCCAGCAGAGCCCCACTCACACCGGGCCTCCCACAAAGCCGTGGACCCTCACACCCTCCCACCAGCACAGCCCCGAGACTGCTGACGGGGCAGAGAATATGGAGTCAGGCACAGCTGCAGGGGCTATTGCTGCCTGGAGTGCTGTTTATATGGACCTCAACCCAGGCACACCTGGGGAGGGCTTGCCGGCAGGGTCAGGCTGCCCAGGTCAGCTAATCCTCAGCCCTCAGGGAATCACATTGCAGAAAATGGACCTCGCTAAGACAGAATATTAGCCAAGGAAAAAAAGGACACAATGCCATTTGCAGCACCGTAGATGAGTCTAGAGGTAATCACGTGACTTGTAGTAAGTCAGAAACTGAAAGACACATATCGTATGATATCACTTATAGGTGTTACCTAAAACTTGATACCAGGGCAGATATTTCCATGGAGAAGGGCAATCACAGATTCATTGAACAAACTTATGGTTCACCAATGGAAAGGTGTGAGGATTGGATTCATTACGATATTGGGGTTAACAGACAGATACAAACACAGGTGAAATATATAATCACCAAAGACCTACGGAATACCAAGAGAAGACTACTCAACATTCTGTCATAACGTACATGGGAAAAGGATCCCAGGAAGAACAGACATATGTATATGTGTAAAAGAAACACATCTTGCACACCAAAAACAAGCCAAACGTTGTAATCAAACTTGCTGTAATAAAAAATAAAAAAATTAAATTCAAAACACGAACAAGAAGTAGTGAGACAAACTTGAGGGGCTTTCTCCTGGCCCATTCCGTTCTAAATTCCAATCTAGAACGTGAATTCCATTGAGGCTCTGCTGCCCTAGTAACCAGATTTGGTAAGGGAGAACTGCTGCCACCTTGTGGCCGTTTCACACAACAGCAGCTTTAATCCCAGCGCTAATGGTCAGTGGATATTCAAAATCATGACAGGCCTGTAAATGACACCTGCCCTGAAAACAAATCCTGGGGTCATATATCGACCAAAAAATTCAAAAGACGTCCATATTTCAAAATGACAGTTTCAAGAGGCATATTTTATGCACATTAGTGTGCTGCTTCTTTTGCTTGCTTTCTTTCTTGGTTAAAAAAACGGGAATGGAAAAAGGCAACCCTCAGAATGGGCGAAAACGGTCACAAAAGAATCAATGGACAAAGGTTTAATCTCCAATATATATAAACAGCTCATGCAGCTTAATATTAATAAAACAAACAACCCAATACACAAATGGGCAGAAGATCTAAATAGACGTTTCTTCCAAGAAGACACAGAGATGGCCAAGACGCACATGAAAAGCTGCTCAACATCACTAATTATTAGAGAAATGCAAATCAAAACTACAATGAGGTATGACCTCACTCCTGTTAGAATCGGGATCATCAGAAAATCTACAAACAACAAATTCTGGGGACGGTGTGGACAAAAGGAACCCTCTTCCGCTATTGGTGGGCATGTAAATTGATACAGTCACTATGGAGAACAGTAAGGAGGTTCCTTTAAAAAACTAAAAAGAGAATTACCATAGGATCCAGCAATCCCACTTCTGGGCATATACCCGGAAAAAACCATAAATCACAAAGACACATTCACCACAATGTTCATTGCAGCACTATTTACAATAGCCAGGTAATGGAAGCAACCTAAATGCCCACAGACAGACAAATGGAAAAAGATGTGGTACATATATGAAATGGAATATTACTAAGCCATAAAAAGGAATGAAACTGGGTCATTTGTAGAGAAGTCGATGGATCTAGAGACTGTCATACAGAGTGAAGTAAGTCAGAAAGAGAAAAACAAATATTGTATATTAATGCATATATGTGGAACCTAGAAAAATGGTACAAATGAACTAGTTTGCAGGGCAGAAATAGAGACAGAGGTAGAGAACAAACGTATGGACACCAAGTGGGGGAAGCCATGGGGTGGTGGTGGTGGGATGAGTTGGGAGATTGGGATTGACCTGTATACATGTATATGCATGAAATAGATAACTAAGAATAATCTGCTGTACAAAAAAATAAATAAAATTAAATTTCAAAATTTTTAAAAATAAAATTTAAAAATAAAACAGAAAAAAGTTCTTCCATTCACACAGATGTATTTATATGAATGAATTATTTCCATGCTTATATCAATAAATACATAAAAGAGGAATAAAATCTAACTCGAACCAAAAAAAAAAAAACGGAACCTAACAGTCATACAGAGGAAAACCCTACCAAGTCACTTGCTCCAGCGGTAAACAATTATGAAATTGGTCAGAGGTGGGGAATCACCTCTCATACAGCCAGCAGCCCCGCCCCCCCACGCAAGGAGCGTCCTCATCGCAAAGCTGGGGGACCGTGCCGAGGCCTCTGTGAGTAAACGTGAGCTGAGCCCCAGGCCAGCTGCTGTTGAAATTTTCCCTCCCTTCCCAGGTAAAACACCTGAATATGTACAAGTGCTTGAAAACCTAGAGGAAGGGCCGTGGAGCCACACCAGCGACAGCACGCTGGCCAACTTGGTGCCTGCAGGCCAGCCAGGATGGTCCTGGCCCCGGGCGCTCTTCTGGAAGCTTTCCATTTCCCTGCCTGAGATACCCCTCCTGTCCCGGCCCCCACCCCTTTTTTTCCTTCCTCACCTCAGCCCGGAGAGAAAGTCCAGTGAAAGTTATGGGTGACACATCCTCTTCTTTACAGGTGGCAGCCTGGCAACTCCTGCAGAAAGTCCAGCAGAGCCCCACTCACACCGGGCCTCCCACAAAGCCGTGGACCCTCACACCCTCCCACCAGCACAGCCCCGAGACTGCTGACGGGGCAGAGAATATGGAGTCAGGCACAGCTGCAGGGGCTATTGCTGCCTGGAGTGCTGTTTATATGGACCTCAACCCAGGCACACCTGGGGAGGGCTTGCCGGCAGGGTCAGGCTGCCCAGGTCAGCTAATCCTCAGCCCTCAGGGAATCACATTGCAGAAAATGGACCTCGCTAAGACAGAATATTAGCCAAGGAAAAAAAGGACACAATGCCATTTGCAGCACCGTAGATGAGTCTAGAGGTAATCACGTGACTTGTAGTAAGTCAGAAAGTGAAAGACACATATCGTATGATATCACTTATAGGTGTTACCTAAAAATTGATACCAGGGCAGATATTTCCATGGAGAAGGGCAATCACAGATTCATTGAACAAACTTATGGTTCACCAATGGAAAGGTGTGAGGATTGGATTCATTACGATATTGGGGTTAACAGACAGATACAAACACAGGTGAAATATATAATCACCAAAGACCTACGGAATACCAAGAGAAGACTACTCAACATTCTGTCATAACGTACATGGGAAAAGGATCCCAGGAAGAACAGACATATGTATATGTGTAAAAGAAACACATCTTGCACACCAAAAACAAGCCAAACGTTGTAATCAAACTTGCTGTAATAAAAAATAAAAAAATTAAAGTCAAAACACGAACGAGAAGTAGTGAGACAAACTTGAGGGGCTTTCTCCTGGCCCATTCCGTTCTAAATTCCAATCTAGAACGTGAATTCCATTGAGGCTCTGCTGCCCTAGTAACCAGATTTGGTAAGGGAGAACTGCTGCCACCTTGTGGCCGTTTCACACAACAGCAGCTTTAATCCCAGCGCTAATGGTCAGTGGATATTCAAAATCATGACAGGCCTGTAAATGACACCTACCCTGAAAACAAATCCTGGGGTCATATATCGACCAAAAAATTCAAAAGACGTCCATATTTCAAAATGACAGTTTCAAGAGGCATATTTTATGCACATTAGTGTGCTGCTTCTTTTGCTTTCTTTCTTTCTTGGTTAAAAAAACGGGAATGGAAAAAGGCAACCCTCAGAATGGGCGAAAACGGTCACAAAAGAATCAATGGACAAAGGTTTAATCTCCAATATATATAAACAGCTCATGCAGCTTAATATTAATAAAACAAACAACCCAATACACAAATGGGCAGAAGATCTAAATAGACGTTTCTTCCAAGAAGACACAGAGATGGCCAAGACGCACATGAAAAGCTGCTCAACATCACTAATTATTAGAGAAATGCAAATCAAAACTACAATGAGGTATGACCTCACTCCTGTTAGAATCGGGATCATCAGAAAATCTACAAACAACAAATTCTGGGGACGGTGTGGACAAAAGGAACCCTCTTCCGCTATTGGTGGGCATGTAAATTGATACAGTCACTATGGAGAACAGTAAGGAGGTTCCTTTAAAAAACTAAAAAGAGAATTACCATAGGATCCAGCAATCCCACTTCTGGGCATATACCCGGAAAAAACCATAAATCACAAAGACACATTCACCACAATGTTCATTGCAGCACTATTTACAATAGCCAGGTAATGGAAGCAACCTAAATGCCCACAGACAGACAAATGGAAAAAGATGTGGTACATATATGAAATGGAATATTACTAAGCCATAAAAAGGAATGAAACTGGGTCATTTGTAGAGAAGTCGATGGATCTAGAGACTGTCATACAGAGTGAAGTAAGTCAGAAAGAGAAAAACAAATATTGTATATTAATGCATATATGTGGAACCTAGAAAAATGGTACAAATGAACTAGTTTGCAGGGCAGAAATAGAGACAGAGGTAGAGAACAAACGTATGGACACCAAGTGGGGGAAGCCATGGGGTGGTGGTGGTGGGATGAGTTGGGAGATTGGGATTGACCTGTATACATGTATATGCATGAAATAGATAACTAAGAATAACCTGCTGTATAAAAAAATAAATAAAATTAAATTTCAAAATTTTTAAAAATAAAATTTAAAAATAAAACAGAAAAAAGTTCTTCCATTCACACAGATGTATTTATATGAATGAATTATTTCCATGCTTATATCAATAAATACATAAAAGAGGAATAAAATCTAACTCGAACCAAAAAAAAAAAAAACGGAACCTAACAGTCATACAGAGGAAAACCCTACCAAGTCACTTGCTCCAGCGGTAAACAATTATGAAATTGGTCAGAGGTGGGGAATCACCTCTCATACAGCCAGCAGCCCCGCCCCCCCACGCAAGGAGCGTCCTCATCGCAAAGCTGGGGGACCGTGCCGAGGCCTCTGTGAGTAAACGTGAGCTGAGCCCCAGGCCAGCTGCTGTTGAAATTTTCCCTCCCTTCCCAGGTAAAACACCTGAATATGTACAAGTGCTTGAAAACCTAGAGGAAGGGCCGTGGAGCCACACCAGCGACAGCACGCTGGCCAACTTGGTGCCTGCAGGCCAGCCAGGATGGTCCTGGCCCCGGGCGCTCTTCTGGAAGCTTTCCATTTCCCTGCCTGAGATACCCCTCCTGTCCCGGCCCCCACCCCTTTTTTTCCTTCCTCACCTCAGCCCGGAGAGAAAGTCCAGTGAAAGTTATGGGTGACACATCCTCTTCTTTACAGGTGGCAGCCTGGCAACTCCTGCAGAAAGTCCAGCAGAGCCCCACTCACACCGGGCCTCCCACAAAGCCGTGGACCCTCACACCCTCCCACCAGCACAGCCCCGAGACTGCTGACGGGGCAGAGAATATGGAGTCAGGCACAGCTGCAGGGGCTATTGCTGCCTGGAGTGCTGTTTATATGGACCTCAACCCAGGCACACCTGGGGAGGGCTTGCCGGCAGGGTCAGGCTGCCCAGGTCAGCTAATCCTCAGCCCTCAGGGAATCACATTGCAGAAAATGGACCTCGCTAAGACAGAATATTAGCCAAGGAAAAAAAGGACACAATGCCATTTGCAGCACCGTAGATGAGTCTAGAGGTAATCACGTGACTTGTAGTAAGTCAGAAATTGAAAGACACATATCGTATGATATCACTTATAGGTGTTACCTAAAAATTGATACCAGGGCAGATATTTCCATGGAGAAGGGCAATCACAGATTCATTGAACAAACTTATGGTTCACCAATGGAAAGGTGTGAGGATTGGATTCATTACGATATTGGGGTTAACAGACAGATACAAACACAGGTGAAATATATAATCACCAAAGACCTACGGAATACCAAGAGAAGACTACTCAACATTCTGTCATAACGTACATGGGAAAAGGATCCCAGGAAGAACAGACATATGTATATGTGTAAAAGAAACACATCTTGCACACCAAAAACAAGCCAAACGTTGTAATCAAACTTGCTGTAATAAAAAATAAAAAAATTAAATTCAAAACACGAACGAGAAGTAGTGAGACAAACTTGAGGGGCTTTCTCCTGGCCCATTCCGTTCTAAATTCCAATCTAGAACGTGAATTCCATTGAGGCTCTGCTGCCCTAGTAACCAGATTTGGTAAGGGAGAACTGCTGCCACCTTGTGGCCGTTTCACACAACAGCAGCTTTAATCCCAGCGCTAATGGTCAGTGGATATTCAAAATCATGACAGGCCTGTAAATGACACCTACCCTGAAAACAAATCCTGGGGTCATATATCGACCAAAAAATTCAAAAGACGTCCATATTTCAAAATGACAGTTTCAAGAGGCATATTTTATGCACATTAGTGTGCTGCTTCTTTTGCTTTCTTTCTTTCTTGGTTAAAAAAACGGGAATGGAAAAAGGCAACACTCAGAATGGGCGAAAACGGTCACAAAAGAATCAATGGACAAAGGTTTAATCTCCAATATATATAAACAGCTCATGCAGCTTAATATTAATAAAACAAACAATCCAATACACAAATGGGCAGAAGATCTAAATAGACGTTTCTTCCAAGAAGACACAGAGATGGCCAAGACGCACATGAAAAGCTGCTCAACATCACTAATTATTAGAGAAATGCAAATCAAAACTACAATGAGGTATGACCTCACTCCTGTTAGAATCGGGATCATCAGAAAATCTACAAACAACAAATTCTGGGGACGGTGTGGACAAAAGGAACCCTCTTCCGCTATTGGTGGGCATGTAAATTGATACAGTCACTATGGAGAACAGTAAGGAGGTTCCTTTAAAAAACTAAAAAGAGAATTACCATAGGATCCAGCAATCCCACTTCTGGGCATATACCCGGAAAAAACCATAAATCACAAAGACACATTCACCACAATGTTCATTGCAGCCCTATTTACAATAGCCAGGTAATGGAAGCAACCTAAATGCCAACAGACAGACAAATGGAAAAAGATGTGGTACATATATGAAATGGAATATTACTAAGCCATAAAAAGGAATGAAACTGGGTCATTTGTAGAGAAGTCGATGGATCTAGAGAGTGTCATAGAGAGTGAAGTAAGTCAGAAAGAGAAAAACAAATATTGTATATTAATGCATATATGTGGAACCTAGAAAAATGGTACAAATGAACTAGTTTGCAGGGCAGAAATAGAGACAGAGGTAGAGAACAAACGTATGGACACCAAGTGGGGGAAGCCATGGGGTGGTGGTGGTGGGATGAGTTGGGAGATTGGGATTGACCTGTATACATGTATATGCATAAAATAGATAACTAAGAATAATCTACTGTACAAAAAAATAAATAAAATTAAATTTCAAAATTTTTAAAAATAAAATTTAAAAATAAAACAGAAAAAAGTTCTTCCATTCACACAGATGTATTTATATGAATGAATTATTTCCATGCTTATATCAATAAATACATAAAAGAGGAATAAAATCTAACTCGAACCAAAAAAAAAAAAAACGGAACCTAACAGTCATACAGAGGAAAACCCTACCAAGTCACTTGCTCCAGCGGTAAACAATTATGAAATTGGTCAGAGGTGGGGAATCACCTCTCATACAGCCAGCAGCCCCGCCCCCCCACGCAAGGAGCGTCCTCATCGCAAAGCTGGGGGACCGTGCCGAGGCCTCTGTGAGTAAACGTGAGCTGAGCCCCAGGCCAGCTGCTGTTGAAATTTTCCCTCCCTTCCCAGGTAAAACACCTGAATATGTACAAGTGCTTGAAAACCTAGAGGAAGGGCCGTGGAGCCACACCAGCGACAGCACGCTGGCCAACTTGGTGCCTGCAGGCCAGCCAGGATGGTCCTGGCCCCGGGCGCTCTTCTGGAAGATTTCCATTTCCCTGCCTGAGATACCCCTCCTGTCCCGGCCCCCACCCCTTTTTTTCCTTCCTCACCTCAGCCCGGAGAGAAAGTCCAGTGAAAGTTATGGGTGACACATCCTCTTCTTTACAGGTGGCAGCCTGGCAACTCCTGCAGAAAGTCCAGCAGAGCCCCACTCACACCGGGCCTCCCACAAAGCCGTGGACCCTCACACCCTCCCACCAGCACAGCCCCGAGACTGCTGACGGGGCAGAGAATATGGAGTCAGGCACAGCTGCAGGGGCTATTGCTGCCTGGAGTGCTGTTTATATGGACCTCAACCCAGGCACACCTGGGGAGGGCTTGCCGGCAGGGTCAGGCTGCCCAGGTCAGCTAATCCTCAGCCCTCAGGGAATCACATTGCAGAAAATGGACCTCGCTAAGACAGAATATTAGCCAAGGAAAAAAAGGACACAATGCCATTTGCAGCACCGTAGATGAGTCTAGAGGTAATCACGTGACTTGTAGTAAGTCAGAAACTGAAAGACACATATCGTATGATATCACTTATAGGTGTTACCTAAAACTTGATACCAGGGCAGATATTTCCATGGAGAAGGGCAATCACAGATTCATTGAACAAACTTATGGTTCACCAATGGAAAGGTGTGAGGATTGGATTCATTACGATATTGGGGTTAACAGACAGATACAAACACAGGTGAAATATATAATCACCAAAGACCTACGGAATACCAAGAGAAGACTACTCAACATTCTGTCATAACGTACATGGGAAAAGGATCCCAGGAAGAACAGACATATGTATATGTGTAAAAGAAACACATCTTGCACACCAAAAACAAGCCAAACGTTGTAATCAAACTTGCTGTAATATAAAATAAAAAAATTAAATTCAAAACACGAACAAGAAGTAGTGAGACAAACTTGAGGGGCTTTCTCCTGGCCCATTCCGTTCTAAATTCCAATCTAGAACGTGAATTCCATTGAGGCTCTGCTGCCCTAGTAACCAGATTTGGTAAGGGAGAACTGCTGCCACCTTGTGGCCGTTTCACACAACAGCAGCTTTAATCCCAGCGCTAATGGTCAGTGGATATTCAAAATCATGACAGGCCTGTAAATGACACCTGCCCTGAAAACAAATCCTGGGGTCATATATCGACCAAAAAATTCAAAAGACGTCCATATTTCAAAATGACAGTTTCAAGAGGCATATTTTATGCACATTAGTGTGCTGCTTCTTTTGCTTGCTTTCTTTCTTGGTTAAAAAAACGGGAATGGAAAAAGGCAACCCTCAGAATGGGCGAAAACGGTCACAAAAGAATCAATGGACAAAGGTTTAATCTCCAATATATATAAACAGCTCATGCAGCTTAATATTAATAAAACAAACAACCCAATACACAAATGGGCAGAAGATCTAAATAGACGTTTCTTCCAAGAAGACACAGAGATGGCCAAGACGCACATGAAAAGCTGCTCAACATCACTAATTATTAGAGAAATGCAAATCAAAACTACAATGAGGTATGACCTCACTCCTGTTAGAATCGGGATCATCAGAAAATCTACAAACAACAAATTCTGGGGACGGTGTGGACAAAAGGAACCCTCTTCCGCTATTGGTGGGCATGTAAATTGATACAGTCACTATGGAGAACAGTAAGGAGGTTCCTTTAAAAAACTAAAAAGAGAATTACCATAGGATCCAGCAATCCCACTTCTGGGCATATACCCGGAAAAAACCATAAATCACAAAGACACATTCACCACAATGTTCATTGCAGCACTATTTACAATAGCCAGGTAATGGAAGCAACCTAAATGCCCACAGACAGACAAATGGAAAAAGATGTGGTACATATATGAAATGGAATATTACTAAGCCATAAAAAGGAATGAAACTGGGTCATTTGTAGAGAAGTCGATGGATCTAGAGACTGTCATACAGAGTGAAGTAAGTCAGAAAGAGAAAAACAAATATTGTATATTAATGCATATATGTGGAACCTAGAAAAATGGTACAAATGAACTAGTTTGCAGGGCAGAAATAGAGACAGAGGTAGAGAACAAACGTATGGACACCAAGTGGGGGAAGCCATGGGGTGGTGGTGGTGGGATGAGTTGGGAGATTGGGATTGACCTGTATACATGTATATGCATGAAATAGATAACTAAGAATAATCTGCTGTACAAAAAAATAAATAAAATTAAATTTCAAAATTTTTAAAAATAAAATTTAAAAATAAAACAGAAAAAAGTTCTTCCATTCACACAGATGTATTTATATGAATGAATTATTTCCATGCTTATATCAATAAATACATAAAAGAGGAATAAAATCTAACTCGAACCAAAAAAAAAAAACGGAACCTAACAGTCATACAGAGGAAAACCCTACCAAGTCACTTGCTCCAGCGGTAAACAATTATGAAATTGGTCAGAGGTGGGGAATCACCTCTCATACAGCCAGCAGCCCCGCCCCCCCACGCAAGGAGCGTCCTCATCGCAAAGCTGGGGGACCGTGCCGAGGCCTCTGTGAGTAAACGTGAGCTGAGCCCCAGGCCAGCTGCTGTTGAAATTTTCCCTCCCTTCCCAGGTAAAACACCTGAATATGTACAAGTGCTTGAAAACCTAGAGGAAGGGCCGTGGAGCCACACCAGCGACAGCACGCTGGCCAACTTGGTGCCTGCAGGCCAGCCAGGATGGTCCTGGCCCCGGGCGCTCTTCTGGAAGCTTTCCATTTCCCTGCCTGAGATACCCCTCCTGTCCCGGCCCCCACCCCTTTTTTTCCTTCCTCACCTCAGCCCGGAGAGAAAGTCCAGTGAAAGTTATGGGTGACACATCCTCTTCTTTACAGGTGGCAGCCTGGCAACTCCTGCAGAAAGTCCAGCAGAGCCCCACTCACACCGGGCCTCCCACAAAGCCGTGGACCCTCACACCCTCCCACCAGCACAGCCCCGAGACTGCTGACGGGGCAGAGAATATGGAGTCAGGCACAGCTGCAGGGGCTATTGCTGCCTGGAGTGCTGTTTATATGGACCTCAACCCAGGCACACCTGGGGAGGGCTTGCCGGCAGGGTCAGGCTGCCCAGGTCAGCTAATCCTCAGCCCTCAGGGAATCACATTGCAGAAAATGGACCTCGCTAAGACAGAATATTAGCCAAGGAAAAAAAGGACACAATGCCATTTGCAGCACCGTAGATGAGTCTAGAGGTAATCACGTGACTTGTAGTAAGTCAGAAAGTGAAAGACACATATCGTATGATATCACTTATAGGTGTTACCTAAAAATTGATACCAGGGCAGATATTTCCATGGAGAAGGGCAATCACAGATTCATTGAACAAACTTATGGTTCACCAATGGAAAGGTGTGAGGATTGGATTCATTACGATATTGGGGTTAACAGACAGATACAAACACAGGTGAAATATATAATCACCAAAGACCTACGGAATACCAAGAGAAGACTACTCAACATTCTGTCATAACGTACATGGGAAAAGGATCCCAGGAAGAACAGACATATGTATATGTGTAAAAGAAACACATCTTGCACACCAAAAACAAGCCAAACGTTGTAATCAAACTTGCTGTAATAAAAAATAAAAAAATTAAAGTCAAAACACGAACGAGAAGTAGTGAGACAAACTTGAGGGGCTTTCTCCTGGCCCATTCCGTTCTAAATTCCAATCTAGAACGTGAATTCCATTGAGGCTCTGCTGCCCTAGTAACCAGATTTGGTAAGGGAGAACTGCTGCCACCTTGTGGCCGTTTCACACAACAGCAGCTTTAATCCCAGCGCTAATGGTCAGTGGATATTCAAAATCATGACAGGCCTGTAAATGACACCTACCCTGAAAACAAATCCTGGGGTCATATATCGACCAAAAAATTCAAAAGACGTCCATATTTCAAAATGACAGTTTCAAGAGGCATATTTTATGCACATTAGTGTGCTGCTTCTTTTGCTTTCTTTCTTTCTTGGTTAAAAAAACGGGAATGGAAAAAGGCAACCCTCAGAATGGGCGAAAACGGTCACAAAAGAATCAATGGACAAAGGTTTAATCTCCAATATATATAAACAGCTCATGCAGCTTAATATTAATAAAACAAACAACCCAATACACAAATGGGCAGAAGATCTAAATAGACGTTTCTTCCAAGAAGACACAGAGATGGCCAAGACGCACATGAAAAGCTGCTCAACATCACTAATTATTAGAGAAATGCAAATCAAAACTACAATGAGGTATGACCTCACTCCTGTTAGAATCGGGATCATCAGAAAATCTACAAACAACAAATTCTGGGGACGGTGTGAACAAAAGGAACCCTCTTCCGCTATTGGTGGGCATGTAAATTGATACAGTCACTATGGAGAACAGTAAGGAGGTTCCTTTAAAAAACTAAAAAGAGAATTACCATAGGATCCAGCAATCCCACTTCTGGGCATATACCCGGAAAAAACCATAAATCACAAAGACACATTCACCACAATGTTCATTGCAGCACTATTTACAATAGCCAGGTAATGGAAGCAACCTAAATGCCCACAGACAGACAAATGGAAAAAGATGTGGTACATATATGAAATGGAATATTACTAAGCCATAAAAAGGAATGAAACTGGGTCATTTGTAGAGAAGTCGATGGATCTAGAGACTGTCATACAGAGTGAAGTAAGTCAGAAAGAGAAAAACAAATATTGTATATTAATGCATATATGTGGAACCTAGAAAAATGGTACAAATGAACTAGTTTGCAGGGCAGAAATAGAGACAGAGGTAGAGAACAAACGTATGGACACCAAGTGGGGGAAGCCATGGGGTGGTGGTGGTGGGATGAGTTGGGAGATTGGGATTGACCTGTATACATGTATATGCATGAAATAGATAACTAAGAATAATCTACTGTACAAAAAAATAAATAAAATTAAATTTCAAAATTTTTAAAAATAAAATTTAAAAATAAAACAGAAAAAAGTTCTTCCATTCACACAGATGTATTTATATGAATGAATTATTTCCATGCTTATATCAATAAATACATAAAAGAGGAATAAAATCTAACTCGAACCAAAAAAAAAAAAAACGGAACCTAACAGTCATACAGAGGAAAACCCTACCAAGTCACTTGCTCCAGCGGTAAACAATTATGAAATTGGTCAGAGGTGGGGAATCACCTCTCATACAGCCAGCAGCCCCGCCCCCCCACGCAAGGAGCGTCCTCATCGCAAAGCTGGGGGACCGTGCCGAGGCCTCTGTGAGTAAACGTGAGCTGAGCCCCAGGCCAGCTGCTGTTGAAATTTTCCCTCCCTTCCCAGGTAAAACACCTGAATATGTACAAGTGCTTGAAAACCTAGAGGAAGGGCCGTGGAGCCACACCAGCGACAGCACGCTGGCCAACTTGGTGCCTGCAGGCCAGCCAGGATGGTCCTGGCCCCGGGCGCTCTTCTGGAAGCTTTCCATTTCCCTGCCTGAGATACCCCTCCTGTCCCGGCCCCCACCCCTTTTTTTCCTTCCTCACCTCAGCCCGGAGAGAAAGTCCAGTGAAAGTTATGGGTGACACATCCTCTTCTTTACAGGTGGCAGCCTGGCAACTCCTGCAGAAAGTCCAGCAGAGCCCCACTCACACCGGGCCTCCCACAAAGCCGTGGACCCTCACACCCTCCCACCAGCACAGCCCCGAGACTGCTGACGGGGCAGAGAATATGGAGTCAGGCACAGCTGCAGGGGCTATTGCTGCCTGGAGTGCTGTTTATATGGACCTCAACCCAGGCACACCTGGGGAGGGCTTGCCGGCAGGGTCAGGCTGCCCAGGTCAGCTAATCCTCAGCCCTCAGGGAATCACATTGCAGAAAATGGACCTCGCTAAGACAGAATATTAGCCAAGGAAAAAAAGGACACAATGCCATTTGCAGCACCGTAGATGAGTCTAGAGGTAATCACGTGACTTGTAGTAAGTCAGAAATTGAAAGACACATATCGTATGATATCACTTATAGGTGTTACCTAAAAATTGATACCAGGGCAGATATTTCCATGGAGAAGGGCAATCACAGATTCATTGAACAAACTTATGGTTCACCAATGGAAAGGTGTGAGGATTGGATTCATTACGATATTGGGGTTAACAGACAGATACAAACACAGGTGAAATATATAATCACCAAAGACCTACGGAATACCAAGAGAAGACTACTCAACATTCTGTCATAACGTACATGGGAAAAGGATCCCAGGAAGAACAGACATATGTATATGTGTAAAAGAAACACATCTTGCACACCAAAAACAAGCCAAACGTTGTAATCAAACTTGCTGTAATAAAAAATAAAAAAATTAAATTCAAAACACGAACGAGAAGTAGTGAGACAAACTTGAGGGGCTTTCTCCTGGCCCATTCCGTTCTAAATTCCAATCTAGAACGTGAATTCCATTGAGGCTCTGCTGCCCTAGTAACCAGATTTGGTAAGGGAGAACTGCTGCCACCTTGTGGCCGTTTCACACAACAGCAGCTTTAATCCCAGCGCTAATGGTCAGTGGATATTCAAAATCATGACAGGCCTGTAAATGACACCTACCCTGAAAACAAATCCTGGGGTCATATATCGACCAAAAAATTCAAAAGACGTCCATATTTCAAAATGACAGTTTCAAGAGGCATATTTTATGCACATTAGTGTGCTGCTTCTTTTGCTTTCTTTCTTTCTTGGTTAAAAAAACGGGAATGGAAAAAGGCAACACTCAGAATGGGCGAAAACGGTCACAAAAGAATCAATGGACAAAGGTTTAATCTCCAATATATATAAACAGCTCATGCAGCTTAATATTAATAAAACAAACAACCCAATACACAAATGGGCAGAAGATCTAAATAGACGTTTCTTCCAAGAAGACACAGAGATGGCCAAGACGCACATGAAAAGCTGCTCAACATCACTAATTATTAGAGAAATGCAAATCAAAACTACAATGAGGTATGACCTCACTCCTGTTAGAATCGGGATCATCAGAAAATCTACAAACAACAAATTCTGGGGACGGTGTGGACAAAAGGAACCCTCTTCCGCTATTGGTGGGCATGTAAATTGATACAGTCACTATGGAGAACAGTAAGGAGGTTCCTTTAAAAAACTAAAAAGAGAATTACCATAGGATCCAGCAATCCCACTTCTGGGCATATACCCGGAAAAAACCATAAATCACAAAGACACATTCACCACAATGTTCATTGCAGCACTATTTACAATAGCCAGGTAATGGAAGCAACCTAAATGCCCAAATGGAAAAAGATGTGGTACATATATGAAAACAGACAAATGGAAAAAGATGTGGTACATATATGAAATGGAATATTACTAAGCCATAAAAAGGAATGAAACTGGGTCATTTGTAGAGAAGTCGATGGATCTAGAGACTGTCATACAGAGTGAAGTAAGTCAGAAAGAGAAAAACAAATATTGTATATTAATGCATATATGTGGAACCTAGAAAAATGGTACAAATGAACTAGTTTGCAGGGCAGAAATAGAGACAGAGGTAGAGAACAAACGTATGGACACCAAGTGGGGGAAGCCATGGGGTGGTGGTGGTGGGATGAGTTGGGAGATTGGGATTGACCTGTATACATGTATATGCATGAAATAGATAACTAAGAATAATCTACTGTACAAAAAAATAAATAAAATTAAATTTCAAAATTTTTAAAAATAAAATTTAAAAATAAAACAGAAAAAAGTTCTTCCATTCACACAGATGTATTTATATGAATGAATTATTTCCATGCTTATATCAATAAATACATAAAAGAGGAATAAAATCTAACTCGAACCAAAAAAAAAAAAAACGGAACCTAACAGTCATACAGAGGAAAACCCTACCAAGTCACTTGCTCCAGCGGTAAACAATTATGAAATTGGTCAGAGGTGGGGAATCACCTCTCATACAGCCAGCAGCCCCGCCCCCCCACGCAAGGAGCGTCCTCATCGCAAAGCTGGGGGACCGTGCCGAGGCCTCTGTGAGTAAACGTGAGCTGAGCCCCAGGCCAGCTGCTGTTGAAATTTTCCCTCCCTTCCCAGGTAAAACACCTGAATATGTACAAGTGCTTGAAAACCTAGAGGAAGGGCCGTGGAGCCACACCAGCGACAGCACGCTGGCCAACTTGGTGCCTGCAGGCCAGCCAGGATGGTCCTGGCCCCGGGCGCTCTTCTGGAAGCTTTCCATTTCCCTGCCTGAGATACCCCTCCTGTCCCGGCCCCCACCCCTTTTTTTCCTTCCTCACCTCAGCCCGGAGAGAAAGTCCAGTGAAAGTTATGGGTGACACATCCTCTTCTTTACAGGTGGCAGCCTGGCAACTCCTGCAGAAAGTCCAGCAGAGCCCCACTCACACCGGGCCTCCCACAAAGCCGTGGACCCTCACACCCTCCCACCAGCACAGCCCCGAGACTGCTGACGGGGCAGAGAATATGGAGTCAGGCACAGCTGCAGGGGCTATTGCTGCCTGGAGTGCTGTTTATATGGACCTCAACCCAGGCACACCTGGGGAGGGCTTGCCGGCAGGGTCAGGCTGCCCAGGTCAGCTAATCCTCAGCCCTCAGGGAATCACATTGCAGAAAATGGACCTCGCTAAGACAGAATATTAGCCAAGGAAAAAAAGGACACAATGCCATTTGCAGCACCGTAGATGAGTCTAGAGGTAATCACGTGACTTGTAGTAAGTCAGAAACTGAAAGACACATATCGTATGATATCACTTATAGGTGTTACCTAAAACTTGATACCAGTGAAGATATTTCCATGGAGAAGGGCAATCACAGATTCATTAAACAAACTTATGGTTCACCAATGGAAAGGTGTGAGGATTGGATTCATTACGATATTGGGGTTAACAGACAGATACAAACACAGGTGAAATATATAATCACCAAAGACCTACGAAATACCAAGAGAAGACTACTCAACATTCTGTCATAACGTACATGGGAAAAGGATCCCAGGAAGAACAGACATATGTATATGTGTAAAAGAAACACATCTTGCACACCAAAAACAAGCCAAACGTTGTAATCAAACTTGCTGTAATATAAAATAAAAAAATTAAATTCAAAACACGAACAAGAAGTAGTGAGACAAACTTGAGGGGCTTTCTCCTGGCCCATTCCGTTCTAAATTCCAATCTAGAACGTGAATTCCATTGAGGCTCTGCTGCCCTAGTAACCAGATTTGGTAAGGGAGAACTGCTGCCACCTTGTGGCCGTTTCACACAACAGCAGCTTTAATCCCAGCGCTAATGGTCAGTGGATATTCAAAATCATGACAGGCCTGTAAATGACACCTGCCCTGAAAACAAATCCTGGGGTCATATATCGACCAAAAAATTCAAAAGACGTCCATATTTCAAAATGACAGTTTCAAGAGGCATATTTTATGCACATTAGTGTGCTGCTTCTTTTGCTTGCTTTCTTTCTTGGTTAAAAAAACGGGAATGGAAAAAGGCAACCCTCAGAATGGGCGAAAACGGTCACAAAAGAATCAATGGACAAAGGTTTAATCTCCAATATATATAAACAGCTCATGCAGCTTAATATTAATAAAACAAACAACCCAATACACAAATGGGCAGAAGATCTAAATAGACGTTTCTTCCAAGAAGACACAGAGATGGCCAAGACGCACATGAAAAGCTGCTCAACATCACTAATTATTAGAGAAATGCAAATCAAAACTACAATGAGGTATGACCTCACTCCTGTTAGAATCGGGATCATCAGAAAATCTACAAACAACAAATTCTGGGGACGGTGTGGACAAAAGGAACCCTCTTCCGCTATTGGTGGGCATGTAAATTGATACAGTCACTATGGAGAACAGTAAGGAGGTTCCTTTAAAAAACTAAAAAGAGAATTACCATAGGATCCAGCAATCCCACTTCTGGGCATATACCCGGAAAAAACCATAAATCACAAAGACACATTCACCACAATGTTCATTGCAGCACTATTTACAATAGCCAGGTAATGGAAGCAACCTAAATGCCCACAGACAGACAAATGGAAAAAGATGTGGTACATATATGAAATGGAATATTACTAAGCCATAAAAAGGAATGAAACTGGGTCATTTGTAGAGAAGTCGATGGATCTAGAGACTGTCATACAGAGTGAAGTAAGTCAGAAAGAGAAAAACAAATATTGTATATTAATGCATATATGTGGAACCTAGAAAAATGGTACAAATGAACTAGTTTGCAGGGCAGAAATAGAGACAGAGGTAGAGAACAAACGTATGGACACCAAGTGGGGGAAGCCATGGGGTGGTGGTGGTGGGATGAGTTGGGAGATTGGGATTGACCTGTATACATGTATATGCATGAAATAGATAACTAAGAATAATCTGCTGTACAAAAAAATAAATAAAATTAAATTTCAAAATTTTTAAAAATAAAATTTAAAAATAAAACAGAAAAAAGTTCTTCCATTCACACAGATGTATTTATATGAATGAATTATTTCCATGCTTATATCAATAAATACATAAAAGAGGAATAAAATCTAACTCGAACCAAAAAAAAAAAAACGGAACCTAACAGTCATACAGAGGAAAACCCTACCAAGTCACTTGCTCCAGCGGTAAACAATTATGAAATTGGTCAGAGGTGGGGAATCACCTCTCATACAGCCAGCAGCCCCGCCCCCCCACGCAAGGAGCGTCCTCATCGCAAAGCTGGGGGACCGTGCCGAGGCCTCTGTGAGTAAACGTGAGCTGAGCCCCAGGCCAGCTGCTGTTGAAATTTTCCCTCCCTTCCCAGGTAAAACACCTGAATATGTACAAGTGCTTGAAAACCTAGAGGAAGGGCCGTGGAGCCACACCAGCGACAGCACGCTGGCCAACTTGGTGCCTGCAGGCCAGCCAGGATGGTCCTGGCCCCGGGCGCTCTTCTGGAAGATTTCCATTTCCCTGCCTGAGATACCCCTCCTGTCCCGGCCCCCACTCCTTTTTTTCCTTCCTCACCTCAGCCCGGAGAGAAAGTCCAGTGAAAGTTATGGGTGACACATCCTCTTCTTTACAGGTGGCAGCCTGGCAACTCCTGCAGAAAGTCCAGCAGAGCCCCACTCACACCGGGCCTCCCACAAAGCCGTGGACCCTCACACCCTCCCACCAGCACAGCCCCGAGACTGCTGACGGGGCAGAGAATATGGAGTCAGGCACAGCTGCAGGGGCTATTGCTGCCTGGAGTGCTGTTTATATGGACCTCAACCCAGGCACACCTGGGGAGGGCTTGCCGGCAGGGTCAGGCTGCCCAGGTCAGCTAATCCTCAGCCCTCAGGGAATCACATTGCAGAAAATGGACCTCGCTAAGACAGAATATTAGCCAAGGAAAAAAAGGACACAATGCCATTTGCAGCACCGTAGATGAGTCTAGAGGTAATCACGTGACTTGTAGTAAGTCAGAAAGTGAAAGACACATATCGTATGATATCACTTATAGGTGTTACCTAAAAATTGATACCAGGGCAGATATTTCCATGGAGAAGGGCAATCACAGATTCATTGAACAAACTTATGGTTCACCAATGGAAAGGTGTGAGGATTGGATTCATTACGATATTGGGGTTAACAGACAGATACAAACACAGGTGAAATATATAATCACCAAAGACCTACGGAATACCAAGAGAAGACTACTCAACATTCTGTCATAACGTACATGGGAAAAGGATCCCAGGAAGAACAGACATATGTATATGTGTAAAAGAAACACATCTTGCACACCAAAAACAAGCCAAACGTTGTAATCAAACTTGCTGTAATAAAAAATAAAAAAATTAAATTCAAAACACGAACAAGAAGTAGTGAGACAAACTTGAGGGGCTTTCTCCTGGCCCATTCCGTTCTAAATTCCAATCTAGAACGTGAATTCCATTGAGGCTCTGCTGCCCTAGTAACCAGATTTGGTAAGGGAGAACTGCTGCCACCTTGTGGCCGTTTCACACAACAGCAGCTTTAATCCCAGCGCTAATGGTCAGTGGATATTCAAAATCATGACAGGCCTGTAAATGACACCTGCCCTGAAAACAAATCCTGGGGTCATATATCGACCAAAAAATTCAAAAGACGTCCATATTTCAAAATGACAGTTTCAAGAGGCATATTTTATGCACATTAGTGTGCTGCTTCTTTTGCTTGCTTTCTTTCTTGGTTAAAAAAACGGGAATGGAAAAAGGCAACCCTCAGAATGGGCGAAAACGGTCACAAAAGAATCAATGGACAAAGGTTTAATCTCCAATATATATAAACAGCTCATGCAGCTTAATATTAATAAAACAAACAACCCAATACACAAATGGGCAGAAGATCTAAATAGACGTTTCTTCCAAGAAGACACAGAGATGGCCAAGACGCACATGAAAAGCTGCTCAACATCACTAATTATTAGAGAAATGCAAATCAAAACTACAATGAGGTATGACCTCACTCCTGTTAGAATCGGGATCATCAGAAAATCTACAAACAACAAATTCTGGGGACGGTGTGGACAAAAGGAACCCTCTTCCGCTATTGGTGGGCATGTAAATTGATACAGTCACTATGGAGAACAGTAAGGAGGTTCCTTTAAAAAACTAAAAAGAGAATTACCATAGGATCCAGCAATCCCACTTCTGGGCATATACCCGGAAAAAACCATAAATCACAAAGACACATTCACCACAATGTTCATTGCAGCACTATTTACAATAGCCAGGTAATGGAAGCAACCTAAATGCCCAAATGGAAAAAGATGTGGTACATATATGAAAACAGACAAATGGAAAAAGATGTGGTACATATATGAAATGGAATATTACTAAGCCATAAAAAGGAATGAAACTGGGTCATTTGTAGAGAAGTCGATGGATCTAGAGACTGTCATACAGAGTGAAGTAAGTCAGAAAGAGAAAAACAAATATTGTATATTAATGCATATATGTGGAACCTAGAAAAATGGTACAAATGAACTAGTTTGCAGGGCAGAAATAGAGACAGAGGTAGAGAACAAACGTATGGACACCAAGTGGGGGAAGCCATGGGGTGGTGGTGGTGGGATGAGTTGGGAGATTGGGATTGACCTGTATACATGTATATGCATGAAATAGATAACTAAGAATAATCTACTGTACAAAAAAATAAATAAAATTAAATTTCAAAATTTTTAAAAATAAAATTTAAAAATAAAACAGAAAAAAGTTCTTCCATTCACACAGATGTATTTATATGAATGAATTATTTCCATGCTTATATCAATAAATACATAAAAGAGGAATAAAATCTAACTCGAACCAAAAAAAAAAAAAACGGAACCTAACAGTCATACAGAGGAAAACCCTACCAAGTCACTTGCTCCAGCGGTAAACAATTATGAAATTGGTCAGAGGTGGGGAATCACCTCTCATACAGCCAGCAGCCCCGCCCCCCCACGCAAGGAGCGTCCTCATCGCAAAGCTGGGGGACCGTGCCGAGGCCTCTGTGAGTAAACGTGAGCTGAGCCCCAGGCCAGCTGCTGTTGAAATTTTCCCTCCCTTCCCAGGTAAAACACCTGAATATGTACAAGTGCTTGAAAACCTAGAGGAAGGGCCGTGGAGCCACACCAGCGACAGCACGCTGGCCAACTTGGTGCCTGCAGGCCATCCAGGATGGTCCTGGCCCCGGGCGCTCTTCTGGAAGCTTTCCATTTCCCTGCCTGAGATACCCCTCCTGTCCCGGCCCCCACCCCTTTTTTTCCTTCCTCACCTCAGCCCGGAGAGAAAGTCCAGTGAAAGTTATGGGTGACACATCCTCTTCTTTACAGGTGGCAGCCTGGCAACTCCTGCAGAAAGTCCAGCAGAGCCCCACTCACACCGGGCCTCCCACAAAGCCGTGGACCCTCACACCCTCCCACCAGCACAGCCCCGAGACTGCTGACGGGGCAGAGAATATGGAGTCAGGCACAGCTGCAGGGGCTATTGCTGCCTGGAGTGCTGTTTATATGGACCTCAACCCAGGCACACCTGGGGAGGGCTTGCCGGCAGGGTCAGGCTGCCCAGGTCAGCTAATCCTCAGCCCTCAGGGAATCACATTGCAGAAAATGGACCTCGCTAAGACAGAATATTAGCCAAGGAAAAAAAGGACACAATGCCATTTGCAGCACCGTAGATGAGTCTAGAGGTAATCACGTGACTTGTAGTAAGTCAGAAACTGAAAGACACATATCGTATGATATCACTTATAGGTGTTACCTAAAACTTGATACCAGTGAAGATATTTCCATGGAGAAGGGCAATCACAGATTCATTAAACAAACTTATGGTTCACCAATGGAAAGGTGTGAGGATTGGATTCATTACGATATTGGGGTTAACAGACAGATACAAACACAGGTGAAATATATAATCACCAAAGACCTACGGAATACCAAGAGAAGACTACTCAACATTCTGTCATAACGTACATGGGAAAAGGATCCCAGGAAGAACAGACATATGTATATGTGTAAAAGAAACACATCTTGCACACCAAAAACAAGCCAAATGTTGTAATCAAACTTGCTGTAATATAAAATAAAAAAATTAAATTCAAAACACGAACAAGAAGTAGTGAGACAAACTTGAGGGGCTTTCTCCTGGCCCATTCCGTTCTAAATTCCAATCTAGAACGTGAATTCCATTGAGGCTCTGCTGCCCTAGTAACCAGATTTGGTAAGGGAGAACTGCTGCCACCTTGTGGCCGTTTCACACAACAGCAGCTTTAATCCCAGCGCTAATGGTCAGTGGATATTCAAAATCATGACAGGCCTGTAAATGACACCTGCCCTGAAAACAAATCCTGGGGTCATATATCGACCAAAAAATTCAAAAGACGTCCATATTTCAAAATGACAGTTTCAAGAGGCATATTTTATGCACATTAGTGTGCTGCTTCTTTTGCTTGCTTTCTTTCTTGGTTAAAAAAACGGGAATGGAAAAAGGCAACCCTCAGAATGGGCGAAAACGGTCACAAAAGAATCAATGGACAAAGGTTTAATCTCCAATATATATAAACAGCTCATGCAGCTTAATATTAATAAAACAAACAACCCAATACACAAATGGGCAGAAGATCTAAATAGACGTTTCTTCCAAGAAGACACAGAGATGGCCAAGACGCACATGAAAAGCTGCTCAACATCACTAATTATTAGAGAAATGCAAATCAAAACTACAATGAGGTATGACCTCACTCCTGTTAGAATCGGGATCATCAGAAAATCTACAAACAACAAATTCTGGGGACGGTGTGGACAAAAGGAACCCTCTTCCGCTATTGGTGGGCATGTAAATTGATACAGTCACTATGGAGAACAGTAAGGAGGTTCCTTTAAAAAACTAAAAAGAGAATTACCATAGGATCCAGCAATCCCACTTCTGGGCATATACCCGGAAAAAACCATAAATCACAAAGACACATTCACCACAATGTTCATTGCAGCACTATTTACAATAGCCAGGTAATGGAAGCAACCTAAATGCCCACAGACAGACAAATGGAAAAAGATGTGGTACATATATGAAATGGAATATTACTAAGCCATAAAAAGGAATGAAACTGGGTCATTTGTAGAGAAGTCGATGGATCTAGAGACTGTCATACAGAGTGAAGTAAGTCAGAAAGAGAAAAACAAATATTGTATATTAATGCATATATGTGGAACCTAGAAAAATGGTACAAATGAACTAGTTTGCAGGGCAGAAATAGAGACAGAGGTAGAGAACAAACGTATGGACACCAAGTGGGGGAAGCCATGGGGTGGTGGTGGTGGGATGAGTTGGGAGATTGGGATTGACCTGTATACATGTATATGCATGAAATAGATAACTAAGAATAATCTGCTGTACAAAAAAATAAATAAAATTAAATTTCAAAATTTTTAAAAATAAAATTTAAAAATAAAACAGAAAAAAGTTCTTCCATTCACACAGATGTATTTATATGAATGAATTATTTCCATGCTTATATCAATAAATACATAAAAGAGGAATAAAATCTAACTCGAACCAAAAAAAAAAAAACGGAACCTAACAGTCATACAGAGGAAAACCCTACCAAGTCACTTGCTCCAGCGGTAAACAATTATGAAATTGGTCAGAGGTGGGGAATCACCTCTCATACAGCCAGCAGCCCCGCCCCCCCACGCAAGGAGCGTCCTCATCGCAAAGCTGGGGGACCGTGCCGAGGCCTCTGTGAGTAAACGTGAGCTGAGCCCCAGGCCAGCTGCTGTTGAAATTTTCCCTCCCTTCCCAGGTAAAACACCTGAATATGTACAAGTGCTTGAAAACCTAGAGGAAGGGCCGTGGAGCCACACCAGCGACAGCACGCTGGCCAACTTGGTGCCTGCAGGCCAGCCAGGATGGTCCTGGCCCCGGGCGCTCTTCTGGAAGCTTTCCATTTCCCTGCCTGAGATACCCCTCCTGTCCCGGCCCCCACCCCTTTTTTTCCTTCCTCACCTCAGCCCGGAGAGAAAGTCCAGTGAAAGTTATGGGTGACACATCCTCTTCTTTACAGGTGGCAGCCTGGCAACTCCTGCAGAAAGTCCAGCAGAGCCCCACTCACACCGGGCCTCCCACAAAGCCGTGGACCCTCACACCCTCCCACCAGCACAGCCCCGAGACTGCTGACGGGGCAGAGAATATGGAGTCAGGCACAGCTGCAGGGGCTATTGCTGCCTGGAGTGCTGTTTATATGGACCTCAACCCAGGCACACCTGGGGAGGGCTTGCCGGCAGGGTCAGGCTGCCCAGGTCAGCTAATCCTCAGCCCTCAGGGAATCACATTGCAGAAAATGGACCTCGCTAAGACAGAATATTAGCCAAGGAAAAAAAGGACACAATGCCATTTGCAGCACCGTAGATGAGTCTAGAGGTAATCACGTGACTTGTAGTAAGTCAGAAATTGAAAGACACATATCGTATGATATCACTTATAGGTGTTACCTAAAAATTGATACCAGGGCAGATATTTCCATGGAGAAGGGCAATCACAGATTCATTGAACAAACTTATGGTTCACCAATGGAAAGGTGTGAGGATTGGATTCATTACGATATTGGGGTTAACAGACAGATACAAACACAGGTGAAATATATAATCACCAAAGACCTACGGAATACCAAGAGAAGACTACTCAACATTCTGTCATAACGTACATGGGAAAAGGATCCCAGGAAGAACAGACATATGTATATGTGTAAAAGAAACACATCTTGCACACCAAAAACAAGCCAAACGTTGTAATCAAACTTGCTGTAATAAAAAATAAAAAAATTAAATTCAAAACACGAACGAGAAGTAGTGAGACAAACTTGAGGGGCTTTCTCCTGGCCCATTCCGTTCTAAATTCCAATCTAGAACGTGAATTCCATTGAGGCTCTGCTGCCCTAGTAACCAGATTTGGTAAGGGAGAACTGCTGCCACCTTGTGGCCGTTTCACACAACAGCAGCTTTAATCCCAGCGCTAATGGTCAGTGGATATTCAAAATCATGACAGGCCTGTAAATGACACCTACCCTGAAAACAAATCCTGGGGTCATATATCGACCAAAAAATTCAAAAGACGTCCATATTTCAAAATGACAGTTTCAAGAGGCATATTTTATGCACATTAGTGTGCTGCTTCTTTTGCTTTCTTTCTTTCTTGGTTAAAAAAACGGGAATGGAAAAAGGCAACACTCAGAATGGGCGAAAACGGTCACAAAAGAATCAATGGACAAAGGTTTAATCTCGAATATATATAAACAGCTCATGCAGCTTAATATTAATAAAACAAACAATCCAATACACAAATGGGCAGAAGATCTAAATAGACGTTTCTTCCAAGAAGACACAGAGATGGCCAAGACGCACATGAAAAGCTGCTAAACATCACTAATTATTAGAGAAATGCAAATCAAAACTACAATGAGGTATGACCTCACTCCTGTTAGAATCGGGATCATCAGAAAATCTACAAACAACAAATTCTGGGGACGGTGTGGACAAAAGGAACCCTCTTCCGCTATTGGTGGGCATGTAAATTGATACAGTCACTATGGAGAACAGTAAGGAGGTTCCTTTAAAAAACTAAAAAGAGAATTACCATAGGATCCAGCAATCCCACTTCTGGGCATATACCCGGAAAAAACCATAAATCACAAAGACACATTCACCACAATGTTCATTGCAGCCCTATTTACAATAGCCAGGTAATGGAAGCAACCTAAATGCCAACAGACAGACAAATCGAAAAAGATGTGGTACATATATGAAATGGAATATTACTAAGCCATAAAAAGGAATGAAACTGGGTCATTTGTAGAGAAGTCGATGGATCTAGAGACTGTCATAGAGAGTGAAGTAAGTCAGAAAGAGAAAAACAAATATTGTATATTAATGCATATATGTGGAACCTAGAAAAATGGTACAAATGAACTAGTTTGCAGGGCAGAAATAGAGACAGAGGTAGAGAACAAACGTATGGACACCAAGTGGGGGAAGCCATGGGGTGGTGGTGGTGGGATGAGTTGGGAGATTGGGATTGACCTGTATACATGTATATGCATAAAATAGATAACTAAGAATAATCTACTGTACAAAAAAATAAATAAAATTAAATTTCAAAATTTTTAAAAATAAAATTTAAAAATAAAACAGAAAAAAGTTCTTCCATTCACACAGATGTATTTATATGAATGAATTATTTCCATGCTTATATCAATAAATACATAAAAGAGGAATAAAATCTAACTCGAACCAAAAAAAAAAAAACGGAACCTAACAGTCATACAGAGGAAAACCCTACCAAGTCACTTGCTCCAGCGGTAAACAATTATGAAATTGGTCAGAGGTGGGGAATCACCTCTCATACAGCCAGCAGCCCCGCCCCCCCACGCAAGGAGCGTCCTCATCGCAAAGCTGGGGGACCGTGCCGAGGCCTCTGTGAGTAAACGTGAGCTGAGCCCCAGGCCAGCTGCTGTTGAAATTTTCCCTCCCTTCCCAGGTAAAACACCTGAATATGTACAAGTGCTTGAAAACCTAGAGGAAGGGCCGTGGAGCCACACCAGCGACAGCACGCTGGCCAACTTGGTGCCTGCAGGCCAGCCAGGATGGTCCTGGCCCCGGGCGCTCTTCTGGAAGCTTTCCATTTCCCTGCCTGAGATACCCCTCCTGTCCCGGCCCCCACCCCTTTTTTTCCTTCCTCACCTCAGCCCGGAGAGAAAGTCCAGTGAAAGTTATGGGTGACACATCCTCTTCTTTACAGGTGGCAGCCTGGCAACTCCTGCAGAAAGTCCAGCAGAGCCCCACTCACACCGGGCCTCCCACAAAGCCGTGGACCCTCACACCCTCCCACCAGCACAGCCCCGAGACTGCTGACGGGGCAGAGAATATGGAGTCAGGCACAGCTGCAGGGGCTATTGCTGCCTGGAGTGCTGTTTATATGGACCTCAACCCAGGCACACCTGGGGAGGGCTTGCCGGCAGGGTCAGGCTGCCCAGGTCAGCTAATCCTCAGCCCTCAGGGAATCACATTGCAGAAAATGGACCTCGCTAAGACAGAATATTAGCCAAGGAAAAAAAGGACACAATGCCATTTGCAGCACCGTAGATGAGTCTAGAGGTAATCACGTGACTTGTAGTAAGTCAGAAACTGAAAGACACATATCGTATGATATCACTTATAGGTGTTACCTAAAACTTGATACCAGTGAAGATATTTCCATGGAGAAGGGCAATCACAGATTCATTAAACAAACTTATGGTTCACCAATGGAAAGGTGTGAGGATTGGATTCATTACGATATTGGGGTTAACAGACAGATACAAACACAGGTGAAATATATAATCACCAAAGACCTACGGAATACCAAGAGAAGACTACTCAACATTCTGTCATAACGTACATGGGAAAAGGATCCCAGGAAGAACAGACATATGTATATGTGTAAAAGAAACACATCTTGCACACCAAAAACAAGCCAAACGTTGTAATCAAACTTGCTGTAATATAAAATAAAAAAATTAAATTCAAAACACGAACAAGAAGTAGTGAGACAAACTTGAGGGGCTTTCTCCTGGCCCATTCCGTTCTAAATTCCAATCTAGAACGTGAATTCCATTGAGGCTCTGCTGCCCTAGTAACCAGATTTGGTAAGGGAGAACTGCTGCCACCTTGTGGCCGTTTCACACAACAGCAGCTTTAATCCCAGCGCTAATGGTCAGTGGATATTCAAAATCATGACAGGCCTGTAAATGACACCTGCCCTGAAAACAAATCCTGGGGTCATATATCGACCAAAAAATTCAAAAGACGTCCATATTTCAAAATGACAGTTTCAAGAGGCATATTTTATGCACATTAGTGTGCTGCTTCTTTTGCTTTCTTTCTTTCTTGGTTAAAAAAACGGGAATGGAAAAAGGCAACCCTCAGAATGGGCGAAAACGGTCACAAAAGAATCAATGGACAAAGGTTTAATCTCCAATATATATAAACAGCTCATGCAGCTTAATATTAATAAAACAAACAACCCAATACACAAATGGGCAGAAGATCTAAATAGACGTTTCTTCCAAGAAGACACAGAGATGGCCAAGACGCACATGAAAAGCTGCTCAATATCACTAATTATTAGAGAAATGCAAATCAAAACTACAATGAGGTATGACCTCACTCCTGTTAGAATCGGGATCATCAGAAAATCTACAAACAACAAATTCTGGGGACGGTGTGGACAAAAGGAACCCTCTTCCGCTATTGGTGGGCATGTAAATTGATACAGTCACTATGGAGAACAGTAAGGAGGTTCCTTTAAAAAACTAAAAAGAGAATTACCATAGGATCCAGCAATCCCACTTCTGGGCATATACCCGGAAAAAACCATAAATCACAAAGACACATTCACCACAATGTTCATTGCAGCACTATTTACAATAGCCAGGTAATGGAAGCAACCTAAATGCCCACAGACAGACAAATGGAAAAAGATGTGGTACATATATGAAATGGAATATTACTAAGCCATAAAAAGGAATGAAACTGGGTCATTTGTAGAGAAGTCGATGGATCTAGAGACTGTCATACAGAGTGAAGTAAGTCAGAAAGAGAAAAACAAATATTGTATATTAATGCATATATGTGGAACCTAGAAAAATGGTACAAATGAACTAGTTTGCAGGGCAGAAATAGAGACAGAGGTAGAGAACAAACGTATGGACACCAAGTGGGGGAAGCCATGGGGTGGTGGTGGTGGGATGAGTTGGGAGATTGGGATTGACCTGTATACATGTATATGCATGAAATAGATAACTAAGAATAATCTGCTGTACAAAAAAATAAATAAAATTAAATTTCAAAATTTTTAAAAATAAAATTTAAAAATAAAACAGAAAAAAGTTCTTCCATTCACACAGATGTATTTATATGAATGAATTATTTCCATGCTTATATCAATAAATACATAAAAGAGGAATAAAATCTAACTCGAACCAAAAAAAAAAAAACGGAACCTAACAGTCATACAGAGGAAAACCCTACCAAGTCACTTGCTCCAGCGGTAAACAATTATGAAATTGGTCAGAGGTGGGGAATCACCTCTCATACAGCCAGCAGCCCCGCCCCCCCACGCAAGGAGCGTCCTCATCGCAAAGCTGGGGGACCGTGCCGAGGCCTCTGTGAGTAAACGTGAGCTGAGCCCCAGGCCAGCTGCTGTTGAAATTTTCCCTCCCTTCCCAGGTAAAACACCTGAATATGTACAAGTGCTTGAAAACCTAGAGGAAGGGCCGTGGAGCCACACCAGCGACAGCACGCTGGCCAACTTGGTGCCTGCAGGCCAGCCAGGATGGTCCTGGCCCCGGGCGCTCTTCTGGAAGATTTCCATTTCCCTGCCTGAGATACCCCTCCTGTCCCGGCCCCCACTCCTTTTTTTCCTTCCTCACCTCAGCCCGGAGAGAAAGTCCAGTGAAAGTTATGGGTGACACATCCTCTTCTTTACAGGTGGCAGCCTGGCAACTCCTGCAGAAAGTCCAGCAGAGCCCCACTCACACCGGGCCTCCCACAAAGCCGTGGACCCTCACACCCTCCCACCAGCACAGCCCCGAGACTGCTGACGGGGCAGAGAATATGGAGTCAGGCACAGCTGCAGGGGCTATTGCTGCCTGGAGTGCTGTTTATATGGACCTCAACCCAGGCACACCTGGGGAGGGCTTGCCGGCAGGGTCAGGCTGCCCAGGTCAGCTAATCCTCAGCCCTCAGGGAATCACATTGCAGAAAATGGACCTCGCTAAGACAGAATATTAGCCAAGGAAAAAAAGGACACAATGCCATTTGCAGCACCGTAGATGAGTCTAGAGGTAATCACGTGACTTGTAGTAAGTCAGAAAGTGAAAGACACATATCGTATGATATCACTTATAGGTGTTACCTAAAAATTGATACCAGGGCAGATATTTCCATGGAGAAGGGCAATCACAGATTCATTGAACAAACTTATGGTTCACCAATGGAAAGGTGTGAGGATTGGATTCATTACGATATTGGGGTTAACAGACAGATACAAACACAGGTGAAATATATAATCACCAAAGACCTACGGAATACCAAGAGAAGACTACTCAACATTCTGTCATAACGTACATGGGAAAAGGATCCCAGGAAGAACAGACATATGTATATGTGTAAAAGAAACACATCTTGCACACCAAAAACAAGCCAAACGTTGTAATCAAACTTGCTGTAATAAAAAATAAAAAAATTAAATTCAAAACACGAACAAGAAGTAGTGAGACAAACTTGAGGGGCTTTCTCCTGGCCCATTCCGTTCTAAATTCCAATCTAGAACGTGAATTCCATTGAGGCTCTGCTGCCCTAGTAACCAGATTTGGTAAGGGAGAACTGCTGCCACCTTGTGGCCGTTTCACACAACAGCAGCTTTAATCCCAGCGCTAATGGTCAGTGGATATTCAAAATCATGACAGGCCTGTAAATGACACCTGCCCTGAAAACAAATCCTGGGGTCATATATCGACCAAAAAATTCAAAAGACGTCCATATTTCAAAATGACAGTTTCAAGAGGCATATTTTATGCACATTAGTGTGCTGCTTCTTTTGCTTGCTTTCTTTCTTGGTTAAAAAAACGGGAATGGAAAAAGGCAACCCTCAGAATGGGCGAAAACGGTCACAAAAGAATCAATGGACAAAGGTTTAATCTCCAATATATATAAACAGCTCATGCAGCTTAATATTAATAAAACAAACAACCCAATACACAAATGGGCAGAAGATCTAAATAGACGTTTCTTCCAAGAAGACACAGAGATGGCCAAGACGCACATGAAAAGCTGCTCAACATCACTAATTATTAGAGAAATGCAAATCAAAACTACAATGAGGTATGACCTCACTCCTGTTAGAATCGGGATCATCAGAAAATCTACAAACAACAAATTCTGGGGACGGTGTGGACAAAAGGAACCCTCTTCCGCTATTGGTGGGCATGTAAATTGATACAGTCACTATGGAGAACAGTAAGGAGGTTCCTTTAAAAAACTAAAAAGAGAATTACCATAGGATCCAGCAATCCCACTTCTGGGCATATACCCGGAAAAAACCATAAATCACAAAGACACATTCACCACAATGTTCATTGCAGCACTATTTACAATAGCCAGGTAATGGAAGCAACCTAAATGCCCAAATGGAAAAAGATGTGGTACATATATGAAAACAGACAAATGGAAAAAGATGTGGTACATATATGAAATGGAATATTACTAAGCCATAAAAAGGAATGAAACTGGGTCATTTGTAGAGAAGTCGATGGATCTAGAGACTGTCATACAGAGTGAAGTAAGTCAGAAAGAGAAAAACAAATATTGTATATTAATGCATATATGTGGAACCTAGAAAAATGGTACAAATGAACTAGTTTGCAGGGCAGAAATAGAGACAGAGGTAGAGAACAAACGTATGGACACCAAGTGGGGGAAGCCATGGGGTGGTGGTGGTGGGATGAGTTGGGAGATTGGGATTGACCTGTATACATGTATATGCATGAAATAGATAACTAAGAATAATCTACTGTACAAAAAAATAAATAAAATTAAATTTCAAAATTTTTAAAAATAAAATTTAAAAATAAAACAGAAAAAAGTTCTTCCATTCACACAGATGTATTTATATGAATGAATTATTTCCATGCTTATATCAATAAATACATAAAAGAGGAATAAAATCTAACTCGAACCAAAAAAAAAAAAAACGGAACCTAACAGTCATACAGAGGAAAACCCTACCAAGTCACTTGCTCCAGCGGTAAACAATTATGAAATTGGTCAGAGGTGGGGAATCACCTCTCATACAGCCAGCAGCCCCGCCCCCCCACGCAAGGATCGTCCTCATCGCAAAGCTGGGGGACCGTGCCGAGGCCTCTGTGAGTAAACGTGAGCTGAGCCCCAGGCCAGCTGCTGTTGAAATTTTCCCTCCCTTCCCAGGTAAAACACCTGAATATGTACAAGTGCTTGAAAACCTAGAGGAAGGGCCGTGGAGCCACACCAGCGACAGCACGCTGGCCAACTTGGTGCCTGCAGGCCAGCCAGGATGGTCCTGGCCCCGGGCGCTCTTCTGGAAGCTTTCCATTTCCCTGCCTGAGATACCCCTCCTGTCCCGGCCCCCACCCCTTTTTTTCCTTCCTCACCTCAGCCCGGAGAGAAAGTCCAGTGAAAGTTATGGGTGACACATCCTCTTCTTTACAGGTGGCAGCCTGGCAACTCCTGCAGAAAGTCCAGCAGAGCCCCACTCACACCGGGCCTCCCACAAAGCCGTGGACCCTCACACCCTCCCACCAGCACAGCCCCGAGACTGCTGACGGGGCAGAGAATATGGAGTCAGGCACAGCTGCAGGGGCTATTGCTGCCTGGAGTGCTGTTTATATGGACCTCAACCCAGGCACACCTGGGGAGGGCTTGCCGGCAGGGTCAGGCTGCCCAGGTCAGCTAATCCTCAGCCCTCAGGGAATCACATTGCAGAAAATGGACCTCGCTAAGACAGAATATTAGCCAAGGAAAAAAAGGACACAATGCCATTTGCAGCACCGTAGATGAGTCTAGAGGTAATCACGTGACTTGTAGTAAGTCAGAAACTGAAAGACACATATCGTATGATATCACTTATAGGTGTTACCTAAAACTTGATACCAGTGAAGATATTTCCATGGAGAAGGGCAATCACAGATTCATTAAACAAACTTATGGTTCACCAATGGAAAGGTGTGAGGATTGGATTCATTACGATATTGGGGTTAACAGACAGATACAAACACAGGTGAAATATATAATCACCAAAGACCTACGGAATACCAAGAGAAGACTACTCAACATTCTGTCATAACGTACATGGGAAAAGGATCCCAGGAAGAACAGACATATGTATATGTGTAAAAGAAACACATCTTGCACACCAAAAACAAGCCAAACGTTGTAATCAAACTTGCTGTAATATAAAATAAAAAAATTAAATTCAAAACACGAACAAGAAGTAGTGAGACAAACTTGAGGGGCTTTCTCCTGGCCCATTCCGTTCTAAATTCCAATCTAGAACGTGAATTCCATTGAGGCTCTGCTGCCCTAGTAACCAGATTTGGTAAGGGAGAACTGCTGCCACCTTGTGGCCGTTTCACACAACAGCAGCTTTAATCCCAGCGCTAATGGTCAGTGGATATTCAAAATCATGACAGGCCTGTAAATGACACCTGCCCTGAAAACAAATCCTGGGGTCATATATCGACCAAAAAATTCAAAAGACGTCCATATTTCAAAATGACAGTTTCAAGAGGCATATTTTATGCACATTAGTGTGCTGCTTCTTTTGCTTTCTTTCTTTCTTGGTTAAAAAAACGGGAATGGAAAAAGGCAACCCTCAGAATGGGCGAAAACGGTCACAAAAGAATCAATGGACAAAGGTTTAATCTCCAATATATATAAACAGCTCATGCAGCTTAATATTAATAAAACAAACAACCCAATACACAAATGGGCAGAAGATCTAAATAGACGTTTCTTCCAAGAAGACACAGAGATGGCCAAGACGCACATGAAAAGCTGCTCAACATCACTAATTATTAGAGAAATGCAAATCAAAACTACAATGAGGTATGACCTCACTCCTGTTAGAATCGGGATCATCAGAAAATCTACAAACAACAAATTCTGGGGACGGTGTGGACAAAAGGAACCCTCTTCCGCTATTGGTGGGCATGTAAATTGATACAGTCACTATGGAGAACAGTAAGGAGGTTCCTTTAAAAAACTAAAAAGAGAATTACCATAGGATCCAGCAATCCCACTTCTGGGCATATACCCGGAAAAAACCATAAATCACAAAGACACATTCACCACAATGTTCATTGCAGCACTATTTACAATAGCCAGGTAATGGAAGCAACCTAAATGCCCACAGACAGACAAATGGAAAAAGATGTGGTACATATATGAAATGGAATATTACTAAGCCATAAAAAGGAATGAAACTGGGTCATTTGTAGAGAAGTCGATGGATCTAGAGACTGTCATACAGAGTGAAGTAAGTCAGAAAGAGAAAAACAAATATTGTATATTAATGCATATATGTGGAACCTAGAAAAATGGTACAAATGAACTAGTTTGCAGGGCAGAAATAGAGACAGAGGTAGAGAACAAACGTATGGACACCAAGTGGGGGAAGCCATGGGGTGGTGGTGGTGGGATGAGTTGGGAGATTGGGATTGACCTGTATACATGTATATGCATGAAATAGATAACTAAGAATAATCTGCTGTACAAAAAAATAAATAAAATTAAATTTCAAAATTTTTAAAAATAAAATTTAAAAATAAAACAGAAAAAAGTTCTTCCATTCACACAGATGTATTTATATGAATGAATTATTTCCATGCTTATATCAATAAATACATAAAAGAGGAATAAAATCTAACTCGAACCAAAAAAAAAAAAACGGAACCTAACAGTCATACAGAGGAAAACCCTACCAAGTCACTTGCTCCAGCGGTAAACAATTATGAAATTGGTCAGAGGTGGGGAATCACCTCTCATACAGCCAGCAGCCCCGCCCCCCCACGCAAGGAGCGTCCTCATCGCAAAGCTGGGGGACCGTGCCGAGGCCTCTGTGAGTAAACGTGAGCTGAGCCCCAGGCCAGCTGCTGTTGAAATTTTCCCTCCCTTCCCAGGTAAAACACCTGAATATGTACAAGTGCTTGAAAACCTAGAGGAAGGGCCGTGGAGCCACACCAGCGACAGCACGCTGGCCAACTTGGTGCCTGCAGGCCAGCCAGGATGGTCCTGGCCCCGGGCGCTCTTCTGGAAGCTTTCCATTTCCCTGCCTGAGATACCCCTCCTGTCCCGGCCCCCACCCCTTTTTTTCCTTCCTCACCTCAGCCCGGAGAGAAAGTCCAGTGAAAGTTATGGGTGACACATCCTCTTCTTTACAGGTGGCAGCCTGGCAACTCCTGCAGAAAGTCCAGCAGAGCCCCACTCACACCGGGCCTCCCACAAAGCCGTGGACCCTCACACCCTCCCACCAGCACAGCCCCGAGACTGCTGACGGGGCAGAGAATATGGAGTCAGGCACAGCTGCAGGGGCTATTGCTGCCTGGAGTGCTGTTTATATGGACCTCAACCCAGGCACACCTGGGGAGGGCTTGCCGGCAGGGTCAGGCTGCCCAGGTCAGCTAATCCTCAGCCCTCAGGGAATCACATTGCAGAAAATGGACCTCGCTAAGACAGAATATTAGCCAAGGAAAAAAAGGACACAATGCCATTTGCAGCACCGTAGATGAGTCTAGAGGTAATCACGTGACTTGTAGTAAGTCAGAAACTGAAAGACACATATCGTATGATATCACTTATAGGTGTTACCTAAAACTTGATACCAGTGAAGATATTTCCATGGAGAAGGGCAATCACAGATTCATTAAACAAACTTATGGTTCACCAATGGAAAGGTGTGAGGATTGGATTCATTACGATATTGGGGTTAACAGACAGATACAAACACAGGTGAAATATATAATCACCAAAGACCTACGGAATACCAAGAGAAGACTACTCAACATTCTGTCATAACGTACATGGGAAAAGGATCCCAGGAAGAACAGACATATGTATATGTGTAAAAGAAACACATCTTGCACACCAAAAACAAGCCAAACGTTGTAATCAAACTTGCTGTAATATAAAATAAAAAAATTAAATTCAAAACACGAACAAGAAGTAGTGAGACAAACTTGAGGGGCTTTCTCCTGGCCCATTCCGTTCTAAATTCCAATCTAGAACGTGAATTCCATTGAGGCTCTGCTGCCCTAGTAACCAGATTTGGTAAGGGAGAACTGCTGCCACCTTGTGGCCGTTTCACACAACAGCAGCTTTAATCCCAGCGCTAATGGTCAGTGGATATTCAAAATCATGACAGGCCTGTAAATGACACCTGCCCTGAAAACAAATCCTGGGGTCATATATCGACCAAAAAATTCAAAAGACGTCCATATTTCAAAATGACAGTTTCAAGAGGCATATTTTATGCACATTAGTGTGCTGCTTCTTTTGCTTGCTTTCTTTCTTGGTTAAAAAAACGGGAATGGAAAAAGGCAACCCTCAGAATGGGCGAAAACGGTCACAAAAGAATCAATGGACAAAGGTTTAATCTCCAATATATATAAACAGCTCATGCAGCTTAATATTAATAAAACAAACAACCCAATACACAAATGGGCAGAAGATCTAAATAGACGTTTCTTCCAAGAAGACACAGAGATGGCCAAGACGCACATGAAAAGCTGCTCAACATCACTAATTATTAGAGAAATGCAAATCAAAACTACAATGAGGTATGACCTCACTCCTGTTAGAATCGGGATCATCAGAAAATCTACAAACAACAAATTCTGGGGACGGTGTGGACAAAAGGAACCCTCTTCCGCTATTGGTGGGCATGTAAATTGATACAGTCACTATGGAGAACAGTAAGGAGGTTCCTTTAAAAAACTAAAAAGAGAATTACCATAGGATCCAGCAATCCCACTTCTGGGCATATACCCGGAAAAAACCATAAATCACAAAGACACATTCACCACAATGTTCATTGCAGCACTATTTACAATAGCCAGGTAATGGAAGCAACCTAAATGCCCACAGACAGACAAATGGAAAAAGATGTGGTACATATATGAAATGGAATATTACTAAGCCATAAAAAGGAATGAAACTGGGTCATTTGTAGAGAAGTCGATGGATCTAGAGACTGTCATACAGAGTGAAGTAAGTCAGAAAGAGAAAAACAAATATTGTATATTAATGCATATATGTGGAACCTAGAAAAATGGTACAAATGAACTAGTTTGCAGGGCAGAAATAGAGACAGAGGTAGAGAACAAACGTATGGACACCAAGTGGGGGAAGCCATGGGGTGGTGGTGGTGGGATGAGTTGGGAGATTGGGATTGACCTGTATACATGTATATGCATGAAATAGATAACTAAGAATAATCTGCTGTACAAAAAAATAAATAAAATTAAATTTCAAAATTTTTAAAAATAAAATTTAAAAATAAAACAGAAAAAAGTTCTTCCATTCACACAGATGTATTTATATGAATGAATTATTTCCATGCTTATATCAATAAATACATAAAAGAGGAATAAAATCTAACTCGAACCAAAAAAAAAAAAAACGGAACCTAACAGTCATACAGAGGAAAACCCTACCAAGTCACTTGCTCCAGCGGTAAACAATTATGAAATTGGTCAGAGGTGGGGAATCACCTCTCATACAGCCAGCAGCCCCGCCCCCCCACGCAAGGAGTGTCCTCATCGCAAAGCTGGGGGACCGTGCCGAGGCCTCTGTGAGTAAACGTGAGCTGAGCCCCAGGCCAGCTGCTGTTGAAATTTTCCCTCCCTTCCCAGGTAAAACACCTGAATATGTACAAGTGCTTGAAAACCTAGAGGAAGGGCCGTGGAGCCACACCAGCGACAGCACGCTGGCCAACTTGGTGCCTGCAGGCCAGCCAGGATGGTCCTGGCCCCGGGCGCTCTTCTGGAAGATTTCCATTTCCCTGCCTGAGATACCCCTCCTGTCCCGGCCCCCACTCCTTTTTTTCCTTCCTCACCTCAGCCCGGAGAGAAAGTCCAGTGAAAGTTATGGGTGACACATCCTCTTCTTTACAGGTGGCAGCCTGGCAACTCCTGCAGAAAGTCCAGCAGAGCCCCACTCACACCGGGCCTCCCACAAAGCCGTGGACCCTCACACCCTCCCACCAGCACAGCCCCGAGACTGCTGACGGGGCAGAGAATATGGAGTCAGGCACAGCTGCAGGGGCTATTGCTGCCTGGAGTGCTGTTTATATGGACCTCAACCCAGGCACACCTGGGGAGGGCTTGCCGGCAGGGTCAGGCTGCCCAGGTCAGCTAATCCTCAGCCCTCAGGGAATCACATTGCAGAAAATGGACCTCGCTAAGACAGAATATTAGCCAAGGAAAAAAAGGACACAATGCCATTTGCAGCACCGTAGATGAGTCTAGAGGTAATCACGTGACTTGTAGTAAGTCAGAAAGTGAAAGACACATATCGTATGATATCACTTATAGGTGTTACCTAAAAATTGATACCAGGGCAGATATTTCCATGGAGAAGGGCAATCACAGATTCATTGAACAAACTTATGGTTCACCAATGGAAAGGTGTGAGGATTGGATTCATTACGATATTGGGGTTAACAGACAGATACAAACACAGGTGAAATATATAATCACCAAAGACCTACGGAATACCAAGAGAAGACTACTCAACATTCTGTCATAACGTACATGGGAAAAGGATCCCAGGAAGAACAGACATATGTATATGTGTAAAAGAAACACATCTTGCACACCAAAAACAAGCCAAACGTTGTAATCAAACTTGCTGTAATAAAAAATAAAAAAATTAAATTCAAAACACGAACAAGAAGTAGTGAGACAAACTTGAGGGGCTTTCTCCTGGCCCATTCCGTTCTAAATTCCAATCTAGAACGTGAATTCCATTGAGGCTCTGCTGCCCTAGTAACCAGATTTGGTAAGGGAGAACTGCTGCCACCTTGTGGCCGTTTCACACAACAGCAGCTTTAATCCCAGCGCTAATGGTCAGTGGATATTCAAAATCATGACAGGCCTGTAAATGACACCTGCCCTGAAAACAAATCCTGGGGTCATATATCGACCAAAAAATTCAAAAGACGTCCATATTTCAAAATGACAGTTTCAAGAGGCATATTTTTTTTTTTTTTTTTTTTTTTTTTTTTTTTTTTTTTCGGTAGGCGGGCCTCTCACTGTTGTGGCCTCTCCCCTTGCAGAGCACAGGCTCCGGATGCGCAGGCTCAGCAGCCATGGCTCACGGGCCCAGCCGCTCTGCGGCATGTGGGATCTTCCCAGACCGGGGCACGAACCCGTGTCCCCTGCATCGGCAGGCGGACTCTCAACCACTGCGCCACCAGGGAAGCCCTCAAGAGGCATATTTTATGCACATTAGTGTGCTGCTTCTTTTGCTTTCTTTCTTTCTTGGTTAAAAAAAACGGGAATGGAAAAAGGCAACCCTCAGAATGGGCGAAAACGGTCACAAAAGAATCAATGGACAAAGGTTTAATCTCCAATATATATAAACAGCTCATGCAGCTTAATATTAATAAAACAAACAACCCAATACACAAATGGGCAGAAGATCTAAATAGACGTTTCTTCCAAGAAGACACAGAGATGGCCAAGACGCACATGAAAAGCTGCTCAACATCACTAATTATTAGAGAAATGCAAATCAAAACTACAATGAGGTATGACCTCACTCCTGTTAGAATCGGGATCATCAGAAAATCTACAAACAACAAATTCTGGGGACGGTGTGGACAAAAGGAACCCTCTTCCGCTATTGGTGGGCATGTAAATTGATACAGTCACTATGGAGAACAGTAAGGAGGTTCCTTTAAAAAACTAAAAAGAGAATTACCATAGGATCCAGCAATCCCACTTCTGGGCATATACCCGGAAAAAACCATAAATCACAAAGACACATTCACCACAATGTTCATTGCAGCACTATTTACAATAGCCAGGTAATGGAAGCAACCTAAATGCCCAAATGGAAAAAGATGTGGTACATATATGAAAACAGACAAATGGAAAAAGATGTGGTACATATATGAAATGGAATATTACTAAGCCATAAAAAGGAATGAAACTGGGTCATTTGTAGAGAAGTCGATGGATCTAGAGACTGTCATACAGAGTGAAGTAAGTCAGAAAGAGAAAAACAAATATTGTATATTAATGCATATATGTGGAACCTAGAAAAATGGTACAAATGAACTAGTTTGCAGGGCAGAAATAGAGACAGAGGTAGAGAACAAACGTATGGACACCAAGTGGGGGAAGCCATGGGGTGGTGGTGGTGGGATGAGTTGGGAGATTGGGATTGACCTGTATACATGTATATGCATGAAATAGATAACTAAGAATAATCTACTGTACAAAAAAATAAATAAAATTAAATTTCAAAATTTTTAAAAATAAAATTTAAAAATAAAACAGAAAAAAGTTCTTCCATTCACACAGATGTATTTATATGAATGAATTATTTCCATGCTTATATCAATAAATACATAAAAGAGGAATAAAATCTAACTCGAACCAAAAAAAAAAAAAACGGAACCTAACAGTCATACAGAGGAAAACCCTACCAAGTCACTTGCTCCAGCGGTAAACAATTATGAAATTGGTCAGAGGTGGGGAATCACCTCTCATACAGCCAGCAGCCCCGCCCCCCCACGCAAGGATCGTCCTCATCGCAAAGCTGGGGGACCGTGCCGAGGCCTCTGTGAGTAAACGTGAGCTGAGCCCCAGGCCAGCTGCTGTTGAAATTTTCCCTCCCTTCCCAGGTAAAACACCTGAATATGTACAAGTGCTTGAAAACCTAGAGGAAGGGCCGTGGAGCCACACCAGCGACAGCACGCTGGCCAACTTGGTGCCTGCAGGCCAGCCAGGATGGTCCTGGCCCCGGGCGCTCTTCTGGAAGCTTTCCATTTCCCTGCCTGAGATACCCCTCCTGTCCCGGCCCCCACCCCTTTTTTTCCTTCCTCACCTCAGCCCGGAGAGAAAGTCCAGTGAAAGTTATGGGTGACACATCCTCTTCTTTACAGGTGGCAGCCTGGCAACTCCTGCAGAAAGTCCAGCAGAGCCCCACTCACACCGGGCCTCCCACAAAGCCGTGGACCCTCACACCCTCCCACCAGCACAGCCCCGAGACTGCTGACGGGGCAGAGAATATGGAGTCAGGCACAGCTGCAGGGGCTATTGCTGCCTGGAGTGCTGTTTATATGGACCTCAACCCAGGCACACCTGGGGAGGGCTTGCCGGCAGGGTCAGGCTGCCCAGGTCAGCTAATCCTCAGCCCTCAGGGAATCACATTGCAGAAAATGGACCTCGCTAAGACAGAATATTAGCCAAGGAAAAAAAGGACACAATGCCATTTGCAGCACCGTAGATGAGTCTAGAGGTAATCACGTGACTTGTAGTAAGTCAGAAACTGAAAGACACATATCGTATGATATCACTTATAGGTGTTACCTAAAACTTGATACCAGTGAAGATATTTCCATGGAGAAGGGCAATCACAGATTCATTAAACAAACTTATGGTTCACCAATGGAAAGGTGTGAGGATTGGATTCATTACGATATTGGGGTTAACAGACAGATACAAACACAGGTGAAATATATAATCACCAAAGACCTACGGAATACCAAGAGAAGACTACTCAACATTCTGTCATAACGTACATGGGAAAAGGATCCCAGGAAGAACAGACATATGTATATGTGTAAAAGAAACACATCTTGCACACCAAAAACAAGCCAAACGTTGTAATCAAACTTGCTGTAATATAAAATAAAAAAATTAAATTCAAAACACGAACAAGAAGTAGTGAGACAAACTTGAGGGGCTTTCTCCTGGCCCATTCCGTTCTAAATTCCAATCTAGAACGTGAATTCCATTGAGGCTCTGCTGCCCTAGTAACCAGATTTGGTAAGGGAGAACTGCTGCCACCTTGTGGCCGTTTCACACAACAGCAGCTTTAATCCCAGCGCTAATGGTCAGTGGATATTCAAAATCATGACAGGCCTGTAAATGACACCTGCCCTGAAAACAAATCCTGGGGTCATATATCGACCAAAAAATTCAAAAGACGTCCATATTTCAAAATGACAGTTTCAAGAGGCATATTTTATGCACATTAGTGTGCTGCTTCTTTTGCTTGCTTTCTTTCTTGGTTAAAAAAACGGGAATGGAAAAAGGCAACCCTCAGAATGGGCGAAAACGGTCACAAAAGAATCAATGGACAAAGGTTTAATCTCCAATATATATAAACAGCTCATGCAGCTTAATATTAATAAAACAAACAACCCAATACACAAATGGGCAGAAGATCTAAATAGACGTTTCTTCCAAGAAGACACAGAGATGGCCAAGACGCACATGAAAAGCTGCTCAACATCACTAATTATTAGAGAAATGCAAATCAAAACTACAATGAGGTATGACCTCACTCCTGTTAGAATCGGGATCATCAGAAAATCTACAAACAACAAATTCTGGGGACGGTGTGGACAAAAGGAACCCTCTTCCGCTATTGGTGGGCATGTAAATTGATACAGTCACTATGGAGAACAGTAAGGAGGTTCCTTTAAAAAACTAAAAAGAGAATTACCATAGGATCCAGCAATCCCACTTCTGGGCATATACCCGGAAAAAACCATAAATCACAAAGACACATTCACCACAATGTTCATTGCAGCACTATTTACAATAGCCAGGTAATGGAAGCAACCTAAATGCCCACAGACAGACAAATGGAAAAAGATGTGGTACATATATGAAATGGAATATTACTAAGCCATAAAAAGGAATGAAACTGGGTCATTTGTAGAGAAGTCGATGGATCTAGAGACTGTCATACAGAGTGAAGTAAGTCAGAAAGAGAAAAACAAATATTGTATATTAATGCATATATGTGGAACCTAGAAAAATGGTACAAATGAACTAGTTTGCAGGGCAGAAATAGAGACAGAGGTAGAGAACAAACGTATGGACACCAAGTGGGGGAAGCCATGGGGTGGTGGTGGTGGGATGAGTTGGGAGATTGGGATTGACCTGTATACATGTATATGCATGAAATAGATAACTAAGAATAATCTGCTGTACAAAAAAATAAATAAAATTAAATTTCAAAATTTTTAAAAATAAAATTTAAAAATAAAACAGAAAAAAGTTCTTCCATTCACACAGATGTATTTATATGAATGAATTATTTCCATGCTTATATCAATAAATACATAAAAGAGGAATAAAATCTAACTCGAACCAAAAAAAAAAAAACGGAACCTAACAGTCATACAGAGGAAAACCCTACCAAGTCACTTGCTCCAGCGGTAAACAATTATGAAATTGGTCAGAGGTGGGGAATCACCTCTCATACAGCCAGCAGCCCCGCCCCCCCACGCAAGGAGCGTCCTCATCGCAAAGCTGGGGGACCGTGCCGAGGCCTCTGTGAGTAAACGTGAGCTGAGCCCCAGGCCAGCTGCTGTTGAAATTTTCCCTCCCTTCCCAGGTAAAACACCTGAATATGTACAAGTGCTTGAAAACCTAGAGGAAGGGCCGTGGAGCCACACCAGCGACAGCACGCTGGCCAACTTGGTGCCTGCAGGCCAGCCAGGATGGTCCTGGCCCCGGGCGCTCTTCTGGAAGCTTTCCATTTCCCTGCCTGAGATACCCCTCCTGTCCCGGCCCCCACCCCTTTTTTTCCTTCCTCACCTCAGCCCGGAGAGAAAGTCCAGTGAAAGTTATGGGTGACACATCCTCTTCTTTACAGGTGGCAGCCTGGCAACTCCTGCAGAAAGTCCAGCAGAGCCCCACTCACACCGGGCCTCCCACAAAGCCGTGGACCCTCACACCCTCCCACCAGCACAGCCCCGAGACTGCTGACGGGGCAGAGAATATGGAGTCAGGCACAGCTGCAGGGGCTATTGCTGCCTGGAGTGCTGTTTATATGGACCTCAACCCAGGCACACCTGGGGAGGGCTTGCCGGCAGGGTCAGGCTGCCCAGGTCAGCTAATCCTCAGCCCTCAGGGAATCACATTGCAGAAAATGGACCTCGCTAAGACAGAATATTAGCCAAGGAAAAAAAGGACACAATGCCATTTGCAGCACCGTAGATGAGTCTAGAGGTAATCACGTGACTTGTAGTAAGTCAGAAAGTGAAAGACACATATCGTATGATATCACTTATAGGTGTTACCTAAAAATTGATACCAGGGCAGATATTTCCATGGAGAAGGGCAATCACAGATTCATTGAACAAACTTATGGTTCACCAATGGAAAGGTGTGAGGATTGGATTCATTACGATATTGGGGTTAACAGACAGATACAAACACAGGTGAAATATATAATCACCAAAGACCTACGGAATACCAAGAGAAGACTACTCAACATTCTGTCATAACGTACATGGGAAAAGGATCCCAGGAAGAACAGACATATGTATATGTGTAAAAGAAACACATCTTGCACACCAAAAACAAGCCAAAGGTTGTAATCAAACTTGCTGTAATAAAAAATAAAAAAATTAAATTCAAAACACGAACAAGAAGTAGTGAGACAAACTTGAGGGGCTTTCTCCTGGCCCATTCCGTTCTAAATTCCAATCTAGAACGTGAATTCCATTGAGGCTCTGCTGCCCTAGTAACCAGATTTGGTAAGGGAGAACTGCTGCCACCTTGTGGCCGTTTCACACAACAGCAGCTTTAATCCCAGCGCTAATGGTCAGTGGATATTCAAAATCATGACAGGCCTGTAAATGACACCTGCCCTGAAAACAAATCCTGGGGTCATATATCGACCAAAAAATTCAAAAGACGTCCATATTTCAAAATGACAGTTTCAAGAGGCATATTTTATGCACATTAGTGTGCTGCTTCTTTTGCTTGCTTTCTTTCTTGGTTAAAAAAACGGGAATGGAAAAAGGCAACCCTCAGAATGGGCGAAAACGGTCACAAAAGAATCAATGGACAAAGGTTTAATCTCCAATATATATAAACAGCTCATGCAGCTTAATATTAATAAAACAAACAACCCAATACACAAATGGGCAGAAGATCTAAATAGACGTTTCTTCCAAGAAGACACAGAGATGGCCAAGACGCACATGAAAAGCTGCTCAACATCACTAATTATTAGAGAAATGCAAATCAAAACTACAATGAGGTATGACCTCACTCCTGTTAGAATCGGGATCATCAGAAAATCTACAAACAACAAATTCTGGGGACGGTGTGGACAAAAGGAACCCTCTTCCGCTATTGGTGGGCATGTAAATTGATACAGTCACTATGGAGAACAGTAAGGAGGTTCCTTTAAAAAACTAAAAAGAGAATTACCATAGGATCCAGCAATCCCACTTCTGGGCATATACCCGGAAAAAACCATAAATCACAAAGACACATTCACCACAATGTTCATTGCAGCACTATTTACAATAGCCAGGTAATGGAAGCAACCTAAATGCCCAAATGGAAAAAGATGTGGTACATATATGAAAACAGACAAATGGAAAAAGATGTGGTACATATATGAAATGGAATATTACTAAGCCATAAAAAGGAATGAAACTGGGTCATTTGTAGAGAAGTCGATGGATCTAGAGACTGTCATACAGAGTGAAGTAAGTCAGAAAGAGAAAAACAAATATTGTATATTAATGCATATATGTGGAACCTAGAAAAATGGTACAAATGAACTAGTTTGCAGGGCAGAAATAGAGACAGAGGTAGAGAACAAACGTATGGACACCAAGTGGGGGAAGCCATGGGGTGGTGGTGGTGGGATGAGTTGGGAGATTGGGATTGACCTGTATACATGTATATGCATGAAATAGATAACTAAGAATAATCTACTGTACAAAAAAATAAATAAAATTAAATTTCAAAATTTTTAAAAATAAAATTTAAAAATAAAACAGAAAAAAGTTCTTCCATTCACACAGATGTATTTATATGAATGAATTATTTCCATGCTTATATCAATAAATACATAAAAGAGGAATAAAATCTAACTCGAACCAAAAAAAAAAAAACGGAACCTAACAGTCATACAGAGGAAAACCCTACCAAGTCACTTGCTCCAGCGGTAAACAATTATGAAATTGGTCAGAGGTGGGGAATCACCTCTCATACAGCCAGCAGCCCCGCCCCCCCACGCAAGGATCGTCCTCATCGCAAAGCTGGGGGACCGTGCCGAGGCCTCTGTGAGTAAACGTGAGCTGAGCCCCAGGCCAGCTGCTGTTGAAATTTTCCCTCCCTTCCCAGGTAAAACACCTGAATATGTACAAGTGCTTGAAAACCTAGAGGAAGGGCCGTGGAGCCACACCAGCGACAGCACGCTGGCCAACTTGGTGCCTGCAGGCCAGCCAGGATGGTCCTGGCCCCGGGCGCTCTTCTGGAAGCTTTCCATTTCCCTGCCTGAGATACCCCTCCTGTCCCGGCCCCCACCCCTTTTTTTCCTTCCTCACCTCAGCCCGGAGAGAAAGTCCAGTGAAAGTTATGGGTGACACATCCTCTTCTTTACAGGTGGCAGCCTGGCAACTCCTGCAGAAAGTCCAGCAGAGCCCCACTCACACCGGGCCTCCCACAAAGCCGTGGACCCTCACACCCTCCCACCAGCACAGCCCCGAGACTGCTGACGGGGCAGAGAATATGGAGTCAGGCACAGCTGCAGGGGCTATTGCTGCCTGGAGTGCTGTTTATATGGACCTCAACCCAGGCACACCTGGGGAGGGCTTGCCGGCAGGGTCAGGCTGCCCAGGTCAGCTAATCCTCAGCCCTCAGGGAATCACATTGCAGAAAATGGACCTCGCTAAGACAGAATATTAGCCAAGGAAAAAAAGGACACAATGCCATTTGCAGCACCGTAGATGAGTCTAGAGGTAATCACGTGACTTGTAGTAAGTCAGAAAGTGAAAGACACATATCGTATGATATCACTTATAGGTGTTACCTAAAAATTGATACCAGGGCAGATATTTCCATGGAGAAGGGCAATCACAGATTCATTGAACAAACTTATGGTTCACCAATGGAAAGGTGTGAGGATTGGATTCATTACGATATTGGGGTTAACAGACAGATACAAACACAGGTGAAATATATAATCACCAAAGACCTACGGAATACCAAGAGAAGACTACTCAACATTCTGTCATAACGTACATGGGAAAAGGATCCCAGGAAGAACAGACATATGTATATGTGTAAAAGAAACACATCTTGCACACCAAAAACAAGCCAAACGTTGTAATCAAACTTGCTGTAATATAAAATAAAAAAATTAAATTCAAAACACGAACAAGAAGTAGTGAGACAAACTTGAGGGGCTTTCTCCTGGCCCATTCCGTTCTAAATTCCAATCTAGAACGTGAATTCCATTGAGGCTCTGCTGCCCTAGTAACCAGATTTGGTAAGGGAGAACTGCTGCCACCTTGTGGCCGTTTCACACAACAGCAGCTTTAATCCCAGCGCTAATGGTCAGTGGATATTCAAAATCATGACAGGCCTGTAAATGACACCTGCCCTGAAAACAAATCCTGGGGTCATATATCGACCAAAAAATTCAAAAGACGTCCATATTTCAAAATGACAGTTTCAAGAGGCATATTTTATGCACATTAGTGTGCTGCTTCTTTTGCTTTCTTTCTTTCTTGGTTAAAAAAACGGGAATGGAAAAAGGCAACCCTCAGAATGGGCGAAAACGGTCACAAAAGAATCAATGGACAAAGGTTTAATCTCCAATATATATAAACAGCTCATGCAGCTTAATATTAATAAAACAAACAACCCAATACACAAATGGGCAGAAGATCTAAATAGACGTTTCTTCCAAGAAGACACAGAGATGGCCAAGACGCACATGAAAAGCTGCTCAACATCACTAATTATTAGAGAAATGCAAATCAAAACTACAATGAGGTATGACCTCACTCCTGTTAGAATCGGGATCATCAGAAAATCTACAAACAACAAATTCTGGGGACGGTGTGGACAAAAGGAACCCTCTTCCGCTATTGGTGGGCATGTAAATTGATACAGTCACTATGGAGAACAGTAAGGAGGTTCCTTTAAAAAACTAAAAAGAGAATTACCATAGGATCCAGCAATCCCACTTCTGGGCATATACCCGGAAAAAACCATAAATCACAAAGACACATTCACCACAATGTTCATTGCAGCACTATTTACAATAGCCAGGTAATGGAAGCAACCTAAATGCCCACAGACAGACAAATGGAAAAAGAAGTGGTACATATATGAAATGGAATATTACTAAGCCATAAAAAGGAATGAAACTGGGTCATTTGTAGAGAAGTCGATGGATCTAGAGACTGTCATACAGAGTGAAGTAAGTCAGAAAGAGAAAAACAAATATTGTATATTAATGCATATATGTGGAACCTAGAAAAATGGTACAAATGAACTAGTTTGCAGGGCAGAAATAGAGACAGAGGTAGAGAACAAACGTATGGACACCAAGTGGGGGAAGCCATGGGGTGGTGGTGGTGGGATGAGTTGGGAGATTGGGATTGACCTGTATACATGTATATGCATGAAATAGATAACTAAGAATAATCTACTGTACAAAAAAATAAATAAAATTAAATTTCAAAATTTTTAAAAATAAAATTTAAAAATAAAACAGAAAAAAGTTCTTCCATTCACACAGATGTATTTATATGAATGAATTATTTCCATGCTTATATCAATAAATACATAAAAGAGGAATAAAATCTAACTCGAACCAAAAAAAAAAAAAACGGAACCTAACAGTCATACAGAGGAAAACCCTACCAAGTCACTTGCTCCAGCGGTAAACAATTATGAAATTGGTCAGAGGTGGGGAATCACCTCTCATACAGCCAGCAGCCCCGCCCCCCCACGCAAGGATCGTCCTCATCGCAAAGCTGGGGGACCGTGCCGAGGCCTCTGTGAGTAAACGTGAGCTGAGCCCCAGGCCAGCTGCTGTTGAAATTTTCCCTCCCTTCCCAGGTAAAACACCTGAATATGTACAAGTGCTTGAAAACCTAGAGGAAGGGCCGTGGAGCCACACCAGCGACAGCACGCTGGCCAACTTGGTGCCTGCAGGCCAGCCAGGATGGTCCTGGCCCCGGGCGCTCTTCTGGAAGCTTTCCATTTCCCTGCCTGAGATACCCCTCCTGTCCCGGCCCCCACCCCTTTTTTTCCTTCCTCACCTCAGCCCGGAGAGAAAGTCCAGTGAAAGTTATGGGTGACACATCCTCTTCTTTACAGGTGGCAGCCTGGCAACTCCTGCAGAAAGTCCAGCAGAGCCCCACTCACACCGGGCCTCCCACAAAGCCGTGGACCCTCACACCCTCCCACCAGCACAGCCCCGAGACTGCTGACGGGGCAGAGAATATGGAGTCAGGCACAGCTGCAGGGGCTATTGCTGCCTGGAGTGCTGTTTATATGGACCTCAACCCAGGCACACCTGGGGAGGGCTTGCCGGCAGGGTCAGGCTGCCCAGGTCAGCTAATCCTCAGCCCTCAGGGAATCACATTGCAGAAAATGGACCTCGCTAAGACAGAATATTAGCCAAGGAAAAAAAGGACACAATGCCATTTGCAGCACCGTAGATGAGTCTAGAGGTAATCACGTGACTTGTAGTAAGTCAGAAACTGAAAGACACATATCGTATGATATCACTTATAGGTGTTACCTAAAACTTGATACCAGTGAAGATATTTCCATGGAGAAGGGCAATCACAGATTCATTAAACAAACTTATGGTTCACCAATGGAAAGGTGTGAGGATTGGATTCATTACGATATTGGGGTTAACAGACAGATACAAACACAGGTGAAATATATAATCACCAAAGACCTACGGAATACCAAGAGAAGACTACTCAACATTCTGTCATAACGTACATGGGAAAAGGATCCCAGGAAGAACAGACATATGTATATGTGTAAAAGAAACACATCTTGCACACCAAAAACAAGCCAAACGTTGTAATCAAACTTGCTGTAATATAAAATAAAAAAATTAAATTCAAAACACGAACAAGAAGTAGTGAGACAAACTTGAGGGGCTTTCTCCTGGCCCATTCCGTTCTAAATTCCAATCTAGAACGTGAATTCCATTGAGGCTCTGCTGCCCTAGTAACCAGATTTGGTAAGGGAGAACTGCTGCCACCTTGTGGCCGTTTCACACAACAGCAGCTTTAATCCCAGCGCTAATGGTCAGTGGATATTCAAAATCATGACAGGCCTGTAAATGACACCTGCCCTGAAAACAAATCCTGGGGTCATATATCGACCAAAAAATTCAAAAGACGTCCATATTTCAAAATGACAGTTTCAAGAGGCATATTTTATGCACATTAGTGTGCTGCTTCTTTTGCTTGCTTTCTTTCTTGGTTAAAAAAACGGGAATGGAAAAAGGCAACCCTCAGAATGGGCGAAAACGGTCACAAAAGAATCAATGGACAAAGGTTTAATCTCCAATATATATAAACAGCTCATGCAGCTTAATATTAATAAAACAAACAACCCAATACACAAATGGGCAGAAGATCTAAATAGACGTTTCTTCCAAGAAGACACAGAGATGGCCAAGACGCACATGAAAAGCTGCTCAACATCACTAATTATTAGAGAAATGCAAATCAAAACTACAATGAGGTATGACCTCACTCCTGTTAGAATCGGGATCATCAGAAAATCTACAAACAACAAATTCTGGGGACGGTGTGGACAAAAGGAACCCTCTTCCGCTATTGGTGGGCATGTAAATTGATACAGTCACTATGGAGAACAGTAAGGAGGTTCCTTTAAAAAACTAAAAAGAGAATTACCATAGGATCCAGCAATCCCACTTCTGGGCATATACCCGGAAAAAACCATAAATCACAAAGACACATTCACCACAATGTTCATTGCAGCACTATTTACAATAGCCAGGTAATGGAAGCAACCTAAATGCCCACAGACAGACAAATGGAAAAAGATGTGGTACATATATGAAATGGAATATTACTAAGCCATAAAAAGGAATGAAACTGGGTCATTTGTAGAGAAGTCGATGGATCTAGAGACTGTCATACAGAGTGAAGTAAGTCAGAAAGAGAAAAACAAATATTGTATATTAATGCATATATGTGGAACCTAGAAAAATGGTACAAATGAACTAGTTTGCAGGGCAGAAATAGAGACAGAGGTAGAGAACAAACGTATGGACACCAAGTGGGGGAAGCCATGGGGTGGTGGTGGTGGGATGAGTTGGGAGATTGGGATTGACCTGTATACATGTATATGCATGAAATAGATAACTAAGAATAATCTGCTGTACAAAAAAATAAATAAAATTAAATTTCAAAATTTTTAAAAATAAAATTTAAAAATAAAACAGAAAAAAGTTCTTCCATTCACACAGATGTATTTATATGAATGAATTATTTCCATGCTTATATCAATAAATACATAAAAGAGGAATAAAATCTAACTCGAACCAAAAAAAAAAAAACGGAACCTAACAGTCATACAGAGGAAAACCCTACCAAGTCACTTGCTCCAGCGGTAAACAATTATGAAATTGGTCAGAGGTGGGGAATCACCTCTCATACAGCCAGCAGCCCCGCCCCCCCACGCAAGGAGCGTCCTCATCGCAAAGCTGGGGGACCGTGCCGAGGCCTCTGTGAGTAAACGTGAGCTGAGCCCCAGGCCAGCTGCTGTTGAAATTTTCCCTCCCTTCCCAGGTAAAACACCTGAATATGTACAAGTGCTTGAAAACCTAGAGGAAGGGCCGTGGAGCCACACCAGCGACAGCACGCTGGCCAACTTGGTGCCTGCAGGCCAGCCAGGATGGTCCTGGCCCCGGGCGCTCTTCTGGAAGCTTTCCATTTCCCTGCCTGAGATACCCCTCCTGTCCCGGCCCCCACCCCTTTTTTTCCTTCCTCACCTCAGCCCGGAGAGAAAGTCCAGTGAAAGTTATGGGTGACACATCCTCTTCTTTACAGGTGGCAGCCTGGCAACTCCTGCAGAAAGTCCAGCAGAGCCCCACTCACACCGGGCCTCCCACAAAGCCGTGGACCCTCACACCCTCCCACCAGCACAGCCCCGAGACTGCTGACGGGGCAGAGAATATGGAGTCAGGCACAGCTGCAGGGGCTATTGCTGCCTGGAGTGCTGTTTATATGGACCTCAACCCAGGCACACCTGGGGAGGGCTTGCCGGCAGGGTCAGGCTGCCCAGGTCAGCTAATCCTCAGCCCTCAGGGAATCACATTGCAGAAAATGGACCTCGCTAAGACAGAATATTAGCCAAGGAAAAAAAGGACACAATGCCATTTGCAGCACCGTAGATGAGTCTAGAGGTAATCACGTGACTTGTAGTAAGTCAGAAAGTGAAAGACACATATCGTATGATATCACTTATAGGTGTTACCTAAAAATTGATACCAGGGCAGATATTTCCATGGAGAAGGGCAATCACAGATTCATTGAACAAACTTATGGTTCACCAATGGAAAGGTGTGAGGATTGGATTCATTACGATATTGGGGTTAACAGACAGATACAAACACAGGTGAAATATATAATCACCAAAGACCTACGGAATACCAAGAGAAGACTACTCAACATTCTGTCATAACGTACATGGGAAAAGGATCCCAGGAAGAACAGACATATGTATATGTGTAAAAGAAACACATCTTGCACACCAAAAACAAGCCAAAGGTTGTAATCAAACTTGCTGTAATAAAAAATAAAAAAATTAAATTCAAAACACGAACAAGAAGTAGTGAGACAAACTTGAGGGGCTTTCTCCTGGCCCATTCCGTTCTAAATTCCAATCTAGAACGTGAATTCCATTGAGGCTCTGCTGCCCTAGTAACCAGATTTGGTAAGGGAGAACTGCTGCCACCTTGTGGCCGTTTCACACAACAGCAGCTTTAATCCCAGCGCTAATGGTCAGTGGATATTCAAAATCATGACAGGCCTGTAAATGACACCTGCCCTGAAAACAAATCCTGGGGTCATATATCGACCAAAAAATTCAAAAGACGTCCATATTTCAAAATGACAGTTTCAAGAGGCATATTTTATGCACATTAGTGTGCTGCTTCTTTTGCTTGCTTTCTTTCTTGGTTAAAAAAACGGGAATGGAAAAAGGCAACCCTCAGAATGGGCGAAAACGGTCACAAAAGAATCAATGGACAAAGGTTTAATCTCCAATATATATAAACAGCTCATGCAGCTTAATATTAATAAAACAAACAACCCAATACACAAATGGGCAGAAGATCTAAATAGACGTTTCTTCCAAGAAGACACAGAGATGGCCAAGACGCACATGAAAAGCTGCTCAACATCACTAATTATTAGAGAAATGCAAATCAAAACTACAATGAGGTATGACCTCACTCCTGTTAGAATCGGGATCATCAGAAAATCTACAAACAACAAATTCTGGGGACGGTGTGGACAAAAGGAACCCTCTTCCGCTATTGGTGGGCATGTAAATTGATACAGTCACTATGGAGAACAGTAAGGAGGTTCCTTTAAAAAACTAAAAAGAGAATTACCATAGGATCCAGCAATCCCACTTCTGGGCATATACCCGGAAAAAACCATAAATCACAAAGACACATTCACCACAATGTTCATTGCAGCACTATTTACAATAGCCAGGTAATGGAAGCAACCTAAATGCCCAAATGGAAAAAGATGTGGTACATATATGAAAACAGACAAATGGAAAAAGATGTGGTACATATATGAAATGGAATATTACTAAGCCATAAAAAGGAATGAAACTGGGTCATTTGTAGAGAAGTCGATGGATCTAGAGACTGTCATACAGAGTGAAGTAAGTCAGAAAGAGAAAAACAAATATTGTATATTAATGCATATATGTGGAACCTAGAAAAATGGTACAAATGAACTAGTTTGCAGGGCAGAAATAGAGACAGAGGTAGAGAACAAACGTATGGACACCAAGTGGGGGAAGCCATGGGGTGGTGGTGGTGGGATGAGTTGGGAGATTGGGATTGACCTGTATACATGTATATGCATGAAATAGATAACTAAGAATAATCTACTGTACAAAAAAATAAATAAAATTAAATTTCAAAATTTTTAAAAATAAAATTTAAAAATAAAACAGAAAAAAGTTCTTCCATTCACACAGATGTATTTATATGAATGAATTATTTCCATGCTTATATCAATAAATACATAAAAGAGGAATAAAATCTAACTCGAACCAAAAAAAAAAAAACGGAACCTAACAGTCATACAGAGGAAAACCCTACCAAGTCACTTGCTCCAGCGGTAAACAATTATGAAATTGGTCAGAGGTGGGGAATCACCTCTCATACAGCCAGCAGCCCCGCCCCCCCACGCAAGGATCGTCCTCATCGCAAAGCTGGGGGACCGTGCCGAGGCCTCTGTGAGTAAACGTGAGCTGAGCCCCAGGCCAGCTGCTGTTGAAATTTTCCCTCCCTTCCCAGGTAAAACACCTGAATATGTACAAGTGCTTGAAAACCTAGAGGAAGGGCCGTGGAGCCACACCAGCGACAGCACGCTGGCCAACTTGGTGCCTGCAGGCCAGCCAGGATGGTCCTGGCCCCGGGCGCTCTTCTGGAAGCTTTCCATTTCCCTGCCTGAGATACCCCTCCTGTCCCGGCCCCCACCCCTTTTTTTCCTTCCTCACCTCAGCCCGGAGAGAAAGTCCAGTGAAAGTTATGGGTGACACATCCTCTTCTTTACAGGTGGCAGCCTGGCAACTCCTGCAGAAAGTCCAGCAGAGCCCCACTCACACCGGGCCTCCCACAAAGCCGTGGACCCTCACACCCTCCCACCAGCACAGCCCCGAGACTGCTGACGGGGCAGAGAATATGGAGTCAGGCACAGCTGCAGGGGCTATTGCTGCCTGGAGTGCTGTTTATATGGACCTCAACCCAGGCACACCTGGGGAGGGCTTGCCGGCAGGGTCAGGCTGCCCAGGTCAGCTAATCCTCAGCCCTCAGGGAATCACATTGCAGAAAATGGACCTCGCTAAGACAGAATATTAGCCAAGGAAAAAAAGGACACAATGCCATTTGCAGCACCGTAGATGAGTCTAGAGGTAATCACGTGACTTGTAGTAAGTCAGAAAGTGAAAGACACATATCGTATGATATCACTTATAGGTGTTACCTAAAAATTGATACCAGGGCAGATATTTCCATGGAGAAGGGCAATCACAGATTCATTGAACAAACTTATGGTTCACCAATGGAAAGGTGTGAGGATTGGATTCATTACGATATTGGGGTTAACAGACAGATACAAACACAGGTGAAATATATAATCACCAAAGACCTACGGAATACCAAGAGAAGACTACTCAACATTCTGTCATAACGTACATGGGAAAAGGATCCCAGGAAGAACAGACATATGTATATGTGTAAAAGAAACACATCTTGCACACCAAAAACAAGCCAAACGTTGTAATCAAACTTGCTGTAATATAAAATAAAAAAATTAAATTCAAAACACGAACAAGAAGTAGTGAGACAAACTTGAGGGGCTTTCTCCTGGCCCATTCCGTTCTAAATTCCAATCTAGAACGTGAATTCCATTGAGGCTCTGCTGCCCTAGTAACCAGATTTGGTAAGGGAGAACTGCTGCCACCTTGTGGCCGTTTCACACAACAGCAGCTTTAATCCCAGCGCTAATGGTCAGTGGATATTCAAAATCATGACAGGCCTGTAAATGACACCTGCCCTGAAAACAAATCCTGGGGTCATATATCGACCAAAAAATTCAAAAGACGTCCATATTTCAAAATGACAGTTTCAAGAGGCATATTTTATGCACATTAGTGTGCTGCTTCTTTTGCTTTCTTTCTTTCTTGGTTAAAAAAACGGGAATGGAAAAAGGCAACCCTCAGAATGGGCGAAAACGGTCACAAAAGAATCAATGGACAAAGGTTTAATCTCCAATATATATAAACAGCTCATGCAGCTTAATATTAATAAAACAAACAACCCAATACACAAATGGGCAGAAGATCTAAATAGACGTTTCTTCCAAGAAGACACAGAGATGGCCAAGACGCACATGAAAAGCTGCTCAACATCACTAATTATTAGAGAAATGCAAATCAAAACTACAATGAGGTATGACCTCACTCCTGTTAGAATCGGGATCATCAGAAAATCTACAAACAACAAATTCTGGGGACGGTGTGGACAAAAGGAACCCTCTTCCGCTATTGGTGGGCATGTAAATTGATACAGTCACTATGGAGAACAGTAAGGAGGTTCCTTTAAAAAACTAAAAAGAGAATTACCATAGGATCCAGCAATCCCACTTCTGGGCATATACCCGGAAAAAACCATAAATCACAAAGACACATTCACCACAATGTTCATTGCAGCACTATTTACAATAGCCAGGTAATGGAAGCAACCTAAATGCCCAAATGGAAAAAGATGTGGTACATATATGAAAACAGACAAATGGAAAAAGATGTGGTACATATATGAAATGGAATATTACTAAGCCATAAAAAGGAATGAAACTGGGTCATTTGTAGAGAAGTCGATGGATCTAGAGACTGTCATACAGAGTGAAGTAAGTCAGAAAGAGAAAAACAAATATTGTATATTAATGCATATATGTGGAACCTAGAAAAATGGTACAAATGAACTAGTTTGCAGGGCAGAAATAGAGACAGAGGTAGAGAACAAACGTATGGACACCAAGTGGGGGAAGCCATGGGGTGGTGGTGGTGGGATGAGTTGGGAGATTGGGATTGACCTGTATACATGTATATGCATGAAATAGATAACTAAGAATAATCTACTGTACAAAAAAATAAATAAAATTAAATTTCAAAATTTTTAAAAATAAAATTTAAAAATAAAACAGAAAAAAGTTCTTCCATTCACACAGATGTATTTATATGAATGAATTATTTCCATGCTTATATCAATAAATACATAAAAGAGGAATAAAATCTAACTCGAACCAAAAAAAAAAAAAACGGAACCTAACAGTCATACAGAGGAAAACCCTACCAAGTCACTTGCTCCAGCGGTAAACAATTATGAAATTGGTCAGAGGTGGGGAATCACCTCTCATACAGCCAGCAGCCCCGCCCCCCCACGCAAGGATCGTCCTCATCGCAAAGCTGGGGGACCGTGCCGAGGCCTCTGTGAGTAAACGTGAGCTGAGCCCCAGGCCAGCTGCTGTTGAAATTTTCCCTCCCTTCCCAGGTAAAACACCTGAATATGTACAAGTGCTTGAAAACCTAGAGGAAGGGCCGTGGAGCCACACCAGCGACAGCACGCTGGCCAACTTGGTGCCTGCAGGCCAGCCAGGATGGTCCTGGCCCCGGGCGCTCTTCTGGAAGCTTTCCATTTCCCTGCCTGAGATACCCCTCCTGTCCCGGCCCCCACCCCTTTTTTTCCTTCCTCACCTCAGCCCGGAGAGAAAGTCCAGTGAAAGTTATGGGTGACACATCCTCTTCTTTACAGGTGGCAGCCTGGCAACTCCTGCAGAAAGTCCAGCAGAGCCCCACTCACACCGGGCCTCCCACAAAGCCATGGACCCTCACACCCTCCCACCAGCACAGCCCCGAGACTGCTGACGGGGCAGAGAATATGGAGTCAGGCACAGCTGCAGGGGCTATTGCTGCCTGGAGTGCTGTTTATATGGACCTCAACCCAGGCACACCTGGGGAGGGCTTGCCGGCAGGGTCAGGCTGCCCAGGTCAGCTAATCCTCAGCCCTCAGGGAATCACATTGCAGAAAATGGACCTCGCTAAGACAGAATATTAGCCAAGGAAAAAAAGGACACAATGCCATTTGCAGCACCGTAGATGAGTCTAGAGGTAATCACGTGACTTGTAGTAAGTCAGAAACTGAAAGACACATATCGTATGATATCACTTATAGGTGTTACCTAAAACTTGATACCAGTGAAGATATTTCCATGGAGAAGGGCAATCACAGATTCATTAAACAAACTTATGGTTCACCAATGGAAAGGTGTGAGGATTGGATTCATTACGATATTGGGGTTAACAGACAGATACAAACACAGGTGAAATATATAATCACCAAAGACCTACGGAATACCAAGAGAAGACTACTCAACATTCTGTCATAACGTACATGGGAAAAGGATCCCAGGAAGAACAGACATATGTATATGTGTAAAAGAAACACATCTTGCACACCAAAAACAAGCCAAACGTTGTAATCAAACTTGCTGTAATAAAAAATAAAAAAATTAAATTCAAAACACGAACAAGAAGTAGTGAGACAAACTTGAGGGGCTTTCTCCTGGCCCATTCCGTTCTAAATTCCAATCTAGAACGTGAATTCCATTGAGGCTCTGCTGCCCTAGTAACCAGATTTGGTAAGGGAGAACTGCTGCCACCTTGTGGCCGTTTCACACAACAGCAGCTTTAATCCCAGCGCTAATGGTCAGTGGATATTCAAAATCATGACAGGCCTGTAAATGACACCTGCCCTGAAAACAAATCCTGGTGTCATATATCGACCAAAAAATTCAAAAGACGTCCATATTTCAAAATGACAGTTTCAAGAGGCATATTTTATGCACATTAGTGTGCTGCTTCTTTTGCTTGCTTTCTTTCTTGGTTAAAAAAACGGGAATGGAAAAAGGCAACCCTCAGAATGGGCGAAAACGGTCACAAAAGAATCAATGGACAAAGGTTTAATCTCCAATATATATAAACAGCTCATGCAGCTTAATATTAATAAAACAAACAACCCAATACACAAATGGGCAGAAGATCTAAATAGACGTTTCTTCCAAGAAGACACAGAGATGGCCAAGACGCACATGAAAAGCTGCTCAACATCACTAATTATTAGAGAAATGCAAATCAAAACTACAATGAGGTATGACCTCACTCCTGTTAGAATCGGGATCATCAGAAAATCTACAAACAACAAATTCTGGGGACGGTGTGGACAAAAGGAACCCTCTTCCGCTATTGGTGGGCATGTAAATTGATACAGTCACTATGGAGAACAGTAAGGAGGTTCCTTTAAAAAACTAAAAAGAGAATTACCATAGGATCCAGCAATCCCACTTCTGGGCATATACCCGGAAAAAACCATAAATCACAAAGACACATTCACCACAATGTTCATTGCAGCACTATTTACAATAGCCAGGTAATGGAAGCAACCTAAATGCCCACAGACAGACAAATGGAAAAAGATGTGGTACATATATGAAATGGAATATTACTAAGCCATAAAAAGGAATGAAACTGGGTCATTTGTAGAGAAGTCGATGGATCTAGAGACTGTCATACAGAGTGAAGTAAGTCAGAAAGAGAAAAACAAATATTGTATATTAATGCATATATGTGGAACCTAGAAAAATGGTACAAATGAACTAGTTTGCAGGGCAGAAATAGAGACAGAGGTAGAGAACAAACGTATGGACACCAAGTGGGGGAAGCCATGGGGTGGTGGTGGTGGGATGAGTTGGGAGATTGGGATTGACCTGTATACATGTATATGCATGAAATAGATAACTAAGAATAATCTGCTGTACAAAAAAATAAATAAAATTAAATTTCAAAATTTTTAAAAATAAAATTTAAAAATAAAACAGAAAAAAGTTCTTCCATTCACACAGATGTATTTATATGAATGAATTATTTCCATGCTTATATCAATAAATACATAAAAGAGGAATAAAATCTAACTCGAACCAAAAAAAAAAAACGGAACCTAACAGTCATACAGAGGAAAACCCTACCAAGTCACTTGCTCCAGCGGTAAACAATTATGAAATTGGTCAGAGGTGGGGAATCACCTCTCATACAGCCAGCAGCCCCGCCCCCCCACGCAAGGAGCGTCCTCATCGCAAAGCTGGGGGACCGTGCCGAGGCCTCTGTGAGTAAACGTGAGCTGAGCCCCAGGCCAGCTGCTGTTGAAATTTTCCCTCCCTTCCCAGGTAAAACACCTGAATATGTACAAGTGCTTGAAAACCTAGAGGAAGGGCCGTGGAGCCACACCAGCGACAGCACGCTGGCCAACTTGGTGCCTGCAGGCCAGCCAGGATGGTCCTGGCCCCGGGCGCTCTTCTGGAAGATTTCCATTTCCCTGCCTGAGATACCCCTCCTGTCCCGGCCCCCACTCCTTTTTTTCCTTCCTCACCTCAGCCCGGAGAGAAAGTCCAGTGAAAGTTATGGGTGACACATCCTCTTCTTTACAGGTGGCAGCCTGGCAACTCCTGCAGAAAGTCCAGCAGAGCCCCACTCACACCGGGCCTCCCACAAAGCCGTGGACCCTCACACCCTCCCACCAGCACAGCCCCGAGACTGCTGACGGGGCAGAGAATATGGAGTCAGGCACAGCTGCAGGGGCTATTGCTGCCTGGAGTGCTGTTTATATGGACCTCAACCCAGGCACACCTGGGGAGGGCTTGCCGGCAGGGTCAGGCTGCCCAGGTCAGCTAATCCTCAGCCCTCAGGGAATCACATTGCAGAAAATGGACCTCGCTAAGACAGAATATTAGCCAAGGAAAAAAAGGACACAATGCCATTTGCAGCACCGTAGATGAGTCTAGAGGTAATCACGTGACTTGTAGTAAGTCAGAAAGTGAAAGACACATATCGTATGATATCACTTATAGGTGTTACCTAAAAATTGATACCAGGGCAGATATTTCCATGGAGAAGGGCAATCACAGATTCATTGAACAAACTTATGGTTCACCAATGGAAAGGTGTGAGGATTGGATTCATTACGATATTGGGGTTAACAGACAGATACAAACACAGGTGAAATATATAATCACCAAAGACCTACGGAATACCAAGAGAAGACTACTCAACATTCTGTCATAACGTACATGGGAAAAGGATCCCAGGAAGAACAGACATATGTATATGTGTAAAAGAAACACATCTTGCACACCAAAAACAAGCCAAACGTTGTAATCAAACTTGCTGTAATAAAAAATAAAAAAATTAAATTCAAAACACGAACAAGAAGTAGTGAGACAAACTTGAGGGGCTTTCTCCTGGCCCATTCCGTTCTAAATTCCAATCTAGAACGTGAATTCCATTGAGGCTCTGCTGCCCTAGTAACCAGATTTGGTAAGGGAGAACTGCTGCCACCTTGTGGCCGTTTCACACAACAGCAGCTTTAATCCCAGCGCTAATGGTCAGTGGATATTCAAAATCATGACAGGCCTGTAAATGACACCTGCCCTGAAAACAAATCCTGGGGTCATATATCGACCAAAAAATTCAAAAGACGTCCATATTTCAAAATGACAGTTTCAAGAGGCATATTTTATGCACATTAGTGTGCTGCTTCTTTTGCTTGCTTTCTTTCTTGGTTAAAAAAACGGGAATGGAAAAAGGCAACCCTCAGAATGGGCGAAAACGGTCACAAAAGAATCAATGGACAAAGGTTTAATCTCCAATATATATAAACAGCTCATGCAGCTTAATATTAATAAAACAAACAACCCAATACACAAATGGGCAGAAGATCTAAATAGACGTTTCTTCCAAGAAGACACAGAGATGGCCAAGACGCACATGAAAAGCTGCTCAACATCACTAATTATTAGAGAAATGCAAATCAAAACTACAATGAGGTATGACCTCACTCCTGTTAGAATCGGGATCATCAGAAAATCTACAAACAACAAATTCTGGGGACGGTGTGGACAAAAGGAACCCTCTTCCGCTATTGGTGGGCATGTAAATTGATACAGTCACTATGGAGAACAGTAAGGAGGTTCCTTTAAAAAACTAAAAAGAGAATTACCATAGGATCCAGCAATCCCACTTCTGGGCATATACCCGGAAAAAACCATAAATCACAAAGACACATTCACCACAATGTTCATTGCAGCACTATTTACAATAGCCAGGTAATGGAAGCAACCTAAATGCCCAAATGGAAAAAGATGTGGTACATATATGAAAACAGACAAATGGAAAAAGATGTGGTACATATATGAAATGGAATATTACTAAGCCATAAAAAGGAATGAAACTGGGTCATTTGTAGAGAAGTCGATGGATCTAGAGACTGTCATACAGAGTGAAGTAAGTCAGAAAGAGAAAAACAAATATTGTATATTAATGCATATATGTGGAACCTAGAAAAATGGTACAAATGAACTAGTTTGCAGGGCAGAAATAGAGACAGAGGTAGAGAACAAACGTATGGACACCAAGTGGGGGAAGCCATGGGGTGGTGGTGGTGGGATGAGTTGGGAGATTGGGATTGACCTGTATACATGTATATGCATGAAATAGATAACTAAGAATAATCTACTGTACAAAAAAATAAATAAAATTAAATTTCAAAATTTTTAAAAATAAAATTTAAAAATAAAACAGAAAAAAGTTCTTCCATTCACACAGATGTATTTATATGAATGAATTATTTCCATGCTTATATCAATAAATACATAAAAGAGGAATAAAATCTAACTCGAACCAAAAAAAAAAAAAACGGAACCTAACAGTCATACAGAGGAAAACCCTACCAAGTCACTTGCTCCAGCGGTAAACAATTATGAAATTGGTCAGAGGTGGGGAATCACCTCTCATACAGCCAGCAGCCCCGCCCCCCCACGCAAGGATCGTCCTCATCGCAAAGCTGGGGGACCGTGCCGAGGCCTCTGTGAGTAAACGTGAGCTGAGCCCCAGGCCAGCTGCTGTTGAAATTTTCCCTCCCTTCCCAGGTAAAACACCTGAATATGTACAAGTGCTTGAAAACCTAGAGGAAGGGCCGTGGAGCCACACCAGCGACAGCACGCTGGCCAACTTGGTGCCTGCAGGCCAGCCAGGATGGTCCTGGCCCCGGGCGCTCTTCTGGAAGCTTTCCATTTCCCTGCCTGAGATACCCCTCCTGTCCCGGCCCCCACCCCTTTTTTTCCTTCCTCACCTCAGCCCGGAGAGAAAGTCCAGTGAAAGTTATGGGTGACACATCCTCTTCTTTACAGGTGGCAGCCTGGCAACTCCTGCAGAAAGTCCAGCAGAGCCCCACTCACACCGGGCCTCCCACAAAGCCGTGGACCCTCACACCCTCCCACCAGCACAGCCCCGAGACTGCTGACGGGGCAGAGAATATGGAGTCAGGCACAGCTGCAGGGGCTATTGCTGCCTGGAGTGCTGTTTATATGGACCTCAACCCAGGCACACCTGGGGAGGGCTTGCCGGCAGGGTCAGGCTGCCCAGGTCAGCTAATCCTCAGCCCTCAGGGAATCACATTGCAGAAAATGGACCTCGCTAAGACAGAATATTAGCCAAGGAAAAAAAGGACACAATGCCATTTGCAGCACCGTAGATGAGTCTAGAGGTAATCACGTGACTTGTAGTAAGTCAGAAACTGAAAGACACATATCGTATGATATCACTTATAGGTGTTACCTAAAACTTGATACCAGTGAAGATATTTCCATGGAGAAGGGCAATCACAGATTCATTAAACAAACTTATGGTTCACCAATGGAAAGGTGTGAGGATTGGATTCATTACGATATTGGGGTTAACAGACAGATACAAACACAGGTGAAATATATAATCACCAAAGACCTACGGAATACCAAGAGAAGACTACTCAACATTCTGTCATAACGTACATGGGAAAAGGATCCCAGGAAGAACAGACATATGTATATGTGTAAAAGAAACACATCTTGCACACCAAAAACAAGCCAAACGTTGTAATCAAACTTGCTGTAATATAAAATAAAAAAATTAAATTCAAAACACGAACAAGAAGTAGTGAGACAAACTTGAGGGGCTTTCTCCTGGCCCATTCCGTTCTAAATTCCAATCTAGAACGTGAATTCCATTGAGGCTCTGCTGCCCTAGTAACCAGATTTGGTAAGGGAGAACTGCTGCCACCTTGTGGCCGTTTCACACAACAGCAGCTTTAATCCCAGCGCTAATGGTCAGTGGATATTCAAAATCATGACAGGCCTGTAAATGACACCTGCCCTGAAAACAAATCCTGGGGTCATATATCGACCAAAAAATTCAAAAGACGTCCATATTTCAAAATGACAGTTTCAAGAGGCATATTTTATGCACATTAGTGTGCTGCTTCTTTTGCTTGCTTTCTTTCTTGGTTAAAAAAACGGGAATGGAAAAAGGCAACCCTCAGAATGGGCGAAAACGGTCACAAAAGAATCAATGGACAAAGGTTTAATCTCCAATATATATAAACAGCTCATGCAGCTTAATATTAATAAAACAAACAACCCAATACACAAATGGGCAGAAGATCTAAATAGACGTTTCTTCCAAGAAGACACAGAGATGGCCAAGACGCACATGAAAAGCTGCTCAACATCACTAATTATTAGAGAAATGCAAATCAAAACTACAATGAGGTATGACCTCACTCCTGTTAGAATCGGGATCATCAGAAAATCTACAAACAACAAATTCTGGGGACGGTGTGGACAAAAGGAACCCTCTTCCGCTATTGGTGGGCATGTAAATTGATACAGTCACTATGGAGAACAGTAAGGAGGTTCCTTTAAAAAACTAAAAAGAGAATTACCATAGGATCCAGCAATCCCACTTCTGGGCATATACCCGGAAAAAACCATAAATCACAAAGACACATTCACCACAATGTTCATTGCAGCACTATTTACAATAGCCAGGTAATGGAAGCAACCTAAATGCCCACAGACAGACAAATGGAAAAAGATGTGGTACATATATGAAATGGAATATTACTAAGCCATAAAAAGGAATGAAACTGGGTCATTTGTAGAGAAGTCGATGGATCTAGAGACTGTCATACAGAGTGAAGTAAGTCAGAAAGAGAAAAACAAATATTGTATATTAATGCATATATGTGGAACCTAGAAAAATGGTACAAATGAACAAGTTTGCAGGGCAGAAATAGAGACAGAGGTAGAGAACAAACGTATGGACACCAAGTGGGGGAAGCCATGGGGTGGTGGTGGTGGGATGAGTTGGGAGATTGGGATTGACCTGTATACATGTATATGCATGAAATAGATAACTAAGAATAATCTGCTGTACAAAAAAATAAATAAAATTAAATTTCAAAATTTTAAAAAATAAAATTTAAAAATAAAACAGAAAAAAGTTCTTCCATTCACACAGATGTATTTATATGAATGAATTATTTCCATGCTTATATCAATAAATACATAAAAGAGGAATAAAATCTAACTCGAACCAAAAAAAAAAAAACGGAACCTAACAGTCATACAGAGGAAAACCCTACCAAGTCACTTGCTCCAGCGGTAAACAATTATGAAATTGGTCAGAGGTGGGGAATCACCTCTCATACAGCCAGCAGCCCCGCCCCCCCACGCAAGGAGCGTCCTCATCGCAAAGCTGGGGGACCGTGCCGAGGCCTCTGTGAGTAAACGTGAGCTGAGCCCCAGGCCAGCTGCTGTTGAAATTTTCCCTCCCTTCCCAGGTAAAACACCTGAATATGTACAAGTGCTTGAAAACCTAGAGGAAGGGCCGTGGAGCCACACCAGCGACAGCACGCTGGCCAACTTGGTGCCTGCAGGCCAGCCAGGATGGTCCTGGCCCCGGGCGCTCTTCTGGAAGATTTCCATTTCCCTGCCTGAGATACCCCTCCTGTCCCGGCCCCCACTCCTTTTTTTCCTTCCTCACCTCAGCCCGGAGAGAAAGTCCAGTGAAAGTTATGGGTGACACATCCTCTTCTTTACAGGTGGCAGCCTGGCAACTCCTGCAGAAAGTCCAGCAGAGCCCCACTCACACCGGGCCTCCCACAAAGCCGTGGACCCTCACACCCTCCCACCAGCACAGCCCCGAGACTGCTGACGGGGCAGAGAATATGGAGTCAGGCACAGCTGCAGGGGCTATTGCTGCCTGGAGTGCTGTTTATATGGACCTCAACCCAGGCACACCTGGGGAGGGCTTGCCGGCAGGGTCAGGCTGCCCAGGTCAGCTAATCCTCAGCCCTCAGGGAATCACATTGCAGAAAATGGACCTCGCTAAGACAGAATATTAGCCAAGGAAAAAAAGGACACAATGCCATTTGCAGCACCGTAGATGAGTCTAGAGGTAATCACGTGACTTGTAGTAAGTCAGAAAGTGAAAGACACATATCGTATGATATCACTTATAGGTGTTACCTAAAAATTGATACCAGGGCAGATATTTCCATGGAGAAGGGCAATCACAGATTCATTGAACAAACTTATGGTTCACCAATGGAAAGGTGTGAGGATTGGATTCATTACGATATTGGGGTTAACAGACAGATACAAACACAGGTGAAATATATAATCACCAAAGACCTACGGAATACCAAGAGAAGACTACTCAACATTCTGTCATAACGTACATGGGAAAAGGATCCCAGGAAGAACAGACATATGTATATGTGTAAAAGAAACACATCTTGCACACCAAAAACAAGCCAAAGGTTGTAATCAAACTTGCTGTAATAAAAAATAAAAAAATTAAATTCAAAACACGAACAAGAAGTAGTGAGACAAACTTGAGGGGCTTTCTCCTGGCCCATTCCGTTCTAAATTCCAATCTAGAACGTGAATTCCATTGAGGCTCTGCTGCCCTAGTAACCAGATTTGGTAAGGGAGAACTGCTGCCACCTTGTGGCCGTTTCACACAACAGCAGCTTTAATCCCAGCGCTAATGGTCAGTGGATATTCAAAATCATGACAGGCCTGTAAATGACACCTGCCCTGAAAACAAATCCTGGGGTCATATATCGACCAAAAAATTCAAAAGACGTCCATATTTCAAAATGACAGTTTCAAGAGGCATATTTTATGCACATTAGTGTGCTGCTTCTTTTGCTTGCTTTCTTTCTTGGTTAAAAAAACGGGAATGGAAAAAGGCAACCCTCAGAATGGGCGAAAACGGTCACAAAAGAATCAATGGACAAAGGTTTAATCTCCAATATATATAAACAGCTCATGCAGCTTAATATTAATAAAACAAACAACCCAATACACAAATGGGCAGAAGATCTAAATAGACGTTTCTTCCAAGAAGACACAGAGATGGCCAAGACGCACATGAAAAGCTGCTCAACATCACTAATTATTAGAGAAATGCAAATCAAAACTACAATGAGGTATGACCTCACTCCTGTTAGAATCGGGATCATCAGAAAATCTACAAACAACAAATTCTGGGGACGGTGTGGACAAAAGGAACCCTCTTCCGCTATTGGTGGGCATGTAAATTGATACAGTCACTATGGAGAACAGTAAGGAGGTTCCTTTAAAAAACTAAAAAGAGAATTACCATAGGATCCAGCAATCCCACTTCTGGGCATATACCCGGAAAAAACCATAAATCACAAAGACACATTCACCACAATGTTCATTGCAGCACTATTTACAATAGCCAGGTAATGGAAGCAACCTAAATGCCCACAGACAGACAAATGGAAAAAGATGTGGTACATATATGAAATGGAATATTACTAAGCCATAAAAAGGAATGAAACTGGGTCATTTGTAGAGAAGTCGATGGATCTAGAGACTGTCATACAGAGTGAAGTAAGTCAGAAAGAGAAAAACAAATATTGTATATTAATGCATATATGTGGAACCTAGAAAAATGGTACAAATGAACTAGTTTGCAGGGCAGAAATAGAGACAGAGGTAGAGAACAAACGTATGGACACCAAGTGGGGGAAGCCATGGGGTGGTGGTGGTGGGATGAGTTGGGAGATTGGGATTGACCTGTATACATGTATATGCATGAAATAGATAACTAAGAATAATCTACTGTACAAAAAAATAAATAAAATTAAATTTCAAAATTTTTAAAAATAAAATTTAAAAATAAAACAGAAAAAAGTTCTTCCATTCACACAGATGTATTTATATGAATGAATTATTTCCATGCTTATATCAATAAATACATAAAAGAGGAATAAAATCTAACTCGAACCAAAAAAAAAAAAACGGAACCTAACAGTCATACAGAGGAAAACCCTACCAAGTCACTTGCTCCAGCGGTAAACAATTATGAAATTGGTCAGAGGTGGGGAATCACCTCTCATACAGCCAGCAGCCCCGCCCCCCCACGCAAGGATCGTCCTCATCGCAAAGCTGGGGGACCGTGCCGAGGCCTCTGTGAGTAAACGTGAGCTGAGCCCCAGGCCAGCTGCTGTTGAAATTTTCCCTCCCTTCCCAGGTAAAACACCTGAATATGTACAAGTGCTTGAAAACCTAGAGGAAGGGCCGTGGAGCCACACCAGCGACAGCACGCTGGCCAACTTGGTGCCTGCAGGCCAGCCAGGATGGTCCTGGCCCCGGGCGCTCTTCTGGAAGCTTTCCATTTCCCTGCCTGAGATACCCCTCCTGTCCCGGCCCCCACCCCTTTTTTTCCTTCCTCACCTCAGCCCGGAGAGAAAGTCCAGTGAAAGTTATGGGTGACACATCCTCTTCTTTACAGGTGGCAGCCTGGCAACTCCTGCAGAAAGTCCAGCAGAGCCCCACTCACACCGGGCCTCCCACAAAGCCGTGGACCCTCACACCCTCCCACCAGCACAGCCCCGAGACTGCTGACGGGGCAGAGAATATGGAGTCAGGCACAGCTGCAGGGGCTATTGCTGCCTGGAGTGCTGTTTATATGGACCTCAACCCAGGCACACCTGGGGAGGGCTTGCCGGCAGGGTCAGGCTGCCCAGGTCAGCTAATCCTCAGCCCTCAGGGAATCACATTGCAGAAAATGGACCTCGCTAAGACAGAATATTAGCCAAGGAAAAAAAGGACACAATGCCATTTGCAGCACCGTAGATGAGTCTAGAGGTAATCACGTGACTTGTAGTAAGTCAGAAACTGAAAGACACATATCGTATGATATCACTTATAGGTGTTACCTAAAACTTGATACCAGTGAAGATATTTCCATGGAGAAGGGCAATCACAGATTCATTAAACAAACTTATGGTTCACCAATGGAAAGGTGTGAGGATTGGATTCATTACGATATTGGGGTTAACAGACAGATACAAACACAGGTGAAATATATAATCACCAAAGACCTACGGAATACCAAGAGAAGACTACTCAACATTCTGTCATAACGTACATGGGAAAAGGATCCCAGGAAGAACAGACATATGTATATGTGTAAAAGAAACACATCTTGCACACCAAAAACAAGCCAAACGTTGTAATCAAACTTGCTGTAATATAAAATAAAAAAATTAAATTCAAAACACGAACAAGAAGTAGTGAGACAAACTTGAGGGGCTTTCTCCTGGCCCATTCCGTTCTAAATTCCAATCTAGAACGTGAATTCCATTGAGGCTCTGCTGCCCTAGTAACCAGATTTGGTAAGGGAGAACTGCTGCCACCTTGTGGCCGTTTCACACAACAGCAGCTTTAATCCCAGCGCTAATGGTCAGTGGATATTCAAAATCATGACAGGCCTGTAAATGACACCTGCCCTGAAAACAAATCCTGGGGTCATATATCGACCAAAAAATTCAAAAGACGTCCATATTTCAAAATGACAGTTTCAAGAGGCATATTTTATGCACATTAGTGTGCTGCTTCTTTTGCTTGCTTTCTTTCTTGGTTAAAAAAACGGGAATGGAAAAAGGCAACCCTCAGAATGGGCGAAAACGGTCACAAAAGAATCAATGGACAAAGGTTTAATCTCCAATATATATAAACAGCTCATGCAGCTTAATATTAATAAAACAAACAACCCAATACACAAATGGGCAGAAGATCTAAATAGACGTTTCTTCCAAGAAGACACAGAGATGGCCAAGACGCACATGAAAAGCTGCTCAACATCACTAATTATTAGAGAAATGCAAATCAAAACTACAATGAGGTATGACCTCACTCCTGTTAGAATCGGGATCATCAGAAAATCTACAAACAACAAATTCTGGGGACGGTGTGGACAAAAGGAACCCTCTTCCGCTATTGGTGGGCATGTAAATTGATACAGTCACTATGGAGAACAGTAAGGAGGTTCCTTTAAAAAACTAAAAAGAGAATTACCATAGGATCCAGCAATCCCACTTCTGGGCATATACCCGGAAAAAACCATAAATCACAAAGACACATTCACCACAATGTTCATTGCAGCACTATTTACAATAGCCAGGTAATGGAAGCAACCTAAATGCCCACAGACAGACAAATGGAAAAAGATGTGGTACATATATGAAATGGAATATTACTAAGCCATAAAAAGGAATGAAACTGGGTCATTTGTAGAGAAGTCGATGGATCTAGAGACTGTCATACAGAGTGAAGTAAGTCAGAAAGAGAAAAACAAATATTGTATATTAATGCATATATGTGGAACCTAGAAAAATGGTACAAATGAACTAGTTTGCAGGGCAGAAATAGAGACAGAGGTAGAGAACAAACGTATGGACACCAAGTGGGGGAAGCCATGGGGTGGTGGTGGTGGGATGAGTTGGGAGATTGGGATTGACCTGTATACATGTATATGCATGAAATAGATAACTAAGAATAATCTGCTGTACAAAAAAATAAATAAAATTAAATTTCAAAATTTTTAAAAATAAAATTTAAAAATAAAACAGAAAAAAGTTCTTCCATTCACACAGATGTATTTATATGAATGAATTATTTCCATGCTTATATCAATAAATACATAAAAGAGGAATAAAATCTAACTCGAACCAAAAAAAAAAAAACGGAACCTAACAGTCATACAGAGGAAAACCCTACCAAGTCACTTGCTCCAGCGGTAAACAATTATGAAATTGGTCAGAGGTGGGGAATCACCTCTCATACAGCCAGCAGCCCCGCCCCCCCACGCAAGGAGCGTCCTCATCGCAAAGCTGGGGGACCGTGCCGAGGCCTCTGTGAGTAAACGTGAGCTGAGCCCCAGGCCAGCTGCTGTTGAAATTTTCCCTCCCTTCCCAGGTAAAACACCTGAATATGTACAAGTGCTTGAAAACCTAGAGGAAGGGCCGTGGAGCCACACCAGCGACAGCACGCTGGCCAACTTGGTGCCTGCAGGCCAGCCAGGATGGTCCTGGCCCCGGGCGCTCTTCTGGAAGATTTCCATTTCCCTGCCTGAGATACCCCTCCTGTCCCGGCCCCCACTCCTTTTTTTCCTTCCTCACCTCAGCCCGGAGAGAAAGTCCAGTGAAAGTTATGGGTGACACATCCTCTTCTTTACAGGTGGCAGCCTGGCAACTCCTGCAGAAAGTCCAGCAGAGCCCCACTCACACCGGGCCTCCCACAAAGCCGTGGACCCTCACACCCTCCCACCAGCACAGCCCCGAGACTGCTGACGGGGCAGAGAATATGGAGTCAGGCACAGCTGCAGGGGCTATTGCTGCCTGGAGTGCTGTTTATATGGACCTCAACCCAGGCACACCTGGGGAGGGCTTGCCGGCAGGGTCAGGCTGCCCAGGTCAGCTAATCCTCAGCCCTCAGGGAATCACATTGCAGAAAATGGACCTCGCTAAGACAGAATATTAGCCAAGGAAAAAAAGGACACAATGCCATTTGCAGCACCGTAGATGAGTCTAGAGGTAATCACGTGACTTGTAGTAAGTCAGAAAGTGAAAGACACATATCGTATGATATCACTTATAGGTGTTACCTAAAAATTGATACCAGGGCAGATATTTCCATGGAGAAGGGCAATCACAGATTCATTGAACAAACTTATGGTTCACCAATGGAAAGGTGTGAGGATTGGATTCATTACGATATTGGGGTTAACAGACAGATACAAACACAGGTGAAATATATAATCACCAAAGACCTACGGAATACCAAGAGAAGACTACTCAACATTCTGTCATAACGTACATGGGAAAAGGATCCCAGGAAGAACAGACATATGTATATGTGTAAAAGAAACACATCTTGCACACCAAAAACAAGCCAAAGGTTGTAATCAAACTTGCTGTAATAAAAAATAAAAAAATTAAATTCAAAACACGAACAAGAAGTAGTGAGACAAACTTGAGGGGCTTTCTCCTGGCCCATTCCGTTCTAAATTCCAATCTAGAACGTGAATTCCATTGAGGCTCTGCTGCCCTAGTAACCAGATTTGGTAAGGGAGAACTGCTGCCACCTTGTGGCCGTTTCACACAACAGCAGCTTTAATCCCAGCGCTAATGGTCAGTGGATATTCAAAATCATGACAGGCCTGTAAATGACACCTGCCCTGAAAACAAATCCTGGGGTCATATATCGACCAAAAAATTCAAAAGACGTCCATATTTCAAAATGACAGTTTCAAGAGGCATATTTTATGCACATTAGTGTGCTGCTTCTTTTGCTTTCTTTCTTTCTTGGTTAAAAAAACGGGAATGGAAAAAGGCAACCCTCAGAATGGGCGAAAACGGTCACAAAAGAATCAATGGACAAAGGTTTAATCTCCAATATATATAAACAGCTCATGCAGCTTAATATTAATAAAACAAACAACCCAATACACAAATGGGCAGAAGATCTAAATAGACGTTTCTTCCAAGAAGACACAGAGATGGCCAAGACGCACATGAAAAGCTGCTCAACATCACTAATTATTAGAGAAATGCAAATCAAAACTACAATGAGGTATGACCTCACTCCTGTTAGAATCGGGATCATCAGAAAATCTACAAACAACAAATTCTGGGGACGGTGTGGACAAAAGGAACCCTCTTCCGCTATTGGTGGGCATGTAAATTGATACAGTCACTATGGAGAACAGTAAGGAGGTTCCTTTAAAAAACTAAAAAGAGAATTACCATAGGATCCAGCAATCCCACTTCTGGGCATATACCCGGAAAAAACCATAAATCACAAAGACACATTCACCACAATGTTCATTGCAGCACTATTTACAATAGCCAGGTAATGGAAGCAACCTAAATGCCCACAGACAGACAAATGGAAAAAGAAGTGGTACATATATGAAATGGAATATTACTAAGCCATAAAAAGGAATGAAACTGGGTCATTTGTAGAGAAGTCGATGGATCTAGAGACTGTCATACAGAGTGAAGTAAGTCAGAAAGAGAAAAACAAATATTGTATATTAATGCATATATGTGGAACCTAGAAAAATGGTACAAATGAACTAGTTTGCAGGGCAGAAATAGAGACAGAGGTAGAGAACAAACGTATGGACACCAAGTGGGGGAAGCCATGGGGTGGTGGTGGTGGGATGAGTTGGGAGATTGGGATTGACCTGTATACATGTATATGCATGAAATAGATAACTAAGAATAATCTACTGTACAAAAAAATAAATAAAATTAAATTTCAAAATTTTTAAAAATAAAATTTAAAAATAAAACAGAAAAAAGTTCTTCCATTCACACAGATGTATTTATATGAATGAATTATTTCCATGCTTATATCAATAAATACATAAAAGAGGAATAAAATCTAACTCGAACCAAAAAAAAAAAAACGGAACCTAACAGTCATACAGAGGAAAACCCTACCAAGTCACTTGCTCCAGCGGTAAACAATTATGAAATTGGTCAGAGGTGGGGAATCACCTCTCATACAGCCAGCAGCCCCGCCCCCCCACGCAAGGAGCGTCCTCATCGCAAAGCTGGGGGACCGTGCCGAGGCCTCTGTGAGTAAACGTGAGCTGAGCCCCAGGCCAGCTGCTGTTGAAATTTTCCCTCCCTTCCCAGGTAAAACACCTGAATATGTACAAGTGCTTGAAAACCTAGAGGAAGGGCCGTGGAGCCACACCAGCGACAGCACGCTGGCCAACTTGGTGCCTGCAGGCCAGCCAGGATGGTCCTGGCCCCGGGCGCTCTTCTGGAAGCTTTCCATTTCCCTGCCTGAGATACCCCTCCTGTCCCGGCCCCCACCCCTTTTTTTCCTTCCTCACCTCAGCCCGGAGAGAAAGTCCAGTGAAAGTTATGGGTGACACATCCTCTTCTTTACAGGTGGCAGCCTGGCAACTCCTGCAGAAAGTCCAGCAGAGCCCCACTCACACCGGGCCTCCCACAAAGCCGTGGACCCTCACACCCTCCCACCAGCACAGCCCCGAGACTGCTGACGGGGCAGAGAATATGGAGTCAGGCACAGCTGCAGGGGCTATTGCTGCCTGGAGTGCTGTTTATATGGACCTCAACCCAGGCACACCTGGGGAGGGCTTGCCGGCAGGGTCAGGCTGCCCAGGTCAGCTAATCCTCAGCCCTCAGGGAATCACATTGCAGAAAATGGACCTCGCTAAGACAGAATATTAGCCAAGGAAAAAAAGGACACAATGCCATTTGCAGCACCGTAGATGAGTCTAGAGGTAATCACGTGACTTGTAGTAAGTCAGAAATTGAAAGACACATATCGTATGATATCACTTATAGGTGTTACCTAAAAATTGATACCAGGGCAGATATTTCCATGGAGAAGGGCAATCACAGATTCATTGAACAAACTTATGGTTCACCAATGGAAAGGTGTGAGGATTGGATTCATTACGATATTGGGGTTAACAGACAGATACAAACACAGGTGAAATATATAATCACCAAAGACCTACGGAATACCAAGAGAAGACTACTCAACATTCTGTCATAACGTACATGGGAAAAGGATCCCAGGAAGAACAGACATATGTATATGTGTAAAAGAAACACATCTTGCACACCAAAAACAAGCCAAACGTTGTAATCAAACTTGCTGTAATAAAAAATAAAAAAATTAAATTCAAAACACGAACGAGAAGTAGTGAGACAAACTTGAGGGGCTTTCTCCTGGCCCATTCCGTTCTAAATTCCAATCTAGAACGTGAATTCCATTGAGGCTCTGCTGCCCTAGTAACCAGATTTGGTAAGGGAGAACTGCTGCCACCTTGTGGCCGTTTCACACAACAGCAGCTTTAATCCCAGCGCTAATGGTCAGTGGATATTCAAAATCATGACAGGCCTGTAAATGACACCTACCCTGAAAACAAATCCTGGGGTCATATATCGACCAAAAAATTCAAAAGACGTCCATATTTCAAAATGACAGTTTCAAGAGGCATATTTTATGCACATTAGTGTGCTGCTTCTTTTGCTTTCTTTCTTTCTTGGTTAAAAAAACGGGAATGGAAAAAGGCAACACTCAGAATGGGCGAAAACGGTCACAAAAGAATCAATGGACAAAGGTTTAATCTCCAATATATATAAACAGCTCATGCAGCTTAATATTAATAAAACAAACAATCCAATACACAAATGGGCAGAAGATCTAAATAGACGTTTCTTCCAAGAAGACACAGAGATGGCCAAGACGCACATGAAAAGCTGCTCAACATCACTAATTATTAGAGAAATGCAAATCAAAACTACAATGAGGTATGACCTCACTCCTGTTAGAATCGGGATCATCAGAAAATCTACAAACAACAAATTCTGGGGACGGTGTGGACAAAAGGAACCCTCTTCCGCTATTGGTGGGCATGTAAATTGATACAGTCACTATGGAGAACAGTAAGGAGGTTCCTTTAAAAAACTAAAAAGAGAATTACCATAGGATCCAGCAATCCCACTTCTGGGCATATACCCGGAAAAAACCATAAATCACAAAGACACATTCACCACAATGTTCATTGCAGCCCTATTTACAATAGCCAGGTAATGGAAGCAACCTAAATGCCAACAGACAGACAAATGGAAAAAGAAGTGGTACATATATGAAATGGAATATTACTAAGCCATAAAAAGGAATGAAACTGGGTCATTTGTAGAGAAGTCGATGGATCTAGAGACTGTCATACAGAGTGAAGTAAGTCAGAAAGAGAAAAACAAATATTGTATATTAATGCATATATGTGGAACCTAGAAAAATGGTACAAATGAACTAGTTTGCAGGGCAGAAATAGAGACAGAGGTAGAGAACAAACGTATGGACACCAAGTGGGGGAAGCCATGGGGTGGTGGTGGTGGGATGAGTTGGGAGATTGGGATTGACCTGTATACATGTATATGCATAAAATAGATAACTAAGAATAATCTACTGTACAAAAAAATAAATAAAATTAAATTTCAAAATTTTTAAAAATAAAATTTAAAAATAAAACAGAAAAAAGTTCTTCCATTCACACAGATGTATTTATATGAATGAATTATTTCCATGCTTATATCAATAAATACATAAAAGAGGAATAAAATCTAACTCGAACCAAAAAAAAAAAAACGGAACCTAACAGTCATATAGAGGAAAACCCTACCAAGTCAATTGCTCCAGCGGTAAACAATTATGAAATTGGTCAGAGGTGGGGAATCACCTCTCATACAGCCAGCAGCCCCGCCCCCCCACGCAAGGAGCGTCCTCATCGCAAAGCTGGGGGACCGTGCCGAGGCCTCTGTGAGTAAACGTGAGCTGAGCCCCAGGCCAGCTGCTGTTGAAATTTTCCCTCCCTTCCCAGGTAAAACACCTGAATATGTACAAGTGCTTGAAAACCTAGAGGAAGGGCCGTGGAGCCACACCAGCGACAGCACGCTGGCCAACTTGGTGCCTGCAGGCCAGCCAGGATGGTCCTGGCCCCGGGCGCTCTTCTGGAAGCTTTCCATTTCCCTGCCTGAGATACCCCTCCTGTCCCGGCCCCCACTCCTTTTTTTCCTTCCTCACCTCAGCCCGGAGAGAAAGTCCAGTGAAAGTTATGGGTGACACATCCTCTTCTTTACAGGTGGCAGCCTGGCAACTCCTGCAGAAAGTCCAGCAGAGCCCCACTCACACCGGGCCTCCCACAAAGCCGTGGACCCTCACACCCTCCCACCAGCACAGCCCCGAGACTGCTGACGGGGCAGAGAATATGGAGTCAGGCACAGCTTCAGGGGCTATTGCTGCCTGGAGTGCTGTTTATATGGACCTCAACCCAGGCACACCTGGGGAGGGCTTGCCGGCAGGGTCAGGCTGCCCAGGTCAGCTAATCCTCAGCCCTCAGGGAATCACATTGCAGAAAATGGACCTCGCTAAGACAGAATATTAGCCAAGGAAAAAAAGGACACAATGCCATTTGCAGCACCGTAGATGAGTCTAGAGGTAATCACGTGACTTGTAGTAAGTCAGAAAGTGAAAGACACATATCGTATGATATCACTTATAGGTGTTACCTAAAAATTGATACCAGGGCAGATATTTCCATGGAGAAGGGCAATCACAGATTCATTAAACAAACTTATGGTTCACCAATGGAAAGGTGTGAGGATTGGATTCATTACGATATTGGGGTTAACAGACAGATACAAACACAGGTGAAATATATAATCACCAAAGACCTACGGAATACCAAGAGAAGACTACTCAACATTCTGTCATAACGTACATGGGAAAAGGATCCCAGGAAGAACAGACATATGTATATGTGTAAAAGAAACACATCTTGCACACCAAAAACAAGCCAAACGTTGTAATCAAACTTGCTGTAATAAAAAATAAAAAAATTAAATTCAAAACACGAACAAGAAGTAGTGAGACAAACTTGAGGGGCTTTCTCCTGGCCCATTCCGTTCTAAATTCCAATCTAGAACGTGAATTCCATTGAGGCTCTGCTGCCCTAGTAACCAGATTTGGTAAGAGAGAACTGCTGCCACCTTGTGGCCGTTTCACACAACAGCAGCTTTAATCCCAGCGCTAATGGTCAGTGGATATTCAAAATCATGACAGGCCTGTAAATGACACCTGCCCTGAAAACAAATCCTGGGGTCATATATCGACCAAAAAATTCAAAAGACGTCCATATTTCAAAATGACAGTTTCAAGAGGCATATTTTATGCACATTAGTGTGCTGCTTCTTTTGCTTTCTTTCTTTCTTGGTTAAAAAAACGGGAATGGAAAAAGGCAACCCTCAGAATGGGCGAAAACGGTCACAAAAGAATCAATGGACAAAGGTTTAATCTCCAATATATATAAACAGCTCATGCAGCTTAATATTAATAAAACAAACAACCCAATACACAAATGGGCAGAAGATCTAAATAGACGTTTCTTCCAAGAAGACACAGAGATGGCCAAGACGCACATGAAAAGCTGCTCAACATCACTAATTATTAGAGAAATGCAAATCAAAACTACAATGAGGTATGACCTCACTCCTGTTAGAATCGGGATCATCAGAAAATCTACAAACAACAAATTCTGGGGACGGTGTGGACAAAAGGAACCCTCTTCCGTTATTGGTGGGCATGTAAATTGATACAGTCACTATGGAGAACAGTATGGAGGTTCCTTTAAAAAACTAAAAAGAGAATTACCATAGGATCCAGCAATCCCACTTCTGGGCATATACCCGGAAAAAACCATAAATCACAAAGACACATTCACCACAATGTTCATTGCAGCACTATTTACAATAGCCAGGTAATGGAAGCAACCTAAATGCCCACAGACAGACAAATGGAAAAAGAAGTGGTACATATATGAAATGGAATATTACTAAGCCATAAAAAGGAATGAAACTGGGTCATTTGTAGAGAAGTCGATGGATCTAGAGACTGTCATACAGAGTGAAGTAAGTCAGAAAGAGAAAAACAAATATTGTATATTAATGCATATATGTGGAACCTAGAAAAATGGTACAAATGAACTAGTTTGCAGGGCAGAAATAGAGACAGAGGTAGAGAACAAACGTATGGACACCAAGTGGGGGAAGCCATGGGGTGGTGGTGGTGGGATGAGTTGGGAGATTGGGATTGACCTGTATACATGTATATGCATGAAATAGATAACTAAGAATAATCTGCTGTACAAAAAAATAAATAAAATTAAATTTCAAAATTTTTAAAAATAAAATTTAAAAATAAAACAGAAAAAAGTTCTTCCATTCACACAGATGTATTTATATGAATGACTTATTTCCATGCTTATATCAATAAATACATAAAAGAGGAATAAAATCTAACTCGAACCAAAAAAAAAAAAACGGAACCTAACAGTCATACAGAGGAAAACCCTACCAAGTCACTTGCTCCAGCGGTAAACAATTATGAAATTGGTCAGAGGTGGGGAATCACCTCTCATACAGCCAGCAGCCCCGCCCCCCCACGCAAGGAGCGTCCTCATCGCAAAGCTGGGGGACCGTGCCGAGGCCTCTGTGAGTAAACGTGAGCTGAGCCCCAGGCCAGCTGCTGTTGAAATTTTCCCTCCCTTCCCAGGTAAAACACCTGAATATGTACAAGTGCTTGAAAACCTAGAGGAAGGGCCGTGGAGCCACACCAGCGACAGCACGCTGGCCAACTTGGTGCCTGCAGGCCAGCCAGGATGGTCCTGGCCCCGGGTGCTCTTCTGGAAGCTTTCCATTTCCCTGCCTGAGATACCCCTCCTGTCCCGGCCCCCACTCCTTTTTTTCCTTCCTCACCTCAGCCCGGAGAGAAAGTCCAGTGAAAGTTATGGGTGACACATCCTCTTCTTTACAGGTGGCAGCCTGGCAACTCCTGCAGAAAGTCCAGCAGAGCCCCACTCACACCGGGCCTCCCACAAAGCCGTGGACCCTCACACCCTCCCACCAGCACAGCCCCGAGACTGCTGACGGGGCAGAGAATATGGAGTCAGGCACAGCTGCAGGGGCTATTGCTGCCTGGAGTGCTGTTTATATGGACCTCAACCCAGGCACACCTGGGGAGGGCTTGCCGGCAGGGTCAGGCTGCCCAGGTCAGCTAATCCTCAGCCCTCAGGGAATCACATTGCAGAAAATGGACCTCGCTAAGACAGAATATTAGCCAAGGAAAAAAAGGACACAATGCCATTTGCAGCACCGTAGATGAGTCTAGAGGTAATCACGTGACTTGTAGTAAGTCAGAAAGTGAAAGACACATATCGTATGATATCACTTATAGGTGTTACCTAAAAATTGATACCAGGGCAGATATTTCCATGGAGAAGGGCAATCACAGATTCATTGAACAAACTTATGGTTCACCAATGGAAAGGTGTGAGGATTGGATTCATTACGATATTGGGGTTAACAGACAGATACAAACACAGGTGAAATATATAATCACCAAAGACCTACGGAATACCAAGAGAAGACTACTCAACATTCTGTCATAACGTACATGGGAAAAGGATCCCAGGAAGAACAGACATATGTATATGTGTAAAAGAAACACATCTTGCACACCAAAAACAAGCCAAACGTTGTAATCAAACTTGCTGTAATAAAAAATAAAAAAATTAAATTCAAAACACGAACAAGAAGTAGTGAGACAAACTTGAGGGGCTTTCTCCTGGCCCATTCCGTTCTAAATTCCAATCTAGAACGTGAATTCCATTGAGGCTCTGCTGCCCTAGTAACCAGATTTGGTAAGGGAGAACTGCTGCCACCTTGTGGCCGTTTCACACAACAGCAGCTTTAATCCCAGCGCTAATGGTCAGTGGATATTCAAAATCATGACAGGCCTGTAAATGACACCTGCCCTGAAAACAAATCCTGGGGTCATATATCGACCAAAAAATTCAAAAGACGTCCATATTTCAAAATGACAGTTTCAAGAGGCATATTTTATGCACATTAGTGTGCTGCTTCTTTTGCTTGCTTTCTTTCTTGGTTAAAAAAACGGGAATGGAAAAAGGCAACCCTCAGAATGGGCGAAAACGGTCACAAAAGAATCAATGGACAAAGGTTTAATCTCCAATATATATAAACAGCTCATGCAGCTTAATATTAATAAAACAAACAACCCAATACACAAATGGGCAGAAGATCTAAATAGACGTTTCTTCCAAGAAGACACAGAGATGGCCAAGACGCACATGAAAAGCTGCTCAACATCACTAATTATTAGAGAAATGCAAATCAAAACTACAATGAGGTATGACCTCACTCCTGTTAGAATCGGGATCATCAGAAAATCTACAAACAACAAATTCTGGGGACGGTGTGGACAAAAGGAACCCTCTTCCGCTATTGGTGGGCATGTAAATTGATACAGTCACTATGGAGAACAGTAAGGAGGTTCCTTTAAAAAACTAAAAAGAGAATTACCATAGGATCCAGCAATCCCACTTCTGGGCATATACCCGGAAAAAACCATAAATCACAAAGACACATTCACCACAATGTTCATTGCAGCACTATTTACAATAGCCAGGTAATGGAAGCAACCTAAATGCCCACAGACAGACAAATGGAAAAAGAAGTGGTACATATATGAAATGGAATATTACTAAGCCATAAAAAGGAATGAAACTGGGTCATTTGTAGAGAAGTCGATGGATCTAGAGACTGTCATACAGAGTGAAGTAAGTCAGAAAGAGAAAAACAAATATTGTATATTAATGCATATATGTGGAACCTAGAAAAATGGTACAAATGAACTAGTTTGCAGGGCAGAAATAGAGACAGAGGTAGAGAACAAACGTATGGACACCAAGTGGGGGAAGCCATGGGGTGGTGGTGGTGGGATGAGTTGGGAGATTGGGATTGACCTGTATACATGTATATGCATGAAATAGATAACTAAGAATAATCTACTGTACAAAAAAATAAATAAAATTAAATTTCAAAATTTTTAAAAATAAAATTTAAAAATAAAACAGAAAAAAGTTCTTCCATTCACACAGATGTATTTATATGAATGAATTATTTCCATGCTTATATCAATAAATACATAAAAGAGGAATAAAATCTAACTCGAACCAAAAAAAAAAAAACGGAACCTAACAGTCATACAGAGGAAAACCCTACCAAGTCACTTGCTCCAGCGGTAAACAATTATGAAATTGGTCAGAGGTGGGGAATCACCTCTCATACAGCCAGCAGCCCCGCCCCCCCACGCAAGGAGCGTCCTCATCGCAAAGCTGGGGGACCGTGCCGAGGCCTCTGTGAGTAAACGTGAGCTGAGCCCCAGGCCAGCTGCTGTTGAAATTTTCCCTCCCTTCCCAGGTAAAACACCTGAATATGTACAAGTGCTTGAAAACCTAGAGGAAGGGCCGTGGAGCCACACCAGCGACAGCACGCTGGCCAACTTGGTGCCTGCAGGCCAGCCAGGATGGTCCTGGCCCCGGGCGCTCTTCTGGAAGCTTTCCATTTCCCTGCCTGAGATACCCCTCCTGTCCCGGCCCCCACCCCTTTTTTTCCTTCCTCACCTCAGCCCGGAGAGAAAGTCCAGTGAAAGTTATGGGTGACACATCCTCTTCTTTACAGGTGGCAGCCTGGCAACTCCTGCAGAAAGTCCAGCAGAGCCCCACTCACACCGGGCCTCCCACAAAGCCGTGGACCCTCACACCCTCCCACCAGCACAGCCCCGAGACTGCTGACGGGGCAGAGAATATGGAGTCAGGCACAGCTGCAGGGGCTATTGCTGCCTGGAGTGCTGTTTATATGGACCTCAACCCAGGCACACCTGGGGAGGGCTTGCCGGCAGGGTCAGGCTGCCCAGGTCAGCTAATCCTCAGCCCTCAGGGAATCACATTGCAGAAAATGGACCTCGCTAAGACAGAATATTAGCCAAGGAAAAAAAGGACACAATGCCATTTGCAGCACCGTAGATGAGTCTAGAGGTAATCACGTGACTTGTAGTAAGTCAGAAATTGAAAGACACATATCGTATGATATCACTTATAGGTGTTACCTAAAAATTGATACCAGGGCAGATATTTCCATGGAGAAGGGCAATCACAGATTCATTGAACAAACTTATGGTTCACCAATGGAAAGGTGTGAGGATTGGATTCATTACGATATTGGGGTTAACAGACAGATACAAACACAGGTGAAATATATAATCACCAAAGACCTACGGAATACCAAGAGAAGACTACTCAACATTCTGTCATAACGTACATGGGAAAAGGATCCCAGGAAGAACAGACATATGTATATGTGTAAAAGAAACACATCTTGCACACCAAAAACAAGCCAAACGTTGTAATCAAACTTGCTGTAATAAAAAATAAAAAAATTAAATTCAAAACACGAACGAGAAGTAGTGAGACAAACTTGAGGGGCTTTCTCCTGGCCCATTCCGTTCTAAATTCCAATCTAGAACGTGAATTCCATTGAGGCTCTGCTGCCCTAGTAACCAGATTTGGTAAGGGAGAACTGCTGCCACCTTGTGGCCGTTTCACACAACAGCAGCTTTAATCCCAGCGCTAATGGTCAGTGGATATTCAAAATCATGACAGGCCTGTAAATGACACCTACCCTGAAAACAAATCCTGGGGTCATATATCGACCAAAAAATTCAAAAGACGTCCATATTTCAAAATGACAGTTTCAAGAGGCATATTTTATGCACATTAGTGTGCTGCTTCTTTTGCTTTCTTTCTTTCTTGGTTAAAAAAACGGGAATGGAAAAAGGCAACACTCAGAATGGGCGAAAACGGTCACAAAAGAATCAATGGACAAAGGTTTAATCTCCAATATATATAAACAGCTCATGCAGCTTAATATTAATAAAACAAACAATCCAATACACAAATGGGCAGAAGATCTAAATAGACGTTTCTTCCAAGAAGACACAGAGATGGCCAAGACGCACATGAAAAGCTGCTCAACATCACTAATTATTAGAGAAATGCAAATCAAAACTACAATGAGGTATGACCTCACTCCTGTTAGAATCGGGATCATCAGAAAATCTACAAACAACAAATTCTGGGGACGGTGTGGACAAAAGGAACCCTCTTCCGCTATTGGTGGGCATGTAAATTGATACAGTCACTATGGAGAACAGTAAGGAGGTTCCTTTAAAAAACTAAAAAGAGAATTACCATAGGATCCAGCAATCCCACTTCTGGGCATATACCCGGAAAAAACCATAAATCACAAAGACACATTCACCACAATGTTCATTGCAGCCCTATTTACAATAGCCAGGTAATGGAAGCAACCTAAATGCCAACAGACAGACAAATGGAAAAAGATGTGGTACATATATGAAATGGAATATTACTAAGCCATAAAAAGGAATGAAACTGGGTCATTTGTAGAGAAGTCGATGGATCTAGAGACTGTCATAGAGAGTGAAGTAAGTCAGAAAGAGAAAAACAAATATTGTATATTAATGCATATATGTGGAACCTAGAAAAATGGTACAAATGAACTAGTTTGCAGGGCAGAAATAGAGACAGAGGTAGAGAACAAACGTATGGACACCAAGTGGGGGAAGCCATGGGGTGGTGGTGGTGGGATGAGTTGGGAGATTGGGATTGACCTGTATACATGTATATGCATAAAATAGATAACTAAGAATAATCTACTGTACAAAAAAATAAATAAAATTAAATTTCAAAATTTTTAAAAATAAAATTTAAAAATAAAACAGAAAATAGTTCTTCCATTCACACAGATGTATTTATATGAATGAATTATTTCCATGCTTATATCAATAAATACATAAAAGAGGAATAAAATCTAACTCGAACCAAAAAAAAAAAAACGGAACCTAACAGTCATATAGAGGAAAACCCTACCAAGTCAATTGCTCCAGCGGTAAACAATTATGAAATTGGTCAGAGGTGGGGAATCACCTCTCATACAGCCAGCAGCCCCGCCCCCCCACGCAAGGAGCGTCCTCATCGCAAAGCTGGGGGACCGTGCCGAGGCCTCTGTGAGTAAACGTGAGCTGAGCCCCAGGCCAGCTGCTGTTGAAATTTTCCCTCCCTTCCCAGGTAAAACACCTGAATATGTACAAGTGCTTGAAAACCTAGAGGAAGGGCCGTGGAGCCACACCAGCGACAGCACGCTGGCCAACTTGGTGCCTGCAGGCCAGCCAGGATGGTCCTGGCCCCGGGCGCTCTTCTGGAAGCTTTCCATTTCCCTGCCTGAGATACCCCTCCTGTCCCGGCCCCCACTCCTTTTTTTCCTTCCTCACCTCAGCCCGGAGAGAAAGTCCAGTGAAAGTTATGGGTGACACATCCTCTTCTTTACAGGTGGCAGCCTGGCAACTCCTGCAGAAAGTCCAGCAGAGCCCCACTCACACCGGGCCTCCCACAAAGCCGTGGACCCTCACACCCTCCCACCAGCACAGCCCCGAGACTGCTGACGGGGCAGAGAATATGGAGTCAGGCACAGCTGCAGGGGCTATTGCTGCCTGGAGTGCTGTTTATATGGACCTCAACCCAGGCACACCTGGGGAGGGCTTGCCGGCAGGGTCAGGCTGCCCAGGTCAGCTAATCCTCAGCCCTCAGGGAATCACATTGCAGAAAATGGACCTCGCTAAGACAGAATATTAGCCAAGGAAAAAAAGGACACAATGCCATTTGCAGCACCGTAGATGAGTCTAGAGGTAATCACGTGACTTGTAGTAAGTCAGAAAGTGAAAGACACATATCGTATGATATCACTTATAGGTGTTACCTAAAAATTGATACCAGGGCAGATATTTCCATGGAGAAGGGCAATCACAGATTCATTAAACAAACTTATGGTTCACCAATGGAAAGGTGTGAGGATTGGATTCATTACGATATTGGGGTTAACAGACAGATACAAACACAGGTGAAATATATAATCACCAAAGACCTACGGAATACCAAGAGAAGACTACTCAACATTCTGTCATAACGTACATGGGAAAAGGATCCCAGGAAGAACAGACATATGTATATGTGTAAAAGAAACACATCTTGCACACCAAAAACAAGCCAAACGTTGTAATCAAACTTGCTGTAATAAAAAATAAAAAAATTAAATTCAAAACACGAACAAGAAGTAGTGAGACAAACTTGAGGGGCTTTCTCCTGGCCCATTCCGTTCTAAATTCCAATCTAGAACGTGAATTCCATTGAGGCTCTGCTGCCCTAGTAACCAGATTTGGTAAGGGAGAACTGCTGCCACCTTGTGGCCGTTTCACACAACAGCAGCTTTAATCCCAGCGCTAATGGTCAGTGGATATTCAAAATCATGACAGGCCTGTAAATGACACCTGCCCTGAAAACAAATCCTGGGGTCATATATCGACCAAAAAATTCAAAAGACGTCCATATTTCAAAATGACAGTTTCAAGAGGCATATTTTATGCACATTAGTGTGCTGCTTCTTTTGCTTTCTTTCTTTCTTGGTTAAAAATACGGGAATGGAAAAAGGCAACCCTCAGAATGGGCGAAAACGGTCACAAAAGAATCAATGGACAAAGGTTTAATCTCCAATATATATAAACAGCTCATGCAGCTTAATATTAATAAAACAAACAACCCAATACACAAATGGGCAGAAGATCTAAATAGACGTTTCTTCCAAGAAGACACAGAGATGGCCAAGACGCACATGAAAAGCTGCTCAACATCACTAATTATTAGAGAAATGCAAATCAAAACTACAATGAGGTATGACCTCACTCCTGTTAGAATCGGGATCATCAGAAAATCTACAAACAACAAATTCTGGGGACGGTGTGGACAAAAGGAACCCTCTTCCGTTATTGGTGGGCATGTAAATTGATACAGTCACTATGGAGAACAGTATGGAGGTTCCTTTAAAAAACTAAAAAGAGAATTACCATAGGATCCAGTAATCCCACTTCTGGGCATATACCCGGAAAAAACCATAAATCACAAAGACACATTCACCACAATGTTCATTGCAGCACTATTTACAATAGCCAGGTAATGGAAGCAACCTAAATGCCCACAGACAGACAAATGGAAAAAGAAGTGGTACATATATGAAATGGAATATTACTAAGCCATAAAAAGGAATGAAACTGGGTCATTTGTAGAGAAGTCGATGGATCTAGAGACTGTCATACAGAGTGAAGTAAGTCAGAAAGAGAAAAACAAATATTGTATATTAATGCATATATGTGGAACCTAGAAAAATGGTACAAATGAACTAGTTTGCAGGGCAGAAATAGAGACAGAGGTAGAGAACAAACGTATGGACACCAAGTGGGGGAAGCCATGGGGTGGTGGTGGTGGGATGAGTTGGGAGATTGGGATTGACCTGTATACATGTATATGCATGAAATAGATAACTAAGAATAATCTGCTGTACAAAAAAATAAATAAAATTAAATTTCAAAATTTTTAAAAATAAAATTTAAAAATAAAACAGAAAAAAGTTCTTCCATTCACACAGATGTATTTATATGAATGAATTATTTCCATGCTTATATCAATAAATACATAAAAGAGGAATAAAATCTAACTCGAACCAAAAAAAAAAAAACGGAACCTAACAGTCATACAGAGGAAAACCCTACCAAGTCACTTGCTCCAGCGGTAAACAATTATGAAATTGGTCAGAGGTGGGGAATCACCTCTCATACAGCCAGCAGCCCCGCCCCCCCACGCAAGGAGCGTCCTCATCGCAAAGCTGGGGGACCGTGCCGAGGCCTCTGTGAGTAAACGTGAGCTGAGCCCCAGGCCAGCTGCTGTTGAAATTTTCCCTCCCTTCCCAGGTAAAACACCTAAATATGTACAAGTGCTTGAAAACCTAGAGGAAGGGCCGTGGAGCCACACCAGCGACAGCACGCTGGCCAACTTGGTGCCTGCAGGCCAGCCAGGATGGTCCTGGCCCCGGGTGCTCTTCTGGAAGCTTTCCATTTCCCTGCCTGAGATACCCCTCCTGTCCCGGCCCCCACTCCTTTTTTTCCTTCCTCACCTCAGCCCGGAGAGAAAGTCCAGTGAAAGTTATGGGTGACACATCCTCTTCTTTACAGGTGGCAGCCTGGCAACTCCTGCAGAAAGTCCAGCAGAGCCCCACTCACACCGGGCCTCCCACAAAGCCGTGGACCCTCACACCCTCCCACCAGCACAGCCCCGAGACTGCTGACGGGGCAGAGAATATGGAGTCAGGCACAGCTGCAGGGGCTATTGCTGCCTGGAGTGCTGTTTATATGGACCTCAACCCAGGCACACCTGGGGAGGGCTTGCCGGCAGGGTCAGGCTGCCCAGGTCAGCTAATCCTCAGCCCTCAGGGAATCACATTGCAGAAAATGGACCTCGCTAAGACAGAATATTAGCCAAGGAAAAAAAGGACACAATGCCATTTGCAGCACCGTAGATGAGTCTAGAGGTAATCACGTGACTTGTAGTAAGTCAGAAAGTGAAAGACACATATCGTATGATATCACTTATAGGTGTTACCTAAAAATTGATACCAGGGCAGATATTTCCATGGAGAAGGGCAATCACAGATTCATTGAACAAACTTATGGTTCACCAATGGAAAGGTGTGAGGATTGGATTCATTACGATATTGGGGTTAACAGACAGATACAAACACAGGTGAAATATATAATCACCAAAGACCTACGGAATACCAAGAGAAGACTACTCAACATTCTGTCATAACGTACATGGGAAAAGGATCCCAGGAAGAACAGACATATGTATATGTGTAAAAGAAACACATCTTGCACACCAAAAACAAGCCAAAGGTTGTAATCAAACTTGCTGTAATAAAAAATAAAAAAATTAAATTCAAAACACGAACAAGAAGTAGTGAGACAAACTTGAGGGGCTTTCTCCTGGCCCATTCCGTTCTAAATTCCAATCTAGAACGTGAATTCCATTGAGGCTCTGCTGCCCTAGTAACCAGATTTGGTAAGGGAGAACTGCTGCCACCTTGTGGCCGTTTCACACAACAGCAGCTTTAATCCCAGCGCTAATGGTCAGTGGATATTCAAAATCATGACAGGCCTGTAAATGACACCTGCCCTGAAAACAAATCCTGGGGTCATATATCGACCAAAAAATTCAAAAGACGTCCATATTTCAAAATGACAGTTTCAAGAGGCATATTTTATGCACATTAGTGTGCTGCTTCTTTTGCTTTCTTTCTTTCTTGGTTAAAAAAACGGGAATGGAAAAAGGCAACCCTCAGAATGGGCGAAAACGGTCACAAAAGAATCAATGGACAAAGGTTTAATCTCCAATATATATAAACAGCTCATGCAGCTTAATATTAATAAAACAAACAACCCAATACACAAATGGGCAGAAGATCTAAATAGACGTTTCTTCCAAGAAGACACAGAGATGGCCAAGACGCACATGAAAAGCTGCTCAACATCACTAATTATTAGAGAAATGCAAATCAAAACTACAATGAGGTATGACCTCACTCCTGTTAGAATCGGGATCATCAGAAAATCTACAAACAACAAATTCTGGGGACGGTGTGGACAAAAGGAACCCTCTTCCGCTATTGGTGGGCATGTAAATTGATACAGTCACTATGGAGAACAGTAAGGAGGTTCCTTTAAAAAACTAAAAAGAGAATTACCATAGGATCCAGCAATCCCACTTCTGGGCATATACCCGGAAAAAACCATAAATCACAAAGACACATTCACCACAATGTTCATTGCAGCACTATTTACAATAGCCAGGTAATGGAAGCAACCTAAATGCCCACAGACAGACAAATGGAAAAAGATGTGGTACATATATGAAATGGAATATTACTAAGCCATAAAAAGGAATGAAACTGGGTCATTTGTAGAGAAGTCGATGGATCTAGAGACTGTCATACAGAGTGAAGTAAGTCAGAAAGAGAAAAACAAATATTGTATATTAATGCATATATGTGGAACCTAGAAAAATGGTACAAATGAACTAGTTTGCAGGGCAGAAATAGAGACAGAGGTAGAGAACAAACGTATGGACACCAAGTGGGGGAAGCCATGGGGTGGTGGTGGTGGGATGAGTTGGGAGATTGGGATTGACCTGTATACATGTATATGCATGAAATAGATAACTAAGAATAATCTACTGTACAAAAAAATAAATAAAATTAAATTTCAAAATTTTTAAAAATAAAATTTAAAAATAAAACAGAAAAAAGTTCTTCCATTCACACAGATGTATTTATATGAATGAATTATTTCCATGCTTATATCAATAAATACATAAAAGAGGAATAAAATCTAACTCGAACCAAAAAAAAAAAAACGGAACCTAACAGTCATACAGAGGAAAACCCTACCAAGTCACTTGCTCCAGCGGTAAACAATTATGAAATTGGTCAGAGGTGGGGAATCACCTCTCATACAGCCAGCAGCCCCGCCCCCCCACGCAAGGAGCGTCCTCATCGCAAAGCTGGGGGACCGTGCCGAGGCCTCTGTGAGTAAACGTGAGCTGAGCCCCAGGCCAGCTGCTGTTGAAATTTTCCCTCCCTTCCCAGGTAAAACACCTGAATATGTACAAGTGCTTGAAAACCTAGAGGAAGGGCCGTGGAGCCACACCAGCGACAGCACGCTGGCCAACTTGGTGCCTGCAGGCCAGCCAGGATGGTCCTGGCCCCGGGCGCTCTTCTGGAAGCTTTCCATTTCCCTGCCTGAGATACCCCTCCTGTCCCGGCCCCCACCCCTTTTTTTCCTTCCTCACCTCAGCCCGGAGAGAAAGTCCAGTGAAAGTTATGGGTGACACATCCTCTTCTTTACAGGTGGCAGCCTGGCAACTCCTGCAGAAAGTCCAGCAGAGCCCCACTCACACCGGGCCTCCCACAAAGCCGTGGACCCTCACACCCTCCCACCAGCACAGCCCCGAGACTGCTGACGGGGCAGAGAATATGGAGTCAGGCACAGCTGCAGGGGCTATTGCTGCCTGGAGTGCTGTTTATATGGACCTCAACCCAGGCACACCTGGGGAGGGCTTGCCGGCAGGGTCAGGCTGCCCAGGTCAGCTAATCCTCAGCCCTCAGGGAATCACATTGCAGAAAATGGACCTCGCTAAGACAGAATATTAGCCAAGGAAAAAAAGGACACAATGCCATTTGCAGCACCGTAGATGAGTCTAGAGGTAATCACGTGACTTGTAGTAAGTCAGAAATTGAAAGACACATATCGTATGATATCACTTATAGGTGTTACCTAAAAATTGATACCAGGGCAGATATTTCCATGGAGAAGGGCAATCACAGATTCATTGAACAAACTTATGGTTCACCAATGGAAAGGTGTGAGGATTGGATTCATTACGATATTGGGGTTAACAGACAGATACAAACACAGGTGAAATATATAATCACCAAAGACCTACGGAATACCAAGAGAAGACTACTCAACATTCTGTCATAACGTACATGGGAAAAGGATCCCAGGAAGAACAGACATATGTATATGTGTAAAAGAAACACATCTTGCACACCAAAAACAAGCCAAAGGTTGTAATCAAACTTGCTGTAATAAAAAATAAAAAAATTAAATTCAAAACACGAACGAGAAGTAGTGAGACAAACTTGAGGGGCTTTCTCCTGGCCCATTCCGTTCTAAATTCCAATCTAGAACGTGAATTCCATTGAGGCTCTGCTGCCCTAGTAACCAGATTTGGTAAGGGAGAACTGCTGCCACCTTGTGGCCGTTTCACACAACAGCAGCTTTAATCCCAGCGCTAATGGTCAGTGGATATTCAAAATCATGACAGGCCTGTAAATGACACCTACCCTGAAAACAAATCCTGGGGTCATATATCGACCAAAAAATTCAAAAGACGTCCATATTTCAAAATGACAGTTTCAAGAGGCATATTTTATGCACATTAGTGTGCTGCTTCTTTTGCTTTCTTTCTTTCTTGGTTAAAAAAACGGGAATGGAAAAAGGCAACACTCAGAATGGGCGAAAACGGTCACAAAAGAATCAATGGACAAAGGTTTAATCTCCAATATATATAAACAGCTCATGCAGCTTAATATTAATAAAACAAACAATCCAATACACAAATGGGCAGAAGATCTAAATAGACGTTTCTTCCAAGAAGACACAGAGATGGCCAAGACGCACATGAAAAGCTGCTCAACATCACTAATTATTAGAGAAATGCAAATCAAAACTACAATGAGGTATGACCTCACTCCTGTTAGAATCGGGATCATCAGAAAATCTACAAACAACAAATTCTGGGGACGGTGTGGACAAAAGGAACCCTCTTCCGCTATTGGTGGGCATGTAAATTGATACAGTCACTATGGAGAACAGTAAGGAGGTTCCTTTAAAAAACTAAAAAGAGAATTACCATAGGATCCAGCAATCCCACTTCTGGGCATATACCCGGAAAAAACCATAAATCACAAAGACACATTCACCACAATGTTCATTGCAGCCCTATTTACAATAGCCAGGTAATGGAAGCAACCTAAATGCCAACAGACAGACAAATGGAAAAAGATGTGGTACATATATGAAATGGAATATTACTAAGCCATAAAAAGGAATGAAACTGGGTCATTTGTAGAGAAGTCGATGGATCTAGAGACTGTCATAGAGAGTGAAGTAAGTCAGAAAGAGAAAAACAAATATTGTATATTAATGCATATATGTGGAACCTAGAAAAATGGTACAAATGAACTAGTTTGCAGGGCAGAAATAGAGACAGAGGTAGAGAACAAACGTATGGACACCAAGTGGGGGAAGCCATGGGGTGGTGGTGGTGGGATGAGTTGGGAGATTGGGATTGACCTGTATACATGTATATGCATAAAATAGATAACTAAGAATAATCTACTGTACAAAAAAATAAATAAAATTAAATTTCAAAATTTTTAAAAATAAAATTTAAAAATAAAACAGAAAAAAGTTCTTCCATTCACACAGATGTATTTATATGAATGAATTATTTCCATGCTTATATCAATAAATACATAAAAGAGGAATAAAATCTAACTCGAACCAAAAAAAAAAAAACGGAACCTAACAGTCATACAGAGGAAAACCCTACCAAGTCACTTGCTCCAGCGGTAAACAATTATGAAATTGGTCAGAGGTGGGGAATCACCTCTCATACAGCCAGCAGCCCCGCCCCCCCACGCAAGGAGCGTCCTCATCGCAAAGCTGGGGGACCGTGCCGAGGCCTCTGTGAGTAAACGTGAGCTGAGCCCCAGGCCAGCTGCTGTTGAAATTTTCCCTCCCTTCCCAGGTAAAACACCTGAATATGTACAAGTGCTTGAAAACCTAGAGGAAGGGCCGTGGAGCCACACCAGCGACAGCACGCTGGCCAACTTGGTGCCTGCAGGCCAGCCAGGATGGTCCTGGCCCCGGGCGCTCTTCTGGAAGCTTTCCATTTCCCTGCCTGAGATACCCCTCCTGTCCCGGCCCCCACTCCTTTTTTTCCTTCCTCACCTCAGCCCGGAGAGAAAGTCCAGTGAAAGTTATGGGTGACACATCCTCTTCTTTACAGGTGGCAGCCTGGCAACTCCTGCAGAAAGTCCAGCAGAGCCCCACTCACACCGGGCCTCCCACAAAGCCGTGGACCCTCACACCCTCCCACCAGCACAGCCCCGAGACTGCTGACGGGGCAGAGAATATGGAGTCAGGCACAGCTTCAGGGGCTATTGCTGCCTGGAGTGCTGTTTATATGGACCTCAACCCAGGCACACCTGGGGAGGGCTTGCCGGCAGGGTCAGGCTGCCCAGGTCAGCTAATCCTCAGCCCTCAGGGAATCACATTGCAGAAAATGGACCTCGCTAAGACAGAATATTAGCCAAGGAAAAAAAGGACACAATGCCATTTGCAGCACCGTAGATGAGTCTAGAGGTAATCACGTGACTTGTAGTAAGTCAGAAAGTGAAAGACACATATCGTATGATATCACTTATAGGTGTTACCTAAAAATTGATACCAGGGCAGATATTTCCATGGAGAAGGGCAATCACAGATTCATTGAACAAACTTATGGTTCACCAATGGAAAGGTGTGAGGATTGGATTCATTACGATATTGGGGTTAACAGACAGATACAAACACAGGTGAAATATATAATCACCAAAGACCTACGGAATACCAAGAGAAGACTACTCAACATTCTGTCATAACGTACATGGGAAAAGGATCCCAGGAAGAACAGACATATGTATATGTGTAAAAGAAACACATCTTGCACACCAAAAACAAGCCAAACGTTGTAATCAAACTTGCTGTAATAAAAAATAAAAAAATTAAATTCAAAACACGAACAAGAAGTAGTGAGACAAACTTGAGGGGCTTTCTCCTGGCCCATTCCGTTCTAAATTCCAATCTAGAACGTGAATTCCATTGAGGCTCTGCTGCCCTAGTAACCAGATTTGGTAAGGGAGAACTGCTGCCACCTTGTGGCCGTTTCACACAACAGCAGCTTTAATCCCAGCGCTAATGGTCAGTGGATATTCAAAATCATGACAGGCCTGTAAATGACACCTGCCCTGAAAACAAATCCTGGGGTCATATATCGACCAAAAAATTCAAAAGACGTCCATATTTCAAAATGACAGTTTCAAGAGGCATATTTTATGCACATTAGTGTGCTGCTTCTTTTGCTTTCTTTCTTTCTTGGTTAAAAAAACGGGAATGGAAAAAGGCAACCCTCAGAATGGGCGAAAACGGTCACAAAAGAATCAATGGACAAAGGTTTAATCTCCAATATATATAAACAGCTCATGCAGCTTAATATTAATAAAACAAACAACCCAATACACAAATGGGCAGAAGATCTAAATAGACGTTTCTTCCAAGAAGACACAGAGATGGCCAAGACGCACATGAAAAGCTGCTCAACATCACTAATTATTAGAGAAATGCAAATCAAAACTACAATGAGGTATGACCTCACTCCTGTTAGAATCGGGATCATCAGAAAATCTACAAACAACAAATTCTGGGGACGGTGTGGACAAAAGGAACCCTCTTCCGTTATTGGTGGGCATGTAAATTGATACAGTCACTATGGAGAACAGTATGGAGGTTCCTTTAAAAAACTAAAAAGAGAATTACCATAGGATCCAGCAATCCCACTTCTGGGCATATACCCGGAAAAAACCATAAATCACAAAGACACATTCACCACAATGTTCATTGCAGCACTATTTACAATAGCCAGGTAATGGAAGCAACCTAAATGCCCACAGACAGACAAATGGAAAAAGAAGTGGTACATATATGAAATGGAATATTACTAAGCCATAAAAAGGAATGAAACTGGGTCATTTGTAGAGAAGTCGATGGATCTAGAGACTGTCATACAGAGTGAAGTAAGTCAGAAAGAGAAAAACAAATATTGTATATTAATGCATATATGTGGAACCTAGAAAAATGGTACAAATGAACTAGTTTGCAGGGCAGAAATAGAGACAGAGGTAGAGAACAAACGTATGGACACCAAGTGGGGGAAGCCATGGGGTGGTGGTGGTGGGATGAGTTGGGAGATTGGGATTGACCTGTATACATGTATATGCATGAAATAGATAACTAAGAATAATCTGCTGTACAAAAAAATAAATAAAATTAAATTTCAAAATTTTTAAAAATAAAATTTAAAAATAAAACAGAAAAAAGTTCTTCCATTCACACAGATGTATTTATATGAATGAATTATATCCATGCTTATATCAATAAATACATAAAAGAGGAATAAAATCTAACTCGAACCAAAAAAAAAAAAACGGAACCTAACAGTCATACAGAGGAAAACCCTACCAAGTCACTTGCTCCAGCGGTAAACAATTATGAAATTGGTCAGAGGTGGGGAATCACCTCTCATACAGCCAGCAGCCCCGCCCCCCCACGCAAGGAGCGTCCTCATCGCAAAGCTGGGGGACCGTGCCGAGGCCTCTGTGAGTAAACGTGAGCTGAGCCCCAGGCCAGCTGCTGTTGAAATTTTCCCTCCCTTCCCAGGTAAAACACCTGAATATGTACAAGTGCTTGAAAACCTAGAGGAAGGGCCGTGGAGCCACACCAGCGACAGCACGCTGGCCAACTTGGTGCCTGCAGGCCAGCCAGGATGGTCCTGGCCCCGGGCGCTCTTCTGGAAGCTTTCCATTTCCCTTCCTGAGATACCCCTCCTGTCCCGGCACCCACCCCTTTTTTTCCTTCCTCACCTCAGCCCGGAGAGAAAGTCCAGTGAAAGTTATGGGTGACACATCCTCTTCTTTACAGGTGGCAGCCTGGCAACTCCTGCAGAAAGTCCAGCAGAGCCCCACTCACACCGGGCCTCCCACAAAGCCGTGGACCCTCACACCCTCCCACCAGCACAGCCCCGAGACTGCTGACGGGGCAGAGAATATGGAGTCAGGCACAGCTGCAGGGGCTATTGCTGCCTGGAGTGCTGTTTATATGGACCTCAACCCAGGCACACCTGGGGAGGGCTTGCCGGCAGGGTCAGGCTGCCCAGGTCAGCTAATCCTCAGCCCTCAGGGAATCACATTGCAGAAAATGGACCTCGCTAAGACAGAATATTAGCCAAGGAAAAAAAGGACACAATGCCATTTGCAGCACCGTAGATGAGTCTAGAGGTAATCACGTGACTTGTAGTAAGTCAGAAAGTGAAAGACACATATCGTATGATATCACTTATAGGTGTTACCTAAAAATTGATACCAGGGCAGATATTTCCATGGAGAAGGGCAATCACAGATTCATTGAACAAACTTATGGTTCACCAATGGAAAGGTGTGAGGATTGGATTCATTACGATATTGGGGTTAACAGACAGATACAAACACAGGTGAAATATATAATCACCAAAGACCTACGGAATACCAAGAGAAGACTACTCAACATTCTGTCATAACGTACATGGGAAAAGGATCCCAGGAAGAACAGACATATGTATATGTGTAAAAGAAACACATCTTGCACACCAAAAACAAGCCAAACGTTGTAATCAAACTTGCTGTAATAAAAAATAAAAAAATTAAATTCAAAACACGAACAAGAAGTAGTGAGACAAACTTGAGGGGCTTTCTCCTGGCCCATTCCGTTCTAAATTCCAATCTAGAACGTGAATTCCATTGAGGCTCTGCTGCCCTAGTAACCAGATTTGGTAAGGGAGAACTGCTGCCACCTTGTGGCCGTTTCACACAACAGCAGCTTTAATCCCAGCGCTAATGGTCAGTGGATATTCAAAATCATGACAGGCCTGTAAATGACACCTGCCCTGAAAACAAATCCTGGGGTCATATATCGACCAAAAAATTCAAAAGACGTCCATATTTCAAAATGACAGTTTCAAGAGGCATATTTTATGCACATTAGTGTGCTGCTTCTTTTGCTTGCTTTCTTTCTTGGTTAAAAAAACGGGAATGGAAAAAGGCAACCCTCAGAATGGGCGAAAACGGTCACAAAAGAATCAATGGACAAAGGTTTAATCTCCAATATATATAAACAGCTCATGCAGCTTAATATTAATAAAACAAACAACCCAATACACAAATGGGCAGAAGATCTAAATAGACGTTTCTTCCAAGAAGACACAGAGATGGCCAAGACGCACATGAAAAGCTGCTCAACATCACTAATTATTAGAGAAATGCAAATCAAAACTACAATGAGGTATGACCTCACTCCTGTTAGAATCGGGATCATCAGAAAATCTACAAACAACAAATTCTGGGGACGGTGTGGACAAAAGGAACCCTCTTCCGTTATTGGTGGGCATGTAAATTGATACAGTCACTATGGAGAACAGTATGGAGGTTCCTTTAAAAAACTAAAAAGAGAATTACCATAGGATCCAGCAATCCCACTTCTGGGCATATACCCGGAAAAAACCATAAATCACAAAGACACATTCACCACAATGTTCATTGCAGCACTATTTACAATAGCCAGGTAATGGAAGCAACCTAAATGCCCACAGACAGACAAATGGAAAAAGAAGTGGTACATATATGAAATGGAATATTACTAAGCCATAAAAAGGAATGAAACTGGGTCATTTGTAGAGAAGTCGATGGATCTAGAGACTGTCATACAGAGTGAAGTAAGTCAGAAAGAGAAAAACAAATATTGTATATTAATGCATATATGTGGAACCTAGAAAAATGGTACAAATGAACTAGTTTGCAGGGCAGAAATAGAGACAGAGGTAGAGAACAAACGTATGGACACCAAGTGGGGGAAGCCATGTGGTGGTGGTGGTGGGATGAGTTGGGAGATTGGGATTGACCTGTATACATGTATATGCATGAAATAGATAACTAAGAATAATCTGCTGTACAAAAAAATAAATAAAATTAAATTTCAAAATTTTAAAAAATAAAATTTAAAAATAAAACAGAAAAAAGTTCTTCCATTCACACAGATGTATTTATATGAATGAATTATTTCCATGCTTATATCAATAAATACATAAAAGAGGAATAAAATCTAACTCGAACCAAAAAAAAAAAAACGGAACCTAACAGTCATACAGAGGAAAACCCTACCAAGTCACTTGCTCCAGCGGTAAACAATTATGAAATTGGTCAGAGGTGGGGAATCACCTCTCATACAGCCAGCAGCCCCGCCCCCCCACGCAAGGAGCGTCCTCATCGCAAAGCTGGGGGACCGTGCCGAGGCCTCTGTGAGTAAACGTGAGCTGAGCCCCAGGCCAGCTGCTGTTGAAATTTTCCCTCCCTTCCCAGGTAAAACACCTGAATATGTACAAGTGCTTGAAAACCTAGAGGAAGGGCCGTGGAGCCACACCAGCGACAGCACGCTGGCCAACTTGGTGCCTGCAGGCCAGCCAGGATGGTCCTGGCCCCGGGCGCTCTTCTGGAAGATTTCCATTTCCCTGCCTGAGATACCCCTCCTGTCCCGGCCCCCACTCCTTTTTTTCCTTCCTCACCTCAGCCCGGAGAGAAATTCCAGTGGAAGGTATGGGTGACACATCCTCTTCTTTACAGGTGGCAGCCTGGCAACTCCTGCAGAAAGTCCAGCAGAGCCCCACTCACACCGGGCCTCCCACAAAGCCGTGGACCCTCACACCCTCCCACCAGCACAGCCCCGAGACTGCTGACGGGGCAGAGAATATGGAGTCAGGCACAGCTGCAGGGGCTATTGCTGCCTGGAGTGCTGTTTATATGGACCTCAACCCAGGCACACCTGGGGAGGGCTTGCCGGCAGGGTCAGGCTGCCCAGGTCAGCTAATCCTCAGCCCTCAGGGAATCACATTGCAGAAAATGGACCTCGCTAAGACAGAATATTAGCCAAGGAAAAAAAGGACACAATGCCATTTGCAGCACCGTAGATGAGTCTAGAGGTAATCACGTGACTTGTAGTAAGTCAGAAAGTGAAAGACACATATCGTATGATATCACTTATAGGTGTTACCTAAAAATTGATACCAGGGCAGATATTTCCATGGAGAAGGGCAATCACAGATTCATTAAACAAACTTATGGTTCACCAATGGAAAGGTGTGAGGATTGGATTCATTACGATATTGGGGTTAACAGACAGATACAAACACAGGTGAAATATATAATCACCAAAGACCTACGGAATACCAAGAGAAGACTACTCAACATTCTGTCATAACGTACATGGGAAAAGGATCCCAGGAAGAACAGACATATGTATATGTGTAAAAGAAACACATCTTGCACACCAAAAACAAGCCAAACGTTGTAATCAAACTTGCTGTAATAAAAAATAAAAAAATTAAATTCAAAACACGAACAAGAAGTAGTGAGACAAACTTGAGGGGCTTTCTCCTGGCCCATTCCGTTCTAAATTCCAATCTAGAACGTGAATTCCATTGAGGCTCTGCTGCCCTAGTAACCAGATTTGGTAAGGGAGAACTGCTGCCACCTTGTGGCCGTTTCACACAACAGCAGCTTTAATCCCAGCGCTAATGGTCAGTGGATATTCAAAATCATGACAGGCCTGTAAATGACACCTGCCCTGAAAACAAATCCTGGGGTCATATATCGACCAAAAAATTCAAAAGACGTCCATATTTCAAAATGACAGTTTCAAGAGGCATATTTTATGCACATTAGTGTGCTGCTTCTTTTGCTTTCTTTCTTTCTTGGTTAAAAAAACGGGAATGGAAAAAGGCAACCCTCAGAATGGGCGAAAACGGTCACAAAAGAATCAATGGACAAAGGTTTAATCTCCAATATATATAAACAGCTCATGCAGCTTAATATTAATAAAACAAACAACCCAATACACAAATGGGCAGAAGATCTAAATAGACGTTTCTTCCAAGAAGACACAGAGATGGCCAAGACGCACATGAAAAGCTGCTCAACATCACTAATTATTAGAGAAATGCAAATCAAAACTACAATGAGGTATGACCTCACTCCTGTTAGAATCGGGATCATCAGAAAATCTACAAACAACAAATTCTGGGGACGGTGTGGACAAAAGGAACCCTCTTCCGCTATTGGTGGGCATGTAAATTGATACAGTCACTATGGAGAACAGTAAGGAGGTTCCTTTAAAAAACTAAAAAGAGAATTACCATAGGATCCAGCAATCCCACTTCTGGGCATATACCCGGAAAAAACCATAAATCACAAAGACACATTCACCACAATGTTCATTGCAGCACTATTTACAATAGCCAGGTAATGGAAGCAACCTAAATGCCCACAGACAGACAAATGGAAAAAGAAGTGGTACATATATGAAATGGAATATTACTAAGCCATAAAAAGGAATGAAACTGGGTCATTTGTAGAGAAGTCGATGGATCTAGAGACTGTCATACAGAGTGAAGTAAGTCAGAAAGAGAAAAACAAATATTGTATATTAATGCATATATGTGGAACCTAGAAAAATGGTACAAATGAACTAGTTTGCAGGGCAGAAATAGAGACAGAGGTAGAGAACAAACGTATGGACACCAAGTGGGGGAAGCCATGGGGTGGTGGTGGTGGGATGAGTTGGGAGATTGGGATTGACCTGTATACATGTATATGCATGAAATAGATAACTAAGAATAATCTGCTGTACAAAAAAATAAATAAAATTAAATTTCAAAATTTTTAAAAATAAAATTTAAAAATAAAACAGAAAAAAGTTCTTCCATTCACACAGATGTATTTATATGAATGAATTATTTCCATGCTTATATCAATAAATACATAAAAGAGGAATAAAATCTAACTCGAACCAAAAAAAAAAAAACGGAACCTAACAGTCATACAGAGGAAAACCCTACCAAGTCACTTGCTCCAGCGGTAAACAATTATGAAATTGGTCAGAGGTGGGGAATCACCTCTCATACAGCCAGCAGCCCCGCCCCCCCACGCAAGGAGCGTCCTCATCGCAAAGCTGGGGGACCGTGCCGAGGCCTCTGTGAGTAAACGTGAGCTGAGCCCCAGGCCAGCTGCTGTTGAAATTTTCCCTCCCTTCCCAGGTAAAACACCTGAATATGTACAAGTGCTTGAAAACCTAGAGGAAGGGCCGTGGAGCCACACCAGCGACAGCACGCTGGCCAACTTGGTGCCTGCAGGCCAGCCAGGATGGTCCTGGCCCCGGGCACTCTTCTGGAAGATTTCCATTTCCCTGCCTGAGATACCCCTCCTGTCCCGGCCCCCACTCCTTTTTTTCCTTCCTCACCTCAGCCCGGAGAGAAAGTCCAGTGAAAGTTATGGGTGACACATCCTCTTCTTTACAGGTGGCAGCCTGGCAACTCCTGCAGAAAGTCCAGCAGAGCCCCACTCACACCGGGCCTCCCACAAAGCCGTGGACCCTCACACCCTCCCACCAGCACAGCCCCGAGACTGCTGACGGGGCAGAGAATATGGAGTCAGGCACAGCTGCAGGGGCTATTGCTGCCTGGAGTGCTGTTTATATGGACCTCAACCCAGGCACACCTGGGGAGGGCTTGCCGGCAGGGTCAGGCTGCCCAGGTCAGCTAATCCTCAGCCCTCAGGGAATCACATTGCAGAAAATGGACCTCGCTAAGACAGAATATTAGCCAAGGAAAAAAAGGACACAATGCCATTTGCAGCACCGTAGATGAGTCTAGAGGTAATCACGTGACTTGTAGTAAGTCAGAAAGTGAAAGACACATATCGTATGATATCACTTATAGGTGTTACCTAAAAATTGATACCAGGGCAGATATTTCCATGGAGAAGGGCAATCACAGATTCATTGAACAAACTTATGGTTCACCAATGGAAAGGTGTGAGGATTGGATTCATTACGATATTGGGGTTAACAGACAGATACAAACACAGGTGAAATATATAATCACCAAAGACCTACGGAATACCAAGAGAAGACTACTCAACATTCTGTCATAACGTACATGGGAAAAGGATCCCAGGAAGAACAGACATATGTATATGTGTAAAAGAAACACATCTTGCACACCAAAAACAAGCCAAACGTTGTAATCAAACTTGCTGTAATAAAAAATAAAAAAATTAAATTCAAAACACGAACGAGAAGTAGTGAGACAAACTTGAGGGGCTTTCTCCTGGCCCATTCCGTTCTAAATTCCAATCTAGAACGTGAATTCCATTGAGGCTCTGCTGCCCTAGTAACCAGATTTGGTAAGGGAGAACTGCTGCCACCTTGTGGCCGTTTCACACAACAGCAGCTTTAATCCCAGCGCTAATGGTCAGTGGATATTCAAAATCATGACAGGCCTGTAAATGACACCTACCCTGAAAACAAATCCTGGGGTCATATATCGACCAAAAAATTCAAAAGACGTCCATATTTCAAAATGACAGTTTCAAGAGGCATATTTTATGCACATTAGTGTGCTGCTTCTTTTGCTTTCTTTCTTTCTTGGTTAAAAAAACGGGAATGGAAAAAGGCAACACTCAGAATGGGCGAAAACGGTCACAAAAGAATCAATGGACAAAGGTTTAATCTCCAATATATATAAACAGCTCATGCAGCTTAATATTAATAAAACAAACAATCCAATACACAAATGGGCAGAAGATCTAAATAGACGTTTCTTCCAAGAAGACACAGAGATGGCCAAGACGCACATGAAAAGCTGCTCAACATCACTAATTATTAGAGAAATGCAAATCAAAACTACAATGAGGTATGACCTCACTCCTGTTAGAATCGGGATCATCAGAAAATCTACAAACAACAAATTCTGGGGACGGTGTGGACAAAAGGAACCCTCTTCCGCTATTGGTGGGCATGTAAATTGATACAGTCACTATGGAGAACAGTAAGGAGGTTCCTTTAAAAAACTAAAAAGAGAATTACCATAGGATCCAGCAATCCCACTTCTGGGCATATACCCGGAAAAAACCATAAATCACAAAGACACATTCACCACAATGTTCATTGCAGCCCTATTTACAATAGCCAGGTAATGGAAGCAACCTAAATGCCAACAGACAGACAAATGGAAAAAGATGTGGTACATATATGAAATGGAATATTACTAAGCCATAAAAAGGAATGAAACTGGGTCATTTGTAGAGAAGTCGATGGATCTAGAGACTGTCATAGAGAGTGAAGTAAGTCAGAAAGAGAAAAACAAATATTGTATATTAATGCATATATGTGGAACCTAGAAAAATGGTACAAATGAACTAGTTTGCAGGGCAGAAATAGAGACAGAGGTAGAGAACAAACGTATGGACACCAAGTGGGGGAAGCCATGGGGTGGTGGTGGTGGGATGAGTTGGGAGATTGGGATTGACCTGTATACATGTATATGCATAAAATAGATAACTAAGAATAATCTACTGTACAAAAAAATAAATAAAATTAAATTTCAAAATTTTTAAAAATAAAATTTAAAAATAAAACAGAAAAAAGTTCTTCCATTCACACAGATGTATTTATATGAATGAATTATTTCCATGCTTATATCAATAAATACATAAAAGAGGAATAAAATCTAACTCGAACCAAAAAAAAAAAAACGGAACCTAACAGTCATATAGAGGAAAACCCTACCAAGTCAATTGCTCCAGCGGTAAACAATTATGAAATTGGTCAGAGGTGGGGAATCACCTCTCATACAGCCAGCAGCCCCGCCCCCCCACGCAAGGAGCGTCCTCATCGCAAAGCTGGGGGACCGTGCCGAGGCCTCTGTGAGTAAACGTGAGCTGAGCCCCAGGCCAGCTGCTGTTGAAATTTTCCCTCCCTTCCCAGGTAAAACACCTGAATATGTACAAGTGCTTGAAAACCTAGAGGAAGGGCCGTGGAGCCACACCAGCGACAGCACGCTGGCCAACTTGGTGCCTGCAGGCCAGCCAGGATGGTCCTGGCCCCGGGCGCTCTTCTGGAAGCTTTCCATTTCCCTGCCTGAGATACCCCTCCTGTCCCGGCCCCCACTCCTTTTTTTCCTTCCTCACCTCAGCCCGGAGAGAAAGTCCAGTGAAAGTTATGGGTGACACATCCTCTTCTTTACAGGTGGCAGCCTGGCAACTCCTGCAGAAAGTCCAGCAGAGCCCCACTCACACCGGGCCTCCCACAAAGCCGTGGACCCTCACACCCTCCCACCAGCACAGCCCAGAGACTGCTGACGGGGCAGAGAATATGGAGTCAGGCACAGCTTCAGGGGCTATTGCTGCCTGGAGTGCTGTTTATATGGACCTCAACCCAGGCACACCTGGGGAGGGCTTGCCGGCAGGGTCAGGCTGCCCAGGTCAGGTAATCCTCAGCCCTCAGGGAATCACATTGCAGAAAATGGACCTCGCTAAGACAGAATATTAGCCAAGGAAAAAAAGGACACAATGCCATTTGCAGCACCGTAGATGAGTCTAGAGGTAATCACGTGACTTGTAGTAAGTCAGAAAGTGAAAGACACATATCGTATGATATCACTTATAGGTGTTACCTAAAAATTGATACCAGGGCAGATATTTCCATGGAGAAGGGCAATCACAGATTCATTGAACAAACTTATGGTTCACCAATGGAAAGGTGTGAGGATTGGATTCATTACGATATTGGGGTTAACAGACAGATACAAACACAGGTGAAATATATAATCACCAAAGACCTACGGAATACCAAGAGAAGACTACTCAACATTCTGTCATAACGTACATGGGAAAAGGATCCCAGGAAGAACAGACATATGTATATGTGTAAAAGAAACACATCTTGCACACCAAAAACAAGCCAAACGTTGTAATCAAACTTGCTGTAATAAAAAATAAAAAAATTAAATTCAAAACACGAACAAGAAGTAGTGAGACAAACTTGAGGGGCTTTCTCCTGGCCCATTCCGTTCTAAATTCCAATCTAGAACGTGAATTCCATTGAGGCTCTGCTGCCCTAGTAACCAGATTTGGTAAGGGAGAACTGCTGCCACCTTGTGGCCGTTTCACACAACAGCAGCTTTAATCCCAGCGCTAATGGTCAGTGGATATTCAAAATCATGACAGGCCTGTAAATGACACCTGCCCTGAAAACAAATCCTGGGGTCATATATCGACCAAAAAATTCAAAAGACGTCCATATTTCAAAATGACAGTTTCAAGAGGCATATTTTATGCACATTAGTGTGCTGCTTCTTTTGCTTTCTTTCTTTCTTGGTTAAAAAAACGGGAATGGAAAAAGGCAACCCTCAGAATGGGCGAAAACGGTCACAAAAGAATCAATGGACAAAGGTTTAATCTCCAATATATATAAACAGCTCATGCAGCTTAATATTAATAAAACAAACAACCCAATACACAAATGGGCAGAAGATCTAAATAGACGTTTCTTCCAAGAAGACACAGAGATGGCCAAGACGCACATGAAAAGCTGCTCAACATCACTAATTATTAGAGAAATGCAAATCAAAACTACAATGAGGTATGACCTCACTCCTGTTAGAATCGGGATCATCAGAAAATCTACAAACAACAAATTCTGGGGACGGTGTGGACAAAAGGAACCCTCTTCCGCTATTGGTGGGCATGTAAATTGATACAGTCACTATGGAGAACAGTAAGGAGGTTCCTTTAAAAAACTAAAAAGAGAATTACCATAGGATCCAGCAATCCCACTTCTGGGCATATACCCGGAAAAAACCATAAATCACAAAGACACATTCACCACAATGTTCATTGCAGCACTATTTACAATAGCCAGGTAATGGAAGCAACCTAAATGCCCAAATGGAAAAAGATGTGGTACATATATGAAAACAGACAAATGGAAAAAGATGTGGTACATATATGAAATGGAATATTACTAAGCCATAAAAAGGAATGAAACTGGGTCATTTGTAGAGAAGTCGATGGATCTAGAGACTGTCATACAGAGTGAAGTAAGTCAGAAAGAGAAAAACAAATATTGTATATTAATGCATATATGTGGAACCTAGAAAAATGGTACAAATGAACTAGTTTGCAGGGCAGAAATAGAGACAGAGGTAGAGAACAAACGTATGGACACCAAGTGGGGGAAGCCATGGGGTGGTGGTGGTGGGATGAGTTGGGAGATTGGGATTGACCTGTATACATGTATATGCATGAAATAGATAACTAAGAATAATCTGCTGTACAAAAAAATAAATAAAATTAAATTTCAAAATTTTTAAAAATAAAATTTAAAAATAAAACAGAAAAAAGTTCTTCCATTCACACAGATGTATTTATATGAATGAATTATTTCCATGCTTATATCAATAAATACATAAAAGAGGAATAAAATCTAACTCGAACCAAAAAAAAAAAAACGGAACCTAACAGTCATACAGAGGAAAACCCTACCAAGTCACTTGCTCCAGCGGTAAACAATTATGAAATTGGTCAGAGGTGGGGAATCACCTCTCATACAGCCAGCAGCCCCGCCCCCCCACGCAAGGAGCGTCCTCATCGCAAAGCTGGGGGACCGTGCCGAGGCCTCTGTGAGTAAACGTGAGCTGAGCCCCAGGCCAGCTGCTGTTGAAATTTTCCCTCCCTTCCCAGGTAAAACACCTGAATATGTACAAGTGCTTGAAAACCTAGAGGAAGGGCCGTGGAGCCACACCAGCGACAGCACGCTGGCCAACTTGGTGCCTGCAGGCCAGCCAGGATGGTCCTGGCCCCGGGCGCTCTTCTGGAAGCTTTCCATTTCCCTGCCTGAGATACCCCTCCTGTCCCGGCCCCCACTCCTTTTTTTCCTTCCTCACCTCAGCCCGGAGAGAAAGTCCAGTGAAAGTTATGGGTGACACATCCTCTTCTTTACAGGTGGCAGCCTGGCAACTCCTGCAGAAAGTCCAGCAGAGCCCCACTCACACCAGGCCTCCCACAAAGCCGTGGACCCTCACACCCTCCCACCAGCACAGCCCCGAGACTGCTGACGGGGCAGAGAATATGGAGTCAGGCACAGCTGCAGGGGCTATTGCTGCCTGGAGTGCTGTTTATATGGACCTCAACCCAGGCACACCTGGGGAGGGCTTGCCGGCAGGGTCAGGCTGCCCAGGTCAGCTAATCCTCAGCCCTCAGGGAATCACATTGCAGAAAATGGACCTCGCTAAGACAGAATATTAGCCAAGGAAAAAAAGGACACAATGCCATTTGCAGCACCGTAGATGAGTCTAGAGGTAATCACGTGACTTGTAGTAAGTCAGAAACTGAAAGACACATATCGTATGATATCACTTATAGGTGTTACCTAAAACTTGATACCAGTGAAGATATTTCCATGGAGAAGGGCAATCACAGATTCATTAAACAAACTTATGGTTCACCAATGGAAAGGTGTGAGGATTGGATTCATTACGATATTGGGGTTAACAGACAGATACAAACACAGGTGAAATATATAATCACCAAAGACCTACGGAATACCAAGAGAAGACTACTCAACATTCTGTCATAACGTACATGGGAAAAGGATCCCAGGAAGAACAGACATATGTATATGTGTAAAAGAAACACATCTTGCACACCAAAAACAAGCCAAACGTTGTAATCAAACTTGCTGTAATATAAAATAAAAAAATTAAATTCAAAACACGAACAAGAAGTAGTGAGACAAACTTGAGGGGCTTTCTCCTGGCCCATTCCGTTCTAAATTCCAATCTAGAACGTGAATTCCATTGAGGCTCTGCTGCCCTAGTAACCAGATTTGGTAAGGGAGAACTGCTGCCACCTTGTGGCCGTTTCACACAACAGCAGCTTTAATCCCAGCGCTAATGGTCAGTGGATATTCAAAATCATGACAGGCCTGTAAATGACACCTGCCCTGAAAACAAATCCTGGGGTCATATATCGACCAAAAAATTCAAAAGACGTCCATATTTCAAAATGACAGTTTCAAGAGGCATATTTTATGCACATTAGTGTGCTGCTTCTTTTGCTTTCTTTCTTTCTTGGTTAAAAAAACGGGAATGGAAAAAGGCAACCCGCAGAATGGGCGAAAACGGTCACAAAAGAATCAATGGACAAAGGTTTAATCTCCAATATATATAAACAGCTCATGCAGCTTAATATTAATAAAACAAACAACCCAATACACAAATGGGCAGAAGATCTAAATAGACGTTTCTTCCAAGAAGACACAGAGATGGCCAAGACGCACATGAAAAGCTGCTCAACATCACTAATTATTAGAGAAATGCAAATCAAAACTACAATGAGGTATGACCTCACTCCTGTTAGAATCGGGATCATCAGAAAATCTACAAACAACAAATTCTGGGGACGGTGTGGACAAAAGGAACCCTCTTCCGCTATTGGTGGGCATGTAAATTGATACAGTCACTATGGAGAACAGTAAGGAGGTTCCTTTAAAAAACTAAAAAGAGAATTACCATAGGATCCAGCAATCCCACTTCTGGGCATATACCCGGAAAAAACCATAAATCACAAAGACACATTCACCACAATGTTCATTGCAGCACTATTTACAATAGCCAGGTAATGGAAGCAACCTAAATGCCCACAGACAGACAAATGGAAAAAGATGTGGTACATATATGAAATGGAATATTACTAAGCCATAAAAAGGAATGAAACTGGGTCATTTGTAGAGAAGTCGATGGATCTAGAGACTGTCATACAGAGTGAAGTAAGTCAGAAAGAGAAAAACAAATATTGTATATTAATGCATATATGTGGAACCTAGAAAAATGGTACAAATGAACTAGTTTGCAGGGCAGAAATAGAGACAGAGGTAGAGAACAAACGTATGGACACCAAGTGGGGGAAGCCATGGGGTGGTGGTGGTGGGATGAGTTGGGAGATTGGGATTGACCTGTATACATGTATATGCATGAAATAGATAACTAAGAATAATCTGCTGTACAAAAAAATAAATAAAATTAAATTTCAAAATTTTTAAAAATAAAATTTAAAAATAAAACAGAAAAAAGTTCTTCCATTCACACAGATGTATTTATATGAATGAATTATTTCCATGCTTATATCAATAAATACATAAAAGAGGAATAAAATCTAACTCGAACCAAAAAAAAAAAATCGGAACCTAACAGTCATACAGAGGAAAACCCTACCAAGTCACTTGCTCCAGCGGTAAACAATTATGAAATTGGTCAGAGGTGGGGAATCACCTCTCATACAGCCAGCAGCCCCGCCCCCCCACGCAAGGAGCGTCCTCATCGCAAAGCTGGGGGACCGTGCCGAGGCCTCTGTGAGTAAACGTGAGCTGAGCCCCAGGCCAGCTGCTGTTGAAATTTTCCCTCCCTTCCCAGGTAAAACACCTGAATATGTACAAGTGCTTGAAAACCTAGAGGAAGGGCCGTGGAGCCACACCAGCGACAGCACGCTGGCCAACTTGGTGCCTGCAGGCCAGCCAGGATGGTCCTGGCCCCGGGCGCTCTTCTGGAAGATTTCCATTTCCCTGCCTGAGATACCCCTCCTGTCCCGGCCCCCACTCCTTTTTTTCCTTCCTCACCTCAGCCCGGAGAGAAAGTCCAGTGAAAGTTATGGGTGACACATCCTCTTCTTTACAGGTGGCAGCCTGGCAACTCCTGCAGAAAGTCCAGCAGAGCCCCACTCACACCGGGCCACCCACAAAGCCGTGGACCCTCACACCCTCCCACCAGCACAGCCCCGAGACTGCTGACGGGGCAGAGAATATGGAGTCAGGCACAGCTGCAGGGGCTATTGCTGCCTGGAGTGCTGTTTATATGGACCTCAACCCAGGCACACCTGGGGAGGGCTTGCCGGCAGGGTCAGGCTGCCCAGGTCAGCTAATCCTCAGCCCTCAGGGAATCACATTGCAGAAAATGGACCTCGCTAAGACAGAATATTAGCCAAGGAAAAAAAGGACACAATGCCATTTGCAGCACCGTAGATGAGTCTAGAGGTAATCACGTGACTTGTAGTAAGTCAGAAAGTGAAAGACACATATCGTATGATATCACTTATAGGTGTTACCTAAAAATTGATACCAGGGCAGATATTTCCATGGAGAAGGGCAATCACAGATTCATTGAACAAACTTATGGTTCACCAATGGAAAGGTGTGAGGATTGGATTCATTACGATATTGGGGTTAACAGACAGATACAAACACAGGTGAAATATATAATCACCAAAGACCTACGGAATACCAAGAGAAGACTACTCAACATTCTGTCATAACGTACATGGGAAAAGGATCCCAGGAAGAACAGACATATGTATATGTGTAAAAGAAACACATCTTGCACACCAAAAACAAGCCAAACGTTGTAATCAAACTTGCTGTAATAAAAAATAAAAAAATTAAATTCAAAACACGAACAAGAAGTAGTGAGACAAACTTGAGGGGCTTTCTCCTGGCCCATTCCGTTCTAAATTCCAATCTAGAACGTGAATTCCATTGAGGCTCTGCTGCCCTAGTAACCAGATTTGGTAAGGGAGAACTGCTGCCACCTTGTGGCCGTTTCACACAACAGCAGCTTTAATCCCAGCGCTAATGGTCAGTGGATATTCAAAATCATGACAGGCCTGTAAATGACACCTGCCCTGAAAACAAATCCTGGGGTCATATATCGACCAAAAAATTCAAAAGACGTCCATATTTCAAAATGACAGTTTCAAGAGGCATATTTTATGCACATTAGTGTGCTGCTTCTTTTGCTTGCTTTCTTTCTTGGTTAAAAAAACGGGAATGGAAAAAGGCAACCCTCAGAATGGGCGAAAACGGTCACAAAAGAATCAATGGACAAAGGTTTAATCTCCAATATATATAAACAGCTCATGCAGCTTAATATTAATAAAACAAACAACCCAATACACAAATGGGCAGAAGATCTAAATAGACGTTTCTTCCAAGAAGACACAGAGATGGCCAAGACGCACATGAAAAGCTGCTCAACATCACTAATTATTAGAGAAATGCAAATCAAAACTACAATGAGGTATGACCTCACTCCTGTTAGAATCGGGATCATCAGAAAATCTACAAACAACAAATTCTGGGGACGGTGTGGACAAAAGGAACCCTCTTCCGCTATTGGTGGGCATGTAAATTGATACAGTCACTATGGAGAACAGTAAGGAGGTTCCTTTAAAAAACTAAAAAGAGAATTACCATAGGATCCAGCAATCCCACTTCTGGGCATATACCCGGAAAAAACCATAAATCACAAAGACACATTCACCACAATGTTCATTGCAGCACTATTTACAATAGCCAGGTAATGGAAGCAACCTAAATGCCCAAATGGAAAAAGATGTGGTACATATATGAAAACAGACAAATGGAAAAAGATGTGGTACATATATGAAATGGAATATTACTAAGCCATAAAAAGGAATGAAACTGGGTCATTTGTAGAGAAGTCGATGGATCTAGAGACTGTCATACAGAGTGAAGTAAGTCAGAAAGAGAAAAACAAATATTGTATATTAATGCATATATGTGGAACCTAGAAAAATGGTACAAATGAACTAGTTTGCAGGGCAGAAATAGAGACAGAGGTAGAGAACAAACGTATGGACACCAAGTGGGGGAAGCCATGGGGTGGTGGTGGTGGGATGAGTTGGGAGATTGGGATTGACCTGTATACATGTATATGCATGAAATAGATAACTAAGAATAATCTACTGTACAAAAAAATAAATAAAATTAAATTTCAAAATTTTTAAAAATAAAATTTAAAAATAAAACAGAAAAAAGTTCTTCCATTCACACAGATGTATTTATATGAATGAATTATTTCCATGCTTATATCAATAAATACATAAAAGAGGAATAAAATCTAACTCGAACCAAAAAAAAAAAAACGGAACCTAACAGTCATACAGAGGAAAACCCTACCAAGTCACTTGCTCCAGCGGTAAACAATTATGAAATTGGTCAGAGGTGGGGAATCACCTCTCATACAGCCAGCAGCCCCGCCCCCCCACGCAAGGATCGTCCTCATCGCAAAGCTGGGGGACCGTGCCGAGGCCTCTGTGAGTAAACGTGAGCTGAGCCCCAGGCCAGCTGCTGTTGAAATTTTCCCTCCCTTCCCAGGTAAAACACCTGAATATGTACAAGTGCTTGAAAACCTAGAGGAAGGGCCGTGGAGCCACACCAGCGACAGCACGCTGGCCAACTTGGTGCCTGCAGGCCAGCCAGGATGGTCCTGGCCCCGGGCGCTCTTCTGGAAGCTTTCCATTTCCCTGCCTGAGATACCCCTCCTGTCCCGGCCCCCACCCCTTTTTTTCCTTCCTCACCTCAGCCCGGAGAGAAAGTCCAGTGAAAGTTATGGGTGACACATCCTCTTCTTTACAGGTGGCAGCCTGGCAACTCCTGCAGAAAGTCCAGCAGAGCCCCACTCACACCGGGCCTCCCACAAAGCCGTGGACCCTCACACCCTCCCACCAGCACAGCCCCGAGACTGCTGACGGGGCAGAGAATATGGAGTCAGGCACAGCTGCAGGGGCTATTGCTGCCTGGAGTGCTGTTTATATGGACCTCAACCCAGGCACACCTGGGGAGGGCTTGCCGGCAGGGTCAGGCTGCCCAGGTCAGCTAATCCTCAGCCCTCAGGGAATCACATTGCAGAAAATGGACCTCGCTAAGACAGAATATTAGCCAAGGAAAAAAAGGACACAATGCCATTTGCAGCACGGTAGATGAGTCTAGAGGTAATCACGTGACTTGTAGTAAGTCAGAAAGTGAAAGACACATATCGTATGATATCACTTATAGGTGTTACCTAAAAATTGATACCAGGGCAGATATTTCCATGGAGAAGGGCAATCACAGATTCATTGAACAAACTTATGGTTCACCAATGGAAAGGTGTGAGGATTGGATTCATTACGATATTGGGGTTAACAGACAGATACAAACACAGGTGAAATATATAATCACCAAAGACCTACGGAATACCAAGAGAAGACTACTCAACATTCTGTCATAACGTACATGGGAAAAGGATCCCAGGAAGAACAGACATATGTATATGTGTAAAAGAAACACATCTTGCACACCAAAAACAAGCCAAACGTTGTAATCAAACTTGCTGTAATATAAAATAAAAAAATTAAATTCAAAACACGAACAAGAAGTAGTGAGACAAACTTGAGGGGCTTTCTCCTGGCCCATTCCGTTCTAAATTCCAATCTAGAACGTGAATTCCATTGAGGCTCTGCTGCCCTAGTAACCAGATTTGGTAAGGGAGAACTGCTGCCACCTTGTGGCCGTTTCACACAACAGCAGCTTTAATCCCAGCGCTAATGGTCAGTGGATATTCAAAATCATGACAGGCCTGTAAATGACACCTGCCCTGAAAACAAATCCTGGGGTCATATATCGACCAAAAAATTCAAAAGACGTCCATATTTCAAAATGACAGTTTCAAGAGGCATATTTTATGCACATTAGTGTGCTGCTTCTTTTGCTTTCTTTCTTTCTTGGTTAAAAAAACGGGAATGGAAAAAGGCAACCCTCAGAATGGGCGAAAACGGTCACAAAAGAATCAATGGACAAAGGTTTAATCTCCAATATATATAAACAGCTCATGCAGCTTAATATTAATAAAACAAACAACCCAATACACAAATGGGCAGAAGATCTAAATAGACGTTTCTTCCAAGAAGACACAGAGATGGCCAAGACGCACATGAAAAGCTGCTCAACATCACTAATTATTAGAGAAATGCAAATCAAAACTACAATGAGGTATGACCTCACTCCTGTTAGAATCGGGATCATCAGAAAATCTACAAACAACAAATTCTGGGGACGGTGTGGACAAAAGGAACCCTCTTCCGTTATTGGTGGGCATGTAAATTGATACAGTCACTATGGAGAACAGTAAGGAGGTTCCTTTAAAAAACTAAAAAGAGAATTACCATAGGATCCAGCAATCCCACTTCTGGGCATATACCCGGAAAAAACCATAAATCACAAAGACACATTCACCACAATGTTCATTGCAGCACTATTTACAATAGCCAGGTAATGGAAGCAACCTAAATGCCCAAATGGAAAAAGATGTGGTACATATATGAAAACAGACAAATGGAAAAAGATGTGGTACATATATGAAATGGAATATTACTAAGCCATAAAAAGGAATGAAACTGGGTCATTTGTAGAGAAGTCGATGGATCTAGAGACTGTCATACAGAGTGAAGTAAGTCAGAAAGAGAAAAACAAATATTGTATATTAATGCATATATGTGGAACCTAGAAAAATGGTACAAATGAACTAGTTTGCAGGGCAGAAATAGAGACAGAGGTAGAGAACAAACGTATGGACACCAAGTGGGGGAAGCCATGGGGTGGTGGTGGTGGGATGAGTTGGGAGATTGGGATTGACCTGTATACATGTATATGCATGAAATAGATAACTAAGAATAATCTACTGTACAAAAAAATAAATAAAATTAAATTTCAAAATTTTTAAAAATAAAATTTAAAAATAAAACAGAAAAAAGTTCTTCCATTCACACAGATGTATTTATATGAATGAATTATTTCCATGCTTATATCAATAAATACATAAAAGAGGAATAAAATCTAACTCGAACCAAAAAAAAAAAAAACGGAACCTAACAGTCATACAGAGGAAAACCCTACCAAGTCACTTGCTCCAGCGGTAAACAATTATGAAATTGGTCAGAGGTGGGGAATCACCTCTCATACAGCCAGCAGCCCCGCCCCCCCACGCAAGGATCGTCCTCATCGCAAAGCTGGGGGACCGTGCCGAGGCCTCTGTGAGTAAACGTGAGCTGAGCCCCAGGCCAGCTGCTGTTGAAATTTTCCCTCCCTTCCCAGGTAAAACACCTGAATATGTACAAGTGCTTGAAAACCTAGAGGAAGGGCCGTGGAGCCACACCAGCGACAGCACGCTGGCCAACTTGGTGCCTGCAGGCCAGCCAGGATGGTCCTGGCCCCGGGCGCTCTTCTGGAAGCTTTCCATTTCCCTGCCTGAGATACCCCTCCTGTCCCGGCCCCCACCCCTTTTTTTCCTTCCTCACCTCAGCCCGGAGAGAAAGTCCAGTGAAAGTTATGGGTGACACATCCTCTTCTTTACAGGTGGCAGCCTGGCAACTCCTGCAGAAAGTCCAGCAGAGCCCCACTCACACCGGGCCTCCCACAAAGCCGTGGACCCTCACACCCTCCCACCAGCACAGCCCCGAGACTGCTGACGGGGCAGAGAATATGGAGTCAGGCACAGCTGCAGGGGCTATTGCTGCCTGGAGTGCTGTTTATATGGACCTCAACCCAGGCACACCTGGGGAGGGCTTGCCGGCAGGGTCAGGCTGCCCAGGTCAGCTAATCCTCAGCCCTCAGGGAATCACATTGCAGAAAATGGACCTCGCTAAGACAGAATATTAGCCAAGGAAAAAAAGGACACAATGCCATTTGCAGCACCGTAGATGAGTCTAGAGGTAATCACGTGACTTGTAGTAAGTCAGAAACTGAAAGACACATATCGTATGATATCACTTATAGGTGTTACCTAAAACTTGATACCAGTGAAGATATTTCCATGGAGAAGGGCAATCACAGATTCATTAAACAAACTTATGGTTCACCAATGGAAAGGTGTGAGGATTGGATTCATTACGATATTGGGGTTAACAGACAGATACAAACACAGGTGAAATATATAATCACCAAAGACCTACGGAATACCAAGAGAAGACTACTCAACATTCTGTCATAACGTACATGGGAAAAGGATCCCAGGAAGAACAGACATATGTATATGTGTAAAAGAAACACATCTTGCACACCAAAAACAAGCCAAACGTTGTAATCAAACTTGCTGTAATAAAAAATAAAAAAATTAAATTCAAAACACGAACAAGAAGTAGTGAGACAAACTTGAGGGGCTTTCTCCTGGCCCATTCCGTTCTAAATTCCAATCTAGAACGTGAATTCCATTGAGGCTCTGCTGCCCTAGTAACCAGATTTGGTAAGGGAGAACTGCTGCCACCTTGTGGCCGTTTCACACAACAGCAGCTTTAATCCCAGCGCTAATGGTCAGTGGATATTCAAAATCATGACAGGCCTGTAAATGACACCTGCCCTGAAAACAAATCCTGGGGTCATATATCGACCAAAAAATTCAAAAGACGTCCATATTTCAAAATGACAGTTTCAAGAGGCATATTTTATGCACATTAGTGTGCTGCTTCTTTTGCTTGCTTTCTTTCTTGGTTAAAAAAACGGGAATGGAAAAAGGCAACCCTCAGAATGGGCGAAAACGGTCACAAAAGAATCAATGGACAAAGGTTTAATCTCCAATATATATAAACAGCTCATGCAGCTTAATATTAATAAAACAAACAACCCAATACACAAATGGGCAGAAGATCTAAATAGACGTTTCTTCCAAGAAGACACAGAGATGGCCAAGACGCACATGAAAAGCTGCTCAACATCACTAATTATTAGAGAAATGCAAATCAAAACTACAATGAGGTATGACCTCACTCCTGTTAGAATCGGGATCATCAGAAAATCTACAAACAACAAATTCTGGGGACGGTGTGGACAAAAGGAACCCTCTTCCACTATTGGTGGGCATGTAAATTGATACAGTCACTATGGAGAACAGTAAGGAGGTTCCTTTAAAAAACTAAAAAGAGAATTACCATAGGATCCAGCAATCCCACTTCTGGGCATATACCCGGAAAAAACCATAAATCACAAAGACACATTCACCACAATGTTCATTGCAGCACTATTTACAATAGCCAGGTAATGGAAGCAACCTAAATGCCCACAGACAGACAAATGGAAAAAGATGTGGTACATATATGAAATGGAATATTACTAAGCCATAAAAAGGAATGAAACTGGGTCATTTGTAGAGAAGTCGATGGATCTAGAGACTGTCATACAGAGTGAAGTAAGTCAGAAAGAGAAAAACAAATATTGTATATTAATGCATATATGTGGAACCTAGAAAAATGGTACAAATGAACTAGTTTGCAGGGCAGAAATAGAGACAGAGGTAGAGAACAAACGTATGGACACCAAGTGGGGGAAGCCATGGGGTGGTGGTGGTGGGATGAGTTGGGAGATTGGGATTGACCTGTATACATGTATATGCATGAAATAGATAACTAAGAATAATCTGCTGTACAAAAAAATAAATAAAATTAAATTTCAAAATTTTTAAAAATAAAATTTAAAAATAAAACAGAAAAAAGTTCTTCCATTCACACAGATGTATTTATATGAATGAATTATTTCCATGCTTATATCAATAAATACATAAAAGAGGAATAAAATCTAACTCGAACCAAAAAAAAAAAAACGGAACCTAACAGTCATACAGAGGAAAACCCTACCAAGTCACTTGCTCCAGCGGTAAACAATTATGAAATTGGTCAGAGGTGGGGAATCACCTCTCATACAGCCAGCAGCCCCGCCCCCCCACGCAAGGAGCGTCCTCATCGCAAAGCTGGGGGACCGTGCCGAGGCCTCTGTGAGTAAACGTGAGCTGAGCCCCAGGCCAGCTGCTGTTGAAATTTTCCCTCCCTTCCCAGGTAAAACACCTGAATATGTACAAGTGCTTGAAAACCTAGAGGAAGGGCCGTGGAGCCACACCAGCGACAGCACGCTGGCCAACTTGGTGCCTGCAGGCCAGCCAGGATGGTCCTGGCCCCGGGCGCTCTTCTGGAAGATTTCCATTTCCCTGCCTGAGATACCCCTCCTGTCCCGGCCCCCACTCCTTTTTTTCCTTCCTCACCTCAGCCCGGAGAGAAAGTCCAGTGAAAGTTATGGGTGACACATCCTCTTCTTTACAGGTGGCAGCCTGGCAACTCCTGCAGAAAGTCCAGCAGAGCCCCACTCACACCGGGCCTCCCACAAAGCCGTGGACCCTCACACCCTCCCACCAGCACAGCCCCGAGACTGCTGACGGGGCAGAGAATATGGAGTCAGGCACAGCTGCAGGGGCTATTGCTGCCTGGAGTGCTGTTTATATGGACCTCAACCCAGGCACACCTGGGGAGGGCTTGCCGGCAGGGTCAGGCTGCCCAGGTCAGCTAATCCTCAGCCCTCAGGGAATCACATTGCAGAAAATGGACCTCGCTAAGACAGAATATTAGCCAAGGAAAAAAAGGACACAATGCCATTTGCAGCACCGTAGATGAGTCTAGAGGTAATCACGTGACTTGTAGTAAGTCAGAAAGTGAAAGACACATATCGTATGATATCACTTATAGGTGTTACCTAAAAATTGATACCAGGGCAGATATTTCCATGGAGAAGGGCAATCACAGATTCATTGAACAAACTTATGGTTCACCAATGGAAAGGTGTGAGGATTGGATTCATTACGATATTGGGGTTAACAGACAGATACAAACACAGGTGAAATATATAATCACCAAAGACCTACGGAATACCAAGAGAAGACTACTCAACATTCTGTCATAACGTACATGGGAAAAGGATCCCAGGAAGAACAGACATATGTATATGTGTAAAAGAAACACATCTTGCACACCAAAAACAAGCCAAACGTTGTAATCAAACTTGCTGTAATAAAAAATAAAAAAATTAAATTCAAAACACGAACAAGAAGTAGTGAGACAAACTTGAGGGGCTTTCTCCTGGCCCATTCCGTTCTAAATTCCAATCTAGAACGTGAATTCCATTGAGGCTCTGCTGCCCTAGTAACCAGATTTGGTAAGGGAGAACTGCTGCCACCTTGTGGCCGTTTCACACAACAGCAGCTTTAATCCCAGCGCTAATGGTCAGTGGATATTCAAAATCATGACAGGCCTGTAAATGACACCTGCCCTGAAAACAAATCCTGGGGTCATATATCGACCAAAAAATTCAAAAGACGTCCATATTTCAAAATGACAGTTTCAAGAGGCATATTTTATGCACATTAGTGTGCTGCTTCTTTTGCTTTCTTTCTTTCTTGGTTAAAAAAACGGGAATGGAAAAAGGCAACCCTCAGAATGGGCGAAAACGGTCACAAAAGAATCAATGGACAAAGGTTTAATCTCCAATATATATAAACAGCTCATGCAGCTTAATATTAATAAAACAAACAACCCAATACACAAATGGGCAGAAGATCTAAATAGACGTTTCTTCCAAGAAGACACAGAGATGGCCAAGACGCACATGAAAAGCTGCTCAACATCACTAATTATTAGAGAAATGCAAATCAAAACTACAATGAGGTATGACCTCACTCCTGTTAGAATCGGGATCATCAGAAAATCTACAAACAACAAATTCTGGGGACGGTGTGGACAAAAGGAACCCTCTTCCGCTATTGGTGGGCATGTAAATTGATACAGTCACTATGGAGAACAGTAAGGAGGTTCCTTTAAAAAACTAAAAAGAGAATTACCATAGGATCCAGCAATCCCACTTCTGGGCATATACCCGGAAAAAACCATAAATCACAAAGACACATTCACCACAATGTTCATTGCAGCACTATTTACAATAGCCAGGTAATGGAAGCAACCTAAATGCCCAAATGGAAAAAGATGTGGTACATATATGAAAACAGACAAATGGAAAAAGATGTGGTACATATATGAAATGGAATATTACTAAGCCATAAAAAGGAATGAAACTGGGTCATTTGTAGAGAAGTCGATGGATCTAGAGACTGTCATACAGAGTGAAGTAAGTCAGAAAGAGAAAAACAAATATTGTATATTAATGCATATATGTGGAACCTAGAAAAATGGTACAAATGAACTAGTTTGCAGGGCAGAAATAGAGACAGAGGTAGAGAACAAACGTATGGACACCAAGTGGGGGAAGCCATGGGGTGGTGGTGGTGGGATGAGTTGGGAGATTGGGATTGACCTGTATACATGTATATGCATGAAATAGATAACTAAGAATAATCTACTGTACAAAAAAATAAATAAAATTAAATTTCAAAATTTTTAAAAATAAAATTTAAAAATAAAACAGAAAAAAGTTCTTCCATTCACACAGATGTATTTATATGAATGAATTATTTCCATGCTTATATCAATAAATACATAAAAGAGGAATAAAATCTAACTCGAACCAAAAAAAAAAAAAACGGAACCTAACAGTCATACAGAGGAAAACCCTACCAAGTCACTTGCTCCAGCGGTAAACAATTATGAAATTGGTCAGAGGTGGGGAATCACCTCTCATACAGCCAGCAGCCCCGCCCCCCCACGCAAGGATCGTCCTCATCGCAAAGCTGGGGGACCGTGCCGAGGCCTCTGTGAGTAAACGTGAGCTGAGCCCCAGGCCAGCTGCTGTTGAAATTTTCCCTCCCTTCCCAGGTAAAACACCTGAATATGTACAAGTGCTTGAAAACCTAGAGGAAGGGCCGTGGAGCCACACCAGCGACAGCACGCTGGCCAACTTGGTGCCTGCAGGCCAGCCAGGATGGTCCTGGCCCCGGGCGCTCTTCTGGAAGCTTTCCATTTCCCTGCCTGAGATACCCCTCCTGTCCCGGCCCCCACCCCTTTTTTTCCTTCCTCACCTCAGCCCGGAGAGAAAGTCCAGTGAAAGTTATGGGTGACACATCCTCTTCTTTACAGGTGGCAGCCTGGCAACTCCTGCAGAAAGTCCAGCAGAGCCCCACTCACACCGGGCCTCCCACAAAGCCGTGGACCCTCACACCCTCCCACCAGCACAGCCCCGAGACTGCTGACGGGGCAGAGAATATGGAGTCAGGCACAGCTGCAGGGGCTATTGCTGCCTGGAGTGCTGTTTATATGGACCTCAACCCAGGCACACCTGGGGAGGGCTTGCCGGCAGGGTCAGGCTGCCCAGGTCAGCTAATCCTCAGCCCTCAGGGAATCACATTGCAGAAAATGGACCTCGCTAAGACAGAATATTAGCCAAGGAAAAAAAGGACACAATGCCATTTGCAGCACCGTAGATGAGTCTAGAGGTAATCACGTGACTTGTAGTAAGTCAGAAACTGAAAGACACATATCGTATGATATCACTTATAGGTGTTACCTAAAACTTGATACCAGTGAAGATATTTCCATGGAGAAGGGCAATCACAGATTCATTAAACAAACTTATGGTTCACCAATGGAAAGGTGTGAGGATTGGATTCATTACGATATTGGGGTTAACAGACAGATACAAACACAGGTGAAATATATAATCACCAAAGACCTACGGAATACCAAGAGAAGACTACTCAACATTCTGTCATAACGTACATGGGAAAAGGATCCCAGGAAGAACAGACATATGTATATGTGTAAAAGAAACACATCTTGCACACCAAAAACAAGCCAAACGTTGTAATCAAACTTGCTGTAATAAAAAATAAAAAAATTAAATTCAAAACACGAACAAGAAGTAGTGAGACAAACTTGAGGGGCTTTCTCCTGGCCCATTCCGTTCTAAATTCCAATCTAGAACGTGAATTCCATTGAGGCTCTGCTGCCCTAGTAACCAGATTTGGTAAGGGAGAACTGCTGCCACCTTGTGGCCGTTTCACACAACAGCAGCTTTAATCCCAGCGCTAATGGTCAGTGGATATTCAAAATCATGACAGGCCTGTAAATGACACCTGCCCTGAAAACAAATCCTGGGGTCATATATCGACCAAAAAATTCAAAAGACGTCCATATTTCAAAATGACAGTTTCAAGAGGCATATTTTATGCACATTAGTGTGCTGCTTCTTTTGCTTGCTTTCTTTCTTGGTTAAAAAAACGGGAATGGAAAAAGGCAACCCTCAGAATGGGCGAAAACGGTCACAAAAGAATCAATGGACAAAGGTTTAATCTCCAATATATATAAACAGCTCATGCAGCTTAATATTAATAAAACAAACAACCCAATACACAAATGGGCAGAAGATCTAAATAGACGTTTCTTCCAAGAAGACACAGAGATGGCCAAGACGCACATGAAAAGCTGCTCAACATCACTAATTATTAGAGAAATGCAAATCAAAACTACAATGAGGTATGACCTCACTCCTGTTAGAATCGGGATCATCAGAAAATCTACAAACAACAAATTCTGGGGACGGTGTGGACAAAAGGAACCCTCTTCCGCTATTGGTGGGCATGTAAATTGATACAGTCACTATGGAGAACAGTAAGGAGGTTCCTTTAAAAAACTAAAAAGAGAATTACCATAGGATCCAGCAATCCCACTTCTGGGCATATACCCGGAAAAAACCATAAATCACAAAGACACATTCACCACAATGTTCATTGCAGCACTATTTACAATAGCCAGGTAATGGAAGCAACCTAAATGCCCACAGACAGACAAATGGAAAAAGATGTGGTACATATATGAAATGGAATATTACTAAGCCATAAAAAGGAATGAAACTGGGTCATTTGTAGAGAAGTCGATGGATCTAGAGACTGTCATACAGAGTGAAGTAAGTCAGAAAGAGAAAAACAAATATTGTATATTAATGCATATATGTGGAACCTAGAAAAATGGTACAAATGAACTAGTTTGCAGGGCAGAAATAGAGACAGAGGTAGAGAACAAACGTATGGACACCAAGTGGGGGAAGCCATGGGGTGGTGGTGGTGGGATGAGTTGGGAGATTGGGATTGACCTGTATACATGTATATGCATGAAATAGATAACTAAGAATAATCTGCTGTACAAAAAAATAAATAAAATTAAATTTCAAAATTTTAAAAAATAAAATTTAAAAATAAAACAGAAAAAAGTTCTTCCATTCACACAGATGTATTTATATGAATGAATTATTTCCATGCTTATATCAATAAATACATAAAAGAGGAATAAAATCTAACTCGAACCAAAAAAAAAAAAACGGAACCTAACAGTCATACAGAGGAAAACCCTACCAAGTCACTTGCTCCAGCGGTAAACAATTATGAAATTGGTCAGAGGTGGGGAATCACCTCTCATACAGCCAGCAGCCCCGCCCCCCCACGCAAGGAGCGTCCTCATCGCAAAGCTGGGGGACCGTGCCGAGGCCTCTGTGAGTAAACGTGAGCTGAGCCCCAGGCCAGCTGCTGTTGAAATTTTCCCTCCCTTCCCAGGTAAAACACCTGAATATGTACAAGTGCTTGAAAACCTAGAGGAAGGGCCGTGGAGCCACACCAGCGACAGCACGCTGGCCAACTTGGTGCCTGCAGGCCAGCCAGGATGGTCCTGGCCCCGGGCGCTCTTCTGGAAGATTTCCATTTCCCTGCCTGAGATACCCCTCCTGTCCCGGCCCCCACTCCTTTTTTTCCTTCCTCACCTCAGCCCGGAGAGAAAGTCCAGTGAAAGTTATGGGTGACACATCCTCTTCTTTACAGGTGGCAGCCTGGCAACTCCTGCAGAAAGTCCAGCAGAGCCCCACTCACACCGGGCCTCCCACAAAGCCGTGGACCCTCACACCCTCCCACCAGCACAGCCCCGAGACTGCTGACGGGGCAGAGAATATGGAGTCAGGCACAGCTGCAGGGGCTATTGCTGCCTGGAGTGCTGTTTATATGGACCTCAACCCAGGCACACCTGGGGAGGGCTTGCCGGCAGGGTCAGGCTGCCCAGGTCAGCTAATCCTCAGCCCTCAGGGAATCACATTGCAGAAAATGGACCTCGCTAAGACAGAATATTAGCCAAGGAAAAAAAGGACACAATGCCATTTGCAGCACCGTAGATGAGTCTAGAGGTAATCACGTGACTTGTAGTAAGTCAGAAAGTGAAAGACACATATCGTATGATATCACTTATAGGTGTTACCTAAAAATTGATACCAGGGCAGATATTTCCATGGAGAAGGGCAATCACAGATTCATTGAACAAACTTATGGTTCACCAATGGAAAGGTGTGAGGATTGGATTCATTACGATATTGGGGTTAACAGACAGATACAAACACAGGTGAAATATATAATCACCAAAGACCTACGGAATACCAAGAGAAGACTACTCAACATTCTGTCATAACGTACATGGGAAAAGGATCCCAGGAAGAACAGACATATGTATATGTGTAAAAGAAACACATCTTGCACACCAAAAACAAGCCAAAGGTTGTAATCAAACTTGCTGTAATAAAAAATAAAAAAATTAAATTCAAAACACGAACAAGAAGTAGTGAGACAAACTTGAGGGGCTTTCTCCTGGCCCATTCCGTTCTAAATTCCAATCTAGAACGTGAATTCCATTGAGGCTCTGCTGCCCTAGTAACCAGATTTGGTAAGGGAGAACTGCTGCCACCTTGTGGCCGTTTCACACAACAGCAGCTTTAATCCCAGCGCTAATGGTCAGTGGATATTCAAAATCATGACAGGCCTGTAAATGACACCTGCCCTGAAAACAAATCCTGGGGTCATATATCGACCAAAAAATTCAAAAGACGTCCATATTTCAAAATGACAGTTTCAAGAGGCATATTTTATGCACATTAGTGTGCTGCTTCTTTTGCTTTCTTTCTTTCTTGGTTAAAAAAACGGGAATGGAAAAAGGCAACCCTCAGAATGGGCGAAAACGGTCACAAAAGAATCAATGGACAAAGGTTTAATCTCCAATATATATAAACAGCTCATGCAGCTTAATATTAATAAAATAAACAACCCAATACACAAATGGGCAGAAGATCTAAATAGACGTTTCTTCCAAGAAGACACAGAGATGGCCAAGACGCACATGAAAAGCTGCTCAACATCACTAATTATTAGAGAAATGCAAATCAAAACTACAATGAGGTATGACCTCACTCCTGTTAGAATCGGGATCATCAGAAAATCTACAAACAACAAATTCTGGGGACGGTGTGGACAAAAGGAACCCTCTTCCGCTATTGGTGGGCATGTAAATTGATACAGTCACTATGGAGAACAGTAAGGAGGTTCCTTTAAAAAACTAAAAAGAGAATTACCATAGGATCCAGCAATCCCACTTCTGGGCATATACCCGGAAAAAACCATAAATCACAAAGACACATTCACCACAATGTTCATTGCAGCACTATTTACAATAGCCAGGTAATGGAAGCAACCTAAATGCCCAAATGGAAAAAGATGTGGTACATATATGAAAACAGACAAATGGAAAAAGATGTGGTACATATATGAAATGGAATATTACTAAGCCATAAAAAGGAATGAAACTGGGTCATTTGTAGAGAAGTCGATGGATCTAGAGACTGTCATACAGAGTGAAGTAAGTCAGAAAGAGAAAAACAAATATTGTATATTAATGCATATATGTGGAACCTAGAAAAATGGTACAAATGAACTAGTTTGCAGGGCAGAAATAGAGACAGAGGTAGAGAACAAACGTATGGACACCAAGTGGGGGAAGCCATGGGGTGGTGGTGGTGGGATGAGTTGGGAGATTGGGATTGACCTGTATACATGTATATGCATGAAATAGATAACTAAGAATAATCTACTGTACAAAAAAATAAATAAAATTAAATTTCAAAATTTTTAAAAATAAAATTTAAAAATAAAACAGAAAAAAGTTCTTCCATTCACACAGATGTATTTATATGAATGAATTATTTCCATGCTTATATCAATAAATACATAAAAGAGGAATAAAATCTAACTCGAACCAAAAAAAAAAAAACGGAACCTAACAGTCATACAGAGGAAAACCCTACCAAGTCACTTGCTCCAGCGGTAAACAATTATGAAATTGGTCAGAGGTGGGGAATCACCTCTCATACAGCCAGCAGCCCCGCCCCCCCACGCAAGGAGCGTCCTCATCGCAAAGCTGGGGGACCGTGCCGAGGCCTCTGTGAGTAAACGTGAGCTGAGCCCCAGGCCAGCTGCTGTTGAAATTTTCCCTCCCTTCCCAGGTAAAACACCTGAATATGTACAAGTGCTTGAAAACCTAGAGGAAGGGCCGTGGAGCCACACCAGCGACAGCACGCTGGCCAACTTGGTGCCTGCAGGCCAGCCAGGATGGTCCTGGCCCCGGGCGCTCTTCTGGAAGCTTTCCATTTCCCTGCCTGAGATACCCCTCCTGTCCCGGCCCCCACCCCTTTTTTTCCTTCCTCACCTCAGCCCGGAGAGAAAGTCCAGTGAAAGTTATGGGTGACACATCCTCTTCTTTACAGGTGGCAGCCTGGCAACTCCTGCAGAAAGTCCAGCAGAGCCCCACTCACACCGGGCCTCCCACAAAGCCGTGGACCCTCACACCCTCCCACCAGCACAGCCCCGAGACTGCTGACGGGGCAGAGAATATGGAGTCAGGCACAGCTGCAGGGGCTATTGCTGCCTGGAGTGCTGTTTATATGGACCTCAACCCAGGCACACCTGGGGAGGGCTTGCCGGCAGGGTCAGGCTGCCCAGGTCAGCTAATCCTCAGCCCTCAGGGAATCACATTGCAGAAAATGGACCTCGCTAAGACAGAATATTAGCCAAGGAAAAAAAGGACACAATGCCATTTGCAGCACCGTAGATGAGTCTAGAGGTAATCACGTGACTTGTAGTAAGTCAGAAAGTGAAAGACACATATCGTATGATATCACTTATAGGTGTTACCTAAAAATTGATACCAGGGCAGATATTTCCATGGAGAAGGGCAATCACAGATTCATTGAACAAACTTATGGTTCACCAATGGAAAGGTGTGAGGATTGGATTCATTACGATATTGGGGTTAACAGACAGATACAAACACAGGTGAAATATATAATCACCAAAGACCTACGGAATACCAAGAGAAGACTACTCAACATTCTGTCATAACGTACATGGGAAAAGGATCCCAGGAAGAACAGACATATGTATATGTGTAAAAGAAACACATCTTGCACACCAAAAACAAGCCAAAGGTTGTAATCAAACTTGCTGTAATAAAAAATAAAAAAATTAAATTCAAAACACGAACGAGAAGTAGTGAGACAAACTTGAGGGGCTTTCTCCTGGCCCATTCCGTTCTAAATTCCAATCTAGAACGTGAATTCCATTGAGGCTCTGCTGCCCTAGTAACCAGATTTGGTAAGGGAGAACTGCTGCCACCTTGTGGCCGTTTCACACAACAGCAGCTTTAATCCCAGCGCTAATGGTCAGTGGATATTCAAAATCATGACAGGCCTGTAAATGACACCTGCCCTGAAAACAAATCCTGGGGTCATATATCGACCAAAAAATTCAAAAGACGTCCATATTTCAAAATGACAGTTTCAAGAGGCATATTTTATGCACATTAGTGTGCTGCTTCTTTTGCTTTCTTTCTTTCTTGGTTAAAAAAACGGGAATGGAAAAAGGCAACCCTCAGAATGGGCGAAAACGGTCACAAAAGAATCAATGGACAAAGGTTTAATCTCCAATATATATAAACAGCTCATGCAGCTTAATATTAATAAAATAAACAACCCAATACACAAATGGGCAGAAGATCTAAATAGACGTTTCTTCCAAGAAGACACAGAGATGGCCAAGACGCACATGAAAAGCTGCTCAACATCACTAATTATTAGAGAAATGCAAATCAAAACTACAATGAGGTATGACCTCACTCCTGTTAGAATCGGGATCATCAGAAAATCTACAAACAACAAATTCTGGGGACGGTGTGGACAAAAGGAACCCTCTTCCGCTATTGGTGGGCATGTAAATTGATACAGTCACTATGGAGAACAGTAAGGAGGTTCCTTTAAAAAACTAAAAAGAGAATTACCATAGGATCCAGCAATCCCACTTCTGGGCATATACCCGGAAAAAACCATAAATCACAAAGACACATTCACCACAATGTTCATTGCAGCACTATTTACAATAGCCAGGTAATGGAAGCAACCTAAATGCCCACAGACAGACAAATGGAAAAAGATGTGGTACATATATGAAATGGAATATTACTAAGCCATAAAAAGGAATGAAACTGGGTCATTTGTAGAGAAGTCGATGGATCTAGAGACTGTCATACAGAGTGAAGTAAGTCAGAAAGAGAAAAACAAATATTGTATATTAATGCATATATGTGGAACCTAGAAAAATGGTACAAATGAACTAGTTTGCAGGGCAGAAATAGAGACAGAGGTAGAGAACAAACGTATGGACACCAAGTGGGGGAAGCCATGGGGTGGTGGTGGTGGGATGAGTTGGGAGATTGGGATTGACCTGTATACATGTATATGCATGAAATAGATAACTAAGAATAATCTACTGTACAAAAAAATAAATAAAATTAAATTTCAAAATTTTTAAAAATAAAATTTAAAAATAAAACAGAAAAAAGTTCTTCCATTCACACAGATGTATTTATATGAATGAATTATTTCCATGCTTATATCAATAAATACATAAAAGAGGAATAAAATCTAACTCGAACCAAAAAAAAAAAAACGGAACCTAACAGTCATACAGAGGAAAACCCTACCAAGTCACTTGCTCCAGCGGTAAACAATTATGAAATTGGTCAGAGGTGGGGAATCACCTCTCATACAGCCAGCAGCCCCGCCCCCCCACGCAAGGAGCGTCCTCATCGCAAAGCTGGGGGACCGTGCCGAGGCCTCTGTGAGTAAACGTGAGCTGAGCCCCAGGCCAGCTGCTGTTGAAATTTTCCCTCCCTTCCCAGGTAAAACACCTGAATATGTACAAGTGCTTGAAAACCTAGAGGAAGGGCCGTGGAGCCACACCAGCGACAGCACGCTGGCCAACTTGGTGCCTGCAGGCCAGCCAGGATGGTCCTGGCCCCGGGCGCTCTTCTGGAAGCTTTCCATTTCCCTGCCTGAGATACCCCTCCTGTCCCGGCCCCCACCCCTTTTTTTCCTTCCTCACCTCAGCCCGGAGAGAAAGTCCAGTGAAAGTTATGGGTGACACATCCTCTTCTTTACAGGTGGCAGCCTGGCAACTCCTGCAGAAAGTCCAGCAGAGCCCCACTCACACCGGGCCTCCCACAAAGCCGTGGACCCTCACACCCTCCCACCAGCACAGCCCCGAGACTGCTGACGGGGCAGAGAATATGGAGTCAGGCACAGCTGCAGGGGCTATTGCTGCCTGGAGTGCTGTTTATATGGACCTCAACCCAGGCACACCTGGGGAGGGCTTGCCGGCAGGGTCAGGCTGCCCAGGTCAGCTAATCCTCAGCCCTCAGGGAATCACATTGCAGAAAATGGACCTCGCTAAGACAGAATATTAGCCAAGGAAAAAAAGGACACAATGCCATTTGCAGCACCGTAGATGAGTCTAGAGGTAATCACGTGACTTGTAGTAAGTCAGAAATTGAAAGACACATATCGTATGATATCACTTATAGGTGTTACCTAAAAATTGATACCAGGGCAGATATTTCCATGGAGAAGGGCAATCACAGATTCATTGAACAAACTTATGGTTCACCAATGGAAAGGTGTGAGGATTGGATTCATTACGATATTGGGGTTAACAGACAGATACAAACACAGGTGAAATATATAATCACCAAAGACCTACGGAATACCAAGAGAAGACTACTCAACATTCTGTCATAACGTACATGGGAAAAGGATCCCAGGAAGAACAGACATATGTATATGTGTAAAAGAAACACATCTTGCACACCAAAAACAAGCCAAACGTTGTAATCAAACTTGCTGTAATAAAAAATAAAAAAATTAAATTCAAAACACGAACGAGAAGTAGTGAGACAAACTTGAGGGGCTTTCTCCTGGCCCATTCCGTTCTAAATTCCAATCTAGAACGTGAATTCCATTGAGGCTCTGCTGCCCTAGTAACCAGATTTGGTAAGGGAGAACTGCTGCCACCTTGTGGCCGTTTCACACAACAGCAGCTTTAATCCCAGCGCTAATGGTCAGTGGATATTCAAAATCATGACAGGCCTGTAAATGACACCTACCCTGAAAACAAATCCTGGGGTCATATATCGACCAAAAAATTCAAAAGACGTCCATATTTCAAAATGACAGTTTCAAGAGGCATATTTTATGCACATTAGTGTGCTGCTTCTTTTGCTTTCTTTCTTTCTTGGTTAAAAAAACGGGAATGGAAAAAGGCAACACTCAGAATGGGCGAAAACGGTCACAAAAGAATCAATGGACAAAGGTTTAATCTCCAATATATATAAACAGCTCATGCAGCTTAATATTAATAAAACAAACAATCCAATACACAAATGGGCAGAAGATCTAAATAGACGTTTCTTCCAAGAAGACACAGAGATGGCCAAGACGCACATGAAAAGCTGCTCAACATCACTAATTATTAGAGAAATGCAAATCAAAACTACAATGAGGTATGACCTCACTCCTGTTAGAATCGGGATCATCAGAAAATCTACAAACAACAAATTCTGGGGACGGTGTGGACAAAAGGAACCCTCTTCCGCTATTGGTGGGCATGTAAATTGATACAGTCACTATGGAGAACAGTAAGGAGGTTCCTTTAAAAAACTAAAAAGAGAATTACCATAGGATCCAGCAATCCCACTTCTGGGCATATACCCGGAAAAAACCATAAATCACAAAGACACATTCACCACAATGTTCATTGCAGCCCTATTTACAATAGCCAGGTAATGGAAGCAACCTAAATGCCAACAGACAGACAAATGGAAAAAGATGTGGTACATATATGAAATGGAATATTACTAAGCCATAAAAAGGAATGAAACTGGGTCATTTGTAGAGAAGTCGATGGATCTAGAGACTGTCATAGAGAGTGAAGTAAGTCAGAAAGAGAAAAACAAATATTGTATATTAATGCATATATGTGGAACCTAGAAAAATGGTACAAATGAACTAGTTTGCAGGGCAGAAATAGAGACAGAGGTAGAGAACAAACGTATGGACACCAAGTGGGGGAAGCCATGGGGTGGTGGTGGTGGGATGAGTTGGGAGATTGGGATTGACCTGTATACATGTATATGCATAAAATAGATAACTAAGAATAATCTACTGTACAAAAAAATAAATAAAATTAAATTTCAAAATTTTTAAAAATAAAATTTAAAAATAAAACAGAAAAAAGTTCTTCCATTCACACAGATGTATTTATATGAATGAATTATTTCCATGCTTATATCAATAAATACATAAAAGAGGAATAAAATCTAACTCGAACCAAAAAAAAAAAAACGGAACCTAACAGTCATATAGAGGAAAACCCTACCAAGTCAATTGCTCCAGCGGTAAACAATTATGAAATTGGTCAGAGGTGGGGAATCACCTCTCATACAGCCAGCAGCCCCGCCCCCCCACGCAAGGAGCGTCCTCATCGCAAAGCTGGGGGACCGTGCCGAGGCCTCTGTGAGTAAACGTGAGCTGAGCCCCAGGCCAGCTGCTGTTGAAATTTTCCCTCCCTTCCCAGGTAAAACACCTGAATATGTACAAGTGCTTGAAAACCTAGAGGAAGGGCCGTGGAGCCACACCAGCGACAGCACGCTGGCCAACTTGGTGCCTGCAGGCCAGCCAGGATGGTCCTGGCCCCGGGCGCTCTTCTGGAAGCTTTCCATTTCCCTGCCTGAGATACCCCTCCTGTCCCGGCCCCCACTCCTTTTTTTCCTTCCTCACCTCAGCCCGGAGAGAAAGTCCAGTGAAAGTTATGGGTGACACATCCTCTTCTTTACAGGTGGCAGCCTGGCAACTCCTGCAGAAAGTCCAGCAGAGCCCCACTCACACCGGGCCTCCCACAAAGCCGTGGACCCTCACACCCTCCCACCAGCACAGCCCCGAGACTGCTGACGGGGCAGAGAATATGGAGTCAGGCACAGCTTCAGGGGCTATTGCTGCCTGGAGTGCTGTTTATATGGACCTCAACCCAGGCACACCTGGGGAGGGCTTGCCGGCAGGGTCAGGCTGCCCAGGTCAGCTAATCCTCAGCCCTCAGGGAATCACATTGCAGAAAATGGACCTCGCTAAGACAGAATATTAGCCAAGGAAAAAAAGGACACAATGCCATTTGCAGCACCGTAGATGAGTCTAGAGGTAATCACGTGACTTGTAGTAAGTCAGAAAGTGAAAGACACATATCGTATGATATCACTTATAGGTGTTACCTAAAAATTGATACCAGGGCAGATATTTCCATGGAGAAGGGCAATCACAGATTCATTAAACAAACTTATGGTTCACCAATGGAAAGGTGTGAGGATTGGATTCATTACGATATTGGGGTTAACAGACAGATACAAACACAGGTGAAATATATAATCACCAAAGACCTACGGAATACCAAGAGAAGACTACTCAACATTCTGTCATAACGTACATGGGAAAAGGATCCCAGGAAGAACAGACATATGTATATGTGTAAAAGAAACACATCTTGCACACCAAAAACAAGCCAAACGTTGTAATCAAACTTGCTGTAATAAAAAATAAAAAAATTAAATTCAAAACACGAACAAGAAGTAGTGAGACAAACTTGAGGGTCTTTCTCCTGGCCCATTCCGTTCTAAATTCCAATCTAGAACGTGAATTCCATTGAGGCTCTGCTGCCCTAGTAACCAGATTTGGTAAGGGAGAACTGCTGCCACCTTGTGGCCGTTTCACACAACAGCAGCTTTAATCCCAGCGCTAATGGTCAGTGGATATTCAAAATCATGACAGGCCTGTAAATGACACCTGCCCTGAAAACAAATCCTGGGGTCATATATCGACCAAAAAATTCAAAAGACGTCCATATTTCAAAATGACAGTTTCAAGAGGCATATTTTATGCACATTAGTGTGCTGCTTCTTTTGCTTTCTTTCTTTCTTGGTTAAAAAAACGGGAATGGAAAAAGGCAACCCTCAGAATGGGCGAAAACGGTCACAAAAGAATCAATGGACAAAGGTTTAATCTCCAATATATATAAACAGCTCATGCAGCTTAATATTAATAAAACAAACAACCCAATACACAAATGGGCAGAAGATCTAAATAGACGTTTCTTCCAAGAAGACACAGAGATGGCCAAGACGCACATGAAAAGCTGCTCAACATCACTAATTATTAGAGAAATGCAAATCAAAACTACAATGAGGTATGACCTCACTCCTGTTAGAATCGGGATCATCAGAAAATCTACAAACAACAAATTCTGGGGACGGTGTGGACAAAAGGAACCCTCTTCCGCTATTGGTGGGCATGTAAATTGATACAGTCACTATGGAGAACAGTAAGGAGGTTCCTTTAAAAAACTAAAAAGAGAATTACCATAGGATCCAGCAATCCCACTTCTGGGCATATACCCGGAAAAAACCATAAATCACAAAGACACATTCACCACAATGTTCATTGCAGCACTATTTACAATAGCCAGGTAATGGAAGCAACCTAAATGCCCACAGACAGACAAATGGAAAAAGATGTGGTACATATATGAAATGGAATATTACTAAGCCATAAAAAGGAATGAAACTGGGTCATTTGTAGAGAAGTCGATGGATCTAGAGACTGTCATACAGAGTGAAGTAAGTCAGAAAGAGAAAAACAAATATTGTATATTAATGCATATATGTGGAACCTAGAAAAATGGTACAAATGAACTAGTTTGCAGGGCAGAAATAGAGACAGAGGTAGAGAACAAACGTATGGACACCAAGTGGGGGAAGCCATGGGGTGGTGGTGGTGGGATGAGTTGGGAGATTGGGATTGACCTGTATACATGTATATGCATGAAATAGATAACTAAGAATAATCTGCTGTACAAAAAAATAAATAAAATTAAATTTCAAAATTTTAAAAAATAAAATTTAAAAATAAAACAGAAAAAAGTTCTTCCATTCACACAGATGTATTTATATGAATGAATTATTTCCATGCTTATATCAATAAATACATAAAAGAGGAATAAAATCTAACTCGAACCAAAAAAAAAAAACGGAACCTAACAGTCATACAGAGGAAAACCCTACCAAGTCACTTGCTCCAGCGGTAAACAATTATGAAATTGGTCAGAGGTGGGGAATCACCTCTCATACAGCCAGCAGCCCCGCCCCCCCACGCAAGGAGCGTCCTCATCGCAAAGCTGGGGGACCGTGCCGAGGCCTCTGTGAGTAAACGTGAGCTGAGCCCCAGGCCAGCTGCTGTTGAAATTTTCCCTCCCTTCCCAGGTAAAACACCTGAATATGTACAAGTGCTTGAAAACCTAGAGGAAGGGCCGTGGAGCCACACCAGCGACAGCACGCTGGCCAACTTGGTGCCTGCAGGCCAGCCAGGATGGTCCTGGCCCCGGGCGCTCTTCTGGAAGATTTCCATTTCCCTGCCTGAGATACCCCTCCTGTCCCGGCCCCCACTCCTTTTTTTCCTTCCTCACCTCAGCCCGGAGAGAAAGTCCAGTGAAAGTTATGGGTGACACATCCTCTTCTTTACAGGTGGCAGCCTGGCAACTCCTGCAGAAAGTCCAGCAGAGCCCCACTCACACCGGGCCTCCCACAAAGCCGTGGACCCTCACACCCTCCCACCAGCACAGCCCCGAGACTGCTGACGGGGCAGAGAATATGGAGTCAGGCACAGCTGCAGGGGCTATTGCTGCCTGGAGTGCTGTTTATATGGACCTCAACCCAGGCACACCTGGGGAGGGCTTGCCGGCAGGGTCAGGCTGCCCAGGTCAGCTAATCCTCAGCCCTCAGGGAATCACATTGCAGAAAATGGACCTCGCTAAGACAGAATATTAGCCAAGGAAAAAAAGGACACAATGCCATTTGCAGCACCGTAGATGAGTCTAGAGGTAATCACGTGACTTGTAGTAAGTCAGAAAGTGAAAGACACATATCGTATGATATCACTTATAGGTGTTACCTAAAAATTGATACCAGGGCAGATATTTCCATGGAGAAGGGCAATCACAGATTCATTGAACAAACTTATGGTTCACCAATGGAAAGGTGTGAGGATTGGATTCATTACGATATTGGGGTTAACAGACAGATACAAACACAGGTGAAATATATAATCACCAAAGACCTACGGAATACCAAGAGAAGACTACTCAACATTCTGTCATAACGTACATGGGAAAAGGATCCCAGGAAGAACAGACATATGTATATGTGTAAAAGAAACACATCTTGCACACCAAAAACAAGCCAAAGGTTGTAATCAAACTTGCTGTAATAAAAAATAAAAAAATTAAATTCAAAACACGAACAAGAAGTAGTGAGACAAACTTGAGGGGCTTTCTCCTGGCCCATTCCGTTCTAAATTCCAATCTAGAACGTGAATTCCATTGAGGCTCTGCTGCCCTAGTAACCAGATTTGGTAAGGGAGAACTGCTGCCACCTTGTGGCCGTTTCACACAACAGCAGCTTTAATCCCAGCGCTAATGGTCAGTGGATATTCAAAATCATGACAGGCCTGTAAATGACACCTGCCCTGAAAACAAATCCTGGGGTCATATATCGACCAAAAAATTCAAAAGACGTCCATATTTCAAAATGACAGTTTCAAGAGGCATATTTTATGCACATTAGTGTGCTGCTTCTTTTGCTTTCTTTCTTTCTTGGTTAAAAAAACGGGAATGGAAAAAGGCAACCCTCAGAATGGGCGAAAACGGTCACAAAAGAATCAATGGACAAAGGTTTAATCTCCAATATATATAAACAGCTCATGCAGCTTAATATTAATAAAATAAACAACCCAATACACAAATGGGCAGAAGATCTAAATAGACGTTTCTTCCAAGAAGACACAGAGATGGCCAAGACGCACATGAAAAGCTGCTCAACATCACTAATTATTAGAGAAATGCAAATCAAAACTACAATGAGGTATGACCTCACTCCTGTTAGAATCGGGATCATCAGAAAATCTACAAACAACAAATTCTGGGGACGGTGTGGACAAAAGGAACCCTCTTCCGCTATTGGTGGGCATGTAAATTGATACAGTCACTATGGAGAACAGTAAGGAGGTTCCTTTAAAAAACTAAAAAGAGAATTACCATAGGATCCAGCAATCCCACTTCTGGGCATATACCCGGAAAAAACCATAAATCACAAAGACACATTCACCACAATGTTCATTGCAGCACTATTTACAATAGCCAGGTAATGGAAGCAACCTAAATGCCCAAATGGAAAAAGATGTGGTACATATATGAAAACAGACAAATGGAAAAAGATGTGGTACATATATGAAATGGAATATTACTAAGCCATAAAAAGGAATGAAACTGGGTCATTTGTAGAGAAGTCGATGGATCTAGAGACTGTCATACAGAGTGAAGTAAGTCAGAAAGAGAAAAACAAATATTGTATATTAATGCATATATGTGGAACCTAGAAAAATGGTACAAATGAACTAGTTTGCAGGGCAGAAATAGAGACAGAGGTAGAGAACAAACGTATGGACACCAAGTGGGGGAAGCCATGGGGTGGTGGTGGTGGGATGAGTTGGGAGATTGGGATTGACCTGTATACATGTATATGCATGAAATAGATAACTAAGAATAATCTACTGTACAAAAAAATAAATAAAATTAAATTTCAAAATTTTTAAAAATAAAATTTAAAAATAAAACAGAAAAAAGTTCTTCCATTCACACAGATGTATTTATATGAATGAATTATTTCCATGCTTATATCAATAAATACATAAAAGAGGAATAAAATCTAACTCGAACCAAAAAAAAAAAAACGGAACCTAACAGTCATACAGAGGAAAACCCTACCAAGTCACTTGCTCCAGCGGTAAACAATTATGAAATTGGTCAGAGGTGGGGAATCACCTCTCATACAGCCAGCAGCCCCGCCCCCCCACGCAAGGAGCGTCCTCATCGCAAAGCTGGGGGACCGTGCCGAGGCCTCTGTGAGTAAACGTGAGCTGAGCCCCAGGCCAGCTGCTGTTGAAATTTTCCCTCCCTTCCCAGGTAAAACACCTGAATATGTACAAGTGCTTGAAAACCTAGAGGAAGGGCCGTGGAGCCACACCAGCGACAGCACGCTGGCCAACTTGGTGCCTGCAGGCCAGCCAGGATGGTCCTGGCCCCGGGCGCTCTTCTGGAAGCTTTCCATTTCCCTGCCTGAGATACCCCTCCTGTCCCGGCCCCCACCCCTTTTTTTCCTTCCTCACCTCAGCCCGGAGAGAAAGTCCAGTGAAAGTTATGGGTGACACATCCTCTTCTTTACAGGTGGCAGCCTGGCAACTCCTGCAGAAAGTCCAGCAGAGCCCCACTCACACCGGGCCTCCCACAAAGCCGTGGACCCTCACACCCTCCCACCAGCACAGCCCCGAGACTGCTGACGGGGCAGAGAATATGGAGTCAGGCACAGCTGCAGGGGCTATTGCTGCCTGGAGTGCTGTTTATATGGACCTCAACCCAGGCACACCTGGGGAGGGCTTGCCGGCAGGGTCAGGCTGCCCAGGTCAGCTAATCCTCAGCCCTCAGGGAATCACATTGCAGAAAATGGACCTCGCTAAGACAGAATATTAGCCAAGGAAAAAAAGGACACAATGCCATTTGCAGCACCGTAGATGAGTCTAGAGGTAATCACGTGACTTGTAGTAAGTCAGAAAGTGAAAGACACATATCGTATGATATCACTTATAGGTGTTACCTAAAAATTGATACCAGGGCAGATATTTCCATGGAGAAGGGCAATCACAGATTCATTGAACAAACTTATGGTTCACCAATGGAAAGGTGTGAGGATTGGATTCATTACGATATTGGGGTTAACAGACAGATACAAACACAGGTGAAATATATAATCACCAAAGACCTACGGAATACCAAGAGAAGACTACTCAACATTCTGTCATAACGTACATGGGAAAAGGATCCCAGGAAGAACAGACATATGTATATGTGTAAAAGAAACACATCTTGCACACCAAAAACAAGCCAAAGGTTGTAATCAAACTTGCTGTAATAAAAAATAAAAAAATTAAATTCAAAACACGAACGAGAAGTAGTGAGACAAACTTGAGGGGCTTTCTCCTGGCCCATTCCGTTCTAAATTCCAATCTAGAACGTGAATTCCATTGAGGCTCTGCTGCCCTAGTAACCAGATTTGGTAAGGGAGAACTGCTGCCACCTTGTGGCCGTTTCACACAACAGCAGCTTTAATCCCAGCGCTAATGGTCAGTGGATATTCAAAATCATGACAGGCCTGTAAATGACACCTGCCCTGAAAACAAATCCTGGGGTCATATATCGACCAAAAAATTCAAAAGACGTCCATATTTCAAAATGACAGTTTCAAGAGGCATATTTTATGCACATTAGTGTGCTGCTTCTTTTGCTTTCTTTCTTTCTTGGTTAAAAAAACGGGAATGGAAAAAGGCAACCCTCAGAATGGGCGAAAACGGTCACAAAAGAATCAATGGACAAAGGTTTAATCTCCAATATATATAAACAGCTCATGCAGCTTAATATTAATAAAATAAACAACCCAATACACAAATGGGCAGAAGATCTAAATAGACGTTTCTTCCAAGAAGACACAGAGATGGCCAAGACGCACATGAAAAGCTGCTCAACATCACTAATTATTAGAGAAATGCAAATCAAAACTACAATGAGGTATGACCTCACTCCTGTTAGAATCGGGATCATCAGAAAATCTACAAACAACAAATTCTGGGGACGGTGTGGACAAAAGGAACCCTCTTCCGCTATTGGTGGGCATGTAAATTGATACAGTCACTATGGAGAACAGTAAGGAGGTTCCTTTAAAAAACTAAAAAGAGAATTACCATAGGATCCAGCAATCCCACTTCTGGGCATATACCCGGAAAAAACCATAAATCACAAAGACACATTCACCACAATGTTCATTGCAGCACTATTTACAATAGCCAGGTAATGGAAGCAACCTAAATGCCCACAGACAGACAAATGGAAAAAGATGTGGTACATATATGAAATGGAATATTACTAAGCCATAAAAAGGAATGAAACTGGGTCATTTGTAGAGAAGTCGATGGATCTAGAGACTGTCATACAGAGTGAAGTAAGTCAGAAAGAGAAAAACAAATATTGTATATTAATGCATATATGTGGAACCTAGAAAAATGGTACAAATGAACTAGTTTGCAGGGCAGAAATAGAGACAGAGGTAGAGAACAAACGTATGGACACCAAGTGGGGGAAGCCATGGGGTGGTGGTGGTGGGATGAGTTGGGAGATTGGGATTGACCTGTATACATGTATATGCATGAAATAGATAACTAAGAATAATCTACTGTACAAAAAAATAAATAAAATTAAATTTCAAAATTTTTAAAAATAAAATTTAAAAATAAAACAGAAAAAAGTTCTTCCATTCACACAGATGTATTTATATGAATGAATTATTTCCATGCTTATATCAATAAATACATAAAAGAGGAATAAAATCTAACTCGAACCAAAAAAAAAAAAACGGAACCTAACAGTCATACAGAGGAAAACCCTACCAAGTCACTTGCTCCAGCGGTAAACAATTATGAAATTGGTCAGAGGTGGGGAATCACCTCTCATACAGCCAGCAGCCCCGCCCCCCCACGCAAGGAGCGTCCTCATCGCAAAGCTGGGGGACCGTGCCGAGGCCTCTGTGAGTAAACGTGAGCTGAGCCCCAGGCCAGCTGCTGTTGAAATTTTCCCTCCCTTCCCAGGTAAAACACCTGAATATGTACAAGTGCTTGAAAACCTAGAGGAAGGGCCGTGGAGCCACACCAGCGACAGCACGCTGGCCAACTTGGTGCCTGCAGGCCAGCCAGGATGGTCCTGGCCCCGGGCGCTCTTCTGGAAGCTTTCCATTTCCCTGCCTGAGATACCCCTCCTGTCCCGGCCCCCACCCCTTTTTTTCCTTCCTCACCTCAGCCCGGAGAGAAAGTCCAGTGAAAGTTATGGGTGACACATCCTCTTCTTTACAGGTGGCAGCCTGGCAACTCCTGCAGAAAGTCCAGCAGAGCCCCACTCACACCGGGCCTCCCACAAAGCCGTGGACCCTCACACCCTCCCACCAGCACAGCCCCGAGACTGCTGACGGGGCAGAGAATATGGAGTCAGGCACAGCTGCAGGGGCTATTGCTGCCTGGAGTGCTGTTTATATGGACCTCAACCCAGGCACACCTGGGGAGGGCTTGCCGGCAGGGTCAGGCTGCCCAGGTCAGCTAATCCTCAGCCCTCAGGGAATCACATTGCAGAAAATGGACCTCGCTAAGACAGAATATTAGCCAAGGAAAAAAAGGACACAATGCCATTTGCAGCACCGTAGATGAGTCTAGAGGTAATCACGTGACTTGTAGTAAGTCAGAAATTGAAAGACACATATCGTATGATATCACTTATAGGTGTTACCTAAAAATTGATACCAGGGCAGATATTTCCATGGAGAAGGGCAATCACAGATTCATTGAACAAACTTATGGTTCACCAATGGAAAGGTGTGAGGATTGGATTCATTACGATATTGGGGTTAACAGACAGATACAAACACAGGTGAAATATATAATCACCAAAGACCTACGGAATACCAAGAGAAGACTACTCAACATTCTGTCATAACGTACATGGGAAAAGGATCCCAGGAAGAACAGACATATGTATATGTGTAAAAGAAACACATCTTGCACACCAAAAACAAGCCAAACGTTGTAATCAAACTTGCTGTAATAAAAAATAAAAAAATTAAATTCAAAACACGAACGAGAAGTAGTGAGACAAACTTGAGGGGCTTTCTCCTGGCCCATTCCGTTCTAAATTCCAATCTAGAACGTGAATTCCATTGAGGCTCTGCTGCCCTAGTAACCAGATTTGGTAAGGGAGAACTGCTGCCACCTTGTGGCCGTTTCACACAACAGCAGCTTTAATCCCAGCGCTAATGGTCAGTGGATATTCAAAATCATGACAGGCCTGTAAATGACACCTACCCTGAAAACAAATCCTGGGGTCATATATCGACCAAAAAATTCAAAAGACGTCCATATTTCAAAATGACAGTTTCAAGAGGCATATTTTATGCACATTAGTGTGCTGCTTCTTTTGCTTTCTTTCTTTCTTGGTTAAAAAAACGGGAATGGAAAAAGGCAACACTCAGAATGGGCGAAAACGGTCACAAAAGAATCAATGGACAAAGGTTTAATCTCCAATATATATAAACAGCTCATGCAGCTTAATATTAATAAAACAAACAATCCAATACACAAATGGGCAGAAGATCTAAATAGACGTTTCTTCCAAGAAGACACAGAGATGGCCAAGACGCACATGAAAAGCTGCTCAACATCACTAATTATTAGAGAAATGCAAATCAAAACTACAATGAGGTATGACCTCACTCCTGTTAGAATCGGGATCATCAGAAAATCTACAAACAACAAATTCTGGGGACGGTGTGGACAAAAGGAACCCTCTTCCGCTATTGGTGGGCATGTAAATTGATACAGTCACTATGGAGAACAGTAAGGAGGTTCCTTTAAAAAACTAAAAAGAGAATTACCATAGGATCCAGCAATCCCACTTCTGGGCATATACCCGGAAAAAACCATAAATCACAAAGACACATTCACCACAATGTTCATTGCAGCCCTATTTACAATAGCCAGGTAATGGAAGCAACCTAAATGCCAACAGACAGACAAATGGAAAAAGATGTGGTACATATATGAAATGGAATATTACTAAGCCATAAAAAGGAATGAAACTGGGTCATTTGTAGAGAAGTCGATGGATCTAGAGACTGTCATAGAGAGTGAAGTAAGTCAGAAAGAGAAAAACAAATATTGTATATTAATGCATATATGTGGAACCTAGAAAAATGGTACAAATGAACTAGTTTGCAGGGCAGAAATAGAGACAGAGGTAGAGAACAAACGTATGGACACCAAGTGGGGGAAGCCATGGGGTGGTGGTGGTGGGATGAGTTGGGAGATTGGGATTGACCTGTATACATGTATATGCATAAAATAGATAACTAAGAATAATCTACTGTACAAAAAAATAAATAAAATTAAATTTCAAAATTTTTAAAAATAAAATTTAAAAATAAAACAGAAAAAAGTTCTTCCATTCACACAGATGTATTTATATGAATGAATTATTTCCATGCTTATATCAATAAATACATAAAAGAGGAATAAAATCTAACTCGAACCAAAAAAAAAAAAACGGAACCTAACAGTCATATAGAGGAAAACCCTACCAAGTCAATTGCTCCAGCGGTAAACAATTATGAAATTGGTCAGAGGTGGGGAATCACCTCTCATACAGCCAGCAGCCCCGCCCCCCCACGCAAGGAGCGTCCTCATCGCAAAGCTGGGGGACCGTGCCGAGGCCTCTGTGAGTAAACGTGAGCTGAGCCCCAGGCCAGCTGCTGTTGAAATTTTCCCTCCCTTCCCAGGTAAAACACCTGAATATGTACAAGTGCTTGAAAACCTAGAGGAAGGGCCGTGGAGCCACACCAGCGACAGCACGCTGGCCAACTTGGTGCCTGCAGGCCAGCCAGGATGGTCCTGGCCCCGGGCGCTCTTCTGGAAGCTTTCCATTTCCCTGCCTGAGATACCCCTCCTGTCCCGGCCCCCACTCCTTTTTTTCCTTCCTCACCTCAGCCCGGAGAGAAAGTCCAGTGAAAGTTATGGGTGACACATCCTCTTCTTTACAGGTGGCAGCCTGGCAACTCCTGCAGAAAGTCCAGCAGAGCCCCACTCACACCGGGCCTCCCACAAAGCCGTGGACCCTCACACCCTCCCACCAGCACAGCCCCGAGACTGCTGACGGGGCAGAGAATATGGAGTCAGGCACAGCTTCAGGGGCTATTGCTGCCTGGAGTGCTGTTTATATGGACCTCAACCCAGGCACACCTGGGGAGGGCTTGCCGGCAGGGTCAGGCTGCCCAGGTCAGCTAATCCTCAGCCCTCAGGGAATCACATTGCAGAAAATGGACCTCGCTAAGACAGAATATTAGCCAAGGAAAAAAAGGACACAATGCCATTTGCAGCACCGTAGATGAGTCTAGAGGTAATCACGTGACTTGTAGTAAGTCAGAAAGTGAAAGACACATATCGTATGATATCACTTATAGGTGTTACCTAAAAATTGATACCAGGGCAGATATTTCCATGGAGAAGGGCAATCACAGATTCATTAAACAAACTTATGGTTCACCAATGGAAAGGTGTGAGGATTGGATTCATTACGATATTGGGGTTAACAGACAGATACAAACACAGGTGAAATATATAATCACCAAAGACCTACGGAATACCAAGAGAAGACTACTCAACATTCTGTCATAACGTACATGGGAAAAGGATCCCAGGAAGAACAGACATATGTATATGTGTAAAAGAAACACATCTTGCACACCAAAAACAAGCCAAACGTTGTAATCAAACTTGCTGTAATAAAAAATAAAAAAATTAAATTCAAAACACGAACAAGAAGTAGTGAGACAAACTTGAGGGTCTTTCTCCTGGCCCATTCCGTTCTAAATTCCAATCTAGAACGTGAATTCCATTGAGGCTCTGCTGCCCTAGTAACCAGATTTGGTAAGGGAGAACTGCTGCCACCTTGTGGCCGTTTCACACAACAGCAGCTTTAATCCCAGCGCTAATGGTCAGTGGATATTCAAAATCATGACAGGCCTGTAAATGACACCTGCCCTGAAAACAAATCCTGGGGTCATATATCGACCAAAAAATTCAAAAGACGTCCATATTTCAAAATGACAGTTTCAAGAGGCATATTTTATGCACATTAGTGTGCTGCTTCTTTTGCTTTCTTTCTTTCTTGGTTAAAAAAACGGGAATGGAAAAAGGCAACCCTCAGAATGGGCGAAAACGGTCACAAAAGAATCAATGGACAAAGGTTTAATCTCCAATATATATAAACAGCTCATGCAGCTTAATATTAATAAAACAAACAACCCAATACACAAATGGGCAGAAGATCTAAATAGACGTTTCTTCCAAGAAGACACAGAGATGGCCAAGACGCACATGAAAAGCTGCTCAACATCACTAATTATTAGAGAAATGCAAATCAAAACTACAATGAGGTATGACCTCACTCCTGTTAGAATCGGGATCATCAGAAAATCTACAAACAACAAATTCTGGGGACGGTGTGGACAAAAGGAACCCTCTTCCGTTATTGGTGGGCATGTAAATTGATACAGTCACTATGGAGAACAGTATGGAGGTTCCTTTAAAAAACTAAAAAGAGAATTACCATAGGATCCAGCAATCCCACTTCTGGGCATATACCCGGAAAAAACCATAAATCACAAAGACACATTCACCACAATGTTCATTGCAGCACTATTTACAATAGCCAGGTAATGGAAGCAACCTAAATGCCCACAGACAGACAAATGGAAAAAGAAGTGGTACATATATGAAATGGAATATTACTAAGCCATAAAAAGGAATGAAACTGGGTCATTTGTAGAGAAGTCGATGGATCTAGAGACTGTCATACAGAGTGAAGTAAGTCAGAAAGAGAAAAACAAATATTGTATATTAATGCATATATGTGGAACCTAGAAAAATGGTACAAATGAACTAGTTTGCAGGGCAGAAATAGAGACAGAGGTAGAGAACAAACGTATGGACACCAAGTGGGGGAAGCCATGGGGTGGTGGTGGTGGGATGAGTTGGGAGATTGGGATTGACCTGTATACATGTATATGCATGAAATAGATAACTAAGAATAATCTGCTGTACAAAAAAATAAATAAAATTAAATTTCAAAATTTTTAAAAATAAAATTTAAAAATAAAACAGAAAAAAGTTCTTCCATTCACACAGATGTATTTATATGAATGAATTATTTCCATGCTTATATCAATAAATACATAAAAGAGGAATAAAATCTAACTCGAACCAAAAAAAAAAAAACGGAACCTAACAGTCATACAGAGGAAAACCCTACCAAGTCACTTGCTCCAGCGGTAAACAATTATGAAATTGGTCAGAGGTGGGGAATCACCTCTCATACAGCCAGCAGCCCCGCCCCCCCACGCAAGGAGCGTCCTCATCGCAAAGCTGGGGGACCGTGCCGAGGCCTCTGTGAGTAAACGTGAGCTGAGCCCCAGGCCAGCTGCTGTTGAAATTTTCCCTCCCTTCCCAGGTAAAACACCTGAATATGTACAAGTGCTTGAAAACCTAGAGGAAGGGCCGTGGAGCCACACCAGCGACAGCACGCTGGCCAACTTGGTGCCTGCAGGCCAGCCAGGATGGTCCTGGCCCCGGGTGCTCTTCTGGAAGCTTTCCATTTCCCTGCCTGAGATACCCCTCCTGTCCCGGCCCCCACTCCTTTTTTTCCTTCCTCACCTCAGCCCGGAGAGAAAGTCCAGTGAAAGTTATGGGTGACACATCCTCTTCTTTACAGGTGGCAGCCTGGCAACTCCTGCAGAAAGTCCAGCAGAGCCCCACTCACACCGGGCCTCCCACAAAGCCGTGGACCCTCACACCCTCCCACCAGCACAGCCCCGAGACTGCTGACGGGGCAGAGAATATGGAGTCAGGCACAGCTGCAGGGGCTATTGCTGCCTGGAGTGCTGTTTATATGGACCTCAACCCAGGCACACCTGGGGAGGGCTTGCCGGCAGGGTCAGGCTGCCCAGGTCAGCTAATCCTCAGCCCTCAGGGAATCACATTGCAGAAAATGGACCTCGCTAAGACAGAATATTAGCCAAGGAAAAAAAGGACACAATGCCATTTGCAGCACCGTAGATGAGTCTAGAGGTAATCACGTGACTTGTAGTAAGTCAGAAAGTGAAAGACACATATCGTATGATATCACTTATAGGTGTTACCTAAAAATTGATACCAGGGCAGATATTTCCATGGAGAAGGGCAATCACAGATTCATTGAACAAACTTATGGTTCACCAATGGAAAGGTGTGAGGATTGGATTCATTACGATATTGGGGTTAACAGACAGATACAAACACAGGTGAAATATATAATCACCAAAGACCTACGGAATACCAAGAGAAGACTACTCAACATTCTGTCATAACGTACATGGGAAAAGGATCCCAGGAAGAACAGACATATGTATATGTGTAAAAGAAACACATCTTGCACACCAAAAACAAGCCAAAGGTTGTAATCAAACTTGCTGTAATAAAAAATAAAAAAATTAAATTCAAAACACGAACGAGAAGTAGTGAGACAAACTTGAGGGGCTTTCTCCTGGCCCATTCCGTTCTAAATTCCAATCTAGAACGTGAATTCCATTGAGGCTCTGCTGCCCTAGTAACCAGATTTGGTAAGGGAGAACTGCTGCCACCTTGTGGCCGTTTCACACAACAGCAGCTTTAATCCCAGCGCTAATGGTCAGTGGATATTCAAAATCATGACAGGCCTGTAAATGACACCTGCCCTGAAAACAAATCCTGGGGTCATATATCGACCAAAAAATTCAAAAGACGTCCATATTTCAAAATGACAGTTTCAAGAGGCATATTTTATGCACATTAGTGTGCTGCTTCTTTTGCTTGCTTTCTTTCTTGGTTAAAAAAACGGGAATGGAAAAAGGCAACCCTCAGAATGGGCGAAAACGGTCACAAAAGTATCAATGGACAAAGGTTTAATCTCCAATATATATAAACAGCTCATGCAGCTTAATATTAATAAAACAAACAACCCAATACACAAATGGGCAGAAGATCTAAATAGACGTTTCTTCCAAGAAGACACAGAGATGGCCAAGACGCACATGAAAAGCTGCTCAACATCACTAATTATTAGAGAAATGCAAATCAAAACTACAATGAGGTATGACCTCACTCCTGTTAGAATCGGGATCATCAGAAAATCTACAAACAACAAATTCTGGGGACGGTGTGGACAAAAGGAACCCTCTTCCGCTATTGGTGGGCATGTAAATTGATACAGTCACTATGGAGAACAGTAAGGAGGTTCCTTTAAAAAACTAAAAAGAGAATTACCATAGGATCCAGCAATCCCACTTCTGGGCATATACCCGGAAAAAACCATAAATCACAAAGACACATTCACCACAATGTTCATTGCAGCACTATTTACAATAGCCAGGTAATGGAAGCAACCTAAATGCCCACAGACAGACAAATGGAAAAAGATGTGGTACATATATGAAATGGAATATTACTAAGCCATAAAAAGGAATGAAACTGGGTCATTTGTAGAGAAGTCGATGGATCTAGAGACTGTCATAGAGAGTGAAGTAAGTCAGAAAGAGAAAAACAAATATTGTATATTAATGCATATATGTGGAACCTAGAAAAATGGTACAAATGAACTAGTTTGCAGGGCAGAAATAGAGACAGAGGTAGAGAACAAACGTATGGACACCAAGTGGGGGAAGCCATGGGGTGGTGGTGGTGGGATGAGTTGGGAGATTGGGATTGACCTGTATACATGTATATGCATAAAATAGATAACTAAGAATAATCTACTGTACAAAAAAATAAATAAAATTAAATTTCAAAATTTTTAAAAATAAAATTTAAAAATAAAACAGAAAAAAGTTCTTCCATTCACACAGATGTATTTATATGAATGAATTATTTCCATGCTTATATCAATAAATACATAAAAGAGGAATAAAATCTAACTCGAACCAAAAAAAAAAAAACGGAACCTAACAGTCATATAGAGGAAAACCCTACCAAGTCAATTGCTCCAGCGGTAAACAATTATGAAATTGGTCAGAGGTGGGGAATCACCTCTCATACAGCCAGCAGCCCCGCCCCCCCACGCAAGGAGCGTCCTCATCGCAAAGCTGGGGGACCGTGCCGAGGCCTCTGTGAGTAAACGTGAGCTGAGCCCCAGGCCAGCTGCTGTTGAAATTTTCCCTCCCTTCCCAGGTAAAACACCTGAATATGTACAAGTGCTTGAAAACCTAGAGGAAGGGCCGTGGAGCCACACCAGCGACAGCACGCTGGCCAACTTGGTGCCTGCAGGCCAGCCAGGATGGTCCTGGCCCCGGGCGCTCTTCTGGAAGCTTTCCATTTCCCTGCCTGAGATACCCCTCCTGTCCCGGCCCCCACTCCTTTTTTTCCTTCCTCACCTCAGCCCGGAGAGAAAGTCCAGTGAAAGTTATGGGTGACACATCCTCTTCTTTACAGGTGGCAGCCTGGCAACTCCTGCAGAAAGTCCAGCAGAGCCCCACTCACACCGGGCCTCCCACAAAGCCGTGGACCCTCACACCCTCCCACCAGCACAGCCCCGAGACTGCTGACGGGGCAGAGAATATGGAGTCAGGCACAGCTTCAGGGGCTATTGCTGCCTGGAGTGCTGTTTATATGGACCTCAACCCAGGCACACCTGGGGAGGGCTTGCCGGCAGGGTCAGGCTGCCCAGGTCAGCTAATCCTCAGCCCTCAGGGAATCACATTGCAGAAAATGGACCTCGCTAAGACAGAATATTAGCCAAGGAAAAAAAGGACACAATGCCATTTGCAGCACCGTAGATGAGTCTAGAGGTAATCACGTGACTTGTAGTAAGTCAGAAAGTGAAAGACACATATCGTATGATATCACTTATAGGTGTTACCTAAAAATTGATACCAGGGCAGATATTTCCATGGAGAAGGGCAATCACAGATTCATTAAACAAACTTATGGTTCACCAATGGAAAGGTGTGAGGATTGGATTCATTACGATATTGGGGTTAACAGACAGATACAAACACAGGTGAAATATATAATCACCAAAGACCTACGGAATACCAAGAGAAGACTACTCAACATTCTGTCATAACGTACATGGGAAAAGGATCCCAGGAAGAACAGACATATGTATATGTGTAAAAGAAACACATCTTGCACACCAAAAACAAGCCAAACGTTGTAATCAAACTTGCTGTAATAAAAAATAAAAAAATTAAATTCAAAACACGAACAAGAAGTAGTGAGACAAACTTGAGGGGCTTTCTCCTGGCCCATTCCGTTCTAAATTCCAATCTAGAACGTGAATTCCATTGAGGCTCTGCTGCCCTAGTAACCAGATTTGGTAAGGGAGAACTGCTGCCACCTTGTGGCCGTTTCACACAACAGCAGCTTTAATCCCAGCGCTAATGGTCAGTGGATATTCAAAATCATGACAGGCCTGTAAATGACACCTGCCCTGAAAACAAATCCTGGGGTCATATATCGACCAAAAAATTCAAAAGACGTCCATATTTCAAAATGACAGTTTCAAGAGGCATATTTTATGCACATTAGTGTGCTGCTTCTTTTGCTTTCTTTCTTTCTTGGTTAAAAAAACGGGAATGGAAAAAGGCAACCCTCAGAATGGGCGAAAACGGTCACAAAAGAATCAATGGACAAAGGTTTAATCTCCAATATATATAAACAGCTCATGCAGCTTAATATTAATAAAACAAACAACCCAATACACAAATGGGCAGAAGATCTAAATAGACGTTTCTTCCAAGAAGACACAGAGATGGCCAAGACGCACATGAAAAGCTGCTCAACATCACTAATTATTAGAGAAATGCAAATCAAAACTACAATGAGGTATGACCTCACTCCTGTTAGAATCGGGATCATCAGAAAATCTACAAACAACAAATTCTGGGGACGGTGTGGACAAAAGGAACCCTCTTCCGTTATTGGTGGGCATGTAAATTGATACAGTCACTATGGAGAACAGTATGGAGGTTCCTTTAAAAAACTAAAAAGAGAATTACCATAGGATCCAGCAATCCCACTTCTGGGCATATACCCGGAAAAAACCATAAATCACGAAGACACATTCACCACAATGTTCATTGCAGCACTATTTACAATAGCCAGGTAATGGAAGCAACCTAAATGCCCACAGACAGACAAATGGAAAAAGAAGTGGTACATATATGAAATGGAATATTACTAAGCCATAAAAAGGAATGAAACTGGGTCATTTGTAGAGAAGTCGATGGATCTAGAGACTGTCATACAGAGTGAAGTAAGTCAGAAAGAGAAAAACAAATATTGTATATTAATGCATATATGTGGAACCTAGAAAAATGGTACAAATGAACTAGTTTGCAGGGCAGAAATAGAGACAGAGGTAGAGAACAAACGTATGGACACCAAGTGGGGGAAGCCATGGGGTGGTGGTGGTGGGATGAGTTGGGAGATTGGGATTGACCTGTATACATGTATATGCATGAAATAGATAACTAAGAATAATCTGCTGTACAAAAAAATAAATAAAATTAAATTTCAAAATTTTTAAAAATAAAATTTAAAAATAAAACAGAAAAAAGTTCTTCCATTCACACAGATGTATTTATATGAATGAATTATTTCCATGCTTATATCAATAAATACATAAAAGAGGAATAAAATCTAACTCGAACCAAAAAAAAAAAAACGGAACCTAACAGTCATACAGAGGAAAACCCTACCAAGTCACTTGCTCCAGCGGTAAACAATTATGAAATTGGTCAGAGGTGGGGAATCACCTCTCATACAGCCAGCAGCCCCGCCCCCCCACGCAAGGAGCGTCCTCATCGCAAAGCTGGGGGACCGTGCCGAGGCCTCTGTGAGTAAACGTGAGCTGAGCCCCAGGCCAGCTGCTGTTGAAATTTTCCCTCCCTTCCCAGGTAAAACACCTAAATATGTACAAGTGCTTGAAAACCTAGAGGAAGGGCCGTGGAGCCACACCAGCGACAGCACGCTGGCCAACTTGGTGCCTGCAGGCCAGCCAGGATGGTCCTGGCCCCGGGTGCTCTTCTGGAAGCTTTCCATTTCCCTGCCTGAGATACCCCTCCTGTCCCGGCCCCCACTCCTTTTTTTCCTTCCTCACCTCAGCCCGGAGAGAAAGTCCAGTGAAAGTTATGGGTGACACATCCTCTTCTTTACAGGTGGCAGCCTGGCAACTCCTGCAGAAAGTCCAGCAGAGCCCCACTCACACCGGGCCTCCCACAAAGCCGTGGACCCTCACACCCTCCCACCAGCACAGCCCCGAGACTGCTGACGGGGCAGAGAATATGGAGTCAGGCACAGCTGCAGGGGCTATTGCTGCCTGGAGTGCTGTTTATATGGACCTCAACCCAGGCACACCTGGGGAGGGCTTGCCGGCAGGGTCAGGCTGCCCAGGTCAGCTAATCCTCAGCCCTCAGGGAATCACATTGCAGAAAATGGACCTCGCTAAGACAGAATATTAGCCAAGGAAAAAAAGGACACAATGCCATTTGCAGCACCGTAGATGAGTCTAGAGGTAATCACGTGACTTGTAGTAAGTCAGAAAGTGAAAGACACATATCGTATGATATCACTTATAGGTGTTACCTAAAAATTGATACCAGGGCAGATATTTCCATGGAGAAGGGCAATCACAGATTCATTGAACAAACTTATGGTTCACCAATGGAAAGGTGTGAGGATTGGATTCATTACGATATTGGGGTTAACAGACAGATACAAACACAGGTGAAATATATAATCACCAAAGACCTACGGAATACCAAGAGAAGACTACTCAACATTCTGTCATAACGTACATGGGAAAAGGATCCCAGGAAGAACAGACATATGTATATGTGTAAAAGAAACACATCTTGCACACCAAAAACAAGCCAAAGGTTGTAATCAAACTTGCTGTAATAAAAAATAAAAAAATTAAATTCAAAACACGAACAAGAAGTAGTGAGACAAACTTGAGGGGCTTTCTCCTGGCCCATTCCGTTCTAAATTCCAATCTAGAACGTGAATTCCATTGAGGCTCTGCTGCCCTAGTAACCAGATTTGGTAAGGGAGAACTGCTGCCACCTTGTGGCCGTTTCACACAACAGCAGCTTTAATCCCAGCGCTAATGGTCAGTGGATATTCAAAATCATGACAGGCCTGTAAATGACACCTGCCCTGAAAACAAATCCTGGGGTCATATATCGACCAAAAAATTCAAAAGACGTCCATATTTCAAAATGACAGTTTCAAGAGGCATATTTTATGCACATTAGTGTGCTGCTTCTTTTGCTTTCTTTCTTTCTTGGTTAAAAAAACGGGAATGGAAAAAGGCAACCCTCAGAATGGGCGAAAACGGTCACAAAAGAATCAATGGACAAAGGTTTAATCTCCAATATATATAAACAGCTCATGCAGCTTAATATTAATAAAACAAACAACCCAATACACAAATGGGCAGAAGATCTAAATAGACGTTTCTTCCAAGAAGACACAGAGATGGCCAAGACGCACATGAAAAGCTGCTCAACATCACTAATTATTAGAGAAATGCAAATCAAAACTACAATGAGGTATGACCTCACTCCTGTTAGAATCGGGATCATCAGAAAATCTACAAACAACAAATTCTGGGGACGGTGTGGACAAAAGGAACCCTCTTCCGCTATTGGTGGGCATGTAAATTGATACAGTCACTATGGAGAACAGTAAGGAGGTTCCTTTAAAAAACTAAAAAGAGAATTACCATAGGATCCAGCAATCCCACTTCTGGGCATATACCCGGAAAAAACCATAAATCACAAAGACACATTCACCACAATGTTCATTGCAGCACTATTTACAATAGCCAGGTAATGGAAGCAACCTAAATGCCCACAGACAGACAAATGGAAAAAGATGTGGTACATATATGAAATGGAATATTACTAAGCCATAAAAAGGAATGAAACTGGGTCATTTGTAGAGAAGTCGATGGATCTAGAGACTGTCATACAGAGTGAAGTAAGTCAGAAAGAGAAAAACAAATATTGTATATTAATGCATATATGTGGAACCTAGAAAAATGGTACAAATGAACTAGTTTGCAGGGCAGAAATAGAGACAGAGGTAGAGAACAAACGTATGGACACCAAGTGGGGGAAGCCATGGGGTGGTGGTGGTGGGATGAGTTGGGAGATTGGGATTGACCTGTATACATGTATATGCATGAAATAGATAACTAAGAATAATCTACTGTACAAAAAAATAAATAAAATTAAATTTCAAAATTTTTAAAAATAAAATTTAAAAATAAAACAGAAAAAAGTTCTTCCATTCACACAGATGTATTTATATGAATGAATTATTTCCATGCTTATATCAATAAATACATAAAAGAGGAATAAAATCTAACTCGAACCAAAAAAAAAAAAACGGAACCTAACAGTCATACAGAGGAAAACCCTACCAAGTCACTTGCTCCAGCGGTAAACAATTATGAAATTGGTCAGAGGTGGGGAATCACCTCTCATACAGCCAGCAGCCCCGCCCCCCCACGCAAGGAGCGTCCTCATCGCAAAGCTGGGGGACCGTGCCGAGGCCTCTGTGAGTAAACGTGAGCTGAGCCCCAGGCCAGCTGCTGTTGAAATTTTCCCTCCCTTCCCAGGTAAAACACCTGAATATGTACAAGTGCTTGAAAACCTAGAGGAAGGGCCGTGGAGCCACACCAGCGACAGCACGCTGGCCAACTTGGTGCCTGCAGGCCAGCCAGGATGGTCCTGGCCCCGGGCGCTCTTCTGGAAGCTTTCCATTTCCCTGCCTGAGATACCCCTCCTGTCCCGGCCCCCACCCCTTTTTTTCCTTCCTCACCTCAGCCCGGAGAGAAAGTCCAGTGAAAGTTATGGGTGACACATCCTCTTCTTTACAGGTGGCAGCCTGGCAACTCCTGCAGAAAGTCCAGCAGAGCCCCACTCACACCGGGCCTCCCACAAAGCCGTGGACCCTCACACCCTCCCACCAGCACAGCCCCGAGACTGCTGACGGGGCAGAGAATATGGAGTCAGGCACAGCTGCAGGGGCTATTGCTGCCTGGAGTGCTGTTTATATGGACCTCAACCCAGGCACACCTGGGGAGGGCTTGCCGGCAGGGTCAGGCTGCCCAGGTCAGCTAATCCTCAGCCCTCAGGGAATCACATTGCAGAAAATGGACCTCGCTAAGACAGAATATTAGCCAAGGAAAAAAAGGACACAATGCCATTTGCAGCACCGTAGATGAGTCTAGAGGTAATCACGTGACTTGTAGTAAGTCAGAAATTGAAAGACACATATCGTATGATATCACTTATAGGTGTTACCTAAAAATTGATACCAGGGCAGATATTTCCATGGAGAAGGGCAATCACAGATTCATTGAACAAACTTATGGTTCACCAATGGAAAGGTGTGAGGATTGGATTCATTACGATATTGGGGTTAACAGACAGATACAAACACAGGTGAAATATATAATCACCAAAGACCTACGGAATACCAAGAGAAGACTACTCAACATTCTGTCATAACGTACATGGGAAAAGGATCCCAGGAAGAACAGACATATGTATATGTGTAAAAGAAACACATCTTGCACACCAAAAACAAGCCAAACGTTGTAATCAAACTTGCTGTAATAAAAAATAAAAAAATTAAATTCAAAACACGAACGAGAAGTAGTGAGACAAACTTGAGGGGCTTTCTCCTGGCCCATTCCGTTCTAAATTCCAATCTAGAACGTGAATTCCATTGAGGCTCTGCTGCCCTAGTAACCAGATTTGGTAAGGGAGAACTGCTGCCACCTTGTGGCCGTTTCACACAACAGCAGCTTTAATCCCAGCGCTAATGGTCAGTGGATATTCAAAATCATGACAGGCCTGTAAATGACACCTACCCTGAAAACAAATCCTGGGGTCATATATCGACCAAAAAATTCAAAAGACGTCCATATTTCAAAATGACAGTTTCAAGAGGCATATTTTATGCACATTAGTGTGCTGCTTCTTTTGCTTTCTTTCTTTCTTGGTTAAAAAAACGGGAATGGAAAAAGGCAACACTCAGAATGGGCGAAAACGGTCACAAAAGAATCAATGGACAAAGGTTTAATCTCCAATATATATAAACAGCTCATGCAGCTTAATATTAATAAAACAAACAATCCAATACACAAATGGGCAGAAGATCTAAATAGACGTTTCTTCCAAGAAGACACAGAGATGGCCAAGACGCACATGAAAAGCTGCTCAACATCACTAATTATTAGAGAAATGCAAATCAAAACTACAATGAGGTATGACCTCACTCCTGTTAGAATCGGGATCATCAGAAAATCTACAAACAACAAATTCTGGGGACGGTGTGGACAAAAGGAACCCTCTTCCGCTATTGGTGGGCATGTAAATTGATACAGTCACTATGGAGAACAGTAAGGAGGTTCCTTTAAAAAACTAAAAAGAGAATTACCATAGGATCCAGCAATCCCACTTCTGGGCATATACCCGGAAAAAACCATAAATCACAAAGACACATTCACCACAATGTTCATTGCAGCCCTATTTACAATAGCCAGGTAATGGAAGCAACCTAAATGCCAACAGACAGACAAATGGAAAAAGATGTGGTACATATATGAAATGGAATATTACTAAGCCATAAAAAGGAATGAAACTGGGTCATTTGTAGAGAAGTCGATGGATCTAGAGACTGTCATAGAGAGTGAAGTAAGTCAGAAAGAGAAAAACAAATATTGTATATTAATGCATATATGTGGAACCTAGAAAAATGGTACAAATGAACTAGTTTGCAGGGCAGAAATAGAGACAGAGGTAGAGAACAAACGTATGGACACCAAGTGGGGGAAGCCATGGGGTGGTGGTGGTGGGATGAGTTGGGAGATTGGGATTGACCTGTATACATGTATATGCATAAAATAGATAACTAAGAATAATCTACTGTACAAAAAAATAAATAAAATTAAATTTCAAAATTTTTAAAAATAAAATTTAAAAATAAAACAGAAAAAAGTTCTTCCATTCACACAGATGTATTTATATGAATGAATTATTTCCATGCTTATATCAATAAATACATAAAAGAGGAATAAAATCTAACTCGAACCAAAAAAAAAAAAACGGAACCTAACAGTCATATAGAGGAAAACCCTACCAAGTCAATTGCTCCAGCGGTAAACAATTATGAAATTGGTCAGAGGTGGGGAATCACCTCTCATACAGCCAGCAGCCCCGCCCCCCCACGCAAGGAGCGTCCTCATCGCAAAGCTGGGGGACCGTGCCGAGGCCTCTGTGAGTAAACGTGAGCTGAGCCCCAGGCCAGCTGCTGTTGAAATTTTCCCTCCCTTCCCAGGTAAAACACCTGAATATGTACAAGTGCTTGAAAACCTAGAGGAAGGGCCGTGGAGCCACACCAGCGACAGCACGCTGGCCAACTTGGTGCCTGCAGGCCAGCCAGGATGGTCCTGGCCCCGGGCGCTCTTCTGGAAGCTTTCCATTTCCCTGCCTGAGATACCCCTCCTGTCCCGGCCCCCACTCCTTTTTTTCCTTCCTCACCTCAGCCCGGAGAGAAAGTCCAGTGAAAGTTATGGGTGACACATCCTCTTCTTTACAGGTGGCAGCCTGGCAACTCCTGCAGAAAGTCCAGCAGAGCCCCACTCACACCGGGCCTCCCACAAAGCCGTGGACCCTCACACCCTCCCACCAGCACAGCCCCGAGACTGCTGACGGGGCAGAGAATATGGAGTCAGGCACAGCTTCAGGGGCTATTGCTGCCTGGAGTGCTGTTTATATGGACCTCAACCCAGGCACACCTGGGGAGGGCTTGCCGGCAGGGTCAGGCTGCCCAGGTCAGCTAATCCTCAGCCCTCAGGGAATCACATTGCAGAAAATGGACCTCGCTAAGACAGAATATTAGCCAAGGAAAAAAAGGACACAATGCCATTTGCAGCACCGTAGATGAGTCTAGAGGTAATCACGTGACTTGTAGTAAGTCAGAAAGTGAAAGACACATATCGTATGATATCACTTATAGGTGTTACCTAAAAATTGATACCAGGGCAGATATTTCCATGGAGAAGGGCAATCACAGATTCATTGAACAAACTTATGGTTCACCAATGGAAAGGTGTGAGGATTGGATTCATTACGATATTGGGGTTAACAGACAGATACAAACACAGGTGAAATATATAATCACCAAAGACCTACGGAATACCAAGAGAAGACTACTCAACATTCTGTCATAACGTACATGGGAAAAGGATCCCAGGAAGAACAGACATATGTATATGTGTAAAAGAAACACATCTTGCACACCAAAAACAAGCCAAACGTTGTAATCAAACTTGCTGTAATAAAAAATAAAAAAATTAAATTCAAAACACGAACAAGAAGTAGTGAGACAAACTTGAGGGGCTTTCTCCTGGCCCATTCCGTTCTAAATTCCAATCTAGAACGTGAATTCCATTGAGGCTCTGCTGCCCTAGTAACCAGATTTGGTAAGGGAGAACTGCTGCCACCTTGTGGCCGTTTCACACAACAGCAGCTTTAATCCCAGCGCTAATGGTCAGTGGATATTCAAAATCATGACAGGCCTGTAAATGACACCTGCCCTGAAAACAAATCCTGGGGTCATATATCGACCAAAAAATTCAAAAGACGTCCATATTTCAAAATGACAGTTTCAAGAGGCATATTTTATGCACATTAGTGTGCTGCTTCTTTTGCTTTCTTTCTTTCTTGGTTAAAAAAACGGGAATGGAAAAAGGCAACCCTCAGAATGGGCGAAAACGGTCACAAAAGAATCAATGGACAAAGGTTTAATCTCCAATATATATAAACAGCTCATGCAGCTTAATATTAATAAAACAAACAACCCAATACACAAATGGGCAGAAGATCTAAATAGACGTTTCTTCCAAGAAGACACAGAGATGGCCAAGACGCACATGAAAAGCTGCTCAACATCACTAATTATTAGAGAAATGCAAATCAAAACTACAATGAGGTATGACCTCACTCCTGTTAGAATCGGGATCATCAGAAAATCTACAAACAACAAATTCTGGGGACGGTGTGGACAAAAGGAACCCTCTTCCGTTATTGGTGGGCATGTAAATTGATACAGTCACTATGGAGAACAGTATGGAGGTTCCTTTAAAAAACTAAAAAGAGAATTACCATAGGATCCAGCAATCCCACTTCTGGGCATATACCCGGAAAAAACCATAAATCACAAAGACACATTCACCACAATGTTCATTGCAGCACTATTTACAATAGCCAGGTAATGGAAGCAACCTAAATGCCCACAGACAGACAAATGGAAAAAGAAGTGGTACATATATGAAATGGAATATTACTAAGCCATAAAAAGGAATGAAACTGGGTCATTTGTAGAGAAGTCGATGGATCTAGAGACTGTCATACAGAGTGAAGTAAGTCAGAAAGAGAAAAACAAATATTGTATATTAATGCATATATGTGGAACCTAGAAAAATGGTACAAATGAACTAGTTTGCAGGGCAGAAATAGAGACAGAGGTAGAGAACAAACGTATGGACACCAAGTGGGGGAAGCCATGGGGTGGTGGTGGTGGGATGAGTTGGGAGATTGGGATTGACCTGTATACATGTATATGCATGAAATAGATAACTAAGAATAATCTGCTGTACAAAAAAATAAATAAAATTAAATTTCAAAATTTTTAAAAATAAAATTTAAAAATAAAACAGAAAAAAGTTCTTCCATTCACACAGATGTATTTATATGAATGAATTATTTCCATGCTTATATCAATAAATACATAAAAGAGGAATAAAATCTAACTCGAACCAAAAAAAAAAAAACGGAACCTAACAGTCATACAGAGGAAAACCCTACCAAGTCACTTGCTCCAGCGGTAAACAATTATGAAATTGGTCAGAGGTGGGGAATCACCTCTCATACAGCCAGCAGCCCTGCCCCCCCACGCAAGGAGCGTCCTCATCGCAAAGCTGGGGGACCGTGCCGAGGCCTCTGTGAGTAAACGTGAGCTGAGCCCCAGGCCAGCTGCTGTTGAAATTTTCCCTCCCTTCCCAGGTAAAACACCTGAATATGTACAAGTGCTTGAAAACCTAGAGGAAGGGCCGTGGAGCCACACCAGCGACAGCACGCTGGCCAACTTGGTGCCTGCAGGCCAGCCAGGATGGTCCTGGCCCCGGGCGCTCTTCTGGAAGCTTTCCATTTCCCTGCCTGAGATACCCCTCCTGTCCCGGCCCCCACTCCTTTTTTTCCTTCCTCACCTCAGCCCGGAGAGAAAGTCCAGTGGAAGGTATGGGTGACACATCCTCTTCTTTACAGGTGGCAGCCTGGCAACTCCTGCAGAAAGTCCAGCAGAGCCCCACTCACACCGGGCCTCCCACAAAGCCGTGGACCCTCACACCCTCCCACCAGCACAGCCCCGAGACTGCTGACGGGGCAGAGAATATGGAGTCAGGCACAGCTGCAGGGGCTATTGCTGCCTGGAGTGCTGTTTATATGGACCTCAACCCAGGCACACCTGGGGAGGGCTTGCCGGCAGGGTCAGGCTGCCCAGGTCAGCTAGTCCTCAGCCCTCAGGGAATCACATTGCAGAAAATGGACCTCGCTAAGACAGAATATTAGCCAAGGAAAAAAAGGACACAATGCCATTTGCAGCACCGTAGATGAGTCTAGAGGTAATCACGTGACTTGTAGTAAGTCAGAAAGTGAAAGACACATATCGTATGATATCACTTATAGGTGTTACCTAAAAATTGATACCAGGGCAGATATTTCCATGGAGAAGGGCAATCACAGATTCATTAAACAAACTTATGGTTCACCAATGGAAAGGTGTGAGGATTGGATTCATTACGATATTGGGGTTAACAGACAGATACAAACACAGGTGAAATATATAATCACCAAAGACCTACGGAATACCAAGAGAAGACTACTCAACATTCTGTCATAACGTACATGGGAAAAGGATCCCAGGAAGAACAGACATATGTATATGTGTAAAAGAAACACATCTTGCACACCAAAAACAAGCCAAACGTTGTAATCAAACTTGCTGTAATAAAAAATAAAAAAATTAAATTCAAAACACGAACAAGAAGTAGTGAGACAAACTTGAGGGGCTTTCTCCTGGCCCATTCCGTTCTAAATTCCAATCTAGAACGTGAATTCCATTGAGGCTCTGCTGCCCTAGTAACCAGATTTGGTAAGGGAGAACTGCTGCCACCTTGTGGCCGTTTCACACAACAGCAGCTTTAATCCCAGCGCTAATGGTCAGTGGATATTCAAAATCATGACAGGCCTGTAAATGACACCTGCCCTGAAAACAAATCCTGGGGTCATATATCGACCAAAAAATTCAAAAGACGTCCATATTTCAAAATGACAGTTTCAAGAGGCATATTTTATGCACATTAGTGTGCTGCTTCTTTTGCTTTCTTTCTTTCTTGGTTAAAAAAACGGGAATGGAAAAAGGCAACCCTCAGAATGGGCGAAAACGGTCACAAAAGAATCAATGGACAAAGGTTTAATCTCCAATATATATAAACAGCTCATGCAGCTTAATATTAATAAAACAAACAACCCAATACACAAATGGGCAGAAGATCTAAATAGACGTTTCTTCCAAGAAGACACAGAGATGGCCAAGACGCACATGAAAAGCTGCTCAACATCACTAATTATTAGAGAAATGCAAATCAAAACTACAATGAGGTATGACCTCACTCCTGTTAGAATCGGGATCATCAGAAAATCTACAAACAACAAATTCTGGGGACGGTGTGGACAAAAGGAACCCTCTTCCGTTATTGGTGGGCATGTAAATTGATACAGTCACTATGGAGAACAGTATGGAGGTTCCTTTAAAAAACTAAAAAGAGAATTACCATAGGATCCAGCAATCCCACTTCTGGGCATATACCCGGAAAAAACCATAAATCACAAAGACACATTCACCACAATGTTCATTGCAGCACTATTTACAATAGCCAGGTAATGGAAGCAACCTAAATGCCCACAGACAGACAAATGGAAAAAGAAGTGGTACATATATGAAATGGAATATTACTAAGCCATAAAAAGGAATGAAACTGGGTCATTTGTAGAGAAGTCGATGGATCTAGAGACTGTCATACAGAGTGAAGTAAGTCAGAAAGAGAAAAACAAATATTGTATATTAATGCATATATGTGGAACCTAGAAAAATGGTACAAATGAACTAGTTTGCAGGGCAGAAATAGAGACAGAGGTAGAGAACAAACGTATGGACACCAAGTGGGGGAAGCCATGGGGTGGTGGTGGTGGGATGAGTTGGGAGATTGGGATTGACCTGTATACATGTATATGCATGAAATAGATAACTAAGAATAATCTGCTGTACAAAAAAATAAATAAAATTAAATTTCAAAATTTTTAAAAATAAAATTTAAAAATAAAACAGAAAAAAGTTCTTCCATTCACACAGATGTATTTATATGAATGAATTATTTCCATGCTTATATCAATAAATACATAAAAGAGGAATAAAATCTAACTCGAACCAAAAAAAAAAAAACGGAACCTAACAGTCATACAGAGGAAAACCCTACCAAGTCACTTGCTCCAGCGGTAAACAATTATGAAATTGGTCAGAGGTGGGGAATCACCTCTCATACAGCCAGCAGCCCCGCCCCCCCACGCAAGGAGCGTCCTCATCGCAAAGCTGGGGGACCGTGCCGAGGCCTCTGTGAGTAAACGTGAGCTGAGCCCCAGGCCAGCTGCTGTTGAAATTTTCCCTCCCTTCCCAGGTAAAACACCTGAATATGTACAAGTGCTTGAAAACCTAGAGGAAGGGCCGTGGAGCCACACCAGCGACAGCACGCTGGCCAACTTGGTGCCTGCAGGCCAGCCAGGATGGTCCTGGCCCCGGGCGCTCTTCTGGAAGATTTCCATTTCCCTGCCTGAGATACCCCTCCTGTCCCGGCCCCCACTCCTTTTTTTCCTTCCTCACCTCAGCCCGGAGAGAAAGTCCAGTGAAAGTTATGGGTGACACATCCTCTTCTTTACAGGTGGCAGCCTGGCAACTCCTGCAGAAAGTCCAGCAGAGCCCCACTCACACCGGGCCTCCCACAAAGCCGTGGACCCTCACACCCTCCCACCAGCACAGCCCCGAGACTGCTGACGGGGCAGAGAATATGGAGTCAGGCACAGCTTCAGGGGCTATTGCTGCCTGGAGTGCTGTTTATATGGACCTCAACCCAGGCACACCTGGGGAGGGCTTGCCGGCAGGGTCAGGCTGCCCAGGTCAGCTAATCCTCAGCCCTCAGGGAATCACATTGCAGAAAATGGACCTCGCTAAGACAGAATATTAGCCAAGGAAAAAAAGGACACAATGCCATTTGCAGCACCGTAGATGAGTCTAGAGGTAATCACGTGACTTGTAGTAAGTCAGAAAGTGAAAGACACATATCGTATGATATCACTTATAGGTGTTACCTAAAAATTGATACCAGGGCAGATATTTCCATGGAGAAGGGCAATCACAGATTCATTGAACAAACTTATGGTTCACCAATGGAAAGGTGTGAGGATTGGATTCATTACGATATTGGGGTTAACAGACAGATACAAACACAGGTGAAATATATAATCACCAAAGACCTACGGAATACCAAGAGAAGACTACTCAACATTCTGTCATAACGTACATGGGAAAAGGATCCCAGGAAGAACAGACATATGTATATGTGTAAAAGAAACACATCTTGCACACCAAAAACAAGCCAAACGTTGTAATCAAACTTGCTGTAATAAAAAATAAAAAAATTAAATTCAAAACACGAACAAGAAGTAGTGAGACAAACTTGAGGGGCTTTCTCCTGGCCCATTCCGTTCTAAATTCCAATCTAGAACGTGAATTCCATTGAGGCTCTGCTGCCCTAGTAACCAGATTTGGTAAGGGAGAACTGCTGCCACCTTGTGGCCGTTTCACACAACAGCAGCTTTAATCCCAGCGCTAATGGTCAGTGGATATTCAAAATCATGACAGGCCTGTAAATGACACCTGCCCTGAAAACAAATCCTGGGGTCATATATCGACCAAAAAATTCAAAAGACGTCCATATTTCAAAATGACAGTTTCAAGAGGCATATTTTATGCACATTAGTGTGCTGCTTCTTTTGCTTGCTTTCTTTCTTGGTTAAAAAAACGGGAATGGAAAAAGGCAACCCTCAGAATGGGCGAAAACGGTCACAAAAGAATCAATGGACAAAGGTTTAATCTCCAATATATATAAACAGCTCATGCAGCTTAATATTAATAAAACAAACAACCCAATACACAAATGGGCAGAAGATCTAAATAGACGTTTCTTCCAAGAAGACACAGAGATGGCCAAGACGCACATGAAAAGCTGCTCAACATCACTAATTATTAGAGAAATGCAAATCAAAACTACAATGAGGTATGACCTCACTCCTGTTAGAATCGGGATCATCAGAAAATCTACAAACAACAAATTCTGGGGACGGTGTGGACAAAAGGAACCCTCTTCCGTTATTGGTGGGCATGTAAATTGATACAGTCACTATGGAGAACAGTATGGAGGTTCCTTTAAAAAACTAAAAAGAGAATTACCATAGGATCCAGCAATCCCACTTCTGGGCATATACCCGGAAAAAACCATAAATCACAAAGACACATTCACCACAATGTTCATTGCAGCACTATTTACAATAGCCAGGTAATGGAAGCAACCTAAATGCCCACAGACAGACAAATGGAAAAAGAAGTGGTACATATATGAAATGGAATATTACTAAGCCATAAAAAGGAATGAAACTGGGTCATTTGTAGAGAAGTCGATGGATCTAGAGACTGTCATACAGAGTGAAGTAAGTCAGAAAGAGAAAAACAAATATTGTATATTAATGCATATATGTGGAACCTAGAAAAATGGTACAAATGAACTAGTTTGCAGGGCAGAAATAGAGACAGAGGTAGAGAACAAACGTATGGACACCAAGTGGGGGAAGCCATGTGGTGGTGGTGGTGGGATGAGTTGGGAGATTGGGATTGACCTGTATACATGTATATGCATGAAATAGATAACTAAGAATAATCTGCTGTACAAAAAAATAAATAAAATTAAATTTCAAAATTTTAAAAAATAAAATTTAAAAATAAAACAGAAAAAAGTTCTTCCATTCACACAGATGTATTTATATGAATGAATTATTTCCATGCTTATATCAATAAATACATAAAAGAGGAATAAAATCTAACTCGAACCAAAAAAAAAAAAACGGAACCTAACAGTCATACAGAGGAAAACCCTACCAAGTCACTTGCTCCAGCGGTAAACAATTATGAAATTGGTCAGAGGTGGGGAATCACCTCTCATACAGCCAGCAGCCCCGCCCCCCCACGCAAGGAGCGTCCTCATCGCAAAGCTGGGGGACCGTGCCGAGGCCTCTGTGAGTAAACGTGAGCTGAGCCCCAGGCCAGCTGCTGTTGAAATTTTCCCTCCCTTCCCAGGTAAAACACCTGAATATGTACAAGTGCTTGAAAACCTAGAGGAAGGGCCGTGGAGCCACACCAGCGACAGCACGCTGGCCAACTTGGTGCCTGCAGGCCAGCCAGGATGGTCCTGGCCCCGGGCGCTCTTCTGGAAGATTTCCATTTCCCTGCCTGAGATACCCCTCCTGTCCCGGCCCCCACTCCTTTTTTTCCTTCCTCACCTCAGCCCGGAGAGAAATTCCAGTGGAAGGTATGGATGACACATCCTCTTCTTTACAGGTGGCAGCCTGGCAACTCCTGCAGAAAGTCCAGCAGAGCCCCACTCACACCGGGCCTCCCACAAAGCCGTGGACCCTCACACCCTCCCACCAGCACAGCCCCGAGACTGCTGACGGGGCAGAGAATATGGAGTCAGGCACAGCTGCAGGGGCTATTGCTGCCTGGAGTGCTGTTTATATGGACCTCAACCCAGGCACACCTGGGGAGGGCTTGCCGGCAGGGTCAGGCTGCCCAGGTCAGCTAATCCTCAGCCCTCAGGGAATCACATTGCAGAAAATGGACCTCGCTAAGACAGAATATTAGCCAAGGAAAAAAAGGACACAATGCCATTTGCAGCACCGTAGATGAGTCTAGAGGTAATCACGTGACTTGTAGTAAGTCAGAAAGTGAAAGACACATATCGTATGATATCACTTATAGGTGTTACCTAAAAATTGATACCAGGGCAGATATTTCCATGGAGAAGGGCAATCACAGATTCATTGAACAAACTTATGGTTCACCAATGGAAAGGTGTGAGGATTGGATTCATTACGATATTGGGGTTAACAGACAGATACAAACACAGGTGAAATATATAATCACCAAAGACCTACGGAATACCAAGAGAAGACTACTCAACATTCTGTCATAACGTACATGGGAAAAGGATCCCAGGAAGAACAGACATATGTATATGTGTAAAAGAAACACATCTTGCACACCAAAAACAAGCCAAACGTTGTAATCAAACTTGCTGTAATAAAAAATAAAAAAATTAAATTCAAAACACGAACAAGAAGTAGTGAGACAAACTTGAGGGGCTTTCTCCTGGCCCATTCCGTTCTAAATTCCAATCTAGAACGTGAATTCCATTGAGGCTCTGCTGCCCTAGTAACCAGATTTGGTAAGGGAGAACTGCTGCCACCTTGTGGCCGTTTCACACAACAGCAGCTTTAATCCCAGCGCTAATGGTCAGTGGATATTCAAAATCATGACAGGCCTGTAAATGACACCTGCCCTGAAAACAAATCCTGGGGTCATATATCGACCAAAAAATTCAAAAGACGTCCATATTTCAAAATGACAGTTTCAAGAGGCATATTTTATGCACATTAGTGTGCTGCTTCTTTTGCTTTCTTTCTTTCTTGGTTAAAAAAACGGGAATGGAAAAAGGCAACCCTCAGAATGGGCGAAAACGGTCACAAAAGAATCAATGGACAAAGGTTTAATCTCCAATATATATAAACAGCTCATGCAGCTTAATATTAATAAAACAAACAACCCAATACACAAATGGGCAGAAGATCTAAATAGACGTTTCTTCCAAGAAGACACAGAGATGGCCAAGACGCACATGAAAAGCTGCTCAACATCACTAATTATTAGAGAAATGCAAATCAAAACTACAATGAGGTATGACCTCACTCCTGTTAGAATCGGGATCATCAGAAAATCTACAAACAACAAATTCTGGGGACGGTGTGGACAAAAGGAACCCTCTTCCGTTATTGGTGGGCATGTAAATTGATACAGTCACTATGGAGAACAGTATGGAGGTTCCTTTAAAAAACTAAAAAGAGAATTACCATAGGATCCAGCAATCCCACTTCTGGGCATATACCCGGAAAAAACCATAAATCACAAAGACACATTCACCACAATGTTCATTGCAGCACTATTTACAATAGCCAGGTAATGGAAGCAACCTAAATGCCCACAGACAGACAAATGGAAAAAGAAGTGGTACATATATGAAATGGAATATTACTAAGCCATAAAAAGGAATGAAACTGGGTCATTTGTAGAGAAGTCGATGGATCTAGAGACTGTCATACAGAGTGAAGTAAGTCAGAAAGAGAAAAACAAATATTGTATATTAATGCATATATGTGGAACCTAGAAAAATGGTACAAATGAACTAGTTTGCAGGGCAGAAATAGAGACAGAGGTAGAGAACAAACGTATGGACACCAAGTGGGGGAAGCCATGTGGTGGTGGTGGTGGGATGAGTTGGGAGATTGGGATTGACCTGTATACATGTATATGCATGAAATAGATAACTAAGAATAATCTGCTGTACAAAAAAATAAATAAAATTAAATTTCAAAATTTTAAAAAATAAAATTTAAAAATAAAACAGAAAAAAGTTCTTCCATTCACACAGATGTATTTATATGAATGAATTATTTCCATGCTTATATCAATAAATACATAAAAGAGGAATAAAATCTAACTCGAACCAAAAAAAAAAAAACAGAACCTAACAGTCATACAGAGGAAAACCCTACCAAGTCACTTGCTCCAGCGGTAAACAATTATGAAATTGGTCAGAGGTGGGGAATCACCTCTCATACAGCCAGCAGCCCCGCCCCCCCACGCAAGGAGCGTCCTCATCGCAAAGCTGGGGGACCGTGCCGAGGCCTCTGTGAGTAAACGTGAGCTGAGCCCCAGGCCAGCTGCTGTTGAAATTTTCCCTCCCTTCCCAGGTAAAACACCTGAATATGTACAAGTGCTTGAAAACCTAGAGGAAGGGCCGTGGAGCCACACCAGCGACAGCACGCTGGCCAACTTGGTGCCTGCAGGCCAGCCAGGATGGTCCTGGCCCCGGGCGCTCTTCTGGAAGATTTCCATTTCCCTGCCTGAGATACCCCTCCTGTCCCGGCCCCCACTCCTTTTTTTCCTTCCTCACCTCAGCCCGGAGAGAAATTCCAGTGGAAGGTATGGGTGACACATCCTCTTCTTTACAGGTGGCAGCCTGGCAACTCCTGCAGAAAGTCCAGCAGAGCCCCACTCACACCGGGCCTCCCACAAAGCCGTGGACCCTCACACCCTCCCACCAGCACAGCCCCGAGACTGCTGACGGGGCAGAGAATATGGAGTCAGGCACAGCTGCAGGGGCTATTGCTGCCTGGAGTGCTGTTTATATGGACCTCAACCCAGGCACACCTGGGGAGGGCTTGCCGGCAGGGTCAGGCTGCCCAGGTCAGCTAATCCTCAGCCCTCAGGGAATCACATTGCAGAAAATGGACCTCGCTAAGACAGAATATTAGCCAAGGAAAAAAAGGACACAATGCCATTTGCAGCACCGTAGATGAGTCTAGAGGTAATCACGTGACTTGTAGTAAGTCAGAAAGTGAAAGACACATATCGTATGATATCACTTATAGGTGTTACCTAAAAATTGATACCAGGGCAGATATTTCCATGGAGAAGGGCAATCACAGATTCATTGAACAAACTTATGGTTCACCAATGGAAAGGTGTGAGGATTGGATTCATTACGATATTGGGGTTAACAGACAGATACAAACACAGGTGAAATATATAATCACCAAAGACCTACGGAATACCAAGAGAAGACTACTCAACATTCTGTCATAACGTACATGGGAAAAGGATCCCAGGAAGAACAGACATATGTATATGTGTAAAAGAAACACATCTTGCACACCAAAAACAAGCCAAACGTTGTAATCAAACTTGCTGTAATAAAAAATAAAAAAATTAAATTCAAAACACGAACAAGAAGTAGTGAGACAAACTTGAGGGGCTTTCTCCTGGCCCATTCCGTTCTAAATTCCAATCTAGAACGTGAATTCCATTGAGGCTCTGCTGCCCTAGTAACCAGATTTGGTAAGGGAGAACTGCTGCCACCTTGTGGCCGTTTCACACAACAGCAGCTTTAATCCCAGCGCTAATGGTCAGTGGATATTCAAAATCATGACAGGCCTGTAAATGACACCTGCCCTGAAAACAAATCCTGGGGTCATATATCGACCAAAAAATTCAAAAGACGTCCATATTTCAAAATGACAGTTTCAAGAGGCATATTTTATGCACATTAGTGTGCTGCTTCTTTTGCTTTCTTTCTTTCTTGGTTAAAAAAACGGGAATGGAAAAAGGCAACCCTCAGAATGGGCGAAAACGGTCACAAAAGAATCAATGGACAAAGGTTTAATCTCCAATATATATAAACAGCTCATGCAGCTTAATATTAATAAAACAAACAACCCAATACACAAATGGGCAGAAGATCTAAATAGACGTTTCTTCCAAGAAGACACAGAGATGGCCAAGACGCACATGAAAAGCTGCTCAACATCACTAATTATTAGAGAAATGCAAATCAAAACTACAATGAGGTATGACCTCACTCCTGTTAGAATCGGGATCATCAGAAAATCTACAAACAACAAATTCTGGGGACGGTGTGGACAAAAGGAACCCTCTTCCGTTATTGGTGGGCATGTAAATTGATACAGTCACTATGGAGAACAGTATGGAGGTTCCTTTAAAAAACTAAAAAGAGAATTACCATAGGATCCAGCAATCCCACTTCTGGGCATATACCCGGAAAAAACCATAAATCACAAAGACACATTCACCACAATGTTCATTGCAGCACTATTTACAATAGCCAGGTAATGGAAGCAACCTAAATGCCCACAGACAGACAAATGGAAAAAGAAGTGGTACATATATGAAATGGAATATTACTAAGCCATAAAAAGGAATGAAACTGGGTCATTTGTAGAGAAGTCGATGGATCTAGAGACTGTCATACAGAGTGAAGTAAGTCAGAAAGAGAAAAACAAATATTGTATATTAATGCATATATGTGGAACCTAGAAAAATGGTACAAATGAACTAGTTTGCAGGGCAGAAATAGAGACAGAGGTAGAGAACAAACGTATGGACACCAAGTGGGGGAAGCCATGGGGTGGTGGTGGTGGGATGAGTTGGGAGATTGGGATTGACCTGTATACATGTATATGCATGAAATAGATAACTAAGAATAATCTGCTGTACAAAAAAATAAATAAAATTAAATTTCAAAATTTTAAAAAATAAAATTTAAAAATAAAACAGAAAAAAGTTCTTCCATTCACACAGATGTATTTATATGAATGAATTATTTCCATGCTTATATCAATAAATACATAAAAGAGGAATAAAATCTAACTCGAACCAAAAAAAAAAAAACGGAACCTAACAGTCATACAGAGGAAAACCCTACCAAGTCACTTGCTCCAGCGGTAAACAATTATGAAATTGGTCAGAGGTGGGGAATCACCTCTCATACAGCCAGCAGCCCCGCCCCCCCACGCAAGGAGCGTCCTCATCGCAAAGCTGGGGGACCGTGCCGAGGCCTCTGTGAGTAAACGTGAGCTGAGCCCCAGGCCAGCTGCTGTTGAAATTTTCCCTCCCTTCCCAGGTAAAACACCTGAATATGTACAAGTGCTTGAAAACCTAGAGGAAGGGCCGTGGAGCCACACCAGCGACAGCACGCTGGCCAACTTGGTGCCTGCAGGCCAGCCAGGATGGTCCTGGCCCCGGGCGCTCTTCTGGAAGATTTCCATTTCCCTGCCTGAGATACCCCTCCTGTCCCGGCCCCCACTCCTTTTTTTCCTTCCTCACCTCAGCCCGGAGAGAAAGTCCAGTGAAAGTTATGGGTGACACATCCTCTTCTTTACAGGTGGCAGCCTGGCAACTCCTGCAGAAAGTCCAGCAGAGCCCCACTCACACCGGGCCTCCCACAAAGCCGTGGACCCTCACACCCTCCCACCAGCACAGCCCCGAGACTGCTGACGGGGCAGAGAATATGGAGTCAGGCACAGCTGCAGGGGCTATTGCTGCCTGGAGTGCTGTTTATATGGACCTCAACCCAGGCACACCTGGGGAGGGCTTGCCGGCAGGGTCAGGCTGCCCAGGTCAGCTAATCCTCAGCCCTCAGGGAATCACATTGCAGAAAATGGACCTCGCTAAGACAGAATATTAGCCAAGGAAAAAAAGGACACAATGCCATTTGCAGCACCGTAGATGAGTCTAGAGGTAATCACGTGACTTGTAGTAAGTCAGAAAGTGAAAGACACATATCGTATGATATCACTTATACGTGTTACCTAAAAATTGATACCAGGGCAGATATTTCCATGGAGAAGGGCAATCACAGATTCATTGAACAAACTTATGGTTCACCAATGGAAAGGTGTGAGGATTGGATTCATTACGATATTGGGGTTAACAGACAGATACAAACACAGGTGAAATATATAATCACCAAAGACCTACGGAATACCAAGAGAAGACTACTCAACATTCTGTCATAACGTACATGGGAAAAGGATCCCAGGAAGAACAGACATATGTATATGTGTAAAAGAAACACATCTTGCACACCAAAAACAAGCCAAACGTTGTAATCAAACTTGCTGTAATAAAAAATAAAAAAATTAAATTCAAAACACGAACAAGAAGTAGTGAGACAAACTTGAGGGGCTTTCTCCTGGCCCATTCCGTTCTAAATTCCAATCTAGAACGTGAATTCCATTGAGGCTCTGCTGCCCTAGTAACCAGATTTGGTAAGGGAGAACTGCTGCCACCTTGTGGCCGTTTCACACAACAGCAGCTTTAATCCCAGCGCTAATGGTCAGTGGATATTCAAAATCATGACAGGCCTGTAAATGACACCTGCCCTGAAAACAAATCCTGGGGTCATATATCGACCAAAAAATTCAAAAGACGTCCATATTTCAAAATGACAGTTTCAAGAGGCATATTTTATGCACATTAGTGTGCTGCTTCTTTTGCTTTCTTTCTTTCTTGGTTAAAAAAACGGGAATGGAAAAAGGCAACCCTCAGAATGGGCGAAAACGGTCACAAAAGAATCAATGGACAAAGGTTTAATCTCCAATATATATAAACAGCTCATGCAGCTTAATATTAATAAAACAAACAACCCAATACACAAATGGGCAGAAGATCTAAATAGACGTTTCTTCCAAGAAGACACAGAGATGGCCAAGACGCACATGAAAAGCTGCTCAACATCACTAATTATTAGAGAAATGCAAATCAAAACTACAATGAGGTATGACCTCACTCCTGTTAGAATCGGGATCATCAGAAAATCTACAAACAACAAATTCTGGGGACGGTGTGGACAAAAGGAACCCTCTTCCGTTATTGGTGGGCATGTAAATTGATACAGTCACTATGGAGAACAGTATGGAGGTTCCTTTAAAAAACTAAAAAGAGAATTACCATAGGATCCAGCAATCCCACTTCTGGGCATATACCCGGAAAAAACCATAAATCACAAAGACACATTCACCACAATGTTCATTGCAGCACTATTTACAATAGCCAGGTAATGGAAGCAACCTAAATGCCCACAGACAGACAAATGGAAAAAGAAGTGGTACATATATGAAATGGAATATTACTAAGCCATAAAAAGGAATGAAACTGGGTCATTTGTAGAGAAGTCGATGGATCTAGAGACTGTCATACAGAGTGAAGTAAGTCAGAAAGAGAAAAACAAATATTGTATATTAATGCATATATGTGGAACCTAGAAAAATGGTACAAATGAACTAGTTTGCAGGGCAGAAATAGAGACAGAGGTAGAGAACAAACGTATGGACACCAAGTGGGGGAAGCCATGGGGTGGTGGTGGTGGGATGAGTTGGGAGATTGGGATTGACCTGTATACATGTATATGCATGAAATAGATAACTAAGAATAATCTGCTGTACAAAAAAATAAATAAAATTAAATTTCAAAATTTTAAAAAATAAAATTTAAAAATAAAACAGAAAAAAGTTCTTCCATTCACACAGATGTATTTATATGAATGAATTATTTCCATGCTTATATCAATAAATACATAAAAGAGGAATAAAATCTAACTCGAACCAAAAAAAAAAAAAACGGAACCTAACAGTCATACAGAGGAAAACCCTACCAAGTCACTTGCTCCAGCGGTAAACAATTATGAAATTGGTCAGAGGTGGGGAATCACCTCTCATACAGCCAGCAGCCCCGCCCCCCCACGCAAGGAGCGTCCTCATCGCAAAGCTGGGGGACCGTGCCGAGGCCTCTGTGAGTAAACGTGAGCTGAGCCCCAGGCCAGCTGCTGTTGAAATTTTCCCTCCCTTCCCAGGTAAAACACCTGAATATGTACAAGTGCTTGAAAACCTAGAGGAAGGGCCGTGGAGCCACACCAGCGACAGCACGCTGGCCAACTTGGTGCCTGCAGGCCAGCCAGGATGGTCCTGGCCCCGGGCGCTCTTCTGGAAGATTTCCATTTCCCTGCCTGAGATACCCCTCCTGTCCCGGCCCCCACTCCTTTTTTTCCTTCCTCACCTCAGCCCGGAGAGAAAGTCCAGTGAAAGTTATGGGTGACACATCCTCTTCTTTACAGGTGGCAGCCTGGCAACTCCTGCAGAAAGTCCAGCAGAGCCCCACTCACACCGGGCCTCCCACAAAGCCGTGGACCCTCACACCCTCCCACCAGCACAGCCCCGAGACTGCTGACGGGGCAGAGAATATGGAGTCAGGCACAGCTGCAGGGGCTATTGCTGCCTGGAGTGCTGTTTATATGGACCTCAACCCAGGCACACCTGGGGAGGGCTTGCCGGCAGGGTCAGGCTGCCCAGGTCAGCTAATCCTCAGCCCTCAGGGAATCACATTGCAGAAAATGGACCTCGCTAAGACAGAATATTAGCCAAGGAAAAAAAGGACACAATGCCATTTGCAGCACCGTAGATGAGTCTAGAGGTAATCACGTGACTTGTAGTAAGTCAGAAAGTGAAAGACACATATCGTATGATATCACTTATACGTGTTACCTAAAAATTGATACCAGGGCAGATATTTCCATGGAGAAGGGCAATCACAGATTCATTGAACAAACTTATGGTTCACCAATGGAAAGGTGTGAGGATTGGATTCATTACGATATTGGGGTTAACAGACAGATACAAACACAGGTGAAATATATAATCACCAAAGACCTACGGAATACCAAGAGAAGACTACTCAACATTCTGTCATAACGTACATGGGAAAAGGATCCCAGGAAGAACAGACATATGTATATGTGTAAAAGAAACACATCTTGCACACCAAAAACAAGCCAAACGTTGTAATCTACATGCTGTAATAAAAAATAAAAAAATTAAATTCAAAACACGAACAAGAAGTAGTGAGACAAACTTGAGGGGCTTTCTCCTGGCCCATTCCGTTCTAAATTCCAATCTAGAACGTGAATTCCATTGAGGCTCTGCTGCCCTAGTAACCAGATTTGGTAAGGGAGAACTGCTGCCACCTTGTGGCCGTTTCACACAACAGCAGCTTTAATCCCAGCGCTAATGGTCAGTGGATATTCAAAATCATGACAGGCCTGTAAATGACACCTACCCTGAAAACAAATCCTGGGGTCATATATCGACCAAAAAATTCAAAAGACGTCCATATTTCAAAATGACAGTTTCAAGAGGCATATTTTATGCACATTAGTGTGCTGCTTCTTTTGCTTTCTTTCTTTCTTGGTTAAAAAAACGGGAATGGAAAAAGGCAACCCTCAGAATGGGCGAAAACGGTCACAAAAGAATCAATGGACAAAGGTTTAATCTCCAATATATATAAACAGCTCATGCAGCTTAATATTAATAAAACAAACAACCCAATACACAAATGGGCAGAAGATCTAAATAGACGTTTCTTCCAAGAAGACACAGAGATGGCCAAGACGCACATGAAAAGCTGCTCAACATCACTAATTATTAGAGAAATGCAAATCAAAACTACAATGAGGTATGACCTCACTCCTGTTAGAATCGGGATCATCAGAAAATCTACAAACAACAAATTCTGGGGACGGTGTGGACAAAAGGAACCCTCTTCCGTTATTGGTGGGCATGTAAATTGATACAGTCACTATGGAGAACAGTATGGAGGTTCCTTTAAAAAACTAAAAAGAGAATTACCATAGGATCCAGCAATCCCACTTCTGGGCATATACCCGGAAAAAACCATAAATCACAAAGACACATTCACCACAATGTTCATTGCAGCACTATTTACAATAGCCAGGTAATGGAAGCAACCTAAATGCCCACAGACAGACAAATGGAAAAAGAAGTGGTACATATATGAAATGGAATATTACTAAGCCATAAAAAGGAATGAAACTGGGTCATTTGTAGAGAAGTCGATGGATCTAGAGACTGTCATACAGAGTGAAGTAAGTCAGAAAGAGAAAAACAAATATTGTATATTAATGCATATATGTGGAACCTAGAAAAATGGTACAAATGAACTAGTTTGCAGGGCAGAAATAGAGACAGAGGTAGAGAACAAACGTATGGACACCAAGTGGGGGAAGCCATGGGGTGGTGGTGGTGGGATGAGTTGGGAGATTGGGATTGACCTGTATACATGTATATGCATGAAATAGATAACTAAGAATAATCTGCTGTACAAAAAAATAAATAAAATTAAATTTCAAAATTTTAAAAAATAAAATTTAAAAATAAAACAGAAAAAAGTTCTTCCATTCACACAGATGTATTTATATGAATGAATTATTTCCATGCTTATATCAATAAATACATAAAAGAGGAATAAAATCTAACTCGAACCAAAAAAAAAAAAAACGGAACCTAACAGTCATACAGAGGAAAACCCTACCAAGTCACTTGCTCCAGCGGTAAACAATTATGAAATTGGTCAGAGGTGGGGAATCACCTCTCATACAGCCAGCAGCCCCGCCCCCCCACGCAAGGAGCGTCCTCATCGCAAAGCTGGGGGACCGTGCCGAGGCCTCTGTGAGTAAACGTGAGCTGAGCCCCAGGCCAGCTGCTGTTGAAATTTTCCCTCCCTTCCCAGGTAAAACACCTGAATATGTACAAGTGCTTGAAAACCTAGAGGAAGGGCCGTGGAGCCACACCAGCGACAGCACGCTGGCCAACTTGGTGCCTGCAGGCCAGCCAGGATGGTCCTGGCCCCGGGCGCTCTTCTGGAAGATTTCCATTTCCCTGCCTGAGATACCCCTCCTGTCCCGGCCCCCACTCCTTTTTTTCCTTCCTCACCTCAGCCCGGAGAGAAAGTCCAGTGAAAGTTATGGGTGACACATCCTCTTCTTTACAGGTGGCAGCCTGGCAACTCCTGCAGAAAGTCCAGCAGAGCCCCACTCACACCGGGCCTCCCACAAAGCCGTGGACCCTCACACCCTCCCACCAGCACAGCCCCAAGACTGCTGACGGGTCAGAGAATATGGAGTCAGGCACAGCTGCAGGGGCTATTGCTGCCTGGAGTGCTGTTTATATGGACCTCAACCCAGGCACACCTGGGGAGGGCTTGCCGGCAGGGTCAGGCTGCCCAGGTCAGCTAATCCTCAGCCCTCAGGGAATCACATTGCAGAAAATGGACCTCGCTAAGACAGAATATTAGCCAAGGAAAAAAAGGACACAATGCCATTTGCAGCACCGTAGATGAGTCTAGAGGTAATCACGTGACTTGTAGTAAGTCAGAAAGTGAAAGACACATATCGTATGATATCACTTATACGTGTTACCTAAAAATTGATACCAGGGCAGATATTTCCATGGAGAAGGGCAATCACAGATTCATTGAACAAACTTATGGTTCACCAATGGAAAGGTGTGAGGATTGGATTCATTACGATATTGGGGTTAACAGACTGATACAAACACAGGTGAAATATATAATCACCAAAGACCTACGGAATACCAAGAGAAGACTACTCAACATTCTGTCATAACGTACATGGGAAAAGGATCCCAGGAAGAACAGACATATGTATATGTGTAAAAGAAACACATCTTGCACACCAAAAACAAGCCAAACGTTGTAATCAAACTTGCTGTAATAAAAAATAAAAAAATTAAATTCAAAACACGAACGAGAAGTAGTGAGACAAACTTGAGGGGCTTTCTCCTGGCCCATTCCGTTCTAAATTCCAATCTAGAACGTGAATTCCATTGAGGCTCTGCTGCCCTAGTAACCAGATTTGGTAAGGGAGAACTGCTGCCACCTTGTGGCCGTTTCACACAACAGCAGCTTTAATCCCAGCGCTAATGGTCAGTGGATATTCAAAATCATGACAGGCCTGTAAATGACACCTGCCCTGAAAACAAATCCTGGGGTCATATATCGACCAAAAAATTCAAAAGACGTCCACATTTCAAAATGACAGTTTCAAGAGGCATATTTTATGCACATTAGTGTGCTGCTTCTTTTGCTTGCTTTCTTTCTTGGTTAAAAAAACGGGAATGGAAAAAGGCAACCCTCAGAATGGGCGAAAACGGTCACAAAAGAATCAATGGACAAAGGTTTAATCTCCAATATATATAAACAGCTCATGCAGCTTAATATTAATAAAACAAACAACCCAATACAAAAATGGGCAGAAGATCTAAATAGACGTTTCTTCCAAGAAGACACAGAGATGGCCAAGACGCACATGAAAAGCTGCTCAACATCACTAATTATTAGAGAAATGCAAATCAAAACTACAATGAGGTATGACCTCACTCCTGTTAGAATCGGGATCATCAGAAAATCTACAAACAACAAATTCTGGGGACGGTGTGGACAAAAGGAACCCTCTTCCGTTATTGGTGGGCATGTAAATTGATACAGTCACTATGGAGAACAGTATGGAGGTTCCTTTAAAAAACTAAAAAGAGAATTACCATAGGATCCAGCAATCCCACTTCTGGGCATATACCCCGAAAAAACCATAAATCACAAAGACACATTCACCACAATGTTCATTGCAGCACTATTTACAATAGCCAGGTAATGGAAGCAACCTAAATGCCCACCTACAGACGAATGGATAAAAATGTGGTACATATATGAAATGGAATATTACTAAGCCATAAAAAGGAATGAAACTGGGTCATTTGTAGAGAAGTCGATGGATCTAGAGACTGTCATACAGAGTGAAGTAAGTCAGAAAGAGAAAAACAAATATTGTATATTAATGCATATATGTGGAACCTAGAAAAATGGTACAAATGAACTAGTTTGCAGGGCAGAAATAGAGACAGAGGTAGAGAACAAACGTATGGACACCAAGTGGGGGAAGCCATGGGGTGGTGGTGGTGGGATGAGTTGGGAGATTGGGATTGACCTGTATACATGTATATGCATGAAATAGATAACTAAGAATAATCTGCTGTACAAAAAAATAAATAAAATTAAATTTCAAAATTTTTAAAAATAAAATTTAAAAATAAAACAGAAAAAAGTTCTTCCATTCACACAGATGTATTTATATGAATGAATTATTTCCATGCTTATATCAATAAATACAGAAAAGAGGAATAAAATCTAACTCGAACCAAAAAAAAAAAAAACGGAACCTAACAGTTATAGAGAGGAAAACCCTACCAAGTCACTTGCTCCAGCGGTAAACAATTCTGAAATTGGTCAGAGGTGAGGAATCATCTCTCATACAGCCAGCAGCCCCGCCCCCCCACGCAAGGAGCGTCCTCATCGCAAAGCTGGGGGACCATGCCGAGGCCTCTGTGAGTAAACGTGAGCTGAGCCCCAGGCCAGCTGCTGTTGAAATTTTCCCTCCCTTCCCAGGTAAAACACCTGAATATGTACAAGTGCTTGAAAACCTAGAGGAAGGGCCGTGGAGCCACACCAGCGACAGCACGCTGGCCAACTTGGTGCCTGCAGGCCAGCCAGGATGGTCCTGGCCCCGGGCGCTCTTCTGGAAGCTTTCCATTTCCCTGCCTGAGATACCCCTCCTGTCCCGGCCCCCACTCCTTTTTTTCCTTCCTCACCTCAGCCCGGAGAGAAAGTCCAGTGAAAGTTATGGGTGACACATCCTCTTCTTTACAGGTGGCAGCCTGGCAACTCCTGCAGAAAGTCCAGCAGAGCCCCACTCACACCGGGCCTCCCACAAAGCCGTGGACCCTCACACCCTCCCACCAGCACAGCCCCGAGACTGCTGACGGGGCAGAGAATATGGAGTCAGGCACAGCTGCAGGGGCTATTGCTGCCTGGAGTGCTGTTTATATTGACCTCAACCCAGGCACACCTGGGGAGGGCTTGCCGGCAGGGTCAGGCTGCCCAGGTCAGCTAATCCTCAGCCCTCAGGGAATCACATTGCAGAAAATGGACCTCGCTAAGACAGAATATTAGCCAAGGAAAAAAAGGACACAATGCCATTTGCAGCACCGTAGATGAGTCTAGAGGTAATCACGTGACTTGTAGTAAGTCAGAAAGTGAAAGACACATATCGTATGATATCACTTATAGGTGTTACCTAAAACTTGACACCAGTGAAGATATTTCCACAGAGAAGGGCAATCACACATTCATTAAACAAACTTATGTTTCGCCAATGGAAAGGTGTGAGGATTGGATACATTAGGATATTGGGGTTAACAGATATATACAAACACAGGTGAAATATATAATCACCAAACACCTACGGAATACCAAGAGAAGACTACTCAACATTCTGTCATAACGTACATGGGAAAAGGGTCCCAGGAAGAACAGACATATGTATATGTGCAAAAGAACCACATCTTGCACACCTACAACAACCCAAACATTGTAATCAAACTGGCTGTGATAAAAAGTAAAAATTAAATTAAAGCAGTGAACAAGAAGCCGTGAGACAAACATAAGGGGCATTTTCCTGGCACATTCCATTCTAAATTACAACCTAGAACACGACTTCCACTGAGGCTCTGTTGCCCTAGTAACCAGATTTGGTAAAGGAGAAATGCTGCCACCTTGTGGCCGTTTCACACAACAGCAGCTGTACGCCCAGCGCTAATAGTCAGTAGATATTCAAAGTAATTGGCAGGCCTGTAAATGACACCTGCCCTGAAAACAAATCCTGGGTTCGTATATCGACCCAAAATTTTAAAAGACGTCCATATTTCAAAACGAGAGTTTCTAGAGGCATATTTTATGCACATCTCTGTTCTGCTTCTTTTTCTTTCTTTATTTTTTTGCTAAAATACGGGAATGGAAAAAGGCACCCCTCAGAATGGGAGAAAATATTTCTAAAAGAATCAATGGACAAAGGTTTAATCTCCAATATATATAAACAGCTCATGCAGCTTAATATTAAAAAAAACAAACAACCCAATAGAAAAATGGGTAGAAGATCTAAATAGACATTTCTTCAAAGAACATGCAGAGATGGACAGGACGCACATGAAAAGCTGCTCAACATCACTAACTATTAGAGAAATGCAAATCAAAACTACAATGAGGTATCACCTCACATCTGTTTGAATGGGCATCATCAGAAAATCTACAAACAACCAATGCTGGGGAGGGTGTGGACATAAGCAACCCTCTTCCACCATTGGTGGGAATGTAAATTGATACAGTCACTATGGAGAACAGTATGGAGGTTCTTTAAAAATCTAAAAATAGAATTACCATATGATCCAGCAATCCCACTTCTGGGCATATACCCAGAGAAAACCATAAATCCAAAAGACACATTCACCACAATGTTCACTGCAGCACTATTTACAATAACCACGTAATGGAAGCAACCTAAATGCCCACAGACAGACGAATGGATAAAGAGGTGGTACATATATAAAAAGGAATATTACTCAGCCATACAAAGGAATGAATCTGGGTCATTTGTAGAGATGTCGATGGATCTAGAGACTGTCATACAGAGTGAAGTAAGTCAGAAAGAGAAAAACAAATATTGTTTATTAATGCATATATGTGGAACCTAGAAAAATGGTAGAGATGAACCGGTTTGCAGGGCAGAAATAGAGACACAGAGGTAGAGAACAAACGTATGGACACCAAGGGGGTGAAGCCACGGGGTGGTGGTGGTGGGGTGCGTTGGGAGATTGGGATTGACCTGTATACATGTATATGTATAAAATAGATAACTAATAATAACCTGCTGTATAAAAAATAAATAAAATTAAATTTCAAAATTTCCAAAAATAAATAAAATTGAAAAATAAAACAGAAAAAAGTTCTTCCCTTCCCACAGATGTATTTATATGAATGAATTATTTCCATGCTTATATCTATAAATACATAAAAGAGAAATAAAATCTACCTTGAACCAAAAAAGAAAAAAAAAACAGAACCCACCAGTTATACAGAGGAAAACGCTATCAGGGCACTTGCTCCAGTGGTAAACAATTCTGAAGTTGGTCAGAGGTGGGAAATCACCTCCCACGCAGCCAGCAGGACCCCGCAAGAAGCGTCCTCATTGCAAACCTGGGGGACAGTGCCGAGGCGTCTGTGCGTAAACGTGAGGGGAGCCCCAGGTCAGCTGCTGCTGAACTGTTCCCACCCTTCCCAGGGAAAACACCTGAATATGTACAAGGACTTGAAAGCCTAGAGGAAGGGCCGTGGAGCCACACCAGCGACAGCACGCAGGCCGACTTGGTGCCTGCTGGCCAGCCAGGATGCTCCTGGCCCCGGGCGCTCTTCTGGAAGCTTTCCATTTCCCTGCCTGAGATACCCCTCCTGTCCCGGCCCCCACTGCTTTTTTCCTTCCTCACCTCTGCCCGGGGAGAAATCCCAGCGGAAGGTATGGGTGACACATCCTCTTCTTGAGCAGGTGGCAGCCTGGCAACTCCTGCAGAATCTCCAGCAGAGCCCCACTCACATCGGACCACCCACAAAGCCGTGGCCCCTCACACCCTCCCACCAGCACAGCCCCGAGACTGCTGACGGGGCAGAGAATATGGCGTCAGGCATACCTCAGTGCCTCTTGCTGCCTGGAGTGGTGTTTATATTGACCTCAACACAGGCACACCTGGGCAGGGCTGGTCGGCAGGGTCAGGCTGCCCAGGTCAGCCAATCCTCAAACCTCAGGGGCTCACATTGCAGAATATGGACCTCGCTGAACCGGCTAGGTCCAAGGAACAGGTGTGGGCTCCTACGAGTCAGGATAGACATGGGGCTGCAGCTCCGGCTTGTTTTCTCATCATTTTATCTGGCCCATGAGTGGGAGACAACTTCAAGAAGACACTCTCTTAATGAGAGGAACCCAGGAGTCAGGGAGAGGAGGCGTGATGGGTGGAGACAGAGGCCTGGTGCCCTGTCTGCAGTGGAAGTCTCTGGAAGACCAGGCAGAGGGAGGCCGCACAGAGTGACGCCCAGGGTCACAGACCTGTCGGAGATGCTGTTTGTTAGTTCAAGTCCTGCTCTGACGTGCTCTGTGTCAGCTCTGAGAGACAGGCCATCTGGGGTGCTCTGAAATGAGGGCTATGTGCACGATTCCTGTGTTCCCAGCCCTGCTGTCCTACCTGCCCACGGGAGCTACGTATCCTGGGAGGGGCCTGATCATGAGAGCCCCATGGGCTGCTGGGTAGTTGCACAGGTGAGCTCCGTAAGCTGGGAGTGGCCTGACCATGAGAGCCCCGTGGGCTGCTGGGGACCTGCCCAGGTGAGCCCCATATCCTGGGAGGGGCCTGACCACGAGAGCCCCATGGGCTGCTGGGTCGTTGCGCAGGTGAGCTCCATAACCTGGCATTGCCCTGACCACGTCAGCCCCGTGGGCTGCTGGGGACCTGGTAAAGGATGTTAGGACAGTCAGTGAAGTCACCGAGGATATACATCCAGTCGTTCCTAATTCCTACACCCTGCTGGTCATTCTACCATCCACCACGACATGGTTTTCTGTATTAGACTTCAATGATGCCTTCTTCTGTATTCCATTGGTCCCAGAAAGGCTCTGCTGCCCTAGTAACCCGATTTGGGAATGGAGAAATACCGCCACCTTGTGGCCATTTCCCACAACAGCAGCTTTAAACCCAGTGCTAATGGTCACTAAATATTCACACTCATTGCAGGCCTGTGAATGACACCTGCCCTCAAAAACAATCCTGGGGTCGAAAATGGACCCAAAAATTCAAAAGAGGGCAACCATCCAAGAAGACTATTTCAAGAGGTTAATTGTACTCTCCGTTTTTTTCTGTTTTTCTGTTTAAGAAATTTAAAAAGGCATGGAAAAAGGCTGAACATTAGGAATAATTAAAGATATGCAAATCCAAATGACAAAAACCTATCAGCTCACACCAGTCAGAATGGCCATCAGCAAAAATTCTGCAAACAATACATGCTGAAGGGGTTTTGGAGAAATGCCTACCATGTGGAATCCCCCCAAAAAAGTTCAAACTCATAGAAACAGAGATTAGAAAAGTGATTTCCAGGGCTTGGGAGGTAGAGGAAATAGGAAGCAGTTGGGAAAAGGGTACAAAATTTCAGCTATAAGATAATGTATAACATGATGATTGTGGTTGAAAATGCTGTCTTGTATAACTAAAATTTACTAACAGTGGAAATTAAATGCTGTCACCAAATTTTTTTAAAAAAGATGTGAGGTGATGGATGTGTTAATTAGCAAGACGAGAAGAATCTTTCACAGTGAATATCAAATTATTACAATGTATACTTTAAATATCTTATAATTTAATGTCAGTTATACCTCAATAAAGCTGATCAAAAAATTACCAAAGAAATAGCTATGGTCTCAGAATCCCCAAGGGTAAAAGACTTTACAGACAGTCTAACTGGAACAAAATCAATTAGAGTTCAGATGGATTCTTCCTAGATTTTCATAAATTTCATTTTGTACTGACGTGAAAAGGTTAGGCCATGCTCTAGGGGTGTTAAAAACATGGCACTGCCTGTCCCTTAAATCAGTAGAAGCCGTGGCTTAGTCTCCTTGCTTCAGAAAAATTACAGTCGTCAAGAAATTAGTCAAAGCATCTTCAGATCTTGTGTTAGGCTCACCTTTAAATCTGATGTTACCACAGGCAGTAAATCTCTATTGCTAAAGGAAATCACTCATCATTTTTCTACTAGTTAACTAAATAATTATAAACTATTGCTGCTTTCTTTTTCTTATATTACCATCTACTGGTATAATATTCTTTGAATATACAGAGTAGTTACAATAATTGTTTTAATGTCCTTGTCTGTCAACTCTAATGTTTGTGTTAGTTCTGGGTCAATTTTGATTTTCTCATTATGGGCCCTATTTTCCTGCTTCTTTGCATGCCTGATAACTTTGCCAGAAATCGTGATTCTACCTTGATGGGTACCATAATTTTGTATCCTTCTAAATATTCTTAAGCTCTGTTTTGGAACACAGTTACTTGGAAATGGGTCATTTGGGGCCACGCTGTTAAGACGTGTTAGGAGCAGAGCTGTGTTGACTCCAGGGCTCACTATTCACTACTACGGAGGCCAGGCCCTGTTGTTTACTACCCAGTGCCCGGAAATCACAAGATTTCCAATTCTGGCTGGTGAGAACTGGTACTGCACGCGCGTGTGTGTGTGTGTGCGTATGTGTGCGTGCGTGCGTGTATGTGTGCGTGCATGTGCATGCTGGGCACTGTCACTTCTAACCCTTTTGGATGGCCTTTTCTCCAGCCTTAGGTAGATTCCTCAAAGGCATGTGCTGCCCAGTACTCAGCTCAGTACTCAGAGAGGACCTTGTGGGCGTCTCTGTGCGGCTCTCTCCTCTCCCGTCCTGTGTCCTGGAACGCTTGCAGCCTGTGTCTCCCTGGACTCTCAATTCTCATTCCTTAACCCAGGGAACCCATCCTGATTTCCACTCCTTGCATCACAGGCTGAACTCCCTCAAGGCTGTAAGTCGAGGCAACAATAGGGCTCACCTCACTTGTTCCCTTTCTTTCAGGGATGAGAGTGCTTTGTTGCTTGATGTCCAGTCCCTTAAAAACCATTGTTTCATATTTTGTCTGTTTTTTTGTTATTTCAAATGAAAGTAGAGGGTCACAATAGAAGCTAGTATATATGATAGATACTCTAAACGTACTATAGAAACACTTCTAAAGTATCATAGAAATGCTTTAACAAATCATCCCACTAAATAGGCTGTTTTAACTATAATCTTGACTAGAAATGATCACCAGTCTAACTCTATAATTCTCCTCTTGTTCTGGATGAGGATATTAATATTCTTGGCATGTGACTGTTACGACAACACTCATTTGCAACCCATTAAGATTGATCATCTCTCCTGTGCAGCAATTGGGATCTTTGTTCCTATGCATATTTCAGGACCAAGGTTTTCAGTGCCACCCCAGGACCAGGTTAATTGTTCTCTGGGGCTCTTAGTTAGGCTGTTTCAAGATTCTGACTCCCCAATACCATCAAATTGACAATACCTCCTTACCTCCAAAGGGATAAATACTATAGGAGTTAGACAACTTAAGGAGGCTTTTACCAGCCTGCCAATCAGTGAGTCCCTCACTCTTGAAAGTCAGACACAGAAATGGATGCCCTCCAAGAAACTTGCCTCTGAATGTCAATTAATCAACAATAGTCTCACTCAAGTACTACACATCTGCAGATGATGTCAACCCACTTAAACCTCTGAAACTCTTCCAGTGCTTGAACTCCATGCTTTCTCAAAACCCTATATAAGATCAGCAGTTTGCTCTGATCAGGGGGGCCACTGTCTGACTAACATCTCTCCCCTACCACAGTAAGCAATAAATTCAGTGGTGTTTTTTTTATTTTTTAGTATTTTGTTCTATTTTTAAAATTTATTTATTTTGGGCTGCATTGGGTATTCGTTGCTGTGCGTGGCTTTCTCTAGTTGCAGAGACCAGGGGCTACTCTTTGTTGCAGTGCATGGGCTTCTCATTGTGGTGCCTTCTCTTGTTGTGGAGCATGGGCTTTAGGTGTGCGGGCTGCAGTAGTTGCAGCATGCGGACTCAGTAGTTGCAGCACGCAGGCCCTAGAGTGCAGGCTTCAGTATTTGTGGCACATGGGCTTAGTTGCTCTGCGGCATGTGGGATCTTCCTGGACCAGGGATTGAACCTATGTCTCCTGCATTGGCAGGTGGATTACTAAACACTGCACCACCAGGGAAGTCCCCAGCTGTGTTTTTTTATATTAGATATTGAGTGCTGGGCTCATCAACCTCTGAGTCTTATATTTGATATTCTAATTTTATAATTGCTCATTTGATTTAGGTCCTAATACTATTATCAGCAGCTACCATTACTTGAGCATCAAGTAAGCCAGGTATTATGCCAGCTGTTTACATACTTTAAATCTGGATTACTTAATCTGAAATGAGAAGATAAAGCTGAATTTATTGCTTACTATAGTAAGGGAGAGCTACATTGGTCAGGCATAATCTCCTGGAACAGAGTTGAATAAACTTCTTTGTAAATGTCCAAGGAACCAGCAAATACAACCTCTGAGATATCTTATATACGAATAGAGATATGGTCTTATAAAAGGTGTGCTAGTAATTACCCAGCATAGAAGGGTATATGTTTACTAGACAGTGGGAGAGTTTTTACCACTTTTCAGGTGATCGTATTTCCAGGGAGTATCTACTAGGTGTTAGACTAGGACATTGCACTGAAATAAAGTATCATATCATTTAGTTGCCAAATCATCCAGTACCTCATTAAATGCTTTTTGATAAAATTTACTTAAAACAATAGCCAAGTATCATGCAACAGCATCTCCTATCATACAACACATTAATATAAATTTACTGGGTGGAAAATGGGGAAAGGGACAAAAAAGATGGGGTGGTTCTGTATTGATATCAAAGAGTTCATAAAAGGATAAACTCAGGTCCAAAATCTTCAGTCCACATCAAAGACTTCATGTCCTGATGACGGTGGAAACAGCCCAGCCCTAGTTGCTGGGCTCAGGGAATCAGGGTGATGTAGCTGTTCTAAGTGAAGAAGCTCCTCTGTCAAGGACACCACCTCTCTTTAGTTCAGAATGACACTTCTTGGGCACAAGTCTAAGATTCAGTTTATTCTCCCATCGATGTAGAGCAGACTGATCGGATATGCTGCTGTGCCTTTTATCTTGGTCCTATTGGAAAGAAAACACACCCCAAAACTGTTAGAAACTAACTGCAGAGCTGAGGACCTATTTTGTCTTTATGGATGTCATTTTCTTTTCAAGATAGGTGGTTCTAAACTAGACAGCTTGGGAGAGGTAGAAGTTTTAAGAAAGAAATTCAGTTCATTGGTTTTCCAAACAGCAGTTTAAAGAGATCTACAGATTAGTGGAGAGTAGCTGGATGAAGAGAGAACTTGTGTAATTAGAAATCTGAGAAGGAACAAATCCAGAATTGCTTAAGACACACAAATATTCCACCTCTTTCCGCCACCTGTCTTCCCTCTGCAACGGGTTTTTGGTCAGCTCAAGTTGTAGGCCATCGCGTTTGCACTTAAACCAGCGCCAAGCTTGTTCCAGGTTAGCTGTTATCTGCACATACAAATGTTCTCATTAAAATTTACAACAAAGGAACACTTAATCATTTTGTGTATTAGTTCAAGAGACTCTTTTTTTTGCGGTACATGGGCCTCTCACTGTTGTGGCCTCCCCCGTTGCGGAGCACAGGCTCCGGACACGCAGGCTCAGCGGCCATGGCTCACGGGCCCAGCCGCTCCGCGGCGTGTGGGATCTTCCCGGACCGGGGCACGAACCCGTGTCCCCTGCATCAGCAGGCGGACTCTCAACCACTGTGCCACCAGGGAAGCCTGAGACTCTTTCTTTTTACACTGTATAATTTAAAATCTTTATTTCCCCACACAATTAGAAAATGGGCTTCATATTAGTTAAACTGGAAGTTTTCTTCCTATAGTTGCCAGTTCAAGAGACTTTACCTAGATATTAAAAGACTCAAATTCTAACTTCATGGTCTTTGCCACCTGTTTGCATAATACACATCCTCCTATAGATGAGAGAATAATTTCTGAATATGGAGTTAAACAATGAATGCAAACCTGCTGATTTTCATGCATTTGTTAATATTTCCTGGATGTGAACTGAGGTGAGAGGGCTCGGGAGAAAGTTAAGATAGGAGTGAAAGTACAAGATGGCATTGAAAATTCGAGTGGTAGTTCAAACCACACTTTGAGTTCTGCTCTCTGAGACTAAACACTTCTCCAAAGTCCCTGAACTGTAAAGCCTAGATTTTCCTGCTGTGCTTTATAAAGGTAATAGAACGAATTAGTAAAAACACTGGACCAGCTTAGTGTAAGTGGTATTTTTTATTTCCTTTATCAAAATATTTTATACTTTAGCTCCTAAGCACAAACTTCCAAATGATCTGTTAGACTTGAAAACAGTCCCTCTAATAGTCTGCCTTTGAAGATGATCTAGAATCAGTATTCATTTACTTGACAAATATTTATTGAGTGCCTATATGTGCCTAGCACTTTTCTATGTATTTGGGATATTTTGTTATTTTGAAGGTAGAGCCAACAGGTTTTTATTATATATAAAGGTTGCTTCAAAATAGCTGTAGAACATATCCTCTGAAATAAAAAGTAAAATGACTGGTTTTCCCCCTTTGATTATTTATGTTTCATGGACAGCATTTTCATGTTTTGACTCTGAGGTCTCAGAGTCTAGTGTATTTCTCTCTTGCTTGGGGGAAGGCAAGTTCGATGAGACCAGGGGCTTCTTCTGGCTTATGCAGCCTATAGCTCCATCACCTAGCACGGTACAAGCCATATAATAGGTCCTTTATAAATTTGTGCTACTATGTACTTGTCCCATATTAACCAGGTCACAGTGTGAGTACAAAATAGTGAGACAAGAAAATAGAGCTCTGCTTGTCATTTAACTTTTAGAAAGCTACAAAGCTAAAGTAGTTTCCAGGTCTGTTTGTGTATCCTGACGACAGACACACTCCCATCCACCCCCAAACCAAACCCCACTTTTCTCTTTATCAGAAGTGGAGGGAAAGTTGCTTGAAATGACATTCATTGTACATCATGTCTCCTCTTGTATGGTGAATGAGAATGGAGCCAACGTTTATTGAAACTTACTCCAAGCCATCTATCAGAGTAACAGTGGTAGGTAATAACTTCCTGACTATTATACAAGTGGTAACTGATGAGTTACAGAAAGTAAATGTAACTTCCTTAAGGGCCCAGTAAGTGTCATTGTTGGCAAACTCACAAGAGACGAGTCCATATTCCTTTTAATTAATTAATTAATTAATTAAAGCATCTTTATTGGAGTATAATTGCTTTACAGTGGTGTTAGGTTCTGCTTTATAACAAACTGAATCCGTTATACATATACATATGTCCCCATATCTCTTCCCTCTTGTGTCACCCTCCCTCCCACCCTCCCTATCCCACCCCTCTAGGTGGTCACAAAGCACTGAGCTGATCTCCCTGTGCTATGCAGCTGCTTCCCACTAGCTATCTATTTTACGTTTGGTAGTGTGTATATGTCCAAGCCACTCTCTCACTTCGTCCCAGCTTACCCTTCTCCCTCCCTGTATTCTCAAGTCCATTCTCTAGTAGGTCTGTGTCTTTATTCCCGTCTTGCCCTTAGGTTCTTCATGACCTTTTTTGTTCTTTTTTTTTAGATTCCATATATATGTGTTAGCATATGGTATCTGATTTTCTCTTTCTGACTTACTTCACTCTTTATGACAGACTCTAGGTCCATCCATCTCAGTACAAATAACTCAATTTTGTTTACTTTTATGGCGAGTAATATTCCATTGTATATATGTGCCACATCTTCTTTGTCCATTCATCTGTCGATGGACACTTAGGTTGCTTCCATGTCCTGGCTATTGTAAATAGAGCTGCAATGAACATTGTGGTACATGACTCTTTTTGAATTATGGTTTTCTCAGGGTATATGCCCAATAGTGGGATTGCTGGGTCATATGCTAGTTCTATTTTTAGGTTTTTAAGGAATCTCCATACTGTTCTCTATAGTGGCTGTATCAATTTACATTCCCACCAACAGTGCAAGAGGGTTCCCTTTTCTCCACACCCTCTCCAGCATTTATTATTTGTAGATTTTTTTTTTTTGCAGTACACGGGCCTGTCACTGTTGTGGCCTCTCCTGTTGTGGAGCACAGGCTCTGGACGTGCAGGCTCAGCGGCCATGGCTCACGGGCCCAACTGCTCCGTGGCATGTGGGATCTTCCCAGACCGGGGCATGAACCCATGTCCCATGTATCGGCAGGTGGACTCTCAACCACTGCACCGCAAGGGAAGGCCAATTGTGTGTAGATTTTTTGATGATGGCCATTCAGACTGGTGTGAGGTGATACCTCACTGTAGTTTCGATTTGCATTTCTCTAATGATTAGTGATGTTGAGCATCTTTTCATGTGTTTGTTCACCATCTGTATCTTCTTAGGAGAAATGTCTCTTTAGGTCTTCTGCCCATTTTTGGATTGCATTTTCTGTTTTTTTGATATTGAGCTGCATGAGCCTCTTGTATATTTTGGAGATTAATCCTTTGTCAGTTGCTTCATTTGCAAATATTTTCTCCCATTCTGAGGGTGGTCTTTTCATCTTGTTTGTGGTTTCCTTTGCTGTGCAAAAGATTTTAAGTTTCATTCGGTCCCATTTGTTTTTGTTTCTGTTTCCATTTCTCTAGGAGGTGGGTCAAAAAGGATCTTGCTGTGATTTATGTCTTAGAGTGTTCTGCCTATGTTTTCCTCTAAGAGTTTGATAGTGTCTGGCCTTACATTTAGGTCTTTAATCCATTTTGAGTTTATTTTTGTGTATGGTGTTAGGGAGTGTTCTAATTTCATTCTTTTACATGCAGCTCTCCAGGTTTCCCAGCACTACTTATTGAAGAGGCTGTCTTTTATCCACTGTATATTCTTGCCTCCTTTGTCAAAGATAAGGTGACCATATGTGAGTGGATTTATCTCAGGGCTTCCTATCCTGTTCCATTGATCTATATTTCTCTTTTTGTGCCAGTACCATACTGTCTTGATAACTTTAGCTTTGTAGTATAGTCTGAAGTCTGGGAGCCTGATTCCTCCAGCTCTGTCTTTCTTTCTCAAGATTGCTTTGGCTATTGGGGTCTTTTGTGTTTCCATACAAATTGTGAAGTTTGTAAGTTGCTTTGGGTAGTATAGTCATATTCACAAATGTTGATTCTTGCAATCCAAGAACATGGTATACCTCTCCATCTGTTTGTATCATCTTTAACTTCTTTCATCAGTGTCTTATAGTTTTCTGCATACAGGGCTTTTGTCTCCTTAGGTAGGTTTCTTCCTAGGTATTTTATTCTTTTTGTTGCAATGGTAAATGGGAGTGTTTCCTTAATTTCACTTTCAGATTTTTCATCATTATTGTATAGGAATGCTAGAGATTTCTTTGCATTAATTTTGTATCCTGCTACACTACCAAATTCATTGATTAGCTCTATTAGTTTTCTGGTAGCATCTTTAGGATTCTCTATGTATAGTATCATGTCATCTGCAAAAAGTAATGTTTTACTTCTTTTTTTCTGATTTTCATTCCATTTTTTTCTTTTTTCTTCTCTGATAGCTGTGGCTAAAGCTTCCAAAACTATGCTGAATAATAGTGGTAAGAGTCGGCAACCTTGTCTTCTTCCTGATCTTAGAGGAAATGGTTTCAGTTTTTCCCCATTGAGGACGATATGCCTACTTTCTGGAGGGTTTTTATCATAAATGGGTTTTGAATTTTGTCAAAAGCTTTCTCTGTATCTATTGAGATGGTCATATGGTTTTTCTCCTTCAGTTTGTTAATATGTTGTATCACATTGATTGATTTGTGTATATTGAAGAATCCTTGCATTCCTTGGATAAACCCCACTTGATCATGGTGTATGATCCTTTTAACGTGCTGTAGGGATTCTGTTTGCTAGTATTTTGTTGAGGATTTTTTCATCTATGTTCATGAGCAATATTGGCCTGTAGTTTTCTTTCTTTGTGACATCTTTGTCTGGTTTTGATATCAGGGTGATGGTGGCCTCACAGAATGAGTTTGGGCGTGTTCCTCCCTCTGCTATATTTTGGAAGAGTTTGAGAAGGATAGGTGTTAGTTCTTCTCTAAATGTTTGATAGAATTCATCTGTGGATCCATCTGGTCCTGGGCTTTTGTTTATTGGAAGATTTTTAATCACAGTTTCAATTTCAGTGCTTGTGATTGGACTCTTCATATTTTCTCTTTCTTCCTGGTTCAGTCTTGGAAGGTTGTGCATTTCTAAGAATTTGTCCATTTCTTCCAGGTTGTCCATTTTATTGGCATAGAGTTGCTTGTAGTAATCTCTCATGACCCTTTGTATTTCTGCAGTGTCAGTTGTTACTACTCCTTTTTCATTTTTAATTCTATTGATTTGTGTCTTCTTCCTTTTTTTCTTGATGAGTCTGGCTAATGGTTTATCAATTTTGTTTATCTTCTCAAAGAACCAGCTTTTAGTTTTATTGATCTTTGCTACTGTTTCCTTCATTTCTTTTTCATTTATTTCTCATCTTTATGATTTCTTTCCTTCTGCTAACTTTGGGGATATTTTGTTCTTCCTTCTCTAATTGCTTTAGGTGTAAGGTTAAGTCATTTATTTGAGATGTCTCTTGTTTCTTGAGGTAGGATTTTTTTTGCTATAAACTTCCCTCTTAGCACTGCTTCTGCTGCATCCCATAGGTTTTGTGTCATCATTTTCATTGTCATTTGTTTCTAGGTATTTTTTTGATTTACTCTTTGATTTCTTCAGTGATCTCTTGGTTATTTAGCTGTGTATTGTTTAGCCACCATGTATTTTTATTTCTTACAGATTTTTTCCTGTAGTTAATTGATATCCAGTCTCATAGCGTTGTGGTCAGAAAAGATACTTGATACGATTTCAATTTTCTTAAATTTACTGAGGATTGATCTGTGACCCAAGATATGATCTATTCTGAGTGTTCCATGAGCACTTGAGAAGAAAGTATATTCTGTTGTTTTTGGATGGAATGTCCTATAAATGTCAGTTAAGTACATCTTGTTTAATGTATCATTTGAAACTTGTGTTTCCTTATTTCTTTCCAGTTTGGATTATCTGTTCATTGGTGAAAGTGGGGTGTTAAAGTCCCCTGCTGTGATTGTGTTGCTCTTGATTTCCCCTTGTATGGCTGTTAGCATTTGCCTTATGTTTTGAGGTGCTCCTATGATGGGTGTATATTTACAATTGTTATATCTTCTTCTTGGATCAATCTCTTGATCATTATGTAGTGTCCTTGTCTCTTGTAATAGTCTTGATTTTAAAGTCTATTTTGTCTGATATGAGAATTGCTACTCCAGCTTTCTTTTGCTTTCCATTTGCATGCAATATCTTTTTCTATCCCCTCACTTTCAGTCTGTATGTGTCCCTAGGTCTGAAGTGGCTCTCTTGTAGACAGCATATATGTGGGTCTTGTTTTTGTATCCATTCAGCCAGTCAGTGTCTTTTGGTGGGAGCATTTAATCCATTTACATTTAAGGTAATTATTGATATGTATGCTACTATTACCATTTTCTTAATTGTTTTGGGTTTGTTATTGTAGGTCTTTCCCTTCTCTTGTGTTTCCTGCCTAGAGAAGTTCCTTTAGCATTTGTTGTAAAGCTGGTTTGGTGGTGCTGCATTCTCTTAGCTTTTGCTTATCTATAAAGGTTTTAATTTCTCTGTTGAATCTGAATGACATCCTTTCTTGGTAGAGTAATATTGGTTGTAGGTTTTTCCCTTTCACCACTTTAATTATGTTCTGCCATTCCCTTTTGGGTTGCAGAGTTTCTGCTGAAAAATCAGCTGTTAACCTTATGGGGATTCCCTTGTATGTTATTTGTTGCTTTTCCTTTGCTGCTTTTAACATTTTTTCCTTGTATTTAAATTTTGATAGTTTGATTAATGTGTCTCGGCATGTTTCTCTTTGGGTTTATCATGTGTGGTACTCTCTGTGCTTCCTGGACTTGATTGACTATTTCATTTCCCATGTTAGGGAGGTTCTCAACTATAATCTCTTCAAATATTTTCTGAGTCCCTTTCTTTTCTCTTCTTCTTCTGGGACCCCTATATTTCGAATGTTGGTGTGTTTAATGTTGTCCCAGAGGTCTCTGAGACTGCCCTCAATTCTTTTCATTCTTTTATTCTGCTCCCTGGCAGTTATTTCCACCATCTTATCTTCCAGCTCACTTATCCATTCTTTTTCCTCAGTTATTCTGCTACTGATTTCTTCTAGAGTATTTCTAATTTCAGTAACTGTTTGTTTGTTTGCTCTTTAATTCTTCTAGATCCTTGTTAAATGTTTCTTGTAATTTCTCCATTCTGTTTCCGAGATTTTGGATCACCTTTACTGTCATTACTCTGAATTCTTTTTCAGGTAGCTTGCCTATTTCATCTTCACTTATTTGTCTTTTAGGTTTTCACCTTGTTCCTTCATCTATAACATTTTTTTTGTCATTTCATTTTTGTTTTGATGGGTGGTGCTGTATTCCTATCTATCTTACTGGTTGTCTGGCCTGAGACGTCCAGCACTGGAGTTTGCAGGCAGTTGGATAGAGCCGGGTCTTGGTGCTGAGATGAGGACCTCCAGGATGCCTGACTCCCATTAATATTCCCTGGGGTTTGAGGTTCTCTGTTAGTGCAGCAGACTTGGAGCTCCCACCACAGGAGCTCGGGCCTCACCTCTGTCCTGGGAACCAAGATCTTGCAAGTTTTGTGGTATTGTAAAAAAGAAAAAGAAAAAGGAAAAAAAGGACCAGAGCAGCACAATATCAAAGAATAAAAAAGAAAAGAAAATTAGAAAGATAAAAAATATATTAGGAAATATAAAACTATAATTGAAACAACTACAACAAGGTAAAATAAAACCACAACAGAAAAAGGGGGGTGGGTACAAGCCAAAAGGAGAGAACAATAACAAAGTGTAAAGAATAAAAAAAAAATTAGAAAAATTAAAGATTAGGAAATATAAAAATAGAAGAGAATCAACAATGAGTCAACAAGGTAAAACAGAACGCCAAACTAAGAGAGGAAAAAAAAAGCCTTAGCTATGGGGTGGTGGGGTTTAGGCAGGGGTGGAACTTAGGCAGGGGCGAGTTTTAAGGTGGGGCAAGACCTAGGCTCAGAACTCTCATAGCAGGAAAAGGCACTGGGGGTGGGGCCTAGGTGGGGTGATGTTCAAGTGTGGGGCAGAACCTATGCTTAGGACCTGGGTGGAAGGAAGGGAGGGCCTCTGCAGTGTGGAGTTCTAGAGTTTGGAGGTAAGGCCCTGAGTGAGGTTGTGTGGGTGGGGATTAGGCCCAGTGCCCTGGACGGGGTCTCTGAGTATAGAGGTGAGGGCCTGGGTGGGGGGTGTAGGGGCAGGGCTTGGGCTCTGCGTAGTAGGAGGGAGGCTCTAAGGATTAGGCCCAGGAGCCCAACAGGGAAAGTGCTGGCCCTGTTTCCTTCCATTCCTCTGTGCGCTCCACCACTGTCTCCTCCAGGGTCTCCCCCGTTGCTGCAGGACCCCTAGCCGTGGGTGTGTCCCACAGGGTGTAGGTACTCCTCCCCTCGCCCAGCCAACCCTCAGGGGTGCCAGTCACACAGGTCCAGCCTTTACTTTTCATCCCCCTTCCATCCGACTCCCTCAGGACCCGCACAGCTGGAGGGGGCCTCAGTGAGCAAAGGGTCAGGCCCGGGATCTCAGCAGGCTCCCAGTGGCCCAAGTGGGCAGGGGAAACCTGGTCCTGATCCATTTTGATCCTCTGTCCTCCCATTGGTACCAAAATTTCCCCCTACAGGCATGGAATTCCTAACCCTCCCCTACCTGCCCGTCAGGTGCCAGTCTAGTCCCACCTCAGCTTCTCCTCCCCCTTCACTCCCACCCACGCTCCAGGTCCTACCTGGTCTCTGGGGGTTCCTCCCGTCCCCTTAGGTGTCCGTGGTCCCCCAGGTGCCCTCGTTGTGAGGAGACGCGAATTCCGCGTCCTCCTAGTGCACCGTCTTCACCCTGCCCCCCCATATTCTTTTTAATATACCATTCTGACAGTCATATTATCATGTAACTTAATGGCTACAAAAGGGATAAACTGGCAGCAATGTCACTGTGATACCTTTATCTTAATAATCTCTTCTTTTTTGAATTTTATTTATTTATTATACAGCACGTTCTTATTGGTTATCTATTTTATACATATTAGTGTAGATATGTCAATCCCAATTCCAGGGATTTCTGGAATTTCAGGGGCTTGGACGACCAAGTTAATATTAGTCAATATCAATCAATCTTTTAGCATTCTATGATGTCTCATCAAGACACAGAATCTTAATCTAAAACTATTCTTTATAACGGAGGCTATACTAAGGTATTGGTTCTTGCCTTTTGCACTCCTGACAACTGTGTTACTGAAGGATATTACACGGACTAGTGTTTCAGGGTCATCGTGTCTGAGGAAGCTTGTCTAAGTCTTCATGTCCGTGGGTCTGCCTTACCTGTTCTGATTCCACACTAGCTTCTTTCAGTTTATCCTCTGTTGCCTCTTTACATTTCTTCAGGTGTCTAACTGTTTCTTCCAATTCCTGAAAACGTGATACAGAGATCTTTGACAAACTCCCAACGTACTATATATGGAAGAAAAAGCTTCAATATTGTAATAAATGAGCAACCAAATTATGAAAGTATGATGGGGTACTTTCTAACTCCAGGTGCTACCAGACTATAGGATAAAAACTATTATTTTCAGTTGAACCTACAGTATACATTTGTGTATATGATTATAGATTTTGATTTACAGATTCTCCTGAGAAAAGATGATTAACATCTCTTTCCAGAACTGGAGAATACTTTTCATAGCAGACAATCTCTGTTGGAAGGCAAGAGCAACGTCTTGTACAATCACTGTGGAAGAGACAGCTGGGGAGCCAGAATGTGACACTGGCAGCTAATGAGAAACCAAACACTGATGCAGCAGTATCTCTGCGGGTCAAAGAGTCTCCCCCCCACCTCACCCCAGGCAATCTGCCCACTTCCCAGGTGTAGCTGTAATTCCCAGAGAACACATGGTGGTGGTGTGGCTCTGAAACCATCTTCCCAAGACATCACTGCCTGCCTGGATCCTCATCAGATACTAAGTAGGAGAGGAGAGTTAGGGTTTCTCATACAACATTCCTCCTCTCTATGTTCTGAGCATTATTCGCCTTAGCTGATAAGTGGAACTTAATTTGGGCCTTTTGATCCTTTATTTTCTCCTTGCTGCTGTTCAGTACCTTTTCCAAATCTGTGAGTTTCTGCCGCAGCTCCCGGTTGGTCCGGGATACTTCCACTTCTCTGAAGTTGCTTTCATCAAGGGCTTTTTTCAGCTGTGGGATACAAAGGGACAATTAGAACATTTTAACCTCCCATTCAGTAAGAGAAGCTTATGTTTAGCTGTGTCCCTATATTTTGTTCTCTTTGGACCTTTCTTTTAAAAAGGAGGTTAAGTGATGGGACTTCCCTGGTGGTCCAGTGGCTAAGACTCTGTGCTCCCAATGCATGGGGGCCGGGTTTGTACCCTGGTCAGGGAACTAGATCCTGTGTGCCACAACTAAAGATCCTGTGTGCTGCAACTAAGACCTGGCACAGCCAAATAAATAGATATTTTTAAAAGGAGGGTAAGTGAGGCAATATTAAGAAGTAGATTTGTGGAGAAACACTCTCAGTGATTTTCATAATTTTTAACACTAAAGAACACAATTATTCTTAGAACAGATAATGTAAATGTATGTGCGTCATTTGCTTTTTAAGAGCATGGCTTTGGAATCAGACAGAAGTTAAAATCTCAGCTTCACCACACACTAGTCAAGTAATTTCAGATAATTAACTTCCCTAAGCTAAAGATTCATCATTGGAAAAGTATGAGAAAAGCCTACTTCATAGAATTCATGTAACAGTTAAACAAGAGGAGGCAGAGAAGGAATATAGAGCCTGGCAAATACTAATTGCTCAGTGCTCATTGCTGTGCATTAAAGGTTTTTTTTTTTCTTTAAAAGCTTAAGCTCGTCTCTTTCTGTCACTTGTGACCTCACGTATGGAGAAGTGAAAATAAATTATATGGAGTTTATGTAAATACACCTGTCAGTTATTGACTATCCTTGCCTGTATTTTTATAATCTTGCTTTTTTTTTCTCTTGAGGTATAGTTGATTTATGATATTATATTTGATTTAGGTGTATGACATAGTGATTAAAATTTTTTATAGATTATACTCATTATTATAAAATACTGGCTATATTCCCTGTGCTGTACAATATATCCTTGTAGCTTATTTACATAGTAGTTTATAATTCTTATGAATATTGATTTTGTTTAGAAATTTTAATAAACTTGTCTAGTGGAAAAATAACATAGTGATTACTATTGAAAACAAGAAAACAGGCCCACAATGAAGTCACTTATGCTAAACCTTATGTCACCAAACTGAGACTTAATTACAGTTTTGGCTCTCCCAGAAAAGGACTCTTAAACCAGTCAATCAGGAATGGCCTGAACAACATTAGGTGAGTAATCTGCCTGACAGACCCCTGCCATCCATAAAGGAAGTAACTCTGCTACTAGTAACTAATCTACTTTTTTGCCTAGTATAACTTCCTTGTTCCTGCTCCCCTCTGCCTATAAAAGTCTTTCACTTTATACAACTCCTCAGAGCGCCTTTCTATTGCAATCGATTGCATACTGCCTGATTCAAATTGATTTTTGTTCAAATACACTCTTAATTTTATTATTCCTCAATTTATCTTTTAACGGTACTGAAATCATTTTACAGTGTTCCCCCTCTTCCTCATATGCCCTTAAATGAGTACCACTGGATTTGTAGGAAGAAGAGACGGCAGCTCTCCTCCCCCTTCACTCCCCTGCACGCCCCAGGTCCTCCCTGGTCTCTGGGGGTTCCTCCCGTCCCCTTAGGTGTCCGTGGTCCCACAGGTGCCCTCGTTGTGAGGAGACGCGAATTCCGCGTCCTCCTAGTGCACCGTCTTCACCCCGCCCCCCCATATTCCTTTTAATATACCATTCTGACAGTCATATTATCATGTAACTTAATGGCTACAAGAGGGATAAACTGGCAGCAATGTCACTGTGATACCTTTAGCTTAAGAATCTCTTCTTTTTTGAATTTTATTTATTTATTATACAGCACGTTCTTATTGGTTATCTATTTTATACATATTAGTGTAGATATGTCAATCCCAATTCCAGGGATTTCTGGAATTTCAGGGGCTTGGACGACCAAGTTAATATTAGTCAATGTCAATCAATCATTTAGCATTTTATGATGTCTCATCAACACACAGAATCTTAATCTAAAACTATTCTTTATCACGGAGGCTATACTAAGGTATTGGTTCTTGCCTTTTGCACTCCTGACAACTGTGTTACTGGAGGATATTACACGGACTTGTGTTTCAGGGTCATCGTGTCTGAGGAATCTTGTCTAAGTCTTCATGTCCATGGGTCTGCCTTACCTGTTCTGATTCCACACTAGCTTCTTTCAGTTTATCCTCTGTTGCCTCTTTACATTTCTTCAGGTGTCTAACTGTTTCTTCCAATTCCTGAAAACGTGATACAGGGACTTTTGACAAACTCCCAATGTAGTATATATGGAAGAAACAGCTTCAATATTGTAATAAATGAGGAACCAAATTATGAAAGTATGATGGGGTACTTTCTAACTCCAGGTGCTACCAGACTATAGGATAAAAACTGTTATTTTCAGTTGAACCTCCAGTATACATTTGTGTATATGATTATAGATTTTGATTTACAGATTCTCCTGAGAAAAGATGATTAACATCTCTTTCCAGAACTGGAGAATACTTTTCATAGCAGACAATCTCTGTTGGAAGGCAAGAGCAACGTCTTGTACAATCACTGTGGAAGAGACAGCTGGGGAGCCAGAATGAGACACTGGAAGCTAATGAGAAACCAAACACTGATGCAGCAGTATCTCTGCGGGTCAAAGAGTCTCCCCCCCACCTCACCCCAGGCAATCTGCCCACTTCCCAGGTGTAGCTGTAATTCCCAGAGAACACATGGTGGTGATGGGGCTCTGAAACCATCTTCCCCAGACACCACTGCCTGCCTGGATCCTCATCAGATACTAAGGAGGAGAGGAGAGTTAGGGTTTCTCATACAACCTTCCTCCTCTCTATGTTCTGAGCATTATTCGCCTTAGCTGATAAGTGGAACTTAATTTGGGCCTTTTGATCCTTTATTTTCTCCTTGCTGCTGTTCAGTACCTTTTCCAACTCTGTGAGTTTCTGCCGCAGCTCCCGGTTGGTCCGGGATACTTCCACTTCTCTGAAGTTGCTTTCATCAAGGGCTTTCTTCAGCTGTGGGATACAAAGGGACAATTAGAACATTTTAACCTTCCATTCAGTAAGAGAAGCTTATGTTTAGCTGTGTCCCTATATTTTGTTCTCTTTGGACCTTTCTTTTAAAAAGGAGGTTAAGTGATGGGACTTCCCTGGTGGTCCAGTGGCTAAGACTCTGTGCTCCCAATGCATGGGGGCCGGGTGTGATCCCTGGTCAGGGAACTAGATCCTGTGTGCCACAACTAAAGATCCTGTGTGCTGCAACTAAGACCTGGCACAGCCAAATAAATAGATATTTTTAAAAGGAGGGTAAGTGAGGCAATATTAAGAAGTAGATTTGTGGAGAAACACTCTCAGTGATTTTCATAATTTTTAACACTAAAGAACACAATTTTTCTTAGAACAGATAATGTAAATGTATGTGCATCATTTGCTTTCTAAGAGCATGGCTTTGGAATCAGACAGAAGTTAAAATCTCAGCTTCAACACACACTAGTCAAGTAATTTCAGATAATTAACTTCCCTAAGCTTCAGTTTCATCATTGGAAAAGTATGAGAATAGCCTACTTCATAGGATTCATGTAACAGTTAAACAAGAGGAGGCAGAGAAGGAATATAGAGCCTGGCACACACTAATTGCTCAGTGCTCATTGCAGTGCGTTAAAGGTTTTTTTTTTTTAAAAAAAAAAACGTAACATCGTGACCTCATATATGGAGAAGTGAAAATAAATTATATGGAGTTTATGTAAATACACCTGTCAGTTATTGACTATCCTTGCATATATTTTTATAATATTGATTTTGTCTATTGAGGTATAGTTGATTTATGATATCATATTAGTATTAGGTGTAGGACATAGTGATTAAAATTTTTTATAGATTATACTCCAGTTATTATAAAATACTGGCTATATTCCCTGTGCTGTACAATATATCCTTGTAGCTTATTTACATAGTAGTTTATACTTCTTAAGAATATTGATTTTTGTTTAGAAATTTTAATAAACTTGTCTACTGGAAAAACAACATAGTGATTACTATTGAAAACAAGACAACAGGCCCACAATGAAGTCACTTATGCTAAACCTTATGTCACCTGAGACTTAATTACAGTTTTGGCTCTCCGAGAAAAGGACTCTTAAACCAGTCAATCAGGAATGGCCTGATCAGCATTAGGTGAGTAATCTGCCTGACAGACCCCTGCCGTCCCTTAAAGGAAGTAACTCTGCTACTAGTAACTAATCTACGTTTTTGCCTAGTATAAATTCCTTCTTCCTGCTCCCCTCTGCCTATAAAAGTCTTTCATTTTATACAACTCCTCAGAGCGCCTTTCTATTGCAATCGATTGCATACTGCCTGATTCAGATTGATTTTTGTTCAAATAAACTCTTAATTTTATTATTCCTCAATTTATCTTTTAACAGTACTGAAATCATTTTACAGAGTTCCCCCTCTTCCTCATATGCCCTTAAATGAGTACCACTGGATTTGTAGGGAGAAGAGACGGCAGCTCTCCTCCCCCTTCACTCCCCCACACGCCCCAGGTCCTACCTGGTCTCTGGGGTTTCCTCCCGCCCCCTTAGGTGTCCGCGGTCCCCCAGGTGCCCTCGTTGTGAGGAGACGCGAATTCCGCGTCCTCCTAGTGCACCGTCTTCACCCCGCTCCCCCATATTCCTTTTAATATACCATTCTGACAGTCATATTATCATGTAACTTAATGACTACAAAAGGGATAAACTGGCAGCAATGTCACTGTGATAACTTTAGCTTAAGAATCTCTTCTTTTTTGAATTTTATTTATTTATTATACAGCACGTTCTTATTGGTTATCTATTTTATACATATTAGTGTAGATATGTCAATCCCAATTCCAGGGATTTCCGGAATTTCAGGGGCTTGGACGACCAAGTTAATATTAGTCAATGTCAATCAATCTTTTAGCATTCTATGATGTCTCATCAAGACACAGAATCTTAATCTAAAACTATTTTTTATAATGGAGGCTATACTAAGGTATTGGTTCTTGCTTTTTGCACTCCTGACAACTGTGTTACTGAAGGATATTACACGGACTTGTGTTTCAGGGTCATCGTGTCTGAGGAAGCTTGTCTAAGTCTTCATGTCCATGGGTCTGCCTTACCTGTTCTGATTCCACACTAGCTTCTTTCAGTTTATCCTCTGTTGCCTCTTTACATTTCTTCAGGTGTCTAACTGTTTCTTCCAATTCCTGAAAACGTGATACAGAGATTTTTGACAAACTCCCAATGTACCATATATGGAAGAAAAGGCTTCAATATTGTAATAAATGAGCAATCAAATTATGAAAGTATGATGGGGTACTTTCTAACTCCAGATGCTACCAGACTATAGGATAAAAACTATTATTTTCAGTTGAACCTACAGTATACATTTCTGTATATGATTATGGATTTTGATATACAGATTCTCCTGAGAAAAGATGATTAACATCTCTTTCAAGAACTGGAGAATACTTTTCATAGCAGACAATCTCTGTTGGAAGGCAAGAGCAACGTCTTGTACAATCACTGTGGAAGAGACAGCTGGGGAGCCAGAATGTGACACTGGCAGCTAATGAGAAACCAAACACTGATGCAGCAGTATCTCTGTGGGAAAAGGAGTCTCCACCCCTCCCCCCAGGCAATCTGCCCACTTCCCAGGTGTAGCTCTAATTCCAAGAGAACACATGGTGGTGGTGGGGCTCTGAAACCATCTTCCCCAGACACCACTCCCTGCCTGGATCCTCATCAGATACTAAGGAGGAGAGGAGAGTTAGGGTTTCTCATACAACCTTCTTCCTCTCTATGTTCTGAGCATTATTCGCCTTAGCTGATAAGAGGAACGTATTTTGGGCCTTTTGATCCTTTATTTTCTCCTTGATGCTGTTCATTATATTTTCCACCTCTGTAAGTGTCTGCCGCAGCTTCCGGTTGGTCTGGGATACTTCCACTTCTCTGAAGTTGCTTTCATCAAGGGCTTTCTTCAGCTGTGGGATACAAAGGGTAAATTAGAACATTTTAACCTTCCACTCAGTAATAGAAGTTTATGTTTAGCTGTGTCCCTATATTTTGTTCTCTTTGGACCTTTCTTTTTAAAAGGAGGTTAAGTGATGGGACTTCCCTGGTGGTCCAGTGGCTAAGACTCTGTGCTCCCAATGCATGGGGGCCGGGTGTGATGCCTGGTCAGGGAACTAGATCCTGTGTGCCACAACTAAAGATCCTGTGTGCTGCAACTAAGACCTGGCACAGCCAAATAAATAGATATTTTAAAAAGGAGGTGTATATATGTCCATGCCTCTCTTTCGCTTTGTCACAGATTACCCTTCCCCCTCCCCATATCCTCAAGTCCATTCTCAAGTAGGTCTGTGTCTTTATTCCCGTTTTGCCCATATGTTCTTCATGACATTTTTTTTTTAATTCCGCCGCAGAGCACAGGGAGATGAGCTTGGTGCTTTGTGTTCGCCTGGAGGGGTGGGATGGGGAGGGTGGGAGGGAGGGAGACGCATGGGGGAGGGGATGTGGGAGCAGATGTATATGTATGACTGATTCACTTTGTTATAAAGCAGAAACTAATTAAAAAAAATAAAAAGGAGGGTAAGTGAGGCAATATTTAGAAGTAGATTTGTGGAGAAACACTCAGTGATTTACATAATTTTTAACACTACAGAACACAATTTTTCTTAGAACAGATAATGTAAATGTATGTGCGTCATTTGCTTTCTAAGAGCATGGCTTTGGAATCAGACAGAAGTTAAAATCTCAGCTTCACCACACACTACTCAAGTAATTTCAGATAATTAACTTCCCTAAGCTTCAGGTTCATCATTGGAAAAGTTTGAGAATAGCCTACTTCATAGGATTCATGTAACAGTTAAACAAGAGGAGGCAGAGAAGGAATATAGAGCCTGGCACACACTAATTGCTCAGTGCTCATTGCAGTGCGTTAAAGGTTTTTTTTTTTTTTTTTTTTTAATAAAAAAACGTAACATCGTGACCTCATATATGGAGAAGTGAAAATAAATTATATGGAGTTTATGTAAATACACCTGTCAGTTATTGACTATCCTTGCATATATTTTTATAATATTGATTTTGTCTATTGAGGTATAGTTGATTTATGATATCATATTAGTATTAGGTGTAGGACATAGTGATTAAAAATTTTTATAGATTATACTCCAGTTATTATAAAATACTGGCTATATTCCCTGTGCTGTACAATATATGCTTGTAGCTTATTTACATAGTAGTTTATACTTCTTATGAATAGTGCTTTTTGTTTAGAAATTTTAATAAACTTGTCTACTGGAAAAATAACATAGTGATTACTATTGAAAACAAGACAACAGGCCCACAATGAAGTCACTTATGCTAAACCTTATGTCACCAAACTGAGACTTAATTACAGTTTTGGCTCTCCCAGAAAAGGACTCTTAAACCAGTCAATCAGGAATGGCCTGATCAGCATTAGGTGAGTAATCTGCCTGACAGACCCCTGCCATCCCTTAAAGGAAGTAACTCTGCTACTAGTAACTAATCTACGTTTTTGCCTAGTATAAATTCCTTGTTCCTGCTCCCCTCTGCCTATAAAAGTCTTTCATTTTATACAACTCCTCAGAGCGCCTTTCTATTGCAATCGATTGCATACTGCCTGATTCAGATTGATTTTTGTTCAAATAAACTCTTAATTTTATTATTCCTCAATTTATCTTTTAACAGTACTGAAATCATTTTACAGAGTTCCCCCTCTTCCTCATATGCCCTTAAATGAGTACCACTGGATTTGTAGGGAGAAGAGACGGCAGCTCTCCTCCCCCTTCACTCCCCCCCACGTCCCAGGTCCTACCTGGTCTCTGGGGGTTCCTCCCGTCCCCTTAGGTGTCCGTGGTCCCACAGGTGCCCGCGTTGTGAGGAGACGCGAATTCCGCGTCCTCCTAGTGCACCGTCTTCACCCCGCCCCCCCATATTCCTTTTAATATACCATTCTGACAGTCATATTATCATGTAACTTAATGGCTACAAAAGGGATAAACTGCCAGCAATGTCACTGTGATAACTTTAGCCTAAGAATCTCCTCTTTTTTGAATTTTATTTATTTATTATACAGCACGTTCTTATTGGTTATCTATTTTATACATATTAGTGTAGATATGTCAATCCCAATTCCAGGGATTTCTGGAATTTCAGGGGCTTGGACGACCAAGTTAATATTAGTCAATATCAATCAATCTTTTAGCATTCTATGATGTCTCATCAAGACACAGAATCTTAATCTAAAACTATTCTTTATAACGGAGGCTATACTAAGGGATTGGTTCTTGCCTTTTGCACTCCTGACAACTGTGTTACTGGAGGATATTACACGGACTTGTGTTTCAGGGTCATCGTGTCTGAGGAAGCTTGTCTAAGTCTTCATGTCCGTGGGTCTGCCTTACCTGTTCTGATTCCACACTAGCTTCTTTCAGTTTATCCTCTGTTGCCTCTCTACATTTCTTCAGGTGTCTAACTGTTTCTTCCAATTCCTGAAAACGTGATACAGAGATTTTCGACAAACTCCCAATGTACCATATATGGAAGAAAAGGCTTCAATATTGTAATAAATGAGCAATCAAATTATGAAAGTATGATGGGGTACTTTCTAACTCCAGGTGCTACCAGACTATAGGATAAAAACTATTATTTTCAGTTGAACCTACAGTATACATTTGTGTATATGATTATGGATTTTGATATACAGATTCTCCTGAGAAAAGATGATTAACATCTCTTTCAAGAACTGGAGAATACCTTTCATAGCAGACAATCTCTGTTGGAAGGCAAGAGCAACGTCTTGTACAATCACTGTGAAAGAGACAGCTGGGGAGCCAGAATGTGACACTGGCAGCTAATGAGAAACCAAACACTGATGCAGCAGTATCTCTGCGGGACAGAGTCTCCCCCCACCTCCTCCCAGGCAATCTGCCCACTTCCGAGGTGTAGCTGTAATTCCTAGAGAACACATGGTGGTGGTGGGGCTCTGAAACCATCTTCCCCAGACACCACTCCCTGCCTGGATCCTCATCAGATACTAAGGAGGAGAGGAGAGTTAGGGTTTCTCATACAACCTTCTTCCTCTCTATGTTCTGAGCATTATTCGCTTTAGCTGATAAGAGGAACGTAATTTGGGCCTTTTGATCCTTTATTTTCTCCTTGATGCTGTTCATTATATTTTCCACCTCTGTAAGTGTCTGCCGCAGCTTCCGGTTGGGCTGGGATACTTCCACTTCTCTGAAGTTGCTTTCATCAAGGGCTTTCTTCAGCTGTGGGATACAAAGGGAAAATTAGAACATTTTAACCTTCCACTCAGTAAGAGAAGTTTATGTTTAGCTGTGTCCCTATATTTTGTTCTCTTTGGACCTTTCTTTTTAAAAGGAGGTTAAGTGATGGGACTTCCCTGGTGGTCCAGTGGCTAAGACTCTGTGCTCCCCATGCATGGGGGCCGGGTGTGATCCCTGGTCAGGGAACTAGATCCTGTGTGCCACAACTAAAGATCCTGTGTGCTGCAACTAAGACCTGGCACAGCCAAATAAATAGATATTTTAAAAAGGAGGTGTATATATGTCCATGCCTCTCTTTCGCTTTGTCACAGATTACCCTTCCCCCTCCCCATATCCTCAAGTCCATTCTCAAGTAGGTCTGTGTCTTTATTCCCGTTTTGCCCATAGGTTCTTCATGACATTTTTTTTTTAATTCTGCCGCAGAGCACAGGGAGATGAGCTTGGTGCTTTGTGTTCGCCTGGAGGGGTGGGATGGGGAGGGTGGGAGGGAGGGAGATGCATGGGGGAGGGGATGTGGGAGCAGATGTATATGTATGACTGATTCACTTTGTTATAAAGCAGAAACTAATTAAAAAAAATAAAAAGGAGGGTAAGTGAGGCAATATTTAGAAGTAGATTTGTGGAGAAACACTCTCAGTGATTTTCATAATTTTTAACACTAAAGAACACAATTTTTCTTAGAACAGATAATGTAAATGTATGTGCGTCATTTGCTTTCTAAGAGCATGGCTTTGGAATCAGACAGAAGTTAAAATCTCAGCTTCACCACACACTAGTCAAGTAATTTCAGATAATTAACTTCCCTAAGCTTCAGGTTCATCATTGGAAAAGTATGAGAATAGCCTACTTCATAGGATTCATGTAACAGTTAAACAAGAGGAGGCAGAGAAGGAATATAGAGCCTGGCACACACTAATTGCTCAGTGCTCATTGCAGTGCGTTAAAGGTTTTTTTTTTTTTTAAAAAAAAAAACGTAACATCGTGACCTCATATATGGAGAAGTGAAAATAAATTATATGGAGTTTATGTAAATACACCTGTCAGTTATTGACTATCCTTGCATATATTTTTATAATATTGATTTTGTCTATTGAGGTATAGTTGATTTATGATATTATATTAGTATTAGGTGTAGGACATAGTGATTAAAAATTTTTATAGATTATACTCCAGTTATTATAAAATACTGGCTATATTCCCTGTGCTGTACAATATATCCTTGTAGCTTATTTACATAGTAGTTTATACTTCTTATGAATATTGCTTTTTGTTTAGAAATTTTAATAAACTTGTCTACTGGAAAAATAACATAGTGATTACTATTCAAAACAAGACAACAGGCCCACAATGAAGTCACTTATGCTAAACCTTATGTCACCAAACTGAGACTTAATTACAGTTTTGGCTCTCCCAGAAAAGGACTCATAAACCAGTCAATCAGGAATGGCCTGATCAGCATTAGGTGAGTAATCTGCCTGACAGACCCCTGCCATCCCTTAAAGGAAGTAACTCTGCTACTAGTAACTAATCTACGTTTTTGCCTAGTATAAATTCCTTGTTCCTGCTCCCCTCTGCCTATAAAAGTCTTTCATTTTATACAACTCCTCAGAGCGCCTTTCTATTGCAATCGATTGCATACTGCCTGATTCAGATTGATTTTTGTTCAAATAAACTCTTAATTTTATTATTCCTCAATTTATCTTTTAACAGTACTGAAATCATTTTACAGAGTTCCCCCTCTTCCTCATATGCCCTTAAATGAGTACCACTGGATTTGTAGGGAGAAGAGACGGCAGCTCTCCTCCCCCTTCACTCCCCCCCACGTCCCAGGTCCTACCTGGTCTCTGGGGGTTCCTCCCGTCCCCTTAGGTGTCCGTGGTCCCACAGGTGCCCTCGTTGTGAGGAGACGCGAATTCCGCGTCCTCCTAGTGCACCGTCTTCACCCCGCCCCCCCATATTCCTTTTAATATACCATTCTGACAGTCATATTATCATGTAACTTAATGGCTACAAAAGGGATAAACTGCCAGCAATGTCACTGTGATACCTTTAGCCTAAGAATCTCCTCTTTTTTGAATTTTATTTATTTATTATACAGCACGTTCTTATTGGTTATCTATTTTATACATATTAGTGTAGATATGTCAATCCCAATTCCAGGGATTTCTGGAATTTCAGGGGCTTGGACGACCAAGTTAATATTAGTCAATATCAATCACTCTTTTAGCATTCTATGATGTCTCATCAAGACACAGAATCTTAATCTAAAACTATTCTTTATAACGGAGGCTATACTAAGGTATTGGTTCTTGCCTTTTGCACTCCTGACAACTGTGTTACTGGAGGATATTACACGGACTTGTGTTTCAGGGTCATCGTGTCTGAGGAAGCTTGTCTAAGTCTTCATGTCCGTGGGTCTGCCTTACCTGTTCTGATTCCACACTAGCTTCTTTCAGTTTATCCTCTGTTGCCTCTTTACATTTCTTCAGGTGTCTAACTGTTTCTTCCAATTCCTGAAAACGTGATACAGAGATTTTCGACAAACTCCCAATGTACCATATATGGAAGAAAAGGCTTCAATATTGTAATAAATGAGCAATCAAATTATGAAAGTATGATGGGGTACTTTCTAACTCCAGGTGCTACCAGACTATAGGATAAAAACTATTATTTTCAGTTGAACCTACAGTATACATTTGTGTATATGATTATGGATTTTGATATACAGATTCTCCTGAGAAAAGATGATTAACATCTCTTTCAAGAACTGGAGAATACTTTTCATAGCAGACAATCTCTGTTGGAAGGCAAGAGCAACGTCTTGTACAGTCACTGTGGAAGAGACAGCTGGGGAGCCAGAATGTGACACTGGCAGCTAATGAGAAACCAAACACTGATGCAGCAGTATCTCTGCGGGACAGAGTCTCCCCCCACCTCCCCCCAGGCAATCTGCCCACTTCCGAGGTGTAGCTGTAATTCCTAGAGAACACATGGTGGTGGTGGGGCTCTGAAACCATCTTCCCCAGACACCACTCCCTGCCTGGATCCTCATCAGATACTAAGGAGGAGAGGAGAGTTAGGGTTTCTCATACAACCTTCTTCCTCTCTATGTTCTGAGCATTATTCGCTTTAGCTGATAAGAGGAACGTAATTTGGGCCTTTTGATCCTTTATTTTCTCCTTGATGCTGTTCATTATATTTTCCACCTCTGTAAGTGTCTGCCGCAGCTTCCGGTTGGTCTGGGATACTTCCACTTCTCTGAAGTTGCTTTCATCAAGGGCTTTCTTCAGCTGTGGGATACAAAGGGAAAATTAGAACATTTTAACCTTCCACTCAGTAAGAGAAGTTTATGTTTAGCTGTGTCCCTATATTTTGTTCTCTTTGGACCTTTCTTTTTAAAAGGAGGTTAAGTGATGGGACTTCCCTGGTGGTCCAGTGGCTAAGACTCTGTGCTCCCAATGCATGGGGGCCGGGTGTGATCCCTGGTCAGGGAACTAGATCCTGTGTGCCACAACTAAAGATCCTGTGTGCTGCAACTAAGACCTGGCACAGCCAAATAAATAGATATTTTAAAAAGGAGGTGTATATATGTCCATGCCTCTCTTTCGCTTTGTCACAGATTACCCTTCCCCCTCCCCATATCCTCAAGTCCATTCTCAAGTAGGTCTGTGTCTTTATTCCCGTTTTGCCCATAGGTTCTTCATGACATTTTTTTTTAATTCCGCCGCAGAGCACAGGGAGATGAGCTTGGTGCTTTGTGTTCGCCTGGAGGGGTGGGATGGGGAGGGTGGGAGGGAGGGAGATGCATGGGGGAGGGGATGTGGGAGCAGATGTATATGTATGACTGATTCACTTTGTTATAAAGCAGAAACTAATTAAAAAAAATAAAAAGGAGGGTAAGTGAGGCAATATTTAGAAGTAGATTTGTAGAGAAACACTCAGTGATTTTCATAATTTTTAACACTAAAGAACACAATTTTTCTTAGAACAGATAATGTAAATGTATGTGCGTCATTTGCTTTCTAAGAGCATGGCTTTGGAATCAGACAGAAGTTAAAATCTCAGCTTCACCACACACTAGTCAAGTAATTTCAGATAATTAACTTCCCTAAGCTTCAGGTTCATCATTGGAAAAGTATGAGAATAGCCTACTTCATAGGATTCATGTAACAGTTAAACAAGAGGAGGCAGAGAAGGAATATAGAGCCTGGCACACACTAATTGCTCAGTGCTCATTGCAGTGCGTTAAAGGTTTTTTTTTTTTTTAAAAAAAAAAACGTAACATCGTGACCTCATATATGGAGAAGTGAAAATAAATTATATGGAGTTTATGTAAATACACCTGTCAGTTATTGACTATCCTTGCATATATTTTTATAATATTGATTTTGTCTATTGAGGTCTAGTTGATTTATGATATTATATTAGTATTAGGTGTAGGACATAGTGATAAAAATTTTTATAGATTATACTCCAGTTATTATAAAATACTGGCTATATTCCCTGTGCTGTACAATATATCCTTGTAGCTTATTTACATAGTAGTTTATACTTCTTATGAATATTGCTTTTTGTTTAGAAATTTTAATAAACTTGTCTACTGGAAAAATAACATAGTGATTACTATTGAAAACAAGACAACAGGCCCACAATGAAGTCACTTATGCTAAACCTTATGTCACCAAACTGAGACTTAATTACAGTTTTGGCTCTCCCAGAAAAGGACTCTTAAACCAGTCAATCAGGAATGGCCTGATCAGCATTAGGTGAGTAATCTGCCTGACAGACCCCTGCCATCCCTTAAAGGAAGTAACTCTGCTACTAGTAACTAATCTACGTTTTTGCCTAGTATAAATTCCTTGTTCCTGCTCCCCTCTGCCTATAAAAGTCTTTCATTTTATACAACTCCTCAGAGCGCCTTTCTATTGCAATCGATTGCATACTGCCTGATTCAGATTGATTTTTGTTCAAATAAACTCTTAATTTTATTATTCCTCAATTTATCTTTTAACAGTACTGAAATCATTTTACAGAGTTCCCCCTCTTCCTCATATGCCCTTAAATGAGTACCACTGGATTTGTAGGGAGAAGAGACGGCAGCTCTCCTCCCCCTTCACTCCCCCCCACGTCCCAGGTCCTACCTGGTCTCTGGGGGTTCCTCCCGTCCCCTTAGGTGTCCGTGGTCCCACAGGTGCCCTCGTTGTGAGGAGACGCGAATTCCGCGTCCTCCTAGTGCACCGTCTTCACCCCGCCCCCCCATATTCCTTTTAATATACCATTCTGACAGTCATATTATCATGTAACTTAATGGCTACAAAAGGGATAAACTGCCAGCAATGTCACTGTGATACCTTTAGCCTAAGAATCTCCTCTTTTTTGAATTTTATTTATTTATTATACAGCACGTTCTTATTGGTTATCTATTTTATACATATTAGTGTAGATATGTCAATCCCAATTCCAGGGATTTCTGGAATTTCAGGGGCTTGGACGACCAAGTTAATATTAGTCAATATCAATCAATCTTTTAGCATTCTATGATGTCTCATCAAGACACAGAATCTTAATCTAAAACTATTCTTTATAACGGAGGCTATACTAAGGGATTGGTTCTTGCCTTTTGCACTCCTGACAACTGTGTTACTGGAGGATATTACACGGACTTGTGTTTCAGGGTCATCGTGTCTGAGGAAGCTTGTCTAAGTCTTCATGTCCGTGGGTCTGCCTTACCTGTTCTGATTCCACACTAGCTTCTTTCAGTTTATCCTCTGTTGCCTCTTTACATTTCTTCAGGTGTCTAACTGTTTCTTCCAATTCCTGAAAACGTGATACAGACATTTTCGACAAACTCCCAATGTACCATATATGGAAGAAAAGGCTTCAATATTGTAATAAATGAGCAATCAAATTATGAAAGTATGATAGGGTACTTTCTAACTCCAGGTGCTACCAGACTATAGGATAAAAACTATTATTTTCAGTTGAACCTACAGTATACATTTGTGTATATGATTATGGATTTTGATATACAGATTCTCCTGAGAAAAGATGATTAACATCTCTTTCAAGAACTGGAGAATACTTTTCATAGCAAACAATCTCGGTTGGAAGGCAAGAGCAACGTCTTGTACAATCACTGTGGAAGAGACAGCTGGGGAGCCAGAATGTGACACTGGCAGCTAATGAGAAACCAAACACTGATGCAGCAGTATCTCTGCGGGACAGAGTCTCCCCCCACCTCCCCCCAGGCAATCTGCCCACTTCCGAGGTGTAGCTGTAATTCCTAGAGAACACATGGTGGTGGTGGGGCTCTGAAACCATCTTCCCCAGACACCACTCCCTGCCTGGATCCTCATCAGATACTAAGGAGGAGAGGAGAGTTAGGGTTTCTCATACAACCTTCTTCCTCTCTATGTTCTGAGCATTATTCGCTTTAGCTGATAAGAGGAACGTAATTTGGGCCTTTTGATCCTTTATTTTCTCCTTGATGCTGTTCATTATATTTTCCACCTCTGTAAGTGTCTGCCGCAGCTTCCGGTTGGGCTGGGATACTTCCACTTCTCTGAAGTTGCTTTCATCAAGGGCTTTCTTCAGCTGTGGGATACAAAGGGAAAATTAGAACATTTTAACCTTCCACTCAGTAAGAGAAGTTTATGTTTAGCTGTGTCCCTATATTTTGTTCTCTTTGGACCTTTCTTTTTAAAAGGAGGTTAAGTGATGGGACTTCCCTGGTGGTCCAGTGGCTAAGACTCTGTGCTCCCAATGCATGGGGGCCGGGTGTGATCCCTGGTCAGGGAACTAGATCCTGTGTGCCACAACTAAAGATCCTGTGTGCTGCAACTAAGACCTGGCACAGCCAAATAAATAGATATTTTAAAAAGGAGGTGTATATATGTCCATGCCTCTCTTTCGCTTTGTCACAGATTACCCTTCCCCCTCCCCATATCCTCAAGTCCATTCTCAAGTAGGTCTGTGTCTTTATTCCCGTTTTGCCCATAGGTTCTTCATGACATTTTTTTTTAATTCTGCCGCAGAGCACAGGGAGATGAGCTTGGTGCTTTGTGTTCGCCTGGAGGGGTGGGATGGGGAGGGTGGGAGGGAGGGAGATGCATGGGGGAGGGGATGTGGGAGCAGATGTATATGTATGACTGATTCACTTTGTTATAAAGCAGAAACTAATTAAAAAAATAAAAAGGAGGGTAAGTGAGGCAATATTTTGAAGTAGATTTGTGGAGAAACACTCAGTGATTTTCATAATTGTTAACACTAAAGAACACAATTTTTCTTAGAACAGATAATGTAAATGTATGTGCGTCATTTGCTTTCTAAGAGCATGGCTTTGGAATCAGACAGAAGTTAAAATCTCAGCTTCACCACACACTAGTCAAGTAATTTCAGATAATTAACTTCCCTAAGCTTCAGGTTCATCATTGTAAAAGTATGAGAACAGCCTACTTCATAGGATTCATGTAACAGTTAAACAAGAGGAGGCAGAGAAGGAATATAGAGCCTGGCACACACTAATTGCTCAGTGCTCATTGCAGTGTGTTAAAGGTTTTTTTTTTTTTTTAAAAAAAAAAACGTAACATCGTGACCTCATATATGGAGAAATGAAAATAAATTATATCGAGTTTGTGTAAATACACCTGTCAGTTATTGACTATCCTTGAATGTATTTTTATAATGTTGCTTTATTTTCTCCTGAGGTATAATTGATTTATGATATTATATTAGATTTAGGTGTATGACATAGTGATTAAAAATTTTTATAGATTATACTCCAGTTATTATAAAATACTGGCTATATTCCCTGTGCTGTACAATATATGCTTGTAGCTTATTTACATAGTAGTTTATAATTCTTATGAATATTCCTTTATGTTTAGAAATTTTAATAAACTTGTCTCGTGGAAAAACAACATAGTGATTACTATTGAAAACAAGACAACAGGCCCACAATGAAGTCACTTATGCTAAACCTTATGTCACCAAACTGAGACTTAATTACAGTTTTGGCTCTCCCAGAAAAGGACTCTTAAACCAGTCAATCAGGAATGGCCTGATCAGCATTAGGTGAGTAATCTGCCTGACAGACCCCTGCCATCCCTTAAAGGAAGTAACTCTGCTACTAGTAACTAATCTACGTTTTTGCCTAGTATAAATTCCTTGTTCCTGCTCCCCTCTGCCTATAAAAGTCTTTCATTTTATACAACTCCTCAGAGCGCCTTTCTATTGCAATCGATTGCATACTGCCTGATTCAGATTGATTTTTGTTCAAATAAACTCTTAATTTTATTATTCCTCAATTTATCTTTTAACAGTACTGAAATCATTTTACAGAGTTCCCCCTCTTCCTCATATGCCCTTAAATGAGTACCACTGGATTTGTAGGGAGAAGAGACGGCAGCTCTCCTCCCCCTTCACTCCCCCACACGCCCCAGGTCCTACCTGGTCTCTGGGGTTTCCTCCCGCCCCCTTAGGTGTCCGCGGTCCCCCAGGTGCCCTCGTTGTGAGGAGACGCGAATTCCGCGTCCTCCTAGTGCACCGTCTTCAACCCGCCCCCCCATATTCCTTTTAATATACCATTCTGACAGTCATATTATCATGTAACTTAATGACTACAAAAGGGATAAACTGGCAGCAATGTCACTGTGATACCTTTAGCTTAAGAATCTCTTCTTTTTTGAATTTTATTTATTTATTATACAGCACGTTCTTATTGGTTATCTATTTTATATATATTAGTGTAGATATGTCAATCCCAATTCCAGGGATTTCTGGAATTTCAGGGGCTTGGACGACCAAGTTAATATTAGTCAATGTCAATCAATCTTTTAGCATTCTATGATGTCTCATCAAGACACAGAATCTTAATCTAAAACTATTCTTTATAACGGAGGCTATACTAAGGTATTGGTTCTTGCCTTTTGCACTCCTGGCAACTGTATTACTGAAGGATATTAAACGGACTTGTGATTCAGGGTCATCGTGTCTGAGGAAGCTTGTCTAAGTCTTCATGTCCGATGGTCTGCCTTACCTGTTCTGATTCCACACTAGCTTCTTTCAGTTTATCCTCCTTTGCCTCTTTACATTTCTTCAGGTGTCTAGCTGTTTCTTCCAATTCCTGAAAACGTGATACAGAGATTTTTGACAAACTCCCAATGTACCATATATGGAAGAAAAGGCTTCAATATTGTAATAAATGAGCAATCAAATTATGAAAGTATGATGGGGTACTTTCTAACTCCAGGTGCTACCAGACTATAGGATAAAAACTATTATTTTCAGTTGAACCTACAGTATACATTTCTGTATATGATTATAGATTTTGATATACAGATTCTCCTCAGAAAAGATGATTAACATCTCTTTCCAGAACTGGAGAATACTTTTCATAGCAGACAATCTCTGTTGGAAGGCAAGAGCAACGTCTTGTACAATCACTGTGAAAGAGACAGCTGGGGAGCCAGAATGTGACACTGGCAGCTAATGAGAAACCAAACACTGATGCAGCAGTATCTCTGCGGGACAAAGAGTCTCCCCCCCACCTCACCCCAGGCAATCTGCCCACTTCACAGGTGTAGCTGTAATTCCCAGAGAACACATGGTGGTGGTGGGGCTCTGAAACCATCTTCCCCAGACACCACTCCCTGCCTGGATCCTCATCAGATACTAAGGAGGAGAGGAGAGTTAGGGTTTCCCATACAACTTTCCTCCTCTCTATGTTCTGAGCATTATTCGCCTTAGCTGATAAGTGGAACTTAATTTGGGCCTTTTGATCCTTTATTTTCCCCTTGCTGCTGTTCAGTACCTTTTCCAACTCTGTGAGTTTCTGCCGCAACTCCCGGTTGGTCCGGGATACTTCCACTTCTCTGAAGTTGCTTTCATCAAGGGCTTTCTTCAGCTGTGGGATACAAAGCAAAATTAGAACATTTTAACCTTCCATTCAGTATGAGAAGCTTATGTTTAGCTGTGTCCCTATATTTTGTTCTCTTTGGACCTTTCTTTTAAAAAGGAGGTTAAGTGATGGGACCTCCCTGGTGGTCCAGTGGCTAAGACTCTGTGCTCCCAATGCATGGGGGCCGGGTTTGATCCCTGGTCAGGGAACTAGATCCTGTGTGCCACAACTAAAGATCCTGTGTGCTGCAACTAAGACCTGGCACAGCCAAATAAATAGATATTTTAAAAAGGAGGGTAAGTGAGGCAATATTAAGAAGTAGATTTGTGGAGAAACACTCTCAGTGATTTTCATAATTTTTAACACTAAAGAACACAATTTTTCTTAGAACAGATAATGTAAATGTATGTTCATCATTTGCTTTCTAAGAGCATGGCTTTGGAATCAGACAGAAGTTAAAATCTCAGCTTCACCACACACTACTCAAGTAATTTCAGATAATTAACTTCTCTAAGCTAAAGATTCATCATTGGAAAAGTATGAGAATAGCCTACTTCATAGGATTCATGTAACAGTTAAACAAGAGGAGGCAGAGAAGGAATATAGAGCCTGGCACACACTAATTGCTCAGTGCTCATTGCTGTGCTTTAAAGGTTTTTTTTTATTTTTTTAAAGCTTAAGCTCGTCTCTTTCTGTCACTTGTGACCTCATGTATGGAGAAATGAAAATAAATTATATCGAGTTTGTGTAAATACACCTGTCAGTTATTGACTATCCTTGAATGTATTTTTATAATGTTGCTTTATTTTCTCCTGAGGTATAATTGATTTATGATATTATATTAGATTTAGGTGTATGACATAGTGATTAAAAATTTTTATAGTTTATACTCCAGTTATTATAAAATACTGGCTATATTCCCTGTGCTGTACAATATATGCTTGTAGCTTATTTACATAGTAGTTTATACTTCTTATGAATATTCCTTTATGTTTAGAAATTTTAATAAACTTGTCTCGTGGAAAAACAACATAGTGATTACTATTGAAAACAAGACAACAGTCCCACAATGAAGTCACTTATGCTAAACCTTATGTCACCAAACTGAGACTTAATTACAGTTTTGGCTCTCCCAGAAAAGGACTCTTAAACCAGTCAATCAGGAATGGCCTGATCAGAATTAGGTGAGTAATCTGCCTGACAGACCCCTGCCATCCCTTAAAGGAAGTAACTCTGCTACTAGTAACTAATCTACTTTTTTGCCTAGTATAACTTCCTTGTTCCTGCTCCCCTCTGCCTATAAAAGTCTTTCATTTTATACAACCCCTCAGAGCGCCTTTCTATTGCAATCGATTGCATACTGCCTGATTCAGATTGATTTTTGTTCAAATAAACTCTTAATTTTATTATTCCTCAATTTATCTTTTAACAGTACTGAAATCATTTTACAGAGTTCCCCCTCTTCTTCATATGCCCTTAAATGAGTACCACTGGATTTGTAGGGAGAAGAGACGGCAGCTCTCCTCCCCCTTCACTCCCCCCCACGTCCCAGGTCCTACCCGGTCTCTGGGGGTTCCTCCCATCCCCTTAGGTGACCGTGGTTCCCCAGGTGCCCTCGTTGTGAGGAGACGCGAATTCCGCATCCTCCTAGTGCACCGTCTTCACCTTGCCCCCCCATATTCCTTTTAATATACCATTCTGACAGTCATATTATCATGTAACTTAATGGCTACAAAAGGGATAAACTGGCAGCAATGTCACTGTGATACCTTTAGCCTAAGAATCTCCTCTTTTATGAATTTTATTTATTTATTATACAGCACGTTCTTATTGGTTATCTATTTTATACATATTAGTGTAGATATGTCAATCCCAATTCCAGGGATTTCTGGAATATCAGGGGCTTGGACGACCAAGTTAATATTAGTCAATGTCAATCAATATTATCACATTGATGATGTCTCATCAAGACACAGAATCTTAATCTAAAACTATTCTTTATAACAGAGGCTATACTAAGGTATTGGTTCTTGCCTTTTGCACTCCTGAAAACTGTGTTACTGAAGGATATTACACAGACTTGTGTTTCAGTGTCATCGTGTCTGAGGAAGCTTGTCTAAGGCTTCATGTCCATGGGTCTGCCTTACCTGTTCTGATTCCACACTAGCTTCTTTCAGTTTATCCTCTGTTGCCTCTTTACATTTCTTCAGGTGTCTAACTGTTTCTTCCAATTCCTGAAAACGTGATACAGAGATCTTTGACAAACACTCAACGTACTATATATGGAAGAAAAAGCTTCAATATTGTAATAAATGAGGAACCAAATTATGAAAGTATGATGGGGTACTTTCTAACTCCAGGTGCTACCAGAGTATAGTATAAAAACTATTATTTTCATTTGAAGCTACAGTATACATTTGTGTATATGATTATAGATTTTGATTTACAGATTCTCCTGAGAAAAGATGATTAACATCTCTTTCCAGAACTGGAGAATACTTTTCATAGCAGACAATCTCGGTTGGAAGGCAAGAGCAACGTCTTGTACAATCACTGTGGAAGAGACAGCTGGGGAGCCAGAATGTGACACTGGCAGCTAATGAGAAACCAAACACTGATGCAGCAGTATCTCTGCGGGACAAACAGTCTCCCACCCACCTCCCCCCAGGCAATCTGCCCACTTCCCAGGTGTAACTGTAATTCCAAGAGAACACATGTTGGTGGTGGGGCTCTGAAACCATCTTCCCCAGACACCACTGCCTGCCTGGATCCTCATCAGATACTAGGGAGGAGAGGAGAGTTAGGGTTTCTCATACAACCTTCCTCCTCTCTATGTTCTGAGCATTATTCGCCTTAGCTGATAAGTGGAACTTAATTTGGGCCTTTTGATCCTTTATTTTCTCCTTGCTGCTGTTCTGTACCTTTTCCAACTCTGTGAGTTTCTGCCGCAGCTCCCGGTTGGTCCGGGATACTTCCACTTCTCTGAAGTTGCTTTCATCAAGGGCTTTCTTCAGCTGTGGGATACAAAGGGACAATTAGAACATTTTAACCTTCCATTCAGTAAGAGAAGCTTATGTTTAGCTGTGTCCCTATATTTTGTTCTCTTTGGACCTTTCTTTTAAAAAGGAGGTTAAGTGATGGGACTTCCCTGGTGGTCCAGTGGCTAAGACTCTGTGCTCCCAATTCATGGGGGCCGGGTTTGATCCCTGGTCAGGGAACTAGATCCTGTGTGCCACAACTAAAGATCCTGTGTGCTGCAACTAAGACCTGGCACAGCCAAATAAATAGATATTTTAAAAAGGAGGGTAAGTGAGGCAATAATAAGTAGATTTGTGGAGAAACACTCTCAGTGATTTTCATAATTTTTAACACTAAAGAAAACAATTTTTCTTAGAACAGATTATATAAATGTATGTTCGTCATTTGCTTTCTAAGAGCATGGCTTTGGAATCAGACAGAAGTTAAAATCTCAGCTTCACCACACACTAGTCAAGTAATTTCAGATAATTAACTTCCCTAAGCTGAAGATTCATCATGGGAAAAGTATGAGAATAGCCTACTTCATAGGATTCATGTAACAGTAAAACAAGAGGAGGCAGAGAAGGAATATAGTGCCTGGCAATTACTAATTGCTCAGTGCTCATTGCTGTGCTTTAAAGGTTTTTTTTTTTTTTTAAAGCTTAAGCTCGTCTCTTTCTGTCACTTGTTACCTCACATATGGAGAAGTGAATATAAATTATATGGAGTTTATGTAAATACACCTGTCAGTTATTGCCTAACCTTGCATATATTTTTATAATCTTGCTTTTTTTTCTCTTGAGGTATTGTTCATTTATGACATTATATTAGATTTAGGTGTATGACATAGTGATTAAAAATTTTTATAGATTATACTCCAGTTATTATAAAATACTGGCTATATTCCCTGTGCTGTACAATATATCCTTGTAGCTTATTTACATAGTAGTTTATACTTCTTATGAATATTGCTTTATGTTTAGAAATTTTAATAAACTTGTCTACTGGAAAAATAACATAGTGATTACTATTCAAAACAAGACAACAGGCCCACAATGAAGTCACTTATGCTAAACCTTATGTCACCAAACTGAGACTTAATTACAGTTTTGGCTCTCCCAGAAAAGGACTTTTAAACCAGTCAATCAGGAATGGCCTGATCAGCATTAGGTGAGTAATCTGCCTGACAGACCCCTGCCATCCCTTAAAGGAAGTAACTCTGCTACTAGTAACTAATCTACTTTTTTGCCTAGTATAACTTCCTTGTTCCTGCTCCCCTCTGCCTATAAAAGTCTTTCATTTTATACAACCCCTCAGAGCGCCGTTCTACTGCAATCGATTGCATACTGCCTGATTCAAATTGATTTTTGTTCAAATAATCTCTTAATTTTATTATTCCTCAATTTATCTTTTAACAGTACTGACATCATTTTACAGAGTTCCCCCTCTTCCTCATATGCCCTTAAATGAGTACCACTGGATTTGTAGGAAGAAGAGACGGCAGCTCTCCTCCCCGCTTATTCCCCCCCACGCCCCAGGTCCTACCTGGTCTCTGGGGGTTCCTCCCATCCCCTTAGGTGACCGTGGTCCCCCAGGTGCCCTCGTTGTGAGGAGACGCGTATTCTGCTTCCTCCTAGTGCACCGTCTACACCCCGCCCCCCCATATTCCTTTTAATATACCATTCTGACAGTCATATTATCATGTAACTTAATGACTACAAAAGGGATAAACTGCCAGCAATGTCACTGTGATACCTTTAGCTTAAGAATCTCTTCTTTTTTGAATTTTATTTATTTATTATACAGCACGTTTCTATTGGTTATCTATTTTATACATATTAGTGTAGATATGTCAATCCCAATTCCAGGGATTTCTGGAATTTCAGGGCTTGGACGACCAAGTTAATATTAGTCAATGTCAATCAATCTTTTAGTATTCTATGATGTCTCATCAAGACACAGAATCTTAATCTAAAACTATTCTTTATAACGGACGCTATACTAAGGTATTGGTTCTTGCCTTTTGCACTCCTGACAACTGTGTTACTGAAGGATATTACACGGTCTTGTGTTTCAGGGTCATCGTGTCTGAGGAAGCTTGTCTAAGTCTTCATGTCCGTGGGTCTGCCTTACCTGTTCTGATTCCACACTAGCTTCTTTCAGTTTATCCTCTGTTGCCTCTTTACATTTCTTCAGGTGTCTAACTGTTTCTTCCAATTCCTGAAAACGTGATAGAGAGATTTTTGAAAAACTCCCAATGTACTATATATGGAAGAAAAGGCTTCAATATTGTAATAAATGAGCAATCAAATTATGAAAGTATGATGGGGTACTTTCTAACTCCAGATGCTACCAGACTATAGGATAAAAACTATTATTTTCAGTTGAACCTACAGTATACATTTGTGTATATGATTATGGATTTTGATATACAGATTCTCCTGAGAAAAGATGATTAACATCTCTTTCCAGAACTGGAGAATACTTTTCATAGCAGACAATCTCTGTTGGAAGGCAAGAGCAAAGTCATGTACAGTCACTGTGGAAGAGACAGCTGGGGAGCCAGAATGTGACACTGGCAGCTAATGAGAAACCAAACACTGATGCAGCAGTATCTCTGTGGGAAAAAGTGTCTCCCCCCCTCCCCCCAGGCAATCTGCCCACTTCCCAGGTGTAGCTCTAATTCCAAGAGAACACATGATGGTGGTGGGGCTCTGAAAACATCTTCCCCAGACACCACTCCCTCCCTGGATCCTTATCAGATACTAAGGAGGAGAGGAGAGTTAGGGTTTCTCATACAACCTTCTTTCTCTCTATGTTCTGAGCATTATTCGCCTTAGCTGATAAGAGGAATGTAATTTGCGCCTTTTGATCCTTTATTTTCTCCTTGATGCTGTTCATTATATTTTCCATCTCTGTGAGTGTCTGCCGCAGCTCCCGGTTGGTCTGGGATACTTCCACTTCCCTGAAGCTGCTTTCATCAAGGGCTTTCTTCAGCTGTGGGATACAAAGGGAAAATTAGAACATTTTAACCTTCCACTCAGTAAGAGAAGCTTATGTTTAGCTGTATCCCTATATTTTCTTCTCTTTGGACCTTTCTTTGTAAAAGGAGGTTAAGTGATGGGACTTCCCTGGTGGTCCAGTGGCTAAGACTCTGTGCTCCCAATGCATGGGGGCCGGGTTTGATCCCTGGTCAGGGAACTAGATCCTGTGTGCCACAACTAAAGATCCTGTGTGCTGCAACTAAGACCTGGCACAGCCAAATAAATAGATATTTTAAAAAGGAGTTTAAGTGAGGCAATATTAAGAAGTAGATTTGTGGAGAAACACTCACAGTGATTTTCATAATTTTTAACACTAAAGAACACAATTTTTCTTAGAACAGATAATGCAAATGTATGTGCGTCATTTGCTTTCTAAGAGCATGGCTTTGGAATCAGACAGAAGTTAAAATCTCAGCTTCACCACACACTAGTCAAGTAATTTCAGATAATTAACTTCCCTAAGCTTCAGGTTCATCATTGGAAAAGTATGAGAACAGCCTACTTCATAGGATTCATGTAACAGTTAAACAAGAGGAGGCAGAGAAGGAATATAGAGCCTGGCACACACTAATTGCTCAGTGCTCATTGCTGTGCTTTAAAGGTTTTTTTTTTTTTTAAAAAAAACTTAACCTCGTGACCTCATATATGGATAAGTGAAAATAAATTATATGGAGTTTATGTAAATATACCTGTCAGTTATTGACTACCGTTGCATATATTTTTATAATATTTATTTTGTCTATTGAGGTATAGTTAATTTATGATATTATATTAGTATTAGGTGTAGTACATAGTGATTAAAAATTTTTATAGATTATACTCCAGTTATTATAAAATACTGGCTATATTCCCAGTGCTGTACAATATATCCTTGTAGCTTATTTACATAGTAGTTTATACTTCTTATGAATATTGCTTTTTGTTTAGAAATTTTAATAAACTTGTCTACTGGAAAAATAACATAGTGATTACTATTCAAAACAAGACAACAGGCCCACAATGAAGTCACTTATGCTAAACCTCATGTCACCAAACTGATACTTAATTACAGTTTTGGCTCTCCCAGAAAAGGACTCTTAAACCAGTCAATCAGGAATGGCCTGATCAGCATTAGGTGAGTAATCTGCCTGACAGACCCCTGCCGTCCCTTAAAGGAAGTAACTCTGCTACTAGTAACTAATCTACTTTTTTGCCTAGTATAAATTCCTTGTTCCGGCTCCCCTCTGCCTATAAAAGTCTTTCATTTTATACAACTCCTCAGAGCTCCTTTCTATTGCAATAGATTGCATACTGCCTGATTCAGATTGATTTTTGTTCAAATAAACTCTTAATTTTATTATTCCTCAATTTATCTTTTAACAGCAGTGAAATCATTTTACAGAGTTCCCCCTCTTCCTCATATGCCCTTAAATGAGTACCACTGGATTTGTAGGAAGAAGAGACGGCAGCTCTCCTCCCCCTTTACGCCCCCCCACGCCCCAGGTCCTACCTGGTCTCTGGGGGTTCCTCCCATCCCCTTAGGTTACCGTGGTCCCCCAGGTGCCCTCGTTGTGAGGAGACGCGTATTCTGCGTCCTGTTAGTGCACCGTCTTCACCCCGCCCCCCCATATTCCTTTTAATATACCATTCTGACAGTCATATTATCATGTAAATTAATGACTACAAAAGGGATAAACTGGCAGCAATGTCACTGTGATAACTTTAGCCTAAGAATCTCTTCTTTTTTGTATTTTATTTATTTATTATACAGCAGGTTCTTATTGGTTATCTATTTTATACATATTAGTGTAGATATGTCAATCCCAATTCCAGGGATTTCTGGAATTTCAGGGGCTTGGACGACCAAGTTAATATTAGTCAATGTGAATAATCTATTAGCATTCTATGATGTCTCATCAAGACACAGAATCTTAATCTAAAACTATTCTTTATAACGGAGGCTATACTAAGGGATTGGTTCTTGCCTTTTGCACTCCTGACAACTGTGTTACTGGAGGATATTACACGGACTTGTGTTTCAGGGTCATCGTGTCTGAGGAAGCTTGTCTAAGTCTTCATGTCCGTGGGTCTGCCTTACCTGTTCTGATTCCACACTAGCTTCTTTCAGTTTATCCTCTGTTGCCTCTTTACATTTCTTCAGGTGTCTAACTGTTTCTTCCAATTCCTGAAAACGTGATACAGAGATTTTTGACAAACTCCCAATGTACTATATATGGAAGAAAAAGCTTCAATATTGTAATAAATGAGGAACCAAATTATGAAAGTATGATGGGGTACTTTCTAACTCCAGGTGCTACCAGACTATAGGATAAAAACTATTATTTTCAGTTGAACCTACAGTATACATTTGTGTATATGATTATATATTTTGATTTACAGATTCTCCTGAGAAAAGATGATTAACATCTCTTTCCAGAAATGGAGAATACTTTTCATAGCAGACAATCTCTGTTGGAAGGCAGAGTTTGATGGTCTCTTGAAATCCCTTTTTAGTAATAAAATGTGTTTTTCATTAGGTTGGGAGTAGATAAAAGTCCTGTAATGGCAACAGATGTATCTGAGCTACGGGGAAGAACTAAGGGGTGTAAAGTTCCTGAAAGTCTATGAAGTTCACAAGTCTTACTTAGTAGCTAGTACTTTGCATATGTGAGCTTTAGCCGTTCTTTAAAATGAGTATCATTTTTATTAAGTTGAACATGAAGACGAGGTGCCATAGTCAAAGCTCCAGGCTTCATTCCTAGATATGATTCTAAGGACTTAGCTAAGATGAACGACTTGTAAGTTTGTCTTCTTCTATAGAGCCTAGAAAAGCCAGGTGCCCTCATGCTGGGTTTTGCACATGGCCTTTGCTGGTAATCTCTGAGATGAATCTTAGGAACCCTTTTACCTGGCAGTGATGCTCCAGCTCCCACCTCCTCTTCTGCTCTGCCTCGAGTTGCAGCTCTTGCTGTTTATTCTGAGCTGACAGATCATGTTTGCTCTTGGCCAACAGCTGCATCTCCTGCTGTAGGTTAGTCATTTCAGATACACATTTCTGGATACTCAGTGACTGGTAGGGCACAAAGAGGGAGACGGTTGGTGAACCTGTCCAAGTTTTGGATTTCATGTGAATGGTAAACTGTGTGTGGAAATCATCTACCCGTTCATCGCCTTTTTTTCTGATACTGATCCTTAATTAGCTCCATTTGGCTCAATTCTGTTTCTATTTGCTGAATGTAAATGTGGAAATTACATAGAAAGATGATCAGTGGAAAAACTGGCTTGCTCTTTTTGCCTATAGGCTGACAGAAAGAATCCCACATGAGATCCACTGTTACCAGTTCCTGCTGGGCTCTCCTACCCATCCAGCCCCCTGAACCCGAAAGAGCAAAGTCGTGTACAATCACTGTGGAAGAGACAGCTGGGGAGCCAGAATGTGACACTGGCAGCTAATGAGAAACCAAACACTGATGCAGCAGTATCTCTGCGGGACAAAGAGTCTCCCCGCACCTCACACAAGGCACCCTGCCCACTTCCCAGGTGTAGCTGTAATTCCCAGAGAACACATGGTGGTGGTGGGGCTCTGAAACCATCTTCACCAGACACCACTCCCCCCTGCCTGGATCCTCTTCAGATACTAAGGAGGAGAGGAGAGTTAGGGTTTCTCATACAACCTTCCTCCTCTCTATGTTCTGAGCATTATTCGCCTTAGCTGATAAGAGGAACTTAATTTGGGCCTTTTGATCCTTTATTTTCTCCTTGCTACCATTCAGTACCTTTTCCAACTCTGTGAGATTCTGCCGCAGCTCCTGGTTAGTCCGGGATACTTCCACTTCTCTGAAGTTGCTTTCATCAAGGGCTTTCTTCAGCTGTGGAATACAAAGGTTAAATTAGAACATTTTAACCTTCCATTCAGTAAGAGAAGCTTATGTTTAGCTGTGTCCCTATATTTTGTTCTCTTTGGACCTTTCTTTTAAAAAGGAGGTTAAGTGATGGGACTTCCCTGGTGGTCCAGTGGCTAAGACTCTGTGCTCCCAATGCATGGGGGCCGGGTTTGATCCCTGGTCAGGGAACTAGATCCTGTGTGCCACAACTAAAGATCCTGTGTGCTGCAACTAAGACCTGGCACAGCCAAATAAATAGATATTTTAAAAAGGAGGGTAAGTGAGGCAATATTAAGAAGTAGATTTGTGGAGAAACACTCTCAGTGATTTTCATAATTTTAAAACTAAAGAACACAATTTTTCTTAGAACAGATAATGTAAATGTATGTGCGTCATTTGCTTTCTAAGAGCATGGCTTTGGAATCAGACAGAAGTTAAAATCTCAGCTTCACCACACACTAGTCAAGTAATTTCAGATAATTAACTTCTCTAAGCTAAAGATTCATCATTGGAAAAGTGTGAGAATAGCCTACTTCATAGGATTCATGTAACAGTTAAACAAGAGGAGGCAGAGAAGGAATATAGAGCCTGGCACACACTAATTGCTCAGTGCTCATTGCTGTGCTTTAAAGGTTTTTTTTTTTTTTTTTTTAAAGCTTAAGCTCGTCTCTTTCTGTCACTTGTGACCTCATGTATGGAGAAATGAAAATAAATTATATCGAGTTTATGTAAATACACCTGTCAGTTATTGACTATCCTTGAATGTATTTTTATAATCTTGCTTTTTTTTTCTCTTGAGGTATAGTTGATTTATGATATTATATTAGATTTAGGTGTATGACATAGTGATTAAAAATTTTTATAGATTATACTCCAGTTATTATAAAATACTGGCGATATTCCCTGTGCTGTACAATATATCCTTGTAGCTTATTTACATAGTAGTTTATAATTCTTATGAATATTCCTTTATGTTTGGAAATTTTAATAAACTTGTCTAGTGGAAAAATAACATAGTGATTACTATTGAAAACAAGAAAACAGGCCCACAATGAAGTCACTTATGCTAAACCTTATGTCACCAAACTGAGACTTAATTACAGTTTTGTCTCTCCCAGAAAAGGACTCTTAATCCAGTCAATCAGAAATGGCCTGATCAGCATTAGGTGAGTAATCTGCCTGACAGACCCCTGCCGTCCCTTAAAGGAAGTAACTCTGCTACAAGTAACTAATCTACTTTTTTGCCTAGTATAACTTCCTTGTTCCTGCTCCCCTCTGCCTACAAAAGTTTTTCATTTTATACAACTCCTCAGAGCGCCTTTCTATTGCAATCGATTGCATACTGCCTGACTCAAATTGATTTTTGTTCAAATAAGCTCTTAATTTTATTATTCCTCAATTTATCTTTTAACAGTACTGAAATCATTTTACAGAGTTCCCCCTCTTCCTCATATGCCCTTAAATGAGTACCACTGGATTTGTAGGGAGAAGAGACGGCAGCTCTCCTCCCCCTTCACACTCCCCCATGCCCCGTGTCCTACCTGGTCTCTGGGGGTTCCTCCTGTCACCTTTAGTGTCCGTGGTCCCCCAGGTGCCCTCGTTGTCAGCACACGCGAATTCCGCATCCTCCTAGTGCACCGTATTCACCACGCCCCCCCCATTCCTTTTAATATACCATTCTGACAGTCATATTATCATGTAACTTAAAGGCTATAAAGGGGATAAACTGGCAGCAATTTCACTGTGATACCTTTAGCTTAAGAATCTCTTCTTTGGGCCTCCCTGGTGGCGCAGTGGTTGAGAGTCCGCCTGCAGATGCAGGGGATACGGGTTCGTGCCCCGGTCTGGGAGGATCCCATATGCCGCGGAGCGGCTGGGCCCGTGAGCCATGGCCGCTGGGCCTGCGCATCCGGAGCCTGTGCTCCGCAACGGGAGAGGCCACAACAGTGAGAGGCCCGCATACCACAAAAAAAAGAAAAAAAAAAGAATCTCTTCTTTTTTGAATTTTATTTATTTATTATACAGCACATTCTTATTGGTTATCTATTTTATACATATTAGTGTAGATATGTCAATCCCAATTCCAGGGTTTTCTGGAATTTCAGGGACTTGGACGACCAAGTTAATATTAGTCAATGTGAATAATCTATTAGCATTCTATGATGTCTCATCAAGACACAGAATCTTAATCTAAAACTATTCTTTATAACGGAGGCTATACTAAGGGATTGGTTCTTGCCTTTTGCACTCCTGACAACTGTGTTACTGGAGGATATTACACGGACTTGTGTTTCAGGGTCATCGTGTCTGAGGAAGCTTGTCTAAGTCTTCATGTCCGTGGGTCTGCCTTACCTGTTCTGATTCCACACTAGCTTCTTTCAGTTTATCCTCTGTTGCCTCTTTACATTTCTTCAGGTGTCTAACTGTTTCTTCCAATTCCTGAAAACGTGATACAGAGATTTTTGACAAACTCCCAATGTACTATATATGGAAGAAAAAGCTTCAATATTGTAATAAATGAGGAACCAAATTATGAAAGTATGATGGGGTACTTTCTAACTCCAGGTGCTACCAGACTATAGGATAAAAACTATTATTTTCAGTTGAACCTACAGTATACATTTGTGTATATGATTATAGATTTTGATTTACAGATTCTCCTGAGAAAAGATGATTAACATCTCTTTCCAGAAATGGAGAATACTTTTCATAGCAGACAATCTCTGTTGGAAGGCAAGAGTTTGATGGTCTCTTGAAGTCCCTTTTCCTTAATTAAATGTGCTTTCATTAGGTTGGGAGTAGATAAAATTCCTGTAATGGCAACAGATGTATCTGAGCTATGGGGAAGAACCAAGTGGTGTAAAGTTCCTGAAAGACTATGAAGTTCACAAGTCTTACTTAGTAACTAGTTCTTTGCATATGTGAGCTTTAGCCATTCTTCAAAAATGAGTATCATTTTTATTAAGTTTAACATGAAGATGAGGTGTCATTGTCAAAGCTCCAGGCTTCATTCCTAGATATGATTCTAAGGACTTAGCTAAGATGAATGACTTGTAAGTTTGTCTTCTTCTATAGAGCCTAGAAAAGCCAGGTGCCCTCATGCTGGGTTTTGCACATGGCCTTTGCTGGTAATCTCTGAGATGAATCTTTGGAATCCTTTTACCTGGCACCGATGCTCCAGCTCCCACCTCCTCTTCTGCTCTGCCTCGAGCTGCAGCTCTTGCTGTTTCTTCTGAGCTGACAGATCATGTTGGATCTTGGCAAATGGCTGCATCTCCTGCTGTAGGTTAGTCATTTCAGATACACATTTCTGGATACTCAGTGACTGGTAGGGCACAAAGAGGGAGACGGTTGGTGAACCTGTCCAAGTTTGGGATTTCCTGTGAATGGTAAACTGTGTGTGGAAATAATCTACCTGTTCATAACTTTTTTTCTGATACTGATCCTTATTTAACTCCATTTGGCTCAATTCTGTTTCTATTTGCTGAAAGTAAATGTGGAAATAACATAGAAAGATGATCAGTGGAGAAACTGGCTTGCTCTTTTTGCCTATAGGCTGACAGAAAGAATCCCACATGTGATCCACAGTTACCAGTTTCTGCTGGGCTCTCCTTCCCATCCAGCCCCCTGAACCCGAAAGAGCTAAGTCTTGTACAATCACTGTGGAAGAGACATCTGGGGAGCCAGAATGTGACACTGGCAGCTAATGAGAAACCAAACAATGATGCAGCAGTATCTCTGCGGGACAAAGAGTCTCCCCCCACCTCACCCCGGGCAATCTGCCCACTTCCCAGGTGTAGCTCTAATTCCCAGAGAACACATGGTGGTGGTGGGGCTCTGAAACCATCTTCACCAGACACCACTCCCTGCCTGGATCCTCATCAGATACTAAGGAGGAGAGGAGAGTTAGGGTTTCTCATACAACCTTCTTCGTCTCTATGTTCTGTGCATTATTCGCCTTAGCTGATAAGAGGAACTTAATTTGGGCCTTTTGATCCTTTATTTTCTCCTTGATGCTGTTCATTATATTTTCCATCTCTGTAAGTGACTGCCGCAGCTCCCGGTTGGTCCGGGATACTTCCACTTCTCTGAAGTTGCTTTCATCAAGGGCTTTCTTTAGCTGTGGGATACAAAGGGAAAATTAGAACATTTTAACCTTCCATTCAGTAAGAGAAGTTTATGTTTAGCTGTGTCCCTATATTTTGTTCTCTTTGGACCTTTCTTTTTAAAAGGAGGTTAAGTGATGGGACTTCCCTGGTGGTCCAGTGGCTAAGACTCTGTGCTCCCAATGCATGGGGGCCGGGTTTGATCCCTGGTCAGGGAACTAGATCCTGTGTGCCACAACTAAAGATCCCGTGTGCTGCAACTAAGACCTGCACAGCCAAATAAATAGATATTTTAAAAAGGAGGGTAAGTGAGGCAATAATAAGAAGTAGATTTGTGGAGAAACACTCTCAGTGATTTTCATAATTTTTAACACTAAAGAACACAATTTTTCTTAGAACAGATAATGTAAATGTATGTGCGTCATTTGCTTTCTAAGAGCATGGCTTTGGAATCAGATAGAAGTTAAAATCTCAGCTTCACCACACACTAGTCAAGTAATTTCAGCTAATTAACTTCCCTAAGCTTCAGGTTCATTATTGGAAAAGTATGAGAATAGCCTACTTCATAGGATTCATGTAACAGTTAAACAAGAGGAGGCAGAGAAGGAATATAGAGCCTGGCACACACTAATTGCTCAGTGCTCATTGCTGTGCTTTAAAGGTTTTTTTTTTTTTTTAAAAAAAAACGTAACCTCGTGACCTCATATATGGAGAAGTGAAAATAAATTATATGGAGTTTATGTAAATACACCTGTCAGTTATTGACTATCCTTGCATATATTTTTATAATATTTATTTTGTCTATTGAGGTATAGTTAATTTATGATATTATATTAGTTTTAGGTGTAGGACAGTGATTAAAAATTTTTATAGATTATACTCCAGTTATTATAAAATACTGGCTATATTCCCTGTGCTGTACAATATATCCTTGTAGCTTATTTACATAGAAGTTTATACTTCTTATGAATATTGCTTTTTGTTTAGAAATTTTAATAAACTTGTCTACTGGAAAAATAACATAGTGATTACTATTGAAAACAAGACAACAGGCCCCCAATGAAGTCACTTATGCTAAACCTCATGTCACCAAACTGAGACTTAATTACAGTTTTGGCACTCCCAGAAAAGGACTCTTAAACCAGTCAATCAGGAATGGCCTGATCAGCATTAGGTGAGTAATCTGCCTGACAGACCCCTGCCATCCCTTAAAGGAAGTAACTCTGCTACTAGTAACTAATCTACTTTTTTGCCTAATATAACTTACTTGTTCCTGCTCCCCTCTGCCTATAAAAGTCTTTCATTTTATACAACTCCTCGGAGCGCCTTTCTATTGTAATCGATTGCATACTGCCTGATTCAGATTGATTTTTGTTCAAATAAGGTCTTAATTTTATTATTCCTCAATTTATCTTTTAACAGTAATGAAATCATTTTACAGAGTTCCCCCTCTTCCTCATATGCCCTTAAATGAGTACCACTGGATTTGTAGGGAGAAGAGACGGCAGCTCTCCTCCCCCTTCACTCCCCCCAACACCCAAGGTCCTACCTGGTCTCTGGGGGTTCCTCCCATCCCCTTAGTTGTCCGTGGTCCCCCAGGTGCCCTCGTTGTAAGGAGACGCGAATTCCCCGTCCTCCTAGTGCACCGTCTTCACCACGCCCCCCCATATTCCTTTTAATATACCATTCTGACAGTCATATTATCATGTAACTTAATGACTACAAAAGGGATAAACTGGCAGCAATGTCACTGTGATAACGTTAGCTTAAGAATCTCTTCTTTATTGAATTTTATTTATTTATTATACAGCACGTTCTTATTGGTTATCTATTTTATACATATTAGTGTAGATATGTCAATCCCAATTCCAGGGATTTCTGGAATTTCAGGGGCTTGGACGACCAAGTTAATATTAGTCAATATCAATCAATCTTTTAGCATTCTATGATGTCTCAGCAAGACACAGAATCTTAATCTAAAACTATTCTTTATAACGGAGGGTATACTAAGGTATTGGTTCTTGCCTTTTGCACTCCTGACAACTGTGTTACTGAAGGATATTACACGGACTTGTGTTTCAGGGTCATCGTGTCTGAGGAAGCTTGTCTAAGTCTTCATGTCCGTGGGTCTGCCTTACCTGTTCTGATTCCACACTAGCTTCTTTCAGTTTATCATCCGTTGCCTCTTTACATTTCTTCAGGTGTCTAACTGTTTCTTCCAATTCCTGAAAACGTGATACAGAGATTTTTGAAAATCTCCCAATGTACTATATATGGAAGAAAAAGCTTCAATATTGTAATAAATGAGCAAGCAAATTATGAAAATATGATGGGGTACTTTCTAACTCCAGGTGCTACCAGACTATAGGATAAAAACTATTATTTTCAGTTGAACCTACAGTATACATTTGTGTATATGATTATAGATTTTGATTTACAGATTCTCCTGAGAAAAGATGATTAACCTCTCTTTCCAGAAATGGAGAATACTTTTCATAGCAGACAATCTCTGTTGGAAGGCAAGAGTTTGATGGTCTCTTGAAGTCACTTTTCCTTAATAAAATGTGCTTTTCAATAGGTTGGGAGTAGATAAAAGTCCTGTAATGGCAACAGATGTATCCGAGCTACGGGGAAGAACCAAGGGCTGTAAAGTTCCTGAAAGATTATGAAGTTCACAAGTGTTACTTAGTAACTAGTACTTTGCATATGTGAGCTTTAGCCGTTCTTTAAAATGAGTATCATTTTTATTAAGTTGAACATGAAGACGAGGTGCCATAGTCAAAGCTCCAGGCTTCATTCCTAGATATGATTCTAAGGACTTAGCTAAGATGAACGACTTGTAAGTTTGTCTTCTTCTATAGAGCCTAGAAAAGCCAGGTGCCCTCATGCTGGGTTTTGCACATGGCCTTTGCTGGTAATCTCTGAGATGAATCTTAGGAATCCTTTTACCTGGCACCGATGCTCCAGCTCCCACCTCCTCTTCTGCTCTGCCTCGAGCTGCAGCTCTTGCTGTTTCTTCTGAGCTGACAGATCATGTTGGCTCTTGGCCAACAGCTGCATCTCCTGCTGTAGGTTAGTCATTTCAGATACACATTTCTGGATACTCAGTGACTGGTAGGGCACAAAGAGGGAGACGGTTGGTGAACCTGTCCAAGTTTGGGATTTCCTGTGAATGGTAAACTGTGTGTGGAAATAATCTACCTGTTCATAACTTTTTTTCTGATACTGATCCTTATTGAACTCCATTTGGCTCAATTCTGTTTCTATTTGCTGAAAGTAAATGTGGAAATAACATAGAAAGATGATCAGTGGAGAAACTGGCTTGCTCTTTTTGCCTATAGGCTGACAGAAAGAATCCCACATGAGATCCACAGTTACCAGTTTCTGCTGGGCTCTCCTTCCCATCCAGCCCCCTGAACCCGAAAGAGCTAAGTCTTGTACAATCACTGTGGAAGAGACAGCTGGGGAGCCAGAATGTGACACTGGCAGCTAATGAGAAACCAAACAATGATGCAGCAGTATCTCTGCGGGACAGAGTCTCCCCCCACCTCACCCCGGGCAATCTGCCCACTTCCCAGGTGTAGCTCTAATTCCCAGAGAACACATGGTGGTGGTGGGGCTCTGAAACCATCTTCACCAGACACCACTGCCTGCCTGGATCCTCATCAGATACTAAGGAGGAGAGGAGAGTTAGGGTTTCTCATACAACCTTCCTCCTCTCTATGTTCTGAGCCTTATTCGCCTTAGCTGATAAGTGGAACTTAATTTGGGCCTTTTGATCCTTTATTTTCTCCTTGATGCTGTTCAGTACCTTTTCCAACTCTGTAAGTGTCTGCCGCAGCTCCCGGTTGGTCCGGGATACTTCCACTTCTCTGAAGTTGCTTTCATCAAGGGCTTTCTTCAGCTGTGGGATACAAAGGGACAATTAGAACATTTTAACCTTCCATTCAGTAAGAGAAGCTTATGTTTAGCTGTGTCCCTATATTTTGTTCTCTTTGGACCTTTCTTTTAAGAAGGAGGTTAAGTGATGGGACTTCCCTGGTGGTCCAGTGGCTAAGACTCTGTGCTCCCAATGCATGGGGGCCGGGTTTGATCCCTGGTCAGGGAACTAGATCCTGTGTGCCACAACTAAAGATCCTGTGTGCTGCAACTAAGACCTGCACAGCCAAATAAATAGATATTTTAAAAAGGAGGGTAAGTGAGGCAATAATAAGAAGTAGATTTGTGGAGAAACACTCTCAGTGATTTTCATAATTTTTAACACTAAAGAACACAATTTTTCTTAAAACAGATAATGTACATGTATGTGCGTCATTTGCTTTCTAAGAGCATGGCTTTGGAATCAGACAGAAGTTAAAATCTCAGCTTCACCACACACTAGTCAAGTAATTTCAGCTAATTAACTTCCCTAAGCTTCAGGTTCATTATTGGAAAAGTATGAGAATAGCCTACTTCATAGGACTCATGTAACTGTTAAACAAGAGGAGGCAGAGAAGGAATATGGAGCCTGGCACACACTAATTGCTCAGTGCTCATTGCTGTGCTTTAAAGGTTTTTTTTTTTTTAAAAGCTTAAGCTCGTCTCTTTCTGTCACTTTTGACCTCATGTATGGAGATGTGAAAATAAATTATATGGAGTTTATGTAAATACACCTGTCAGTTATTGACTATCCTTGCATGTATTTTTACAATATTCCTTTTTTGTCTATTGAGGTATAGTTGATTTATGATATTATATTAGTTTTATGTGTAGGACATAGTGATTAAAAATTTTTATTGATTATACTCCAGTTATTATAAAATACTGGCTATATTCCCTGTGCTGTACAATATATCCTTGTAGCTTATTTACATAGTAGTTTATACTTCTTATGAATATTGCTTTTTGCTTAGAAATTTAAATAAACTTGTCTACTGGAAAAATAACATAGTGATTACTATTCAAAACAAGACAACAGGCCCACAAGGAAGTCACTTATGCTAAACCTTATGTCACCAAACTGAGACTTAATTACAGTTTTGTCTCTCCCAGAAAAGGACTCTTAAACCAGTCAATCAGGAAAGGCCTGATCAGCATTAGGTGAGTAATCTGCCTGAAAGACCCCTGCCATCCCTTAAAGGAAGTAACACTGCTAGTAGTAACTAATCTACTTTTTTGCCTAGTATAACTTCCTTGTTCCTGCTCCCCTCTGCCTATAAATGTCTTTCATTTTATACAACTCCTCAGAGCGCCTTTCTATTGCAATCGATTGCATACTGCCTGACTCAAATTGATTTTTGTTCAAATAAACTCTTAATTTTATTATTCCTCAATTTATCTTTTAACAGTACTGAAATCATTTTACAGAGTTCCCCCTTTTCCTCATATGCCCTTAAATGAGTATCACTGGATTTGTAGGAAGAAGGCACGGCAGCTGAGAAGGAGACAATAGGAGTGTGGTATTCTCTGTGGCTTGTAAGTATTTAACTTGTCAAAGTAAAAAGTCAAAATTGTTACCTTTCTCTTTATTCTTGCTCATTCCCTCAGATCCTAACCTCACACTACAGTGTTAGTCTTTTATTATCACCCAACTAAATTTCTGTTAGATATTCCACCATTTCCTCAATCAGAGCTTTGTCAAAACTGAGTAAGCCCTAAAAACTATCCCTCAAAAGTACCCTGGAAAGCAGTTGTGATGATTTCCATTTTGATTGAGGAAACTGAGACTCAGAAGTGAAGTCATCTGCACAGATAGTAAATTTACACATTGCTAATAAGAGGCAGCGCTGGGAGTCTTAAACAGTGCACCCTGAGCCCACCCCTGCCACTAACTGCTCAAGACATCACACTCATACTGTTCCTTGGTCTCTCCTGCACAAGTTCACCCTCTTTACTGATCCCTGTTAAAAGGATTTAATTTTTAAATATTCTGAACAACTCTCTCTGAATAAAGGTACTTTTAATTTCAGTGTCCATTTTTGTTTCCCACAGAAATTATTTCTATAATATTTTAACACTTATACAGTGCTTTTTCAACTTACAAAGCATCATATAAACGCTTGAATCTGATTTTGTGACTGTGCGCTGTCAAGTGCAATTGCTAAATATGCTAAATTTGGCAAAATACAGACTGGCCACCCCAACCAAGTCTTGGAATTATTTTAATTACTCCCTCCGCTGTGCTTATGATACATTTAGTGTCTGATTTTTCTATTAATTAAAATGGATTTTTGATTTGATTGTTCTCTATTTTCAACAGAAACACTTTGCTTGGCTCTAATCATCTGAAGCCCAGAGTAAATGCTCTAGTTCCCCTTAGCCTCCATGTTTCCAGTTTCTCTTTATTCTTACCTACTCTCCACTGCTAACAGACTAACCGACCTAACATTGTGCTTACAGCCTTCTCAGAAACCTACAGTGCTCTCCTTTTACCTAATACTTTCCATCCAACATTCTGGGAGTCAAGGCCATCTACCAGCTGGTCTCATCTAAGCTAACCCCCTTTTCTCAGAAATTTCCTAAAGTCTCTGTTCTGATCAAGAGAGGAAAATCCTTTTTCTTTGCTCACATGTCCTATTTATTCCTGTAACTAACTTTCTTCATCCTCTTACATAGAGTGTCACAGCCCTGTCAGCTCTGCCAGTCTCAACCCTGTAGAATTTCGTCAAGCTTCCCCTCTTCTTCGATCACCCAACCAGCCTAAAACAAACTTTCCCTTACTTTTGAATTCCTTTAAAATTGTACACAGCTTCTAGCTATCCAGGAAACATCTTCTGATGTCTTCCTAGTTGTCTCATGTAAAGAGTGGAGATGACAATTAAATAAGGGGTAATTTAGCACGGACCACATCTTCTGCTGTTTTTACTTGTGCCTCTTAGGAGCAGGTAGGTGCATGATGGATGCTAGTTAAGTGAATAGAGGAGACAGGTGATTGGCCATCTGCCTAGCAGATGGCAGTCTCCTCCTTCCCACTCAGTTATTATTCTCCAATGGGAAGGCTGTCACCAAGGCATTCCTTCATTGGGCAGATAACTGTATATCAGAAACTTTTTGTGTGTTAAGTTACAAACAGCATAGTGATGTATCTGGCCTCCTGGCAAAATGGGGATTAGAAGAACCAAAGAACAACTGTAGCCATTCTCGGAAATTCTGTGGCTGGTTCTCCTCTTCAAAGGCATTCACCTAGAGGGAGACTTTTGTCACTTGCCTCCATACCTCAGTCACTTCCCGTTGTGCTGCTTTCCTTGCAGTTTCTCTCTCAATTTGAAACTGCTTCCTTAGAGCATCTATGCGTTCAGCATGCAATTCTGCTTCTATTTTGGATTCTTCACTCATCTGTTCTCTGTTTTGAAAAAGAGACATGATAAATCACCTTTAGAAAACATCTTAGTAGGCGTCATTTACCAATGAGAAGCAGATCAGTCACCAGGTAAAAATCACTGATCTGGAACTCATTAACAGAAGAAGAAATAAGCATTTACCTACAGCATTCAAAAACAAAAAGTTATTCAATATAAAGAGATCCACCCAAAAGAGTGAAACACATACTCTTGTTTTAACCAATACTGTGTAGTCTTGAGCCAGCAACATTTCACCAGAATATAAAATTTGTACAGATTACAAATATGAAAACTACCTTCTTTGCTTTAGCTTATACTTGTCTGCTATACCAGTATGTCCACTACATGAAAGGAATAAAGATCCACATGCACAATGCATTTCCCTTGGGTATAAATTTTCATGGGATGTTATTAATATCTAAATCCTATTTGCCTAGATAAAGTTTAACAAAAAAAAACTTTAGTGGGTTGACCTGAACTTGATGGGTTTGACCTCACTAATCTCAGGGAAAAAGTTGAAAACAATGAATGGTTTAGCAGCTGCTTAAATGGAATTATCCCACTCCTGGAGGGGTTATTCCCATCCATCCTTCTGTTTCTACTTTTCCAAATCATGCTTTTAAAGGACACATAAGCTTCTGATAGAAAAGGTTTGGCAGAAACATGTAAGTATCCCTTCCAACTTGGTTTAAAACTTCATGTACAGAAGAAGACTGACACTATATGAGGGAAGAGCTGAAAAGGAGCGTACCCCAGCCAGCTAATATCTGCTCTGCTCAACTATGCCTGCTTCCTTCACATGGCTCTGCTAGGAGTACTAGCTCAATGTAGGGAAAAAGGGTTTAACTGGTTTATGTGAATTAGCCAAACTTTCTCTTCCAGAGGCTCTTCCCTAATTCCACTGTGACTATACTGCCCTTACATGAAGGTTTCCAACTTCCGTAGCTCAAGTTCTTTGCTTTCCAATTTCTCTTGAACAGGATCAAGCTTTGTTTGCAGCTGATGATTTGTCTGGAGAGCTTGCTCCAGGCTCATAGCCAGTTTCCTGTTTTCTTCTCTAGCTACATCTAGAGCTTTTTGTAGAGCCTCCATCTGAAAGAGAGAAGAAAGAAGATTGTTTTTAATTCCACTGTAACAGATACAAGAAGTCCATAACACTCTATATTCACTCTTTAAACGTTGAAACAATAATTATTTGGAACCAGAACCAAAGACTCCAGATGCCTGGAATATATATATGTGAGAACTTATTACAGACAGTCCTTAGGAGACTCGTAGAAGGTGATAGGAAGGGTATGCTCCACTGGTCACTAGAGAGTTTTGGAAAATAGAGCCAACTTACTTATCCTAATTTCTAAGGTTTTAAACCAGTTGAACTCCCCTTCCTGATCCTATGACCCTCTGGTCTCACTGCCTAGAGAGATAAGAACTGGCAACTGTCCCTTGTATATCCTTCTAGAAAAAGCTTTTTATAGGAAATATCTCTATTTTATATGTGTGCATATGTGTAGATACATATTCATGTGTGTATACACCTATAAACATGTGAGTATGCCTCCTTATTAAGTGGGATCACTCTCGTTACTTCTGACTAAAGTTATGTTTTTTTCTAAGCCCTTTAAGTTCACTTGTGCATTAATACATGAAAAGAATGCAGACCATATAAGACAAAGAGAGTTAGGCATAATTATGGTCCTGGTTTGCCAATAAATGGTTCACTGTAAGATCACAGACCCATTTCCCATTTGGAAATATGTCACTGTTCAAAACTCAGACTTGAATGGAAAGGAAATTTACCCGATTGTTTTACTCCATTTTTCCAAAATAGCAATATGCCAATAAAATAAAAAATATCAACGTTATCATCTATAAAAACCTGGCTTCTACCTTACTGTTGTGCTGGGCATCCACGACAAGGATTCTGGACCGCCTCTGGTCCACTTCTGCTTCCAGCTTCTGTACCCGCTGTTGATTTAGAGCCCTGTAAATGAAGGGCACAGGGAGAGTGACCACAGAAAAGTACCATCTAGGAGTGATACCACTGGGAGTTACAGGGCACCTTCCAGGAAGCCCAAATGGCATATGTAGTGGGCTACAGATGCTCAGAATATCTGAGAGTTGGCAGGAGACAATTAGTAGCCTCAGCTTCAGGTTAAGAAACTAATTTTCCTATGGATTAAAACTTGTCCCATTTATGATTCAATTTGGCTTTATATATTAAAGTATCAGTACATGTTAATGACTAACTTATGGGCTGGTAACTTTATACTAAATATATATTACTAGTACAAAAATATATCACCTCTGTATGGACTGGCTTGCTGTTGAGATTTCTGCTTTTTACCCAGAATTTTATTGTGAATAGTAAACAATTTTTAATACCATTCCCTTGACTTTTTTTTTTAAGTTCAGAGGTAATACAGATTCATAATATGTAAAAAAACCAAGCACAATGAAGAATATAAAACTCACTTGTTCTCCCATAACACAGAGGCAATATTCACCACTAATGTATTACAATAGGTCTTACAGGTCTGATTAAACTCAAACCATTTGTTCATTAACCTAAAAGGGAAACTTTTATGTAATTTTTGAAACATTTAAAGGAGTTCACTTACAAAACATGGCTAAAAGTAGTTCTCAGAATGATTCATCTAAAATAAATAAGATACTAATTAATGGATAATTAATTCAAACAGAAGTAGACACTTGGCTTTAATCTTGACAATTATCATTCTGTAGACTCAAGGGCAGGTATAAATGGTGTAGAAAACAGCAAGGATAAAACAGCATATATCACATGAATTTCTAGAATACATACTTATTTACATTGCTACAAAATATGAGAATTTTTGGATATCATTTTTATTTATAATTCCAGATTTTCCTGAATTTGCTAGTTCTTTAAATACCATTTTACTACTTTATTTTCACAAGGGAATCAATAGAAAATGACTGTTTCTTGACTGCACTCTGTTCTTTACTACAACGCTGCAGAATAATACAAGTACAAAGACAGAAAAATAATCTCTGGTACCTTTCTTTCTTGAGGCCTGCAATCTCTGCATCCCTCCGCCCAAGCTCTATTTGCACTTTTTCCAGAGCGCCTTGCATCTTACTGTGAGAAGCCAACACATTCTCCAACATGATTGTAACTTTGCAGTTGTCTTCTTTAGCTTCTGCCAGTTGTTGCTGAAAGTTTCCCACCTAATAGAAAATGAAATAAGACAAAGATATTTGATCCTTTCTGGTTATTTTTCTGCTGAGTCCCATGACTTCTAGAAGAGTATGGAAACCAGGTCCGGTAGAATGCTAAGAGGAATAATTAAAGTATATTTTATATTTATTTTGTTTCTTAAGTTATTTTGACTTTGAAAAAAAGAAAACTAGACCCTAGATCATATGGATCCTATGAAGAGCTCTGCAGTGCATCCTAACTATTGTTGTGTCACAGCACATATATTAACTAGAGACATAAGGACCAACAGCTTCTTGGGTCTAGAGGTGGTCCCAGACTGGCCTGTGCTAGCCCTCCTCAGCTATCTTACCACAGGGTCAGAAGAAGATAACACCATTGAAGCCCATCAGAATTATCTGAGGAAAGAGGACCATAAGTGGAAGCTGCTGAAGAATGATGTGACTCACAGCCCTCTTCAGAGGGGCAAAATCTAGCACCTGCTGTCAAGAATTTTGGGATATTACCCCTCTTCCCACTAAGTACACACACTGTTAAGCAGAAAGCATTTGGTAATTTGACTTAACATAAACTCTTAACAGTGTTATATCACATTAATAATACATAAGTAGGTGGTTATTATTACCAAGGTCAGATGTGTTTCAACAGAAAAAAATAGGACTTTTGATTATTTTAAGACAGGAAGAAAAAAAAACATTGGGAGTTAAATCATGTATTTTTAAAGGAAATATTTTAGAGCTCTTCTAAAGTTATCCTTTCTTTAGGAAAAAAAATCCTCTTCTGATCAATCCTCATTCTGTTTTACTAAAGGTAACAAGTAAAGAAAGAATATGGCTCATGAAAGATTTCAGAAGTGCTTCATTTCAGTAACAGACTTCAGAAAGGATTGATGTCTTGCCTTCTTGTTCTCCCTGTCCTCCAAAGCTTCGAGGTCATGTTTCAACTTCTGACACTCTTTTAGGGCTGCAGCACGACCCTTCACAACTCGTGAGAGCTCAAGTTCTTTCTTTTCAAGAATGGATTTCACCTTAGTAGAAAAAAAGAAATGATAAATGATTCTCCCAAAGCACAGCCAATCAGCAATTAGAATAAGACACAGCAATTTAGAAACCAAATTTAAAATGTTTAATTAAATATGCTCATATATTATTGTAAATAAAAACTAGCTTTAGTAGCTGTTTTTCCCCTTAAAACTACAAAGCAAAAAAATCTGTTAATAAACATGGGCAAATCTCTAATATATGTCAATCTCTATGGCAGCGCAGAATGAAGGTAAGGGAGATGAGACAATGATGCTAAGATGAAAAACACGGGAGAAACTGATTATCACAGAATTTGAAAATATAACGTAAATTCATATCATAAAAGCAAAGGTGAATAACTAGATAGTGTCAAGAAAATAGTGTTACAGAAGTGTTCTAAATACTGTCCTAATCCTAATTAGAAGTATTCGACTTTTACAAATCTGAAACACTTTTAGTATATCTACAGAGTTGTTTCAGATTCATCATACTATTCTAAATACTACTCTTTAAAAAAATATTTTATCTTGAAATACAGAGTCACAGGAGTTTACAAAATTAGTGCAGAGTCCCCATGCACTCATTTCCCTGCTTCTAATGATGACATCTTATATTGTAGTTCAACATTAAAATCAGGAAATAGACTTTAATGAGAAAAACTACACTACAAAACTTACAATTTTCAGTTATTATTTTTTTTTCAGTACACGTGTCTCTCATTGTTGTGGCCTCTCCCATTGCGGAGCAGAGGCTCCGGACATGCAGGCTCAGCGGCCATGGCTCACGGGCCCAGCCGCTCCGTGGCATGTGGGATCTTCCCGGACCGGGGCACGAACCCGCATCCCATGCATCGGTAGGCGGACTCTCAACCACTGCGCCACCAGGGAAGCCCTTCACCATTTTTTTTAACCTGCATTCATCTGTGTATGCACACATGCACATAGCTCTATGTAATTTGACCCCATGCACATATTCCTGTGGTCACGACAACCAAGATACAGAACTGCTCCACTGCCGCAAACAACTCACTTGTGCTACTTCTCTGTGTTCACACCCTCCCCCAAACTCATCCCATGCCCCTGGCAACCAGTAATTTGTTCTCTATCGCTACTGTTTTTGTCATTTCAAGAATGTTATTTGAAACATTTAAAAATAATTAATTTTAGTATAATACATTCACATTTTTTAAAACAGACTTACTGAAATATAGTTGAAATACAATAAGCTATGTATATTTAAAGTGTACAATATTGATATATGTATAAACCATAATCATGATAATGAACACTTCCATTATCCCAAAAGTTCCCTTATGCCTTTTTGTAATTTCCCCCACTTCTATATCTCCCTGTTCCTACACATCCACCCAAGGCTACCACTGACCTGTTTTTCTGTCACAATCAATTCACTTTTATTTCCTAGAATTTTATAGAAATGAAATCATATTTGATGTACTCATTTTTGAATGATTTTCCACTCAGCACAATTATTGTGAGATTCACTCACTCTTCTTTATATATCAATACTTCTTCCTTTCTGTTGCTGAACAGTGTTCTGCTGAACACTGGAGTTGTTCCAGTTTTAAGCTGTTACAAGTAGAGCTGCTCTGGGCAGTGGTATACAGATCTTCGTGTAGATATATGCTTTCATTTATCTTTGGTGAATGCATAGGAGTGGACTGGCTGGGTTGTATGGTAGTAGTATGTCTCACTTTTAAAGAAACTACCAAACTATTTTCCAGAGTGGCCGAGTGATTTGACATTCCCTTCAGCAATGTATGAGAGTTCCTCCACATCTTCACTAACACTTGGGGTAATCAGTTTTTCAATCTTAGACATTCTAATAGTGTGTGGTAGTACTTCACTGCAGTTTTAATTTGCATTTCCCTAATGACTGATGTTTAACATCTTTTCAGGTGCTTATTTATCATCCGTATATCTTTTTTGGTGAAACGTGTGTTCACCAAATAAATAAAATACTTTGCGCCTTTTTTTTCCAGATTGTTTTTCCTTCTTAGTGAGTTTTGAGAGTTTTTAATAAACTGTGGAGACAAGACCTTTATCAGATATGTGATTTGAAAATGTTTTCTTCCCCCAGCCTGTAGCTTTTCATTTTCTTAACAATGTCTTTGAAGAGCATACGTTGTCAATGTTCCATTTTTTTCCTTTATGGATCATGCTTTTTATGTCAAATCTAAGAAATCTTAGTGTAATCCAAGATCACAATGGTTTCATCCTATGTTTCAGAAGTTTTACAGTGTTGTTTTACCTTTAGGGCTTTCATCCATTTTGAGTTAATATTTATATATGGTAAGAGGTATGGATCAAAGGTATTTTGTTGTTGTTTTTTGTTTGTTTCTGCATATGATACCCAATTACTTTAGCACATTTGTTGAAAAGACCATCCTTTCTCTACTTTTACTTCTGTTGAAACTAAAATGTTCATAAAATTTTTCTGGATGGGTAGCACATTCACATTACTCTTAAGGTACAAAAGGATAAAGTGAAAAATCTCCCAGCCACCCAGCTTCCTTCCTCGAAAATAATGTTGCCAATTTATTACGATTCATTTTAGAGAGACTCTATTCAAAAGTGAATACATATGTATACTTCATCGCCCCAACCCTTTTGCACACAAATAGTAAAATACTCTGTATGCTCTTCTGAACCTTGACTGTTTTAACCTAATAATAGATATGTTATGATTAAGATAAATATATCTTCAAACAGTATTCCAAACTATGGATATACCATGATTTATTTAGCCAGCCTCTTACTGATGGACTTTTGGTTGTTTCTAGTCTTTTGCTAATAACAAACAATACTTCAGAAAGTAACCTTGTAAACATGTCTTATGTACAAGCTAGTGTATCTGTAGGAAAGAGTACAACTGTGGGTGTAAAGTGATAAACAAAGCCAAATTGTCCTCCACAGGAAAAGGGCACTCCAAACAGCAGCAAAGAAGAATGCCTTTTCCCCACATCTTCCTCAATATTATACTTCCTTATAACTTTTAACCTGTAACGTTAAAAATACTTTAACGTCTTCTGTAAGGATTCAAGAATAGTACAAAAGATGCTAACTTATAAGGTTTTGAAAACCTATTGGATTTTGTTCTAGAAAAGCACATTAGGAAGAATATAGTTTGTATAATTTTACCAGTGCTTATAAATTATTTATAAAAATGAAAAGGCCACTAGCAAAAGTGCTTACAGGAAGGGTCTAAATTGTAGTTAACTCTAGAAGACAAGCTATAGTACTTTCTATTTTTAAATACCAAACAAAGATGGATGCTCTAGTCAGTTTTCTTTGGGAAGTATTTTCCAGTGTTCAAGTTCTCAGGGCTTCTATTTATGTATTTCTACTTGAAAATCAGGCTTTCCCCATTTTACTGTAAATGTTAAGACTATTAGCATTAATTTTTAAAGTGAAAATTAGATTAAAAATCTCAATGGTTACTCTTAAGCCAAATATGACATTTCTGTGTCCAAATCAAAAACTAAGTATGCAATAGCCAGAATGATGGTTTTGATCTACATCATCAGTTTTTGCTGTTTGTGAAGAAGTTCTTTCCTTGTTGTTACTCACACCTCCGAACGTTATCTTTCTAGATGTTACTACTTTTCTTCATTGTCGTATAAATCTGAAATTTCCTTATGATTTAATTTGTGGCCTTCACTTACCGAATCCCGGTGAAGAAAATTTGGGGACTCATCATTTTTTAATGGTCTTGAGGCAAGAATGTCTATTTTACCTTCCAGTCTTCCCTCCATGGTTTTAATGGCATTCAAAAGAGTCTTTAGAGAGATCCCAGAGTCTCCAATCTCCTGAGAAGACCTCACAGAAGTCAGGGTAGGTGCAAAGGTCACATGGTGTGTAGGGTTTGGCCTAACACTGGGCAAAACAACTGATGAACTTCGTTCCTTTACAGTGTTGACACGGGGCCTATGGCTTTAAAGCAATTTTGAAGATGCAGGCCTCTCTGGAGACTTCCTCCTTCTTGGAAGCATCAGCAATTTAAAAAGACAAAATCAACTAAACCTAGAATTATTTTTCAGTGAGTGCCCCCTTTACTATGAGACACAACACAACGTTCTAAATGAAGCTGGGGTGGAAAATATACTTTAAAATGTGTTCCTTTGCTTTCAGAATGAAGAAAATACTAGTGTAAAGTATGTCCTCATGAAGAAACAAAGCAGATCTAATGAGGTCCCCTTTACCAGTATAGTCAGATTGTTAGAACCCATTTGAAGACACATTCTAGTTGCTTGGTTACCAAGGGTATACATACACAAACGTTATAGTTAAAGAAGTTACACATGCTTACACTGTTAAAAATTCAGAATAAATAATGTGATAAATTTGTAAATCATTGTTAATAGTCTCAGTAGTCTCAGTCTCAATAGCCACCATGCTAACAAGTAAGCACCTTCACTACTAATACCTCCTTCAAGTGCACTATTGCAAGTATATCTTGTTGGCAATGAGTTCTGCATTCGCCTGTAATTAAAAACCCCAAGATACTTGTTCCTCACCTCTGCCAAAAGTTTTAAGGTTCAAATTAAAAAAACACTTCCTCTATGATAGAGATTCTCGATGCTTTCATCATGATGATGTCCCCTATGCATGCTCACAATACAATCTATTTTGTTTCTGAAAGGCATAACCTTCTATTCTATAATAAAGTCTGCCGAGTACATTCCTAATCCTGCAATTAGAGCATGCAAGTTGAATGTCCCAATACTGCTTCAGGCATCTTTATGAACTCTTCTGTGGTTGAGTGGAACCTTGTACATCGAGGGTGTTTAAAATATTTTTGATAAATTGAGTCAAGTGAGAGAATATTCATCTTTCTGGGATCATACGGTGAGGTGGGGAGAAAGTCACCAATTTCTTAAAAGCTAATTAAAACAACATAGAAGCAATCTGTTTTATAGCTATTAATCACACCTGAGCATATTTGCCCTCTAGTGCCTTATTCAACTTGCGTAGATGGTTGTTCTGTGAACTGGTTTCAGTAAAAGGATGTAGTTGTTCTTCTAGCTCCTTAACTTTTGTCTAGAGGGAAAACAGAAGAATAAAAAAACAAGTCTCATTAAAGAAATATATATATACACACACACACACACACACACACACACACACACACACGCCAAAACAGAAAAAAAAAGATGTCACAAGTTTTGCAGAAAAAAATCACAGAAAATCCTTAAAACTTGTAAAAAGCGATCCTGTTTTTCTAATGATGCTATTTCAACTAAAATAGCTATTTCAACAAATAAAATAGGCTATAGCCCTATACATGTACTGAGATAATTCATTTGGTTTATAGCATTTATGGAAACTCCAAATTAACATGACTCATGAATATAACAGTGAGACTTTGTGGGTAAAATATTTCAATTTTAAAGAAATTGTGGTATCTAGTATTCAAAACCCTTTCTGAGTACGGATGATTAGAATTGTCAATATGTAAGGAGACAAGAGTCTTGTGTTTACCCACAGAGAATTACGCAAGTTGAATTAACAGAATTCTTAGAGGCTGGATTATATTTGAAAACTAACTCATAAAGCTGACTACTCACATCTTTCACTTTAAAGAAAAGATGATTTGGGGGAATAAAATCATTAATATTTACTCACAAATCTCCAAATTGTGTGTTTTTCTACATTTTCTTCCTCTTATTCCCAACCCTCTCAATACAAATCGACACTTAACATTACTGAGCTTATCTCTGAATCAGAAAAAAAATTCATCCACAATTTTTAATTTAGATCAACCTTTTCCTCTCTCAGTATCTTTTCTTGTTTCCCACCTCTGAAGGGCAAACTCCTCTTGGTTGTAGCTACTGATTGTTTTCAAGAACTGTTAAAATTTGAGTGCTAATACTTCATTTTTTTTAGAAAGGCTACATGAAAACACATTTTGTCTTAGCAAATCTCTCTTGTTCCATCAGCAGAATCCTTTTTCTCATCTTTGCCTGTTTCTGGTGCTCTTTTCCACAGTGTACAGTATAAAACATGTTCCGTGGCTCCCCCTTAAGTGTATTCACTTAAGGTTCAGAATTAGAATGGCTGCCTCTAAAGAGAGGTATTGATGCAACACTTATTCTCATTTTAAACGTAAGCAAACTGCTGTTAACCTTAGAACTCAGTGGAAAATACTGATGAACACTCAAGAATTTTCGATTTGCCTCTCTTCAAACAAAACACAGAATATCCTTGTTCCACAATATTTCTCAGGTAACTTACGCTACCCCCAGCCTCAGAGTACTCAATAAAATGCCCTGAAACTTGTCAGATGGCATGTTCTCATCTATAAAGCACTTTACTTTTTATACTGGGTTTCTTTTTTGGAAGAATTTCTAATTCAGGACACTGAAATGGGGAAGAACACAGAAGCAAATAAATCCTGCTGCCCTCAGAGATCTGATGTTCCTGTGTCATTAAAATCCAAGTAGCTTCCACAGCTAGCTTACCAGGCAGTCTCGGAAATACCAGTATTTAGGTCAAGGTCATATCCTCCTACTGTTTCAAATGATCTAAATATATATAGATACATATTTTTAAAAAACTGAGGTAGAGTTGATTTATAATATTATGTAAGTTTCAACTATACAACATAGGGATTCACAATTTTTAAAGATTATACTCCATTTATAGTTATTATAAAATATCGGCTATAGTCCATGTAATGTACAATATATCTTTGTAGCTTATTTTATACACAGTAGTCTGTACTTCTTAATCTCCTACCCTAATATTGCCCCTTACATATATTTTCTAGTATAAAACTATAAAAACATAACACTATAGAAACTGTGAGACACCTAAGAAATGGATGAAAAGGAACTTTGTGTGTGTGTGTGTGTGTGTGTGTGTGTGTGTGTGTGTGTGGTTTGCGGGCCTCTCACTGTTGTGGCCTCTCCCATTGCGGAGCACAGGCTCCGGACACGCAGGCTCAGCGGCCATGGCTCACGGGCCCAGCCGCTCCGTGGCACGTGGGATCTTCCCGGACCGGGGCACGAACCCGCGTCCCATGCATCGGTAGGCGGACTCTCAACCACTGCGCCACCAGGGAAGCCCTTCACCATTTTTTTTAACCTGCATTCATCTGTGTATGCACACATGCACATAGCTCTATGTAACTGGACCCCATGCACATATTCCTGTGATCACGACAACCAAGACACAGAACTGCTCCACTGCCGCAAACAACTCACTTGTGCTACTTCTCTGTGTTCACACCCTCCCACAAACTCATCCCATGCCCCTGGCAACCAGTTATTTGTTCTCTATCGCTACTGTTTTTGTCATTTCAAGAATGTTATTTTAAACATTTAAAAATAATTAATTTTAGTATAATACATTCACATTTTTTAAAACAGCCTTACTGAGATATAGTTGAAATACAATAAGCTATGTATATTTAAAGTGTACAATTTTGATATATGTATAAACCATAATCATGATAATGAACACTTCCATTATCCCAAAAGTTCCCTTATGCCTTTTTGTAATTTCCCCCACTTCTATATCTCCCTGTTCCTACACATCCACCCAAGGCTACCACTGACCTGTTTTTCTGTCACAATCAATTCACTTTTATTTCCTAGAATTTTATAGAAATGAAATCATATTTGATGTACTCATTTTTGAATGATTTTCCACTCAGCACAATTATTGTGAGATTCACTCACTCTTCTTTATATATCAATACTTCTTCCTTTCTGTTGCTGAACAGTGTTCTGCTGAACACTGGAGTTGTTCCAGTTTTAAGCTGTTACAAGTAGAGCTGCTCTGGGCAGTTGTATACAGATCTTCGTGTAGATATATGCTTTCATTTATCTTTGGTGAATGCATAGGAGTGGACTGGCTGGGTTGTATGGTAGTAGTATGTCTCACTTTTAAAGAAACTACCAAACTATTTTCCAGAGTGGCCGAGCGATTTTACATTCCCTTCAGCAATGTATGAGAGTTCCTCCACATCTTCACTAACACTTGGGGTAATCAGTTTTTCAATCTTAGACATTCTAATAGTGTGTGGTAGTACCTCACTGCAGTTTTAATTTGCATTTCCCTAATGACTGATGTTTAACATCTTTTCAGGTGCTTATTTATCATCCGTATATCTTTTTTGGTGAAACGTGTGTTCACCAAATAAATAAAATACTTTGCGCCTTTTTTTTCCAGATTGTTTTTCCTTCTTAGTGAGTTTTGAGAGTTTTTAATAAACTGTGGAGACAAGACCTTTATCAGATATGTGATTTGAAAATGTTTTCTTCCCCCAGCCTGTAGCTTTTCATTTTCTTAACAATGTCTTTGAAGAGCATACGTTGTCTATGTTCCATTTTTTTCCTTTATGGATCATGCTTTTGATGTCAAATCTAAGAAATCTTAGTGTAATCCAAGATCACAATGGTTTCATCCTATGTTTCAGAAGTTTTACAGTGTTAAGTTTTACCTTTAGGGCTTTCATCCATTTTGAGTTAATTTTTATATATGGTAAGAGGTATGGATCAAAGGTATTTTGTTGTTGTTTTTTGTTTGTTTCTGCATATGATACCCAATTGCTTTAGCACATTTGTTGAAAAGACCATCCTTTCTCTACTTTTACTTCTGTTGAAACTAAAATGTTCATAAAATTTTTCTGGATGGGTAGCACATTCACATTACTCTTAAGGTACAAAAGGATAAAGTGAAAAATCTCCCAGCCACCCAGCTTCCTTCCTCGAAAATAATGTTGCCAATTTATTACGATTCATTTTAGAGAGACTCTATTCAAAAGTGAATACATATGTATACTTCATCGCCCCAACCCTTTTGCACACAAATAGTAAAATACTCTGTATGCTCTTCTGAACCTTGACTGTTTTAACCTAATAATAGATATGTTATGATTAAGATAAATATATCTTCAAACAGTATTCCAAACTATGGATATACCATGATTTATTTAGCCAGCCTCTTACTGATGGACTTTTGGTTGTTTCTAGTCTTTTGCTAATAACAAACAATACTTCAGAAAGTAACCTTGTAAACATGTCTTATGTACAAGCTAGTGTATCTGTAGGAAAGAGTACAACTGTGGGTGTAAAGTGATAAACAAAGCCAAATTGTCCTCCACAGGAAAAGGGCACTCCAAACAGCAGCAAAGAAGAATGCCTTTTCCCCACATCTTCCTCAATATTATACTTCCTTATAACTTTTAACCTGTAACGTTAAAAATACTTTAACGTCTTCTGTAAGGATTCAAGAATAGTACAAAAGATGCTAACTTATAAGGTTTTGAAAACCTATTGGATTTTGTTCTAGAAAAGCACATTAGGAAGAATATAGTTTTTATAATTTTACCAGTGCTTATAAATTATTTATAAAAATGAAAAGGCCACTAGCAAAAGTGCTTACAGGAAGGGTCTAAATTGTAGTTAACTCTGGAAGACAAGCTATAGTACTTTCTATTTTTAAATACCAAACAAAGATGGATGCTCTAGTCAGTTTTCTTTGGGAAGTATTTTCCAGTGTTCAAGTTCTCAGGGCTTCTATTTATGTATTTCTACTTGAAAATCAGGCTTTCCCCATTTTACTGTAAATGTTAAGACTATTAGCATTAATTTTTAAAGTGAAAATTAGATTAAAAATCTCAATGGTTACTCTTAAGCCAAATATGACATTTCTGTGTCCAAATCAAAAACTAAGTATGCAATAGCCAGAATGATGGTTTTGATCTACATCATCAGTTTTTGCTGTTTGTGAAGAAGTTCTTTCCTTGTTGTTACTCACACCTCCGAACGTTATCTTTCTAGATGTTACTACTTTTCTTCATTGTCGTATAAATCTGAAATTTCCTTATGATTTAATTTGTGGCCTTCACTTACCGAATCCCGGTGAAGAAAATTTGGGGACTCATCATTTTTTAATGGTCTTGAGGCAAGAATGTCTATTTTACCTTCCAGTCTTCCCTCCATGGTTTTAATGGCATTCAAAAGAGTCTTTAGAGAGATCCCAGAGTCTCCAATCTCCTGAGAAGACCTCACAGAAGTCAGGGTAGGTGCAAAGGTCACATGGTGTGTAGGGTTTGGCCTAACACTGGGCAAAACAACTGATGAACTTCGTTCCTTTACAGTGTTGACACGGGGCCTATGGCTTTAAAGCAATTTTGAAGATGCAGGCCTCTCTGGAGACTTCCTCCTTCTTGGAAGCATCAGCAATTTAAAAAGACAAAATCAACTAAACCTAGAATTATTTTTCAGTGAGTGCCCCCTTTACTATGAGACACAACACAACGTTCTAAATGAAGCTGGGGTGGAAAATATACTTTAAAATGTGTTCCTTTGCTTTCAGAATGAAGAAAATACTAGTGTAAAGTATGTCCTCATGAAGAAACAAAGCAGATCTAATGAGGTCCCCTTTACCAGTATAGTCAGATTGTTAGAACCCATTTGAAGACACATTC